>NC_090289.1:39471785-40745000 GCF_037392515.1 Haliotis asinina | reverse complement strand
ACGTGTTGCTGCGATGAGGGACATTAAAACAGTTGAGATTTTAAAAAGGTCTTTCATTTGAAAATGATATGCAAGCTTTGTTATATACATAGTTCTGAGTATGTATATTTTTGATTCATCATAGACAGCTAGGCGTCTTTGCTATCTGAAGAACGTGGGGACAAGGGTTTTGAGTGGATGCTGATGTAATTGTGCCACTGAATCCAAGATTCGACCTAGTTATGATCACTGATTTGGTTTCACGAACCCATTTTATTACCTTAATCCAAGCGGAAACCGCCTACACTTTACATCACTTTCGGTTGTCCGTCCACATAAAGCCATGCCGCCCAGGTAGGAAGCCCTAAACAAACCTCGGCTCAAGCATATCCGGAGCCTCGTTTGAGTTCCCTCTGGGGTGATTTCGGCCTTGACTGAGGTCATTCTCGAGGAACCAAAACCTTTGGTGAAACCACTCCATCCTCATATAATCTCCCCAAGTTCAAATCACATGCACTGGCATTTCAAATTTCTTTACTGGAAGTGTATGTGGTTGGTGTTGTGATTTATGGATCGACAATGGGATTCCAACGACCAAGTTTGTCATAAAATCTGATATAATTTTGTATATTCGGGCATACTGTACCGCACTATTACAAACTCGGTGTGTGTCCCTTTCTCAGACAAACTGGCCTTCAGCAACCCATGTCGTAAGAGGCAACTAACGACACCGGGTGGTCAGGCTCTCTTACATGGTTGGCACATGTCATCGTATTCCAGTTGCGTAGATAGATGCTCATGCTGTTGATCACTGGGTTGGTTTGGATTATTTTTGAAGTAACTGGAATATTGCTGAGTGAGGCGTTAAACAACCAACCAGTCAGTCAAGCAACCAACATCCTGAACCATATTGGACATGCAAACCCAGCAAGAATCTGCACATGTATTCGGCATTCTTTACAAACTGACAAAAATATTGCTACACTAGGACCACAACTGTGGACATTATTAGTGAAAGTCCTAATTAAACACATTCCTAAAAATTGACGCTGTTTTGCTTTCCTTTGTACGTCAGTTACATTTAGCCTTAAAGAAGCATGACCGTAAGCTGAAAGCATTCGAATCTTGAATTATTTGGGCCCAGAATGAAATCATACAACGGTGATCTTAAAAGATGTCGATTTGAACCAAAACTCATTTAACTGTAATGCCGTTACTATGGAACAAGTGTAAGCTAACTTCTGGGCTGTTGGTTCAGTGAGTGAGTGAGTGAGTGAGTGAGTGAGGTTTTATGACCTGTCAGTAATATCACTATGGCACCTAAAACAAGCGTCACAGACCCGGGTTTTCGACATTATTGACGAATGTCTACCCCAGGTTGTCACATAGTCTGTCGAACAAACCCTGAAGCAGATATATCCAAGAGAGCCTATGAAAATGTAGCAAGACTAGATTCCCTTAACTTCTGAAAATGAAGAAAGTCTCAGCTCTCCTTTTCATTATATTACTTGTTTTACCTATGAAGTTTCTTCAGTTAAATTCACTGAGACTAGTTGTTAGTCTAGCTCTCGCAGGACATCCGGGTGTTTCATCGATTTATATAAAACCCGCCCATGCTGTTTTGATGATGTCACGCTTCATAAACTGCTCCTCTTTTTCGGAATGGGAATAAATGTTGTTATAAGTCACAGATAACATGCCAGTATCCTATAATATGACTTATAGAGACAGTGGTTCATTTAGTTTTGCATAAGATATCCAGTTTTGGAAAATGGAAGTAGAGTTTGAAAGAAAGGATCACAGTTGGGACTTCATACCAGATTAGAATACAGCTATTGTTATACAGGCCGCTAATTTGTAACAAACTGAACGCTTACTGACCTGCATTCAACTAAGCAAATTTTAAGCTTGTAAATTAATTCGAAGTACGTGCAGTACGAAACTGTTTCAGCTATCAAATGATAACAATAAACGCACAGACGGATAAGAACGGGGTAGATGATTCTATTGCATTACGATTTGAATAAATTTGTGAGCAACACATTTGAGTGGGATATATTTTTCATGTAATCGTTGCTGTATCTTGACACTTTGATGCTGTAGGTCAGATTATACCACATCTGATACAAATGACGACTCTCAACACCTACCGCAGTTCGTGCACCCACAGAAACAAATGACGACTCTCAACACCTACCGCAGTTCGTGCACCCGCAGAAACAAATGACGACTCTCAACACCTACCGTAGTTCGTGCACCCGCAGAAACAAATGACGACTCTCAACACCTACCGCAGTTCGTGCACCCGCAGAAACAAATGACGACTCTCAACACCTACCGTAGTTCGTGCACCCGCAGAAACAAATGACGACTCTCAACACCTACCGCAGTTCGTGCACCCGCAGAAACAAATGACGACTCTCAACACCTACCGCAGTTCGTGCACCCACAGAAACAAATGACGACTCTCAACACCTACCGCAGTTCGTGCACCCGCAGAAACAAATGACGACTCTCAACACCTACCGCAGTTCGTGCACCCACAGAAACAAATGACGACTCTCAACACCTACCGCAGTTCGTGCACCCGCAGAAACAAATGACGACTCTCAACACCTACCGTAGTTCGTGCACCCGCAGAAACAAATGACGACTCTCAACACCTACCGCAGTTCGTGCACCCGCAGAAACAAATGACGACTCTCAACACCTACCGCAGTTCGTGCACCCGCAGAAACAAATGACGACTCTCAACACCTACCGCAGTTCGTGCACCCGCAGAAACAAATGACGACTCTCAACACCTACCGTAGTTCGTGCACCCACAGAAACAAATGACGACCCTCAACACCTACCGTAGTTCGTGCACCCACAGAAACAAATGACGACTCTCAACACCTACCGTAGTTCGTGCACCCACAGAAACAAATGACGACTCTCAACACCTACCGTAGTTCGTACACCCACAGAAGCAAATGCACGACTACTCCACGTTGTAACCAACAGATTTTTCTGTTTTCATAATTATTATTTCTCTCTATCTAACTGCAGCATAACTCTATTTTCAAAAGTATTGCATAAATGATATAGCACACTCAGATTTTGTTTTTAATGAAAATGCATTTTTCCTTTAAGTTTAGTAAAATTATGACACATTTCCTTCCTAGATTTGAAAGTTAAGCTATATAAATAGATAATGAGATAATTCTCCCGTGGGAAGTCGTGAGACGGGAGATTTACTGTCGTTTTGACACTTTGAACCCGACAACTGAGGCCAGGGGAATCTGTAGGAGGTATAAAACAGAGCATGAGTGAGTGTACGTTTACCCCGCTTTTAGATATATTTCAGCAACATCACAGCAGGGTACACCAGAAATGGACTTCACACATTGTACCCATGTGGGGAATCGAACCCGGGTTCTTGGCATGACGAGCGAACACCTGAATCACTAGGCTATCCCAACATCCCGAAATAGCAGGAGAGGCACCTTGCGTACACAAACACCGAAGTAACTTTAACACCAAATGTACGGCTTCTTTTATGTTGATTTGACTTGACATACTACGGGTGACATCCTCGTGGTTAACGGGTTCGCTCGTCAGGCCGAAGACTCGAGTTCAATTCCTCACATGGATACAATGTGTGATGCCAATTTCCGGGCTATTGTGATATTGCTCAAAGCGTCGTAAAGCCATACTCACTTCCTCGCTGAGATTTAATGAAAGTGTACTTATAAACATCAAACCATAGCCAGTCTCTGTTTACAATTGGAACAGATTAAGTTATGTGTAAACATGGTGGAAATATGTAAACTGATCGCTGAAAGGTATTGATGAAACGCGACAGGGGTTAGCCCCTTTCCAATCCCTCAGCGCGAGCAGAGTCATCATCAGAAAAGAACATCGCTTTTATCACTTCAAGAACTTCAACTCCAAATCGTCTTTAGAAATGCCATATTTTGGGAAACCATACCTAGTTTGGGTACTTATGCATTTTGCAATTTGTATATTTCTGTTCTAAAGGATTCACTCGAAGGGCGTCTCATAATTTCGGGAAGCTCTTCCAATCACGACATTTATCTGATTCAGTCTAAACAAGAATCAAATTTTCAATGCAAAACGCTTCAAGCACACCGTTGTTTTCCGCTATCTACGTCTTTATGCAAGAATGTGATATCGAATATTCATGATAATAATCAAGGAAAAGTGTCGAAATGTCCTTTCATATGCTAATGAGGACTAAGTTTGAACCCTCGTGAGACTGTTACTATCTCTTCATTGCATTCTTGAGTTTAGCTTCCTCCAAGGTCACAAGGTCAAGGGTAACTCTGTATGACTAAATTGGCTTGTCAATGAAACACGCTGTGCATGATCCCACCTGCCAATATATGGCAGCAAGAGATATTTGAAATAGCGGAATTCTATAAAGACTGACTTGGGAGACGAATAGTTATTTTGTGCCTGTTTGAGTTTGACTGACAGCTTTGTAAAACATGGACGCCACCTTGAATGGATGGCTTCTGACAAGCTGTGAGAGGCTATGAAATGGATCGGGTATAATTTGTACAATGTCACGTCTATTCATTATTCATCAGTACAGTGAGTAAAGTTATTGTACTACTACTACTACTACTACTACTACTACTACTACTACTACTACTACTACTACTACTACTACTACTACTATTGATTTTCAGCAACCCATGTTTGTAAGAGGCGACTAACCCCACATCTGATCAGGCTCGCTGACTTGGTTGACACATGTCATCGGTTCCCAGTTGCGTTTATTGATGCTTATGCTGTTGATCACTGGATTGTCTGGTCCAGATTTAATTATTCACAGGCCGTCATCATATGGTTGGAATATTGCTGAGTGCGGCGTAAACAATGCTCAGGCACTAGTAACACTGCAGCTTGGTACAAGAAAGTATTAACACAATGCAACTTAAATTGCAACAGCCTTACTGGCACTGCCTGCCAATGGGTTCTTGTTCAGGATATTCATATTGTTTTAAGGTGTAGTGTGTTTAATCACAACACGTATTGGCAGGTTGCTTTGGGTGTCCAGTATATTTGCAGTAACGCTGCTTCAAGGGAAGCGTCTATCCTTGTGACTGCCTAAATCTGTCAATAAACAAAAAGTAGTTTTTTGAGCGTGTGAGTTTAAATTCACAGCGCCTTGAGTCATATTCCAGCATTAGCATGGACTTCAGACGTTGTACCCATGTGCATAATCGTTGTCTTCAACCACTGTACTACTCCATCGCCCGTCTTTACTGAAGGAGAGTTCACTACTCCATCGCCCCTCTTTACTGAAGGAGAGTTAACTACTCCATCGCCCCTCTTTACTGAAGGAGAGTTCACTACTCCATCGCCCCTCTTTACTGAAGGAGAGTTCACTACTCCATCGCCCCTCTTTACTGAAGGAGAGTTCACTACTCCATCGCCCCTCTTTACTGAAGGAGAGTTCACTACCCCATGGCTCCTCTTTACTAAAGGAGAGTTCACTACCCCATCGCCCGTCTTTACTGAAGAAGAGTTCACTACTCCATCGCCCGTCTTTACTAAAGGAGAGTTCACTACTCCATCGCCCGTCTTTACTGAAGGAGAGTTCACTACTCCATCGCCCCTCTTTACTGAAGGAGAGTTCACTACTCCATCGCCCCTCTTTACTAAAGGAGACTTCACTGCCCAATCGCCCCTCTTTACTGAAGGAGACTTCACTACCCCATCGCCCGTCTTTACTGAAGGAGAGTTCACTACCCCATCGCCCGTCTTTACTGAAGGAGAGTTCACTACTCCATCGCCCGTCTTTACTGAAGGAGAGTTCACTACTCCATCGCCCCTCTTTACTGAAGGAGAGTTCACTACTCCATCGCCCGTCTTTACTGAAGGAGAGTTCACTACTCCATCGCCCGTCTTTACTGAAGGAGAGTTCACTACTCCATCGCCCGTCTTTACTGAAGGAGAGTTCACTACTCCATCGCCCCTCTTTACTGAAGGAGAGTTCACTACTCCATCGCCCCTCTTTACTGAAGGAGAGTTCACTACTCCATCGCCCCTCTTTACTAAAGGAGACTTCACTGCCCAATCGCCCCTCTTTACTAAAGGAGACTTCACTACCCCATCGCCCGTCTTTACTGAAGGAGAGTTCACTGCTCCATCGCCCGTCTTTACTGAAGGAGAGTTCACTACTCCATCGCCCGTCTTTACTGAAGGAGAGTTCACTACCCCATCGCCCGTCTCTACTGAAGGAGAGTTCACTACTCCATCGCCCCTCTGTTACTAAAGGAGAGTTCACTACCCAATCGCCCCTATTTACTGAAGGAGAGTTCACTACCCGATTGCCTGTCTTTACTAAAGGAAGGTTCACTACCCTATCGCCCCTCTGTTACTGAAGGAGAGTTCACTACCCCACCACCCCTCTGTCACTAGACGAGAGTTCACAACCCTATCGGCCCTCTTTACTAAAGGAGAGTTCACTACTCCATCACACATCATTATTAAAGGACAGTTCACTACCCCATCGCCCCTCTTTTACTAAAGGAGAGTTCACTGCCCCATCGTCCCTCTTTATGAAAGGAGAGTTCACTACTCCATCGCCCGTCTTTACTGAAGGAGAGTTCACTACCCCATCGCCCGTCTTTACTGAAGGAGAGTTCACTACTCCATCGCCCCTCTTTACTGAAGGAGGGTTCACTACTCCATCGCCCGTCTTTACTGAAGGAGAGTTCACTACTCCATCGCCCCTCTTTACTGAAGGAGAGTTCACTACCCCATCGCCCCTCTGTTACTAAAGGAGAGTTCACTACCCAATCGCCCGTCTTTACTAAAGGAGAGTTCACTACCCAATCGCCCCTATTTACTAAAGGAGAGTTCACTACCCGATCGTCTGTCTTTACTAAAGGAAGGTTCACTACCCCATCGCCCCTCTGTTAATGAAGGAGAGTTCACTGCCCCATCGTCCCCCTTTATGAAAGGAGAGTTCACTATCCAATCGCCCCTCTTTTCTTAAGGAGACTTCACTACCCAATCGCCCCTCTTTACTAAAGGAGACTTCACTGCCCAATCGCCCCTCTTTACTAAAGGAGACTTCACTGAGCTATCGCCCCTGTTTACTAAAGGAAAGTTCACTACCTGCACGCCCGTCTTTACTAAAGGCGAGTTCACTGCTCCATCGCCCGTCTTTACTAAAGGAAGGTTCGCTACCCGATCGCCCCTCTATACTAAAGGCGAGTTCATGTAAACGTGATAACCTTATTCCATCAATATATATCTAGAAAGTATACATTGGGTTCACATTTTCGCTCAACTTTGTATACAGTTGTATACTTTGTATACTATTTGAAAGTAAAATATCTCAGTTTGATCATCAAACCAGATTTGCATGCTTACCTCTGAAAGTATTTAATATTTTCACAGGTACAATATGTTTTACATATTCATGAATCTTAGGATTCTTGTGACATTTATACACATGCAAGCAAAAAGTAAACATTGTACAGACATACGACAACGGCGTAGACAATAACAGATAACTCTAATCTGCAAAACCCCACGTCGCCCGTCTCAGTCCGACATCACAGACCTCTTATGACACTTAACCATCCTTAAGTTTTTCCGTTCATTTTTTTGTGTGGCAAGTTGAGTTAGCTTACGTCATAGGAGTCCACTCCGTTGTTTGTTTAAACCATTGGGTACTTACCTGGTAAAGTACGCCTTAAGAGATAAAAATGAAATGAGTGGAGATTATATTACAGGTAAGTTTTAATTCCCTGTTGTAGACAAATCCTCTCAGTTGTTACTGGTTACGTGGTCAATGTCACTGTGACCTGTGTGGAGGTAATACATGTGTCACGTCCCGGGAGTCGTAAAAACAACATGCGTTGCTCATTACGTGAAAATTTTTATGCCCTTTCAAAATGCATTTATTTTAATTTTGGACGTGCAGTTTCAAAGGTCATCACAACGGAGATTTGTATTTAGTCTTATTGTAGAAAATAGCTGGCTTGTATTTGTACATTTGCTTATATTTATTCATGTATGCGTGCGGTGGTGTGTTCACACGTGCATTTTATCCCACGAGACAGCACATGCCCGCCTCGTGTTATTTGTGGTAAGACTGCATGCTGGAGGGTATGGATTCCACGTGTGTTAAGTCGACAAGGATTAAAAAGGTGTTTGTGTTAAGGAGCAAAAAAATATTCTGGGATTCTTATACCGTTTATTAGATTAATATGACAATGGCTTTTAATATCCATTAGATTTAAATGTTTATAAACTTTTACGTCACGAATTTTTGTTTGGCATCATTACCGATATCATGATTGTGGAGATTATTATAATTATTATTATGATCGTATAATAATACATATTTACGCAGGCACCAAGCAACACACACACGCTCGCTCGCCCGGACGCACACACGCGCATACATACATGCACACAAGTATACAGCCACAGAGACAGATACACAGGCGGGCGGGCAGGCAGGCAGGCAGGCAGGCAGGCAGGCAGGCAGGCAGGCACGCAGGCACACACATACATACATACATATGATACATACGCACGAAGCGTTAATCCTATGCCCACACATTCTAATCTCCTGGTTCTCTATAACACCACTCAAAACATAGGTTACACATACAATGGTGTAATTAATCCTAACCCTTTGAGGTAGACATAACCCTGATAATCTCTCGTGTCACAGAACACGTGTAAACATGTAACATATACTCCGCACAATTGTTGATGTGATCTCACCCATAGCAGGGGGTGACATATACTTCGCAATAATATCTATACACACAATAATACCGTTCCCAATGTAGCTTTGATTAATTGAAGCGTGTAATTCTAACACGAGTTTCTTTACAAATTGCACGAGAGCAGCTTATTTTTGTTTAAAGCTTCGTAATAATATTCTGTTCATATGAACGTACATCAGTCCATAAGAATGGCTATGGTCAGTAATCTTAATCTATATATTATTAAACCGATACTGGTAAGTTTGTTCATTTGGAAAGATTATAGTCAGATGGAGGTCTGCCAATATACAGTGGTTATTGTAACAGCATTTAGTTTAATTGTGTAACCAACCGGCGCAACATGCCAAAGAACACTATGAATCTATAGGTTGTTTCAAATAGGTGATATAAGTACTAGAGCCGTGATATGGTTAGCCTACACAAGCTATATTACAGCGATTATTTTGGTGAATGAGGGATAACACATTCGTCTTATTGTCGATATTACTGCAGATTATATACTCGTTAACAAATTCTGATTTATTGATTTGATAACACCATTTTTCTCTACCAGTCTAATCTTCTGTCGCGTGGTTTCGGGCGGTTGGGTACCCGGACTTGTCGCGTTGAATACTAGAAACAAATTTCCCATATGGACACTACGTGCTCCGAAACTGCTTACATATTGACAAACGCGGCACACAATCATACTCACTCAACCACATGCTTATTCATTTATATTGCCAGACACTCACGCAATTATTCACTTCACTGGTTTCAAACACTTGTAATGCCATAGACATCGTATCCCACTATCGTAAATCGATGTTCATGTTGTTGATCACCAGATTGTCTGGTCCAGACTCGGTTATTTACAGACCGTCGTCATGTAGCTACAAACCAATCAACCAATGTCATGCCATAGCACTTAATCACGTGTGTTCGATGTTTTTTTTAGCGACAACACAAAACCCTTTGAAATCATACTACTTCTTATGTGGGAAAAGCATTGATCTAGATATTACCATTTTCAAGGCTTCACCTCACATACATATTTATTCCGATTTCCATATGGTAGTTTAACCGCCTAACCACAGTACCTATATAATAATGGAACGACATATACCTTTACTCTCGGGTTTTAACTTTCACAAACAATTGCGGTTTAAAAAATCTAATACTTTGATTCCTCATTGCAACTTTGTCTACTTGTAATAACACGAACTCCTTCAAGTTCAAGAGCACTTGAACACAACAATGATAATGCAGATATTATCCTTCGTTGTAAAGGAAGGGTAAAGACGTGCACATATATTACGTTCACTGTACATTTCAATGGTGAATGGTGACATTGTTAATATACATTGTATGTGGTTTCAAAGGAGTGGTTTGCTGTTACCGGTTATACTAGAAATCTATCTGAAGACAGAGAAAGTCCGTGTTGACTATAAAGAAAGGGTGTGTGATCTACAGAAATAACGCGAGGAATTGCGTCATGCAACGAGGAGGGCAGTAACGCGCTTATTTGGTGGTCTAATCTGTGTGACAAATCGATCTATGTATGACTCACCGTGGTAAGAAGTGCTGCCAAATTGTTGAGTGACTTTTAATAAGGAACTTAACACTGTTTTGTGACTGTATTGAGTGTGTATGGTTTTACGCCGATTTCGGCAACAGTCCATCAGGATCATAAATAAGCCTGAAAACACTTTACATATTGTACCCATGCTTGGTCTCCAATGTGAGGAGCGGACGCGTCGGCCATATTGGGCTATCCCGCCCTGACACTGTCTTGCTGAGCTCAGATTAATTTCAAATGAGCTTGCGTTGGTTTTATCTCACACCAGTTTGTTTCGAAAATGTTGGAAGTTATCAATGCGGTTCGGTGTGATCTTTGAACCTTGAAACGCTTCCGTAGTGAGTGAGTGAGTATGGTTTTACGCCGCTTCTAGCAAGATTCTACCAGGAATTAGGCTTTACAAAATGTTCGTAATTAGCAATGTGGAGGAAACGTTAGCTCGTCAATCAGAAGGTTGGGTTCGATTCCCAATATGTACGAGATCTATTTCTGGTGTGGGTGATGGCTGGAATACACGTATATACTCACTCACTGAATACATGCATATTAGGTTGATATAAGTAAAAATCTTAGAACAACGTCCAGAAACCAAGCTCGGGAAATTTTGTCCGCTCTGAAAGTGAGTTTTACTGCAGTTTTACGCTGCACTCAGCAGTATCCCAGCTATATGGCGGCTGTCTGTAAATAATCGGGTCTGGACCAGACAATCCAGTGATCAACGGCATCTGCGCAATTGGGAACCGATGACGTAACAACCTCAGCAGCGGGCCTGACCACCCGACCCCGTTAGTCGCCTCTTACGACCTCCTCTTCAAGACGCCCTGGATGATAAACCTGATAAAAAAACGAGTTGCAGGACAATTGGGAGATTATTTACAAGCTGGGAAAGAGTTCCTTCCGTTATTTCGAATGGGGGAACGGGAGGAACTCTTGCCGCAGGCTGACGAAATGAATATTTTAACTAAGATTCATTGCAAAGCGTGTTGTTCGACCACACCTCTCGAACCGATTTCACCAACCTGTGACCAGTGTGCTGACCGGTTCTTAACCCTATTATTTCCCACGGGATTAACTTTACAAAAGTTACAAAGAAAAGAAAGATAAGAAAAAGGCAATTTAAGCCAAAATGAGACGGTGTCGTGCCGAGTCAGCACTATTTTAGCAATATCGCAGCGGGAGACACCAGGAAAGGGTTTTACATATTGCATCCTGGGGTGAATTGTCCGGGGTGTTTTACCTGACGAGCCAAAGCATGGACAATATGGCTTCAAAGTCGCCCGGTGGCTTCCTGTAATTGACCATTGATGGTCTTCAGTAACCCATGCTTGTCGTAAGTGGCGACTGCCGATATCGGGTGGTCAGGCCCGATGACTTGGTTGACACGTCATTGTATCCCAATTGTATAGATCGATGCTCATACTGTTGAGTAATGGATTGTCTGGTCCAGACTGAGTTATTTGCAGACAGACGTCATAGAGCTGGACTCTAGCTGCGTGCGACATAAAACCTATTTATGACGAGCTACAGCGTTGACAATATGGCTGCCACATCGTCCAATGGCTGCTCGTAATTGTTCTTTAGAACCATCTCTTCGAATAACCCTGACGTACAAAACTTACTCTGTAGATGCACGTGTATTCCTCTAAGGATGCACGTGAAATGCCTGTGGTTCGTGCCCCACGCAGTATATCTTCTCTTGCCACATTCCATAAGTGCACGTGTTGCCTCTCCAGAGCAGGAGGCACGATATCATCTACATGTGTACAGCGAGTTGTTTCACGTGGAAATGTCAACTAGGAAGTTAGTTAGATCATGACTTGATGCCTGTGAAAAATAAATATTGGGTGAGTGAGTATGTTTTAAACCGCTTTTAGCAGTATTAAAGCATTATAGCGGGACACCAGAAATGAGCTCTGTAGGTTCAACTGAACCATGGCCTTCGGCGTGTGGAGAGAACATTCTAATCACTAAGCCTCCTAAACACCCATGAAAAATAAATAAATGTATTTATCAATGCATTTGGAATGCATGTAGGTTCTAATTAACTGGTACGTATTTGTACAAATGCTGTATTTTGAAGGTTTTGACCCGGAATGTTTCCTGAAGGTCACGAAGGAGATGTGTCCAGGCTTGTGATCACATTGATCAAGTCATTAGTTTTTAGACCAAGGAAGCAATTGTTAAACAAACAAACCCTTTGGCAATGATGTAGATGGAAAAACTTAGTAGATGAGCCCACAGATGGTATTCTTATGTTGTCAGCTTGCTAACGGAGCTAACCATTTTGGTCACGTGGACAAGGCGTCCGACTTTGGACCAGAAATTGTTCGAATCCCGGCCCGATTAACTGACCAGATTATTAGGTCCCGTACAGTGGTACCCATCGTAGGCTGAGAACAATATTAATCATGATAATTTTGAGCAGAAAAAAAAATCTCAGTACCCTGCCACACATCTCAGTAATCGTCAATTGACGATGATGTCTGTGTAGCAGGATCTGAATCTTCCAACAACTCATATACCTTGGTAATGATGACAAAGTGTCCAACTTCGGATCAAAAGGTCCATGGGTCGAATCCCGGCAGGGTATCCCTGACTTTTATGGCCGCTGAACTGACAAGGTTACGGCAAGGAAAGATAACTCTTTTGTTAAATTCCGAACTAGCTCACATTTAGAATAAGAACCGGATCAAATGGTGAAAATCATAACTCCTCTTTCTTTTTCTCAAGATGTCAATGTACATGCATGTTTTGAATGCCCCGCACAACACTGATATTTTTTAACGTTTAAGGCCAATGAAAAGAAGAATGATTTTCCGAAGTAGCGTAAAATCTAGTGAATTTATCGAGGCAAATCCCCCCAAAACAGTTCACCGCAAAAACTTTGATTGCCCAAACCATTAGCACGCCAACATGGTATACGTATTCTAGACAGTGAAACCATGGCTACCAACAATTCAAAATACAACAGTTATATTACCAAATTCGGATTTATAAAAAAACAAACCCCCCCCCCCCCCCAAAAAAAACAAAAACAACTGTACAGTATTCTTTTCCTGACACCATTTCTTTCGTAGATGTGTCTATTTGACTATCCTTCAACACATAAACTTCCAGTCTGCGGATGACATTTCATTTTCGATGGAAACAACATATGATTGCAGGCATTCAAATTTGTTGTGGTTAATCAAATATCCGAAGTACCAAAATAACAAAATGATTTTCTGACAATGCGGATAATAATGTTGTGCTTTTGTCAAACTTATCAACTCTGACGGCCACAGATGACCACTCGGCATTAGTGAGTGAGTGAGTGCGAGTTTGGGTTTCACACATGCTGGGCTGTACCCATGTGGGGAATCGAACCCGGGTCGTCAGCATGAGGAGCGGACGTTTTAACAATCAAATTACCCCATCTCCCCTTATACCTGATATGTGTCGTCTGAAAGCAATGTTGTATCAATAGTACCCATACAAACTAGACTAGATATGAATTGATGAGGAATGTTGCGTCCCATGGATTCGAGGATGCTGTTGTCTGTTCGAATTCCAGATTCGCTCCAGTAATGAACGCTAAACGGCTCACAAAACAACAAAACCCCATAACAATAAAACTCACAAGCAACTCCAAACAAACACAAAAAGCAAGGCTCCTCTTACAACATTGTTAATGTGGACAAATTCTAACCAGGTTCAACGACGCCACACAACACTTATTATGAATGTTTACTATGGGATTCACTAGCTTACAATAGGCTTCGGTAAAGCTGTGTGATACCTTAACTGTACACACACATGCGTTATGCATTCGTGTTTGACGTAAGTACTGTTTTACAAACACTGAATGCATCCTGCCTCTGTGTATGTAATTGCATGGAACACAACGACGTGCTTAAAATCCATGGACCTAAATTGATACAAAACGTCGTGAACAATTCAGTAATATATATTTCATGAATATATCACGAACTGAACACTGTGTTTACACGTTACTCCAAAACACACACGGTGCCTAGCGTGTTAACATGCACATGGATAATGCAAGTCATTGCTTGAGTCATTATTGTAAATAAATATCTTACCCCTACAGTGTACCCTAGTGAGGAGAGGAGGAGAGGAGGAACAGAGAGTCATGAGCGCACGCACTAACCACAAGACTACCGGTACCCCCACCGTCCCCTGTCATGAGTGAGTGAATTTAGTTTTACACCGCACTAAACAATATTTCAGCATATGACGGCGGTCCGTAAATAATCGTATCTGGATCAGACAATCCAGTGATCAACACCATGAGCATCCGTCTACGCAACTGACACGTGACCCGATCCCGTCAGTCGTCTCCTACGACAAGAAGATCAATTCTAACCCGGACGTTCAAGGGCATCCCTTGTAGTGATAAAGGAGACACGAAACCCGACAAACAAAGAGACTTCCCACAAGGCTGTACATAAATATCTGTAGTCGGGATTGTACATTCCGGTTGACAATGATAATGAGACAGCACGGTTATCAAGATTATACATATGACTTGCCGCTACGAACGCGCATGCACATGCGAACGTACTCAAGTATTTATTACCCAACCGACGCTCTATCCTTACCTAAGTATATGTTTGTCAATCACATTCAAACATCCATTCTGTCAACTGGTCATGAGTTTTCTTGAGAGTCAATACTTACTGTTATGTGGTCGTTGTGATAGATTGTCGGTTTGCTATCAAACAGTGAAACAACCCAAGTAATTATTGGAACTAAGGTCTACTCAAAAGAAGCATGGCAGTTTAGTATACAAGAATTACGCTTGCAACGAGTGAGTGAGTGAGTGGATGAGTAGGTGCTTGAGTGAGTGAGTGAGAGTGTATGGGCGGGATGAGTGAGTGAGTTTAGTTCTTCGCATCTATTAGCAATTTTCCAGCAATCTCAAGGCGCCGGAAAACCAGAAATGGGGCTCACACATTGTACCCATGTGGGGAATTGAACCCGTCTACGGTGTGACGAACGAACGCTTTAACCTCTAGACTACTACACCGTATCCATGCATCCTTAACGACTTGTTTTCAGTCTCGTTTTAGTATTGTAATAAAACGTCAACAACACGCGTGTCGAAGTATGGACGCATACCAGTTTACAACCTGGTATACCTTTTGCAACTTGAGCATTGAGTGCCTGGATACGTTTGTTAGCTATAGGATTATGGTGTGTGTTAGGTCGAGTCTTCATTGCAGTGTGTGGGTGTGTCGGTGGGCGAGTGAGTGAGTGAGTGAGTGAGTGAGTGAGTGGGTGAGTGGGTGAGTGAGAGTGTGTGGGTGGGCGAGTTAGTGATCATTGGTTTACGGACCAGTTAGGTTCTACTGATAAGTTATTAACCAATATTTCAACTACAAAAATAAATAAAAAACCCACAAAATTAATAATTAAGCGCCGCTAAGAGGCCAAAAATAAAACTATCAATTGCCACGAAATTCTTATCTCAATCTAAATATACAGTTTGGTCTGAAGGTATGCATTTCACCGTGCAATACGTACCTCTTGGCAAAATCCCAGTGTAATATATGTAAGGAGATTAGCCATGTCATGTTAATGTCGACTGTGTCAAAAAGTCAGGGACACCAAGTAGTATCAGGAACGCGACAACAGGTAGACACCTGGTGCCTATCACGTGTCTACTCTGCTGATAATTACTGTACCGCCAAGATCAATCCAAGGTTTCATGCACTCATATTTGTGACTATACCATATATATTAAAGGCGCGTTCTTCATTTTCCTTGTCTGTCTTTTCTGTTGTTGGGTACCACAACCCTCTGCAATGCACCAGCAATACCCCAGTGGTCTGTAGATGATCGAGTCTGGATCAGACAATCCAGACACTAGCATCATGAGCATCGAAATGAATCAGCCAGTCAGCATGCCTGACCCACGATCCTTTCTCTCTTACGACAAAGCTCCGCTTGCTAAATACCCATATGCATAGCTTTAAAAAATACATTGAAATGTAAGTGCTCGTCCTACACGATTTGTGGGATTTTATGCAGATATATGCAGATTTATTAGCATTTCTATATGTGAAGACAAAAGCGTTGTCACAAATGTAATGTATGTTCGGTAGAACTGCGCATCAAGAAAGCCAACATGTACAGGCATAACATGTATAAGCCGATGACGCATGTGCAAACGGAAACTGTGAACTAAGATCAGTTGTTCTTGAGTTACCAAAAGGTCAAGGTCGTTCATGTGGCATGACGATGCCATTCGTTTATATCCGTCTCAACTCTACAACAACGTATATCGTAAAAGATTGTATTCTTGACTATTAACTCGATAAAAGTGATAGGGTAGCCTAGTGGTTTTAGCGTTTGCTTGTCAAGCCGAAGACCCTGGTTCGATATCCCACATGAGTGCAATATGTGGAGCCCATTTCTGGTGTCTCCTACGGTAATATTGTCAGACTATTGCCCAAAGCAGCATTAAACCGATCACACTCACCCACCCAAAGTAATGACGATCGCTATCTCGATTAATAGCATTTTTAGTTAGCACTGTCTTTGTCTGTGTTGATGTTTTCGAAGGTTAGATATTTTTTTATTATGAGATCGTTGCCAAACTCTAGGTCAAGAGAATAAGTTCATATGCATAAAGTAAGTTATTGTACCGACGAAATACCGACCTCTATTGAACATCTCACCTAAGGGGCTCAGGATTTTCCAAACATGACTGTTTCAAAAAGACGGTATGCAAATGATCAAAATATACTATTTGGTGCTTGGTTGGCCGTGTATATCACATCATGTAAAGATCGGTATATGAACAAGCCTTGCGACATGAACAGAACCTATCTGATTTACAGTGAAGTGTACCATGTTCTTGCAGATTACTTGCTTAAAATGTTGCGGGAACAATTACCCGGAATCTGATAGAAATGTCAAACCACCAGCAACTGATCATCAATGTTTTCTTATCATTTTTCAGTGTTGTTGTCGGCGACCGATCCTCCTTGTAAATATCGGGTCGGGGGCAACATGAATGTCTTATCTCCTTGCTAAATGGGCTCCATATGAGCGCCACCTTGCGGAGGAAGAGAGCAGGTTCAGTGTCATGGAGTAGTTTAGCAAGATGGCCGATGATGAACTTCCGGAAGGTCAGACATTAGGCGTGTGTTATCACGGTAGCTGTTAGTTGTCTTGGTAGATTTCTATGGTTTTCTGTCGGGTTTGGCGTATTCCTGTACGCCATGCAGTGGTTAAATGGTAATAGGTAGATTCTGATATGGAAAACATAATCTTTGTTGTGCATAGATAGAATGGGAAGTGGGAATCGTAAATTCGTAAAATTAAATTCATTTATACGAAAACCGAGTTGGAGTGTTCCAAAGTTGTGAACAGCAAGTGGTATCAGTCGAATTCTAGAGAAACATGTTACAGACGTTTACCAATGCTGAAGGTTGGTTGCTGGTTGTTTAACGTCGCGCTCAGTGCTATTCCAGCTATATGACTGCGGTCAGTAAATAATCGAGCCTGGATCGGACAGTCCCGTGATCAACAGCTTCATCATAGATCTACGGGATACGATGTTATGTGTCAGCCAAGTCGGCAAATATGATCACCCAGTCCCGTTAGTCGCCTCTTACGAGGCAGCGGTGACTTCTTAGGACTAATCTAACCCGGATGTAAACAGTTTCCTTTCACAACAGACCCTGTGGGGATTCCGGGTTAATATTAATCCGACGCTCCGGGTTAATATTGAACCGACGTTCATTGATACAAGGGACTTAATGAGTCAAATGGTCAATGCAAAACTGCACAGATCAATAATTATGATGTGTATTGCCTGGTGTTTGTGCACTCAATAGTAGTCCGGCTATATAGCGGCGGGCTGTTAAAATCGAATCTGGACCAGACAATCCAGTGACTGCTATGATGAGGACTGATCTACGCAACTGGGATACAATGATATGGGTCAACCAAGTCAGCGGTCTTCACGATCAACGGATCCTGTCTAAATTAACCGCCGTACTTTTGAAATAAGTTATGAGAAAAAAAGACAAGGGCATAAATCATATGATGACACGTACACAACGAACCACTTACTTATCACGGAAACTTCCAAACCTTATCTCACAGTGAGATAACAAATCCCCCAACCTACTATAAGTAACACGTTTACCAGGGGTTTAGCGTTTAGTGGCCCGTGCTGTAATCTCAGGCCGCGTCTACGGGTCATAACATGTCTTAAGAGTCTCACAATAGACTCAGGTCAAGTACTTCATCAGGCGTGTGTTTGTCACGTGGACTGGCCTGTGACAATGGCTTGGGGAAGATGTGGATGGCATACGAGAGTTATCTCCCTTGCATTAACCTCCTTCTCCAGGTGCTGTTTTCGACATCGAATAGCTTGTTGTAAAGTTTCCTGTATGCGCCTGTCGTCGAATTTAGGGTAAATAAACAGTATTTCGGGTGTACAGTTACCCGCGTTAGACTGACTAGGCGAGAGTTTACTGTTATCGCTGCTAGGGCTTTTAAGCCGATATATTTCTTCATGCATCGGATTGTGAAAACTAAACATTGTTTTCAAGGTCGTTCTTCATAATTAAAAAAAATAACATCCGTTGTAATACGCGAGTGAGTGGGCGGGATTTTACGCCGCTTTTGGCAATATTCCAGCAATATCACGACGGGGGACACCAGAAAATGGGCTTCACACATTGTACCCATGTGGGGAACTGAACCCGGGTCTTCAGCGTGATGAGCGGACGTTTTGACCACTAGACTACCCCCACCACCACGCTCCGTATGTGGCTCCAATCCAACGGGAATCCGACTTTGGATTCTAACATAACGTCCAATACATTTCGATTTAGCCGTGTCAGTGACTTTGATGGTTGACTGGCATGTCCTAATGCTCGAGTCGTTGCTAAGAATATCAAGTCTCTGGCTTGTCTGGATCAGGCTCGGGGATTTAGAGACAGCCTCATATAGCTCATAAACATCTGAGTGCGGCGTCCAACAACAGAACTGATATTGTAACATGATCTAATCACTAGTTGGCAGGAGACACACATAGGGAAGTCCCCGAGTTGTGGAGAGACAGAAGGGGTTGATATTAACTGACAACCGTGGAAATGGGTGAGGGCCTTACTCTCACAAGTGAGTTAGTGTTTAGGTTTTACGTCGGTTTTAGCAATATTCCAGCAACATTACGGCGGGGTAATGGGACAACGGATATGGGCTTCACACATTGCACCCATGTGGGGAATTGAACCCGGGTCTTCGACATGACGAGCGAAGGCTTTAACCACTAGGCTACCATCCTGACGCCGACACTATCTACAATGTCCATATCGTCATTGTGATGCTTAATCGTGGCTCACGCCAGTGTGCATAAATTGTATCAATTGTTTAACACAGAAAGTGCTCTGATTGTAATAACCCATGCGACAAGTGTTCTGAGGCACTGCAATTGACACAATGTCCAAGTTATGTCCCGCAGACCTCACAGGATCCGATATGGATTCGAATTTCATATAAGCCATGACAATTACAAATAGCCAGGTGACACCATCCCGTATCTCCAGCGATCAGCATTTCTTCAGGATTTATTCCCACACTGACCCAGCACGCTGCCGATGTAACATGACTATGCCATTTTACGCCGCTTTCAGCAACATTCAGCAATATCACAGTTGGGGGACACCAGAAGTGAGCATCACACGTTGTGCCCACATGAGAAATTGAACCTGACGAGCAAACAAATGTAATCACTGCCGCCCACAAATTAACTAAAATAACTTCAGTCAAATATCATATATTTTATTTGTTCTTGTCTTTTTATTACACATTCAAATGTAGACAATAAAATCAGTCTGGAGAATTTCGTCATGATAACAACGCAAAATTATACATCTCCTTGAATGAAAATATACATACACTATCTGTCAAAAGGAAGACATTTTATTGTCGAATGATATCTCACTTGAGGAGAAAATTGTTCCAGAGAACGGATACAGGTCCAAAGTTATACACCTTGCCAGAGAATGAAACTATGTACAGTTCGTTGTGTCAACCCACCTATATCGGTTTAGCGTGTGGAAGAACAGTTCCTGCATCCTCACGTTATGAAATGAACGTGACATGAAATATGGAGTAAATATCTTTGTGGAACATTTATATTTTGGTCCCTCTAACTCGATCTAACTGCAAACCTCTCTACACATATACACAGTATACAGTTGGCGCTTGGTTGGTATTTGCTTCTGTTCTCTCAGAAATGGAATGAATAAGAACTCGACATATTCTCAGAAATAACGGAGAAATAGCTTACATTGTTGAGAATGTATCCTGGAATGGATTCATGAAACGTTTGTTACGAGTATTTAGAGTCAAATGCCATTATCCGTCGACTCCTAAAGTGACGAAATTCCCTCGGAAGGTGCTGGACCTCTGACAAATCTTGTCTTGTCCTCAGTCACTAGCCATTACTGAACATGCACATCGTGGAGTTTCCAGATCGCCATTTAAGACAGACACAAAATGGCTGATTATCATGTAAAACAAATTTTACTTAATCGCTTAAATTTGAAATTTGGATATGGTCATTTCCGGTGTCATTTGATCCCAGATCTGTTGCACGCCTCGTTAATATTAATAAAACGAATAATACAAATAAAACACATATATATTTACATTTAGCAGACTGTGACCACCTGTCGGTTATGTATAAAATGTAGAAAATATATCTATGTTACACGGAAGAACAGTACAGACATACTGGCTATCACATGTGTCCTTCGTTAAACATTCACGAAGAAGAGCAAATCACACCATTCAGTAACGGCGACAGTTGGTGGAGACAATTTGCATAGTCGACTATTTGTGACAGACCATACAGATTCACGTCATAAATATAACAGCATAATGCCATATGTCTTACTGAGCCTTGTAGTGGATTGGAAAGACGTTGGAACATACAGATATAGTATAGGGTGCCGCTGCACAAAACGATCTTAGCGCTGCTGTGACCGTAACTCCCATATCTTAACATAGACTAAAGGTAGACTTAGTGCTAAGGTTGTTTTTCGCATCGACACCCTGATGTTAAAATAGCATCTACAAGCCGATATGAAATGCAACAGAAAATTGTCAGCAATTCATAAATTCGTTTAACATGTAAATGGTATAATTTCTTATAAAGTAATTTCATAAACGGATGCATGACATCACCAACTTTCATATATCTGACGACGTACACAAACCAAAGCATTATTATTTTCTATTCTACAAGCAATAGGGTATTACTTACTACATACATACTTTTGATTGAACAGCCACCTTGCTAGGTATGTCAGTTTTCTAACTCTATACCAAAGCCTACCTACATATATCCAAGATATGGTTCACTACTTTTATTACACACCAACTTGGACATTTTTCATTTTGATTTTTTCGTCTTTCGGTATGTGGAATGTGGAGTTTATGAAGTAGGACCGAAATGTATTTATTTAGTGAACATAACCTGTGTGTTTAATGACTAGATAAACACATCACTAACATGGAAGACTAACTACGGGATGTAGGTAAAGTTAGCTTAAAGTAATGTCCTTATTAAGTCAGTTTTGAGAGATTACTGAGTAGGTTATTAAACCCTATCACTGTAGATCATTAAACCCTATCACTTACGTATGTCACTTGAGACTGAAGGCGGTCTTGTTGTGGCAGTGATTAGCGATTAGGGCAAAGTATCGTATTATCATCCATGATACGCGATGACTATGATTGACCGCAGTTATTTACAGTAAAAGGTTATCCTATGCAAACGGGTCACGTCAAATCAAACTAACTTATCACAGAAACGAAACTGTTTGAGTTGCCATTGCTACGTCACCAGTCATCTACACTGACTATGCTAGAGCACCTTGTGTTGATCAGAACGTGGTGGTACTTCGTGCAAACAGACATCAGTATGTTCATGATTACAGTTTGTATTATACTGACTATATTTTAGTGACGAAATGGCCAAACAGTAACCTCAAAATGTAAATGACCACGAAAACGAATTAGCGTAAACGGCAAAGCAAAAAGTAAAATGCATTAAATCCTGTAGATTAAAGTTGGTGGTTGTACATTGCATGTACGTGGAAGACAATTTTGATCTTAAACTCACTGGAAATCGCGTACACACACCATTCTTGTTCTTACTTGCAAAACAAATTTGAGTGTTTCTACAGCATAGAAACATGTGATACCAAGGTACGTCACTTCCGTTTCGTTGACTAACTTGCCTCTCACATTTATCATCACAATCTTAAGAAAATCGATTTTCGTTGATACAGCTTAAACAGAAACTGCCATGTCACTTCAATCGTCTCTCCTGTTCTACTCAAGATGTTTTGCCGATTGGTGTCAAAAGATTTCTAAATGTCCGTATGTTTATTAAGCCAATGTTTCCTTCGCATCCTCTCCCATTGGCTCATCATCTTCGGGGTGTTTGGATGGAAGAGTTTTATCCTTGTAGATCTTCCACAGCTTATACACTAAGTCTGTAGCAACGAGATCTGTGGAGTTCTTCGAGATGACTCGAATAACGAAAACACCATCATCCCGAAGATACTGGTCGGCGAATTTGGCGCACAGTTTCTTGTCGGAACCCGTGTGGAGTTCATTGCTGATTTTCAGGTACTTCTTGATGTAGGCTGGTCTGTTTCTCTTGAACATGACCCTGTACAACCATGCCACCATGTTGACGCATGTGAGGGCGGCTACAAGGACTAGCCAGAACCAGATGAAGATGAAGATCTTCTCGTTGAAAAGGTTGATAGGAAGGACGCACTGCACTGTCCACGTTTGGATATTCTGAAGTTGACGAATCTTAAAATCACAGAGGGTGACTCGCGGGAACCTTGGTGACTCTTTCCATTCATTTCCTGAAGCCAGCTTGGCCATTACGTCAAACCCATACATGTTGTATTCTGTTGCGAGGAAGGCGTTCAGAATGAAAAACTGGGCGATGACGTTTGCGGCGTATAAGACTTTGATGAAGAGGTAAAAGGCAGTTAAGTACGTTCCAGCTCTCTTGTTGCAGAAGAAGCAGCAGAACCTTGCCATCTTCTGCTTAGCTCTGACAATGATGTTCCAGTGATACTCTCTGTGTGTTTCCAGCCACCTGTCCATGTACTTGGCGATATGTTCGATCGTTGTGTTACGGTCGTCAGGAGATCCCATTTGGGTCTGTTCAGCCATTTCAACAATCTTGTCCAGATTGATTCCGGCGCCGCCATTAAAGACCCTCCACAAGATGTTTGGGAACTTGAACATAAATGCCTGGAAGAGGAGAATGAGAGGAACCCACTGGTAGTAGGTCAACTCCTCTGAATCGCGTTCCGCATGGTCCACAGGGATCGGCGTGTCCATAGGGATATAGTACGTGTTTTTAATCCAGCAGTAGGATTTGGCATAATCGACATAGGCACCAGTAAATTCTGCTGGGCACCAGCAGTGAATCGGGTCGCCAACAAACTGTCCAGTACTCACAACGATAGCGAATAAGGCGAAAAGAAAAACCGTCCATACATGGTTCAGTCTGTCGATCCAGTCGTCGTTGCTCGCCCCTTGAAGCTTCTTCAGGGACGGCACCCCGCCGATTATAGAGCCTATAGACCTGCAACATAAAGGATCACATATGAATCAATGGTGTTAAATCATCATGCCATGGGTTGTTTGTATTGGTCTAACACAACATATTTGACATACTTCGGCGGCCTATAGATTATCGAGTAAGGACAAACCACTGGTTAATGTCAGTGTGAGTGAGTCAGTTTTACGCCGCTTCTAGCAATGGCCCAGCAATATCACGGCGGGGACACCAGAAATGGCATTCACACATCTACCCAGATATCTGTCAGGAACACACGACCCACAGTAAGAGTATTTTAACAAGAAATCTTATGACGGCGGTTATGAAAATGTTGAACACAATCCAGTGATCGACACATCGACTTAAGCAATTGTGATACGTTGAAAAGCATCAACCAAGTCAGTGGACCTGACCACCCGATCTCGTAAGTCGCCTTATACGTCTATCATGGGGCAACAAGTAGATATCGAGCTTTAATAATCAACAGCGAACGGGGGTATGAGGACTGTCTGTCAAACTATGTGTAGAATATATAGGCGTCTTCAAATTAGCAAATACCAACACAAAAGAACGGCAACCGCAGTTCGTCGATTAGTGTCATGTGGTCAAGTTACATGTAATTGTTTGATTGACGGAACTGCTTTCTTACAAAACAGCCACTAATCCTCGTTCATACAGCGAACTGCATTTGATGTATTTATAAATAACATAGGTAATAACACACAGTGTGTTCAACAGGGTGTGCCGTGCTGTATGGTTTATTAGTTGGCTGCGAATCGCTATGAAATTTTTATTGTAGTCAGAGAATACCAGAACGCCTTTGGTCTTCGATAGAACAGAAGAGGTCGGTGTTAGCCGCCGACCCAGTCAAGTTAGTGCAGATCTAGGCCAGGAGTACTCTCTTACACGTACCCTGTCTGTGGCAAATGGCTGATTTATGAACAGTTGTGAGAACCACAACCATAACGTTTTATAACATGTAGACTACTTTGTGTTATAACATACGGCTTAAGCAATAAAGTAGTCTTTTTATGAGTAGTATCGATTTATATCCCAATGCCTGTAAAAATCATACTTACACCTGGAGTATGCAGATATTAAACAGATATGAGGCGTATAATTGAAATTTGATACCAGCTAAGATATTCCTGTGTACCGTGTGTCACGTTGAAATTGATTTTTCTGTTTCAGTTGCATCACAAAAGACTTTAGCTTTCACTCATTATTTGATAATATATGATGCATATACCTCTAGATTTTTAACATCAGAAATTTGGAGGATGAGGGCATTATATTTATTAAAGGAACAATTTTCAAGGGTCAGACATTTTTGGTGTTTAATGTGTGGTTACGGCGGTGTAGTTACTACTAGGAGGACAATAGTCACACTGCGTTCAGTACGACAGCTACCATGGATAGATTGTAACAAAGCTGTCAACAAACCCCGACATATTTCATTGGTGTGCAGGTGCGTTGCTACCTTGTCTGACATGTTGAAGTCTTTGAGAGAGCGCTTGTATTTCAGTGTTAGCTTTCCTGGAGACGGTCTCGGCACAGAAAGATAAATTATCTATCCGAGGCGCTTTCAATGCATTTCAAAAGACTGGTTTCAGTTTTGCCCTACCAGATAGAGTGTAAAAACATTACGTGGCTGTGAGGAATTATGTCTTTGTGTTGCGTAAAGTCTCTTCAAGAAGAAACAGGGTTATGAGCGCTTTCCGAAATGACTCAAGGGATCATGGCTTTACAATGTAATATGTATACAGGGTTCAGATCCTATCTACGTACGTAAGTAAGGCTTAGCTACATCATAAGTGCGTCGGGGGTCGTGTACAATCGTGTCAGAACATTATAGAAGGAGGCATTTCCGTCCCCCCTTAGTAATGAACGTCACGCAGAGATTCCTTTCTCATTACCCATGGTCATTTGATGATACGACACATTGTTTCATTTTCATAATGATGGACTTAAATTAATGAGAAGATAAAAATATTAATTAATGTTCTGTTAACTAAAACTGTTCCTTAGCAATGAACACAACGAAAGTGTGAGCATGTGGGTTAAATATTTGATTCGTTTACATCATACTAAATAATATTTCTCTTTGATATGTCCGTATATCGTACCAATACGTTCCCTTATTTCATTCATACTACTGGGGGTGGCGGCTCAAAGATAACTGGTCCACTTATGGGAATGAGTGGAAAAAAACTGTGATTGTTCACATTACCTCTAATAAAAGATACATTTTTTACTTGACATATTCATACGAAATCTCGATCAGACCAAGAGTGCAGTGTGCAATTCAAACCTCAACATGAGCATGCTTACTGGAATCACGATTAAACAGTGGTGTCCAAACCCGACGGGCGGTATTTCGTCCAATTATGAAACAGGTGTTATATATACGGCTTCGTTCCTATAGAGATGTGAAAAGCAAACATCATTTGGACAGACTTTCCCAAATCTGAAATGCCACATACAGGTAAACGTTACTACCTGAAACCCCGCTAGGTAGTCTTACACCCTCATCTCACCTGACAATACAGGTATGTGTGTGTAAGTGTAGTGCGTACCTTTGTGCAATTGACGATAAGAAAAGTGTTTGTACGAGGCTTTCAAACCAAGTGATGAGATGAGGTTCATTTGATAACTGTGCAAATACACTCCTCAAGAATGTCTCGGGCACAGGCGTATTTGTCTGTCCAAAACTAATCCGGCGGACGATTTCTTAAAGGTACCATCTCTTACGGGTATCACAGCTCAAATTATTGTAATCATGTATTAAAAGTCAGACAGCATTTAAATCGATATAACCTCGGCTTGAGGTAATCGAGTGAGTGAGTATGGCTTTACACTGCGTGTAGCAATTTTACGCTGTTTCTAGCCATATCGCAGCAACATCACGCCGTGGGACACCAGACACATTGTACCCATCTGGGAAATCGAGCCATCTAGGTACCCCTGTGACCTTTGTGGTAATCAAATATAACCCTGTGAAACAATGACTGACAAGAACGATCTATGTTGGATTGCGAATGACACGTCCTCATTCAGATATCGATAACACTGTTAAAGCTCTATCTGTGTAAGATATTGACACTGAGGACATCTTCCAGTATTATAATAATAATTGTACATTTCGTTTTGGTTTCGCTATCCTGAAAGGGAAATGGGCGAGTAGGTACGCTATACATCTCACGTTACAGTTTCTGAAAGCTGTTTGAAATTCATTGTATTTAGGTGTCCTGTTTCCTCACATTCAGTGTTACGCTGGTTGGTTTTCCACATATAGAACGAAATGTTAAAATCACAACTGACTAACACTAAACCCACTTCTCAGAAACAGGCTGTTAGAAACTGAATCGGATGTCCTTGTCAGAGGCGTAAAGTTTAGATGCCGCACACTCCATGACAGTTACTTTTTTGTACAAGTCACAGTGACTGAAAGACGATCCCACCTAAATACTAGTATAGTACCACTGGCGCAATACTTTACAAATCCATGACAACTTATGCATATACACACACATTTTAACACATGTAAGCCTACTTATGCAACACTGTTACACATAGCCTCATACCCCCAGATACATCAAATAGTAAGTGAGTGAATTGCTTCTAGACATATTCCAGCAATATTACGGCGGGGACACCAGCAATGGGCCATAGTACTCATATGATGAATAGAACCCGGGTCTTCGGCGTGATGAGCGAACGCTTTAACCACAAGGCTATCCCACCGCCCAACACATCAAACTGATCGGTGACCTTTACTGGAGATTGCAGTACAGGTAGATTAAATGAAATATTTCACTTGGTCACTATTACAAAGAGAAGTCATGTGCTGTAAGTGGAAACAAAAACCCCGAACAAAAAAGTTTTAAGATTCAACAAGAATTATATGAACTCATACTGTATATTTCAACAACTGATGAATAATCTGTGACCAAACATTTGAAATAGAAATAGAAAAGAACTTGTCAGTGAACTACTTTACTTGCAAACAATACTGATATCATCACAGTTATTGAAAAGGACTAAGTGGTACAACCCTTGAGGTTGAGATCAATCAGTATCTAAAAGCGTGAACATCACATGTACAGGCACACAAGACGAACGTTCTGCTTGTTTAAAAGCGTGAGAAATCGCCAGCGTGCCCCAGTAGCTTTAGGCATGACAGACTGAAAATGACGCTACTGCAAAGCACCGGAGTAGGTCACATAGGGTGTAAGAATTACGTACCAGAAGGTACGCTTTGATCTGACCTTAGCCAAGGTCGAAATGAGACGCTTGGGATAAAAATACGTGATGACAATGTAAAGTGATGGTAGTCGTCATCTGTTGATCTACTGTCAAGAGAAGCATGTCCTTCAGCTGAAGGTGTTTCTCTCCCTCAAGGACTCATTACCTGTTTGTCGAGAATGCTGCTATGATTTTAATGAATAGTTTGCTCCGTGAGTTGTTTCTGTATGTAACGAACTGTGGAAATCTGAGTCGAATTGATTGGGTTGCATCTACGTTAGTACACAACTGTGTACGAATCTAATTGCTTTAATGATATTCTAGAAGTCAGTGGGAGCGTCAAAACAGTGTAATAATGTTTAATGATGTCTGTCCTCTGTATAGCTGCCCAATCCACCAATTCAGCTATTCGTTTGGCAGTGAGGTCGTAGTATCTTTTCAATGAAAGGACTTAAGAAGAATAGAAGCGTGTGATCAGAGACAACAGGTCTCTACTTCGCTCACTGCAATATTCCAACCATACGACGGAATTACGTCAATCACCGGTCTTCACCAGTGAAGCGATACTTTGACAACCGTACTACTCAACCGCCCTCGTTTCTCTTTACAGTTCCGGACCTCTATGAGGTCAGGATCGTACATTCCCACTCCGTCTAATGAAGTCCGGTTACTTATGTCAGAGTCCTGAAGATACGGCTTAGAACAGGGTTCAGCATCCCCTGACCCAAGGAATCGGGGTGTAAAGCTCAAAGCTCTACATGTCATCGTACGCCATACGCGTAAATCTATGCTCATGCTGTTGATCCCTGGATTGTCTGGCCCAGACTCGACTATTTACAGACCGCCGCAATACAGCTTGCATATTATTGAATGCAGCTTTATACAGCAAACAAACAAATACATATTTCAGCATACCCACACCCCATAATTGTGATAATTAATTGTGTGTGTAACACACAAATATTTACATTTCAGCTTCTATAACAAGTTGATAACATATAACTTCCTGCATTAAAAACATTGTCGTAATTTATGGATAAACACAGGAGTGAACATCCCCAAATACACCTGCATATGTAGCGGTTACCAACATAATAAACATAATTACATTTCACGTTATAATTATTGGTATTTCTGTAACAAAGTAATAAAACGCGACAACACAACAAGCTGCTATCAGACATGCACACAGTTAACTTTGTTTTGTGACTAACGTCAAGGTCCAAATTTCGAGGATATCTCACTGGTTCGCATTCATCAGACACAATATGACGGGCTTCCTCCCTGTCTGTAGCGCCCATCCTGTCCCCGGTCTCAGAGTCCGTATGCATATAATCACATGTTTCCCTCACGTCAAACCCGAGCGATATAATTATCTCGTTATCTCGAAAAGGAACGGGACGTCAATTGACAAAGGTATTGTCATGTAACCACTATGTGGCATAGATAATGTAAATATTTTGGATTCTGACTGATCTTCTAAAACATACTGACACAAAAAGAATGAAATTTTCCTCTTTTCTAAAAGAGAACATTTTCTCAACAACGCATTATCAATGCCTAAACATGACCTAAATTGATCGCCAGAAGTTTTGATACTGGTTCTTAAAAAACAAAACTATTCGTAGTTTCTTTGCAGATAATATACAAACTATAAACAACATGGTTACTTAAAAATGATGGAAAGCTTGGCTCTTTATCTTTCGGTTCTTAACACACCCGCTGGTGGCTGTTGGGTAGTCTTGTGGCGAAAGCGTTCGGTACGGTGAAGACCCGGGTTCCCATATGGGTAGAATGTTCAGAGACCATGTCTGGCATCCACCGCCGTGATAATGCTGGAATATTGCTAAAAGCGGAGTAAAACCATACTCACTCACTCGCTACACACTCAGCACAAGAATACACACAATAACCATAAATACGCCTGTTAAGTTCTATTGGCTCTTTTATCCCGATGTTTCGAAACATCCAAATCGACGATCACAAATACTAGTACTTGCAATGTAGAAGAGGCTGAGGGTGGGTTCACTGTTAACTTTCATACATCCTAGCTGAAACATTTCCCGAACAAATACTTTCAGCTTCTTGAAGATTTCCCTCCGCCCCTTATACAAAGTGCAGCACAATACTCCCCACATATCACACCAGTTTAGACAACAGGACCTACCCAGGACAAGACGCTAACCGTCAATTTGGTAGGCAAATAACGCTGTAGCATTCAATAGGTGACCCAACCCACGGGGTTATGACTTACGTTAGACACCGTCCAGGGCCTTGAATTGCGAAGCTCTCTTAGTCTTAAGTGCTATACCTTAATCTTAACTTAAGACAATCTTAGAGCTAAGAGAGCTTAAAAATCTTCTCTAGACCAAGAGCCCGTTCCACAAAGCGAAAGTAGCGCTGAGGATATCGCAGCACGCATACTTTAACATACAACATTTAACTTACGACTGTCGTAGGGCTGAGGACATCGTAGCACGCATACTTTAACATACAACATTTAACTTACGACTGTCGTAAGGCTGAGGACATCGTAGCACGCATACTTTAACATACAACATTTAACTTACGACTGTCGTAGGGCTGAGGACATCGTAGCACGCATACGTTAACATACAACATTTAACTTACGACTGTCGTAGGGCTGAGGACATCGTAGCACGCATACATTAACATACAACATTTAACTTACGACTGTCGTAGGGCTGAGGACATCGTAGCACGCATACTTTAACATACAACATTTAACTTACGACTGTCGTAGGGCTGAGGACATCGTAGCACGCATACTTTAACATACAACATTTAACTTACGACTGTCGTAGGGCTGAGGACATCGTAGCACGCATACTTTAACATACAACATTTAACTTACGACTGTCGTAGGGCTGAGGACATCGTAGCACGCATACGTTAACATACAACATTTAACTTACGACTGTCGTAGGGCTGAGGACATCGTAGCACGTATACTTTAACATACAACATATAACTTACGACTGTCGTAGGGTTGAGGACATCGTAGCACGTATACTTTAACATACAACATATAACTTACGACTGTCGTAGCGCTGCTACGATAGCGTGGAGGAACGGGATCTCGTACTTTGAGTTGTCAAAATGCGACCGTTCCATTGGCGTGATACGTCTTGTCGAATACGTTGTCATTTTGCAAGATGTTGTGTCTAGTTCATTTAGACCTCCCAGCCAGGTAATATGACCTCATAATCATAATTACAATTTGACTTAGTAAACCATGTTCTCAACTCATCCAAACTTAACTCATCTCATGAATCACAATTTTCTGATATATTCTATAGTGTTTTAATTTTCGTAAATTGTCTATTTGTTGTAAGTAAAATTTGTAAATAAGTTGCGTTTCATCTCGTCTTAAAATAATCACAGGGAGGCTCCACATGTCCTTGTCCAAAGGGAATACAGATCCCTGGTTTCGTCTCAAAATAAACTAAGCTTAAACGTCAGATATTAAAAAAACTGGGAAGATAAAATGAAAGGAAGAGATGCTTACTATTCTAGAGTTAATGTTCAAATATAAATACGAAACACAATCACACACTAAAAATAGAACACACACATAAATAAAAGTATTTTCAATAAAAATGTCCGGACACCACGTCCACCATCCATCATACCTGTTCCTTTATTTCCCTCTCTCAGTACATATCGAACAGGTATTACTGGCGTCTTTCCAACCAAGCACAAAGGTCTCACACTGTAAATTGAACCTATTTACTTACGTTTGTTAACAATACGGGAAAGGATAAGGCTGACAATTTATGAAGTAATGATCACAGACACGAATGCATTGTCAGGGCCGACGCGTGCCGGCGAACAAGAACGGTCATGATTGTGAAGGTCACATGCAGCAATGGTGACAAATGGTCACTTCGTGGTGTAACGTAAATCCTCACGATTGCAAGATGTCACGTAATCTGAAGGTCACAAAGAATAGACTTGATCCATACCTACTTTCTTGCGTTTAAATGTACGTCATATTTTGAAAAGCAGCTTAATAAAATAATCCTTACCGAGCACTCAAAGACGTTTCCTGGGCTTATATATTTGTGATTGACGGTAATGCATTTAGCTTAACGCTTGCCTTTTCTTTCTAAAGGTCTTATAGTGACTTACACATTTAATTTGTTGAAACTGCTAAAAAATGTTCATCCAACTTTGAAAAACTTTGAAACTTCAAAGGGATTACGTGTTCCAGCTACGTAGTGAACGTGGACAAGCCCTTTAGTCTTCCAGAGATTTCAACCAGATAAAAGATTACTTGAACACACCAAAATGATAACATCTGGGTGATATTAAATACCACTGAAAATGTCATTTCTAAATAATTTGAGCATACACTATTCTCGATAATTTGTTTGACATGCTTTCAGCAAAGGGTCATCATCAGACGAGCACCGGGTGTTCTCTCTGCCCTGTGTATTAGTCTGAAAGGATGAAGAGGACTTCACAATGCTGCAACCACAAGGCCAGATTTATCACATTGTACTGGAGGATACAAACCGATATAATCTGCGTGATACGTCATGGCTGAACAGCGCCATTCTTAGAAACTCTACTGTACGACAACTATATTCCTTATCATCTTTGTTTTCAAAATCACTTGGCATAGAGAATGAATGAGTGAGTAAGCTTGGCTTTAGTTAAGCAATTTCACGGCGGGTTACACCAGAAATGGGTTCCACACGTTGTGGCCATGTGTGGAATCGAACCCTTATTCTCGGCGTGACGAACGGACGCTTTCATCACATGGCTATTTCACCGAACAACATTGAAATTTCTTGTCGCCCACTGAGCCAATATTTTGAGTGATGTAGCCGGGTTACGTCGAGCCGACGTGGGATTTTGTGTACCTTGGTCCTCTCCACTAACAGCCAAGATATAAGGATCGTGTCAGTGTTTGGTCTAGTGTGTTTGACAAGGATCAGTTTGGGATTCATGTAGGTCAGACGACTGGACAATGGGCACTTTCGCATAAAGATATCTCTCGGACCAGGTACACAGACCAGGTATATAGTCTGTGGCCATAATGGGCGTCAATCGGGGACGGTCTATATAGAAGTAATAGACCATGCCCCTCAGGCGGTGAAGGGTGTTGAAAACTGGCATGCGGTGGTTTTTGAGGGACTAATGGTGTCTTGCTTCTCCATTTACACTTAATAGCAGGGTGGAACTTTACAAAAGGTTTGTCCCTGAATGGCCAGTCACGGCTCAAAGAGTTGACGTCCATAATAAAAGACAATCTTGCTCTCAGTTTTACTTGGTCATAAATATATTTATTTATTCATTTGATTTATAAATTCATACTTTAGGCTGCTGGTTTTGAAGAAAAGTTTGATAGCAGAGTTGGGTTAGACACATACCATGGCAGTTTCTTACCTGCAGCAGGCGTTCCAAATCATTGTTTATCTGTTTTTAAAAAGTACCCTTTTCTAAGCATTATTTTATTTTTTCAAAAGCATTTTACCCTTCTGAACAATAAAATACAATAACGCCATGACGCATGTATACAACATGCTTCAGTGGACGTCGTGAGATTTACAGACATTAACAAAGAAAAGATAGGACACAATGAAGAACCTTGCAGTACACCTGCTGGGTTGAATACTGTTCATGACTGTTACCATGCTGAATCGACTACAATAGGCAATGCAATTAGCAAAAGGGGAGTGACATGGGTGATTGAATGAGAATGTCGGTACAGTTGTAAAGGTGTTTCCTTGCACTGCACGTTGGTCAAGTCCTGGGACAAAACAGATTGTGGAAGACATTCAAACGTCTAGTCATTGTAACATATGTTGCATTTGGGCTTCGTCATACAAAATACCGTTAAGAATATCAACTACAAGAATCTTGTGGTAATCAACGGCTACAATATCACTTATTTCTGGACGTCACACTCCGACGTCTCAGTATGACTGAAATACTGTCGAAGTGACGTGTTTTAACTCCCTCGAATTGCATCATGGTATTTCGTACCAAGGACCGTTTCACACAGCTCTCATAGCACTAACACTGTCATAAGTCAACGCCACAGTACAGGAAGTAGGTATACTACAAGGGAAGTCAAGAGCTCTTAGTCTTACGAGATCTTTGCGAGACTGGTCCAGCTGTCCAGTGTAAGGTCTCATGTATGACCTCTGGATGTCAGGTTATACACTCGTTCTTAACAAAGGCAATATTTCAGTATACAGGGCTATGAGACAGCCTGGGACAGATCAACATAAAATGTGTATTTATGGCTTTGTCCATGACGTCAAAGTAACACCAATGAAAAGGTATTCAGCAAATACACAAAATGAAGACTGTTTGGGATGCTCATAGTTGGGCATGAACAGTTGTGAGATATATGTTTTGGAACTGTCATTCATCCGATACAATAGCATCTGGGCGTGTGAACAGGCTTTCAAAGTTTCAGCAAGGGTCCAGTGTATGCTTGAGGTTTCAGGATGGATGAATGACATACAGAAGTAAGCATAACACGTCTGAATGAACACGCAGTTAAGGTTGGAGGTGGTTATTTAACCCTGAGTGGAGACAGGTAGCAAAACCAGATTGGGACTGGTCTGAGTCATAGGACTCTGAAACCACGCGTGTGCAAGGTGAAGGCCATTTTACATGTCTGCTTTGACTGCTAATAGCAATGTTGATGGGTAATGAGGCTACATTTGTCTATTTGTCAGCTATAAGTGATGAGAAGAGTCTCTGTGCTCAGGAACAAGGGACGACAGAGTTATAAAAAGTAGAATATTTCTTTCAATGAGTATGGAAGGTTTTGCGCCGCTTAAAGAATTACTCCTGCAACATTGTGTTACGGAAGTGAGTGAGTGAGCATATTTTTTACACCCGTTTTAGTATTAGAAACTTTCCAGCAATGTAACGCTGGAGAACGCAAGAAATGAGCTCCACACATTGCATCTTGTATGCCTGCAAGATAACAGTAGAATGTCTTTACTTATGTTCAAAGTGATCCACAGACGGCGAATTGAATAAGCGCAAGAAAATTATGCAAAACCCCGTCCAGATACCCAAAGGGCAACGGATTGTTTGTGTCACAGAATAGGTGATATCTCAAACACTTGACACAAGTACCGCATTTAGAATGTCGCTAAATACCGGTTTGACACTCATCTGCATAAATTCAAATGATCATTTTTAGTATCGTCTATCTGTTTGAGCGAGCATGCGTGGGTTCGAGAGGTCACAAGGGCAGAGCTATGGTAGGAAACGGGAGCTTTGGACGTGGGTCAGGAATGGCCCTTTTCACACAGAACAGCAGGCCAGCTTCAGGGGTGGTAGATAAGGGTCCAGACATGTTGGACTTTGGATTTCGGTCTCAAGAATACGTCGATCTTCTGACACAGGTGATCAGTGTAATAACTTTCCCGTCAAAGGGTTTTGATCGACTTTATCTTATCGAGCTCTGTAAAAGGATTAACTATTTTCAATATCATTGGAAGGTCACAAAGGGACGCGTACAAGTTGGACAGACGTGGCTGGTGTATTGCACCACATCAACGAGGACGATTTGTTGCTCGTTCATTTGTCTGAACTGTCATGGAAACGAGTGAATAAGATCTATCGTCGCTTTTAGCAATATTCCAGCAATATCACAGTACGGGATGCTAGGAATGGGTTCGATACATTGTACCAATGTGGAGAATCGAACCCGGGTCTTCGGCGTGACGAGCGAACACTTTATGTTAATCACTAGGCTACCCCACCGCCCCACCGTGACAATGACAAAACTGCATCATTCGTTGCAGACTGTAAACGGAGTGCATAAGCGCAGCTAGAGTGGAATGCAACCGTTTAAACAAGGCAAATGTTATGATTTATATGCAAATCAAACCGAGTGAAGGAATGTGACATTTGATGAAGCAATTATTCCAGTGCCGCAATAACTGTTTTGCCTGATGCAATAACTGTTTAGCCAACGTCACTAAAATGCCCTCGCGGAAACGATCAAGGAAATATATGAAGACGCGTTACTTGAATGCGGAAACTTCCTCTAAAATCCAACAAACATTTAGTTTTTATTGCGAACGTTCATACGGAACTTTAACTTCTGCACATAACGAGAATCGGCGAGTGTGCACCTCACGCCCGTGGAAGTAAACACGCCGTCGTCGACGGACCCTCAACGTGCTTCGTGTTGTTGTCACTCGGTACGTGACTCGCGGGGACGCTAGCCAAGCCCGTGTTTGACAAGGGGGTCTGACAGGAGGGGGTTGGGGAGGTATGCGGGGAACGTTGTATGACAAGCTATATCTGTCTGTGTGTGGGTTGGCGCAGTCGCGAGGAATGATGGTCAGGTCGTCCATCCTTGCACTCGGTAACGACTGACATCTGATACATGTTCTTACATTTCTACATGATGGGTAAATTAGTGACTTCAAGGAATATATAGATCATATACTGAAATACATAAAGCGATGCCCAAAAGTTTATATCTGCATTATTTTCGAACCTCACCACAATTAAACTTTTGTTCAAAACACATCTGAAATATTTTGTCCAGATCTTGATGATTATACAGGGGCAAATATTCAACCTTGAACAGAAACACCGGGATAACTAGGTGTCATATATCAAACGTGACCTGTATATTCAGTTACTCTTCCATTACACCCTGTGATTAAACAAGTCTTCCGACGTGCTAGATGGGACTGTAAATATTATGAAGAGTGACATATCAATAGGATATTTGCATAAATAAGACCTTTGATTTGAGGTGAATTCTAGTTATGCGCTGCCCTTTCTGTCTGGAATAAATTAGATTAGATGCTTCCTACTATCTCGGATTGATCTGTAAAGTTATTCCTGGAACCTAGGAGGACTCCTGCCTATCTGACATTAATTCGTTACCAGCTGTTTAACGCCACGACAGTAGCCAAAGGCAGGCTATCCCGAGATTGGCACCGCCAGTACACGTGAACGCCATTGGGTTAGTACGTTCCCTCGTTGGGGCGACTAACGGGATCGGGTGGTCAGGCTCACTGATTTGGTTGACACATGTCATCGGTTCCCAATTGCGCAGATCGATACTCTTGTTGTTGATCACTGGATTGTCGGGTCCAGACTCGATCTTTTACTGCCATATGGCTGGAATATAGCTGAGTGCAGCGTAAAACTCACTCCCTCACTCGTTGGGATGTACGTGTTGAAAGCGATCCACTTTCGTCTACTTTGTTTCAGTGTTTGTGTCTAAAATAAAACCGATTCCTGTAACGTGTTCGATCATGAAAAATACATCCTCGGGAAACTTTTTTTCAACCTTTCCTCTGCTAAAAAGAACGTGATATTAACAACCGACTTCCAGTACAAATATTTAGGTTCATAACACCAACTGTTGAAACGGTCATTGTCTATGTCCGTGATTAGAGAGGCTCGCCCCAAAACTGATGGGAAAAGATTCCATCCCGTGGTACCAAAAGACGTTAAAAATGTACGTTTTGTCACCCTGCCTTGCGCCCTGCGTATGGGTAAACAAGGACCGTTCGGACAGGGGAGGTTTACTGTGTCTATAAACTTGGTCTATAATGTTCGGACTATACTAACGACACAGACGTAGAATTATCTTGACAATCGCCGTTTTTCGTTCCTATTCTAACATTTCAGCTGATCGGAAAATAAGGAATAATTCGTTTGGACTGTCTATATCGCATATAAAAATTGGAATTTGGTGAAAACGTTTTTTGTATTATTAGAAACAGGTAGAAGATGAATTTATCTAAACGTTCCATCACTAGCCCTTAGTGGTTATTCTGATATATAGCTTAATACTCACGGCTATATTATCATAGCACCCGGATCAATGATATTAAATCTGTTTTGCAAACATATATCTCTCGATTGGTTGAGTATGCGATATATCAACAACGGTTCATTTAATATATAAGCCCGTGTACTCGCCTTAAGCAAATGTACATAGTGTTTATCAACAACGTTTTGTTTGATGTTGTTTGTGTAGACCACGCAAATATTGCTATGACCTCCCGAAATACGTCGATTTCCTGGTCCCCCAAAGTAAGGTGATCTTTTGTATACTATATCATTTATTGCCGAGCACCAGGCAGGTTAACAACAAGTACCATCTCTTAACGTCATTTGGTTTAAATGAGTAGTAAGTTTAGTTTCATGGCAATATCACGGCGGGTGATACCAGAAATGGTCTTCACACATTGTACCCAGTTGGGGATACTAACCCCCGGCGTCGCCGTGACGAGCGAACGTTTTAACCATTAAGCCACCCAACCGCCTCTCTGCTGGTATGACCAGACCGGGATCAGAACCTCTGCTCTCCGGGCTGACGCCCTCTCTACTTGACTTCTGGAGGTTTCGTCTCGAAAATTCGTTTTGTCCATTCGATTTGAGGAAACTGGTGTACATATCGACCAAATTATTGACAGCTACGAACAAAGGACAGCTTAGCAACCGCGACAAGGTTCACACGACTTCCCTTCACATATGTATAAACCAGCTATCGCAGTTTCATTGGGTATCAGTTTCAGACACCAAATCCGCTTTGGATGACAACATACGAGCAACATTTATCAATTCACGAAAACTAAATACTTACGACATGACAGAGGCCCTGTAGTTAGATTATCCGTGAAAGTTTTTCTCGAGACACGGTTTCAGTGTTGGGAGTCATCGTGGCATGTTCATCATTTCACTTACATCAATGAATACGGAAGGTCTACACAAATACCATTGTACCAATTAGTCCCTGGTAATGGTCGATCATACACTATTAGCCCTCCTGTATAATAACCCGAACTACGTGCAAACGGGAGTGACCTTTAAGTCACAAGATAAATGTTTTCTGCAAAACGAATTTAAACTTCCTTGTAGAAACAAGACTTCATCATTTCTTGCCGAAACTGAATCCTTTGTTATGTTATCACAACATTCGGAAATGAATATGAAATGGGAGACTGGCATCATCCGTTTCATGTGGGTACATGGGTAACAAGCAGGCTGTTAAATGCAATTATTTTGGGGTATTACGTGACAGAATACGTTTCTCATTTCTAGGAGAGATGTGTTCGAAGCACCCCTCATTTCAAGCTAGAAATGCAATGAACAACAGTAAATTTCTTCAGATATTACCCTCGTCTATACAGTGATCTTCACGGCTGTTCTATCTGGACGAGCACTGAACAGGAAAAGAAATAACTCTGGCTTTTTATATTTTTAAGTAGAAGACACGAACGCTTACTTTTATGACAATATATTTATTCGAAACCTACGTTTCTTTTGCTGTTCAGTACATTTAAGCAATTTTCAAACATTCAATAATGACAGGGACCAAAATTTAAGGGTTCAGTTATTGCCGGAACTATACCCATGGCGTCCTGAGCTGACCAGAACGAATCTGCAGTGACCTGTCTCTTCCTAAACACATATCCCCGAGGCTACACGGTAGATAGGAGTGCAAATGTGAAAACAGACCTGCGTGACAAATTATGGCTGGGTGCCGCCCAAGAAAACAGGTTACGGATAAAACCCTAAATCCGATCCCGTTAAGATGGATTGTTGCAGCTTATCCAAGTAAGGGTCTGAAAGGGTCTGACAACAGGGGCACGTAATAGGGGTAGACACGACAGTCTCTTACGCCCGAAAACATTTCTTTCAGCATAAGGAACCTATGGCTGCACGTTTTCTAGTACATTTTTTTTCAGAAAAAATACCTCTTTTTTCCTTTTATAGATTTGGTGGGGTAGGAGTCGTTTTTGGATTAAATATCGTGTTGTGTGTTTGTGCGTATGCGTTTGTTTATGTGTGTGTGTGTGTGTGTGAGAGAGAGAGAGAGAGAGAGAGAGAATGCCACATTGTGTAGTTGTGAAAAGGCCCGTTACAACATACTGATAAATTTTCTTCACATGCTCACACAACAGATAAACATATAACAGTCGTCTCCATGTAGGCTATTGTTTCTTAAGGTCAGTTTTGCAATGATCATAATATTTTGTGTGCATGAACAGTTGACCATTAGCATGTCACAGACAAACGTCCGCACGCAGCGTCTTGTACAGGTTAAGGTTCATTAGCGGAGTTAGCACGTGGTTAAGAGTGCCAATGGTTGTCGATGACATGGGTAACTGGGAAACGAGGACGACTTTGTCCGCCTTTTGGAGGAAGCAAAACCACTTGATGAGAACAGCAAAAGCTGGGGCTCAGTGGATTAAGTGAAAAGCTGCTTCACGTCCGGGATTTGTATTGTTTGCACCACAAAAGGAGCATATTCGAACGTTTGCGTTTTTATTGCACAATACGGGTCATTTGTACACTGAGTGTAACCGTGGTGAATCATTCAATAGTATTGGAACTAGGCGATACTTAATACTAAGAGTAAATCAATACATAAAGCAATACAGACTATTAGTAAACTGAGTGTAACTGTTATGAACCACACAAAAGTAATGAAAATTTGGTGATAACGGGTGACAAAACATTACTAAATATGAAGGGGAAATAAATAAATAAATAAATAAATAAATAAATAAATAAAACCGAGTGTATAATGTATTAATATATATTAATACATTTATATCTATTCAAAACTAAATTTGTACCCAAAAAAATACTAGTATACATCCGAAAGATAACTTAGCGTGCATGCCTTTAAATCACTGTCGTGACATATATCCCCTCAGTGTGGTCAAACGTATATTCACAATATCTGTAAGTCTGGACAAACGGCCTTACATGAGACCATTGTTAAGCATACTTTTACAAACGAAACAACCAGCGTTCCACAGAGGCTGAGCGAATTTATGTACAGATCAGCTTGCCCTGTCGCGTGTTTTCCCACGGGTTCAGCCATGTACAACGCTGTCAGTGAATTTAGGACACGACACACAGGTAGATCACGAACAGGTGGGTGACACCAGCATACCACCAGAAGCAATCGACATCGAAATATAATGTCAGTTAATACTTACATCCTCGATGCCTCTTTCTTCCTGTTTTAGTAAGTATCCCTCTCTATGTCGAAAAGAACACAGGTACTTGTTTTAAAAGTTCTCAACTTCTCAAGTTGGGCGACGATCCAGCCCTTTCGCTGTGCCTCGTTCTGAGTTATGTTTACGAGCTGGGTGCAGAGAGCGTGTGTGTACCCTTGATCAGCGCTCAGGTTCGAGACATTGTTCTTCTGTGTTAAATCTGAGAGTAAAAGTCTTTATCCGAGGCTTTGTCCTTGGTCGGGTGTACTACGTCTGCAATGTGAAGGTTTAACTTTATTATTGTGTGAGATATTGCAAGTTGGGAAAGAGATTTCGACACTGTGACCTTTGACACGAAGCCTGTGATGTCACCAATGTGGGTGAGTCTCTGTCAACTGGGACTGGCTGGCCTTCTGTGACGTCACAATTGACTTAAGTAGGGACTCCTGGTAAACAAGTGGAATTTTTAAAATCCATTTCACAGTAAATTTCAAAATAATCATATGCCAAAAGAATTCCATATTTTTCATAATACTTTAGTTAGAATTTAGTTTATTAAACTACATTCATGGAAAAAATCCTATTATCCATACATTACTGATTATTTATTTTACAACACATTAAAGAGTAAACATAATTAATTATGAACAGGGCTGAAAAATAGGTTAGTTAAACAAATGTGGAACGTTCTCTCGTTCAAACTGACAACATGTGAGAAACTGACAAGATAACAGTTTGAGGTGACAAGCAAGATACTGACAAGCCTCTTGTACTTAACAATGTCGACGGGAGGGGGGCGTGAAATGCCAAAGGTTATCCCATGTGTCACCCAACATCTTGCATACGAAATGATAACAAAGGAATCCTTAATATGGCATGTAAGTCCAACATTAATAACCAGTTAAACAACGGTAATACGCAAATATGTCCTTGAAATGTCAACTAGGTTAAGTACTATGTCTGAGAAACAAGCATGGGATAAAGAATTGAAGACATATATTTCCTTATCTGAATTAAAAACAAATTATTAAGCTTTTCCATATAAAAGGTGAAATTAATTATGTATTCCATCTAAAATGCTTTTCGTTTTCCTTTTGCTAAACCCTGCAATTTGCATTGCATTTTGCATCGCCCAAAGCTCATTACGATTTTCATATTATTATAATTCCATTTTTAATAAAAATTATGTTATATGGGATCAGTGCTCACATTAGCCGTACAGATCGTTCAGCCCCTATTCATTCAAAGAATAATGTTTAAATCACATTTACCTATTCCATCCCCTTTCAGTAATGTACAACTTCAGGCACAGTACGTGTATGGAATTTTGAACGATAAATTATGTTCTGAAAGAGGAACAGCTTTGCTTAATGCTCCTCCCATGAAGTACTTAATCAACAGGTGTCTATACAAGGGAAGTAACTCTAAGTAAGAGTACGCTTGTTGCAAACACAGGGCGCCTTAAAATCACTATTAACGCAACGTTCCATGTACGAAGTTCCGATATATATTCGCAAACTTTAAACAATACAGATCAAACTTTTATTCGTTGTTATCCATAACGTTTGTTCTGTATTGTACGTCCCAATTTATAAAATACCTCTCAAAAAGTTAAACGTCTAAACAAACAGTCCCAATACATCAAACTAACGCTGAATGGGTCGTTGTCGGCATAGGAATTACAGAAATGTAACCCAGGTACGTTTCAGTGTACAGAAATGCCCCCTAGACAAAGTAAATGTACAGAAACGTACCCGGTACCCTAAACAGCAGACGAGTCCACTTTTCTCAAGCCAAAACAGAAACCGGTTTGTGCTGTTGTTCCAGATCGCCTGATTCGAGCACTTTCTGGGCATCGAAAATCGCCTTTTATTCTAACGCAGTGGAGCGGATATTGTACAACTGACAGTCGAAGGAAGGTATATTGGTGTTCCTGACGAACACGTACTGCCATGCTGAATTGTTTTTAGACAGGAATAAAAGTACGCGTTCGAGAAACCGGTTCAGCGCTGATCGTGATGCAGAATGGGATCGTCCTACGGTACGATCTACTTTGGTTAGGGTACACTTCTGTATACAGAAAGATACCTGAGGTACATTTCTGTAGTACCTGTGCTGACAACGACCCCTTCAGCATAACGAACAACTGAAGCAAGTCACCAAACAATACAGCTCTATAACCAGTTTAGAAGTAGACACATTTGGTCCTTACATGTGATTATCAACCGGAAGATTGAAGCCAAATGCACCCAAGTCAGCCGGGAAAAAAGTTACAAGTTAAAAGAGACAGATCGCTACGCTCATCCTCACAATTCATCACCCTGAGTCTATAAAGACCGTTGCTGCTTGCCAGATTAGACATACGGCCATTGTATTGTTCGCACGGCGCCCCGACGTTCCACACATTCAGGAATCCCAACAACAAAGTCAGTCTCGTCATAACCACCGGGCTTTTGTTATCATCCTCAGTAAACATTCTGATGGACAGGGGGAGGTCAGGGGTCAAATTGAAAGGGACAGTGCCTTGGGGTGCATGGTCCTTGGCCACAATAGGTACCATGTGGTCCTGGGCACCTGGTGAGGGATGGGGAGGGGCTGAACCAGGTGGGTATTAGAAGAGTAGTCCTGTAGCCTTTGGTAAATTCCGCCTGAATACAAGGGATTAAAAAGAAACTGATAAAGCAAAGTTAATAAAATACTTCAAACACAATATTTTATTATAAATGCTACGTTCTACATACAAATAAGGTTGTAAACTCAAATTGACTAACATAAACAAATTCACCACGATTTATGTGTGATCCTTCGAAATGTCATCCAAAGATCCAATAAAACTAAAATGTTTTTACCATTTATATGCTTACGTCTAAATATTACACTCATTCATGCATCACCGTATTCGGTTTCTGGAAAGTCTGGGTTAGGTTTCTTTCAGGAATTAGTATTTTTGTTAACCCTTTTATGGAATAAATAACGCTAGCGTTTGCTAATCACTAGCTTTCTGATACATATATTTCTTGAACTGGTGTTTACCTCCACCCTTTTGGTAAATAATTCCATTTTTATTGCATAATGTTCAGCACTATTCAGTATAAACAACAACCGTTGCCAGCTCATTACCTGGAGGTATTTACATAAGCACGTTTTGCTTGTTTGCCGATCCAGATTTAGTCAGAAATACAAGTATGCTTACACCAGTACAATCTAATTCAAATACAACTGTTGTTGCTTTAAGTGTTCGAATGGTCGCGTTCTGTCAAAATAATTTGCATTTCTCTTCAAGACCATTCTTTGGGTGGTCTGTGTAAATACTGGTATGTAACTAGTCTTAATAAGTTTCTTACTTACCGATTGATATGATATTAAGTTTGATTTAATTTGATATTAAAGAAACTGATTTCATGGACCCTCATATGTATATTTAAGCTTTTCCTTCTGAAATATAGTAAGTATGGCATTCGATGTTGCACCTCTTGCCAAATTCAGACAACATATATCATAAAAGTCTCCTTTTAATTACATGTTGATACGAATTTAGTTTGTCACTTTCGTTTCAACAGAAACATATGGTGAAAGAATTAAAATAACTAAATATATTGTATTTACATAATATAAAACTTTCATTATAAATTTCCTTTAATGGCACATAGCCATATACAGTATCGATCCCCTACCTCTAATACAAAGCACGCCCATTGGTCAGATCTCAAAGCCGAAGGGGTCTAGGGTAAAAACCCTGAGACGTTAAGTCAAGTTGACATCCATAATGTTTCACTGGTAAACTGTCAAAACAATTTTTTGAACAGGCAGACTTAGAACACAAACATATTTCGTAAAAATAATGAAAAATGATAACAGGTACTGATTGTAGAAACGTCCATATTTGATAGATAAATGTCGGGTTGAAAAGATCCATATGGAGAAATGTCGGGAGCCCATAAAGTGTAGAAACCACTGCAATAATTCTATAATCTGGATAACATTTTGATCATTTTACTTGGAACCCTACCAATCGGATAACGAATCTTATCTTGGCTCGGTAGCGTTAATTACATTAAATCCCTTCCAAAGGGGTGGTGGGGTAGCCTAGTGGATAAAGCGTTCGCTCGTCACGCCGAAAGCCCGTTGTTTTGATTCTCCACATGGGTACAATATGTGAAGCCCATTTCTGGTGCTCACTCACCCAATATCCCCACCAAACACGAAGCTATGGCATATCTTTCGCAATCAAGGCATCCTGACGAAATTCCTATTCACTCCAAAACGCTGTGTTTCTCATACATATGAAGTTTTATCCAAGGCAATTTTATCCCTTGTGTGTGTCATTTCTAAAAGGCATTTGAAAGACCTTTAGTTTTTGGTATGGGTGCACTGTCGGAAGGTCTGTCTTATGTTTCGATTGTGATATTTGAAATTCCCAGATGTTATATGAGTGCGGAGTACATTTCTCCGACGTTCCCTGAAAGTCATTCATCGTCCCGGGTCAACCAAGTTGGTCAGAACGGACGGACGTCCTGATGTGTACTGTGATACGTGCAGTGTCATACATTGTCAGTATGATATTGCGTTACAGTAGTACTATTTGAGGTTATACTGACGTTTTCCTTTTTCGCTATGAACCCATACAGTTAAGTAAGAATGAATGTTGTTTTATGCCGTTTGGGGTAAAATCCAATGACCATGCACACCACGACAGGGATTCATATCACGCCAGGTACTGAGTGAGTGAGTTTTTAGTTTTACCCCGCACTCAGCAATATTCCAGCTATATGGCGGCACACTGTAAATAATCGAGTCTGGACCAGACAATCCAGTGATCCAGATCTTGAGCATGACAACCGATGTGCCAACCAAGTCAGCGAGCCTGACCCCCTGATCACGTTTGTCGCCTCTTATGCCAAGCATAGTCGCCTTTTAACCCAATTTAGTAATGACAAAGCACAATATGTTCCTCCTGTCATGGAATTATCTGCATAAGGAGCTTGTTTCTGTGTATTTTCTGAGAGTCTTTCTACAGGCAACTGATATTCGTGGCTACATGTCCGACTGTTACAAACCCAAATCGTTACAGTTACATAACGCAGTTTTTTTCTACATCAGCATATTTTAAAGTTGCACTTTGAACATCTTTCACTGGTATCACATCATTCTTGAAATTCAAACATCAAAGTCAAATACATATGGCAGTCATGTCGAGGAAGACTGTAGAATGGCGCCCTTACGAAAGAACTACGTTAAGCTTACTTTTATATTCCTTAACGCTTTTCATTTTCCTCGCCTCGCTTTCATTGACGTGTCACAGAAAAACGATTGTTTTCTAGTGATGCATATTTTTATGAATATTCATGTACCTTCTTAATGCCTATAATGACCGATGCAAAAGACTACACACAATTCCATCTGTAAGAGGCTCAGAACTTATCAGTCAACTTTATAAATTCCGACACTTTCCCAAACAGGCAACTGCGGTATCTGTCTACGGACCCTACCACAGATGCATCCAGTATAGTCACTGTATAGAGAAAACATGTTGCAAGGCACGATGTCTACAGTTCATTCCAGAATTGCGAAATTCCAAGCAATTATAGCTCCACCGATTTGAATATGTCTCTGGGATCCTTCAGTTCATGTTTCATTAAATTAATTAAAGGCCGTTTTCCGGAAGGATACCTTTGTTTCAGAATCTACACATACATTAGTCTGGCAAATCCCAGTGTTTTCCCTGCACAGACTTCTTCTTCCGGACACCGTTGTAAGAGGAAAATATTTCCCCTCACCATACACTTATGTAAGAAGTAAAAGAAGGAAGTGGTAAGGAGAAAGCGGAATATTTTTCCCCGTAACAGTGTTTTCCACATATCCCCACATTTCCACATATACGGCCCGTAGATAAGCTCTGCGATCTGAAGTCACAGAGCTGGAATATTGCCGAGTGTGCGGCGTAAAAGTAACCTCACTCACTCACTCACTCACTCACTGAGCAGTCACAGAATACTATGTGCATAGGATATTATTTTTGTTAGTGATTTTTCTTAATTTACCAATGAGCATACGAAGCATTGGTGTTTGAGGATATCAGTGGTTAAGGTTCACTATTGTAACTGTTGATATATAAACTTTCCTTCATGAATGGTAATTGTTTTCATGAGGGGTGGGGGAGGTAAATAAACCAGAACATGCACATCATGGAAGATCAGACTTGTTAAAACCCGACGTTTTTCTGACTGCATAACAGAATGGGTCAATGAAGCTCCAATGTAAATTACTAAACTTCGAATTTCAGTTCCTGTTACTTGTCCCAGATAAGACTGAAGACACTGGTGCAGGTGCGATGGGGTATAAAACAAAGAAACAGTAAATAATGACGAGGACTGTCTGCAGGAGAACTAGCCATTGTTCCTTTTGGCCCCCTCAAGGATCTTAATTGAAATCAATTAGCTTTGTTGACCCTCGCACGAGTACAGCCCCACACGCTCTGAGTGACAGGGCTATCACCATGCTCCTGATAGTCGTTGACCTAAGAGTGTCGGTCTTGGCGCTGCCCACCCTATCCCCCGGGGCTATCGAGAAGGTATGTGATCTCATGACCCGGTCACCCTGATCAACACAGTGTGATGGCACACAAAAGGTTCCGTGTTCCTTTGGACACCAAACATGTCTACGGTATCTTAAATAGACGCAGAAGCTGTGCGTGCCAGAACACAGATGATACCGATATTTCGTCAGCTGGATATTGTAGTCATGTGGATTTGATTATCAGCAAATCTTAGACTCAGATGTCTTGAATGTTCCCATGGTATTAGGATATTCGACAGTCGTGACGTAACTGTGAAGCGGTGGCGGTGGCGGTGGCAGCTTGTTGTAGTATTCCAATTATATGGGGAGGTTTGTCATTAATCGAGCTTGCACCAGACAATCAAGTGATCAATAGCATGAGCGTCGATCCATGCACATGGGATGTGCCAACGAAGTCAGCGAGCCTGACTATCCTATCCCATTAGCCGCCTCTTAAGACAGCATGGTTGCTGAATCCTAACCCGGATCTTCACGGGTGAGTGAGTGAGTGAGTTTAGTTTTACGCGGCACTCAGCAATATTCCATCTATATGGCGGCGGTCTGTAAATAATCGAGTCTGGACCAGACAGTCCAGTGACCAACAGCATGACCATTTCACGGGTAGCTAAAGTAAGCCCATGTCATAACGGTGCAGTGCACCAACAGTACACACATGCATGAATACCCGGAGCATTGCACATGCCTCCTAAACCGTCAAAATAGATTCAAGAGGAATCGCACTTAATACCTGAGGATATGGAGATAGTTGTGAAAGTTCCACTACTTCTCATGTCCTACTGGACCTCGACTGCGGTCACAACTACTGCTACTACCACTGACCATTGCTACTAAGAACAACCTCTCCCACAGCTCACTGTCAAACTCACTGTTTTCGAATATAAACCAAGACCAATGGCATGTTCAACATTAACTGGACATTTTGCCTGGGAATTAATACAGTTATACTAACCTAGACAGAAGTAAGAACATTGGAGTCACTGGAGCAGTCTTCATGTAAGTTCTCTTGATCTTGTTGACCAATCCAGTTCATGAAAATTCTGTCGCTGCTTTTTCATGAACTAAATATGTTTAACCCAGACAGGAGCCCAACTTGTTCCTTCATCCACTCTGAGGTGTGTTAACACACACCTGTCCACTGACAACTACTGTATATGATCTACCGTGGCTAACAATTTGAAATTTAAAGTCCCATGGCCAGGTACAATCTTTTCACGTCTACACAAACTTCACAATCTCAGAATGTTACACAACTAACACACATTAACATTATTGTTGATGAACCATAGTCGTATTTGACAAGAACCAAATCCATTCGTCAATTGCAGGTGACATTCAACATGTTTGAGCAAATAGGTTACTGGGTTTGACTAATCGTTTGACAATCTCGACAAACACCCTTCTTTGTTATCCGGGGTTATCACACGTCGCTGAATGAAACTGTACATCACTGAATTGGACCAAATGGTTATGTATGCCTAATTCCTGCCCAGAGGCAGAACTTCGGTTATACCCAAGGGCACATGTAATACCTACAGCGCTAAATGACGGATAAGTACTCAGACAAATCGATTAGAATACCCTCAGGTAGAAATATGGACTTGAACGGGGTCTTGAGACGGCTGATGCCATCTCGTAACACCACACCCTAAACCATGTGGGATTTACATAGTACCCTTCAGGCAATACAACATAACCTAATACATATCAACTGAGGGGAGGACAGACGCCGACAATTCCATAATTATGTACAAGATTTGAATGGAAGAACACGGCGGTTGCACAATAGACTGACGGGCTGTGATATACATGTAATTGAAATCTACATGCATATGTATTAACCCATGTGACGTTAAAAGCTGCTCATTACTTGTAAATAGTTTAATTATTCTGCAAACATGGGCGAATTGGACGGACTCGTTTAATGAATAATTCACCGTTTACATTTGTGTTATGATACCAATTACAGAAAATAATTGTACTTCTGTAAAGAACTGTTACTACATATATTACGGATTAACATTATGTCCAAGTAAGCAATGCGGTGAGTTTACGTTTTACGGCGCTTTTAGCAATTTTCCTGGAATATCACGGTGGGGCAAACCAGAAACGGTACACGCACTCGCGTGGGAAATCGGACGGGTTATCGACGCTACAAACGAATAGTTGACTACGCCATAACCCCTTACTTACGTATGTAATATGTAAATTTTGTAAATTACATATGCGAACAGGGCATTGCACAAGACTTGATTTTCTTTTTGTAGACTCTTCAAATCATCATAGACTTGAGTTTGGAGGACGCTATTAATTCTCTTGGATCTGGGAGATATACATTCTTTGTTTGATAAAAGCAAACTAACTCTTTCCATATTTTAAGTATGAAAAGCAGAGAACCCAACCTCCGAGTGAACCACGATAGTGACAAAACCTCCAGATCCCAACATCATGGTCATTTACAGTGGAAGCTGTCTAAACCGGCACTCATTGGAACAGAAGAAATAATCCGGTTAAGACAAAGTGCAGGATTGTAGAGCTGATGGGTAAATGTACAAGCCATGGATGGAGCTGAGATTTTATGCCTGCGTTGACAACTTGCCGGATTGGACAGATGCCGGTTTTGACAGCTTCCACTACATATTCAAACATTTCCACTCATCCGGTAGACTAACAAATAGTTTCTGAAATGAACATATTGTACTGAAAAAAGTTCGCAGTGAAAGAAACTAAAATGAACTGAAAAGGAGCCCTGAGACTTTCTTCAATCTAGACTTGTCACATTTTCTAGACTGGAGTGGGCTTTCTTGGTTATATTTGCTTCAGGGTCTGTACTAGAGACTACTCCCTCGGATGCATGTTTAAAACTTTAACCAACTCACATCAAAGTCACAAGACAAACTTGGATGGGATTCTCAAGATACGATTGTTTACACAGACAGTACATTGATTTTTCATCGACAGTATCGAGCGATTAATGTACGAATTTTCAGAGATGATGTGGACCTTTAAAACCCAAGAAATGCTTTATGAGATCTAAACTGCCAGTTAAGAGTCCTTTCGTAAAAGTGAGATGCACTTATACAGCGTGCCAGGAATTTATTTTACTTTTAAGATATCTTGACCCTGGCTTGTCAACCTCTTAAAAATCGCAATGAATAGAATTTATGATGTTATGATGGTTTTGCATTGGTTCTTAAAGTTTACTGAATATTTTGAATCACATATAAGAAAAGGAGTGAGGTTAATTTAGGAAACAGTGAGCGTCTTTGATAACATAGTTATCTTATATCACAGCGTCGCTGTGATAATGAAACTGTAAGATAACGCTGAGATGGGGTTATCAACACAGTGACATGTATCCAAGTTGTCCATAAACAGTTTGAACCGACGAATGAGAGAATCACCATATGCAGGATAAAGTACAGGATTGCATTTCAGGACTGTACGGTTCGTGAAATATTTGTGTTAAGATTAGTTTGGGTTGACACCATATTCTTAAAGATAACTGTGAGAAGTACGGTGATTGTAACTTAAACTAACTTCTAGTCTCTGAAACGAATGTATTTACAGAAAAGAACAGTATCCAAACTATCTCCATAAAATCAAGTAAGAGGAACCCCGGGATTTCTTCATTATCAGAAGCTACGGTAATCTAGGCTTGGAAACGTGCTGGGGACTTCCATGATCTGCATTGGCTCCATCTATTTCATGGCCTCTAAGGCCGGCTAAAACTAAACTTGCCAAGCATAAAATCGAACAATCCCACATCAAACATAGCTTAGCCTGCTTTTCAATGAACCACAAAACCGCTTTTAAATCGTTATAAAATTAATCGGTACAACATCCACCCAGTCCTTTTTAGACACCATGGTTAAATATCGACCTTCTGCTAGTCTCGAAATAGGGATAAGCCAATGTATATGCCTACGATTTTGATTAATAACAGTCTTACTGAACACACAAGCTACGTATTTGCATATGTACATGTATTTGCATATGTACATGTATTCTACTGATCGGGCATACGTCTAATGTGTCTTTAATCTGAGTAAACGTTTGACTTCCAGGTGAATTGGATTTTTAAATCCGTATTTTACATTGCGGCATTGATACATTTTCTGTTAAGAAGTAATATACTGTAACCATAAGATATTGACGATATGCTGCTATAAGATGACACACAATCGTTCAAAGTACGTTAAATTGCACTCGTTTTTGTGTCAACACGATAACTTAGCAACTTCCAGTAAGACGAGATTCATCACTTTTCTTGCAGGAGTTGTGGATCGTCAATAGTTGTACCAAAGTATCAAGTTCATTTGGCTATCAGTGTAAAATATGCATGATAAATCACCGCAACCCAAATACTGTTTACTTGGCAAAAAATGTAAATAAAAATGTTTAAAAAATTAAATATGACTCTGAAGCCTATCCAGTTTGCCAGCCAAGTCTTCATTTATGTTAAAGAGACCTTTCTGTCCCTTGTCCAAGCGATCATTAGCCATATTTACATTTGTCATATCTATTACTAAGTAATTGTCGCGAAATTCACATTACAGTCACTTTTGAATTTAAGTATATAAAAGAAAATCTGACGAAAACATGACTGGTTTCGAAATGACCCAAATCCAACACATACGAAATACGACTTTAAGTACACAAAAGCAAATTTGACAAACTGCCTTCTAAATGACCGACCCAAACCTAACACATACGAAATACCCAGTAGCTGACTAACCTGAAAATCTTCCAACCAGTCTTCCAAGACCACTACAAAGTCAGTCCTACTTGAAATAAATAACTGGGTGGTTTAGCATGCTTTTGACCGTGTGACAGACTGAAGAACACAGAGTCATATCTCTCACAAACGCTCTTGAGTCTTCATTAGTTCAGGACAAGGCAAATATTTATGTATACAAAGAGCCCGAGTTAAAAAGTCCCGCTGTTATATTACGCTTCGTTGACAGGTATACCATTGCTCAATGTTTGCATTCAACAGTATATCGTGGAGCTGTTGCCAGATTAAACGTTTACTCGTGACTAAAACGTACACAAACTCTTGTGTGCAGCCACAATGAGAAAAGTTTTATGCGTTCACATGCTTGAAGGGCGTATGTGTAACTGTGAATCGAGGTTTTGAGTGGGGAGACATTTGAAGCGGAATGAATTGCACATAGTATTTGAATGTGTGCTTTACAATAGCGGACATTGGTCTACGCGTTCCTTCAGTGACATGGAAGCGCTAGTTTAACATTGCTTTCAAAGGTTTCGCTGCGACACACAGAATACAATTTAAATATACAGCTTGCAAATGTTATTTTATGTCTTGAATGGAATCTTAACATTGACCGTGGTAGAGCCCCAACAGCTAACACATATATCAGCACTCAAAGTGCATGATGGTATCATGCTTGAAAATACTCCGTACCGCCAGTGAGTGAGTAATTGATTGATTGAGTGAGTGAGCTTGCTTTTACGCCACACAGAGGAATATTCTATATGTCATATGTCAACCAAGTCAGCTAGCCTGACAACCCGCTCCCGTTTGTAGCCTCATACGACAAGCATAATCGCCCTTTGTGTTGGCTCTATGATTGAGACAATTGCGAAGTAATGTTTAAGTAATGTGTCTCTGATGTTAACCTCCTTGGTGAGACCTGTGTGGTGTCAAGAGACATGGTCGGGTCATCCCGGATTCAAACCCACGCTCTCAGGTAGCTACTGTTCCAAGGGGGGCAACTCTACGCAGCACGAGCACTACGCTGACAACCCAGAAATACAATTACGACAAAGGAGATACTCGTACACTCAAAGGTTTCCAACACGGCTAAGGGAGGCAACTGCTGCAGCGCATTGATGCAATACGGGAAGTTAGTAACACTGAGTGAGTTGGGCTTGAGAGCCTATATAATAGATTCTCTGGTTTTTGACATGGGCCTCTTACGCATTGAACCGATGTTGGGAATCGAAACTCGGACCTTCAACTTTGTCGGTGGCGGATCCAGGAATTTTCTCAGGAGGGAAGGGTGACCACCCCACTGACCCCTGATTCCGCATATACAGTACATTAATTAACTCCAGTGTGGACTGCAGCCATTCTCACTATCCACCTCTACATCCGCCAATGCCCACAGAGGCAGGGGCTCTTGAACTGAAAAATAGAAAGCCATGGTCGTTTCAAGCAAGAGGCCATAGAGTTAGTCACGAACATTTGCCTGTTGGTGTGGAAATAGGATTTGTGGCTTCACAGGAGGCACTGATATTAAAGAATTGCTTTGATCCCCATGCTATGGATATTGAATGCACTGCACTTTGCTTCCGCTTAATAATTTGCAGATGCAGTTGCTTTCATGACGCTGGTGCAAGTGTGACGTCGTTTTCCACGGGAGGGGGCTGGCTGACACATTCCTTACTTAGGCAAACAAAATCGACATAACTCAACCCCAAGCTTCCTGAAGCAGGTCAAATGTCGGTTCTTGTGAAATCAGACAGCTTATCGTCTATATATGTCTACAGAAGTCTTACATGTACATAGACTCCTTCTACGGATGTTTAATCAAGCTGTTTTCTCGATAAACAATTTCCACAAATTAGTAGAAATGTCTACGAATAATAGAGACCATTCTACGATTCCGATCACATCGTAAAATGCGTGTTTGTAAAATATTGATGATACAAAGTGTTCGCGAAATGGTAAGTGTATGCTGTTCCTTTTAGTGGTACAAACACATGCAAAGGCAAATCAATTACCTCATAAATCAACGACCACGGGATTCAACTGAAGTCAAAACAGGGACATGCGTTGGCGTTATCATAAACGTTATACGTCCCTACGTTCTGAGCATTTCATGATCCTATAGACTAACATCTAGTCTCTGAAATGGAAATATTTTCCAGAAAATAATTCCTTGATTATATTCATCAAATATAATGAAAAGAAGCCCAGAGACCCTCTTCATTATCAGAAATTGTAAAAATCTAGACTTGTCACGTGTTCTAGACGTGCATGGGTTATCTTGGATATATTTGTATCAGGGCCTGTACTAATCTGCCATACTAGACTCGGAAGTAAATATATCCAAGGAAGTCCATGCAAGTCTAGAAAATCTGGCAAGACTATATTTCCACAGGTTCTGAAAATAATGAAAGTCTCGGGGTCCCCTTCCTTCCCAATGTGTTTACTATGAGTTTTTCTGTAAAATATGATAATTTCAGAGACAAGTTGTTAGTCTGTGACTAACGATTTTGATGTGATAAGTCTTCTGTGTCGCCAGGAAGATATTTCCTTAAAGAGCATCAATCACATTTGTCAATATAAAAATGACATATAACTGCCAAATAAGTGCATGCAGCGTGGTGGACATGCTTCACCGTAATTACAGGATGTAGCACTAATTAGACGAGGAATGACAAAAATGTGAGCTGTCGTTACTCCGAACAACCATCGATGTTGATGTGTGTATCTATCCCGAATATCATCAATGGTTTTATGTGTCATTCATTTTCATAAATGTATTTTTTTATTTTTCAAAATCCAATTCCAGTTGGGTAAAAATTGAAACAAGCATCATGTTTGCGACTGGTGTCACCGGTGGAAGAGGAAATGGTTAGACCTTTTCTAATACAGTTTGTGTTGTTGTTATGCAGTAGTTATGTGATAGTTATGTAGTAGCTATCGATACAAAGTGAGTGAGTTTAGTTTTACGCAGCTTTTATCAATACTATTCAGAGATCCAGATAAGGCGCTAGTTTGCGTATTTTACTCCATAAAATCACATTTACTCAAATGATTACGAATCTTGGAGTACACAAACCGCATAAGAATCACTTGAAACTCAATAGGTCAATAATACTACTTCACTCAATAAACTAATTTCTCTTTCGTGGCACCCGATCGCGAACTCTACAACAGCATTAGCAAATGGTAGGCAATGTCTGCATATATAGAATCTGATACTATTATACCCGTAGCCAATGTCTGGAGTTTACTTTGATAGTCACACGACCTCCATGTTTAGTATATAAAATAGCTGCTAACTATTTAACAATGTAACAATTACTAAAACACTTTAGATGCTGAGATGCATTATTATTTGTAAATTTAGGAGAGATGATTGCCCATTACGGATAAGAAAGTCTGTGTAAAAGTACTCGAAACAAAATGCTTGTTACTCCTAAAAGACCCATAAACAAACATGAGAGTAAATACCAAATTGCTAGAAAATGTATCTGGAGCTCTGATTAATATTCTAGCAATACTACGAGGCGGCACCAGAAATGGACTTCACAAAATAACACAAACACATCAAAGAATATTCAGTCTTGATTAAATATACATTTGGTCGTAAAAGGGGAAGTATTGGGGTAACTAATATATGCCTGTATCCAATGAATATCAGTGATGACAGTCAAAAGCAGTCAAACGTTGAGCATATACTTCTCTACTTGTAGCATTCATTCAAACGGTTTGCATAAACCAAAAAAATGTCGTTTTTAATGTGAGCAAAAGCGTTTCACCGTGATTGTCTGGCCCTCCAATTGATTTATACCAGGTTTGTTAACAGAGTAGTCTGGCAAGAGCTGTGTGACTGAGTAATACTGCCGGTAGGACACAATAAGCTTATCGTCATGGACAAACACCGGGTGTCATAATGAAGTGTCAGTGATCCATACATAGACATTTCACTTTTACTTTCACTGAAAAAGGGGTTTGTGTCGGCAGATAATCGAGACTTTTCTGGCGTTGAAGTCATATATCAGCCACACGTATTACAATAGTTCGGCCATTCGGTTCCTGTTAGACTTGCACGTCTCAATATATATAATCAATAGTTCGTGTGATTGTTTATATCAATATATATATTCCGATAGCTTTATCACCTCCATTTGCTGTGGCTCCGCGTTAGCCAATCAGCTAAGCTCTCGTTCGTTACAACCGGGTTTGCCAGTGCCAACAAAGATACCGGTCGCAGCTGCGAAGGTTTATCTGCAGTGCGACTCAGATTTTCTGGAAATCAGACAAATTGATAGGTCCGAAACTTTAAACAAAATCCATGCAAGAACTCGTTATTCCTCTTTTCATCGGTTAAATATTTTAAAAAGCGAAAGTGAGTTGTCAGTGGTTCGCACAACTTACCAGCGTAGACACCCGGTTGGATAAAAAGCCAGCCAAGGGAGGTAATAAATTTATCGGACTGAGTCGTAGATGCATCAAGGGTATAGTAGAGACTCATCGGAACATATACCCTGGAGATATCGAGGATGCTTCAAAAAAGTCACCATACGTATGACATCCATGGGATTAGCCTTCAGTATAGTCTTGGAAGAAAGGCTAGGCGGCTGCTTATGAACACTTGAGTCTTGATCAGACAGTCCAGTGACCCGACAGACCTATATTAGTCTGAATCGTGCAATGAGAAACGCGTTTTGTAGATTTTTTTTATTTTGATCATGAGAAAAAATTTAATTATTTTCACTGCATACAAGATCGCGAAGAGAACTGATCACTGATTTTTAATGGTTAATGGTTCATTCATAGAAAAGGGCTTTTGCACTGTAATTTTAAAGTCAACTAATTTTATTCTTTGGATATTCCTAAACTTTGAAGAATACAAGTGTACATCCACGAATGTTCAGTTCTGGGTTAGTTCCATTAAAGAAAACTACCACAATGCCCGCCATATATCCAATTAGCAAAGGCATGTGATAGGTAGCTTTCACTCATGTCGGCCCAATGGTTGACTGACATTTAGTAGAAAAAGTTTGAATTATTTGAAACATCAATCTGCATAGAAAAAAATATCATGACAAATCCAAAAGAATTCATAATTACATTCTAGCCCAACAATTCTTTGACCTTGGCTGAACCAGTGTTAAGTTGTAAATTGAAAAGGACCCCTAATGAGATTGGAGATTCCTTGAGGATATCTGGACTTGCTTCATTAGATTTTAGCATTGCAGGGAGGGCTAGGCAGTAGCCCAGACTTTGAGAGAGACTACATTTGGGTGAGCAAGTTTACCGTTGAGTCGCACTGTTAATGACAGTGACCTATGAAATCCACCTAAAGGTCAAAGATGGGTACACGATCAATCATGTCCATTATAGTAATTTAAACTCACCATATCTTCACACAAATAATCACTGTAGGTTGTACTTTGGATCACAGCGTTCCAGTTTTCCAATGAATGCGTTTAAAGGTCAAATTCTTCAAATGATTATACTTTTCAGGACATGTGTTGTTTGTGACGGGTACATGGGATTTAATGTCGCACTTAGGCTCCTTTTCAATTTAAAGGGGCATATTTGTTACAATCAAATTTAGATATGGTCAGGGACTAAGTTAGGCTTAATATGTTTGGCTAATGAATTCATATGATTACTCAAATGATTTTGTCATTTTTATGTAGAAAAATGCATTGTACTCATGTTGTTGTACCTCATATTTACTTAAAACTGTTTACAACAGAGTTATTGGTGTGCATGGTGTACAGACGCTGAATCAATATGCACTGGTAATGCTGTGCTAAACTTAGAGTTACTGTGCCGAATCACGGAAATTCTTCAGCATTCGATCATCTTTTTTCTACCCTCATGGACATACCTGTCTCGAATACATTTATATGTCGAATTTACTGCTTGGTCCCCAGCAATTCGACTCATCGGGATTTGACTGCATACAGTTCAAGTCAGTTTGGCAAATGCAGTCAGATAAAGTTCTAATTTGGGCCAGGAAACCGTTTGTCAGCCTTTTAAAACCTAACAAAAATCCAAAGACAACAACTGTTTTGTTAATATTTGGAAAGTCTCTGAAGTTTCAGGATTTGAAAATGAAGGCTGTCTTGGCTTCTTTGTATTATAATTATTCTTGGATCCTTTGACAACGGTTTAGTCCTTAAAATATGATAATTTGATAGAGAAGATGACTGCTGCGTACCATGTTGTGTGATATAGATACGCTTTTTCTCAAAACATGTGCAATTGAAAGCAATTACCCTGATATCCATCAGAAATAGGGAAGAGGGGAGGAAAAGCAGGGCAAGTGGATGGCATAGGATGTTTATGCTTGCCTGGAACCCCTTGGCATTCCGGAAGGGGGTTGGGGGAGTGGGATTCTAATCTAACACAGGGTGTAAGGTTCCTTCTCTGGGACGTCGTGTATGAGGGGGTGGGGGGAGAGTGGGGACATGGCGGAACCTGAAGCGTGGGAAGGTACAGTCCAACCGAATGGGGGTAAACAAAACATTCTGAGAACTATCGGTTTCTACTTTGTAGTGACTTGTTTTTCAGGGAGACTGCAATTTGGGGCGGCGTTGAATATTTTTATTCATGATGCAAACAGTAAAATGTGTTCTATCAATAATGTCTCGTGTGAGTATGTACCTAGAAGGTTGGTGAAACAACCTTACGAAAAGATGTAGATATTAATCCCTCTATTTTAGGCCTCGAAAGACACCGTAAAACGTAGTTTTCTCACTGGCGAGACGGTGAAACTTTGCACAGAACGATACCCACTAAAATGTCAGTATGAGAGCGAGAGTGTATGAGGGTTGTGTTTGACTGTGAGTGAGTGAGTGAGTTAGGGGTTGTGTAAGCGTGCGTGAGTGGTATTAGTCTGAACGTACTTCACAACAATCACAGGCAACTGCTGCTGTGAAAATCAGTGTGAAAAATGGTTATCAGAAACCGATAGTTCGTTTAAGTTATAGCAGATCGGAATCTGGCTCGCTTGCTTGGTTGATGTAAGCCATTAGGTCCAAATTCGATACTCATGATGTAAGTCACTCGACTGTTTGGTCCCGGCTCGCGTTAAACGACAAAAAATCAAACAACAAACTTAATACATAGCCTATCCCAAATTCTATTGTATATTGTAAATATACGTTATGAGAAACCATATAAAATCAATGCATTGACAATGATAAAGTATTTCAATGGTTAAATTCACACCGCCTTAATTCACATGGAGTTACAAGACAAACTTATCTGGCCTTTTCAGGTAAGCTTTATAGAGATGTTAAAAGGAGGATAGAATTTGCGTAATGTGAATGAAGTCCACAATGAATTATGTCCGTTATACGCACTGACAAAAAGCATTTTGTTCAGTTTTCATGTTCAGTTTTCACGTACGTCCGTTTCAATCGCGGCAGTTAAATCTGTAGTCAGTCAACAAAGGGAAGTAGCCATTATCTATTGGAGACATATGAAAAATCGAGATTCGACTATTCCAAACCAACCACTTGCAAAATATTTTAAATCAAAATGCGACCAAAGAATTCCAACTGTCAGGATCATGATTGTCGCGAAAAGCTGAGAATGTATAGTATGTTTACAAGTTTGTCCTCGCATGGAGTCGAGATGCTCAGATGTAGGTCAACAGTCATTTGCCCTATGTGGCCATTCTCCATCTAGGGACAGGGAACAACTGAGTTATAATGAGTTAATGTGAAACTACTTGATAGCTATGTGTTAATCAATGTCTTGAGATATGGACTACTTTTAAGTATGTACTTACATTGGCGGTGTTCTGTGACTTTGGTATCCAACTTTGCGCACTGTAAAGTGTTGAACGAAATGTCGTCTGGCGTTTCTGTGACGTCACATGGGCGCGTGAGACTTGTCGTCTGCTACATGTGGATGTGTCATTCCTGTTGAATCACCGCATCTAACAGTAACAGGACACATACATACTGGGGTGCGTATTGCGCAAATTTCAGCCAGTGAAATTTCTTGATTTGGCATGGAAACCGGTTGTCAATCTTTCTGATCCTTACAAAATCCCCAAGTCACCATATGGTAGCGATTTACGCCGAAGAGTAATCGCGTGCTCACAGTGTGATATTGATATCTAGTGCACAACAAAACAATACAAAACAACATAATAAAGAAAAAAAAACAAACGGAAAAGACCCCAAAACAACAAAAAAAAAAACACAAATGAAATTGGAAAATCAAATGAAAAAAATAATAAACAAACAAAAGAAAAATAACAGCAACATGTCACTGGCGAAACTATATACTGCTACCGGTGGTTGTTGTGGTACTACTGGCGGCAGTAGGTGTAAGGCACCCTTCATAAATTATGACTTGGGGTTGCGATGATGATTTAGAGAAACATGTACCGTGTGAACATACAGAACGAAAGCTGTTCGCATGAGTGTCACACCGTCACCTTGGAGATTCCATTGTACGTTTGGAAATTACCAAGTACAATTACACAGTGTCTATAATTACAGCAGGGTTGAAACCCAATCCAGTATTTCATTAATTACCCTGATTTTGCGCGACTGGTCTTACGTTTCCGTTTCACGAACACCTGACGTCATCGAAACTCTGTTCACAACTTGCATCGTAATTTTTAAAATCTTAATATTTCACCCTTACTTTCTCATGTACTACTCCACATCATTTAATACTGGATGAATGTATCACGTTCGTATGACAGTTATGTATTGCATGTTTGTATTGTATAATTGTAATACTATTGTATTTCATTGTATGTATGTATGTATGTATGTATGTATGTATGTATGTATGTATGTATGTATGTATGTATGTATGTATGTATGCATGTATATGTATGTATGTGCGCGCGTTTTGGTACACGTATGTGTGAGCATTTGAGCACTTAAATAAACATTCTCTCTCTCTCTCTCTCTCTGTCTGTCTCTCTCTCTCTCTATCTATCTATCTCTATCACTCGCTTGTTGAACTTGGCTTGGACCCCAGCAGTCTTGGCCATCCTCGAACTGATCTCGGCGTCGAGAGATGTTGAGCTCGACACGGTGGAGCCTCGATAGGTGAAGGCGCCCACAACCTCGATGTCCCCAAATGTGGTGGAAGGAGAGGACCCATCTTGTGCCACAATGGTGGTCTTCTTGAGGCTGACCCTTAGTCCAAACTCTTTGTAGGCATCCAAACGCTTGTTGAGGAGGTGCTGTAGTCCTTCCTCGCTATGAGATGTTAGAGCTCCGTCGTCTGTGAGCAGGAGCTCGCGTATCAGGACCTCGTAGGCCCTGGTCTTGGCATTGAAGAGCTTGCTGTCTTGCCTCGTTCGGATATCGCAGTCGGCAAAAGCATACTAGAGGAGCATCGAGAAGAAGATCCTGAACTAGTTGTGGACTAAGAAAAGGGTCGGAGGTCGCCCCATTTGAAGCAGACCGTGCTCCGCATGTCCTGGTGAAAGGAGGTGATGACCGTGAAGAGTTTTGGGGGACAGCCGATCTTCTTCAGGATCTGGAAGAGCCAGCTTCTGCTCACCATGTCGAAGGTTTTGGTCAGGTCCACAAATGAGAGGACTAGTGGCTGCTGCTGCTCATGACACTTCTTCTGAAGCTGACGGAGAGAAGATCATGTCCAAGGTGGACCTTCCAGGCCTGAAGCCGCATTGCGACCCGGGATAGACGCACGAAGTGAAGATCTGTAAGCAGTTGAGGGCAGCTCGGGCGAAGACTTTACTGACGATGTTCAACAAGGTGATGCCTCTGTAGTTATTGCAGTCGCTGCGATCATCCTTGTTTTTATATAGAGTGACGATGTTGGCGTCCCTGATGCCTTGGGGGATGAATCGGCTGCAGGACGGTTTCCTTCCTATGTTTCAGGACCTCTGGTGGAATGCCGTCCTTCCTCGGCGCCTTGCCGCAGGCGAGAGAGTCGATGACTTTGCAGAGCTAATCCATGACAGGTAGGCCGGGCAGAGGGTCGTGGGCAACGTCTGTGACAACGTTCTGCGTCGAGTAGAGCTTGAGGTAATGCTCGACCCATCCCATTGATGCTCGTAGGGCCGGTGGCAGTTTTGATCCCCTCATATATCCCCTTGGCGTAGCTACAGTTGGCAGCTCACTGGATCTGGGAGCACAGGTTCTGCCAGTACCCGTTGGCGCAGTGGCGGGCCGTCCGCTGGGCCTTGCTTTGAGAGCGTCGAGTGCGCTTGGACAGCGGTTCTGCTTGTGGTCCAGCAGTACTTTTCTCTTTTCCTTGGTGACTGTCTGCATCTCCTCCCAATGCGCCTCGAACCAGTCAGCATTCTTTCTTTCCGAACACGGCTATGGCAGAGTCGTAGATGACGTCACGGAGGTGAGACCACTTGACGACGGGGTCTATCGGGTCGTTAGTGGATGGCTGGCCAATGGATTTCTCCTCGAAGAGGCTGCCGAAGCTCTGGGTCTTGACGGGGTCGGAAATGCCACAGGTGTTGATGCGAGGACGACCCTTGGTTTTGGCGTGGTGGATCTTTCGGGACTTCAGCCTGACCTTGCTGGCTGTGAGAGAGTGGTCTGTGTCGCAGTCAGCACTGTAGTAGCTTAGTGTGTGGAGGATGCTGCTGAGGTCTGCTCTCCTGTTGATGACGAGGTCGAGCTAGTGCCAGTGGTCTAGCTGGTGCCAGTGGCCTGATCGGGGGTTTCTCCAGGACCCTTTATGCAGTTCCTTGTACATGAAATTCGTGTTCGTGATGCAGAGTCCGTGGTGGCAACAGAACTCAAGCAGCCTCTGCCCATTCTCAATCACCCTGCCATGGTCGAAGTGACCCAGGCAGGTTGGCCATGCCTGCCAGTCGGGTCCAACGCTGACGTTGAAGTCGCCTAGCAGGCATAAGCCTTCTGAGCCCCGGGATTTTGGTTACTGTCTGTTCGAGGGCCTCGTAAAACTGGTCTTACACTGTAGTGATGAAGAACGGAATAGGTATGACGTATACTGTACAAAATATATGGTTGAGACATGAAATATGCATAGTTTTAAAGAATAGTGTATTTAAGTATGGTATAGAGATGAAGTAAGTTGTACGGTACAGATGAAGTATTCCACATTCAATTTCTGTACACACATGAAAGAATTTGTATTCAGCTACGGTACTGATATAGTGTATAATGTATTCAAGCGGTGAAGATATCAATATACTAACGGAAAAAGTAACTATACGTCACCAAGGATAATCTACAACAGTTGCAGACTGTTACAGTCTCCCTGGGGTAATATAACATTACATAAAATAAAGATTCTGCGGGTCTGTGACACTGGGAGTCATGGACAGTGATGTAACTTAAAGCTTCGGCAATATAATGTCTGTCCACATGTCGCTCGTGTTGTGACAGCAGAACAATCCGGTACACCCCTGGCCAGTTGTTTCTCCGGACTTTACGGTATCGGGCACGCTTGGGATGAAATGGAGCGACGTTTACGCCAAGTCCAAAGTAAAGTAGATATGAAGTGTGCTGCAGTATTAGAGAGTATTACAGATCTGAAGTATGTTGTAGTTAAAATAATCTGCTGATCATGATAGAACCCATCCTCGATATCTCCAGGGTATACATTCCGAAAAGTCTCCACCATACCCTGGACGCATCTACCGATCGGCCCGATAATTTTATTACCTCCCTTTGCTGGTTCCGCATTCTCACAGTAGCCAATCAGCTAGACTGCCGTTATAACCGAACTTGCCAGTGTCAACAAAGGTAGCAGTCACAACTGCGAAGGTTTGCTCGTCGTGCGATACACAATTTGGGGAAATCACACAGACAAATTTATAGGTCCGAAACTTTTGAATATATATGCAAGAACCCCATCTACCTCTTCCAGAGAACCTCTGCTTGGTTTGTTTGCCAAGTTTAATCGGTGAGATAATTTAAAAAGCGAAAGTGAGTTGTGATTGGTTCGCTCAACTTCCCAGCGTAGACACCTGATTGGATAAAAAGCCAGCCAAGGGAGGTAATACATTTATCGGGCTGAGCCGTAGATGCATCCAGGCTATAGTGGAGACTTATCGGAACGTATACCCTGGAGATATCGAGGATGGATAGAACCATGGTGGACACAGGTGCGATGCGTGGGATTTGTTAGAGGGAGCTAACTCTTATCACCTTTCTTAGCGAGAACGTTGTGTTGCGCTTACTGTTCGGAGGTTCGCTTTCAGCATAAAGGGCTATCACAATCGACATTGTACAATTGTGTACGGAATATCTTAAGCCCATTATGAATATTGACGACGTTGACCCAATACTTTTCGTAATTGAGTGTATGTTAAACCAAAAATGTAAAGTTGAAAATGTTTTTAGCAGGGAGTCGCCACAACCAGGCAAAACTAACGTTTAGTTCCTGAATATATTATAATATTGCTAGTAACACATTCCCATTTTAACTGAAAGGGTCCCTAGTATGGAGATTCCTTTGCTTCATTTTGGGTTGATGAATTCTGTGCATCAAACTATTGTTATAACACTGTTTTAACGTGGATGGTACCCCCCTTACTAAGAAAAGTATACTACGTCTCTGACTACGATTGTACATGTGATTCATTATGTGTTAAATCATTATGACACGTGTAGTGTAACTATTAAAACTTTTGGATCCGACATCATATTTTGTAGCACATATACATTACTATATCGTTCAAGATTTTGTCACCTTTGCATAAACTGGTGTTTTTTTCCTGATATCCCTGTCGCTGCCGCAATCTGCAGCTAGTGCTGGATCTTAGACAGTCACAGGCACTGCTGCTGCTGCGTCTACGTCTACTACTACTTCTACTACTACTGACCCGTGAAGATTCGGGAATGTATCTTCAGTAACCCATGCATGTCGTAGGAGGTGACTAACGGGACAGGGTAGTCGGGCTCGCTGACTTGGTTGACACTCGTCATCGGTTCCCAATCACGCAGATCGGTGCTCATCACTGGCTTATCTGATGCAGACTCGATTATTTACAGACCGCTGTCATATAGCTGGAATGGAGTGCGGCGTAAAACTAAACTCACTCACTCATTCACTCACTAACTGATTCACTCACTCACTACGGCCTGCATAACACATGCTACTTAAATATCGTTCTCCGTTGTTGGGTCTGCCATTCTTGAAGGGCTATCATGCCTCGAGGGCGCTGGACGATGCTAATGATATCTATCACCGGTTTATCTGGTGCAAACCCTGTTATTTACAAGCCAACGGAATATTATGGTATGTGGCGTTACAGTACAAACAAACAAACTGCCACCACAGCACCTTGTTACTGAATTTTCCGTACTACTGCAATAGCAACTGATATCAACATTTCACTGAATCAGATATAAACGTAATTTCAACAAGAATACAAAAACGTGAAAAACCCTATCTTGAAAAAATAGATTTTATTCCAGCAGTTACGGTCAATGCACACGGACATATAAAAAAATCTACAAAATATTAAATTGTCATATATACATGAATGTGTAAATAAATTGAATGTAAAAACGGTCTGAACAGGAAGCCACTCAAATGATATTATAGACATCATTTAGGATATGAAAGACAAATCACAAAATTATCAAGAAAACTATGCATCGCTGACCTTGACTAGGATGGAATAAAGGAATAAAGATATGAAATACCAACTTCCGTTCTCGAGGTGGGATGGGGAGATGGGACAAGATTCACAGTTATTTTTGGTGTGATAGGAATTAATGGTATGAATTGTTATGATATGCAATGACCTGCTGTCTTACAGTTGAAAAGAACAGCGACTTGTGTTATAGGCCGCTTTCAACAATATCCTATCAATATTTCACCCACCATTGTTCGAAACAGAACAAGGATCTTCGCGCGTCGCTAATGTTTTACCATATTAGGCTATTCAACCACAGGCTCTCTCTCCCCAACTCCATGTTTCCGCAAGTTGCAAACACTGTGTTAGAAACTATCGGGGCACTAACATCACACAATGCTAACGGATATTTATCTCCAACAAAGGATCATTACACTGCGGGTAACACGTAGGCTGTGAGATGATCAAGAATCTTCCTTTTGTAGTGTTATGAAGTAAATCAGAACGTCACTTCAAATGATTTTGCGCACGTCGGTGTTACACGAATGCTGAAAGTTTCATAACGTCAGTACACATATCTAACATAAATGAAATTGAAAATACACAAGCACCACAGCAAAAATGGAATCATAATGAAATATTTCCCAGTTCCAAAGTCATGTACATAAAAATGAGCCTAGAGATTTTCTCTATTTTCCGGAAACTGCGGTAATCAGTCCACATATCGGAGACTTGCATGGTCTGCATTTGGTATAATTGTTCCATTGTCTATATAGAGGACTAGTTTCCTTAAAGTCCAGGAAAGAACAATAGAACAGTTCCGTGATCGCCATTTTATATTTTACGCAAAAAAAAACTTGAGTGAAAATGCCGAACACCCCTTACTAAAGTCAATGATCCAGCGTTTGCCCTGCCAAGGAAGACATTTACTAGTGAGCTGTGCCGTTAATGGAGACAGAGTTGTTACCTGTCTATTCGGTTATCCATGCATGCTTTCAGATCGTACATTATGTAGGGCAAAATATTGCCTTTGTCCACTTCCGAGACTAGTGTGAACAGCAAGAAGCCGTCATTACCGAACACATTCTGTAACGATGTTGCATCTTCTTTATCCATTTTCAGACCATGTCTTCCATAAAACGATTTCTGATTGGCGACGGACATGACCTTCACAAACGAGCAGTATTTGTACCAACCAAATATTGAAAGGAGAACCAACCAAACGATAAGAACTGGCGTCAGGATCTGAAGCAATTCGCTTGCTGGGAGAAGACAAGTTGTTGATACCCACTTAGGTGTGGACTTGCTAATGACTTGAAACTGACAGAAAGCATTTGACGGAAACACTGTCATGCTTTGGTTATGTAGTGCTGACATTAACGTCATGGGGTTCAAGGTGAAGGCTTCTTTGGCACTGACCCCTGGTATGAAGGTCAAGGTCACTGGAATTAGGAATGGAATTAGAGGTCTCAGAATGTGCATTAACAGAATGTTCTTGTAAAAACTGCCCTGGCAAGACCTCAGGAAAAATTTCATGTCTCCAACTATCTGATTCACGCATGTTTGTCGTGACACCGTGCTTGAATCGGTTCCGGCGTACGCGAAAGTATTAATCATACATGTAATGTCCTTCTCAACTGATGTATATACCCATACAAGTTTAGGTACTGACAACAGTATCGCAACAGCTATCAAAATAACAGCATAAGCGTTATACAAAATCAACTTTGATCTCAAAATGTCGTATTCATTTACAGAATTTGAATATAGTCCTTTGCCGCTCGTAACGACTTCCACGCGAATCTTGTGTGGCTTGATGATCGAGGAATGTTTGAATCCTTGAGATTTTGATTTGGACATCTCAGAAATAGAACCTTCGTTATTCGACATCTCCCTCTTCAACGCGTTGACGTCAGTTTGTACAACGTCATAGTGCGTGGTAACGTCACCCGATGGCTCAGCACCAGGTCGTTCAGAGTTGGGAACAATGGCTTCTTGGTTGACGAAGAAGGCCTGCGTCAAGCAGACCATGTTTGTGTAGTTACACTGGGCGTACGTGAATCCCCGCGGGCACTTGCAGGAAGGGGGTTGTGTCACCTGAAGACCAAGGATGAATAGTGCCATTAGTAGAAATACTGCCGCTGTTGAGTCCAGGAGGCGCGCCTGGAAATACCTGGGGAAGAAAATGAAAATGTTAGTGTTATCTATAGTCTGTCTCGTAGTTCCTGAACTACATTATTTTCCTACTATCTAGCAGTCCCCGCAAGACAAAATGAAGCAAGTCTAGATTTCTTCGTTTTCAGCCGGATCTCTAGACTAACAACTAGTCTCTGAAATGAACATATTTTACTGAAAAAACGTTCATAGTGAAAAAAAATATACATATAATGAAATGGAGCCCTGTGACTTTCTTCATTTTCAGAGACCCTGAAGGTATGGAAATCTAGACTTACCACATTTTCTAGACTTGCGTGGGCTTTCTTGGATATATATACTTTGGGGTCTGTACACAATCCAAATTATATATGTTTAGAAACTAGAGTTAGTGTATGCTATTTTCTGGAGGACGACTTGGTATTTACGTTTTATTACAGTAAAACCACGTCGAGAGACAGCAGGAATGAGATGATATTGTAGCCTTCTAGTGAATCCAACTTGTCCATGCACCCTCTGTGTATGATATTCAATATAGCATCAAGCCAGCCCCTACATAACTGCGGCCAACACCCAACTCCCATCACTCAATCCAACGAGTGTAGATTTTAAGACGCTTCAAAGACTCTTGAGCTTTGCACATTGTGTTGTTCATCAGAAATACGGCAATTCCACAGTCGGTCAGCGGTAAAAATGTTAACCTTATTGAACGTAAATGTTTATTTATGAAATAGTAATATATGTTTGGTTGTAAACATGGGCTGTGTAACGTGCGAAGGCACAACACACACAAATAACTTGTGCCCTTATATAATACTAGGATTCTCTCTTTCCCCACCATCTCTCTCACTCTCTCTCTAAACACACGCACGCACGCAACAAATACTCATGATACATATTTGTTTGTTTTTGTATTACTTAGGGCTGCGCAATAGAACCGGTATTTACCGCGTCAGTCATGAAGCGATACCTATTGCGATACGCTGGTCGAAAACCGGTATTTGGACTTGCATTCGACAAACTTCGTGACACTCGGAAATCTTTGGGTATTTCCTTGTGTCATTTGTGCCAGATAATATAATAATTCATATTTGTATTTTGTCATGATTGAAAGTTGTTATTAAAGCTTTATCAAAGAAAGTGATTCTCTTGTAGTTTGGAGATGTAAATCAGGCGCGACTATGCTTGTAAGAGACGACGAACGGGATCGGGTGACTTCGCTGACACATGACATCGGTTCCCATTTGCACAGATCGATGCTCATTCTGTCGATCACTGGATTGTCTGGTCCATACTCGGTTATTTACACACTGCCGCCATACAGCTGGAATATTGCTGAGTGCGAAGTAAAACTAAACTCACTCACCCACTCACTCACTTTCTCACTCACTTTCTTACTCACTCACTTACTCACTCACTGACTCACTGACTCACTATATATCAAGTATTAACTCGATTATGAGTGATGTTTTGGTTAAAACTACTTCACTCAATATATTGCAATTATACGCATCCCTAGTATTACGACTACATGACAGAGAGCCGGCAGATAATGGAATTATTGGATCAGTCATTCTGGTGACCCACATCATGAGCATTCATCCTCACAACTGAGCTTCGAGCAAACCGCGTCAGCGAGACGTGACATTAAATCCCGTTAGTCGGCTCTTATGGTAAACATGGGTTACCGAAGATCAACTGAACCAGATCATCACGCATGCTATAGAACAGACAGTTAAGGGTTAAGAGATGAGAATGTAGGGAAGTCAATTTTGTTTATCATTATACTTTATTGACATCCATATTTGACGTCATGAAACTCTTTGTTAAAGGGAAAACAATCACTTTTAAACGCCATTCAAAGATGAGGGTTGTAACACCCCTTTATAACATTAATGTTCAGCGACCTATATGTATGTATGTATTGGATTCAGAGGCGCTCCCATTGAAATGTGTAGCATTTCGATGTCAGTAGATAGGTATTGACTAAATTTAAGAAATTCCAAGGAATTTAACATATCTCTCCCCGGGGTCATGAAAAAATCCAAAGTCGAATCTTTGCTTAAGTTTAAAAACATTTGCTGAGCTCAGACAAGAAATGATTTTAGTCTTAACTTTTAAGGCTGAAAAATGTACTTGATAACCGATTTAAGACATTTTTTTACTGAGGCCAAAATCACAGATTTAAGCAATATTTAGACTTGAGTCACTTTAAAGAGCAAGACAATATAAATACTGATATAATACTAATGTTTTACCATATAACACTCATATTACACTAATCGTTATCAAAAACTAAAGACTGAGTGACAAGTCGCTTTAAATAAACCCAAACACGTTTGCAATTTAATCTGAATCACTTACACACAGTGTATGCGCTGGCACATAGAAACAGAACCATGACACCCGTCTTCCTGTCATAAACGTGTGGATACCCGATTACGGTTCTTCGACCACGTACAACAAAGAACGAGGAAACATTTTGAATAAAACAGTCGCATGCACGAACACGTTTACAAACATTCTTCTTACCCCCCCTAACAAAGAGAGTCGTATTTCGTTACACGGTAAGATCCTCTGATGAAATAACACAATAATTGTTTTGACGTAACTGTGAGTGCAGTGACTTAACACTGAAAAGGTGAAAAATAACGCTGAGCTCGTTAACTCATACTCAGCCAACAGTGTACATTAAAAATAAACACGTATCATACGCACAATGAAGCCAACAATATACTTTCCAAATCGTTTTCCTCGAATTTGACATTAGTCCCATTTGTAATAATCAATTATTGCATTCTTTTTAATAGTTTCTTCAACTGCTGAAATCACTTTGGCGCTAAGTCTTTGACGGAGTTCAACTGTTATCAATGTGTTAATTAACGTACTGAATTGGTAAGGTTACAAATAGTATTTTGATATCAGATAAAAACGACTATGAAAACAACTTCTGTCAATACAGATTGGAAGAAAGACTTAATAGACTATGGTTGTATTGCCATTTTATTGAAACATAGTTTTCTTTGTTGATAACATCCCGAGGTTTATCTAATATACTTAAATTATTTCCATAACGGCTTGACCTTGTCTACAGACATTTATCATGAGATCGTTTCAAAAGAAAATACTCATTTGTATTAATGTTTTGATTGCCGTAGGAATTCACAGACAGTATTCGTATCTAGAGAACATTCATCACATACGAAGCAGTGCTCCACATGTGGTGAATTTCTTCCCAGAATGTCAGTAATGAATAATAAGCGACGGCTTGATTACCACGAAACGGCGATTACGGCAATTCCTAGAAGTCGATAACCGGATATAAGGTGATTCTCGAGAACCCACAGAGGAGACTGGAAGGTGATGAGAGAGAGAGAGAGAGAGAGAGAGATAGAGAGAGATAGAGAGAGAGAGAGAGAGAGAGAGAGATAGATAGAGAGAGAGAGAGAGAGAGAGAGAGAGAGAGAGAGAGAGAGAGGAGGAAGATATTATGCTTAAACATCTGGGTGGGCCGGGGAGGCATTTTGTGCTTGAGATGGAAGGGGGTCACTTTGTTAATAAATTTTAGGCGAGGTGTGTTTCACTCAAACTGTACATGCTTCTCCATAAAACAATTATCATCACCACCTGGTTTCAAATTATGAACGAGCCCTAAATTAAACATCAGTTATTAGCATACATCAAGATACTGGCGTTCGTGTTATGAAGGTTTTACTTAAGGTGCAGAGTACTTACATGTCACTTCAATAACTGAACTGTCTAGTCCTTGCACTGCAACCCACTGTTTTGTGAAAGGATACATTTATATCATTCCACTCACAACAGAAAGATGTGTGAAATCATTTTCTGGTGTCCCCCGCCGTGATATTGCTGAAATATTGCTAAAAGTGGCGTAAAACTAGACTCACTCCCTCACAGAACAGAAAGCTTTATCACAAAGGCAGATTTGTATAAGGACAAGCAGGATATGTGTAGCGTTTTGGTGTAAGAAGCCAAAATCGTTTTCCAGTCTCTGGCGCCATCTAACTGATAGCATGCTGCTTCTACGCGAACAACATTTGAAGCAAAGGGAGATGGGGCACGACCAGCTGCAGAACTGGAATAAACAGCCCACATTTTCGCAAAACCCTACTTAATATTGAGACGGTACGATACTGCTCCGGGTTAACACTGAAACATGAAGCGATTGATGTGTGGAATATGATTTAGTACTGTTCCATTTTCAATATTTATTATAATAAATAATAAAACCAACATTTAATCATTCACTGTAATTTGTAAACATCTCATGAGTGTTTTAAGATATTTGTACTCTTTAATCATTCACTCATTATAGCGTGAGGCAATTTCCTCTGAAGCATAGCTTTGCGATGGTTCATTTTATTTAACTGTGTTAATTTAAAATGCAAACATAACCAAATACAATGCTATGTTGAAACCGACAATCTGAAATGAAATCTGTGTCTACGTCGCTTTGCGGTTACTATACAGAATGGTTCTGCCCGTATCCGAGTTCTGGTCGCTAAACCCATTCCCAACCACGCACACATTGCACATTGATGCGTCGTGATATGCGTCAGATATTGCAGTTGTAAGTAATTCATAAAATATTACTCACATTTTTGCTGAAATGCAACTCCACGCTGAAACAAACTAGCTGTACATGTGTTCTTCTAATGCCTTGCGCAATCATAATGGCGAGGAGGCTGCTCTGCAGCCGAGCCCTATCCCCCGTCACATGTGGGGATCCCCCGGATTATGTAGGCCATCTCAGGAGTGATAGCGTTGCGTGTGCCTTAAAATAGAGATTGATTCGGGACTGAGCTTGTCTCGGTCTAATGTAATATAGTAGTGTCCTGATTATTGATAAGACATACAAACGTTGCACACGGGTTGTACACAATGTGAAACTTCCAAGAAACTACTGCTTTCTGTAAAAGTCAGCGATACCATGCCTTCGCACTTATCTCTTTGTCTTGAAATGGCGAGAATCTCAAACATGTTTATCTCAGACCTTTGCGAGTATGAATGTGTACCAGCAAGTCGTATTGAGCTGTGCGTATTTTCCTTGAAGTGTAATATTCTACGTGATGGTTTGTTATAGTTATATATTTGCTTCGAATTCTGTGTTTAGGCTAACTCATCGCTTGAGTCGAAGAATCATTTCAGAAACCGTGTCGAATTGAAACATGCGAACTTTTCACTATTGTTGACCGTTCAGGTATCTGTTTAAAATCGCAGTTTAAAAAGAAACGTTTTTGGACATTTGCAGAGGGTTGGGCAGTGATAAGTCCTACCTCCACTGCACGTGGTCGATAGTATTCTTAGCGTTATCGTTCTTCTGAATCAATCAAGCTGGCTTTTATGGTCGACCCCTCTTTTTACAGCAAGGCGACTACACTAGGCCTCATTGGGCCTGGATTGTCACAATATTCCCTAGATCAGATGGAGTAGCCAGCATGGTCGCCAGACCTCAACCCATTTGACCATGCCTGGGATGAAGTCAGTCGTGTGTACACACACCAACCAGCACTAGCGGATCTCCTAGGACTCCACAAAGCTCTAGTAGAGGAGTGGAATGCAACTCCACAAGCTATTTTTATGAACTTAATAAGGACAAGGTGCCCCTGGGTCTTGGACTTGCGAGGAAGGCACACAAGATGTTGAATGTCGGAGAGTTGTTTTATTTCATCCTGTAGGGGTGATCATCTATACAACTGATGTCAGCTAGTGCTGTTTAAACATTTTGTCAGTAGGCCACGTCAACATAATCAACATTACGATGACACTCTTAGTTTTATCATTTCTTAGAAACTTTCTTTACACGTGCTACATATAATTTGACCCCATGTTAAAGGCACTTAGTATATTTTAAAAATTGCAGCATGTGCCTGTTTCATTTGAAGTGTAATATTCTAACCGGTACATTCATACCTGTATACATTCATAGCATATATCCGTATAAACGTGTCATACTACTGAATCAAACAATGTTTTAAAAAATGTGTTTGCTGTTCAATTCTTGGATGGTTTGAGAGATAGTTTGTTCAGAAACCCCATACTCCCTGGTTTTGTATGGAAGCTGATTTTATTTCGCCATACTGAATTCACAGGACATTAACTGTTGAATACAATTATATTAGTAAAGATGTTAAATGCCATAAACCAAGCACTGTTATACAATGTGAGGCTCTTTCACACTTCATTATGATAATGACACATAAAAAATAAAAACCTATCCAACTATTGTTTAGTCCTAAAATTGATTATGACAGACTCAAATTCCAGGGGAATCGTACATTTTAATGTTACACTAAAAGTGAAATTATCATTTCATGGCCATGTTATCGATATATTATTGTGCTGGACCTGTTGGCTGAGGCAATAAAGGTTCTGCACCTGTAGCACGTGCATAATGTAACGCATGCATTGAGCTTCGGGTACCATTTGAAGGTGAATTTCATTATCGGGTACGTCAGCTGTGGCCTATCGAGCTGTGTCCACACTAGAGAAGTGTATTCACACCTTGTTACCGTGGATCTCGAAATTGCTGAGGATGAAGCTCAGACATGTGCACATAATGCATTCATAATAAAATGACGAATATAATCCCAATAAATACAATGACAGCAGGTTTCAGCTGTGTGTTTGAATTAACAGTCTACCCGTTTTAATCACAATCAAAATTCGTGAAGCGGCTTAAAGCCATATTCACTCACTCACTCATTCACTCACTCATTCACTCTGACAATTCAATTTCGTTACAAATGTATATCACTGTACTAGTGTATAAGTCTAGTATATGTGAGACTGTTTGTCATTTAAGCAAATTACATACAGTGACTATATTTAAGTAAGTGTGCCTTCGCAACAACGGCCTTTTAACGACAATGATATTTACAATTTCTCTTCAGCAACGCTTGTTTTTCGAACAAGGATCCGGTGGTCAGTGATCAGTGGTCAGTGGTTTTCACTTGCTGAATGCATGCCATCGAATTCAATCTACGTGGATCGGTGTTCATGATGGATTGGATCGCCTGATAAGGAGTGAGTGAGTGAGTATGGTCTTACGCCGTTTAAGCAATATTCCAACAATATTCCGGCAATATTCCAGCAATATCACGGCCTATGACACCAACGCTTTACACATTGCACCCATGTGGGGAGTCGAACCTGGGTCATCGGCGTGACGAGCGAACGCTTTAACCATTTACCTACCCCAATCAACGGCCGTCACAACCCTAGTGAAAGTCATAAATGAATGTATAATTGCAAAATACAAATTCAGTGACGCAGGGCGAACGTCTGCCGCCTGTCTTGTATTGTCATACTTTGTTCCACGTGAAAATGCTTTTGCGTCGCTTTTCATTTACATATGCATAAACATGATGTTTTAGAAACAGTTTGTAAATGGCTGTGCTACCGGTGAACTCCCAAATGTCAACAATGAGATCCATTCAAATAGTTTTCACAATTATGTTTAATTTCCTTTCGCTCCAAATGGAATTTGTTTTTGGGATAGTTAAGTCTGGTTTTAAGACTACCCGAAGGGATCTTAAAATCAATTATCCACACCAGATGCTGTTGTTAGCGTGACTGAAATTCTAACGCGTGTGCCTGTATTTGAAAAACACACACATACTTGTAATGGAATCTTTCCACAAAATATATTTGACGTCATACAAGCAAATCAAGAACAAGCAAGCTGTATGACAGAAACGTGTGTATTTAATTCAGTGATTGATATTGGGAGCAAGGGCAGAATGCAACACTGCATACGGGCTTAATCACGCGTTGGTGATCGACAAAGCCAACTGGTACGACCGGCTAGTTTGGCTCCAGTCCAAACCAGAAGTTCAACTAGCGTTCAGTGCAATGGAATAAAATTTCACAGTGTTATAGATAACTATGACGTGTACATAACGTGTGTTCTCGTTCTCAAGAAAACACAACCTTTCTCAGGAAACAGTCATACGATATGCGTTATTCACTTTTTTCCTTTCACACGAATGAAATGTAAAATATGGCTACGGATAGCATTATTTGACTAAGTAAACTTGTGGACACCCTGAGGTCGTTAAAGAGTAATAAAAGTTAAACAGTGACAAACATAGCACTACATCAGTGCACGCGCGTTGCAAACATTGTAGCATTGTCAGAAGCTTGTCTAATTTGCTGTCCGCTACCCGTACGTGACTCATGGCTCTATGGTCAGTCAAAAAGGAAGCATAACAATGATGCTTCACAGGAGGTTGGTTTGGTTTGTTGTTTTACGCCGGTCTCAGCAATATTCTAGCGTACGAGGACGGTCTGTAAATAATCGAGTCTGGACCAGACAATCCAGTGATCAACAGCATGAGCATTGTTCTCCGCAAATGGGACACGGTGACATATGTTAACCAAATCACCGAGCCTGACCACCCGATCTCTTACGACTCGCATTCAGTTACTGAAGATCAGTTCTAACCCGCATCTTCATGGGTCTCATTAGAATCATATTTGCAAATCAAGTTTTCAGCCGATGTACTGCGATTGGAAGCAAATTAAATGATAAAACACGTGTGAGTATGAACTGATTTTATTCATATTTTTGGGCTTTTTTTTATAAATTAGCACTGATTGATATAAATATGAAAATAGACAAATGTAGGAATACACACACACACACATATATATATATATATATATATATATATATATATATATATATATATATATATATATATATATATATATATATATATATATATATATATATATATATATATATAAAATATGTCATAGCACTTGTTGCATTATCCTCTATGACAGCATCCTCGATATCTCCAGGGCATACGTTCCGATAAGTCTCCACTCTGCCCGATAAATTTATTACCTCCCTTGACTGTCTTTTGATCCAGTAAGGTGTCTACGCTGGGAAGTTGAGCGAACCAATCACAACTCACTTTCGTTTTTTTTAATTATCTAACCGATTATACTTGGCAACAGAAACCATGCAGAGGTTCTCTGGAAGAGGTAGAAGGAGTTTTTGCATATGTTGTTTTAAAGTTTCGGACCTGTCAATATGTTTGTATGATTTCACTAAAATCTGGGACGCACTGCGAGCAAACCTTTGCAGTTGCGACCGCTACCTTTGTTGACACTGGCAAGCTCAGTTATAACGGCGGCCTAGCTGATTGGCTACTGTGAGAAGGCGGAGCCAGCAAAGGGAGGTAATAAATTTATCGTGCAGTGCCGTAGATGCGTCCAGGGTACAGGTTACACAACACCAAATGTTTTCCCATAGACTTCTATAGTAACCTTATATTTTTAAAAAAAATATCCAGGCTATCAACAGCCATTCCATGTACACATGGGCACAGTTTGGCCTCTAAGCTACAATAAAACACAAGTTGTGGCCAACTTGTCCGGCACATTTGCCAAGCACAGGAAGCGGAACACATCAACCCCCAGCTCCGCACCGAATGTCACCTACTTCAAAATATATGTACACACATAAGCATAACCCATGGTGATAAAAATGACAGCACTAAATACTTAAAATTGTGGTCAGATTTAATAACAGGGTGGATGTGCTTTTAAAACACATACACATCTTACACTATTTCATCCAATCACAGCTGTCACATGCCTCTGTCCGTTTGAGTTGTCTGAGCATATGATACTGCTATAGTGTAGTGGAACCTATAGTGGAGACTTATCGGTACGTATACCCTGGAGATATCGAGGATGCTATGACAGCAAACGATACGATTACACGAACAAACCATATAAAATGAATAAACATCCCGTAAACAAGGATAATATCTTCTCTTAAATCTATTTTCTGTGGGCTGGAACTTTGCTCCATCTATGCCAACATTGAAAAATACCTTCCCACCAAATAAAGTAAAAATAGAACAAAAATGGATAATTTGCTGAAATTGAAAAAAATATAAGTAAACATGCACGTGTCTCAATACGATGGCACGTCCATTGTAAACAGAAATTAGGAAAACCTTAAATGAAATATTGTTACGCTAAAACACTTTTCATTTCCTTTGAAGTCCACGCCTTTAAAATGTACATGTGTATTTTTACTTAATCTTTCTGCTCGAATATATAACCCCTCTTTGTCCCTCAATGCTGCCTTGAATGCCCTGCCCTTTGCTTTTAATAATTTGGGTAAAGTACATCTGGGCGTGACGAAGTATTAGGGGTAAAGTGGAATATGGGGAAAAGATTAATGCACAGTAGAACGGGTTGAACTAAATACGCATAATAACACAGTCAACGCCACTATCACAACATACACCAACAAAATACACTATAAAATTACCACAGCAAAATATAGTGGGGTTAAAACTGTTAAAAATGCAACACAACCAGGGAAAAAAACAATCAAACCTTGAAAAACTGTCATTATAAATGACTTTCTGACAGTAGATGAAAAACATATGATCAAGAGTAAACGTAAAAGTATTCATGAATTCGCACGCTGTCCAAAGACAGCAGTTCTTAAAACCGTTCTAGCTATTCTCGAAACGTTCGTAACCCTACGAACTTCTCAAGCGCATTCTTAACACATTGGCTACGATGAAAGTTAAGAATTCTTAGGGCTACGGACGTTTCGAGAATAAGGACTATGATTACCGCACAACGTCTTTCGTAATCCTCACTGTGACGTTGATATGCGTTTTCTTAAGTGCTCTTCTGGGATCCGTGTCAAAAGCGTTTTATTGGGCACTGAGTGACTTTTGTTTTGCGCCGCTTTTAGCAGTATTGCAGCAACACCACAACTAGGTTTCACATATTGGAGAATCGAACACAGATCTTCAGCGTGACAAGCGGACGCTCTGACCAATAAGCTATCCAAGCATTCCCAAATTTTTATGACACTTTAGTATACATAAATGTATACCCTAAGGTGTTTGTCAAACAAATATGAGAAATAGTTACGTCAATGACAGTTTGAGCGTTCTTCATGTGCGCTATAATTTGTGCATTAATGTAGGTATGAGAATGATGGTATACATAATTAAAAACGTGTTTACAAAATATAAATGTTAGACAAATAGTAACAATTCCTTGTGTTTGTGACAGTACGATACATTAACTGTGTGGATTATTGTCATACAGATAATGTTCAATAAAGACTTTGCACTGGCATGATATATTGTGATCTCTGATTCATAATAATAATATTATTCAAGTTATCTTTAAGGAAAAACAGTCGTGGAAATGTACAGATTAAGATTTCTATACATCGAATCAATAACGGAATGAATTCTTTGTGGGAGTCCCTCTGGACAGTGACATGTTAGATTTAAGGAATTTTCGTAAAAGACTGATGAAGATGACTAAAATGATAGGTGACAGCAAGTTAGCAGAACATATTGATATAAAATATTAGTGTTCATGACATGATTCAATGATTGCAGTCAATATGTGCCAAAAATACTTCATGGGAACAGTTTATAAGCACCGGTGAAAGATTTCAGTGCCATGTGACCAATTAGACGACGACACTTTCTCCGAATTTCCCCCACAAGAACTTCATGACGTCCAAGACCACCATCTCGTTCGTGTTGTACTCCAACATTCTCAGAGCAAACACGCCATCCGTAGCAAGGTAATCTCGCGTGAACTTACCCTCAGCATGAGACTTCTGCAACTTACGATCAATGCTGCACAGATATTTGTGTACATATGTGATCCGCTTGGATGGGATGATGACGTTTTTGAGCCACATGATGTAACTGTAGACCCCGAAGAATATCATGATGACGAACCAGAACCACAGAAAGGCGAAGATCTTTTCGTTGAACAAGTTGATAGACAGCACGCACTGTACCGTATAGCGTTGAATGTTTTGCATTTGACGAATTTCGAAGTCGCATAATGTTACCCTGGGGAATCTTGGCGATTCCCTCAGTTCGCTGTTCGTCAACAGATGTTCGATCACCTCCGCTCCATACACCCAGTAGTCCATCGCAAGGAACTTGTTCAACAGGAACAGCATGCCAACAGAAACAAACATGTAGAGGATCTTAATGCCAAGGTAGAGACCCGCTAAGTAGGTTCCAGTTCTTCTTCCAAGACAGAAACAGCAGCATGCAGAGAGTTTTTCAATGATGACGTGAAGGATGCCATATGTTGCCCGTTTTGATGCCCTGAGCCAACGGTCTATGACATGTCCTACTATTTCAATGTGATGCTCACGTTCAGATCCAAACTGGCAGTCATCACACAGCGCGATCATCTTTTCAAGATTCACCCCGCTCTTCGTGTTCAGCATCTTCCAGAAGAGATTAGGGGCTTTGAAACACAGGGCCAAGAAGAGTAGGATTATCGGAACCCATTGGTAATACTTGATCTCTTTTTCCTCCCGTTGGTGTATGTCTGTGGGTACGTACTCAGTCTGGGGTATGTAGTAGGTGTCTTTGATCCAGCAGATGGCTTCGGTGTAGTTACAGTGAGAGTCGGTGAACTCTGCAGGACACCAACAATGGATCGGGTCGCCCACGTACTCGGTGACACCCACGACTATAGCCATGATTGCAAGCATCAGGACCGTCCATCTGTGGTGGAGGCGGTCGGAGATGTCGTCGTCGGAGTGTGGAGGGAATAGCCGTAACGGAAGATCAGCTCCAACCACATATCTGGAAAGAAAAAAAAAATAACAATAATATCTCTCACATTGGAGTGAATTTAGTTTTACACCATCAGTGCAGGGGCCACAAGAAATGGTCTTCACAAATTGTTTCCAGTCTGGAAATCGAACCACAGGCTACCTCTGCAAGTTCTACGTAGGACGTGAGCGTATGTGTGAACGTATAGGATAAGGGCTTATGTTGACTGTAAATGGTTATACAAAAGAATCCTTCACTCTAAGGATAGCAATACCACAGGTTTATTTCAAGAACTGTCTGAAACATCATGTTAAATCTTCAAACAAAGTATCCATTTACACATACAGAGTTGACTGTTGGGGGTTTACGGAGATTTTAAAGAAACCCGTGTGGCTTTGTCTAAAAATGCTTTTACTCAGCTTTACCAAACTTAAGGCCTAGGAGTTTAATTAGTTTCCAAACTGTTTCATTTGTAGGGCGCTTAGAAGGCATTTTCAGACATGACGCATCGACAAACATGATTCCTAATTCCTATTTTTGCACTGCATTTACCCATTTTGTTTAAGGTGTATTAAGGTGGTTGCCAGGACACAACACTGAAACACCTGGCATCACGATTGTTTGGGTAACATGGATATTTAGTCGTTCACAAAAAGAAATTACAGCAATTGTGTCACAAAAAGCTATGTTGTCATTGTACAGATACATACATACATACATACATACACACACACACACACACACACACACACAGAGAGAGAGAGAGAGAGAGAGAGAGATACACAAAAAAAGTATATATGTTAATGTTTTTGCAGTTGTTCCACATCTTGAGGCCATCTGACTCATGATCACTCATAAAATGTGCTCACATCAAGGTTTTATAAACGTACAATGACACCTGTATACGCTATACACATACGATCTGCTTGTCTCCAAATGGGAATGATAAATTGCAAAAAGTCGGGAAGTCCAGTCAGTATTATAAGACACTATGTATTGAATAACCCGTAACAATATCTGCTGTAATGTTATACTCATAACTGAAGGAACTATTACATGTTGTTGTAATATGCTCGTGGGTGCAGTTCACGTGGAAATGTCTGCGGAGGGCTTCTGCAGTAGCACATTGCATACAGGTAGGACACGCTTGGACTTGTAGGGCAAAACTGGTTGTATAATTGTGTATACTTTGTGACTACCTTTAAATGTGTTAATAAATATTCTTAAGGACTTACAATACTGTTTTTTGCACAATAAGTGGACATGTTGTAAAGGGAGTTAGCTTGAGTTCATGGGGGCGCAGGGGAAACATGTATTTCATAGTGTGGTATGTTTGCATACGCATTATGAGGACATAAGAAAGCAGACGTTCACTGGTTTGATTTCAAATTTATTCAAACTGGGTAAATACTGGTGTTATCTAACTTTTTTGCCGAACACGTGACATCATCAGTGATTTTCACTGAATGATCAGTATAATTGTTTGTGTTGTATGTTGTTTATCGCCTTAATCAGCAATATTGCCATGTGATCTGTAAACAAGAACCAGAGAATACACTGATCAACGACATCAAGATCGTCGATCTCCGCATTTAGGATACGATGTCATGTGTCAACCAAGTCAGCGAGTCCGACCACGCGAGTCTGGACCAGAGAATCCAGTGATCAACATCATGAGCATCGATCTACACAAATGGGATACGATGAAATGTGTCAATAAGGTCTTTACGAGTTCATATAATTGTCTCCGTTAATTTCTTTAATTATCTTTAACAACCAATTGTATCCGTTTCGACTGACACTCCAATCTGGTTATTTTCAAGTGTCAACGTGTTATCTTTCAACACAACACCAAATCGTATTTGTCTGTTTATCGTACCGTTTTATACATATGCTTTAAATTTCGATTTCACGTGGTACAAATAATTGAAAGACGTAGAAACATAACAAAATTGACCCAGCCGAAAAGCAAATTGGGTACGAATTATGAAAAGTTAGGATAGCCTTATACCTTTTCCCGGAGTCGGACCCGTCTAAAACGGACGGCCTCGGTTATATGTCTGTGGTCATAAAAAACGGTGTCTGGAGTACTGAGGTTCCATTATACCAGACAAAATGAACGAATAGTTGTCTTAAAGTTTATTCATAAAAATATAAACCATGATTAGTAAATCATCAAAACATAAAATCCACGAAACAAGCGTAAAGATATCCAAAACTAGAAAAGTATCACAATACCCACACAGGGCTAAAATATGTCTGTACGTTCTGAAAACACACCCTAACGTGCGGCGTAGTGGAATGTCATGGAAGTAGTTTCAACAAAACGTTGAACACTATTCATTTGTGTGGTGATTTATGTCAAGTCAAATGATTCATGTCTACTTTTGAAATGTCGAATAACATCATTATTTCATATGGTACCGACATACCATGGATCTTAGGTGAGTGCGTGTCGTACCGGGAAGACTAAAATATATTTTTCAGATGTCCCGGGAGGACTAAAATGTATTGTTCGGTTTTCCAGGGAGAGGTAATTAGGGAAGTACCGCCAAAGCTACAGATAAAGTGTCGGGAAACATAATCCATGTCGGGAGTAGAGAGACATCATTTGCGAAACATAGTTATAATCTTCGCTTCTTTAGAACTTTATATTTCAACTTCAAGTCCTGTATTCCTATAAGCAACCATCGGTGGTACAAGAGCAAAGAATATACAATATTAACAAAGGAATGGCAGCTGAAAAATAACTCCAACTTGCCGCACCATCGGGAGCAGAGAATACTAACCTATGTCCCGTGTAATACCATATTTGTGAACGGGTGAATGGTTTGGTATTTAACAAGCGAACTATGTACAGTTGACATAGTTTAGTATTTCATTTATTACTCATCCAACATTAGCAAAATAATATCGAGCTAAGTACTTCTTTCCTAGGAATTCAACGAGTGTGATGACACTTAGCTTTCCGCGAATCGTAACTGTAAAACACTTTGAGCTCATACGTACATACGTGTACGCATCACGTGATGTTATTACACAGTTTGTAAAATCATTAAACAGTGATATCTTCAACGCTTGATTAATGAAAAAAGGTAATCTTAAAAATTGTGAATAGACACGTTCTGGTTGCTCGTTGTTATGCGTTGAAAGGGGACACACTGAGTTACGGTTTCGGTTTGACAGGAATGTTAGGTTCTGTGCGCCTCAGCCTGGAACCCACTTTAAGCCAATGCCTCATTAATTTCGCGTTTCATTTTATCTTATTCTGGAAAGTAACCTAGATCATAATTAACCGATGGATTGGATTTATAGCCCATCATCAAACGTCAGATATGGTGTCACCATGCTATTATCAAATTTACAAGGACGTAAATGTGCAAATGGGCTACGCCTTTATTCCCTGCTAATGGTAACGTTTAGCTACTTGATGTATGGGATCCTAACATAGTTGGCAATGAAGCATGCGGTTAGTGTTACATATGATCTTGGGAAATACGTGGAATGTTGATTGTAGAACCACCATCGGGTATACAGTTTGAGGAAGCCTATTTACCTTTAAAAGACCTTTAAAACAAAACATGAACATGACATAAGCAAAGCCTGAATATAACATGAGCGCAACTAATTTACATCAAAGAAACGCCATAGACTATCTCTAATCTCTAATGTCAGTTAGTGAGTGTAGTTTTACACCGCTTTTAGCAACATTCCAGCGATATCACAGCGTCGGACACCGGAAATGGGCTTCACATACTGTGCCCATGAGGGGAATCGAACCCGTGACGAGCGAACGCCTTAACCACTAGACTACCCCCCCCCCCTTTCATGCAATGTGTCATGTGTAATGAACTGAACATGAGTATAATCTATCATCTGTGAGTGAGTGAGTGAGGTTAGATTTAAACCACTCTTCGCTATATTCAGTCAGATCAACGAGGAACACCAATCGGCTCCACACATTGTATCCATGTGAAAAATGGAATCCTGTAACACAACTAGGCTACCCCACTGACCTCATCTGTGATAAACGGCTGAGAAATGATAAATGTTATCAATTATATTAAAATGTTGCAAGCATGAACGAATCTCTGTCATGGACTAATGGTTCACTGCAGCGGAATTTCGGCATTCAGGTATCCCTAACATAATGTAATGGCGAAGTTGGAACTATGGCTTAATGTATCCATGTCTTTCCTCCTCAGTTTTTATGAGTCGCATATATCTAGGTCTTCGTCGAAATCTTTGATTTGTCCCAAAGAAGCCTCATGATTTCCATAACAACCATTTCACTTGTATTGTACTCAATCATTTTGAGGGCAAATACACCGTCCGTTGAGAGATAGTCACGTGTAAACTTAGCCACAGCCGTGGAATTCCTCTTCTCCAGAAGTTCTTTGTCAAAGTAACCAAGGTATTTATTCACAAAGTCGAACCTCACTGAGGGTATGAGTATTTTCCTCATCCACACGATGTAGCTGTAGAGACCCGACATCATCATCATCACAAACCAGAACCACAGAAACGCAAATATTTTTTCATTGTATAAGTTCACAGATAACACACACTGAACAGTGAACCGCTGAATATTTTGCAGTTGGCGAATATCGAACTCGCACAATATCACTGTGGGAAATCTCGGCGATTCAGGCAGCTCCCTGTCAGCAACAAGGGTTTCTATGACTTCATATCCGTAAAACGTATATTTGATGGCAAGGAATTTGTTCAACATAAATATTATACTAATTGACACTGCCAAGTAACAGATCTTTACTCCCAGATACAGGCCTGCAAGGTATGTTCCAGTCCGTTTCCCGAGACAGAAACAAAAGCAAGCAGAGGTCTTTTCAATGATAGTATGAACAGTCCCGTAGGTTGCTCTTTTGGATGTCGTCAACCAACGATGTAAGAAGTCTCCAACTTCCTCCATGGCGACTTCCCTTTGCTCACCAAGCTGGCAATCATTGCAACGACAGATCATCTTATACAGGTTGGCCCCATTTGCCGTCTTCAGCAATGTCCAGAGGATATTTGGACCTTTGTAGCAAAGTGCCAGAAAGAGAAGGATCGTGGGCACCCATGGGTAGTACTTGACTTTAGCGTTCTTATTGCCCTCGTCGGTGGGGAGACTTTCATCAGTGGGGACGAAGTAGGTCTCCTGGATCCAGCAAAGAGACTCGGTGTAGTTGCAGTGAGAATCGGTGAACTGAGCCGGGCACCAACAATGGATGGGGTCGCCAACATATTCCTGATACGTGACCAGCAACGTCAGCAACATAACCGTCCATCTGTGGTGGAGGCGGTCGGCGATGTCGTCGTCAGAGTTTGGAGGTGTTACACGGATGGAAGGGGGGTCGATGTTACCAAACCTAATAATAATCAAAATAAATGGTTCAGCATGCATTCTAGTCTATAGCTACTTCATGTACAGGGTACATCTACATTTACCATTAGTAAGACAAAGACATAGGATAATATGGCGTTGTTGCGCGTGTCTTGTGCTTACTTGAGCATGAGAGTTTTGAGTAGAGATGCACTCCAGAAACATAAATCTCGAACATTATTAACAGATAGAGGTTGAGGTCGTGCGTCATGCGCAGAAATGCTCTGGTGGTGTGTTGTCTGGACATGTTTATTTTTTGTTACAATGTAGCAGTTATAAAAAGTCGGAGTCCATGACCAGATTCGAAACACGGATGCGATTGTACACGAGACCAAAGTGGTTAATCCCATCAGCAAGTTGACAATGTAAGGAAGTCAACTGTTGATTGCCTCCACTCTCCCATACATATTCTGCTCTGAACAAATATAAACTAGCATATCCTGATGTGCTGAAAATTCTTCGCTCAACAATATTATGTTATCGTTTCAAATTATTTGAATCTCTCCCTCTCTTTACAGGGGAGTATGTATTTCAAACCTGCCACATCCTCTTGTTCAGAGTTCCATATCTTTGCAATTCAACTGTCGCGTGTTTGAATCCCATAGCCAAAGTCAGCGACCAGTATGTTTGATCTTGTCTAGGATATCAAACAGACACTCCCTATCAAACACATTGGTGGCACCGATTATACTGGATACGCTCACTTTTTGGAGAACCTCTGGTACATCATTAGTTGATAGTGATATCTAGAAACAAGCTCAGTCATCACAGCACGTAACGCCAATCACTGGATTGTCTTGTCCAGACTCGATTGTTTACGGGCCGCGTCGTACAGCCATGATACTGCTGAACTCGGCATCAAACAAACACATTCGCATGATATTGTCACAACTGCACAGTCGATTCTGCTTTCGGCATAGATTTCTTACGAAAGGGGAGAGAATTATCTTAACATCCCTGTTTTCACACAGTTACACTGTCCGAATACATATGACCACGCACTATGACATGGCCACTCAGATGGTACTGCGGAGTGATGGCTTATATGTGTTCATCTCCTCTTCACTCTCTCCACGTCGGACATGATACAGTGTCAGTTTCAAGTTTCAGGTTACACCATCATTTACGTTCATTGCGTCATGGCTGCGGTCGGGATAACTAAGAGGTTAAAGCGTTCGCTCGTCACGACCCGGTTGGGTTCCCCACTTGGGTACAATTTGTGAAGCCCAATCTGGTTTCCACCGATGTGATAAAACTAAACTCACTCACTGGTAACATCACGGGGGCTGGGGGTGGGGTGTGTGTGTGTGTGTGTTAAAATTCTATTCCCAACTTTGAACTTGGCAAGTGTAGCATCTTCATGACACATTTGAGTATTGAAGACCTTTTCAAGGCCTCAGCCTATGTTGAGCTGTATTCATGTTCGATTTGACAGAGAAAAGTCATAGTAATTCACTATGTACACAGTTTTATGTGAACACAGGAAAACACACGATTACCGACAACAAGATACATGGATGTCATTTATAATGAAATTCACAATACAGGAATGTGTAAAAATGTTAAAACAACACGTCAAATTATCTTATTCAATAAATCAATATCTTGAAATGTGACCAATGACCAAATAATATTTCACAGCTAAATCATTAAAGCTATAAAATACCACGTTTGATTTTACAGCAAATATATACATGGCAGAATCAAAAACCGTATTATCTCAAAATTGTATGAGTCTTGAGAGTCTACGACTACGATTTCTTAAACAAGACTTTTCAGTCTGAGCTGATACTGTTCGCGTTGCTCCAATCAACACTCCTTAACTGAACATTTACCATATATGGGTTCCGCCAGTGGAATAGTATATTTTGCATTAAGTCTTTCTTTGTTGTGTCGTGTTTGACAGAACATGCAATTCTAAATACTAGTAAACTAGTTTACGCTGGGACGACTGCGTTCTGCAATGAACTTTGAGCATGTACTTTATGAACATCAAACATATACCTGCCTCTGACACATTTATGTTATCCAGTCTCCGGTCAGCGTTAGCATTGTAATTCAACAGTTTTGATAAGCTTGACTAAAACAAACATCTATAATTCAGCTATGTGTACAGTGTGTATTTCAAAATATTTAAACAGTAGTTGATTAAAGCAAACACAAAAATATATGGGATTAACACTTGAAAGGTAAAACGTTTATTATTCCTTATTTACCTATTCCATATCCTAAAGAAATCTCCAAATGAAATCAGACATGTTACTGTCTTGCCTACATATGGAGACTTCAAGAGACACATTAATGCAGTTCCCAAATAAATGATATATGGGGCATAAGTCAATCAATATCCTTTTTGATCAGAAATCTTTGCTGAAAGTTGAGTTCAATTTACGATTCCAACGCTATCGCATCATTTGTGTTCAATAACCATTAACAACTGAACCTTCTGGAAGCTCCATTGAGTCACTACAGACTTGAAAATCCCTATATCCATTTACAACTGTAAAAGTAATTCATATCTAGATTATTCAGATTGGCCTTATAAAAGTATGTTTTGCAAGGGGACACGCAATCACAAACTTCAATAAAAGCGTTTCCACTAGTACACCATGACGCTATCCCCTAAACTGTCCTGCAGGACCTTCACCACATCAACCACTAGTATTAGTCCATGACGCTATCCCTGACACTATCCCACAGAACCTTCACCACTTCACCCACCAGTATTAGGCCATGACGCTATCCCTGACACTATCCCACAGAACCTTTACCACTTCACCCACCAGTATTAGACCAGGACGCCTATCCCTGAAACTGTCCCACGAGATCTTCACTACATCACCCACCAGTCTTAGACCATGATGCCCTCCCTGAAACTGTCCCACGAGATGTTCACTACATCACCCACCAGTATTAGACCAGGACGCCTATCCCTGAAACTGTCCCACGAGATCTTCACTACATCACCCACCAGTATTAGACCATGATGCCCTCCCCGAAACTGTCCCACGAGATCTTCACTACATCACCCACCAGTATTAGACCATGATGCCCTCCCCGAAACTGTCCCACGAGATCTTCACTACATCACCCACCAGTATTAGACCATGATGCCCTCCCCGAAACTGTCCCACGAGATCTTCACTACATCACCCACCAGTATTAGACCATGATGCCCTCCCCGAAACTGTTCCACAGGACCTTCACCACATCAACCACCAGCCTCTCACTAGTGTTGTACTCCAACATCCTCAGCACAAATACACCATCTGTAGAAACATAGTCTCTTAAGAATTTATCCTTTGCGTGATTGTCCTTAAACTTTCTGTCGACATAGTGCAGGTATTTCTGAACGAAAAACGTCCTCCCTGAAGGAACCATTAACTTTTTTATCCATATAATGTAACTGTAGAGTCCAATAAGAGTTATAATTACTAACCAAAGCCAAAGAAAAGCAAATATTTTCTCATGATATAGGTTAACTGCTAAAACACATTGTACTGTGTATCGCTGAATATTCTGTAGGCGGCGTATCTGAAAATCACACAACGTAACTCTGGGAAACAACGGGGATTCTCTCATTTCCTTATTTTTAATGAAATTATGTATCATTTCTACTCCAAAGACCGTGTACTCCATTGCAAGTAATTGGTTCAACAACAACAAAATGCCAATGGACGCAAACACGTAGCAAAATTTGACACATAGATACAGTCCTGCTAAATATGTCCCATTCCGTCCCCCAAGACAGAAGCAAAAACAGGTGGAAGCCTTTTCAATGACCGTGTGAACCAGTCCGTAATGAGCTCGTTTTGATGTGGTCAACCAGCGGTCCAGATTCCTTCCAACGACCCGAACGCATTCCTCTCTCTTGTCTCCAATCTGGTTTGAATTGCAATAGCATATCATCTTTTCTAGATTGATTCCGCCTCTGCCACTCAGCATCTTCCAAAACATATTTGGAGTTTTGAAACACAGCGCTAGGAAAAGTAAAATGATAGAAACCCACTGGTAGTATTTTATTTCCAACTCTTCTCTTTCAAGGACATTGTTCGGTAGGTATTGGTCAGCTGGGACGAAATACGTGTTCTGGATCCAACACAATGCCTCGGTGTAGTTACAGTGTGAGTCCGTAAACTCTGCTGGACACCAACAATGGATTGGGTCCCCCACGAGGTTGACAAGCATCACGACCACTGACAACAATACCAGTAGAATCACCGTCCATCTGTGGTAAAGCCTGTCTGTGATGCCATCATCAGAGTATACTGGGAGCACCTCGATATTGGGAAGGGTGATGAGACCCAACTCGAACCTAGTAACATTCAAAACAAATAGATTCAGTGAGTAAGTGAGTTTAGTCTTACGTCAATTTAGTAATATTCCAGCAATTGGGCCCAAGAAATTGGGTTCACACATTGTGCCCAAGTTGGGTATCGAAACCGGATCTTCGGCGTGAGGAGCAAACCCTTGAGCCCTTAGACTACCCCAACATTCCCAAACTTTTAATGACCTCTCGAACTAGGTTCTGAACCCTCTCCATACCACCTCATAATTCACCGGTTAAATAAGTAATTTAGCAACGCGATGTTGTTTGTATGGTGACCGCGTGTAAATAATCAAGCATAATAGGCCTCCAAACTACCAATACTCCATCTAGACTTACAGGAACTAGCATTCGTATACCTTGTGGCGACATTGTTCATACGGCGGTGTCGTTTACATGCCTACCATTGTCAGCTATGACACTGTACCCGTGAAGATCAGTTTTAGAATAGGCCTTCTGTATCCCATGCTTGTTGTAAGAGACGACTATCGGGATCGGATGATCAGGCTCGCTGACTTTACAGACCGCCGCCATATAGCTTGAATATTGCCGAGTGCGGTGTCAAACAAACAAACAAACAAACAAACAAACAAACAAACAAACAAACAAACAAATTGCGGCACTGCACTTCGGTGAGACGACAGTCGTCTAAAAGCTGAATTAGGAATGGTTTGGATACTGCTAGTCCTGGCACAATCGTGTTAAGTGTTTTTACATAATTATTTCAAACCTAAAACCCTCACGCGTGATGTAACAATGTCTCATTGATAATGCAACATAGAGAAACACCACACCAATTATTCTTTGTGAGCTTGTGGCAATGTGTTTCCTGTTTGGTCTGACAATTACCATGAACTGACACGAGATACATGTAGACACATAAGGCGGGAGAGTAATGAATGTAAATCCCTTGAAGCACACTCCATGTCAACTAACCCAAGGTTAATTGTTGTGGTGCTATAATCATATGGGTTAGCGTAACTAACGTGTTTGAAATCCTTATCCCGGAAGGAGTAAGAACCATTGATGTTGAACCGACTTCAACAGATCTTCTTGATCTTCATCTGTAATGGTTACCATACAACGTTACCATTATGAATAGCCAGTAACTATTTTTCAATCGTCTAAACCCCTCTCATAGTTATATGAAACTAAAGGAGTCCATTGTACTATTATTCCCCCTAACGGTGAGCTACCAAAACAAAGCTATTTTAAACTTTTTAATGGGCGTTCGCCTTTAAAATGGAGACAGGTGTGTGTCACAGCTATCATTTATTTGTAACGTATTGATGTTCACTCATATGCTGATACAATCATATGATTGAATTGTAGCAAGGTTTAACAAGACGCCATTAATGGTTAATTTTGGAACTTCCCTCACAGAGATTCCAGAACGTCCATCACAGGCATCTCACTGGACGTCTACACACATCTTCTTTTGCCTTTGAGTATATATTTGATGCACTTGTAACATTGATTCATTTGCACTTATTAAAGCGTGAGCACTCGCTATGACTCAGAAGCATTTTTTACACGGTGCCACACTCAATACTGTGACCTTAACTCCGAATTTAAGAGGCATGTGCTGCAAGAGTGTCTTTCCCAGGGAAAACATTGACGAGAAGTATTGTCGACTATGTTAGTCATGCACATCGATGACTTTAAAGGCATAACATTTTTAAGTGTACCACCTGGAACAGTGCCAAAGGAGACGTACATTTTATATCCGTGAAACAGAAACAGTTTGTTTGTTTGGTTGTTGTTTTACGCTCCAATTAGCAACATTTCTGCTTTATTGCGGCTGTTTGTAAATAGTCGTATCTTAACAAGAAACTCCAGAGACCAACAGCATGAGCATCGATTAACATAATCAGTTTCAAGGAGATAGATAAATAAAGATGCTTTCTGAGAGATAGTGAGGCTCCAGATAAAGATGGTTTGCAAGGAGATGTATGGAGGTGGTGAGGCTCCAGATAAAGATGGTTTGCAAGGAGATGTATGGAGATAGTGAGACTCCAGATAAAGATGGTTTGCAAGGAGATGTATGGAGATAGTGAGACTCCAGATAAAGATGATTTGCAAAGAGATGTATGGAGATAGTGAGACTCCAGATAAAGATGGTTTGCAAGGAGATGTATGGAGATAGTGAGGCTCCAGATAAAGACATATATCCAGACAGTAGAACTCCGGATAACGCAGGTTTGTAAGAGAATGAGTCACGATCAGATTTCTCGAAACCTCACAAATGTCTGTCTTGCAGCCGTTTTCTGTGCACCCCCGACGCGCCTTGCGAAAATGTTGAGATGCTCCCATAAAGATACAAGAGTATCATTTTATACTTCTGTGTGCCAGAAGGAGGAAGATGGCATACCGAGGGAAATTGACAGCGTCGAAGATGCGCTAATTGAAACAGTTCTACATGTTGGTTTTGGCTTGAGGCGACATGGCTTGACGAAGACTCACATACATCAGGTAACAGTGTGACTTCTGGAACATGTAAACTCTCGGAGTTAACGGAGAAACTGTTTCTGGGGACGACATCAGTTGGTCTTACGTTACGGTGACTTTTATCCACACGTCGACAATTTAGTTTTCGAGGAAAAGGGCAATTATATTTCAAGTAAATTGTGCCTATATGACATCGAAACGAGTCTTTATTGTGGACGAGACACAGTTCTTACCCCATGTCAGTGAAGATTGAGTTGATGACTTCTTACTTTTCCAATACAGTTGGTCGATTAATTAATTGAGAAACAAAAATTGGCAAAGGTGTGGTTTTGCCAAATCATCGTGATATTAGAACCTGGAATTTTCTCATAAGATGGGAAAATTACGAACAACACAGTGCAATTGATCTTATGTGTCTAGATACTTTCAGATAATAGGTAACTTCACACGAACTATCGGGTAACGTCACATCGAGGTGAAGGAACGTACATACATCGTCATCTTAATTTACATGTCTCATCTAATTCTGTATGATTCTTTGGTAGGCTTGCCACTTTTATAATGACAGGTTTGAGGAAAAACATACTGAATCCAATTATTACGGTGGCCATTTTACACATCATTTGTCACATCAGAGAACCAGAAAATATCGCTGACATCCCAGGTATGTTAATCAACAGGAATCGGTATACCAAATCAGTCGATAGAAGCAACACGCAAGACCCTTTCAATATGTGACCCGAGAAGGTTCTTGGTGGAATAGGCCTTCAATAGCCCATGCTTTTGAAAGGCGACTATGCTTGTCGTAAGAGGCGACTAACGGGATCGGGTGGTCAGGCTCGCTAACATGGTATACACGTCATCGATTCCCAATTGCACAGATCGATGGTCATGCTGCTGATCACTTGATTGTCTGGCCCAGACTGGATTATTTACATACTACCTCCATATAGCTGGAATATTGCTGAGTGCGGCGTAAAACTGAACTCACTCACTCTCGTTCCCTATGTAGAAGAAAGCTCTGCTAAAAGAAGCGTCGATTGTACAATTCTGACAAAATAATGAGTATGTATTTGTTTCGTTTCAGCAGTAATTACAGCTGTAGGATGTTGTTTGTTAACAAATCTAGTCAAACACTTAACCCACACAATGTATGGAAAACAGCGCGCAAACGCATTCCATTGTGTTACATCTTACCATTCGCAAGCGAAGTAAAGTGCGTGTGGGCGATTCTAGACACTAACATGTCTGTTCTGGAAAAGTTTCAGATGAAAAAAACTCTTTCCATGTTTAGAGCATTTTTTGTTAAAAGCAGACTGAGTCAATTGTCACGGTTGTTAGATCATACAAGTAAAGACGAGTTACACATGAGCGACAAACACCCTGGAACACGTGATCGATCGTTGTCATACGTGATTCAATGTTATTCGAGATAAAGATCGAAGTGCTACCACGAAATACCGAATGCGTTGCCATTGGCGGCGGGGTACCTAGAAATGTACCTCTCTTGTAAGTGGGGTACATTGAAAATAACAGAAGAGCGGGTCAGCTGTTGTGTTAAGATATGGAGGTACAATAAAGAAGTTAGTACAATGTAGAAGTTGTAGTGGTAGAAGTGACGTTGGTTAAAGTAGCAGTGGAATGTAGTTGTAGTTGTAGTAGTAGTAGCTGTAGTAGCAGGAGCAGCAGCAATACTTGCAGTAGTTGTAGTAGTAGTTGCTGTAGTAGTAGTAGTTGTTGTTGTTGTAGTAGTAGCACTACTACTGATACTGATACTGCTAGTAGTAGTACTGAAACCGAAAAGGTCGCCTGCTACACATCCTTATAACTTGACATGTAACAGCAATAGACGTTCTCGGGGGTATGCTCAATGCGTAGTAACCTGATACCCAGCGCTCTGAACATAAGGCACGCCCAGATCTCGCTATGGAAACTTCATATATGTAATTCCCAAACGTGCACACAGAAAGTGAGGTTAATAAAGGCTATAAAGATACGTTAAATTTCCAAAAGATGTTTGTAACGTTGAGTCCTTTGCCTTATTGCAATGCAACCCCACCTGCATCTATGGCATATGCATCAGAGGGGGTTGTCTTGGTTGCCTTCGTTAAACCAAGGAAACTGTTCTCTGATTTAATCTTTGTCGCCCGGGACGGGTAAACATTGAGACCGGAATGTTCTGCAGTGATAACATGCCTAGGCTCTCGAGCAATACTGAATCAGGCTCGTGCGTCTGGAGAAAATGGTCATATACACAGAAGAGTGACATTTCTCTTGAAACCAGATACGGCCATGTTGTTCGTGATGGTGCGAGGCTCAAGTAAGAGACGTCATATCGTTTGTTTTAACTTACTAGACACTCACATATCGGGATGTTAAGAATTGTTAAAATAAATTTATAAGATTATTCTTATTCAAAATGTTACAAAATACGTCTAGTTAAATGGCGAATATTTAAGCAACGTAAGACAAAGGGGGGTAACTGCTTTGGTTGCCATCACTGTCGCGCAACATACGCAACAGCTGGCTTAGCGCACGTGCCGAGTGCTGACCCCTGACGGCAGATTCCGAGGATAGGGACAGATGAGCAGAAATATGAGATTTCAAAAAATACGATAAAACTTCTGTCTTGTTGAGGGCGTACTCGGTTCCGAGAGACGAGTGTTTTTGTTTACGTAAAGTAAAAGCGTTTGGCTCAAAGACACGCCCATTGAAATGTTTTCAGTTCGACAGTGCGTGGATGGCATATTTAGAACAATAGTGTTTTCACGTGATGTTCATTTGCTTTCATTTATTATTGTAATATTTGTTCGACAAATGTCATCTGGTCACGTGGTAGCAGGATGTAGGTCAAGTTATCATCCCTACGATCGTTATGGGAAAAGGATATGTCTGTGTTGGGTTGAAAAAGAAGGTTTATGCATACCTTGCATGAGTCTTGTAAACAAAATGTTAGTTTTGATACCAAAACGAAAGCAATACCTGAATGTCAATACCTAACCACATTAGACCAGAGTTCAAGGCAAAAAAAAAGAAAAAAAAACAAAAACAAATTGTAGCGCGTAAAGCAAATTTGCTGTTGCTGTATTTACCAGCATCACGCATAGTTTCTGGCCGATGGCTTAAAATGCAATACAGATCACCAGTTTTGGGTTCCTAGCGATGGAAACTTACATTACCTATGGGTCGATTACTTATTACGATGGATGCTTACAAACTCCATCAAATCTGTCCATCACAACAAACGGACTGAACACGTTGTAATGTTAAAAGTCAGAAACTGTAACTGAAGCGGTGACTGAGAATAATGATCGTCTTTGGGCTAATATCGCTTCAAATACGTGTGCCTAGTTTAGCTCGTTTAACCATCGGACTAGCCTTTAACAATGCTCCTAGTTACAATTATTAGTTTAAACGCTAATTCCTAAAAAATAATAAATAAGAGCTTGTGGTCCTTAGACTGTACTGTCCGCCTATTTTGAATTGCCGCTTCGAAAGACAGAATAACTATACAAGCACGAGCTAACCATTACGTACAGCATTGGAGCAGGGCTACCGTGGGACTAAACCAGTCGAATTCGGAACTAAACTCCAAATAAGTGCGTGGTTAATATTATCCGAAGGCCGTTGAATATCCGGTATTCATACATTCTCGATTGGTTCATGTTAACTTGTATTCGTTACGATGGTGGGAAAATAATTATACGTATTACATTGTTTTTAGGAACTCTACACTTAAGATGATACCATGTTCAAGAGATATAATATTACCTGTACGTAAACACATTATCTCTTCAGGTTATTCTACTGTGATCGTTATATCAGTGTTTAGTGTTTGTTTCTCTTTTTCAACAGCGTCAGCCAGGTGCTCAGGTATTGTGGAGAAACAGGAAATTGCATTTCCATCCGTAACTCGTAAATTGATACATGCATTATTTCAAGCACTGGTATCTTTTTGTTCACTTAACGTGTATTTACCGTTGTCTGTCTCATCTTCAGTGAGACAACTAAATGTTGAGTTGTCGTGAAGATAATATCTTTCTTGCCTGTCGGCATTGTTATCTGTCGTGAGGATAGTAACATGTTCGCTAACAAACGCTGGAAGTTGTAAAGAGTATAGCATATGTTTGTTGAAAGATTACTCCAAATTATTAACAGATTGTAAGAGAGGGGAAGGAGTAGGAAATTCAGAAACGAACAGGAAACGACCGACTCCAGATGTTGAAAAGGTTTTTTGTAGACGATTTCGTATTTTTATCGTGAGACGGGTCCCATGATTCGTTATTTATCGAGACCTTTGACATATGTGTGAAACATCTTCAGAGCACATCTCAAACATATCACCACATAGGGACAAAGCATAGGCGAAAAGTTACTTAGATGCTTATATGAATGAAACATGTAACAAATGTAACATATATGTGCATGTAACAAATTGCATTGGTTGTAACAGGTTTTTAATGCAAGTATTCGCATCAATTTCTTTAATACAAAAGTTCATAAACGGCTATGATAAGTAAATGGTTCTACATGACACGAATGTAAATTTATGACATAGAATGGAAGATATATTACTAATTTGTTTCGCGTATTTTTTTTCAGAGTATTTCGCGCATGGGCAGATGTGTTCTCCATGTAGTGCGGGAATAGACAACGTGATGACTCCCGGCATTTTACTCAGTGCTCGAGCATGCACATGAACGGCTGCTAAACTCGCTCGAAATCCACAAAATGACATGTGAGTCGGATGTGGAAATGCAATGTCATAAATGGCATGTTCTTAGTGTAACGATACCCATTACTTGAATAAATGAAACTAAACAATTAAAATATTTTAAAGATACTCGCGTTCAACAAAGTTAACACATCCATAAGGAATTAAAACAATTAAACTATTATCAGAAGTGATTCTTTCATTACTGCCAGAACGCATTGAGCGATAAGGCGTGTGCTCCTGTATTAAACAGCAATGCGGCGCTCCACTTCCAAGCATACATTCACGTTCTCATATGACAAGCAATATATACCATTCCTCCAGTGCAGTGGGAGGCAACGCTTTGTCCACTGAACATGGTCAAAAAGCGCTTCCTTCACCATTTCCTATAAATATTATAAGTATAATAATTGAACAAGTTTGATAAAAGTAATAACATGTAAGAAAAAATGCGGAAATCAACTTACGACATGTTTTAGCCTTCCTCGTCGGTTTCACGGTCTTTCAAGTAATACGCCAGTCAGAGGCAGGCCCTCAAAGCAAGCTTCATGGTTATTTTTAGAACTTACGGGGAATCCCCGTCTTTCACCATGGCCACAGTCCTTACTGGAACAGACAACTCATTTGCAGGTGACACCTGTCGAACATGGTGGACAGTCAATAAGTACCACAGCGTATGTTTCCCGAGCTTGAAACCGATAACGTTCACAGAAAACTATGTTCACTTACTTTTTGGACGGGAAATTAAAAACTGGATGTATGCTGTGAGATTATTTTACGAAAGGGACACTTAATAAAATTTTGAACGGAAGGTTACTTTGTAAGTTTTGTTTGTAATGTGTCAGATTATTAATATTGTTTCTGACATAGACAAGTGTTGATAGTATAGCTTATGAAATATACACTAGACATACAGAACTGTGTTCTTTGGAAATTACACAAACATTGGTCACCGGCTACTCAATATATTTTTCTAAAAGCGAGTCAAAAGGAAGTTTATGCTGCCAAAACAAAGGTTTGATTTTCTGCAGTAAATATCCCACATCTTCTCCCAAAGACAACTGCAGTTCCCTTATCACATGTACGACATATAGCTGAAATATACTGAACAGCAAAAGAAACGCAAGTTTCGATAACATGAAATCTCATGGAAGTAAGCGTACGAAAACCAAAGTTGCGTTTCTTTTCCTGTTCAGGATACTACAGTGGTATAGACTTACAATGTTTATTTCTCGATGTAGTTCTGTACACACCGTCGTGCTTGAATCACTATTCACATGTTTGTACAAACCGTGCATTTTTTATTTCGTGGAGTTTCTTTGTGAATGCAATGTAGACGACCGGATGTCATTCTTCTTTTTACTCGTCTCCACGTTGAAACGTGTTTTGCATTGAAAAACCTGCAGCGAACATGATCTCTTTTACATTCTCATTTTCATTCGGTCATTCAAATAAAGCAACTCTCTAATCCTAAAAGTACTACTTAAGAGCTGTGAAGACTGTGCACCGCCATTAGTTGACTTCCAACATTCATTTTGCACCTTTTTATTGTGCATGTTGTATACTGCATGTTAAGTTTAGGAAGGAATGAGAAGGGATGAAATGTATGGAATACTACGCAATGTAAATTGAAAAAGGGTAGGACACATTGGAAATAGTTTATGTGTTGGCACACCTGTTAATGTCATACTTTCCTGCTCGTATGTCAACACACTTTAAAAAAAACGCGAAACTAAAGTCACTCACTCGTTATATTTTATTATTATATTTTATGAACATTTTCTGTAAAATTGGTTCATGTCATAGACAATGTGTTACACTACTATACATGTGTTAATGCATACTAATTTTGTTCATGCATATATTCATGAATGTACCAGTACATATCCTGTACTATCCTGCACGTGTTGAACAGACGCTTAGAGCTTTCTAATATAACCCTGAACTTGTTTTATAGTCAGGACCTCTTAGATGTTATGTAAAATATTCCTTTGCCTGTTCGTTTAAATAACCCAGCATCTGCGAATATATACACATGTAGTTTATACACAGTGTTTTGGTAGTGCAAGTGACATGCACGCACACGGTCTACTCTCATGCACGTGCAAGTACATACAGCGATACAATACATATAAACAGGCATGTATTAACGTTTAACATCTCCTCCCACGTGAGGAGGTTATTTACGGTTGCCATCTTTATTTGTTTAGGAGTTCTTGTTTGGATTGCTGCTGAACGCTAACTATGTTAAATCAGAAACAAAATGCAGACAATTTTCCTGCCCGGAATTAGATCTGATTACTCGCAGGTGTTGCATCATGAACTCCATGCACCTAATGTACCGCTAATAATTTCAAAACTTTATCTTTAAACTGGGTTCATTCTTCTAAACTTTAGCAATGTTACAGCAATGCACAGTCAACAATTCCAATCGATGAGCACCAAGTCATTACATGACTAGTAAAAACAAAGTGGATCATTGAATGCGGCAATACCTTTCTTTCAGAGATTCTCATCAAACTGGGACAGTTGGGTAGCCTAGTAGTTAAGCGTTCGCTCGTTGCCTCGATGACCTGGGTTCGACTCCCCACATGAGTACAAATGCGAAGCAAAATTCCAGTGTCCCCCGCCGTATGATTGCTGGAATATTGCTAAAGGCAGCGTAAAACCATACTCACTCACTCACTCACTCACTCACTCACTCACTTTGGTCAACCTGGAGTAATCTGGGCAACTACACCCCAGTCTGTACACAGATTCGGATCACAGATTCACTTGATAATGGTTTGTTGGCACCATACCCATCTTTACCGCCTCGCAATGTCTCGACATGTTACACTGTATCACACTGACATAGGGATGTGACGATACCACGACTGGGTTTTCTCCTAAACTTGCTGATTTGCCAACTCAGTGTACATTTAAAATTTGATTACAAAACGATAGTAATGAAAACAGTCGCAGAGGTTCTCCCCACTTTCTGTCCAAGATTCAACTATGACAGCCGGATAATATATCTCGACCTCGAATAACCATAGTTGTATAGCTCCTTTGGATAACTTTGAATATTCTAATTGATGATGTATGTTATAACTTGTTGCAGAAAACGACACACACACACACACACACACACACACACACACACACACACACACACACACACAAAAACAAAAAAAAAACAAAAAAAAAACAAAACAAAAACAAACAAACAAAAAAACAAAAAAAACAACAAAAAAAAACACTTACACAATTTCATGTAAATTTTATCTAACCTCGTTCAGATTTTTAAATCAACCCAAATCACATGAAATGGAATAAAAATCAACAACGTATGAATATACCAACACTGTATGTTATGAGGTATACGGAACGAATGGAGAATGTCCGAATGAAATATGCTCATGTTTAGAAATGCTTACTACGCATGTTGCATGTATGTTACTAAAAATGGCTCAAGAACATCCGATTGTTTTCAGATGGCCATCGTTACTCCTTCTCTTTCTTGTCATATTAGCTCCACTCACATATCAAGAACTCAGGTGTTCTTTTACTTCGTTTTAACATAGGATTAAACTCGCTCCTATGTAACAGACGTTTGTTATAACCGTTGTCATGGTTTCCTAAATATTTATGTCAAGTACTCAACAAGTCACTTCATGTTCCTGTTGCGTTGTATAACTGCGGATACAGAATTGATTTAACCGTTAACATGTTTTAATGTCTTAACCCAATACATGGTCTTTGAACGAATGGTTCTGCTGTGTCTGGAATAGTGTAAACACTTCGGTTCTGAACTGTCATGCGATTCACAGCAGAACAAGACTCAACATATCCACTGAATAACCGTGCGTTTAAGAAAGTAAAACATATTGACCGATCTGTGATAATACATCAGCCAGCTGAGAAGGACAGAATGCACACAATGATCACAATTGATATTTATAAAACCGATCACAGTTTACTTTAACGTTACACCATATTAAGGCTGATTGTTCAATACGGACTGTTTCTTTGAAAAGTGCATGCATTTCGAACATAAAATTACGTCTTTGTAGCGGCGAATAGGTCTCCATACAAAATATCCGAATTTATTTTAAATAACACTGGTGTGTTGCGAATTGCAGGGGAATGTGAAAGGAAAACGAGTTTAAAACATGTTGCGAAGATTGTCAAGGTTGCAGCAAGCTGTATCATGCTAGTGTGTTTTTATGTAGTATTCACAATATGACATGATTATATCTATTTGGTCGTAATATAAAGGATCACTGGATGTTACGACCCGTCTTCTGTTCCATGAAGATGTGCCAACCTTTATTCATGTTGACTTCTATACCAGCTTCGGATAAAACGAGTCTGACAAGTTTCTCTGAAAGTGAGCCGTTTTCATTTATCGGTTTTCTATGGTCTGTTTAAGTTACCGATGTTTGCTGGGAGCGTTTAAATAGATTATGAGGTTTTTTATGTTCGGGTATTTAACGGTTGGATAAAGGTGGGCAAAGTTGTCGGGGAGGGATATCAGGTTGTGAATATCTTTCAGTGTGACCGGTTTTGTGTATCGTTATGTGTTTTTCGACGCTTTTTGAAACATGCAAGAATTATCGTTAGATATACTAGAACTGGGACTAACACAAGATATAATTAAAGCAGAGCCTTTGGTGAGAGGAAAGAACACGATAACCACTACACTACCTCACTCACCCTTACCCTGTTAAAGGAAGTCTCCTGTAAACCTGTTCACATACATACAATTAAATTATAGGAGAGATGGGTCGCCAAAATGTTATCTCGCCATGCCGAAGACCCGGGTTCCCCATTTCCCCATCCCGTCCATTTAGAAAGAATGACTGCATTCTCGACTTTGGAAGACATAAAATATCGTATGTAACAGTGCACGTGGATTACACGCGCCCCCTATCTAGAGTCTCTATCGGAATTGCGAGTACCTTGTGGTATCCAGGGAAAGGGTCGAATGTTTTAATTGACGTGTCATTGTGCCCTGAGCACGTTCATAATATCAGTCGTCAAAGGCACAGTTTGAATATAGACCATAGTCATATTCCAACAATAAACATAACATGTACAGCTCACTGCGTTCAATATGAACGTGATACGCAGCTGGATTTTCCGAGGAAGATAGAGTTCCAACAATTTTCTGTGTTCCTGAGAAGGACAGACCTGAATGTGTTGAAATGAATCAGACCTCCTCGGAAATGTAATTGTATATACACTTTATACTCAGTATTCAGTAGGAATGACCAACTTTTTTTCCTGGGTGGAATTTATTTTGTTTAGTGTAAGCAAATGTTTATTGTAACAGGAACGTTCATTCGTCCATACATGTTGGTCAAGACGAGGCATGTTCTGGTATACGTTAACGCAAGACATTGATCGCGATAGTATAATTCATTAACCATTAATACAATCTTTATTGTTTTCCTTATTGAATAAAAGTTGTCATGGAGACGAAAGCTTAGGATGGTAGTCAAAACAACCAAATCTACAAAGTCGAAGCTTAAACTGGTGTGATACTAGCTAGCCTCTTATCTAGGAACATACCAGTGTCAAGTACAATGTTAAAAAGTTTAACATGATAAATATCTAAGTATATATCAACCGTAGAAGTGATATATTCATTTACAAATTCTAAGGGCTTTATTATTTTCAGTATTTTAAAAGCATAGTGTATATTATTTCATCATGAGTAATTTCTGAGTTAGAGCTATTCCCTGTGTCGAAATGAGGAAGCTTAAACAGATAGGCTTATATTCAAAGTGACCACAAATATTTACTCGAGGTGACATTTGGTGGGGAACTGGACTTGTTAAGCACAAGTGACTGGTTAAGCTTGTCAAATTCTTGATTTTGATGCCACCGGGATGTGTACACGTGTTATACCTGTGGAAATCTAACGTTGCGACAGAATTCTGTGGGAAAAAACCCCAAAACTAAAAAAAACATTAGATTTTTTTGTAATCAATATTGTGGCTCTTCGTGTATTGTCAACACGGACAATTACTCATGTCGATCGCCATCTGCTATAAAGACTCGAGGCACAGACCGTCGTTGTATTGTTCATTTGCTGTCGAAGACGTTACGTTGTCAAAAAGTGTCTTCATATAGCTTAGCTGGTGCGTGTTGATAGATGGAAGACACACATGTGTGATATACTAATATGTTGTTTAATTGTTGGTGCCAACACATTCTTCTATGATTATTGTGCATATTTCTCACATGTTATGTTTTGTTTGTTTATCTATTTTACAGTCTGTCATCGAAACAAAACCGTCACGGGTACAAAAAGATGAGTAAAAGATATAATGGCGACGTTCATTTCACGCCGCTATGCAAACTTATCTGCTCATATCATTAGTCGTTGTGGAAATAGCATCTTCTAAGTTGTGTAACGCCTACATGGGAAGAGAGAAGCTGCATGTCCACGATGGTAATGACACGTGTGTTACTGCTGCACACCGAGTTCTCCAGGAAATTGAAAGTGTGAGAGAATTGCAAATAAAATTAAATAAAGAATTACCATTAGTATGTTTATGAATTAAAGAAAGGAATGTCTAACAATGACAGAATATAGAAAGTCGATTATAACGGGTCAGTTGCTTGAAACTTCGTTTGTAAGTCTCTACGTTGTTTCCTGCCTACCGCTTGTTGTAGCATCGCAACCTTTCCATGTACCTGCTCCTGACCTTTGGCACTGGCCGTGACACTGAGTTAATTAATAAAATCGATAGGGTTGGTATGTCTACTGTGTTAGTTCATATAATACTTAGTCCAAGGGTTGGTGTGTACTCTATGTTGGTTCATAGAATCCTTTGTTCCCTAAGGGTTGGACTACCCTCTGTTCAAGGAATCCTAAATCCTTAAGGGACGGTGTATACTGTGTGTTAGTTCATAGAATCCTTAATCCCAAAGGATTGATGTGTGCTCTGTGTTAGTTCATAGAATCCTTAATCCCAAAGGATTGATGTGTCCTCTGTGTTAGTTCATAGAATCCTTAATCCCAAAGGACTGGTGTGTCTCTGTGTTAGTTCATAAAATCCTTAATCCCTTAGGATTGGTATAGCCTCTGTGTTAGTTCATAGTATTCTTAACCCCTAAGGATTGGTGTGTCCTCTGTGTTAGTTCGTAGTATTCTTAACACCTAAGGATTGGTGTGTCCTCTGTGTTAGTTCATAGTATTCTTAATCCCTAAGGATTGGTGTGTCCTCTGTGTTAGTTCATAGTATTCTTAACCCCTAAGGATTGGTGTGTCCTCTGTGTTAGTTCATAGTATCCTTAATCCCTAAGGATTGGTGTGTCCTCTGTGTTAGTTGAAAGTGTCCTTAATCCATATGGGCTGATGTGTTCTCTGTGTTAGTTCATAGTGTCATTAATCCCTAAGGGTTGGTGTGTCCTCTTTGTAAGTAAATATCTCCAATACTCTTTTTGCTATTAATTAGTAGGTAATACATTGCCAGAGCGCTAAGGGCTGGTCTAAACTAATTTATGTACTAGTCTACTTTCCCCGAGCCTTAGTGGGTACTATACATTAACACTGAAAATTGCAATTCTTGACAGGGATTTATCCATGAATATTCATGAGACCAGACAAGTATGACAAGAACGTCTAAAGTCAGCGAATACTTTGACGAACCATCCAGACCTAAATAACTACAGAGATTAAAACTTCACAAGTAAAGTATTGGCTAAGGTATTCATTTTAGCGTTATTCTCCCGACTGTGCAAACACCACTTGAACGAATTTTAATGAACAGATTATTCATACACATAAGCCAGGTCAAGAGATGTAATTCTCCTTTAAGCCATAATTTAAACCAGCTGCAAGCATGCACAATTGCAAAGGAGAAATTTAAAAAGAAAAACACACAGGATATTGGACAATGCCTCACATTCAAATTTGAAAATTGGAGTATGAGGGCGTGGGTTTGTTCGCTTGAGGTTTAAAAGTAACTTTCAGCCATATCCCAGCCATAGGGCTGGGATTTGTACATAAAGGAATCTGCACCTGACAATTAAGAGATTAAAATCATAAAATCATGAGTATCGATCTTCGCAGTTGCGATATGATGACATGTGTCAATCAAATCAGCGAGTCTAACCACCTGATCCCGTTAGTCTCCTCTTACGACAAGCCTGGGTTGCTGAAGATCACCTAGAACCCAGATATCCACGGGTATACAGAGAAGGGGGTCAAAACAGCTACGGTTGTGAGTGAGTGAGTGAGTTTAGTTTTACGCCGCACTCAGCAATATTACAGCTATATGGCGGCGGTCTGTAAATAATCGAGTCTGGACCAGACAGTCCAGTGATCAACAACATTAGCATCGATCTGCGCAATTGGGAACCGATGACATGTGTCAACCAAGTCAGCGAGTCTGACCACCCGATCCCGTTAGTCGCCTCTTACGACAAGCTGAGTCGCCTTTTATGGCAAGCATGGGTTGCTGAAGGCCTATTCTACCCCGGGACCTTCACGGGTCCAATGGTTGTGAAGTAAGAGTACCTTCCAAATTTCTCAACGTAAACGTCTTGGATATTCTGTCAGTGAGGCGTTGTCTTATTCCACATCGATTACATAAGGTAACGGATACCTGGCAGGTAAACAGTATTTCTCTGAAATGAACGAACTGGTTTTATTGAAGTGAACTGTAACCACACCATAACCATAAAATATCATGTCATGTTTCAAGGATATTATTTCCAGACTACATTATAATTTATGACTGAATATCAGTAAAACTACAAAAACGTTTACCTGTCGTGACTATATTCGACGACATAATTGATTGCCGTCAAATCAATATACTGATTATTGACAGTTTGCTAACTATGATGATATGCATACTGGACAGCAAAACTCCGTTTTTTGTCAAGCTCTTAAATAGAAGACATAATGTAACTCTTACTTTTATGAGTATGCGTAACTTAGGAGTTAGCAGGACGCAGACAGTGTGCAAGCTAGGCTTCGCGCTTTCCTGCATACCAGACACGCTGCGCGGCAGTGGGGATGCGAAATTCGTGCAAGTGTCGGGTGCATAACGCACTTAGACGTCAATAAAAGCTATTCTCACAAACCATGGATACAAAGGTGTATATTTTTCCAATGTAGATATAAAATATAGAATCTAAATTGCGACCTGTATTTAAATATGTTCAAGCATAACCATGCTTTCTCTCCAGAAATGATCTCCGTATCTTGAAACATGATGTATGAACATTTATGAATTTTTCTTCCAAACATGACTATAAATTTCCACTCATAAACCTGTACACTTCTCTGCTTCCTTCCCCTGTACTTTCTCTGTCATACCAGCTTAACGACGGTCCAAGCATTATGGCATACTGTCATGGTTTCAAAATGCGGCAGGCGACGAACGGGAGTGGCCAGGCTCGTTAACTTGGTTGACACGTGATGCCGTATCCCAGTTGCATAGTTCGATGCTCATGCTGTTGCTCACTGGATAATTGTCTCCACAGCATAATAATATACACCACAGACTAATATCATAAATTTCTTTAGTACTTAGAACGTGTTTATTCTGCATCTCTTAGCATCATATTATGAAAATAGTAACTCAAAACAGTATTGTACCACCTGGTACAATGGATCTTGTTACCTTTATACAAAATAAACCCTTCTCTTTCTTCTTCTTCAACAGTTCCACTTTCGTCAAAATGTTTTAAAATACTCATGTCCCCCACGCTTGCATAGCTCCCCGAAATAGTTTGACCTAATGCACACAACCGAAACATTATCTCTTAAAGGACAGAGTGAGAGAGAGTGGTTTTCCCCATGTCGAAATATGTTGTAATACTAGTTATTATAACGGCTCAAACAGGATGTCTTTGTTTGCCTAGGTCCTTGAACTGATCAGAGAAAGAAGACATAAGTGTCAGTATAACCCCAGCAGGAAACTATCACTCGTTCAAGAGTATTTGATTTTAATATTACAGTTTTCAAAACATTATCGTATATCTTGATGGGCGGTGGGGTAGCCGGCGACTCGGGTACAATTTGTGAAACCCATTTCTGGTGTCCCCCGCCGTGATGTTGCTGGAATATTGCTTAAAGCGGCGTAAAACCATACTCACTCACTCACTCAGTTTTACATCTTGAGGTCGACTGAAGTGGAGAAATCCGCTGTGAAGAGTTGCCTCGCAATAAGAACAATACTGTAGAACTTGCTCAAACTGCACAAATACAATCTTATTATTATCCCGAAAACCCAAGTTGTTGTATGATTTATCCTACCGGGTACCCATTTTCGGTTGGGTGAACACGTACAGGTACAATAACTGCCCTGTTCATAACGTTTTGGTTTTTCGTGATACATATAGGCTCGTGTGAAATCATGATTAAACATAGATTTATATCATTAGACTTCAGCATATGTGAAACCAGATGTGAAACCATATGTGAAACTTCATTAAACACAATTACACATGCACATGCTTCTGTAATGATAAAAAGATATTAAATTATGTCGTTGAAACCTACAAATGTCATGAAATCATATCGGTAGAACTGTCACGACATGACAATATAACATGGAAAACCGTGAAAATACACATAGGAACACTGATCCTATGAAATGTGTGAATGTAATTATATCATAAAAGTTAGGAATTTATGACAATAAAATATCCAGATATAAGACGTGTGTCATCGTCATAGTAATCTGTATTTGTTTTCTATGTAATCCCGGGTAAGGGATTATGTTTACTTTCAGAAAACAACTGGGTTAAATGAAGAGAATCTTTATAAATAGTTTTATCAACTATCGTGCATTTCTGGATATACAACCAGTGCTTATTAGTGAGTGAGTGTAGTTTTACGCCGCACTCAGCAATATTCCAGTTATATGGCAGCGGTTTGTAAATAATCGAGTCCGGACCAGACAATCCAGTGACCAAGGGCATGAGCATCGATCTCCGCAATTGGGAACCGATGACATATGCCAACCAAGTCGGCGAGCCTGACCACTCGATCCCGTTAGTCGCCTTTTAGGACAAGCAGAGTCACCTTTTATGGTAAGCATGGGTTGCTGAAGGCCTATTCTACCCCGGGGCCTTCACGGGTCGTGACTAGTGTACAGTGGTACAGTTTTCTATTATAAAAAGAGTTGTAGCACTGTTTGCAGATTTTGGATGCCACTATTATTCGACTTGTCTATATCTCGCGAACAGTTAAGAGCATGTCTATCAAAAGTACAGGAGCGAAACTAAGGTCGTACGCTTAGATTGCCTTACGGAACAGCGCCTTCACGAGGAATCAGTACTATCCTAGTCGATTGCTGCAACACAATCATGCTTTCATAACTGCACATACAGAGACATTGAACGTCACATTGAGAAATGGCTATATTAAGAAACTGAATTCTTTTTATCAGAAGAAAACAATATACGAGCTGTTGCAAAAGCGTTACGCTTGTATTGGGTACAAGAGTCCAAGAGCTTTCGTTTGTGGTTGCTCTCTGGTGATAGGTCAGGATGGTGGACAAGTGACGGAGGGAAGACAACAGTCAGTGGGAGAGATGAAGACAGCAGCAGACTGTTTTATCATGGCTGGGGAATGATGGTCGAAATGGTACATACAGTGGTAAACATGTGACAGAACGCACATAGTGACTACGTCGCCAAAGTTCTCGATGTGAAGACCCGCTCTGTCACTGACACATTATCAGAGGTCGGACGGCGATTCTTCATCGCCGACGTAGTTGTAGGTGCCATGGCCGACTAGCCCCACAATCCGTCCACTTCTGTCGATGATCTGGTTTCCTTGCGTGGTTCCCGTGGCTGGTCTCTCTGGTTGGTCTCCCTGGTTGGTCTCCCCGATTGACCATATCAGTCAGGGTTTTATACACAGGTTCATTACGCCACATTGTGCAAGGTCACTAACCCATGCACATGCATATATACGTAACATTCGCCGACGTAGGGAAGAGGTAACTGACATGTATTGATAGCGGCTGAGAATTAATGGTCCTGCCCGAAGTTGGGGAGGGAGGATGGGGGGGTTCTCTTATGATAAGAGGGGATACACCGACTTTTGCTGAATACATTACATAGACTAGGGGGGATAGAATTTCATATAGATAGATTGATCGTTTGAATAAATGGAGTTTAAAGAAACTTATTTCAATGATTTAGTCTATGACACATGTATATGTATACTTGTTGTTTTTGGCACATGGTTCATTTGTATCGAGCACATGATAACACTGTATTTCGTACATGGTAACTTTCTATGCACCTATGTATCGGGGACGTGGCCGTTTGTTTTGAGCTCAAGGTACTTTTACATTGGGCACATGGTACGTTTGTTTGTATATGATATGGTTCGTATTTATCGGAACCACTGTATAGTGTATTGGGCACATCGTGTCTATATGTATTGACGCTACATGTCCGTTTTCAGTGTTCACATATGCGTTTGTGTACGTAATTCGCTGCTTATACTCTGCTTGTACACTGATATTTAACTCTATAAGTAATCATATAATATCTGTAAAATATTTATACATGACCAAAAACAGTTGTTTTCGTTGTGTGAAAACGTTACGTGAAGCAATGTTATGTTAAGATATGTTAAGCAATCATGGTGTGCGCGACTAATTATTCTTTCAGAGAGACATAATGATGTGCCAAAAAATAGATGCAATGTTAAGCTTGTTGTTTTTTATAGCCCATATGCCCATATCTGTTTACAAGCACTCCTTCTCAAGGACGTCCCTAAATTGGTTAGTGAGTACCAGGTGTACACTCCTTTAATCAACATAAAATCATAAAATAGCAACGAACTTGCAAAAAATGTCATTTTATGCGTTGTGATACTTTATCCATTCCAGCATGAAAATGATATCATACATAGTAGTAACAATTGTTGAACATAACTGCTACGTAAAACGTACATATTGGCAACCGCATGAAACACTGGCACTGTACCACGGAGCAGTAATAACATACGGTGGCATTCCATTGGTGTCGTTTGATGGGACCAAGAATACCCAGAACGTCATTGGTGTTCAAACGTGGTGGTGAGGTTGTCATTAATACGTGGAATGTCTCTGAAGACGAAGGGAACGATCTCATTATCTCTGTGTCCCGGCATTGCTCTTGTCGCCATTACGCACGTATTGAGTCAATTAATATAAATAATGTCTTCGTTCAAGACACTGCAGTCAACAATGTGTTTACACTGGAATCTATACAGCAGACAAGGTACATGACAAGCAGGTTCCATACACCTGTGCTTTGGGTGGCACTGCAGGTTTACACGTCAAAATATAGGAGTCGATCTTTTCCTTTTAAGCTTAACCGAAACGTAAAACGGCGATATTATACCTCACTCATTCACCCACTCACCTAGATTCTTATTAAAAATATTAATAAAATATAATTATATCTGTATCTAGCTGAAGACTTTATCTCGTGCAATTTAGCGCTACGTAGTCACTTACTGAATGTGAAAGTTGCTTCGATTGCTTGTGGCAGGGATTTCGCCAAGTATTTTACTAGACGGAACTGGATTATAAAACACTTGAGTGGTAGTTCCGGTGCCCATTTGACCTCAACTATAACCAAGTCTAAAGCTGCCTCCATGGTTTATTCCCGTTTCGTGGACCTTTTGAGTCGCGTAAAAACAAAAAGCAAGTCGACCCACATGCATCAGTGACTGGGAACAATAGGATTAGAATGTTCTGACAGTCACCTGGGTAATACAGGCGTTAATCCGTTCAAACAACAAGACTAAAACAACAACCCAGATCAAAGGATTTTGGAAGGTCCACGAAACGGGAAGACACCGCCTCCTTTACCACCCACGCTCCTCACCAAACCCACCCCAACCCCAAGCTGACGCGCTGAAAAAATACTTTTCAAACCCACGATAAATCTCGTTCAAGACGTATAAATTGTGAAGTATTTGAACGCTACTTAAATGTTTAGTAGTGGTTTCGTTTTTCATGCTTGACCCATAAAGCTTCGACAGTTTAAAACGTTTCACTTCATATGCTACAAAAATCGATTATGTTGAATAATAGTACGCAAGTGATATCAAATTAATGAAATAAAGTTGTAACTTACATTGTGTTATACAGTAAATATTATTAATGGATAACAGACGCACGTCGATTCCTGGGTGGTTATCACATAAGACCAAACTTGGTTAGACTAAACAACTAGTCTCTGAAATGACCATATTTTACTGAAACAAAATTCATAGTAAAAAAAATATTAAGAGATTTAGCTCTGAGACTTTCTTCATTTTCAGAAGCTAAGGGAATCTAGACATGCCATATGTTCTAGACCTGCGCGGGCTTTCTTGGATATATTTGCTTTAGGGTCTGTACGACAGACTAAAACTTGGTGTTCATGATGAAGTGTTTTGCTAAGCTGGGTACACCAATACCCACTTTTAGAAATAACACATAACGAGTCAACTAAAAGCAAAAGTTTTATTGTAAAGAAAGTATAAAGATATACATATACATCTCAACAAGAATAAAATACGTCTCAAAATCTGAGCATATCTGTGGAATAATACTGACAGGTCGTATCATTCTATTTCAACATACATACAAATAATATGAAAAATGCAATTTTCAGTTCTGTTGACATAGCAAATGAAATGCACAAGCAGGTCATGTATTTGTACAGTAAAGGCAGTGTGACATTAAGGTTGACAAGAGGAGCTATTGCTCCAAAGGAAAATGCACATTGGCATAAATGTCTTTGACATACATACTGACCAGCAAAAGAAACGCAATTCAAAAAATGGAAATCTCAGAAAAATAAGCTGTCATGTTTATGTCTTCTATTTAAAAACTTGGCAAAAAGCCAGAATTGCGTTTCTTTTTCTGCACAGTAAAGTAATAATCATTATTTACAAGCGACGTGTGTTGACGGAAACACTCCTGTTGCTACGGTTGTGACAGAACCATTTCATCCTGAATAGTTCAAACTAAACTGTAAGCTAGTCTGCTTACAAATATGAGAGTACAATTATTTAAGTGTGAATAACATGGTGGTTTTATCTCTACTTTGAACACTATTTCAGCTAACGGCGTTTCAGTTGAATGAACTTAATCACTGATCATTGATTTATTATGCACCAGTTCATAAATTAATTAATTGTAGTGAATAAATTAATTCAGCCATTGGCTACACCCTGTGGAGTTAGGAAAGACTCTTCTAAAGAGGATTCGCCCATTTAGATACAGATTAAAAACAAAAAAAAACCAAAAAAAAACAACAAACAAAACCAGTAGTGGGCACTTCACATTTTTGTGAGTGAGTGAGTTTAGTATTACCCCGCTTGTAACAATATTCCAGCAATATTATAGCGGGGAAGGCCAGAAAATGGGCTTCACACATTGTATCCATATGAGGAATCGAACCTGGATCTTCAGCGTGACTAGCGAAAGCTTTAACCATTAGGCTACCACCTACCACCCCTGACTGATGGGGGGGAAGACCCCTGACTGATGTGATGCAGGTCTCGAAAGTTTACCACAGTGGTGAAACCCAGCGCGGTTTGGACCCGACAAACCTTAAACATCATCAGGGTGAAAACAGATTCGAACCCACGAAGATAGATTTCTACAAAGATATTTCGGCGACAACGTAACAATGTTTCTTCTAGCATTCCATAGCAAACAAGTAACAGAACATTATCTTGCTGTTTACGTTAGCAGTACAATAATCATTATCACAGTAAGATGACGATATCGATATGGAAGCATCACAATAAGTATAAAAGGAAACGTGTGTCTACACGCTTACATGATTGTTGGTTTGTAGCAACAAAAAGTAAAGTCTTTGGCTACAGTTGGACAACAAATGCGATAGGCTCTTCAAAAATGAAAAATGAGATTCGTTTTCTTCTTTCTTGCTAAGAATGTTCTTGAACACATACAAAGAGGTATATATATTTGCAAATGTAGCAAGCAAGGGGCAGGGTCAATAAACACCCTTGTATAAGCTAAGCATCCCAAATATGAGTAATATATAACATATTAAACAATACTGCCGAAACAAAAAATATTCCTGTCAACTGTTTAAAAAAATACATTGCGGAGACATGATCCTAATAAGCACATCGTTCCAATAATTGCATCTGCTTAAATCAAGGACACAGCGAATGATGACAAAGGTAAAGGAAAGCTAAAAATCTCTTGAAGTTACGAATAAAAGACATGTTGATATTAACGTATGACCATGCTCATTTATGTATATATTCCAGTGATTATGACTGTCGACTCTCTCGTCGTCGTATTAAACAAAGTGAAAACATTATTTCATTGCCCGTGTTAAATTTCGTGATGACACGTTATAGTGGCCAGGACACGAGGCTGGGTGTTACTCGTGGAGAACGTAGAATATACTGGACAGCAAAAGAAACGCAACTGTTCTTTTGTCAAGTTTTTAAATAGAGACATAAACTTGAACGCTTGCTTTTGAGAGATTTCATTTTTTCGAAATTTGTGTTTCTTATGCTGCTCAGTATATACACACGATAGGTGTTTGTAAATTCAATGATAGCCTTTCCTTTTCATCAGTTGTACATGAACTCCCTGCATTATCACATAAACTTCCATTAATTTGCAGACATTCAGAAAATAAAAATGTAATGATCTTCCTGTTGGAGCTCACAAGTCAACTTCTTTTAATTTCCTGAGGTGCGTTGTGGCGCCGTGTTTCCCGTCTGAAATCACCTCCAGCTCCATCTTGTCCCTGTCCTCTAGTTCCCTCCTTCTCTGTTCTTTCCTTTCGTACCTTATTTCCCTGTTTTTATTGAAGAGGTGCCACAGTTCCTCCACGATGTCTCCGAGCACCATGATGCTGGAGTTATTGGCCACGGCTCTCAGAACCAAAACACCGTCGTCGCGGATGTAGTCGTCAATGAATTTGCGACACAGTTCCTTTTCATCTTCAACGTTCACGAACCTGCTGAGATACTTTTCGACGTAACGAACTCTGTTGCGTCTGTAGATGAGGTTGTAGGACCATATGAGCGTTGACACTGCGTTCATGCATGCAAGAAACAGAAGCCAGAACCACAAAATGGCAAAGATCTTTTCAGACAGCATGTTGATTGAAAGGACGCATTGGTAGGTGTAGGTGTTGACGTTCTGCAGTTGACGTATTTTGACGTCACAGTAGGTGACTCTTGGAAAAGCCGTCGTTTCTGTGAATTCGCCATTGTCCAGAAGATTGCTGAGCACCAGGATGCCAAAGTTGAGGAAATCAAATCCGAGGAGAGCATTTAGGAGGAAATATTGTCCAACTGAGTTAGCGAAATAAAGAATTTTGGAAAAGAAATACAGTCCAACCAAATATGTTCCGTTGCGAGATCCAAGGGGGAAGAAAAGGATGCTAAGTCTTGACATCCGGTGACGCATGCGCGAGAAGATGGTGTACCTACGTTCACGTTCAAAGAGTAGCCAGCTGTGAATATAAGCAGCAATGTTTTTGATGGTCGTCGCTCTTTCCTTTGGCTCTGTGTACTGAGTTTTCTGTGAAAGGGAGGTTATCTTCTCAATGTTGATCCCACCGTTTCTTTGACAAAGGCTCCAAATCATGTTCGGCGTTTTAAACATCAGAGCCTGAAAATATGAAGATTGCATTATACCTCTATGTTTCAGTATTGGGATTTAAAATAATCATCACATATATGAACACATAACTTATGTAATAATTGTTTCTTGAGTTGTACGACAAGATTGAGTACATGAATGAAGTCGTGATCGTCATAATTATAATTGCCATCATCAGATCTGCGCAATCGGCGCTTGTGTCACCACCACCACCACCATCATCATCAGATCAACTCATTCGGCGCTGGTGCTATTATTAGCATTATCATTATGTTATTGTCATCAGCAATGAAGACCTGTATTTGTTCATAACTCAGTTTGTTTACGAACACAGTACTGAATCATCTACTTGTCCGTATCCGTTTGTTTCTTGTGTTGTTACACACCGACAACGTTTATTAGTTCGACACTAACGACTGGTATTCTCCGTAGCCTTGTCTGTGGATTCGTCTCGGAATTTTTAGCTAAGGACTTTGGTTTGTCATTAACTGTGACAAAGACACAGTGGCAGACGACCGCTGCTCAAAGATTCATCTAGCCTTGGTATGACATTGATTTAGCAGGCATGCTGTTTACCACCGTTCTTCGCAATATCTCAGATATATGGAGGCGGTCTGTAAATTATAGAGTTGTGACCAGGCAATCCAGTGATTAACAGCATGAGCATCGATCTATGCAACTGGGATAGGATGTGTCGAAGAGGAGAAAGGGATTCTACAGAATTCTCTGGACTCACCTGGACTAAGAGGATAATAGGAAGCCATTGGTAGTACTTGAGTTCCGCCATCTGACGCTCCTTCTCTTCCACCGGGAGGGGGTGGGAGATGGGGGCGTGGTACGTGTTCTTTACCCAGCATGAATTGTGGATGTAGTCCGGCTGAAAGTAGGAAATACTGCATTTCAAAATACCGGGAGGTGAAGTGACTGAGTGATTAAGTCAGTTTGATTTTATGCCGCTTTCAGCACTATTCCAGGAATATCACGGAACACAAGAAATGGGCTTGAATCCACCTGGGGAATCGAGCCTGAGAGACAGAGTGAGTCTGTAAGTCCGATTGCACAATCTGGGTCGTATTACTTCACCTTGATACACTCAAATCACATTATACCTATTGAAGCGTGTACAGACACTCACTGCCCCACCCAGATGACGAATACTCATACCAACTGATACCCTTTGAAGACGAATATTGGCAAAAAGATTATCCCCTGTGTCGTTTGCTCATACAAAATGACCCCTCTGAGGTCATATCCTCACAAAAACTGACTCCCTTATGTTCCTGTCACTGACCTCCTCTGATGTCGCATACCTATACAAACTGACCTCCCTCCCCTGACCTTGAATACCCGACCCCTATGACGTCGTATATCCACACAAACGAAGCCCCTCTGATGACGTATATCCGTACAACTGGCCCCTTTGACGTTACGTACCCATATAACTGACCTCCTACGTTGTGTACCCATACAACGGACCCCTCTCACGTCATATACCAGTCCAAAGTGAACCCCTCTCACGTCGTATATCCACACAAACGAAGCCCCTCTGATGACGTATATCCGTACAACTGGCCCCTTTGACGTTACGTACCCATATAACTGACCTCCTACGTTGTGTACCCATACAACGGACCCCTCTCACGTCATATACCAGTCCAAAGTGAACCCCTCTCACGTCGTATATCCCAAAGATGCCGCATCCCCATACAAAATGATCCCCTCTGATATCGTATATCCGTACATCCGAGAGCTCTGGCGTCATATACCCGTACAACCGACAGCTCTAGCGTCGTAAAGCCACACAACCGACCCGTCTGACGTGGTATTCCCGTACAACCGACCGCACTGAAGTCGTAAACCTGTACACAGTGACATCATCTGACATGGTATACTCGTATAACTGACCCCTCTGGCGTCATATATAATGCAAATTGACCTCTCAGATGTTGTATACCCGTACAAACTGACCCGCGTTAGGCCTGTGACATATACCCACGTACATGATCGGTTTCCTTGGAGATCCAACATTTGATGGGGCTGCCGGCGATCTGAGTAGTGGTGATGACGAGACAGAAGAACGTGAGGAGGAATGTTGTCCAGTTGTGGTTGAGGCGGTCGGAGAAGCCGTCGTCGCAGGGAACGCCGATCCCCACTAGTTCTGAGGCAGAGCCGAATATAGATCCGAGCACAGTAAGCCTGGTAAGCACCAACAAAAGAAGGGCATGAACCATTTTCTTACTGACGTATACAGGACAGAAATTACACGCAGTTTTCGAAAAGCATTCATCTCGACTTTGAAAGTATATATTCGAGAGTGAGTGAGTGAGTTTAATTTTACGTCGCACTCAGCAATAGTCCAGCTATATGGTGGTGGTCTGTAAACAATCGTGTCTGGGCCAGACAATCCAGTGATCAACAACATGAGCATCGATCTGTGCAATTGGGAACCGATGACATGTGTCAACCAAGTCAGCGAGCCTGACGACCCGATCCCGTTAGTCGCCTCTTACGACAAGTCACCTTTTATGTACATTCGAGAGGGACACGTGGTGTTCGAAGGTATGCATGTCTGGTGTGTACGATATGGTATGGTGCTCCAGGAGATGTCTATACCACGATACGACACAATAATAATAAAAACGTCTATATCTAGACGTGTGTGTAGATTAGTACACCTACACACACTGCCTTTTTGACAAATCTGCTGTGGAAGTAATTAATCAATCATTGTGCTGTCGGTTAATCCTTTGATCGATGTTTGCTTTTGTAACTCAGCTGATAAACCCTCTTGCATCACCTACATGCACATATTACATAACATACAATACATTTGCCACTACAGACCTTAATTTATAATGTTTAGTATTTACTCCAGATAGGAGAAAAGCCAAATGGCAACCTTTGTTGAGTAATGTGAGTGGTGTTACCACAATTTATACCTGTCATAAATTCATTAACTGACCGTCAAGTGAATGATGACAAATAACACGTGTAGGTTTATATCATGAAACGCTAGTTACAGCAAGGAATATGTAATCTCTGTGTCGCATGCAGCCTGAAAACACTTATGGTCAGAAACTGTTTTGAGGATACCAATGGAACTTCATTGTTTCATAAGAAATACATACAGGCATTGGCTGTGTAGTTGGGTAAATAGGTGTTATCAGTTTTTTTACGTAAGAATCCTTTTTCAGATTTCTCTACCGATGGCAAAGTCGTTTTTATACGAATCAAGTAAATCAACTGTACATTATTATCATAGATAATAAACCAGGGTAGCTACCAAAATTAACGTAAAATATTTGCTATGGCAGCTGGACCAACCCTCAGAACTATCTAAATATAAAGCTTTGCAATCTTTCGGACTTATATGAAACAAATGGCAAGCTACGTGCCTGTAGACATCATATTTTCACATGAAACTATTAATTATAAATATCGAGGTAAAAACACAGAAATAGGATCAAATTGGATCAGTCACTATACCATCCAGGCATCAGAAAAAAATACGCTGCTGGGATATTTTGTTACAATCAGACAAGGAATACCATGGGTATTTTTAAATAATGGCATATGATGGGCATGCAGCCTCCCGACTGTTCAGGGTGAAGAAATTCTGCTAATGTGGACAGGAGCCAAGTCCCTTTGTCCGTCACGGTCGAAGGAGCGCGTGCTGACCAATTTGCAGATTGGTTTCGTAATTAGACCGTTGGCGAGAAACATTATTCGCATCAGTGCCCCTTTAAGAGAGCACACCCATACACGCCCATCCACACCCACACTCCACGCCACACACCGCACACACAGCTCACACACCGCACCACGCTATTTATCGTGATCTTGAAAAGGAATTTACGATACCCTTGCGTGAATTTACTTCATTCGTCATAACCACTATTAATATGGTTTAAGCATCCTTAATTCTCCCCGTGTTTTAAAATACACTGACTCATTTTAATCATCTTTAGTTACGTTTCTGTCTGGAAAGACAAACAAATAGAATAGATGTTACCTCTTAACATAATGGACATTTCATATCGCTGATATGATGTAAATTATTAATGAGAACACTGGTTTTGCAAAAAAATCAATCCATAAAGTTTTGTGATTTCACCATTTAAAACGAGACGGAATTAAACATAGATCGACTCAGGTAAACGTGTTTCGAGTTTCTTATCGTTTGAGAATGTTACCCATCCATCGTTGTATTGGCGAATTGTGACATTCTTAGTAAATGTATCTGGCTCTAACGAAAATATCGAAATGTTGGAAATGAATTTCAGAAAGGTATTTGGAACCTGTGATATTTCTAAACATTCGGAAAATACGCAAATATTACAAGCGATCGGGAATATTGCGAAAATCGATCAAGAAACTTGGGTAAAGCGCTCCATGAAATTATAGATGCGTAGCAAATGAATGTCTGGAAAACATAAATGTGATATTCTCATCCATAACGAAACAAATAAAAATACGGCATGTCTTGAAATAGATTCAGAAATATTACATACGGTGTTTAGACATACTAAAAGCACGTTTACTAATGCAGACACCGGATTGAACCTTATACAAGGGAGGTAACTCCTGAAACGCCCGCGCTCCACAACGCGTAACGACACAACGCGTGATTATGTTTCAGGGAAGGAAATTTCCACAGCCTGCCGGAAATACACGAACCTCGCCGAATGCCATCTGACCTCGTTATTTGAGTCAGTTGTTGCAACAGACCCGGACGCTGATTTCGGACCCCGGAAATCCCCCTTGGACTTCAGGAGTGTTATCGTCAACATGACTAAGAGCAAATTGTACTTTCACACAGGTCAACATGTGTTCGAAAACAACCCCTGGTCCTCTGTGAATAATACTGTTTCCCAACAAAATTAACCGTCAGTCCTTGATAGAATGAATTTGAAGTTAACAATTTGTTGAAACGTGCACACATAAGGGGCAGAATATTAAAGTGTGACTCAAAACTGAAATCGTATTGTTGTAAAAGCTTTTATGTAATTTCAAATCAATGCGCGCCTTAACGCACGCACGAACGCACGAACGCACGAACGCACGCACGTATTCAAACACACCCAAACGTATATCAGCTGTTTGGTCGATCCTAGATTATAACAACTAGTTTCTGAAATGAACATATTTTACAGAAAAAGAGTTCATAGTGAAAAAAGTAATATAATGAAATGGAACCCTGAGATTTTCTTCTTTTTCAGAAACTAACACAAGCTAGTATGGTTTTAAAATAAAACAATATAATGATTTGTTCATTACATGGAAAACAGCTTCTGTTGTGTCAGGCAGTTCAAAACCTGTTGCTATATTTCACAAAAATGTCATGCCCGTCACGCCGAAGTCCCGGGTTCCCAATATGGATACAATGTGTGAAGCCCATTTTCTGGTGTCCCCCGTCCTGATATTTGCTGGAATATTGCTAAAAGTGGCGTAAGACTAAACTCACTCACTCACAAAAATGTGAAGTGCCCACTATTGTTTGTTTGTTTTTTTAATCTGTATTTAAATTGGCGAATCCTCTTTAGAAGAGTCTCTCCTAACTCCACAGGGTGTAGCCAATGGCTGAATTAATTTATTCACTGCAATTAATTAATTTATGAACTGGTGCATAATAAATCAATGATTGGACACGTTGTTTGTTGATCATTAGTTGTTGTGTTCTACCAGCACACTGCGTCATGATATTTTTGCAAGCTTAAGTCATTCGCAATTTTCGCAAACATATGATGCTCGCAAAAATTTCATGATTTACAGTATATTGTATTATTGCTGTAACATATAAGGGTGAAACAATAAATAACAAATCTACGAGTATCTATCACAGTCAAACACTTTTGTGTGGAAACTCAAAGACGACGTAAATACTTCGAGTTCGGCACAACTAAACACGCTGACAAAACGCAGTTTCTCCGAAACTGCAGTAACTCGACGCATCAAAGTTCGCGATCGAGTTTGTATTTTATAACGAAGGAGGAAGCTTCTTGGTTAAAATGTAAAAATAGGATTTGTTTTCTTGTTTGACGCCGCAATCAGCAATATCCCAGCAATATGGCTCTGGTTTGTAAATGTCTAGACTAGATAATCCAGTGATCAACAACATGAGCATCGATCTACTCAAGTGGGACACGATGCCATGTGTCAACCAAGTCAGTGAAACTGACCACCCGATTCCGTTAGTCGCCTCTTGTTAGTCACTTGATTGTCTGGTCCAGATCTCCATTGTTTACAGACCGCGTCATACAATCGAACAGTTGTAAAACAACTGAATGCGTCGTCAAACACGTTCACATGGTATAGTCAGCATTGTACAATAGCTTCTGTCTGTGGATTGGTATAGAAATCAAGAAAAAATAATAACTGGTAAAAAAACAAAACGTGAATTAACAGACATATTTTGAGGATGGAAACATTAATCAACGGTAAGGAAAAGTGCATAAGTGAATATATATTATGCAGTTTAGTTCAGTATACTGTTCAGTAACACTGTTTGAGTTCATGTCGGGCATGGATTAAAGGAAACTGAAAACGCTCAATTACTATATTTTCTTCCCTGTATAAATTCAAATCTCGATATCTGGAAATTATGGGGAGTATCGATTATTTCGATTTATGGGTAGTTCGACTTCAAGACCATAAAAAGCCGGAGTCTAAACGTCCACTGAAATCGAAAGGTCAACTTAACTTAAATGCATTCTTAAAAAAAAATGACAACTATCTTTCCATACAGACCATCAAACAGAAACCGAAAACTGTTCTTTGGCACGTCTATATTTGTTCATTTTCACATTCAGAAATTAAAGAACCTCTCCACGGTTTTAGCTGTTGTTATCACAAGAGAAATAATTGAAAGAATGTCTCATACTTTCATTTGAGAGATTAAATTTTACTAGCCTCACACTGGCCATAGGGTACATTTAGACGAATCTTTAAGTCGTTGGGGATTGTTTTTCAAAGAAGGCACACGGATTTTTAATTGTGATCATATATTACTACCAATGTCGGTGTCCATGCAAATATAAATGGTTTATCAACAGTTTTAAATGCTTCCCATTGTTCAAAAAAGTTTTTTTTATTTTCTGAAAATATATACATAAAGACCTTAATGCGTGTCTAACTTTTAACGTCGTTATCGATCTTCTTGCGAACGTTCTATCATCTTTCTAACGCTGAAGATTAAAACTTATTTTTTTTAAATTAACGGAACAAAAAGACCTATTCAAAGTCTTGTTTAGGGAATATATTGTGTGATGTAATGTGAAAGTTTCAGCCAATCGGTCATCAACCCAGACTAAAGTGTCACATAAGTGATATCTTGTCACAAATGATATCTTTGAGATACACCTTCTAAAGTAGATTCAAAATTTTACTTACATATCACGCGACTTGCTCTAGTATTGACTGACTGTCAACTGAACGCTGAATGCCTTCGGTTTCCGCTATAAGCGGAAATTATGGTGAAATAATGGGAGTGGCACCTACTGTAAAATCTGAAACAGCTTACGTCATCATCTCTGAGACGATATTGTTCAAACTCATCTTGTTCTATTTACTTTATACTCAGATGACTTATTTGTTGATAAACGAAGTCACAACGAATTGTCACAAGTACACAGGGTGCGCGAAGGCTGACCCCATTCTTCAGTTGCGCGCGAGATTGAACTAGGCGCTTGCCTTACAATTAGGTGCGTTTTTCCAGTTGCGCACTTTGTCAAGCAGACTAGTTTGCAACGCTGCGATGAACATTGGCTTGAATGATGTAAGGGAAGCAACTCTTGATCGTCACCATCCATACAATGGTACGGATTGTTGTTAAAAGTGAAAGGTTGGCATGGATAATCACGTTTTTGAATGTTACTTTTCATTCAAATAGTTTTTCGTTTGCTGTTTCAAGGCCACACGTTCACGTGGCCATATATCAGCACCGGAGTTTTAATCTTTATCTCCAGGCTCAACCTATAATAATGTGTGTGTGTGTGTGTGTGTGTGTGTGTGTGTGTGTGTGTGTGCATCCGTGCGTGCATTTACGAAAGTAAAATTAATGGAAATGTATGAAATGTACGTAATTGTTTCTTACTTATTGTAATTCAGTCATCAGATTAATCTATTAAGTAAATCGAGTGGCAGATTTTTAGTAAATGTAGATTAAGACAGATCAGACGCACCTGAGTTACATGAATATGCAATAAGAATGAAGATTTTATGGATATCAACTTCTTTATGAGAGAACACAACGTTTCGGAGTTAATGCTTACTCCTTCATCAGGTGATCTGATACCAGTGAAGGAGTAAGCATTAACTCCGAAACGTTGTGTTCTCTCATAAAGAAGTTGATATCCATAAAATCTTCATTCTTATGTATTTACACTTCTAAATGACATTCAAAGACATGAATATGCAATGATAAGTGTGTTTCTTTATTACATCGCTCGTCACTATATGGCTGGAATAGAGCCGCTGTGACGTACAGCCCAACTGAACAAAATTGAGATACGAAAGCTTTTTGATATAGACCGTATTCAGTCCAACGGCTGGCGATCTTGCTCTCATTTGTAACATTTGTCCAATGTTGTTACAACGTTCGGAAACGTTTAATCCAGGAAATTTTGTTTAAGTGGAACTTTTCGTACATTCACAGATTCATCAAGATGTTGCGTTTCCGTTTGTGTGTTGTTGTTTTTTTGTTTTGTTTTTGTGTGTGTGTGATTTTTTTCCTCTATAGCATTATAGTATTAAAAGAAAATGGTCAGAGTTCTACAACAATATTGTCCCGTTACATGCGTTTGGAAATTGTGAACATTACACACTAACCGACTATGTTCCCCAACCCAACCCCACGGAGCAGAATCCGGTACTGGTATCTGTTATTGTGCATTTACTATATAAATAGTACACATGTTTTTCATTTACTAATACCCAACAGCTTTCTGATATTTGAACTTTTTCCGGACTCCATCAAAAAGGGTGTTTAAGAAACTATCATCATTGAAACCGCAAAAGTTGTTATCTGTCGCGGCGGGGTGAAACCGCAAAAACGGGACAGCCACTATTCCGTCGGGCATGGGACACACATGCCTGATGAAAAATGAAGGTGAATGCTGACGTGAAACAGTTGATGATTAAAGTGTACGAATTTTTTTCTGTGCTGAGTCGAAAGTGGCAAAACATTTTATGCCATTAATAAATTCTGTAAGCGGGCATCAAAAGCTTTAGGAGTATGACTCTGACTCAAATGGATCACATGTATCATGTGTTCAAACGTTGACATACAACCTGATCACCGTTGAAACACCGTTGTCATCAATATCTGCATTCCAAAAGTCTGCTGAGATAGAGTAACATAATAATGCACCACAACCCCATTGTACTTTTGATCACATAATAGGGTTACCTTAGAAAGATAGTATGTTTATAAATACGGCCGACAGTCAGACGTAAAAGGCTGCGCCGGACTAATAAACACGTCGTTATTGAGGTAAGGAACTTTACTATCATTTAAGTTTTTAAATTCTAACCACCTTACCTTTGAGCTAAGTGTATGTTTACTACACGTTACTCTTGGCAATAGCTTTAGGTGTGTGTGGAACATGTCACGCTTTGGTGTATATTTCATATATCCGCGTGTTACCTAATTTTGTTTATCTTTATCACGGAGTTTACCTCTTATAATGCGAACATTGTGTTATCGTTTTGTGTGAATGTCCACACTGGTGATGTTTTAGTTACAGTGCGTCAGATATGCAACACTTAATCATATAATACGTTACGTTATTTCTACCTCTGTTCATGGTATATATTCACTAGTCTTTTATAGATGGTTGAAACAATCTATCAGTCTCAGATCACCTAACATTTTGTGTGGTGCATTCGAAATACCTGTAGTGATACAAAGTTACAGTTAGCCTGATATATAATACTTAATCATATAATACGTTGCGTTATTTCTACCTCTGTTCATGGTATATATTCACTATTCTTTTATAGATGGTTGAAACAATCTATCAGTCTCAGATCACCTAACATTTTGTGTGGTGCATTCGAAATACCTGTAGTGATACAAAGTTACAGTTAGCCTGATATATAATACTTAATCATATAATACGTTACGTTATTTCTACCTCTGTTCATGGTATATATTCACTATTCTTTTATAGATGGTTGAAACAATCCATCAGTCTCAGATCACCTAACATTTTGTGTGGTGCATTCGAAATACCTGTAGTGATACAAAGTTACAGTTAGCCTGATATATAATACTTAATCATATAATACGTTACGTTATCTCTACCTCTGTTCATGGTATATATGTACTAGTCTTTTATAAATGGTTGAAACAATCTATCAGTCTCAGATCACCTAACATTTTGTGTGGTGCATTCGAAATACCTGTAGTGATACAAAGTTACAGTTAGCCTGATATATAATACTTAATCATATAATACGTTACGTTATCTCTACCTCTGTTCATGGTATATATTCACTAGTCTTTTATAAATGGTTGAAACAATCTATCAGTCTCAGATCACCTAACATTTTGTGTGGTGCATTCGAAATACCTGTAGTGATACAAAGTTACAGTTAGCCTGATATATAATACTTAATCATATAATACGTTACGTTATCTCTACCTCTGTTCATGGTATATATGTACTAGTCTTTTATAAATGGTTGAAACAATCTATCAGTCTCAGATCACCTAACATTTTGTGTGGTGCATTCGAAATACCTGTAGTGATACAAAGTTACAGTTAGCCTGATATATAATACTTAATCATATAATACGTTACGTTATCTCTCCCTCTGTTCATGGTATGTATTCACTATTCTTTTATAGATGGTTGAAACATTCTATCAGTCTCAGATCACCTAACATTTTGTGTGGTGCATTCGAAATACCTGTAGTGATACAAAGTTACAGTTAGCCTGATATATAATACTTAATCATATAATACGTTACGTTATTTCTACCTCTGTTCATGGTATATATTCACTAGTCTTTTATAAATGATTGAAACAATCTATCAGTCTCAGATCACCTAACATTTTGTGTGGTGCATTCGAAATACCTGTAGTGATACAAAGTTACAGTTAGCCTGATATATAATACTTAATCATATAATACGTTACGTTATCTCTACCTCTGTTCATGGTATATATGTACTAGTCTTTTATAAATGATTGAAACAATCTATCAGTCTCAGATCACCTAACATTTTGTGTGGTGCATTCGAAATACCTGTAGTGATACAAAGTTACAGTTAGCCTGATATATAATACTTAATCATATAATACGTTGCGTTATTTCTACCTCTGTTCATGGTATATATTCACTAGTCTTTTATAAATGATTGAAACAATCTATCAGTCTCAGATCACCTAACATTTTGTGTGGTGCATTCGAAATACCTGTAGTGATACAAAGTTACAGTTAGCCTGATATATAATACTTAATCATATAATACGTTACGTTATCTCTACCTCTGTTCATGGTATATATTCACTAGTCTTTTATAAATGATTGAAACAATCTATCAGTCTCAGATCACCTAACATTTTGTGTGGTGCATTCGAAATACCTGTAGTGATACAAAGTTACAGTTAGCCTGATATATAATACTTAATCATATAATACGTTACGTTATTTCTACCTCTGTTCATGGTATATATGCACTAGTCTTTTATAAATGATTGAAACAATCTATCAGTCTCAGATCACCTAACATTTTGTGTGGTGCATTCGAAATACCTGTAGTGATACAAAGTTACAGTTAGCCTGATATATAATACTTAATCATATAATACGTTACGTTATTTCTACCTCTGTTCATGGTATATATTCACTAGTCTTTTATAAATAATTGAAACAATCTATCAGTCTCAGATCACCTAACATTTTGTGTGGTGCATTCGAAATACCTGTAGTGATACAAAGTTACAGTTAGCCTTATATATAATACTTAATCATATAATACGTTACGTTATTTCTACCTCTGTTCATGGTATATATTCACTAGTCTTTTATAAATGATTGAAACAATCTATCAGTCTCAGATCACCTAACATTTTGTGTGGTGCATTCGAAATACCTGTAGTGATACAAAGTTACAGTTAGCCTGATATATAATACTTAATCATATAATACGTTGCGTTATTTCTACCTCTGTTCATGGTATATATGCACTAGTCTTTTATAAATGATTGAAACAATCTATCAGTCTCAGATCACCTAACATTTTGTGTGGTGCATTCGAAATACCTGTAGTGATACAAAGTTACAGTTAGCCTGATATATAATACTTAATCATATAATACGTTGCGTTATTTCTACCTCTGTTCATGGTATATATGCACTAGTCTTTTATAAATGATTGAAACAATCTATCAGTCTCAGATCACCTAACATTTTGTGTGGTGCATTCGAAATACCTGTAGTGATACAAAGTTACAGTTAGCCTGATATATAATACTTAATCATATAATACGTTACGTTATTTCTACCTCTGTTCATGGTATATATTCACTAGTCTTTTATAAATGATTGAAACAATCTATCAGTCTCAGATCACCTAACATTTTGTGTGGTGCATTCGAAATACCTGTAGTGATACAAAGTTACAGTTAGCCTGATATATAATACTTAATCATATAATACGTTACGTTATCTCTACCTCTGTTCATGGTGTATATTCACTAGTCTTTTATAAATGATTGAAACAATCTATCAGTCTCAGATCACCTAACATTTTGTGTGGTGCATTCGAAATACCTGTAGTGATACAAAGTTACAGTTAGCCTGATATATAATACTTAATCATATAATACGTTACGTTATTTCTACCTCTGTTCATGGTATATATGCACTAGTCTTTTATAAATGATTGAAACAATCTATCAGTCTCAGATCACCTAACATTTTGTGTGGTGCATTCGAAATACCTGTAGTGATACAAAGTTACAGTTAGCCTGATATATAATACTTAATCATATAATACGTTACGTTATTTCTACCTCTGTTCATGGTATATATTCACTAGTCTTTTATAAATAATTGAAACAATCTATCAGTCTCAGATCACCTAACATTTTGTGTGGTGCATTCGAAATACCTGTAGTGATACAAAGTTACAGTTAGCCTGATATATAATACTTAATCATATAATACGTTACGTTATTTCTACCTCTGTTCATGGTATATATTCACTAGTCTTTTATAAATGATTGAAACAATCTATCAGTCTCAGATCACCTAACATTTTGTGTGGTGCATTCGAAATACCTGTAGTGATACAAAGTTACAGTTAGCCTGATATATAATACTTAATCATATAATACGTTGCGTTATTTCTACCTCTGTTCATGGTATATATGCACTAGTCTTTTATAAATGATTGAAACAATCTATCAGTCTCAGATCACCTAACATTTTGTGTGGTGCATTCGAAATACCTGTAGTGATACAAAGTTACAGTTAGCCTGATATATAATACTTAATCATATAATACGTTACGTTATCTCTACCTCTGTTCATGGTATATATGTACTAGTCTTTTATAAATGATTGAAACAATCTATCAGTCTCAGATCACCTAACATTTTGTGTGGTGCATTCGAAATACCTGTAGTGATACAAAGTTACAGTTAGCCTGATATATAATACTTAATCATATAATACGTTGCGTTATTTCTACCTCTGTTCATGGTATATATTCACTAGTCTTTTATAAATGATTGAAACAATCTATCAGTCTCAGATCACCTAACATTTTGTGTGGTGCATTCGAAATACCTGTAGTGATACAAAGTTACAGTTAGCCTGATATATAATACTTAATCATATAATACGTTACGTTATTTCTACCTCTGTTCATGGTATATATGTACTAGTCTTTTATAAATGGTTGAAACAATCTATCAGTCTCAGATCACCTAACATTTTGTGTGGTGCATTCGAAATACCTGTAATGATACAAAGTTACAGTTAGCCTGATATATAATACTTAATCATATAATACGTTACGTTATCTCTACCGTTTATATCAGTGATGTTCATGGTATATATGTACTAGTCTTTTATAAATTACTGAAACATTCTATCATAAAAATGAATGTAGATATCCCATGGTAGACTTATTGTGTGAAAAACCAGTCATTTAGGTACACATTATAATACTCAGAGGTACTGTGCGATGGGCGAATGACTTGAATTGGTAGAAACGAACTAGGCTTTAATGGAGGTATTGAGAAACAAAACGGACGTTAATCAAACGTCGGTAGTTCGTATTGTCAACGTTTGACCAATAATATTTCGCCAGCCCGAGTCCAACTCTGGACCCTTGGTCAAGACAACATGTCGCAGGAGTGACATCCAACGTTGCTCCAACGTAAGTGATAATACTGGCCTAGGGCGGTATTGCCTGATAGGATGTTGGAACGGGATATCGTTTGCTCCTTGACTTCAGTTAGAAGGAAAATTAAAGTTAATAATATTTTCTGTGGGATAGATACAGTAGGACGGTCGCCGTCTCATTTATGAAGTAAATTTTGTTTCCACTGGATTGTTACTAATTACAGGTATGGACTTGATAACAATGGGTTTGACATAAGCAACGCGACTGCCCTGGACTGTAGTTAGGGAAACTTATCACTGAATTTCACTAGTGAAGTAGTCGTAATCACATCTCAGGTTATCACAGCGAAAACAGATCACAGATGGGTTTCCACAGGTGTGCAAATTTTATAAGGCCGGATGGGACAACGTAGGAATCCCCAGCGAGTCCTAACTTGACACACAGAAGGGAGCTAGCTACAAAGACAAATTTTATATCATTGGAAAGATATCGAGAAGATGAATACGAGACGTTCATGTGCCAGTGTGTTCACGTATTAGTAAGCTCACAAACTGGCTCTGAAAATGTATTTCTGCAGAAATTTCTGGCAGAATTTTTTTCCTGCAGAAATTTCTGGCAGAAGTTTTTATTTCAGTACCAGAATTATCTTAATTGAATAAAATTACAGATCTCAGGTATTTTTGGCTACCTTATGGACTTTCTTTAGATGATGTGCTCTTGATAGTACACAGGGTCCCCCCTAAGTAATTGAAGGAATTACAACAAATTTGAAGGAACTGCATCTCCATATGTAAACAAACGCTGCCCACTTGCGAAACAACTGCAGCGATATCGGTAGTTTAGCGCTAATAACAGAAACACATCGCCCCTATCGGAAGCAATGTCGGTAATACTGGAAACACGATCGGCCATCTTGGGAGATTTTTCGGTCGCGAGCGGAAACTCACGCATCAAAGCATGGCGTCGTTGGAAGAAGCACCCGTCTCGGTGAGTTTCGTTTTTAGTTCCTACTATTACATTTTTATACTTATCTATCTTTGACCACCCGTGTTGAATGCGTTGAGGTATGAGGTGTTGTCGGGGCAATAGCTTATGTTTTTAGGAAAAGATTGTCACTGCAGACTAAGTGTCACAAGTCATGCCCCTGAAGGTTGTTTACGTCTGAACATCGAAGTCGTGCTGATGATTACGAACGTGAGCTATATATATATAACATCAATTTTTTTTGTAAAATGTGTTTAAATTTGTCAATTGCACTTCATAGGAAGAAACATTTTGGCTCATAAACTTCTTCATGGCGCTCGTTCATGATGTTCGTAATCATCGGCACGACTTCGATGTTCAGATGTAAACAACTTCCAGGGGCATGACACTCTTCTGCAGTGACAATCTTTTCCTAATACGGGTGGTCAAAGATGGATAAGTATAAAAATGTAATAGTAGGAACTAAAAACGAAACTCACCGAGACGGGTGCTTCTTCCAACGACGCCATGTTTTGCTGCGTGAGTTTCCGCTCGCGACCGAAAAATCTCCCAAGATGGCCGAGAGTGTTTCCAGTATTACGTCATTGCTTCCGACAGGGGCGATGTGTTTCTGTTATTACCGTTAAACTACCGATATCGCTGCAATTGTTTCGCAAGTGGGCTGCGTTTGTTTACATTTAAGATGCAATTCCTTCAAATTTGCTGTAATTCCTTAAATTACTTAGGGGGGTCTGGTACATAGTCACAGTCTTAAAACTATCCAGACAAATGCCATTCTGTGTAAATACCTGTAATGGCTAAATATTTGGAAGAGTGTGTATTAGACCGTCCTTTCAATTGTATCAGACAATTTATGACACATGAATTTATAATCTGAATAGTTGGGGTATTTTTGCTTCAAAATGCGAATATCCGATTCATCAGCAGGAAACTGAAAATATACAGTATGTACACTTCTGTGTCTATAAAGCATCCTCATGATGCTTTGCATGTATTTGGAAACGTATGGTAATTAAAAAAAAGGATTATGATGATGTTAATACCCCCAAGACCGGGATGAGGAATTTGAACAATTCATATCATTATGCTATTAGATGTTTGGGTTCAGTTCTGCGTTAGACTTATTCAATACACTGTTTGCAAAGAGGCCAGATGAGGCAGGCTTTATCAATCAGCACCCGTTCGTTTACTACTGTTTTTAGTACTTGATGCCTCCTCATTATTTGCTTCATGGCTGCGCTGTTTGTTGTTCTTGGTTCCCACCTGGCCTGATCCAATTATCTAGTCCTTGTTATTCAAGTACATGATGTTTGTCACAGCATTCAATACTTCTAATCACTTGGTTGTTGTCACTGTTAGCTTGAACATGGTGTAAGCACCTACACAGAAACGTTGTTGCATGCAGTTAACACGAAGATGTCATTAATACAACCTGTTACCGCGTATGCAGCTCTTACATTCTTAACGTAAGTTGAAAGAAACTAATGAAAGTCTTGCACCGTGGTTGAGTTGTGAACCGAGGATTAAGTTGCATTACATCGGTGATGGTTACAAAGACCTGCGGAGTAACACAGTCTCATTCGGGGCGGACAAAATCCGTTAGGAAAAAGTCTTTGGACAAAATCCCATTCAAGAACACGGTACAATATCCCGTTTATACTTGTTATTGCTACTCTTTTTCACCAAGACCCCAGTGAGTTAACTATCATCTCATCATGACCGAAGCTAGTGAGATAAGTTGATTGGTATGTTTTCGTAACAGAGGCCAGTGGTTGAAGTGTTAACTTGTATAAATGTGTCTGTGATGATGACAGTTTATATCAGTGATCTAGTCTACCGTCGTCATATTATCAGTTAAATGTTCTTCAAAGAGGAATGAAAAGAATTATGTTAGTCACTCGTGGATTCGTACAACAGTCTTAAACTGTTTGAAAATATTCCAAATATTATGATTCATCTAATATGATTCATCCACATCTAAGCATATACAATAGAATAGTTGTTATGCATAAACATTATGTATTGAAATGTTGGGGTTTGTACATGCAGAACTTGAAACTAACAATCTGAGTTTGCACCCAGTTCCGTCCGATCCAGACAACCGGGAAAATGGAAACAGTGTGTTTGCAGCCCACAGACGTAATAACATGTCATGTGTACGGGAATTGCACCTGCCTATCTGTGTAATTACATAATGTGAAAGAGACAGACCCCAGGTGCACGAGCCATAAATCAATGTAGTTTGTTTATGGTGTATAGCCTGATAGGTGTGAAGTTGGTCAATGATTGACGTTGAGTATTGTATATTGTCATTAGCAGGCAAGCAGACAGACAGGTGTCAATAAACAGACATTGAACTTTGTCTGTGACAGAGACTGCTTGTCACAATCAATATATTTTTTCTATGTTTACATACACATGTATTAAAACATTTCAGTTTTCAGGCTGAACAATTTTTAGCAATGAAATAACCATTTCTAATACTAAACATATTTTGAAAACATGGGTTGCAAATATGCAGGTATTGTACCAGTGTATTGTTTTACTGCCGACCCAAGATGCGTGTAACCAAAAGAAACATCTCTTTTTCTCCCACTTCGACCGCAACGATAATCTTTGTACACATCACTTGTGTTTATACGAGTCGGCTTCCCGGTTCGAGCTAATCACTGCACATGTGCTATGGGTGGTGAAACCACTCACGTTTGAACTCCAATTTCGTGGGTTTTTTTAATCGCGTTATGTGTCAACATTATAAGTTTAATTTGCATTTTTTATAAATTGTTACCAAACGGAATCAGAATCTGCAAAGAACTGTTTTGTGTTGCATGTGACCTTGAACCGACAAAAGGTACGGGATAGACTCTATAAGACGTCTATTGTCCATGCAGCACCAACTGGCATTGTTTTGTACTCCCAGAGTGGCCGCTCTCTCGATTGCGCAAGACGCTGGTCTTGTCGAGCATGTTGATGAATTCAAATTATGGCTCACATGTCTTACATTGTTATTATTGTATGTATCTAGTATGTGTCCGGTTTCGTCTCTATTCGCCTATATCTCTATTCGCCTATATCTCTATTCGCTTTCAACCCATATCGCATACAAAAACAATGTAGGCTTATTGGGATTAGAAAATGCACCCCAATACTGTTAAAATAATCTTGCACGACATGAATCCACTAAGACGTTACATATCTGTTATAATGAAACGGATGAGAGTAATGCAGAAGCCTTTTAAATTGTAAAAGCTATGATGAAATACGGTCAAATTCACACTGTAAAATACTTGTTGGTCTGGTACTAATAGGCATTAAACGGGGGAAAACAACATCATTTAAAGAAAGTCGACATTAAATTATATAACGATGGTGTTTAATATCGTATTAAAGTGTTACGGTTAAGAATTTGCCGTGACAAACAATGTAAGAAATCCCCCGTGAACCGGCAAAACAGAACAAAGACAAGTCTCAAACGTTCAAATTCTGTATTATTTAGGCAAAGAGAGCAAGTCATACAAAGTCACAAGTCAGTTTCACAATACCGATTTCAATACAATGAGACAAAATCCACGGCAGTAGGTCAGAAAAATATAATATCACGGCAACTAGCATGCATGCATATATGTATATATACTTGTTACACTCTACAAGGAGGACAACCATGTCAAACACTTTTGTGGAATGCTGGATGGTCTATCTTTGCCTCCCCTTGAGGATGTATCGGCAGGTTTTGAATTCCTGGAATCCGTATCAGTTAATGCTATGGGTTATTGATGTAAATACATCATGTTGAATCTAAATTGTTTTCGTATATGTATATTGTGGGGCCTTTGTCTGACAGGTGTGGGGCTTCTGTCTGTTGGGGCCTTAGTCTGTGGGGCTTTTGTCTGTTGGGGCCTTTGTCTGTGGGGCTTCTGTCTTGTGGGGCTTCTGTCTGCTGGGGCTTTTGCCTGTGGGGCTTCTGTCTTGTGGGGCTTTTGTCTGTCCACCAGAAAATATGTAGGAAGCTGGTCATTTTGCGGATTTCTCGACGTCACCAAAGACATGCCGAATATTTATTGTTGTGTTGCCGTCAATTGTTCCTTGGGGTCGGGTGATGGTGTCACTATGCACAGATTTCCACCAGACTCCGTAGTTTGTGCTAAATTGGTTGCTAGCGTGTGCGAAGTGAGCGTTGAGGAAGCCTGTGGTATATACCAGGGATACTCTATAACTCTCTATATAGGCTCCCTGTATATACTAAATCGGATGGTTCGACCCCCCTTACCACTCTTCCCTGATAGAAAATGGAGTTCAAGTTTCATCGAGTTTATAAAATCAAGCCTGCATACTACACATTGCTGACCAAAAGGATATAACGCTTTCCACAGGGGCTTGTATCGCTTTGAGAGGGGGTGATTTCTTCGTTACAGCCCTTTCCTTTTATATAGTACTAGGGTAGGGTCTATACATATAATGTCTTTCGAACGCCGTTTCAAAGCGATACAAGCCCCTGTGACGCTTTCTTCCTCGGAAACAAGGTTGTGGTCGAAGTGACAATATTATCGTAAGTAATATTATATTGACCCCTTATATTGACTGCTTCCAATCGTGAAATTGTTATATTATACAATGTCATGGAAAATCCTAATGTCCATCAATAAAATACATATTTTACTACCAGTAGAAAGTAATTTACATAACTTACATAGCATTCATCCTCAGACAGGGCGCCGCCATTTTTGAAAATCGTGAAGTCACGGGCTAAAGTCCGTTAGAATTATTGAGATTATGGTTTGTTGTCATCAGGTTAGAAAATCAAAACTACATAAATTTGTATTTGAATCATTACCAAAAGGAGTTTGTATGACACAACCTGTAACATAACCTAAGCAAGTTCGGGTCGAAGTGAAAATACTGCGCGATAAATGTCTTCACTTGCTTAATTGCTTAATTTACTTGGTTTGTAAGACACTTGTCAATATACGTCTTTATACTTGGTCTCATAATCCTAATTACTTTATAATCATACTTGTATGCATTTTGAAACTTAAAAAAAAGAAGCGATCGGCGAATGTATAACAGGAATGTAATATGTAAACATTTCATAGTTTGCCTATATGAATCATAATTCTCACGCACGCCCTAGTGTATGTCGTCTGTATCATTACACTTCACAGCGAAAACAATGATTCTGTTGAAAGCTACGACAACTTATTAAAAACAAAAAATGCGAATATTAAAATTAAAGTTATAGGAGCAATGTCAGGCTGTTACCTTCTTCGAGGAATGTCTCCATCAATATCCACAAAAACAAGTTATATATAATTCATCTGCAGATTTCCCAAGTGGTGTGTCTTTTAACAGTCTAAGATACGATAACGTGATGTATCGTTTCAGGTTTTTCACATTGATGTATAGTTTCATTGGTTACCCAAGATAGCACACCTGGCAACTAATTATATAATGTGCGTCATTCTTTTAAAAAAGTTATTTAGTTAGCCAATAATGAGCAATCAATCAATGTATTGGCGGTTAATCCTTTGAAAGAAGGGTGTTGTTTTACATGGACACAGACACGACAGAGTGTATTCAGTATAGATTAGTAAATGTACATACATAAACACTACTTTTTGACAAATCCCCCATTTAAATCCCCATAAAACTAATTACTCAATCAGCGTGTTATCAGTTAATCCTTTGATCGATCCAGACAAAAGAAATGCCAAATAGGGGCCTTTGTCGGGTAATTTAAGTGGCGTTACCACTAATTATACCTGTTATAAATTCATTAACTGAGCATCACGTGAATGATGACAAATAACATGTAGGTTTATACAACCTAACACAGATTACAACCTAGCGATACCAAGTCATTTTGACACAATCGTCTAATAAAACAAGGGTTTAACTCGAAAACTACACAAAGCAGGAGACAAAACTAAATGATAGTAGATTGTGAGAACATATAGCTTTCATTTTTCTCAACAGCTTTTGCGATTTCAGGTTTGTACAAACCTGTAAACGAAATAGTTTAACCCCTGAAATGTGGATGAATACTGCACAGACCCTCATTTCTATACCTACTATTACGTCACTCTGAGCGCCGCTCTGATTGGTTGAAATTTCGTTTTGTGCACTGTTGACAAAAAGGTCGATTTAAGGTAATTAAAGATCGAAATGAGCAGTTTTAATAACGGGGTTTCATTTATAACGATGTCAGCAAATGATTTTGCATTTGTACCATATTAGAGTATATGTGACGTTTAATATCAGTTCATATCTTTTGATATTCAAGTTACCATCGATGTTGTGCCACGCCTCCCGTCAGCTACGTACGCCAATAGCGTGCTATCGTATGTGTTGTAAGTCTTGCCATGTCAGATCAGTCCAGCACAAAACTGCAGAGCACATGGATATTCAGGACATTTTTATCCCTCTCTGCTTGGCACCTTCGCTGCACGTGAACATGTGACCTGGGACGTGGAACAGTACTTCATTGGCTTTCCACTAGTATGCTTGGGCATGGTCGCCTGTCTGCAGCAAAAACTGTTCTTTTTAAAGACACACTTTAAAGATACACCAAAAGATGTAATGTATGTAAGCAATGACAATACAATAAAGCCTCACCTTTATCAAGTCGTATGATTTGGCTTCATCTTTAAACGTATGCTTATAGATCTCATTTCAAGAGCATAACAAAAGCTAGATTCGAGCTCATAGAGCGTCACTTACATAGAAAATCTCACCCGAGTGTCTTTTGATAGGAAATAAAGTACTCAACAAAAAAAAAAAAAAAAAAGAAAGAAACGCATAGGTAGTATTTTTCCATGTAACTTTTCGAATTTGAATCACTGGTGTCTATGTAATCAGTTTATCTATGGTGAACGCTCTCTGCAAACAGACCCGTGAAGGTCCCGGGGTAGAATAGACCTTCAGCAACCCATGCTTGCCATAAAAGGCGACTCAGCTTGTCGTAAGAGGCGACTAACGGGATCGGGTGGTCAGGCTCGCTGACTTGGTTGACACATGTCATCGGTTCCCAATTGCGCAGATCGATGCTCATGTTGTTGATCACTGGACTGTCTGGTCCAGACTCGATTATGTACAGACCGCCACCATATAGCTGTAATATTGCTGAGTGCGGCGTAAAACTAAACTCACTCACTCTGCAAACCATTGTCAAATCCATTGTCACTGAGGACAGCTCGCCAAAACGCACCAAAATCTGTTTTCCTCAATAAATGCAATGAAATGTGAACGGGAGGAAATTCATGCGTTTCCTTTTGCACGCACATTCAATGTATCATTTCCAATAAAAGTCTTCAATGTTTCAATACTCTTGCGACAGCTGACAATCTTAAATTTGGCGTTAAAGTCATGCCAAGACCTACTGAGGCTGAGCGCAACAATTCAGTGGCTGGGGAGTCTTAGTCTGCGATTGCAAGGCAACTGAATGTGTCACAGAGTACCATAGCATTGGCATCCCTACCGGCAGCAAGGGTCAATGCATGATCGCCCCAGGTCAAGCCGACCCCATGTGACCACTCCCGCTCAGGACAGGTTTATTTGGCTTCGACATTTGCGGAACAGGTAGACCACAGCATCCTCCACAGCATCGACAGTGCCAGGCCTCAGAACAATTTCTGATCAGACTGTGAAGAACCACTTACGAGAGGCTGGTATTGGTTCCAAAAGACCTTTGCGAGGACCTGTCCTTATAAGTCAGCATCGGCAACAACGCAGGCTGTGGTGTCGCCAACATCTCCCATGGCCATTGTAAAGGTGGGGAACTGTTATCTCCAGTGATGAGTCCGTTACATGCTGCGACGTCCCGACGAAAGAGCACGTGTACATCGACGTCGCAACGAACGCTACGCTGCAAATTGTGTACTGGAAATGGCAGGACAGATCTCATTCAGGTCCAGGGCATTTTGACAACTCGACGTTTCCGTAATGAAATCAACAGCCTTCGAGTCCTTCCTTTCATGAACCGCCAGAACGTTATTTTTCAGCATGATAACACTTGGACGCATACAGCAAGAATAGCCAAGGATTTCCTTGCCCAGAACAACGTTCAGGTTCTTGACTGGCCCTCACGATCATCGGATTTAACCCCATTGAACATCTGTGGGACGAATTGGATCGTCGTGTGCGACAGCGTGACCCTCAGCCACAGTTTACCTGCTCTTTTTGTGGCCTTGACGGAAGAGTACGAACTCTTTCCCAGGCACTTCATCCTGAATCTGGTCCAGTCTATGGGACGCCGATTCCAAGCAACCGTTGATGCTAATGGTGGCCACACAAGATACTGACTGCTCTGCGACCTTGACCTTGGAACACTTGTCATTTCTTGCAACATTGTTCGTTCATTGTTTCTTCATGACTGCTCTGTATTACTGAACCTTAAGTGTATAAATTGATAACAATTTTCGCTATGTGTTTCTTTTTTAGTAGTATATATCACCACGAGTTGATAAAGATGAGAAACCTCTGTGGGTTTCAAACTTTCATAACGGATGGAGTTGTATTTGATATGAAAGATCCGAGGGCGAGATTCTATTCATAATCCAATATCATACTTAATTTCAACACACACACACACCCTGCCGCCCCAGCTCAAAATGGTTGACCCCCTACCCCTGGCTATGATTTATGATTGGTCCCCCAAAGAGGGTTCCATGTAAGGAAAGGGTGTTTCACAGTATGACCAGTGACAATATTGGTCGCAACCTGCTTAGACATGCGAGTGGTTATCTCGGTACAGTTAAGTCACAGCGTTTAGCGTCACCACCTTAGTCCACTTCCTGGTACACCTTTACAAGCTAGCAGGTAATGGAGCACATTGTAATGTTTCCATTCATATTTATAGTTTTCTTGAATCCCTGGTAGTCATTTTGGCCGTTTCCTTTGTATAATGGTTACAGCGTCTTCTTCAATGAAAATATTTCCTTGACAATATGCATTTAAACGTCCTTGCCTCTGAATATTACTGTATCTACCAATTTCCATCATTAGGGTATGATTAGACATTTGTGTGATACTCTTTTCTATTCCTGAAATTTCTAACCTGATCAAGATACGTTTTATAACAATAGTTACTTCGATGCTTTTGTGTAAAAATGATCTAATATTTCATATCTCATTTTTTAAATATAAACACCACAGGGACGTTGCTTCGCAAATTTACCGAAAATGTCAACATTTACTTCCCAAACGTGTCCATGCTGCATGTTTTAACACCGTTCAACTAAGATTTATAATCACTATCTAAACCTGTTAAACCTAGACTATTTAAACAGATTAAATATATATTCACATTATAAGTTGTTCACTGTCGCGAGGGGGCCATGGGTTCATATACCCTCGAGGTTTACATAAAAGGCCGGATGGGACAACTTAGGAACGGCGAGCGAGTCCTAACTTGACACACAGGAGGGAGCTAGCTACAAAGACACATTTTATACCATTGGAAAGATCTCGAGGAGATGAACACGAAACGTTCATGTGCCAGTGTGTTCACGTGTTAATAAGCTCACAAATGTGGCTCTGAAAATAAACTTCTGCAGAAATTTCTGGCAGAATCGTTTTTCTGCAGAAACGTCTGGCAGAAATGTTTTTCTGCAGAAATATGTGGTAGAATCTTTTTTCCTGCAGAAATTATCTTAATTCAATAAAATTAGAGACTATAATTTATGACACTCCTGCGTGAGTGGTAGCTTCATGTTTATTCCAAGTAATAACCACTCAGCGTGCTCAGCTGATCTGATATTTTTGTTTCGCTACCAGAATTATCTTAGTTGAATAAGATTAAACGCCATCGTTATATAATGTAATATAGACTTTCTTATATGATGTTGTTTTCCCCTGTTTAAAGCCTTTTAGTAACAGACAACCGAATATTTTGAATTTAACCATATTTCATCATAGCTTTTACAATTTAAAAAGCTTAAGCATTATTCCCATCCATGTCATTATAACAGAATCCAGGACAAAATCCACCCGGACAAAATCCAGGAACGTACATGCTATCAAAACAATGCTTGCAATGCTTGAGAAAAATATCTTGATCAGGATCAGGAAGGATAAGACCAGGACGCATCAAAACTTTTGAGAAGGGTGGATTTTTGTCCGGAGTTTCAATTTTGGGGTGGATTTTGTCCGGCGGGATTTTGTCCGTGGGGATTTTGTCCGGTCACCATTATAACACAGTTGTAACTTCTTAGTAGATTCACGAATCATCACTACTCAACTACATACCCTTATAACCCGTGAAGATCCGGGGTACAACAGGTCTACAGCTACCTATGCTTCTACAAAAGGCGACTATGGTCATGGTGACCTGGTTGACACATGTCATCGGTTCCCAGTTGCGCAGATCGATGCTCACGCTCCTGATCACTGGTTTGTTTGGTCCAGACTGGTTTATTTACAGACCTCCACCATCTAGCTGAAATATTGGTGAGTGGGGCGTAAAACTAAATTCACTCACAACAATAGTCGTGCAAGATTATTTTAACAGTATTGGGGTGCATTTTCTAATCCCAATAAGCCTACATTGTTTTTGTATGCGATATGGGTTGAAAGCGAATAGAGATATAGGCAAATAGAGACGAAACCGGACACATACTAGATACATACAATAATAACAATGTAAGACATGTGAGCCATAATTTGAATTCATCAACATGCTCGACAAGACCAGCGTACCAGATGAGATGATAAACAATACCTATGGGACAATGCATCAGTGTTCAAAGTGACAATACCCGCGAAAATGTAATTTCCTCGTTGAAACAATGACACATGCCGAAGTGGCCACCAGTTAATTGGTGGTTTATCTGGTTGTCTCTAAAGCGGGAGCAGGACAATTCCCACCTGGACAATTCCCACCTAGGACAATTCCCACCCTGTTATTTTCACTATAATCCCCACCATACCACATGAAGTGTTTACTTTGTGCAATACTCACTTTGATAAAATATAAACTTGATGAAATATTAAGATAAAATGTTTATAAAACCAGTTTATTTGAACTTGGGTGCTACTTCAGTATAATATACATATTCTGAGATGGTGCCAAAAGAAGACCTATTTATTAAAACAACATTGAGAAATGTGTATTGTGAGCAAATGCTTGGCCGATCTAGTGTTTTCAAAACCAATTTATTTTAGCTTGGGAGATACTGTTTTAAGTATACATATTTTCAGATGAATGTTAGTGTGAATGTTCTTATAAGGTGAGCATACATACTTTAACAGTAGAATTCTACAGGTTTTATCCTTTTGTTTTTCAGCAACTAATTTAGTAGTGTTTGCAGTAAATTAGAGAGTTGTACATAAAATGGTCTGTATTCCACATGCACCTCACTTTCACCATGACACCATGGATAACCAAGTAGAGTATGTTATGTCACAGAGAGGTGTCAAAAAGTTCATTTCAGGGGGTATCGGTATGTTAGACACAAAGATCTGAAGAATGGAGTTGTCAGCTACCACTGTGAGCAGAGACGGAATGGACAGTGCAGAGTGTCCATCGAGGTTCTCGACGACCACTGTGTTGGTGTCCTGCATGAACACACACACGCGCCTGACCAGATCTTATCAGAGGTATGTTGTATTGTTTACACACACGCGTAAGCGATAAAAATAAATAAAATAAATAAATAAAATACACACATGCAACATATGTCATATTTGGGATTTCACTTTCTTAGTAAAGTACAAATTCTAGTACTTTTTTCGGTTGAGTCCCATCCGGGATTCGAACCCGCACCCTCAGAGTCAGGCACCTAATCCGAAGTCGCGGTGGCTGAGCGGGCTAGGCGGCTGACTTTGTGTGCTGGCGATTAGGTGCCTGACTCTGAGGGTTCGGGTTCGAATCCCGGATGGGACTCAACTGAAAAAAGTACTAGAATTTGTACTTTACTAAGAAAGTGAAATCCCAAATATGACATATGTTGCATTTGACCACTTTCTAAATGGCATCGTGTAATCAAAATACACACATCTTACACTTTTCATGGACTTTAGATTTACAATACAGTTACACTTTATCATTTTGATATATTAGGTGCAGAAAACCAGGGCATTCATCAAGGAGAAGGCAGAGACTTCAGAGGAAACTGCACAACAGATCCTGACTGCAGCAGCCATGTCAACAGCAGACGGTGCCAGTGCCATGATGTCAGCTGTACCCGACCTGCGTCGGAATGTACGACGTCAGAGACGGAGAGTTGACGGATCACTTCCCGAACCTGCGACTCCAGCCACTATGATCATCCCAGACAAGTACAAGTTGACTGGAGCGGGAGAAACCTTCCTTCAGTTAGACGGTGGAGAAGACAACCCCAACCGCATCTTGATCTTCTCTACGGCACGACATCTGGACCTTTTGTCAAGATCATCTCATTGGTTTGCTGATGGAACTTTCAAGACTGTACCTGAACTGTATTATCAACTCTTCACGCCTAACCCGCTCAGCCATCGCGACTTCCACAAAAATGAAAGTCGGACAACTGGTAGTCTAGACTGCGTGCTTTGTGTACCCCTCTGATAAGTGTGAATTGGCACGGCTCCCACGGCTGAAAGCTATGATTACAGGATGCCATTTAGAAAGTGGTCAAATGCAACATATGTCATATTTGGGATTTCACTTTCTTAGTAAAGTACAAATTCTAGTACTTTTTTCGGTTGAGTCCCATCCGGGATTCGAACCCGCACCCTCAGAGTCAGCCACCTAATCCGAAGTCGCGGTGGCTGAGCGGGCTAGGCGGCTGACTTTGTGTGCTGGCGATTAGGTGCCTGACTCTGAGGGTTCGGGTTCGAATCCCGGATGGGACTCAACCGAAAAAAGTACTAGAATTTGTACTTTACTAAGAAAGTGAAATCCCAAATATGACATATGTTGCATTTGACCACTTTCTAAATGGCATCGTGTAATCAAAATACACACATCTTACACTTTTCATGGACTTTAGATTTACAATACAGTTACACTTTATCATTTTGATATATTAGGTGCAGAAAACCAGGGCATTCATCAAGGAGAAGGCAGAGACTTCAGAGGAAACTGCACAACAGATCCTGACTGCAGCAGCCATGTCAACATCAGACGGTGCCAGTGCCATGATGTCAGCTGTACCCGACCTGCGTCGGAATGTACGACGTCAGAGACGGAGAGTTGACGGATCACTTCCCGAACCTGCGACTCCAGCCACTATGATCATCCCAGACAAGTACAAGTTGACTGGAGCGGGAGAAACCTTCCTTCAGTTAGACGGTGGAGAAGACAACCCCAACCGCATCTTGATCTTCTCTACGGCACGACATCTGGACCTTTTGTCAAGATCATCTCATTGGTTTGCTGATGGAACTTTCAAGACTGTACCTGAACTGTATTATCAACTCTTCACGCCTAACCCGCTCAGCCATCGCGACTTCCACAAAAATGAAAGTCGGACAACTGGTAGTCTAGACTGCGTGCTTTGTGTACCCCTCTGATAAGTGTGAATTGGCACGGCTCCCACGGCTGAAAGCTATGATTACAGGATGCCATTTAGAAAGTGGTCAAATGCAACATATGTCATATTTGGGATTTCACTTTCTTAGTAAAGTACAAATTCTAGTACTTTTTTCGGTTGAGTCCCATCCGGGATTCGAACCCGCACCCTCAGAGTCAGCCACCTAATCCGAAGTCGCGGTGGCTGAGCGGGCTAGGCGGCTGACTTTGTGTGCTGGCGATTAGGTGCCTGACTCTGAGGGTTCGGGTTCGAATCCCGGATGGGACTCAACCGAAAAAAGTACTAGAATTTGTACTTTACTAAGAAAGTGAAATCCCAAATATGACATATGTTGCATTTGACCACTTTCTAAATGGCATCGTGTAATCAAAATACACACATCTTACACTTTTCATGGACTTTAGATTTACAATACAGTTACACTTTATCATTTTGATATATTAGGTGCAGAAAACCAGGGCATTCATCAAGGAGAAGGCAGAGACTTCAGAGGAAACTGCACAACAGATCCTGACTGCAGCAGCCATGTCAACATCAGACGGTGCCAGTGCCATGATGTCAGCTGTACCCGACCTGCGTCGGAATGTACGACGTCAGAGACGGAGAGTTGACGGATCACTTCCCGAACCTGCGACTCCAGCCACTATGATCATCCCAGACAAGTACAAGTTGACTGGAGCGGGAGAAACCTTCCTTCAGTTAGACGGTGGAGAAGACAACCCCAACCGCATCTTGATCTTCTCTACGGCACGACATCTGGACCTTTTGTCAAGATCATCTCATTGGTTTGCTGATGGAACTTTCAAGACTGTACCTGAACTGTATTATCAACTCTTCACGCCTAACCCGCTCAGCCATCGCGACTTCCACAAAAATGAAAGTCGGACAACTGGTAGTCTAGACTGCGTGCTTTGTGTACCCCTCTGATAAGTGTGAATTGGCACGGCTCCCACGGCTGAAAGCTATGATTACAGGATGCCATTTAGAAAGTGGTCAAATGCAACATATGTCATATTTGGGATTTCACTTTCTTTTGTGGAAGTCGCGGTGGCTGAGCGGGTTAGGCGTCTGACTTTGTGTGCTGGCGATTAGGTGCCTGACTCTGAGGGTGCGGGTTCGAATCCAAGATGGGACTCAACCAAAGAGTACTAGAATTTGTACTTTACTGAAAAAGTGAAATCCCAAATATGACATATGTTGTAGGATCAAATTGGATCAGTCACTATACCATCCATGCATAAAAAACTACACTGCTGGGATATTTTGTTACAATCAGATAAGGAATACCATGGATTTTTTTATATAACGGCATGTGATGGGCATCCGGCCTCCTCAAATTTTAGAGTAAAGAAATTCTGCTAATGTGGACGGGAGCCCAGTCCCTTTGTCCGTCACGGTCGAGGGAGCGGGTGCTGACCAATTTGCTGCTTGGTTTCGTAATTAGACCGTTGGTGAGAAGCATTATTCGCAACGCATCAGTGCCCCTTTAACACCTATCAGGCTATACACCATAAACAAACTACTTTGATTTATGGCTTGTGCAACTGGGGTCTGTCTCTTTCAGATAATGCAATTACACAGACAGGCAGTGCGATTCCTGTACAAATGACTTGTTATTACGTCTGTGGGTTGCAAACAAACTACCTCCATTTTTTGTGAATGCATGGATCGGAACCGGGTGCAAACTCAGATTGTTTTTTTATTCATTTTTATCATCTTTATTTCAACAGTTTACATGGTACATGTGTGGTACATTCAGGTATATGTCAAGGAATTTATAAGTAGTTACACAGTGTATATTTGCTTGCTATACCTTTAACACACTTTCACAAATCCCAATCATGAAATAGATACACACTCCATTCCAACTCCAAATGCAATGGTCATTGCAAATGCGCTTATAATATAATCTCTGGGTTATTGCACCTGAATAGATTATGAAGAGATGACCAGAAGGTGAAGAACTCGCTATTGTTACATGCTACATGTAGAATATGCATTGTATTTTGTGATTTCATAGTATTTTGCTTTCTCCCTTACCACATGGTTGAAATATGGAACTTGTTGTTTTGTTTTGTGTATACATATTACCTGTTTCACTACAAGGCATATTGCATTTAAAGAGTTATTGTTTCTCCCTTTAAACCCCAGTAGAATATTTTCTGGTGTAAACTCAATTTTGCCGTCAGTTCCAGTCTTAAGCCAGCTGGCCAGGTTCTCCCAAATCTTTCTAACAGATGGATAATTGTTTCTGGTTCTTTCGAACAAAATGTACACATAGGTGTGTCATTTAGTCTAATTCTATTTAAGAAAATGTTTGTAGGTATAATATCGTATAGTATCCTCATCTGTAGCCATATCAAAGTACTACATTTTGTACATCGATTTGACATAATGTATATGTTTCGCAACATTGTGTTATCATATTGCATTTCAAAGACCCTTTCCATTTGTTATAGTTTGGATCTAGTAATGAGGTATAGAACGTTTTGATGCCTTTAACCTTCAAATTTAATTTGGATATATTAAAAGGCAGTATGGGAGAAAATGGTATTGTTATGTGAAGGGAAATGTGTCTTTTCTTTAAACAGGCTGTTATGGAAGATTTGTTACTGTAATATCTTAAGATATTTATTCTGACACGATATATTTTTGCAGCTGTTCATGAGTGTAAAATTCTCCTGTAGTGGGGTTCATTAGATCATAGATAAAGTATATTCCTGCACTGTACCATTTTTAAAAAATAAAAAGTGACATGTTGCCTACTTTTAACATGTAATTAAACCAAATACTTGTATTGTTTTGAAAATAAAATCCCTATGCAGAGATGACATCTCGCCAAAAGGGTTTTCTTATGTAAGGTTTTATGTGTTTTTCCATATATTTACGGTCTGCTAACCAAAGTCTCTTGTAGGTAATTATACAATTTTCAGCTAATGCTTTCCATTTACAGGTACTTGAGTATAGTCTCTCTATCCATGATATTTTACGTGCATAAATAATGTTCTTAATAAGTGGAACACTAATTCCTCCGTACTCAGGTGGCATAGCGAATAGTCCCTTCTAATTTTGTCAGGTTTATTTTTCCATACAAATTTGAAACGTACTTGTTGGAATTTATTTATTGTTTCATCTGGGGGAGATGGAATTGAAGAAAATAAATGATTTACTTTTGCGAGTAGTAGTGACTTCAAAATAACATTCTCCCAATGGGGGTAAGTGTTATTGTTGACCATAACTTCATGTCATTCTCTATCTTTTTTAATTTATTTTCATAATTCAGTTTCACCATTTCATCAAGGTCTACATAAAAAATAACACTCAACAGCTTAAAGCTGCTTTGGGTCCAATCTAAATGCCAGTCTTTACAGAGTTTATATCTGCATCTTTTCTTAGAACCTATCCAGATCAATCTTGTCTTGTCTACATTAATGTTTAATCCACAGAACCTTGCAGAGAAAGATAAAGTATTCAGTAAGGCATATAGACTACTCTCTGTGCCATCCAAAGGTAGTGAAGTATCATCGGTTAATTGTGCAAGTACATATTCAAAACTTCCTTTTTTAAATACCTTTTATATTTTTATTGTTTCTAATAAAGTATAGCCAAAATTTCTGCACGTAAGATAAAAATATATGGTGATACAGGATCTCCTTGACGACAGCCCTTAGCTATAGGGAAAAAAGTTCTGAAAACTAGGTCCGAAATTTAAAAAAATCAATACGTTTAGGATAAAATTTCTGTCGACTGAATCAAAAGCCTTTTCAAAATCAATCAGAACTAATAGTCCTGATATTTGGTCGGATTCCGTGTACTCCATTAAAGCGTAAACTAACCTTATGACCTCACCAATATATCTTCCTGGTAAAAAGCTTTTTGATCCTCATTTATTATTAGTGGGAGTATCTTTTTCATTCTATTGGCTATAACCGCTGAAGCAATTTTATATGATGTGTTTCAGAGAGAAATTTTTTGCTTTAAAATAGTTTTGTTTTGTTTTCTTTTGGTAGGCATGTGATTAATCCTTGTTTCTGAGTAATTGATTTATTTTCATTTTTAGGTCTAACCGAAAGAATTCTAAAAATTATGCTGTAAAACCATCAGGTCCAAGACTTTTTTGTTTTTCATTTTATTAATGCCTCTAAGGTTTCTGCATATGTTAATTCACCCTCTAAAGATGCGGCATTGTCTTCACTTAGTTTTGGTATATCGTTTATTATTTAACAGGGAATCAATATTAATTTGTGTGCAGTTTTCATTTTTATAAAAAAAATTTTTGTAAAAGGTTTCGTTTAGTATTTCTTCTTGATTTCTAATGGTTGTTCCATCATATTTTTAAATTTCTGAAAGATTTGTTTGAAAAATTTCTAAATTCCAAATTTAAAAAATAGCTACTTGGTTTTTCTCTCTACTCAAACCATTTAGCTTTAGATCTAATAAAGGATCCTTTTGTTTTATTTGTTTCAAATTCATTAATTTCAGTTTTTATGTCATTTATTCTGTCTAAAATTTGTTCTTTTTTTGGTGGGTTGTTGTTTTTATCCAGTTCTATCTCATGCAACATTTTTTCTAGATCGATGATTCTCGACTTGTCCTTTTTTCTTTGTTGATGTATAGTAAATTGTTAGGCCTCTAATCTCCATAAGAATCATTTCCTATAGTAATTGATCATTAATGTGATATTTTGAAATGTGGTCGTCGGTTTTAGATTTATATTTGTTTAAAGTATTCTTGATAGTTTCTTTGATTAACTATACATAATTTGAATCTTGTAATAAAGAATTACTGAATTGCCAAAATCCTTTTCCTGTTTGTGTTTCAGATAGAGATAATATTATTGAAATAAGTGAATGGTCTGAATCTATACTTGGACTTATATCACAGTCACTAACATTTTGTAATAGATTATGAGAAATAAAAATATAATCTAGTCGAGCTTGTTTAATTGGAGTAGGCTGACGCCAGGTAAATCTTCTTTCGAAGGGGTTAGTTATAATTGAAAGTATCTTTCATAGGGTCTTGTACTGTATTCCAATCTCCATAAAATAATTTGTGCCCCTCCTAATTGTTCCACGTGATCTTTAATATTGTCATAGAATTCTGGTGAATCTTGGTTTGGGGTATGTATGTTTGCTAATGTGTAAAGTTTTCCACATACTTTTACATTTAATATTATATAATTTCCTGAAACATTATCGACAACCACATCTTCAACTTTAAATTCAAAGTTATTATTAAATAAAAGAGCTGTTCCTCTGGCACTACTTTTGAATGTTGTCATATAGCACTGATTGTAGCCCCATTGTTGCCTAATGATTTGTTCTTGATCTTTAGTAAAATGCACATCTTGTAAACAATAAATGTTGGCTTTTTTCGTAAGAATCGAAACACTTTATTTCTTTTAAAAAGGATTATTTAAACCCCTCCAGTTTAGAAACACAATCTTAATTTTTTTTCTTTTTCAACCATTTTCAAAGGTACTAATTTCTTTGACCCATAATACTATGTAGTCATAAAAATGGCATAGGATGGGATTTGTGAAAGTGTATTTATCAGTGGCATATTTTGTGGATTTTTTCATTGTTTTGTACATGGAAATAAGAATTCAAACATCTTAAAAGTATGAAAGTAAAAAGCACTTCCGGCATCTAAAAACCAAGATAAATTTATGGTTTATTTTGGTACACTCTTTGTTTTTAAGAAACTTGACATATGGTTCTTTATTCTTAGAGAACTACAGTGGTTTGTTTAAACGTAACACTACTATTTCAGGCATTGTATTTTTGTCCCTATAATACTGTTTAAACACCATTAAAACAACATATTACCATTAGTGTAATATCTAACTCACCATAGTATACAACGAGAAGGGTATGTTTACCAGAGATGTGTTACATGACCTTGAAACAATGAAGTGTACCTTTAGTTCTGTTAGCACAGGACACTTTATATAGTGAAATTAGTTACTATTACATAAGTTAATGTTACAGATCATGAGGAGCACAGTTATTCCTGTAAATAATCTTTACAGAAGTGTGAATAAAACGTAGCATTATATGTACAAACTTTGTGTGTGACTTTGTATAGAGTGTATGGTTTCTTGATCATTTATGTCAGTTGCACAACATTTGGTTCTAAGCTTAATACCTTACAGATTAACAAGGTATCGTTATGTCGATATATCATAGATAAAAACGTATATTAATTTTCGCAACTTAGTTTGATTTTGTGTGCAACATATAATTTCCCTGTGATTTGTATCAGTCATATACAAGAGAAGCAGTGTCACTTTGAAGTATAGATTAGGAGGCTTGACGTATGGTTATCCTTTCTAGCGCATCTACAATACTATGTACTGCATTATACTACTGACTCTGGCATTGTATCATCGATAATGTTTTGTCAATTCAAATAGTATGTTATCAATAAAGTAGTATCTAGCCCACAGCAGTGTGCACCTAGGAGGATGTATTTAGCATAAATGTTTTTTTTAGCTTTTTTGGTTGAGTCCCATCCGGGATTCGAACCCGCACCCTCAGAGTCAGGTACCTAATCGCCAGCACACAAAGTTAGCCGCCAAATCCGTTCAGCCACCGCGACTTCCACAAAAATGACGGTGCGGGTTCGAATATATATGGATTGCAGCTGAAAAAGGAAAGAAGCAAGACATAAAGACCGTACATCACATAGTTCCTGATCGTTTTCTATATGCTTCCTCGTCTCTATGGATGTGTACACATCCGGTTATGAACTACTCACTGTGCTAGTGTCTGCAAACTTCTTGCAGTATCTGAACTCAGCGACGTACCATTTATCCCTCCATGTAGAGAATAAATTGTGTGGTGAAAAGTATCTACTACTACATAATCTACTATCAAAAGGATCACAAAAACAAAGTTACTCCGTTTCCCCTAATCAATCTCCACAATCGTAGTCTCTCAACTGCGCTTGTTTGCGGAAGTCAAAACTATCATGTATCTATAAATAGTCAAGCACGTGGTGTATGTGGCTTTATGGTGAGAATATCAGATGTTCCGCTGTAGGCTGACATACATTGGAAGTAAACAATATTATAATATCGGTAGAGATAGAAAACTTGTTGCTGTTTGTACGTTTCGTGATTTATAACTGCCATGTCCATGTGAAGCAGTTTCAGCGCATTTCTTATACCATAAGCGAACACCTATACATAACATGTATAATCAGTAAAGTAAAAATACTCTCTACTATGATGGTAAATCTTGACAAAAGAAATGAAGGAAACGTGGGTTACTTATTAACTTAGTAAGCCTGAGATAACACGTATGCACTCATGTGTTGTTTGATACCACAACATTTCTATATCATGTCAAGAAATAACAGTTTGCTGTCTGCACATCCGTCTAAATTTACAATATAGTAGTATTTATGAAATATAGTGCATAGGTCAAAATATTATTCAGTTATTTACCTGACTCATCAAGGAATAGACTATATTCCGGTTCGTGATAAATAAATATATCCAATCCATGAATAATCCAATTCATGAATAATCCCAAGTCATGAAACAAGTTCACTTTTGAAACACTTTGTTTCAACACAAAGGACTAACTATTGGTAAAGGTAAAAAAATCGGATTGATCACATGTTGACACAGTCACAGTTTGGGCGTGTCCAATCTATGAATAATCCAATCCATGAATAATCCCAAGTCCTGAAACATTTTGTTTCAACACAAAAGGCTAACTAATGGTAAAGGTTAGTTTCAAGTTCTGTATGTACAAAACCCAACATTTCAATATATAATGTTTATGGATAACAACTTCTTCTATTGTGTATGCTTAGAAGTGGATGGATGAATCATAATAATTGGAATATTTTCAAACAGTTTATCACTGTATTTTGTACGAATCCACGAGTGACTAACATAATTCTTTTCATTCCTGTTTGAAAAACATGTAACTGATAGTATGACGATGGTACACTAGAACACTGATATAAACTGTCATCATCACAGACATATTTATACAGTTTAACATTTCAACCACTGGCCTCTGTTACGAAAACATGTCATTCAACTTATTTCACTAGCTTCGCTCATGATGAGATGATAATCGCCTCACTGGGGTCTTGATGAAAAAGGGTATCAATAACAAATAAAAAACGGGGTATTGTACCATATTGGTCATTGTTGAATTGGGATTTTGTCCAAAACATTTTTCCTAACGGATTTTGTCAGTCCCCGAATGAGACGGTGTTACTCCGCAGGTCTTTTTAATCATCACCGATATAGTGGCAACTTAATCCTCGGTTCACAACTCAAGCACGGCGCAAGACTTTCATAAGTTTTTGTTTTCAATTTACGTTCAGAATGTAAGAGCTGCATAAGCGACATCGGGCTTCATTAATAACAAGTTCGTGCTAACTGCATGCAACAACGTTTCTGTGTAGGTGCTTACACCATGTTCAAGCTAACAGTGACAACAACCAACTGATTAGAATTACTGAAAGCTGTGACAAACATCATTTACTTGAATAACAAGGAGTAAATATTTGGATCAGACCAGGTGGGAGCTAAGAACAACAAACGAAGCAAATAATCAGGAGGGATTAAGCACTAAAAACAGTAAACGAACGGATGCTGATTGATAACGTTTGCCTCATCTGGCCTCTTTGCCAAGAAGTATGCCTGAGACATAGTGCATGGAATAAGTCTATCACAGAACTGAACCCACACATCTAATGGCATAATGATATAAATTGTTCATATTCCTCATTCCAGTCTTGGAGGTATTAACATCATCCTTTTTTATTACCATAAGTTTACAAATACATGCAAAACATCATACTGTCTGTTTTCAGTTTCCTGATGATGAAACAGTTATTCGTATTCTGATGCAAAAAATACCTCAAGCCCAACAATTCAGATCAGTTGATCACACTGATTGTGAATTGCTTGGAATAAACAACAAGCGAACACACACCCAGGTGTGTCATAAATTATGTGATACAAATGAAATAAAACATTCTGCCAGAAATTTCTGCAGGAAAAAAATTCTGCCAGATATTTCTGCAGAAAAAAAATCTTCCAGAAATTTCTGCAGAAATGCATTTTCAGAGCCAATTTGTGAGCTTATTAACACGTGAAGACACTGGCTCATGAGCTTTTCGCGTTCGTCTCCTCGAGATCTTTCAAATGATATAAATATGTCCTTCTCGCTTGCTCCCTCCTGCCTTATAAACAAACCTCGAGGGACCAGTGAACAACGTATTTATCTTACCGAACACCTGAATTTTAATTTTGAATTGTTTGAATCAATTCTGTTGAATGCGAGGCGAATCGCCATTTTGCAGACGACACAAGGTTAACAGATTTAGAGTTATCTCCCTTCCATCGATTTTCAATCGCAAAACATTGGTAATTTCCGTGCTTGATGCGTGATTCAATGTTATTCGAGTTAAAAAAGTACCACCATGAAGCACCAGAAGAGTTTGGAATTCCCAGGGGTGTACATTGAAAATAATACATCGCCTGTAAGAGGGTACATCGAAAATAATAGAATAGCGTTTAACCAGTCAGAAAGCGATTATCATGTGTGAGGTAAGATGATAAGAATTATATATTATTTCAAATATTTTGTTGGGTCCCCAAGATTAATTCACTGTACATGTAGCTGTGATATAGAGGTTGAGCTTGCCACTATATCCTGAATAAGTAACTATATTTTCTGGGTTGATGATACCTTAGGGTGGAATATATAAATGAACAATGATTACTTAGGAATATGTGTTGACATGTGTGTTTGGGGTGAGACCGCAAAAGAGTAGCCAAACGAACATATTTTTAACGACACTTTTTAATTTATGCTGACGAAGGTAAATCCACATTAACAAATAGTTTTCACTTTTTAATGATGGGATTATGAATTAGGCTATCCCCGAAATGTCCGGGAATTAAATTATTCCTACTTTGTAATAATCCTGAAACATTGCAAAGTAACCAGTTGTCGATAAGGACGTTATAGTTCCACATTGACGCATTCCCCGAGTGAATGTTCATACGTACCTTCAGTTTGAAACACATAATAAGGGTTCAGTTTGGAGGCTTTCATTTAGGCATTAACCCCAAATGATCTGCGAAACGAACGCAATTTCTAAACGGTTTTCCTTATTATTAGGCAGAATTTGTGCACAGCAGGGGTAATTCTAAATTAATTATACTAAATTAATAATTCTGCCAGATATTTCTGCAGAAAAAAAATCTTCCAGAAATTTCTGCAGAAATGCATTTTCAGAGCCAATTTGTGAGCTTATTAACACGTGAAGACACTGGCTCATGAGCTTTTCGCGTTCGTCTCCTCGAGATCTTTCAAATGATATAAATATGTCCTTCTCGCTTGCTCCCTCCTGCCTTATAAACAAACCTCGAGGGACCAGTGAACAACGTATTTATCTTACCGAACACCTGAATTTTAATTTTGAATTGTTTGAATCAATTCTGTTGAATGCGAGGCGAATCGCCATTTTGCAGACGACACAAGGTTAACAGATTTAGAGTTATCTCCCTTCCATCGATTTTCAATCGCAAAACATTGGTAATTTCCGTGCTTGATGCGTGATTCAATGTTATTCGAGTTAAAAAAGTACCACCATGAAGCACCAGAAGAGTTTGGAATTCCCAGGGGTGTACATTGAAAATAATACATCGCCTGTAAGAGGGTACATCGAAAATAATAGAATAGCGTTTAACCAGTCAGAAAGCGATTATCATGTGTGAGGTAAGATGATAAGAATTATATATTATTTCAAATATTTTGTTGGGTCCCCAAGATTAATTCACTGTACATGTAGCTGTGATATAGAGGTTGAGCTTGCCACTATATCCTGAATAAGTAACTATATTTTCTGGGTTGATGATACCTTAGGGTGGAATATATAAATGAACAATGATTACTTAGGAATATGTGTTGACATGTGTGTTTGGGGTGAGACCGCAAAAGAGTAGCCAAACGAACATATTTTTAACGACACTTTTTAATTTATGCTGACGAAGGTAAATCCACATTAACAAATAGTTTTCACTTTTTAATGATGGGATTATGAATTAGGCTATCCCCGAAATGTCCGGGAATTAAATTATTCCTACTTTGTAATAATCCTGAAACATTGCAAAGTAACCAGTTGTCGATAAGGACGTTATAGTTCCACATTGACGCATTCCCCGAGTGAATGTTCATACGTACCTTCAGTTTGAAACACATAATAAGGGTTCAGTTTGGAGGCTTTCATTTAGGCATTAACCCCAAATGATCTGCGAAACGAACGCAATTTCTAAACGGTTTTCCTTATTATTAGGCAGAATTTGTGCACAGCAGGGGTAATTCTAAATTAATAATTCCATCTTTGATTGGTAGGCCATGGCTCTTTTGGGTACAGGCTGCCCCTGAGTTACAGGAGTACTGCAGTGAGGCGTGTAGCAATATACTTCGCGTGTGTGCATGATACCGGTTGTGCTGGGGAATGTTTACACATTTTTCAGTCCTATAATTTTCACGGCATTGTTTTGCTTTTTACGTTTGACATTTGATGGTATTTACTGACTGCATGTAATGAATTAAGAGGTTTAAGCGTTCAGGCGCGAGAACCTTAGAACCAGCAAAATATAATACTGACACGTCTAAAATATTCAATATCACGTATTGATAAGCAGGATCTTCGCGATCAGTCTCGTGTTTACCAACCGTCAAAAACACCCAAGAAAGGGGAGGCAGCTCAACCTTAGTGGTAAACACATATAAGATGATCCACTACCTGACAAATGAATATGTGCACTTCCGCTGGTGTTCCTGGCTACTTCACAAACCACTCCGGGAAGCGCACGTGTGTGCGGCCCTTAAACCCCGACAGGTCTTAAGTCCCGATTGAACATGAATAATCATTAGTGGGCGGGGCTTATGTGCTACGTCACATATGGGCAACAATGGTTTCTGTAGAACTAAGGATAGAATACATGTCTCAATGACAGGCCTCTTTGCGTTATGCAATGTCTCAACCACAAGATGCATACGAGATATGTGTAAGTATTTAGTATATGTGCCGTTTATTCAATATGATGTGCTTTTGATTTTTTTAGACGCAGCTTCCTACAGGTAGCATTGGCTGAGCTGAAGCGATTTCCAAAGCCATCTCGAAAACATCCACTGGCTGACATTAGACTATGCCATGTCTCAGCCCAGTCCTAACTTTTCATTGCAATCCTTCCATACACAGTAAAATATATTGTCAGCCGACGTAATACTTATGCGATGCATATTGCCACACCTAAATAGGGTATTTCCGCGCATGTCAAATGTGGGTCAACTCTGATAGTGCACTGATGTAAGGCAGGTTACCCAGGCGGAAGCAATGCTAGTCACGCTATGTGCTAGTTCACATTTTGAAAAATAAAAGGAAATATATATATCCCCAATTTTTCCTAGAATGACAACTCATTCTTCTGCAATTTTGGTCTTGTATGTGAAGTGGACAGATAAATTCTTTTAAAGTGTAATAGTTTCTGGTATGAAGCCAAATTAAATATAAAGCATAAAAAATAACCACTATACCAAAACCTTCACCAGTTAATATATGTGCAAGAGGCCAGTTCTCTCTAGAATACCATTGTGTAGAGGTTGTTGTTAAAGACAGCACACCTATTCACTCTTAAATGTCATTTATATTTCTTTCATAACTGGAAATCACTTAAATATCAACAATTTCGTAGTATTTATGGAATTATTTTTATCCCTTCTTGACAATCTTGGTAATCCCTGATCACTTGGAGCCTATACAGCCTTCTGTAGACCAAATATTTCATTCACTCTCTCTCCCATTTCAGTCACCACTTTCCGCACTCTCGGCGCTTCATGGCGAACAGTCAGCGGGCAGATGACAGGTGGTGGCAGCTGCTCAGGGGAGATCCATCCAGCCCCAGGCACCCCAAGAGACTGGTAGGACATGAAAAGTATCTTCATTTTCCCCTACGATTTGAGAAAAGGACCAGTTGGAACTTAAGACCCTGTCGGAGCTTAAGACCTCGTCTACCAGGTCTTAAGTTCCGACAAGGTCTTAAGCTCCGGTTGAAGTCTTGCCCCCTACCTGGCCCCTCATGGTTGATTGTGGCTGGTGCAGACCATTCCCCTGATCACTGGGAGCCTATACAGACCTCTGTAGACCAAATATTTCATTCACTCTCCCTCTCTTTTCAGTCACCCCTTTCCGCACTCTCGGCGCTTCATGGCAAACAGTCAGCGGGCAGATGACAGGTGGTGGCAGCTGCTCAGGGGAGATCCATCCAGCCCCAGGCACCCCAAGAGACTGGTAGGACATGAAAAGCATCTTCATTTTGCCCTACCTTTTCAGAAACGGACCAGTCGGAACTTAAGACCCTGTTTGAGTTTAAATATTTAAATATTTTAACTCTGAAAAGGTCTTCAGTCCTGGTTGAAGTCTTGCCCCCTACCTGGCCCCTCATGGTTGATTGTGGCTGGTGCAGACCATTCCCCTGATCACTCTGTAGACCAAATATTTCATTCACTCTCTCTCTCTTTTCAGTCACCACTTTCCGCACTCTCGGCGCTTCATGGCGAACAGTCAGCGGGCAGATGACAGGTGGTGGCAGCTGCTCAGGAGAGATCCATCCAGCCCCAGGCACCCCAAGAGACTGGTAGGACATAAAAAAACATGTTCATTTTCCCCTACGATTTCAGAAAAGGACCAGTCGGAACTTAAGACCCTGTCGAAGCTTAAGACCTCGTCTACCAGGTCTTAAGTTCCGACAAGGTCTTAAGCTCCGGTTGAAGTTTTGCCCCCTACCTGGCCCCTCATGGTTGATTGTGGCTGGTGCAGACCATTCCCCTGATCACTTGGAGCCTGTACAGACCTCTGTAGACCAAATATTTCATTCACTCTCTCTCAAGTCACAATATGGAGGTTGAGAATGGAGACTGGCTGCCTGCATATGATTTCAAATGGTTCGTGAGGACAGTCGACCTCTTAACATCCCAGCCCTGGTTCGTGTAGCCAGCAGAAATCTGTCACGTAGGTGACATAGGATGATCTGACGGTCTTCTGCTTGTGTCGTCACACATGGACAACCTGACCTTTTGCAATCAGAAGCGGTGCCAGTTTTTTTGTAGATGACCTCTCAAGTCATACACAGTACGATATCTGCATCCCATTGCTCTTGCGACGTCAATAACTGATCTTCTCGCTTTTCACATGCCAACGGCACATTCATGTTGCACAGTCGTGCCATTTAAAATATCGTTAGAACTGTGGTTTAAAGGTGTTTTTTATCCCCCCGTCATGTAATGTGGGGGGATATAGTTGACGCCTCGTCTGTCCATCCATCCGTAATCATTTTGTTTCCGAAACATAACTCAGAAACCATTCAATATTTTTAGACCAAACTTGATAGATATGGTAATCTCAGCCAATGGTTGTGCCTTTTGCTGGTTACAGATTTTTGGCATTTATACTTTTTTTTTTTTATGTGGAACATTTTGGTGTTAGTTTTATGATTGGGTGGGCTTCGTTTCCGGAGCAGAACTCAAAAACCATGTGGTATTTTTCTGCAAAACTTGGTAGATATATCAGTCAGAGCCTGAAGTGGTGCCTTTTGCCATGTACAGGATCTTGTGATGTATTATTTTCTCGGTTTCCATGGAAACATTTCAGACTTAGTCTCGAAATGGGGGGATGGTATTCATTTCCGGAGCAGAACTGAAAAACCGTTCAGTGTTTTTTCTGCAAAACTTGGTAGATATATCAATCAGAACCTATAGTGGTACCTTTTGCTATGTATAGGATCTTGTGATCATGGAAACACTTTGGACCTTGCCTGAAAAGTGAAAGGTGTGTTTTATTTCCAGAGCAGAACTCTCAAACTTCTCTCAAAATGGGGGGGGTGGGCTTTGTTACCAGGGCTCAACTCGAAAACCATTTCATATCTTTCAACAGATCTTGGGAGATATATCAGACATGTCTTGAAATTGTGACTTTGCTGGTTACAGATCTATGGCATTTATAATTTTCATGATTTCCATGGAAACAATTCAAACTTAGTCTATAAAAACAATGAGTAACTCTCAGATTATTTGTCCTTTCAAACATGTGGGGGCCGGATGGATATGTCATCTTCTGATGACTCTTGTTTCACTTCTTGAGGCCAATGCAAACATGTGCAAATGAGGAAAACTTCGATGCAAAGATCACATGAACGATTGCACATGCAAAACCTGATGTGGCACTAACGTCATTTGCTCGACGAATTGATGGGTTTGAGTGGGTTTTGCTAACGGTTTTCTGGAGTCGAAAGTTTGGGATCCCATTTCGGATATACAGATGTATCATCAGAGAAAAATTATTCATTCTTATCCTCCCGGCATATAATGGAAGAGGAGAATACAGTGTTTTGTGTAAATGGGCTGTTCTGTCTGGGCTCAATTTCTTCAGGGTGACTTGTGATAGCTTTCATTAAAGATCAGATGAAAGACGCTGAACTTTACTGACATTTCTTTTGGTCCACAATCTGCACATTGTATTGACTCCACCCATCCATGATTTGACCCCAAGTTCAAGGTTGTTTAGAGTGTTTCAGATTGAAACTTCGGGTGACCATTGTTGACAGTGGACACTGCAAAATTGAGATGGTCATTCCATGCCGATATGGCTGTCAAATAGTAACTGCTTCCTAACAGTTATCGCCAGTATATCAGTATCAGTGTGCACAGTTCGGGGCATTGAATTAACAATTTCTGTTTTGTTTGCAGTGTTTTTTCACAACACTAGAGGACAGCTCAAGAATCTTGTGCGATGTAACATAAGAGGAAAATTAAAGAAAAAGTTATGAACTGCATAAATGTTTTCACCTTAGTCAGGGCAATATCACACAATCAACATAATAGCAATCTATATCATACATAATAGTGCATGTTAACAAAAGTGATTAATTGCTCCATTCCCTATCAGTCTAGCGCAAAAATCAATCAACTAGTCACACAATCAAATATCAGAGGTTACTGTATCATGATACAAACATACATTAATTCACAAATGAGACAAGGAATTCTGAAATGGCGATAGAGTAAATTGTGAGGAAACACCTATTTGTACTGCCATGATTCTCTTCTGCCATCTTATATAAAAACATGATCAGCAGCAGTGAACTGACAGGCCATATTGGTGAATAGCTCAGTAAGTACCATGACTAAATCTTACTGCACGGAATATTTTCGTAAATACTGCTAAAATATGGTGATAACTTTTCAGCAACATGTTAACAGCCTGTTAAGAAAGGATATTTTTCAATGAAACATAATGTTGCTGTGGAAGTTAGTGGGAAAACACTTCAGTTTTAAGCAACCTGTAAAGGCAAGTACACACTTTAATAATTCATACTTTTATGCTTTCCTGTTGATATTTTACCATGGATACCAGTTGGCAAATAGTGACAGATTTCATAGTACTGGGCGTGAAGCTATAGTTACTTTAAATGGAATGGATTGTTTAGTGGCCCAGATTTGAACACAGCTTTGTTTTGTGGTCTATCAGTGACAAGAGCCCACATTGTCGAGTCATTGTTACCTGGTTTCTAAATTCATAGAACCGATAAATTTGACAACAAATTAGGATAAAGTCACCTCTGCCACTATTTGGGTGTCTGAGTTAATCTTTTCAGTGTAAAGTCACAAGATGTGAGTATTGTGAGTATGAAATGTGTTCACTGTTGTTGGCACAACATGCCACAAACCCTTTTGATTGAACTAAACAATGTTGCATATGATTCATTCATTCTGTTTGACCCTTTTGGCATATGAATAGACATGGTTTTCTTTTTAAAAAACACTTTTTTCATTTTTGACTTTCAAACAAGTATGTAGTCTCATGGCTGTTAATTTCCTATTTGACATTTAACATGATAATTATTGACACCATTTTCAACTTGTACAAAGACTTGTTGTGACAGGGGAGGTGTATCTTTGCACAATCAGCATAATCAGAAGCCTTCACATCCAAGTTAGGCTAATGTTGGCAGTATGTAATCAAGCACCCTCATTTTGCACTGATATCCTCTACCACCTTTTAGATGCTGTCACAACTGGACATGTAGGTACATACCATGTTAAGTAAGTCTTCTGGTCCAGGCTGTGTCTCAATATCAAATTTAATGACTCACTTACCCTTATTCATTAGATTTGTATTTCTGAGGGGTTTTTTTTCACTTTGAGAAGAGTAACCAATAAACTCCTTAAGTTTTCTTCATTTTTTTTAAAAACTGACTAATGTGTGAAATGTGGGTTTGTTGAAGCAATTTTAAATCTCAATCACATGAGGTCATGAGTATCAAAATCATATTCCTTTAATGTAGTAGACTCTGATGTGTCAGTATAGGAAGGCAAACAACTGACCATTACTGAACAGGAAGTTGTGTAGTTACCAGTTTTTAGGTTTAAACATTATTCGATATTCGACATATGCCTTTGCTTGGAACTATCACATGCCCCCCTTCTTTTGTGACAAATGAGTGAAATCCCATGGTATCTGTTTGATTATAAAAGATTCTTCATTAATGCAGAAATACATTTTGCAAAGCATTTTTGAAATAATGTTACCTGAGGGTTATAATAGACCTAATTTGTCTCTAGCAGCTATTTCAATGCAACAAATCTCCTCTTTATGGATATGTTGGACAGGAGAAAGTATTGAAGTATCATTCAGTTGCCTTTTATAGTCGACATCTCATCTGTCTGTCCGTCTGGTTGTCCATAATGATTTTCTTCCCCGAGCATAACTCAAAAACTGTTCAATATTATACAGTAAAAGTGGTAGATATACCAAAAATACATTTTGGTGGTGCCTTTAGCTATTTACAGATTTTTGTCATTTTTTTTCCTGGAAACAATTCAGACTTTGTCTCAAAAGGGAAGGGTGGAGTTCGTTTCCGGAGCATAAATCAAAAAACGTTTCATAATTTTAGACCAAAATTGATAGATACAGTAATCTCAACCTATGGTTGTGCCTGTTGCTAGTGACAGATTTTTGGCATTTTTTTTGGTTTTCTATGAAACGTTTTGGTCTTAGTCAAATGGTGCAGTGGGTTTGTTCCTGGAGCAGAACTCAAAAACCGTTGAGTATTTTTCTGCAAAATTTTTTTTGGACAGTCAGAATGTAAAGTGGTGCCTTTTGCTGTTTACAGGTTTGTGTGAGTTATCAAATGGAGGACCTTGAAGTGGTGCCTCTCTGTTTACAGATATATGGCGTTTATATTTTTCTTGATTTCCATGGAAACAATTCAAACGTAGTCTAAAAAGTCATTAAGTAACTGTCAGATGATTTGTCCTTTCAAATATGTGGGGGCTGGGGGGATATGTCATCTTCTTATGACTCTTGTGATTTATTATTATCTCGGTTTCCGTGGAAACATTTAGGACAAAAAGTTTCTCAAAAGTTATAGGTGTGTTTCGTTTCCGGAGCAGAACTCAAAAAACTTCTAAATATCTGTCAGTAAACCATGGTAGCACAACTCAAAAACCATTTCATATCTTTCAACAGATCTTGACACATATATGATACAGATCTTGAAATGGTGACTTTGCTGATTACAGATATAATTTATACTTTTAACCTTAAGTGAGATATGATATGATATGATATGATATGACATGATATGATATGATATGATATGATATGATATGATATGATATGATATGATATGATATGATACGGTACGATACGGTATGATAAGATATGATATGATACGATACGATATGATATATGATATGATATATGATATGATATGATATATGACATGACATGACATGATATAGGATATTTATATAGCACACATATCCACACATTAGTACATGCTCAAGGCACTGGTATTGTTTCCCTCGATCACTGGATGTCAATCTGAACAGCACACTGGGACACATAGTCACAGTACTTAGTCCAAGTTCACTGCATGTTGCGTACTGGAGTTTGCCAGTATCCATTTGGCCACCATCTGGTCATATGCCAACGGATTTGTGGGTTGTGCACTGTACATTAGAGGTCTGCAACACAAATAGTCTGCACACAAAGTTGACTTCAAGGTTCTTTACACCCGATCACAGTTGGGCTCGATCCTGACACCTCAACCTCGCTGGGTCACTAGCCTGGCACCTTAGCCAGCTCACCTACCATACCCCCTGTAACTATTCTTTTAAATATTTGGGGGCCAGGGGAATATGTCAGCTTCTGATGACCCTTGTTTCATTGTGGTTGTGACATGATGCTGATTACCACTTTTCCAAGATATAAAACATCATTAATTTGGAAGAACAACAAGTGTATAGGTTAGATGTAAAGTATTTTTAGAGTCCTCCTTTTTGGAAGCAATGATATTTGAATCCAGCAATCCAGCAGGACAAACGGACTTTTTCTGTAGGCTGGTGCATTGGATCATAGACACATTTTGGTCAGTGTCCAACACTGTAAGTTGTGCAGCAGCATCAACATGCACATGCTATGTAAGTTAAGGCTTGCTAAACTTATTTGGAGTGCAGAAGTCAACAGTAATCATTATGCTCATGTATTTTTGTACTAAGGTTTGGAATGTACAAATCATGTTTTATTTGGAACACATTTTTCAGCCAGAACTATCATGGACATGTATGATTAATAGTCATTCTTCTTTAGTCAACACATTATATAGGTTGAGATAGAAAAATGTTATCACTAAATATACTGCCAGTGCCCTGTTGCCAATACCTGTGCATTGTAAGGAAGTCTGTCTTCTTCATGCACTAGGCTGTTGTGTTTGGGAGTTTGAATCAAACTTGGTGCTGGTAAGTTTCAACACCCTTGTTTTTTGCTGTTTTTGACAATGTTTCTTTTCACTCAAACTCAACGAATATTGAATTATATTTAAAGTGACCATTAAGCGCACAAAAACTTACATTTATCTAAGAGTATAAATGACTTCACCATGATTCAGTTTATGTATATATATGACTATCAAATTCTGTGATGTTCCCACTCTCTTTTTTTTTTTGTTGTTGTTGTTGTATATAATGAACAATAAACAATTAAGGAAGAGTCAGTTTTTGAATAGTATGTCCTTGTACCTAAAATGTATTTTTTCACATCCATAGCTAAGCCAGTCATGGTGCATGAACATGTCAATAAATATGGATTAGTATCTGTGGCTTTTGCACTGAATGTGTTTCTCTACTCTTGTTCATTTTCAGTAAATTTTATAACATTATTAACATTAATCACATAATGTGAGATAAAAAAAAGAATGGTAAACATGACATTATGTATTACTATACCTCTCCATATAGCTTAGATATTGTTGAGTGTGGCATTTGATAACAACAACAAAAAATAAACAAAAACATGTGAAATACAATTGATCCTAATGATTGATATTGATACATTTCAGGCACAACCTGCAAGAAAGAAAAGTAAGGAAGTCGCAGTGGCTGATCCGTCTAGACAGCTGACTTTGTGTGCTGGCGATTAGGGTGCAGGTTCAAGTCCCAAGTGGGACTCAACCAAAAAAGTAGTAGAATTTGTACTTTACTAAGAAAGTGTAATCCCAAATATGACATACATCACATCTGATCACTTCCTAAATGGCAGTGTAATCACAATCAGTTATGCCTTGATATGGGAACAATAAGTCAAACTCAATATTCCCTATCTCAGGGAAAGGTAGTTGACAAATATCAAATAAAATATGTGTGATCTGATATGAGATATCAAATGTGATTTTTATGGTCATATCTAAAGTTTTAGTCACAGATGCAGAAGCATCTTCCTGATGCCTGATATAAAGGAAATTATTGTTGATGTAATTATTACTGAGACAGATACACAGAAAAGATGTATTTGACTTGCACGTTTCCACTGGTGAGGCAGTATAGTATTCCCAGAAATTATTGAGAATCATGTTGCGTCATGTAACTCATTACGTTTATTAACTTCTGGTGTTTTACTTACATAAACATGTTAAAACATCATCCTTTTACAGTCTGTCTTGTTTTAGTACTTTGTTAGACCTCCTCGCTCAGCAATGCATGCCTGAATACGCCTAGGCACACTACCCATCAAAGTTTGTAGGTAATCGTGTGACAGGGTATCCCAATATTGGACCACCTCGGCCTTCATATCTTCAATATTTCTCAGTCCCTTTTGGTTTATTCTGTCCTTCATGACTCCCCACACATTCTCAATTGGGTTTAGGTCTGGGCTGTAACTGGGCAAGTCTAAAACTGGAACATTTTCGCCCGACAACCACTGTTTTGTGTAGCGCGCAGTGTGTTTTGGGTCATTATCATGCTGGAAAATCCAATCATCTTCATACAATGTTTGTGCTGTCGGAAGAAGGTGACCATTTAGAATGTCAACGTATCTTTCTTTTGTCAAGTTTCCCGTAAAAACACACAATGGCGTCACTCCGCGAGCCGATATGCCACCCCACATGTGAAACTTCGGGCTATGTTTTGGTCGCTGGTAGATAGGTTTGACAGTATCTTTGGTCCAAATTTTCACACAATTAGGGAAAAGCCAAACAGAACTTTCATCCGAAAAGAAAACATTATCCCAATCTTGATTTTCATGAGCCCGACACCAGTTTAAACGTTTTTCCTTTTGTGCATCTTTCATCAACGGCAAGGGAATTCCACGTTTTTTCACCCAATTAAGTCTCTGTAATTCCTGCCTAACTGTTTCATTGCATACCTGAGGACTTTCTCTGCTAATCATGTAATTTCTGATGTTCTCAACACTTTTCAATTTGCCCCTACTCTCAATCTGCCCAAGTCTTCGGCAATCCACAACACTGAATTTCCTAGGCCGACCTGCCCCTGCTTTGTGCTGTATCCCGGTTCCTGTTTGAATATTCTTCAAAGTTCTGTATACTGTAGACAGAGGAATACCATGTCTACAAGCTAACACTTTAGCATCAGCCTCACCACTTTCAAAATCATCTAGAATGAGCTTTCTTTTCTCTCTTGCTGTAAATTCTGCCATGTCAACACAGGAAGCCGTCTGCTCAGACAAGGGAGATAACTCTTGACGTAATGAGCTGCCTTCTAAGCCTTCAAGAGTTGTCTCCCTTATTTAGTATGCTTAGTGCATAGTGAAAGCCCTTTTTCCAATCTTAGCATCATTAGAAAAAAAACAAAGATTTTCTCAATAATTTCTGGGAACACTGTATATGCTCAGCTTTCTGTGAACCCTTAGTACCAATACTATATGCCATAGTAACAATCAGACAATTCCCTCGGCTCTGTAGTGGCATGGCTAATGACATATTTGTCATTTTTCCATTCAGAGAATAAATGTATTTGACAGTTCAAAGGCTTCTGACAGATTTTAGCCGTAATTGTCCAATAAGACATTTTTATGTTTGATGTTAAATTCATTATATTTTTCTCATATTTTCCTCCCTTCAGGTTATCATGACATTAAAACCAAATGTTTCTATTAATGATTAACTTCATATGTTCACAGGTTGTTCACCATTCATCCCATGTTGGGTTGATCGCCTAGTCCAGATCAACAATTTGCAGACAGCTTGGAATTCAGTTGATGTCTACTCTTCCTCTCAAGTGAAGCATTGTGAACTGAGTGCAGCGGCACTGTTGAATTTCTAGATTTAGCATTAAGTTAGGGTAATTCATGCACCCACTTGCCATTGATTTTAAAGGCATGTGACGAATGAAAAAGTTAAAAATCTGTAAAAAATAGAAGTCTTGTGCAAGTACAGTGGGAAGTTAATGACAAGTTTGAAATGCAATTTGGTATCATCAGCCCAGAGAACATGTCCAAATTCCCTAAACTGTAGATTTTAAAGGCATTATTCCATTTTTGGTCTCAGTCATGTGACGAATAACAAAGTTAAAAATCTGTCAAAAATAGAAGTCTTGTGCAAGTACAGTGGGAAGTTAATGACAAGTTTGAAATGCAATTTGGTATCATCAGCCCAGAGAACATGTCCAAATTCCCTAAACTGTAGATTTTAAAGGCATTAATCCATTTTTGGTCTCAGTCATGTGACGAATAAAAAAGTTAAAAATATGTCAAAAATAGAAGTCTTGAGCAAGGACATTGAAAAGTTCATCACAAGTTTGAATATGCAATTTGGTATCATCAGCCCAGAGAACATGTCCAAATTCCCTAAACTGTAGATTTTAAAGGCATTATTCCATTTTTGGTCTCAGTCATGTGACGAATAAAAAAGTTAAAAATCTGTCAAAAATAGAAGTCTTGAGCAAGTACATTGAAGAGTTAATGACAAGTTTGAAATGCAATTTGGTATCATCAGCCCAGAGAACATGTCCAAATTCCCTAAACTGTAGATTTTAAAGGCATTATTCCATTTTTGGTCTCAGTCATGTGACGAATAAAAAAGTTAAAAATCTGTCAAAAATAGAAGTCTTGAGCAAGGACATTGAAAAGTTCATCACAAGTTTGAATATGCAATTTGGTATCATCAGCCCAGAGAACATGTCCAAATTCCCTAAACTGTAGATTTTAAAGGCATTATTCCATTTTTGGTCTCAGTCATGTGACGAATAAAAAAGTTAAAAATCTGTCAAAAATAGAAGTCTTGAGCAAGTACATTGAAAAGTTCATGACAAGTTTGAAATGCAATTTGGTATCATCAGCCCAGAGAACATGTCCAAATTCCCTAAACTGTAGATTTTAAAGGCATTATTCCATTTTTGGTCTCAGTCATGTGACGAATAAAAAAGTTTAAAATCTGTAAAAAATAGAAGTCTTGAGCAAGTACACTGGGATGTTAGTGACAAGTTTGAAATGCAATTTGGTATCATCAGCCCAGAGAACATGTCCAAATTCCCTAAACTGTAGATTTTAAAGGCATTATTCCATTTTTGGTCTCAGTCATGTGACGAATAAAAAAGTTAAAAATCTGTAAAAAATAGAAGTCTTGAGCAAGTACATTGAAGAGTTAATGACAAGTTTGAAATGCAATTTGGTATCATCAGCCCAGAGAACATGTCCAAATTCCCTAAACTGTAGATTTTAAAGGCATTATTCCATTTTTGGGCTCAGTCATGTGACGAATAAAAAAGTTAAAAATCTGTCAAAAATAGAAGTCTTGAGCAAGGACATTGAAAAGTTCATCACAAGTTTGAATATGCAATTTGGTATCATCAGCCCAGAGAACATGTCCAAATTCCCTAAACTGTAGATTTTAAAGGCATTATTCCATTTTTGGTCTCAGTCATGTGACGAATAAAAAAGTTAAAAATCTGTCAAAAATAGAAGTCTTGAGCAAGTACATTGAAGAGTTAATGACAAGTTTGAAATGCAATTTGGTATCATCAGCCCAGAGAACATGTCCAAATTCCCTAAACTGTAGATTTTAAAGGCATTATTCCATTTTTGGTCTCAGTCATGTGACGAATAAAAAAGTTAAAAATCTGTCAAAAATAGAAGTCTTGAGCAAGGACATTGAAAAGTTCATCACAAGTTTGAATATGCAATTTGGTATCATCAGCCCAGAGAACATGTCCAAATTCCCTAAACTGTAGATTTTAAAGGCATTATTCCATTTTTGGTCTCAGTCATGTGACGAATAAAAAAGTTTAAAATATGTAAAAAATAGAAGTCTTGAGCAAGGACATTGAAAAGTTCATGACAAGTTTGAAATGCAATTTGGTATCATCAGCCCAGAGAACATGTCCAAATTCCCTAAACTGTAGATTTTAAAGGCATTATTCCATTTTTGGTCTCAGTCATGTGACGAATAAAAAAGTTAAAAATCTGTAAAAAGTAGAAGTCTTGTGCAAGTACAGTGGGAAGTTAATGACAAGTTTGAAATGCAATTTGGTATCATCAGCCCAGAGAACATGTCCAAATTCCCTAAACTGTAGATTTTAAAGGCATTATTCCATTTTTGGTGACAGTCATGTGACGAATAAAAAAGTTAAAAATCTGTAAAAAATAGAAGTCTTGAGCAAGTACATTGAAAAGTTCATGACAAGTTTGAAATGCAATTTGGTATCATCAGCCCAGAGAACATGTCCAAATTCCCTAAACTGTAGATTTTAAAGGCATTATTCCATTTTTGGTCTCAGTCATGTGACGAATAAAAAAGTTAAAAATCTGTAAAAAATAGAAGTCTTGAGCAAGTACATTGAAAAGTTCATGACAAGTTTGAAATGCAATTTGGTATCATCAGCCCAGAGAACATGTCCAAATTCCCTAAACTGTAGATTTTAAAGGCATTATTCCATTTTTGGTCTCAGTCATGTGACGAATAAAAAAGTTAAAAATCTGTCAAAAATAGAAGTCTTGAGCAAGTACATTGAAAAGTTCATGACAAGTTTGAAATGCAATTTGGTATCATCAGCCCAGAGAACATGTCCAAATTCCCTAAACTGTAGAATTTAAAGACATTATTCCATTTTTGGTCTCAGTCATGTGACGAATAAAAAAGTTAAAAATCTGTAAAAAATAGAAGTCTTGAGCAAGGACATTGAAAAGTTCATGACAAGTTTGAAATGCAATTTGGTATCATCAGCTTAGAGAACATGTCCAAATTCCCTAAAATGTAGATTTTAAAGGCATTAATCCATTTTTGGTCTCAGTCATGTGACGAAAAAAAAAGTTAAAAATATGTAAAAAATAGAAGTCTTGAGCAAGGACATTGAAAAGTTCATCACAAGTTTGAAATGCAATTTGGTATCATCAGCCCAGAGAACATGTCCAAATTCCCTAAACTGTAGATTTTAAAGGCATTATTCCATTTTTGGTCTCAGTCATGTGACGAATAAAAAAGTTAAAAATCTGTAAAAAGTAGAAGTCTTGTGCAAGTACAGTGGGAAGTTAATGACAAGTTTGAAATGCAATTTGGTATCATCAGCCCAGAGAACATGTCCAAATTCCCTAAACTGTAGATTTTAAAGGCATTATTCCATTTTTGGTGACAGTCATGTGACGAATAAAAAAGTTAAAAATCTGTAAAAAATAGAAGTCTTGAGCAAGTACATTGAAGAGTTAATGACAAGTTTGAAATGCAATTTGGTATCATCAGCCCAGAGAACATGTCCAAATTCCCTAAACTGTAGATTTTAAAGGCATTATTCCATTTTTGGTCTCAGTCATGTGACGAATAAAAAAGTTAAAAATCTGTAAAAAATAGAAGTCTTGAGCAAGTACATTGAAGAGTTAATGACAAGTTTGAAATGCAATTTGGTATCATCAGCCCAGAGAACATGTCCAAATTCCCTAAACTGTAGATTTTAAAGGCATTATTCCATTTTTGGTCTCAGTCATGTGACGAATAAAAAAGTTAAAAATCTGTCAAAAATAGAAGTCTTGTGCAAGTACAGTGGGAAGTTAATGACAAGTTTGAAATGCAATTTGGTATCATCAGCCCAGAGAACATGTCCAAATTCCCTAAACTGTAGATTTTAAAGGCATTAATCCATTTTTGGTCTCAGTCATGTGACGAATAAAAAAGTTTAAAATATGTCAAAAATAGAAGTCTTGAGCAAGGACATTGAAAAGTTCATCACAAGTTTGAAATGCAATTTGGTATCATCAGCCCAGAGAACATGTCCAAATTCCCTAAACTGTAGATTTTAAAGGCATTATTCCATTTTTGGTCTCAGTCATGTGACGAATAAAAAAGTTAAAAATCTGTAAAAAATAGAAATCTTGAGCAAGTACATTGAAAAGTTCATGACAAGTTTGAAATGCAATTTGGTATCATCAGCCCAGTGAACATGTCCAAATTCCCTAAACTGTAGATTTTAAAGGCATTATTCCATTTTTGGTCTCAGTCATGTGACGAATAAAAAAGTTAAAAATCTGTCAAAAATAGAAGTCTTGAGCAAGTACACTGGGATGTTAGTGACAAGTTTGAAATGCAATTTGGTATCATCAGCCCAGAGAACATGTCCAAATTCCCTAAACTGTAGATTTTAAAGGCATTATTCCATTTTTGGTCTCAGTCATGTGACGAATAAAAAAGTTAAAAATCTGTAAAAAATAGAAGTCTTGAGCAAGTACATTGAAGAGTTAATGACAAGTTTGAAATGCAATTTGGTATCATCAGCCCAGAGAACATGTCCAAATTCCCTAAACTGTAGATTTTAAAGGCATTATTCCATTTTTGGTCTCAGTCATGTGACGAATAAAAAAGTTAAAAATCTGTCTAAAATAGAAGTCTTGAGTAAGTACACTGGGATGTTAATGACAAGTTTGAAATGCAATTTGGTATCATCAGCCCAGAGAACATGTCCAAATAACCTAAACTGTAGATTTTAAAGGCATTATTCCATTTTTGGTGACAGTCATGTGACGAATAAAAAAGTTAAAAATCTGTAAAAAATAGAAGTCTTGAGCAAGTACATTGAAAAGTTCATGACAAGTTTGAAATGCAATTTGGTATCATCAGCCCAGAGAACATGTGCAAATGTCGTAATCTGTAAATTTTAAAGGCGTTATTTCAATATATTGTGAAGGTGATGTGACAAATAAGATTGTTCATAATCTCTCATAATTTGAACTATTGACTAGGTAGAATCACAACTTCTTAACAAGTATGAAATGCTCTTTACTGTAATAAGCTTAGAGAACATCTTCAAAATTCCATAAACTGTAGGTGTTAAGGGCAATGTTCCATTTCTGGTCAAGGGTGTATGACAAATAGAAATAGTTAATAACCTCGGAAAGTAAGAACTTTTGACCCAGTACATTCAGAAATTGACCACAAGTTTGGAATGTAATTTACTATCATCTGTACAAAGGAAATATTGAAACTCCATAAACTGTAGGGTTTGCATGCTTTATTCCAAGTGCATGGGACTAATGATTCATGTATAATGTAGAGTCAATTAAAAAGAAAACTGAAGTAATTCCAGTTACTTGTATTATTTATTTCACCAGATTATTTATGTCACCATGACATGCAGTATCACTGTCACAGTTCTTAGGTACTGATTGCTGCAGTTGTATGAACCACCAGTGGCTACCACATCAGTACCTAATGTAAACACCCCTTGTACAGACATCCTCTGTCAGTTTTCTCCTCATATTGACAATCAGTCATCAAATCAGCAGGACTAGAATGTGCTCCATATTTTGTTTCTGTTGGCCTTTTTGTGACAGGTAGCTTCCTATCATGAGTTCATAACAAAATACCTTGTTTTATAGTGGTAGCTAAGCTCTTGCAAATACAAAGGGTATAATGTTCAGTGTCATAGAATTGTAAATACCATATACTGACACATTCATTGTTGGTTAGCCAATGGCATTACTTGTTTGTTGGATTCTTTTCGACAGGTATGTGTCTATACCAACTTAATGACTTTAGTACTACATATCATTATGTTTAACATGGTATTCTTCAAGTCTACTACTTGGGAAGATATGCAGCACTGTTTTGTTTTGTAATAAAACACCTTCAACAAAATTGATTTCTTTTGTCATTTTATGGGAAAATGTGACAATGGTTATGTTTTACCTGGCCAGCTGACGCTCTACAACATTTCTGAATACACAGACAAGTAACACCATGATTTGGACAGAAAATGTCCACTGTGACATGTTCACCAAGAACATGATTCAGCTGTCAGTGTTCAGCTGCATTTATAGGATGCCACAGATATTACCTCAATGCAAATATTTACAGTTGATATCCTCGATTGTGATGTGACTGGTATGATATGAGGCATCATAAACAACTACCTCTCATTTTACACTTTATTCACATTTTCAAAAGCTGTCCCAAACATGTAAACTTCTGATGTCTTGAGAGTCACATGTGCATGTGGTACCTCTTGTAAAATGTACTAAAGGTGTCCTTAAAAACGTGCTTCTCATGATGTATAAGCACACCTATACTTCAAGTTTATTATTAAAGGACATGACACATAACCCAAGCATTGATCACCAAACACCAAATTCAGCTCCAACACTGGGAAAGTCTGCAAACAACCCACCACACTGCTGAAAGTGTGTGTATGGTTTTACTTCACTTTTAGCAATATTCCAGCAATATCACGATGGGGGACACTGGACTTGGGTCTCATGTTGATCAAACACTTTATAACCACCCATGCTAAAGGAGTAGAATTCATGCTCTCAAATTTTCTTCAGGTACATGCTCACCCATACTGCTTAGTGGAAACAAAACAGGCTCAGTGCTGAGGAAAATGTATATACTTTATATATTCTTTGGTTTTATGAATTTCCTGGAATCACTGACTGATTATATAAACTGTAATTATGACTTGACAACAACAACACTCAATTTCCATGTCAAACTCTTTCATACAACGATACATAACTGATACAGTTTCATGAATGTACAGTGGTAAACATGTACAAGGAGTGCTTTCATTGATTTTGTCCATGCCAACCCTGGGGGTCACTTGGTAGACTTACTTTGGTGTCATAAAGAACATCATCACCCCGCCCCAGCGGTAAATTATCAACGGTACCTTACATAATTACGATCGATTTCTTAACAAACATTGGGACATGTCTTTATTTTCCGTAGTATTGAAATGGTAGTTAGGTTGAAATACACTCTCATTGCACGCTTATCAACTTAACACGACTGAGCAGAAGTAAACCGAATGCTGTTCAACTGAGAAGTTGTGCGTAAGAAAGACGTACGACCTGGTCACATAAGCTCCGCCCACTAATGATTATTCATGTTCAGTCGGGACTTAAGACCTGTCGGGGTTTAAGGGCTCTACACACGTGTGCTATACGTTTGTACGAAGAGGGAGTAGAAGAGAAGGGAATCATGCGAATAACAGGGCATCGAAGCTCTGAGACAGTGAGACAATACAAGCGACCGTCACAGTCTGTGTTATCAGCAATCGAAAACAAACTGGATCCACCAACTGCACCTAAACGAATGAAAACGGAGCCCTCTGGCACTGTAAACGCCGCGTGGCAAGTCACGGAGACGGCGGCGTCCACAGCATCTATTGTGTATCAAAATTACATCTTTGAGTTTCAACTTAATTCTTTAAAATTCAGTTCAAGATTGAAAAGAATCTAAATTGTAATTTCTTTGCTCTTTTTGTAGTTTAATACAAATATTTTAAAATGATGTCATTTTTTCCCCCGAATAAACATTTGTCAACACTGTATTTGCTTTTATGTTCTACAATGTATCTCAACTTCGAAACCTGTTTGCGATGGCGTCATAGTTTCGGCACACGAAAGGGGGCGGGGCAAGCATTGTCCAGTGAGATCAGTATGGCCAAAGCATGTATGGTCTTTGCGAAAAACGCTTTCTCTTGTAGGACAATGCACAAACACATGCCATAGCAAATAACCCGTTCGCCTGAAATGAAAATAACAAACAAACAACAAACAAGGGAACATATGGGAATAGGGAAATGCATTATAGACAGAGAGACAGATTTGCATTTGTATAAGTGGCCCTGAGGTCAAACGTACAAGTGTAAAATTATCACATTGAGTTTTTTTGCAACCCGTAAATTAGCGAATAACAGGGTCATCAATAAATCAATAAATACCAACTGACAATTTGCATTTTGTTCTCAACCTAAATATTTGGTTCGGCACAAGGGCTACCTTAAACGATGATTCAACATTTTCCAAGGGAAGGCATATTTGTTTCTCGTATTTCTGAATATTTAGGCATATAATATGTATGAGTTTGGTTGCAGTTACAAACGTGACATACTGTAAAATTATGTAAAAGTAAAACGTTCTTTACAAAACATGATTAATTTCTTTAGGAAGTTACGGTCATAAATAATACGTGATGCTTTACAATACAATTCACAGATAATACATATTCCTAGATTATACGCATTCCCAACAATGCATATTCCTTGATAATACATCTTGTCGACCATGCCGTTTTGGCAACATTTCAAAGGACATCACATCACTCTCACTCGGACTTTGTATGATCAAGGTAACAACATTGAGTGAGGTTTTCAAGGCAAATTGATGGTAGACATGTGGTGGACAATTCTAAGATTGATGCACCAGTAACGAGAATCCTCATATATGACCCAAGAGGTTCTTTATGTGCGTTCCCTTTGTCATTCAGGCATTTATTATGATCTACATATGCATATCTACAGAGATAACATATATTTCTTAAGTCGTTGCTCATAATGCATATTACCTGATGATACACATTGCTTAATCAAACATATTCCTTGATAATACACATTACCTGATAATATGCATTCCCTTTTAATACACATTCCATAATAATACATAATCCCTGATAATACACATTTCCTAATAATACATTTTACTCCATAATACAAAATTGTTAATACATATTCCCTGTTAACAGTCATTGTCGTTTGTTACTGTTTCACTGATAATACACATTGCTTAATTAATTAATTATATTCACTGATAACACAAATTCCTTGATAATACATATTCACTGACAATATATTTTACCCAGTAAAACAGCATTCGTGTTAACACATATGCCCTGTACATCATATCCATTGTCTAATAATGCATATTCCCTGATAATGCATATTCCGTAATAATACATATTCCGTGACACTTCACGTTGCTTAATTACCCGTATGCCCTGATAATACATAATATTGTAGAAACAGCTTTCCTATATACGTTACAGTCAATTTCTAAAATCATTGAGAGGACAAGATTAGCATAGGTTTCGATCTGTGAAAACTGAGACTTCTTCTAATAAAACTACCCGTTACGGTACTGTGTAGAATAGGCCTTCAGCAACCCATGCTTGCCATAAATGGTGACAATGCTGCTCGTAAAAGGCGACGGTTCCCAGATCAATGCTCATGTTGTTGTTGTCACTGGATTGTCTGGTCCAGACTCGATTATTTACAGACCGCCACCATGTAGCTGGAATATTGCGGAGTGCGGCGTAAAACTAAACTCACTCATTCACTCTTTTAATAAAATCATGTTTGAAGTTTAGATTAATCCAACTGCCCTTAAAGCAAAAATGATTCACTAAAACCGATTCTCCCTCAGAGCAAGGGCTTCCTTAGAAATGCTATAAAACCATACAGAACACATACAATATGTGTTCTACCAGATATACAATATATGAATAAACAACATATTTGAATTTGGATCTCAAGGGGCACTTCTTAATCCTCACCGTCTTCATCGTTGCAGGATGTACAAGAAGGTTGTGGAGAAGTTTGTGGTTTTGAAAATATTCAGCTTCATCTGTGACGATGATGTTGTGGATCAGATAAACCACGGGATGATGGTCACTCTTCTGGTTATTATGACCGGATTCTTTAGCGCTAAAACAAAATGGGGCTCCATCGACTGTTGGGTACGTTTGTTACACACCTTATTAAATATTCACCTGTCAGTTGTCTTAATCAAATTAATCCTGAAGCATTTTGAACAAATAATGTGAACAATTTTACTGTTAGATGAAGTCATTACTCTTCCATCCACCCCAACCCCGCCAGAGCGCCTAATATCCACGTCAATGGTGCTCAGAGGCGCAAATCATACGCGTGGCACTGGCATTATTATATATCCCTGGATAACCCAAGCTGCCTCTGAGGAGCCAGGAGGATAACAGTCATATGGCATCTATACCACCGGGTACCCATTCACGGGGTGAACGCGGCCATTTTGAACGAACTCACTTGCCCTGACCACATGCATGCTGCTCTATGTGGCAGAACTGAAGTCCTAGAAACATTTGTTTGTAATTGATTAAACATAATCATCGGTGTATATACTGCTATTTTTGCATGGTCTTTTGTTTGTTTTCAAGGTTCCTAAAGAGTACAACGACGACAATTTCAAACCCTACATCCACCAGTATTGTTGGATCAGCAACATGTACAACGTGAAGTTCAGTGAGTATCTCCCCGTGGACGTTGACGAGAGAATGTCACAGGTCAGGAGCGTTCAGTTTTACCCTGGGTCTTTCTGGTGTTTCTTGTACAAGCTCTCATGTTCAAATTTCCCAACTTCATCTGGACATCCTTCAATACCTTTTCTGGCATCAACATGAAAAAGGTCGTTGAACTAGCCATCAAGTCCCAGCTGGAGGAAGAAAAGGATAGGGAGGCGAACACAAGAAACACAGCAGAATACATCCACAGATGGTTAAAGTCATACAGGCACTTTGATTCCAGTCCACTGGCGAGGTTTCAGTCTTTGCTCTTCAGCATTGCCTTCTGTATGGGGAAGCGTTCGGGACGGTTCCTGACAAGGCTCTACCTATTTGTCAAGATCCTCTACCTCATCAATGTATTGGTACAGTTCCAGATCGTGTCGGCCTTCCTTGGTTTCAACTTTTGGGGTTACGGTGCCGAAGTTATCAGAATGTTACAGTCTGGCGCACCAATGAAGGACTTGGATCACTTCCCGCGGGTTGGTATGTGTGACTTTGAAGTCCGGTTGTTCCAGCACTTTGTGAGGCGGTATCTGAGAGATGATGGCGTCTTCTTGATGAGAATACTGACCAACAACGCTGGGGAGATTGTTGCCTTTGATATCCTGAAGCTTCTTTGGGCAAAGTATAAGAAAGAACTGCACAAATCAGATGACGATGATGAATATTTGCTGTACTGATTTGCAAGTCCTGAGTCAGGTTCCAGCGCCGGTAAAATGGTGTGACGCCCCTCAAGTACTGGTATGTGTCGTTAACTCAGATCGTGTGGTACAGGTAAAAAGGTTTATGAATTTTTTTTAACGATTTTGGAGATACAGAGGATAGGTTTGTTGTGAGAGAGTGACTTTGGTTCAATGAAGCTTTGAACAGTGTTTCAGTTGTCATCTTTGTATAGAAGGAAAGCCTGGTAGTGAACATATATGTCTCAGATATTTGTCACTACGGGAAACCATTGTGCACTGCAACTCCAGAGACGACAGAAACACCGTCTGCTCAAATCCCTTGTGATGAACTGAACGCAACTCAGTGGGATATTTCAACGATAGTGTGATTTAATCATTTGTACGTTATGTAACCAAGAGAGTCTTTTGTAGATTGAACATGTTAAACACACGATGAGCAAAAAATAAATAAACAATTATGAAAAGAATCGACGATTACACGCGAGTATATAAGTTGTCATTAACGTTTGTAGAAAACGGCATTCTGTTTTGTTGAAGAGATCATAAACACGAATGATATTTTGAAAATTTTAAGTAATGAAAGAAACTGGAGACAGTAAAAAAATTAGCCAAGCTAATTATAATTCCCAAAGCACGTGATCCTCAAAAAGATAAAATATATTATTATAAGACACTTTGTACTGTATCATGTTCACCATATTACAGTGGAAGCTAACAAAACCGGCATCTGTCCAATCCGGCAAGTCGTCAACACCGGCATAAAATCTTAGTCCCATCCATAGCTTGTACATTTACCGTCAGCTCTACAATTCAGCACTTATAATTCCTAGGAATACAACAAACGTTTTGTCGCTTGTTTAAATCACGCGTTATTAAATATTTCCAGGACTGAATAAAACAGCATTGAGCCTTTAACTATTTATTTTTTTTTCTATTTTAGGGCTTTAGCCGTGACTGATATGTCTCAGTTTATTGCAAGTTTATTTTTCTGTCTTAGTCTCATCACTGATCACAAACAAACATGCAGTACTTAGACAGACTACACTAAGGGAAACATTAAGTATATTTATTTCGTCACTCATGGCATTTGATATTGACAGAACATTGAGAACGTTCATATGTGCTACTCGTATGTGTGACTTTGAAGTCCGTCAGCTCCAAAACATCCAGCGCCACACAGTACAGTGCGCCCTCCCCATGAACATGTACCTGGAGAAGGCGTACACAGCCCTGTGGTTTATCTTTGTCATCGTCGCATTGGCGACCTTCCTCAGCCTCATCAAGTGGACAGTAGCGGAAGTCTTTACCTCAAGGAGGGAGGGATTCCTGAACAAGTACCTTGAGATGCTCCGAGATGAGCATGTTTAAGTGGACGTCAGGACCTAAGGATTGGTGTGTCACCTAAGTTGGTTCATAAAATTCTTTTGTTCCCTAAGGGTTGGACTACCTTCTGTTCAAAGAATCCTAAATCTTTAAGGCACGGTGTATACTGTGTGTTAGTTCATAAAATCCTTAATCCCAAAGGATTTGTGTGTCCTCAGTGTTAGTTCATAGAATCCTTAATCCCAAAGGATTGGCGTGTCCTCAGTGTTAGTTCATAGAATCCTTAATCCCAAAGGATTGGTGTGTCCTCTGTGTTAGTTCAAAGTGTCCTTAATCCCTAAGGGTTGGCATATCCTCTTTGTTAGTAAATGTCTCCATAACCCTAATGCGTTGCGTGCTCTTTTTGCTATTAATTAGGTCATACATTCCTAGAGCCTAAGGGCTGGTTCTAAACCGTGTATTAGTCTATTTTCCCCGAGCCTTAGTTGGTGCTATATGTTAACACTAAAAATTGCAATTCTCGACAGGCATGAACATTCATGAGAATATTTTGACGAAACACCCAGAGCTAAATAACTACAGAAATTAAAACTTCACAAGTAAAGTATTTGCTAAGGTATTCAGTTTAACATTGTTCCCCCGATAGTGGAGACATCACTTGAACGAATATTAATGAAAAGATTGTATTCATAGACATGAGTCAGATCAAGAGATGCCATTCTCCTTTAAGCCATAATTTAAACAAAATGTATGCATGCACAATTGTGAAAGAGAAATTTAAAAAGAAAAACACACAGGTTGTTGGACCATGCCTCAGCTTCAAATTTGGAAATTGGAGTATGAGGGCATGGTTTTGTACATTTGCGGTTTAAGGCAACCTTCAGTAATATCCCAGCCATAGGCGTGCTACAGAGGAGGGGGTCAAAACAGCTATGGTTGTTCAGTTAGGGTACATTCTAGCCTTCCAAATTTCGCAACGTAAACGTCACCATCAACGCCTTCGATGTTCAGTCCCCGTCTTCGATATTTTGTCAATAAGGCGTTGTCTAATTCCACATCGATTACGTAAGGTGACAAATACCTGGCAGGTAAACAGTATTTCTCTGAAATGAACGAACTGGTTTTACTGAAGTGATTTTGTTAACCATATGGTTAACACAATAACCATAACATATCAAACTGTCATGTTTCAAGGATATGATTTTCAGACTGCATTATGATTTATGACTGAATATCAATAAAACTGTATAAACGTTACCTGTATGTTCAACGACATAATTGATTGCCTTCAACTCAATATACTGATTATTGACAGTTTGATAACTATGATGATATGTTTACTGCACAACAAACCTCTGGGTGTTTTTGTCAAGTTTTCAGTAGAAGATATAAACATGAACGCTTAGTTTTATGAGTATTCGTAACTTATGCGTAAGCAGAACGCAAACACTGCGCAAACACAAACGCAAACTAGTCTTCTCGCTTTCCTGTATACCATTTAAATTACGACTAATTGCCCGGCAGCGCGGAGGCGAAATTCGTGCAAGTGTCAAGGTGACATAACTCTCTTGGACACGTCAGTAAAACTATTCTACAAATGATGGATATTCAAAGACGAAGTTGTATATTTTTCCATATATGGATAAAAAATATAGAATCTACATTGCGACAAGTATTTAAAATTGTTCAAGCATAACCATGCTTGTGAAAAGACATTTTTGGCAATGAAAATCTACTTTCTTTCCAGAAATGATCTCCGTATCTGGAAACGTGATGTATGTACATTTATGAATTTTTCTTCCAAATACGACTATAAATTTCCACTCATAAACCTGTACACTTCTCTGCTTCCTTCCCTTGTCCTTTCTCTGTCATACCAGCTTAACGACGGTCCAAGCATTATGTCATACTGTCATTTCAAAACGAACGGGAGTGATCAGGCACGTTAACTTGGTTGACACATAATACCGTATCCCAGTTGCATAGTTCGATGCTCATGCTGTTGATCACTAGATTGTGTGGTCCGGATTCGATTATTTACAGATCGCCGCCATATAGATGGAATATTGCAGAGTGTGGTGTTAAATTGATCACTCACTCACTCAAAATGTAGTCCATCACTGATGAAAACGCTCTTAAGAGGAAACTTTACAATGTAATGTAATGTAATGTAATGTAATGTAATGTAATATAAGTGTATTCAGTGAAAAACGTTTTCAGTATATTTATTTTCAACAATTCGTGAATAACATTATTGTCTCCACAGGCTAAATATATACGTCACAGACACTAATATCGATTTATTCTGCTCCTGTTAGCATTAATTTGTATTGCGAAAACAGTAACTCAGATCACTATTGAACCACCGGGCATGAGTTCTGTGGCCTTTATAGAAAATAAACCCTTCTCTTTCTTCTTCTTCAACAGTTCTAATTTCGACAAAACGTTTTAAAATACTCATGTCCCCCACGTCACAGGCATTACTCACGTTTGCATAGTTCCCTGAAATAGTTTGATCTAGTGCAAACAACCGAAGCATTATCTCTTAAAGGACAGAGTGAAAGAGAGTGGTTTTCCCCATGTCGAAATATGTTGTAATACCAGTTATTGTGATGGCTCAAACAGGATGTCTTTGTTTGCCTAGGCCCTTGTACTGACGTGAAAGAAGAAACAAGTGTCATGTACATGCGCAAGATTCGTGGACGGAGGGAGGTGATAACTGACATGTATTGATAGCGGCTAAGAATTAAGGGTCCTGCCGAGAGGTGGGAAGGGAGGAGGGGAGCCCTCTTATGATAAGAGGGGATATACCGACTGTTGCTGAATACATTACATAGACAAGGGGGATAGTGCAAGTTTAAAGAAACTTATTTCGATGATTTAGTCAATGACACATGTATATGTATGGTTGTTGTTTTTGACACTTGGTTCGTTTGTATCGAGCACATGGTAACATTTTAATGCGTACATGGTAACTTTCTATTAAGCATATATACTTATGTATCGGGAACATGACCGTTTGTAGTGAGCTAATGGTACGTTTGTATTGAGCTCAAGGTACTTTTACATTGGGCACATGGTACGTTTGTTGGCATACGATATGGTTCGTATTTATTGGACTCACTGTAAAATGTATTGGGCACATTGTGTCTATATGTATTGACGCTGCATGTCCGTTTTCAGTGTTCACATGTGCGTTTGTATACGTAACTTGCGGTTTCTACTCTGCTTGTGCACTGATATTTAACATTGTAAGTATTTACATTTAGTAACCATTCTCCTCCGGCTTTCACATTTACTTCCATATTCTCGTGTTTACTTCCGCATTATGTTATATGTCGCCAAATCACGTCGCTTGGTTACCAATGACGTCATATATTATAGGCGCGCAGTTTACGTCACTTTCCGAATGTCATCCGCGCCGGTATCATCGTATGGTAAACATCATCCTGTTAAATCGACCTGTTCTCCATCTCATCATGCCCGGGAAGAGAAAGGCTGTAATCAATCACCGGCTGGTGAGGACGGAGAATGGTCCCAAGCAGCCCAAGAAGACGCCAGGTGTTGCTGTGGCTTCAAGCAATAAGGGTTCGGAGAACGGTGAGTCTTTCAATAATTATCTTAATCAATCGCCCCCATCTGCATCGGTGGAGATTTCGGATTTCACCGGCGCCCAACGCAATTCCTGGTATTTCTGGTCAGCTAGAGGCAATTCTGAAATTGCTTTCGAAAAAAGGTAACGTGGAGAACCAAGTTGTCTCTCTTCCCGTCGTGCCTGACATTTCAGTCACCTCTCCCGCCCCTCCGCCATTAATGTATGACGCTCAGGAAATCGGCACACACGTGAAGCAAACCACAAGTGAAAAAATCTACAATGTCGTGTGGGATGCTGCAACGTTATACGTGGTTCGCTCGAAGGGGTATGAGATGGCGGGAACTTGTCCCAATCATCGAGAGGGAATGCGTCGTGCAGCTACATCCACCTTGTAATCCACCTTGGATCAAATGCCATGGTCCAAATCAAGACTAGCTTGCTGTGCTTCAACATCTATGAGTGGTTTCTGCGGGTGCAGCTACTGCTGCCCAACACGAGGATTATGTGGTCCAACATGCTTCCCCGTCACCATTGCAGCGGTGCAACGTCGTTTTCGGCCATCGAGGGCGCCCGAAATACTCTTATCAGGCGGGTTGGGAACCGCGTGAGGGAGCTTGGGGACGTGCAAATAAGGCATCATACTGAAAGTACGAACAGCTCCATGTTTTCATGGGACGGCATTCACCTTTCCCTTCGTGGGGTGCAAGCGTTTCTCAAAGACATTGACTGTGCCGTGCTGGCTGCTTTGAAATCTTAGATTCAGGTATCTGGTGTTACGGTTAAGAATTTACCGTGACAAACGATGTAAGACATCCCCTTGTGAACGAGGAAAACAGAATAAAGACAAGTCATAAACGTTCACATTGTATTATTTTGTAATGAGAGCAAGGTACACAAAGTCACAAGTCAATATAACAATGCTGATTACAAATACAATTCCAGAGACAAAATCAAAGGCAATAGGTCACAAGATATTTATAGTAGCAAACTCACCAAAGTCTTGGTGCGAGAGAGGACAGCTATGAGAGCACAGCGATCGGTGTGACAGCAGATAATGTACATTCATGCGTCGACGGGATTTCAAGCGCTGGCCGTGATGTAACGCCAGCAAATATGAATGAGTGTCGCCCTCAACACGGCAACCAGCCTTTTTATATATACACAGTCATTTCTGTGTTCGGGCACACACGACAGTCGTCAACACTGTAGAATGCCCTTGAAAAAGTCTCCCGGAAATAAACACACAGAAAACTTTGAGCAGATAAATTCCAGAAAACCAGAAATGTGACCCATCATAATCAACATTGAAAACACTAAACATTATGTCCCAATAATAAATCTTGCTGAATTAATAACATAGTAAACAGAAAATACACACTCGTAACACTGGAAAAAGGCAGGCTATGGTGGGGAAGCAACCTGGTGAGTTAATGGTCATGTTTGTGGGCTCGGCTGGTGTGTGCTTTGGTGATTTTCTTGGAGGCTTAAACTTATTATAACAATGTTCTAAATTTAGGGGTCCTACTTTTCAGTTGGATCTTATTTTCCCTTCGCTTATCAGTGTTGGGGACTAGTTTGGCGTATAAATAAATTCCTGCTTCTCAGCGGAAGTATTTCTTTATCCATCATTTTACTGGTGCTGCAACTTCGTTTGCCAATACTTTATGCTGCTGCTGTTGGTGGTGGTGTCTACTCCGTAGTCGCCCGATTTAACTCCGCTGTCGTAGTTATATTAAGTTAGGGACCCTCCAAGAACCGCCACGCTCATCACCATTAACCCACAACAACTTTTATTATTTGTGTTGTATGCGCGACGTCAACGCATATTGGGTTGACGTCTCCCGTCCAACGGAGAATGTGTTTTGGTAATCATATAATATGTGTAAAATATTAAGACATGATCAATAACCGATGTTTTCGTTGTGTGAAAACGTTACGTGAAGCAATGTTATGTTAAGATATGTTAAGCAGTCATTGTGTGCGCGACTAATTATTCTTTCAGAGAGACATAATGATGTGCCAAAAAATAGATGCAATGTTAAGCTTCTTTGTTTTTATAGCCCATATGCCCATATCTGTTTACAAGCAGTCTTTCTCAAGGACGTCCCTAAATTGGTTAGTGAGTACCAGGTGTATATACACCTTTAATCAACATGAGATGATAAAATAGCAACGAACTTGCAAAAAATGTCATTTTATGCGTTGTGATACTTTATCCATCCCAGCATGAAAATGATATCATGCATAGTAGTAACAATTGTTGAACATAACTGCTACGTAAAACTTACATATTGGCAACCGCATGAAACACTGGCATTGTACCACGGAACAGTAATAACATGCGGTGGCATTCCATTGGTGTCGTTTGATGGGACAAAGAATACCCAGAACGTCATTGGTCTTCAGACGTCGAGGTGAGGTTGTCATTAATACGTGGAATGTCTCTGAAGACGAAGGCAACGATCTCAATGTCCCTGTGTCCCTGCATTGCTCTTGTCGCCATTACGCACGTATTGAGTCAATTAAAATAAATAATACCTTTATTCAAGACACTGCAGTCAACGGTGTGTTTACACTGGAATCTATACAGCAGACAAGGTGCATGACAAGCATGTTCCATACACCTGTGCTTTGGATGGCACTGCAGGTTTACAGGTCAAAATATAGGAGTCGATCTTTTCCTTTTAAGCTAAACCGGAACGTAAAACGGCGATATTATGCCTCACTCATTCACCCACTCACTCATGTAGTTTCTTGTCGCTTACCATAAAAATATTAAGAAAATATGATAACACGTCACAATTTAATTCTGGACTCACAAAAGTCCGGAAACTCTCCGCACTGTGGCCACTCTCTCACGAGGCATTTGGCAAAAATAAACATGCAGCAGTTTTGAATGTGTGTTAAGGTTGAAAAAATGAAAAAAAAAACCCCGATTTTTCGAAAGCTCAAATGGGCGAGAGTGTTTAATTTCGTCAAAGATAAATGTTTTGTAGGTTGTAAATGAATGAAAACATGTTAATAAGTATCATGACACAAATTTCAGCTCGTTGTGACTTGACTCCGCAAACTGACAGCGATCCTTAAAAATCTCGCCCATGGGTGAAAAACATATTGGCCCATGGACGAGAATATTTACTTTCACTAAAAATACATGTATTTTCCCAGGCTTTGCAGTTTATGAATAAGTGAAAGTATATTTAATAGTGTCATGACACATAATTCAGCTTATTTAGAGCGATTTTTTAAAAATATCTCGCCCATGGGTGAGAATATTTACTTTTATGTATGTTCATAAGTATCATAACACAAATTTCAACTCATTTTGACTTAATCCCCTTAGTTTAGAGCGATTTTTAAAACTCTCGCTCATGGGCGAAAAACATTTTGGCCCATGAGCGAGAATCCATTTACTCCAAATACATCTTTTCCAATGTTTTGGAGGATGTAAATGAATGTTAGTACATTTACGAGTATCGTGACACAAATTTCAACTCATTTTGACTTAATTCCCTTAATTTAGAGCATTTTTAAAAACTCTCGCCCATGGGCCAATATGTTTTTCGCCCATGGGCGAATATGTTCATTTGCCTGTTTTCTTATTTTGCAAACGTGGTTTTAAAAAAAATGAAATTATAATGACAAATAATTTCAGTTTAATACAGTGTGTTTAGTTTTATGTCGCACTCAGCAAAATTCCAGCAATGTGACGGCGGTTTGTATATAATCGAGTTTGGACCAGACAATCCAGTGATCAACAGCATGAGCATTGATCTGCACAATTGGGAACCGATGACATGTGTCAACCAAGTCAGCGATCTAACCACCCGATCCCGTTAGTCGCCTCTTACGACAAACATAGTCGCCTTTTATGGTAAGCATGGGTTGCTGAATCCCCTCCAGATCTCCTGAACGCAGAGTTTCACTTCCAGCAACAATGTACACTTAGAATACAAAGCCTTGAGATTTTTTGGTATTTGGATATTCTATAAATATAACAAAATTCATGCTATATCTATGAAGATGAAGTTATTTGTGAAAGCCCTAATCAAGAGTGACCGAACTCCAGTGACGTAAAGACTATGCTGGGACAAATTAATAAACAGTGTTGTGAGATCTTATGGGATCCAGTTTTAGTAATTCTCGTTTGCCAGTCCCAGCTTTTCTTCGACCGAGGGTTTATGGGGTAATTTCCTGTTAGTCAGACCAGGAATAATCTACAACAGGGACAGGTCACTGGTATGTTTTCTTTACCTTTTGTATTAATTAACATGCGCCTCGCCATGCTCCAACGCACACAATGACTTGGTTCGTTTCAGCCAGTTTACTGTATCAGTCGATTTCTTACTATAAATGAATGAATCATGATAAGAATTAAGAGCAAAATGTATATGTGAATGAATGAAAGAAAAGGTAAAAGAGAGAAGTACATATGTGAATGAATGAAAGAATAAAAGAAACATCACGGCCATCCCTTCCAAAACATGCTAAAGAATGCAAAGCTATCGTTAGATCACATGTGTTAACATCACCTTGTTAGAGTCTACCTGGTCAGACATAACAATTGTCAGACAGGTTAAAACAACAAACTGTCTGCTTGACTGCACAGTTGCCTGTTGACGTAGTATATCCACATTACCTACTTTTCCTGCGTAACGTTCATCTACACCACCATCCTTGATATCATAAGCAGAAGCTCAGAAGGTCGTATATCTGTAACCACTGAACCGTGGCGTCTAACTGGTGCAGGCCACTTTCCCTCCCTCGCAACATTGGCAACGCGCCGCTTAATATCGATGGCGCGTGGGTTTTGTGCCCCCTCCATGCCAACCTGGGCAGCAAACATGACCATGCAATTGTAGCCTTTGGGCACCTAAGGCGCAAGTACAGCAAATCGAGGTAAATACTGTCGAAGAGGTGTTTTGCAGGCATATAACATAGATCATTAGAGCCTAAATGTATAACTACAACTTTTGCCTGGGCCTCCTGAGCTATGAGCTTGTCAATGCAAGGCCAGAACTGGGCCCAACGCATCCTTCCTTTAGCCAGCCACTTGCCGCTGATGGCAAATCTCTGTCCCACCTCCGTGTGCTGTAGCAGCCGGGCCAAGTAACAGGATCCAATGAACCTGGCTGCATCTGAAACTCGTGGAGATAGTTACAGGATTGCGCCCATGCATTATGACTTCCAACGGCCCAGTTCCTGGATCAGTTGCGGACTGACCCCCCACAATGCTGCTGTAGTGGCAGCCCCTATGCGAAATGAATGTTATGAGTGTAAACTGGCGTTGATGAGCTCCGGTATTGATGCCAATGCCTTTTTGAGCACAGCCTGAAACTGAAATTTAGTTAGAGGTGAGCCATCATAATGAGTGAAAAATATCCTGCACCAGTAAGTCTGAGGCGGCAGAAACGCTGCACTGCTGCAATAGGACACAGGTGGGAGCCCGTTAGCGCCTGGATCGTAATGTATGTTCCCTGACCATCCTGATCTGTTTTGGAGCTCCGTAAATGTACCTGTATGGCTGACGAGTCGACTGAGACAATTGTGTCTGAAAAAAGGCAAGTTCTATTAGAAGTGTCCTTTGCTGAGGCTGCCACCAACTCGACTATGAAAAAAAAACCCGAAGAAAGTCAACAAATATGCGGCAGCAATCAAAATCAAACCTCGAACGACTGGCTGCAAACCAGAGGCAAGACACGAAGGATATCTGCAAGCAGGTGGGTTGTTTTATTGGTTGTCGTGTATCCTGACGATGAGACAATCTAGACATACCTGAAACGGTTTTCTGAACAAGGAAATGGTGCGGCGCATCGTAGACGTTATGCAGTTTATGAAGTGGTGCCAGCGCAGATACGTATGACCTGGCTGTGGCAGGCGACCTACCTGACACGAAACGAGAAAGCGATGGCACAAGACGAGGAAGCGATAACGCGAGAGGAGAAAGCGATATCATTGTCCGAGAAAGCGATAGAGCAAGGAAGCGATAGAGCGAGAAAGCAAGAAACTGATATTACCCACAATTCAGTCCTGTCTGGGCATGAATGACTACAAACTGGAGCTTAATCGACATTCATGGTTTCTCAATAGTATAAAACGCTTTTGAGTAATGTTCTTGGCATTGTTTGACTTGATGTTTAGAGAAATAGATGTAGACTTTCCTTTGGCATAGTATTTGAATGTGAAATACCGGAAACATTCATTTTGTGAATGACGGAATTACATATATTATGAAATCACTGAATTGGAATTGTCTTAACCAACTTAATGACATCAACCAAATATTATTAGTGGGGAGGGGGTAATGACAAATAAGGCATTGTGATAGCACTAGCGCAACCTTAAACGGTGTATTCAACCACATTCCAAACATTCATCCTAAAATACAATCACTGCAACAACCCCATTAAGTGAGTGAGATTCGCTTTACGTCGCTCTTAGCAATAATAAATATGCTGGAACCAATTATGTTTTTCATGGTTATCAAAAATGACAGCTGTACTTTCTTTGATTTCTTCAAGATGATAAAATTTATTAATTGACGATACTCACCTTTATGGACCCAAATCGCTCCAACCCAAGGAACGAAGAGGCGCGCTTGACAATAAAGCACCTCAAATTGGTACCTAAATGTAGAAACAGAACCATTCCACAGTCAGTGGTCTAACCTTGGCAAAAGGATGCAGACCAACGTTCGTCCAGTCAAAGCTGAAAACATACAGTATACACTACGCAGTTAAACGCTGGTCTAACTAACCATAGTGAACTTCGAGAGGTATTTAGCAGTTGGTGTGCTGAACAGTGGTTACAGTTCTATGGATATGCAGCTTCTTTATTATAATATAAGCAACGTTTAGGTGTAGACAGTGTTATCAAGCTCGTGATGTACAAAACTGCAGGAAACAGGAGATTCGATCGATTTATGTCGCTCTTAGTAATACCAACAAACTGGAACCATTAACAATGATGCATGATGAAGCCAAGGGCCCATGTAAATAACAACTCTTTGCTCTGTATCACGTTTATTTGATATCATACGTATTATCACTTAGAGTACGTTATGAATATATTATTGAGACAGTATAAATGTTTTTTTTTTATGTCGAAAGTTGATGTGGAAAACATTCCGTTTGCCATATCTGACAGCGTCGTAACTTACAAATACACTGTTTTACCTATCTCTGTATACATGTATTACATGTATATATCTCAAAGGGCACAGCTGCTCGTGGTCGCGTAGCATTCGATATGCTGATTGGGGACGCGTGTATCCAATTAACTTTTTTCAGTCTGTAACATTTTCGTTGTCAGACGAGGACCTGAAACTCGTTCAATACACGTATATGTAATGATATACCTGTATTATCCCAGTATTTATAATTTGGTCAATTTATGTCAAAACCATTCGAATCTAATGACAGCAACAGATGACATTCACTGGGTTGGCGGTGGTCTGGATAAGACAATCGAGTCTGGATAAGACAATCGAGTGATCAGCATCATGAGCATCGATCTGCGTGATACTGTTACGTTGACATGTCAGCGAGTCTGACTATCTTATCCCGTTTGTCACCTCTTACAGCAAGCATAAGTTCCTGAAGACTAATGTAACCCCGATCTTGTTCCCCGGTAAAATGGAGAGTATGGAAGGTACTGGTTGTTAAGGCTTTGCGGGGTATTATCTCATTTCGTGACACTCTTCTTTAGGGCGTAACGGCAAAGGTGTAGCTTTAGCCAAGGGAATAAAAAATCCTAGTAAAAAACTAAAGAGAAATACGTCTGTGTTTGTGGAACACGATGTTACGGGGTATATTTTTATTTCCTTCATTAGGTGTATGAAGAAACTATGAAACGGAAAGCTACATGAAACATTTGAAACAGCGGTGATAAGATAACAAGGGAAGCCGAGAGTTAATTAGCGCTAAAGTGGTAGGGTGGATGGGCAAAAGGAAGCCAGGGATTGTTCATCCAGTCATGAGTGATGAGATAACAATGGTGGCATTTAACAAGGGAAATGACAATAGAGAAATGTAAGCCAGGAACATTTCACAGACTTTCAAAACACTCATTTATTTCAACAAAAACAGACCCGTGAAGGTCCCGGGGTAGAATAGGCCTTCAGCAACCCATGCTTGCCATAAAAGGTGACTATGCTTGTCGTAAGAGGCGACTAACGGGATCGGGTGGTCAGACTAGCTGACTTGGTTGACACATGTCATCGTTTCCCCATTGCGCAGATCGATGCTCATGTTATTGATCACTGGATTGTCTGGTCCAGACTCGATTATTTACAGACCGTCGCCATATAGCTGGAATATTGCTAAGTGCGACGTAAAACTAAACTCACTCACTCACTTCAACAAAAACACTCTCGGTTTCTGGAGTTATTGTTAGATTATTGGCTAGACAAGTTAAAAGATTAATTACAAAATTGCCATAGAATTTGAAAACATGTGCATTTTATTCTATGCGCATAGAACAAATGGTGATTCAGCTTCCAGTTGGAGTAAGTCATATCGCTTCCTCGCTTGATCGCTCTATCGTTTTATCGCTCTATCACTTTAATCGCTTTCTCGCCTAGTGCTATCGCTTTCTCGTCTCGCATTATCGCTTTCTCGTCTTGTGCTATCGCTTTCTTGTCTCGCGTTATCGCCTTCTCCTCTTGTGATATCGCTTTCTCGCCTGCTCATTTTAAGGTGAGAAAGCGATGGCCCAAATCAGCCACCACACCAAACAGACGGTAAACCAAATGCAGCGCGGAATTGATCAAACACTTTTTTGCCTGCCTTACAAATGTGCCATGTACTTTGGTTGGCATCTTCTCCACGTGAGGTGCAGCTGACCTCAATCGTGCCCACTGAAATCTCGAAAGAGAATCTGCTATAACGTTAGCTTGGGTGTCAATATATTTTGCTTTGAACAGAATGTTGTGCCTGAGACATAAAGCACCAAGCATCTAAGGAGGGACATGACCCGTGGAGCTTTAGCTGTCTGACGATTTATTATGTGGACTATAGCCTGATTATCATAAAAGAACATTATCCGACTGTTTGACAGGACAGCGCCCCAAAACTTGATTGCAAGAAGAATGGGGAAAGGTTCCACCATTTTAAAGTCCTTCAGCCATCCCTTTTCATGCCACTCTGCTGGCCAGCGACCATTGGTCCAATGGCCCTGAAAGTCAGCACCGAATCCCTGGCTGCTGGCTGCATCTGTGAAGAGTTGTGCCGTTTGGGAGTCCAACCAGTGGGGGTGCAAGAATAAAGTGGTGCCATTATGATTAGCCAAAAATTGGAGCCATACTTTTAAGTCTGCGCGGATACCCTGTGTAATTCTGATTCTATGGTGTGGCTGAGAGCACCCTTTTTGAGCATCAATTAAGCGTGAATGGTCGACCCATGGGTATAGCCTTACAAACGAAGTTGAGTTTTCCAACCATTGATTGCAAATTGCGCAAGGTCACTTTTGTGTTGCGTGCCGTCAACATGTGATTGAGCTGTTGTATCAAATGTTCTACCTTATCCTGTGGTAGCCGAATTTCGCCCTTCATGATATCAATGGTTAAACCCAAATATGTTAAGCACGTTGTAGGATGAACTGTTTTGTCGGGGGCCACTGGAATGCCCAAGTGATTGAATAACTGCAGCGATGCTGTAAGCAGATGTTCACAATTTTGGCTGTTTTTTGTTTTTGGCACCTCAGCAACAGCAAGAGAAGTGAGGTGGGAAACAGGTGGCCAAAGGAAGTCAGGACAGGGGGCACACTAGCCAATAAGAGCATAGGTATCACATCAAAGGAAAGGGAAACTCCCAAAGAATGGGTTACCTGGCTAAAAATAGAAAGGAAGTGTAGGGAAATCCTTGTTGACAAGGCTCCAGAAACAGAAGGAAAAGGTGAAGATGTACAGAGGTGGCATTCAACGGCAAGACACAGACAACATGGAACAAATTAACATTGAACAGATAATGATGTCTATGAAATAAGTGATGAATGATTTGTATGAATTATGCTGTGAAATACAGCATTAATAACATACTGCTACATTCACCCCCCGTTTTGGGGAATGGCGTCCTTGCCATAAAGTATCAATCTGATTAGCATTCAAGGTGAATACAACAATACTGCAAACTAGAAAAATGGTAATCAGAACTAGTAATCAAAACTGGTTATTGATACAAATAATCAGACCCAGACAAAATTCTGCTTGACCTCCCACTGACCATCTTTCATCCACTTGGGTTTGGTATGCTTGTGCTGTGCGATGCATCAAAGAGAGACCAGATTCAGGGTTGGTCAAGTCAGTGTGGATGGTGATAGCACCAAGGGCTGATTTTGTTGATCTTGAAGCAACAGGGATGTGTCTGTCTGCTGAGTTGTCGAGATGTCAGCCTCTGAAATACTACATGCTCCCACATCCTGTTCGGATGAGGATAACTCCAGAGGGGACTGAGACTACTCCACCGAAGTGTCTGACACATTTAACCATGGCGTAGGACTGCGTGGCTTGGGAATTGGCTTTCCGTCAGTGCCAGTCGGGAGAAGCATGTTGCAGTTGAGAACACAACATTCAGCATTTCCCTCCTTACGGGCTTTAAAAACTGGAATGCCTACATTTGGTTGTGCCTCCACGGCATAGAAATCCTCTTCCCACCGATTGGCAAGCTTCTGTTTACCTCAAATGCCAATGTTGTGAACCAGCACCACATCACCAACCTTGACTGTTGCACCACGAGCTTTCAGATTATAAGCTTTCTGCTGCTTGGCTTGGGCCTTTTCAAGGTTTGATGATGCCAACTCATACGCAATATCCAATTTACGCTTCAGATCAGCAGCAAATTGCGTATAAGTGGATGGAGGCGCGGTAGCCGAAGATAAGCCATGGACCAGATGAGGTAAATGATCTTTCCACTTCGCCTTTTCATGGTCATGCAAAGTACCGAGCATCCCTAGAAGCGTACGGTTCAACCGTTCATCTAAGCCATTCCCCATTGGGTGGGATGGGGTGGTACTTGACTTTTAATGCCCATAATACCGCAGAGCTGCTTTATCACGTCGCTCTCAAAATTATGCCCTGATCGGAATGTAACCTACCTGGTGCACCATAATGAACAATAAAGTTCTCGAATAGTGCCTTTGCAGTTGTCCTTGCTGTCTGATTCCGAGTAGGTATGTCAGCGGCATATTTTGTGAAATGATCAGAGATCACGAGGACATTTTCGTAACCACCTGTAGATGGTTCGAGTGAAAGAAAGTCCATACAGACCAGTTCCATTGGTTGTGACGTCTGAACATTCACAAGAGGTGCTCTTTCTGTCGGATTGGGAGCTTTCCTGAGAATGCAGCGCTGACAACTATGGATATGGTCCTCCACATCACCCAACATTCCAGGCCAGTAGAACCTGGTACGGAGAAGTGCTAGAGTCCTGTCCATACCAAGATGTCCCATTCCATCATGAAGATGTGTGATGATGGTCTAACACGGAGGTTTGGGAATAATCGTCTGGAAGTAGGGGTCGCCTTCGTTACCCTTCCGTCTCACCAGAAGGTCGAAGGTGAATCCCACTGACGTAAAATTTTGGTTGTTTCACTGTCAAATGATTTAATGGCCTCCTTAGAAGGATGATCAGAAGTTCCATAATCGTGCAGATTGAAGGGTCCGCCTGCTGAAATGTAAGCATTTTGTGATCAGCCCCAACATCGTAAGCGTTATGATTGCTGACAGAGGTCATATGGCAAAACATATCATGGGTCACTGACAAAGTCTCTACAAATGGTGTGGTCTGTGAGTTACAGATAGCAGAAACTGACTTTATGTCCATTACCTCACGGGGCAGTCTGGACAGTGCATCAGCATCGCTGTTCCTCGGACGTGGTATGTACTCTATGGAAAAGTCATAGGCATCGGGGGCAGCTAGCCAATGATGACCACAGGCATCCAACCGTGCAGAGGTCAGGACATAAGTTAGGCGGTTATTATCCGTCCAAACAGTAAAATGGTTACCGTACAAATAGTCGTGAAATGTTTTTGTTATGGCCCATTTTAGAGCAAGAAACTCTAATTTGTGAGCTGGATAATTACCCTCTGACTGGGACAATCCTCGGCTAGCATAGGCTATCACTCGTTTCTTACCCTCTTGCATCTGACATAAAATCGCGCCAAGGCCTTCACTACTAGCGTTAATATGCAGTTCAAAGGGACGAGTGAAGTCTGCATACACTAAAACAGGAGCGTTGCTGAGCTTGCTCACAAATTCACTGAAATCCGTCTGTTGTTGCACACCCCAATTCCACTGCATGTTTGATTTGATCTTACTGGACTTCTTACCACAGTGTCCAGCTAACATATCAGTGACAGGTTTGGCAATTTTAGAATATTCAGGGACAAAACACCGGTAATATCCAGAAAAACCCAAGAAACGGCGAACATCATCCACATTCTGGGGAACTGGTCAATTCTGTAGGGCTGCGATTTTCTCAGGATCGGTAGTGATGCCGTCCTCAGAGATTACGTGACCCAGATATTTTACAGAAGTTTGCAAAAATTGGCACTTAGAGGGTTTTAACTTGAGGCCATTCTCACGCAACCATTGAAAGATTCCTCGTAATCTATCTAGATGCTCGTCAAAGGTCTTAGAAAACACAATGACGTCATCAAGATAATGAGGCAATGCAAACGATGCATATCACCCATACACCGTTCCATAAGATGCTGGAAAGTTCCATAAGTTGCAGGAGCATTCGTCAGACCAAAAGGCATCAAATTGCACCCGTACAACCCATAGTGACCAACTGTAAAAGCGGTACGAGGCTTGTGCTCTTCTGCAACTTCTACTTGCTAGTAGCCAGATTTTAAATCAAGACAGGAAAAGTACAGAGCACCATGAAGTGCATCAAAGGTTTCCTCTATTCTAGGTAGAGCATATGAATCGCGAATTGTGCGTCTGTTCAACTCTCTAAAATCTATACAAAAGCGAAGAGAGGAGTCTTTCTTGCGTACTCGTACCACAGGGGAAGCATAGGGACTAGTTGAAGGGCTTATATCCTTAGCATCAAACATTTGTCTAAGATGTTCCCTAACCTCTTGGTACATAGGAGGCGGAATGCGGCGATGTCTTTCCCTGAATGGCTGTTCATCATTGAGCTCTATCCTATGAGTCACCTAGTCTGTGTGTCCCATATCTAAATCAGACTTACTGAAGACGTCATCAAACTCAGATAGGAGAGACTTCAAGTGGGAGATCTGCTCTGGAGTATGTGACAAAGATAGAGAAGAAAGATTGAACAAAGAAAGTGGTTCCGGAGATCCAGGAATAGTCACCCCATCTTCAGAAAGAAGACCTTCAAGTAAATCAACTTGCTCTAAGCAACAAAGAACTGTCTTAGATGGAATGGTGACTGGTTTGGAAGATGGATTCGCGACTTCAACCTTCACTCTAGTTGTCGATTGGCCTGACTTAAAGTTCACAATACCATTAACAAGGTTAAGTGACCCAGGAAGTGTGGGAGAAGAAGAGGCTAAGAAGTGTTTCCCTTTTTGTGGTGGCTACCCTGTACGAATACCAGTGACAATCTGATTGCAGAAAGCAGGGACCGTAATCGACCTTGTTGTCTGCACACTTTCTGTACGATCGAGATCAATCCTAGAATAAGCAAGCCATTGGCGTGAGCGATTCCACACTGGAGAAGACGAACCTGAAACAGGTGAACCCAATAGACGACAAGCATAATCCATGGCATTGGTACCAAGAACCAAGGGCACACTGTGGTGATACTGAGTTGTCGGTACTATGAGGATTGGAGAGGTCACCCACACAGCTTCACCAAGAAAGTCACTGGGAATATCAACGACTGTATTAACATACCCAAGATAAGGTAGCTTACAATCCCCAGCGCCTTTTAAGCGCCTAACAGTGACCCAAGGTCTAGAAGGGGGACATGTTTGAGGTTCTGTTGGTAGAAGGCCTCTGACATGCTCGAGATTTGAGAGCCTGTGTCAAGAAGAACACTACAGGAGATACCTTCAACCTCAACAGTAGATGGTCCAACAAGATTGTTGGGATCCCACTACTCGCTCCATAGTCTGGACTCTTAGGAGTTTAAAGGTTGACAACCATAGTGCCCCCTTTTAACCCCAGGAGCCCCACAATCAAAACAATGTATCTGTTTGGAATTCGAAGTTCGTTGTTTGGTAGCTACAGAACCAGAATAACCAGAAGAGGAACCAGTAGTGGGACCAGAGGAACCAATGGAGGAACGAGAGGAAGAATTTCCTGAGGGTTTAGCCTTATTTATGTAATTGTTGGGATTTGAGGATGTTTTGTGCTAGGAATTGCTTTGGGCATGATTCTCCAAAGTCTTTACCCTTTCCCCAGTAGTGGGACCAGAGGAACCAATGGAGGAACGAGAGGAAGAATTTCCCGAGGGTTTAGCCTTATTTGTGTAATTGTTGGGTTTTGAGGATGTTTTGTGCTGGGAATTGCTTCAGGCATGATTCTCCAAAGTCTTTACCCTTTCCCCAAGAACTCTAACATTCTTACTCTGTTCCTTTAAACGAGAAATCACATCATCCATCTGTTGGTTACTTGGTTGCACTGAAGCTGATTGCATCAGATGTGCTTCTCGAGGGGAAGCCAACTCTTCTTCAACTCGGCGGACAGCTAGCAAGAGCTTGTTAAACTCCAGTCCCGAATTAATGTGGTGACGAGTTGCTTGCATCGGGTCATCCCGAGAGAGACCCATCCAAAAACGGCTTCGAAGCAAACCAGTAGCTGCAGTAGGAGGGAGAGTGCCAGATGTCTCAATCTTTGAGATCAACTCACAGAGACGGCAACTCCACTCAGCTACTGAATCAGTCCTGGCTTGGTGAGCAGTATAAAATTTCTCCATCTCACCAGGCATTACATTCCCAAATACCACATCCAAGTGCTCAAGGGCAGTATCCAGGGAAACAGATTCTGATAGCCCACAAAGCAAATTAGCAGCTGAACCCTTAGCTGACCTCCTCATGGCGTTGAGAATTGCAGTGTCTGAATAGGAATTCTCACGGCGACAACCAACAATCTCCAGGCTCCATTGTGAAGACCCGTGAAGGTCCCGGGGTAGAATAGGCCTTCAGCAACCCATGCTTGCCATAAAAGGTGACTATGCTTGTCGTAAGAGGCGACTAATGGGATTGGGTGGTCAGACTAGCTGACTTGGTTGACACATGTCATCGGTTCCCCATTGCGCAGATCGATGCTCATGTTGTTGATCACTGGATTGTCTGGTCCAGACTCGATTATTTACAGACCGTCGCCATATAGCTGGAATATTGCTAAGTGCGGCGTAAAACTAAACTCACTCACTCACTCACTCCATTGTGAATACCTAACCTCGTCCTTAGCTCAATTTCCCGAAAAAGAAGAAAGTTTGGGATTGGGTGAATTTATGATGGGCATATAGGTTGTTTGGCTAGGTTGTGGAGGTGGAGGATGGACAGTGCGGTGATGAGAACTCATGTGAAATTGTGTTGAAGTTGGCAAAGAAAACTGAGGTCATCTCTCAGTATGTAAAGTGGTAGGGTATGGTGTTGAAGTGTCCTGAGGGTATGGTGTCGTTGGACCCTGAGGATAAGGTGTCATTGGACCCTGAGGGTATGGTGTTGATGTTCCCTGAGGGTAAAGTGACGATGTGACCTGAGGCTGACTAAGGTGGGAAATAGGAAAAACCCCTGCAGCCTGGGTAATAAACTCAGGTAAATTAAGCATGAGACTCTCCTCCAACTGCAAACGTGGAGAAGTACCAGAACTCTGCGGAACTGTAGAAAACTGGGGAGACTGACTAGGCAGAGGTGTGTTCCTGTAAGCTGGAGGTGATATGGAATGGGTAACATTCATTGGATGTCCACCTTCAGCCCCTATACAGTAAGTGCATTTGGGATGATATATCATCTGCCAGTCGATGCAAAACCCCAGTACGGAGGGACAAAGGAAGATGTTGCAGACTGTCCATAGCCTCGACAACATCTGGGTCCATACGCTCCAGATTATGCTCAGCCATAGTGAGAAAGTCAAATATGGACAAGTAAGAGTTGTAAAAGTCTAGTGCATGAAGTGTTATGGGGTAATGTCAAGTGTCAAAAAGTAACCAATAACAAATGAGAATATACAAATGTACCTAACTAAAGGCAAAAAGAATCTCACATGTTAAGATTCAACAACGTACAACATTACTAAATCTCAGAATAGCAAATGCAAATAGAAAGGATGAAAAATGTAACTCCTCTGAAAAGGATACAAGATGGGATGCCTAGTGTTGGAAGGTATAATTGTGACTAAGTATTAAATGTATAAGTCTAAGCAAAATGATTCAATATAATACAACTAAGTGAAATACACCATGTTGCATCAAAGGTCAAGGTTCTCTGCAATGTAGAGTGTATAGAGACAGATATGTAATCTAAGAGAATGAAAATGTTATTGTTTTCTGAAACAAGTATATTTCAAGGGCAAGGGTGTACGGCTACAGATGTGTGACCGTCAAGGGACAAAAGTGAAAAGTAACAAAGTGAAACAACAAAGTGATTCAGAATGGATCCACCCAATTAATGGAAACGCCCAGATGTCAACAAAGTATGAAGATGCAACCAAAAGATGTAATCAATATGAGCGGGGGAACTAAAGGACAAATGAACCCGAGCAACCCAAAGCCCAGAATAAAGTGTCAAGATATTGCCACAAAGTCTACCAACAATATCAAGTATTATGCAAAAGTATGAATAATGCAACAATGAATGTCTATGAAGGAACAAGACAACACAAGACGAAACACGATGTTTTTATGCGCGGGAAATGCGAAAAAATGAAATCTCCAGCAAAAGAGGCCATAGAAACGTCAGACCGCCAAGAAAAGAGCGGAAAGCCGAGCGAACAGTGGAAGAGAAGATTAGAGACAGAATCAGGTGCAACAACTTTACCCTTGTACTATTAAATTATATTGAATTACTGTAACAGATAATTGTTTGCTGAAAATATTTACTGTTATATTGTTATTTCTTTTCTTTTTTTTTCTACAGACTATTTACTTGGTTAGAATAAAATGGATGCAAATCAATGAAATTGCAACTGCACAATTATATTTATAAAGGTTCAGACATGAAAACAATGTAGAAATATAAATCTATTCAAAGTTGTAGAAATATAAATATAGTGAACAGTATTTGCTATATACAGTATGGTTCAAAATTATTGAGAATAGCTAATGCATTTCATATTATTAAACGAGAACAAATCAGATAAAATTGAATGTATTGTGAAAGTGAACTGACCTTTTCATGTTGTGTAGGTAACAATTTAATATTTTATCAAGTCTCCTTGAGCTTCACGGCACAGTCTAAGACGGGTAGGCATACTTTTTATCAGAGAGGTTAGTGTCTCGTGAGTTATGCTGTCCCAGTATCGGACCACTTCTCTCTTCATGTCTTCAATTTTTGTCAACCCCTTTTGATTCACACATTCCTTCATCATCCCCCAAATGTTCTCAATGGGATTTAAGTCAGGACTATATGCAGGAAATGGTAATGCAGTCACATTTTTCTCCTGAAACCACTGCTTGGCATGTTTTGCGGTGTGTTTAGGATCATTATCTTGCTGCAATTCCAGTCATTTCCATAAAACACATGTGCACTTGGAAGGAGAAAATTATCTAATATGTGAGTGTAGCGTTGACTTGTCGGATTTCCCTCAAACACACACAGCGGGGTCGTTCCTAATAAGGATATCCATCCCCATACATGAAACTTTGGGCTGTATTTAGGTCGTCGATACAACGGTGCAGACGCAGACTTTGTCCATATTTTCACATTATTGGGATATACCCATATTGAGCTTTCATCAGTGAAAATCACATTTTCGCAGTCAAAGTTTTCATGTGCCAAACACCACTCAACATGCCTGTCTTTATGTTCTTGTTTCATGAGAGGAGAAGGAATTCCAGTCTTTTTCTCCCATCCAAGATCAATCAAATTTCTTCTAACTGTAGATTTTGATACAACTGTTGATCCCCTTTCTATCATTTCATACCTGATGTTGGAGATGCTTGCCCTTTGCTTTTTAGACGCTAAAATTCCCAGCCGGACGCGATCTCAGAAGTCCAATTTTCTGGGTCTCCCTGCTCCTTTCTGGTGCCCCAAATCCTTACCCTCTTTAAAATTCTTCCTAATCCTATACACAGTAGAAAGAGGAGTTCCTGTTCTCTCTGCCAATGTATACATATGGAAATTAATTAAGCAACACCAAATTCAAAGACACATAAAAACTTAACAAAGTTTAACGAAGTAATTTTGATGATTGATTATTCAATTTTGATGTATTGACATACAGCATGAGCTTTTCATGGGTTGATATGACGCGCGTGAAGCTTGCACAGCGCACGTGCATTGCTTTAACCTCAACTTTCGAAAAATGCACTTTTTCCCTGGGGTGTTTACAAGCGCAGGTTGTCGATTGCATTCGGTTTTTCATTCATTTCAATGTCATGGCACGTAGGAAATTATCAGAGGCCACTCGTTGGCAAATAATCGGCATGAGGAATGCTGGTATGTCTCTAAGACAAATCGGGACTCAAATCGGACGACATCATTCCATAATTTCAAAACTTTTGAAAAAATACCGGGCCACTAATGAAGTTAAAGACCTGCCTAGACCAGGAAGACCCAGGAAGACCTCAGTCCGGGAGGACAGAGCTTTACTGAGACTTGTACGGCGCAGGTCCTTCGACTCGAGCTCTCGGTTGAGACAGGAGTGGCTTCCAGGGAGACCCATCTCGAACAGGACTGTTCGGAATCGTCTGAAAGCTGCAGGATACCGGGCAAGGAGGCCAATCAAGCGACCCAGACTGTCTCCAGCCCATAAGGCAGCCCGACTGGCCTGGTGTAATGACCGTTTGCACTGGAACATTGCCTCTTGGAGGAAGGTCCATTTCTCAGATGAGAGCCGGTTCTTGCTGCACATGGTGGACGGTCGTACTCGGGTCTGGAGGCAGAGGAACACAGCAATGGCTCCACGGAACATCCAGGAGACTGTGGCCTTTGGGGGAGGTTCCGTTATGGTATGGGGGTGCATTTCCATGAACTGCAAGTTGGATATCATTACCATCCGTGGCAACCTTAACGGTGTTCGTTACCAACAGGAGGTTCTTGACAGGGCTGTGGTACCTCATTTTGAGAACCATCCTCTGGCAACGAGACCCATATTTATGGACGACAATGCTAGACCTCACAGGGCGCATGCTGTAAATGATTTTTTGCGGCAAAATGCAATTGACAGAATTCCATGGCCTGCCATGAGCCCTGACCTCAACCCCATTGAACATTTGTGGGACTTTATTGGCCGTCGTGTGAGGCAGAGAGACCCACCAGTCCATAATCTCAACGAATTGACGGCTGCCCTGCATGAGGAGTGGAACAGGATCCCCCAGAATCAGATCCGGAGACTCATCCAAGGAATGAGGAGGCGTCTGGAATCGGTGGTGCGTGCGCAGGGAGGACACACTAGATATTGATGAAAGTCGGTGTGCAGACTCTCAGATGACTGTTCTTTCTTTCCATGTGACATTTGTGTTAATACACCTGACAACAACGTCTGTGGATGAATAGTAAATTGTGTCCATTTTTTCATGAATTTAAGACAGTTTTAAGAATTTGGATTTCGTTGCAATAAAGCAAAGTCTTGATACTTTTTCCCTTTAAGTTGTTTGTCAGAGATCGTCTGTTGAATAAAAAAGTGTCAAACTATATCAACCCGGCATATTTTGATTGTCAGAACACTTCAAAGTTGCTCCAATAGAAAAAATTGGGGTGTTGCTTGATTAATTTCCAGGTGTATATTTACATCATCAATTCCTTGATTACACAACTCAAAAATCAACCTTCTTTTATCTTCAGCAGACATTGTTGACAGTGCTGAGGAAAATAACGTCTGCTACAAATTCAGGGGAGGTAACTCTAATTGTACTATACTCAGTAGGCCAAGATGAGTTACCTCCCTTATACCATTACTTAGTTTTAAGTATCCGTGAATCGGTTGAGGTGTTAGGATAGCTCAAAGTAAGAAGAAAAATTCTCAATAATTATGAACCAGACTATATGTATACACGCAATGGTGAAATGCCTTTTGGACGACAATTTTTTATATTTTTTTCAGGATGATATGAAACAGCACATGATCATGGCACAAGATTCAATTCAATCAACAGTTCAACATACAATCAAAGAGTTCATGGGACACATATCTCGGATGTGACGAAAAGCACAGTTCTTCATGGATGAGTTCAGTCTGTAAGCATGTCAGATCAGCTTGCTGCTGAGCAATATGTACAAGTCATATGGTTAGGGCTCTCAAGGTCCCTATACAACCAATACTTACAGTTTTAAGAAAATCCATAGATCCATGAATCACATAAATTGTAGCCGTGTGTTTGCTAGTTCGGCTCTGGGCTGCTGCTCAAGACGACACAAGGCAATGGTGGTGAAGATGAAGATTTATTAAATGGAGAATGAAGCTGTTGCTGAGTCAAGTTCTGGAAAACGAAATGGTGCTTCCACCTCAGCAACAGCAAGTGAAGTCATAAACTTCAGAACCAAGTAAATAATTTAAATATTAAATAGTTCGAATTATCACAGTACTGTCAGCTAACGTGTATCTCACAGTGAATTATTCAGTATCCTGTTAAAGTACCTGCATAAAGTTGTTCAAACATTTAAAAGCACATGATCAAAGCCATGTTTACAATTTAAATTAATTAAAATGTATATTCCTAAACGTGTAGAATTATTGAATAAATATTACTTTTAATTATATTTGGTTTTTGTTTAAAAGACGTTTTGCACCTTTTTATAGAGAATTATGAAGTAAAGAGGCAGATGGAAATAGATTAGAAAATTGACCATACCTGGAAAACGAAATGGTGCTTCCACCTCAGCAACAGCAAGTGAAGTGAGGTGGGAAACAGGTGGCCAAAGGGAGTCAGGACAGAGGGCACACTAGCCAATAAGAACATAGGTATCACATCAAAGGAAGTCTTTGATGTGTCCTATTAATAGAAAAGGGAAACTCCCAAAGAATGGGTTACCTGGCTAAAAAATTGAAAGGAAGTGAAGGGAAATCCTTGTTGACAAGGCTCCAGAAACAGAAGAAAAAGGTGAAGATGTACAGAGGTGGCATTCAACGGCAAGACACAGACAACATGGAACAAATTAACATTGAACAGATAATGATGTCTATGAAATATGTGATGAATGATTTGTATGAATTATGCTGTGAAATACAGCATTAATAACATACTGCTACGTTCAACCCCTTTTGGGGAATGGCGTCCTCGCCATAAAGTATCAATCTGATTAGCATTCAAGGTGAATACAGCAATACTGCAAATACAGCATTAATAACATACTGTTACACTTGTGTAATCGTTTTGTGTGAATGTCCACACTGGTGATGTGCTAATTACAATGCGTCAGATATATAATACTTAATCACATAATACGTAAAGTTATCTCTACCTCTGTTCATGGTATATATGTACTAGGCTTTTATAAATGGTTGAAACAATCTATCAGCCTCAGATCACGTATCATTTTGTGTGGTGCATTCGAAATACCTGTAATGATACAAAGTTACCGTTAGCCTGATATATAATACTTAATCACATAATACGTAAAGTTATCTCTACCTCTGTTCATGGTATATATGTACTAGTCTTTTATAAATGACTGAAACATTCTATCAGTCTCAGATCACCTAACATTTTGTGTGGTGCATTCGAAATACCTGTAATGATACAAAGTTACCGTTAGCCTGATATATAATACTTAATCACATAATACGTAAAGTTATCTCTACCTCTGTTCATGGTATATATGTACTAGGCTTTTATAAATGGTTGAAACAATCTATCAGTCTCAGATCACGTATCATTTTGTGTGGTGCATTCGAAATACCTGTAATGATACAAAGTTACCGTTAGCCTGATATATAATACTTAATCACATAATACGTAAAGTTATCTCTACCTCTGTTCATGGTATATATGTACTAGTCTTTTATAAATGACTGAAACATTCTATCAGTCTCAGATCACCTAACATTTTGTGTGGTGCATTCGAAATACCTGTAATGATACAAAGTTACCGTTAGCCTGATATATAATACTTAATCACATAATACGTAAAGTTATCTCTACCTCTGTTCATGGTATATATGTACTAGGCTTTTATAAATGGTTGAAACAATCTATCAGCCTCAGATCACGTATCATTTTGTGTGGTGCATTCGAAATACCTGTAATGATACAAAGTTACCGTTAGCCTGATATATAATACGTAATCACATAATACGTAAAGTTTTCTCTACCTCTGTTCATGGTATATATGTACTAGTCTTTTATAAATGACTGAAACATTCTATCAGTCTCAGATCACCTAACATTTTGTGTGGTGCATTCGAAATACCTGTAATGATACAAAGTTACCGTTAGCCTGATATATAATACTTAATCACATAATACGTAAAGTTATCTCTACCTCTGTTCATGGTATATATGTACTAGGCTATTATAAATGGTTGAAACAATCTATCAGCCTCAGATCACGTATCATTTTGTGTGGTGCATTCGAAATACCTGTAATGATACAAAGTTACCGTTAGCCTGATATATAATACTTAATCACATAATACGTAAAGTTATCTCTACCTCTGTTCATGGTATATATGTACTAGTCTTTTATAAATGACTGAAACATTCTATCAGTCTCAGATCACCTAACATTTTGTGTGGTGCATTCGAAATACCTGTAGTGATACAAAGTTACCGTTAGCCTGATATATAATACTTAATCATATAAGACGTTACGTTATTTCTTCCGTATATATCATTGTTGTTTATGGTGTATATGTACTAGTCTTTTATAAATGACTGAAACATTCTATCATAAATATCAGTGTAAATATGTAAATAAAACAGGTCATTCATTTACAAATTATAATACTCAGAGGTACTGTGCGATGGGTGAATGCCTTGAATTGGTAGAAACGAACGAGCTTTTTTGGAGGTATTGAGAAACGAAACGTACGTTAATCAAACGTCGGTAGTTCGTATTGTCAACGTTTGACGAATTATATTTAGCCAGCCCGAGTCCAACGCTGGACCCTTTGTCAAGACAACATGGCACAGGTGTGACATCCAACGGTGCTTCAACGTAAGTCATAACACTGGCCGAGGGCGTTATAGCCCGATAGGATATTCGAACTCGATACATGAACTTGCTCTTTGACTTCAGTTACCAGGAATATTAAAATCAACAATATTTTCTGCGGGATAGATTCAGTGACTGTGGCCGTTTCATTTTTGAAGTAAACTGACATATGGTACATCGTATGTTGTCTCAGTAAGTTCAAGTCTTGGGAGAAGGGGCTGTATCAACTCTGAAAGTTGTTTACACTGGATTGTTACTAATTACAGGTATGGCCAGGTCTTGATAACAATGGGTTTGACATGAGCAACACGACTGCACTGGACTGTAGATAGGGACACTTATCACTGAACTTTACTTGTGAAGTCGTCGTAATCACATCTCCGGTTATCACAACGAAAACAGCTCGAAAACCAGGACTTTGGCCTCACACAAATCTTTGATACCAGTTCACACAGACTCAGATATCGTTTAGACAGATAATTCCCGAATATAATACTTTCAGATGAAACAGTCCATGAAATAAGTTATATCCGGGAAAACATGCAGGCTGGGATGACAAAGAGAAACCCCGCTTTTTCACCTTAAGCAACTCCATGTTGGATATATGGTATCTTCCACCCGTGACGATCCTGGTTCGAATCTGTCTTCAGCAAAACTTACTGGTGTTCAGACTCGCTGTCCTGGAGGTCACATGTCATCGTTACCTATTTGCGTAGATCGATGCTCATGTTGTTGGTCACTGGATTGTCTTGTCCAGAATCGATTATTCACTGGCCGTCCCTATGTAGCGGGAATAGCCGGTATGCAGCGTTAAACGACAAGCCAACATACATATATGGGATCTTCACCAGTTACATACCTTTTGAAACAGCTCGGAAGACAAGCTATATCTCAGAAACTTGTTACACCCGATTTCAGCAGGGTACATGACACCCATGTAGGATATGTGGTTTCTGGCAGACACAGACCCGTCTTCGCTCAAATATATTTATAATATTTTTTTTCGTAAGAAACCTGGTATCTATCACTCTATCACAGGCATTTTAGCCGTGAATGTATTAACACGTGATGACTGTCCCTAAACATCGTAGTTTTGAACGCCATTAAAATATTCATATTCATCGTAATGGTCTCTGCGAGCAGAGAATGCCAATCTAGGATTTCCTATTCAGTCCTACGGAACCGGAGAGCCTCTTCCAGAAGGGGGATACATGCAACCACAGCGTCTCTGAAACCAGAAAGAATATCTCAAACAGAAAGTCCCTGATCCAAAAGAGTCGATTGAACCATAGTCTTGAGTCTCTTGTCCCCCCATACACAACCACAGTTTCTCTAAAATGTGAAAGTCCGCATGCAATCAGGGACTAATTTTCCTTTCAAGTAAGTAGTCTATAGAACCACAGACTCTCTCACAATCAGTTTACAGTCAAGCACCGTTCTGTCGAACACTGAAAACTCGATATCTCTGTTGTCCCTATGTAACATCTTCAGAATTTACCAGTTTCGACTGTACCTAAAATATAGTCCCTTTATTCACAGGGTCTGCGAAAACAGAGCCTCTCTCGATTCTCCCCCAAAGAATGATTTGCCCGTCAGTGAAAACATAGTTCAAGTTCAATAAATAATTTTCGAACTGATCAGAGAGACGCGCGGACAGAGGGACAGCACTGACTTCCGATTGAACACGTTCAACTAAAGCTAATTCGTCAACAGATTTATCGTGTATCAGGTGTCCATTTGATTTAGTACTGTTACTACTTCACACGAAGATGCGTCTATCCTATTTATTAAATATTCGACATACATGCACACTGATTAAGCGTCACCCACTATCTTATTATCAGTTCATATCTGTTAATATTCACGTTACCACCGCTGTTCTGCCACGCCTCCCGTCAGCCACGCAAGCCAATAGCGTGCTATCGTATCTGTTGTAAGTCTTGCCATGTCAGATCAGTCCAGCACAAAACTGCAGAGCACATGTTGTATTCAGGACATTTTTATCCCTCTCTGCTTGGCACCTTCGCTGCACGTGAACATGTGACCTGGGACGTGGAACAGTACTTCATTGGCTTTCCGCTAGTATGCTTGGGCATGGTCGCCTGTTTGCAGCAAAAACTGTTCTTTTTAGAGACACATTTTAGAGATACACCACAAGGTAGCATGTAAGAAAGGACAATACAATATGATCCCATGCCCTGGAAATCCAAACACTAAAGCCTCACCTTTATCACGTCGTATGATCTTGTTTCATCTTTAAACGTATTCTTGTAGATCTCATTTCAAGTGCATAATAAATGCTAAATTCGAGCTCATGGAGCGTCACGGAAATAGGTGATCTCACACGAGTATCTTTTCATATGATCCAATATCTATTTGTGATCCAATATCATATTTAATTTCTCGTTCAAGAGATATTAAAAACGAAGCGTCATTGGTAACAAGTTCATTATTTGATGACGTGCGAAAGTGATCCCCTGCACGTCATGTACAAAGTCAATGATCCTATATTTTTTAAGCAAAACTTTAACATTGATGACCCTCAGCCGCCCCAGCTCAAAATGGTTGACCCCCCACCCCTGGCCATGATTTATGAACGGTTCCTCAAAGAGGCTTCCATGTAATGAAGGAGTGTTTCACAGTATGACCAATGACAATCCTAGTCTCAACCTGCTTATACATGCGAGTGGTTATCTCGGTACAGTTATCTCGTAGCGTTTAGTCCACCAGCTTAGTCCACTCCCTGATACACCTTTACAAGCTAGCAGGTAATGGAGCATATTGTTACGTCTGCATTCATATTTATAGTTTTCTTGAATCCCTGGTAGTCATTTTGGCCGTTTCCGTGCTATAATGGTTCGAGCGTCCGCCCGGAAAGCGGAAGGTCGCTGGTTCGATCCCCGGCTGCTTTATACCGAAAGACAATGGCATTTGTTTGTCCCTGCCTATCGCTTTGCATTAATGGGTACAACAAGGAGTCGCCGGTCGAGTATAATTTGTCTGAGTAGAGTATTCATGCTTAACTTAACCCGGTGAATAATCCAATTAGGGGAAAAAGGAAAAAGGCAATGTGGATACATAACTACCTGAAAGTATTGCTGAATATAACATGTACATTTTGAAAGCACAATAAATAAGTGTGTATCGAAATTTCAAATTCAAACAATATATAAACTGTTGACATTGGGCTATTCCTTTTCAATGTGTGTGGGGGTGGGGGTGGGGGTGGGGGTGGGGGTGTATGTGAGGCATTTGTCACTGTTTTATGACTTTCAAAAAGCGGCAAATATCATGAGCAAGGCTATGAATTCGAAGTTGTTCATCCACGAGTCTCGACTGTGAAATCATTCAGTCTCATGTCACCAAACATTTTGTGTGGTGCATTCGAAATGCCTGTGGTGATTCAAACTTAGAGTGCGTCTGATATACTACTTAATCAAATAATACGTTATCTCTACCGTTTATATCACCGCTGTGCACGGTATATATGTACTAGTCTTTTATAAATTACTGAAACATTCTATCTTAAATTTAAAGTAAATGGTAGACTGATTATGTGAAAAAACGGCCATTCATTTACAAATTATTATACTCAGAGGTACTGTGCGATGCCTTGAATTGGTAGAACCGAATTAAGCTTTATTGGAGGTGTTGAGAAACGAAACGGGCGTTAATGAAACGTCGGTAGTACGTGTTGTCAACGTTTGACCGAGTCCAACGAGGGAACACGGAACACACTGCTAAAATCAAAGCGAGAACCCCATTTCCATAGCAATAAAAAGTATCTGCCGAACGCATTTGTTTGTAAGGGATGGAAAAAAATCAATACTATTTGTAACTGTATGAACTTTCGAGACTGGCGAGACCGTCCCGCAGTAAACAATATGAGATAATTTAACAAAGCAGATTTATTTGATTCTTAAACAAAGACACACATTTGAATGCACAAGGTCTAATCCGATAAAAACGTTTTATATATTTTCTTTTAAATCGTAAATCCTTTGGGCAAACTGACATAGAATGATACTCTTCTTCAGTGAAAATATTTCCTTGACAATATGCCTATAACCGGCTTTGGCTTTGAATATTACTATACCTGCCAATATCCATTATTAGGCTGCCATTAGACATTTGCGTGATACTTGTTCTATTTCTGAAATGTCTAACCTGATCAAAATACATTTCATAACAAAATTACTTTGAAGTTTTTGTATAAATATGATTTACCATTTCAGATCTCCATTTTTTAGTATAAAAACCAATGTGACTTTGCTTGACAACTTTACCGAAATGTCAACATTTACTTCAGGAAATTCCCAAACTTGTCCAAACCAAGTCCATACAGTATATGTTAACACCGTTCAACTAAGATGTATAACCACTATCTAAACATGCTAAACATAAAATATGTAAATCCGTCAAATATGGCTTTACATTAAGAATTACATACTATTTTGTTGGGTCCCCAAAATTAATTCACTGTACATGTCGCTATGACATTGAGGTTGAGCTTGCCATGATATCATGAATAAGTAAATACTTTCTAGGTTGATGACACCTAAGGGTGGGAATATACACATGAACAATGATTAGGAATATGAGTTTAAGTATGTGTTTGGGATGAGACCCCAAATGAGTTGCAAAACGAAATATTTTTAACGATCATTTTTATTTGTGAACAGCTGGACCCAACAAATTAATTCACTGTACATGTCGCTATGACATTGAGGTTGAGCTTGCCATGATATCATGAATAAGTAAATACTTTCTAGGTTGATGACACCTAAGGGTGGGAATATACACATGAACAATGATTAGGAAAATGAGTTTAAGTATGTGTTTGGGATGAGACCCCAAATGAGTTGCAAAACGAAATATTTTTAACGATCATTTTTATTTGTGAACAGCTGGACCCAACAAATTAATTCACTGTACATGTCGCTATGACATTGAGGTTGAGCTTGCCATGATATCATGAATAAGTAAATATTTTCTAGGTTGATGACACCTAAGGGTGGGAATATACACATGAACAATGATTAGGAATATGAGTTTAAGTATGTGTTTGGGATGAGACCCCAGATGAGTTGCAAAACGAAATATTTTTAACGATCATTTTTATTTGTGAACAGCTGGACCCAACAAATTAAATCACTGTACATGTCGCTATGACATTGAGGTTGAGCTTGCCATGATATCATGAATAAGTAAATATTTTCTAGGTTGATGACACCTAAGGGTGGGAATATACACATGAACAATGATTAGGAATATGAGTTTAAGTATGTGTTTGGGATGAGACCCCAAATGAGTTGCAAAACGAAATATTTTTAACGATCATTTTTATTTGTGAACAGCTGGACCCAACAAATTAATTCACACTAACAAATAGTTTTTCGGCGAAGTGATTATGAAATAGGCTATCCCTGAAATGTCCAGGAAATTGATTTATTCCTATTTTGTAATAATCCTGAAACATTGCAAAGTAACCAATTGTCGCTAAAGACGTTGTGGTTCCACACTGACGTGAATATTCAGACATGCCTTCAGTTTGAAACATATAATAAGGGTTCATTTTTGAGGCTTTGATTAAGACACTAACCCCAAATGATCTGCGAACGAACACATTTTCTAAACGGTCTTCCTGATTTTTTTAGCAGAATTTGGGGAAAGGGGGCAACTCTGAAGCGCACCCTTCAAGGCGTGCCGCTAAAACACTTTTACCGATGGTACGAAATATGACCCTTAATAACTATCACTCAAAACAGTGTGATCCAATAATAACTATCACTTAATCAATAACAATACACATTACAAAAAATACGCTAAAGTTAACTGGCACATGAGAGGTTCGTCTAGTTACAACACAGTTTGTCCTGTCTTTTGATTGACAGGCGTACTGCGTAGCCCGAGATGCCACTATGCCCGTCAGTCAAAAGACAGGACAAACCTTGTTGTAACTAAACTAGACGAACCTCGAGTCATGTGTAGCCTTGCCCCATGAGATTTCGACGGGGTGTTTAAAACAAAATGACGGGAAAATTAGTGTACCATATGACGTCATGAATATCACGTCACGCGCGCCAGTTTAGGTCGTTAATGTTTAAAAAACTTCTCAACCATGGAGGACGTGGAAACAACTGTCATGAATGTGTACAGTGATGAAATTGATGATATTACACTTTCCCAAGTTGGTTCGAGGACCTAACTGTATCCCAGTCTTTGTATATTTAGGAAGTGACTGCAAGCAACCAAACTGACCTGGATGTTGGATTATTTGATCTTCAGTTCGACCTGTTTTCTGAAGAAAATAGGTCTGATGCCACTACTAATGAGGTTGATCCACCCGCTCAAAGTGAACGATTTGCGAAATTCGTATCAGGCGACGATATTTATTACGAAAGCCTAATGCTGCCACTTTTGTAGCACAAAATATTTTTTTTTCAAAGACAGTTCTCGTTACTTCAATTATTTACTCGTTGCTTCGAGTATTTTTTCGTTATTTCAATAATTTTCTCGTAACTTCGAGTATTTTCTCGTTATTTCAAATATTTTTTCGTTGCTTCGATTAATTTCTCGTTATTTCGAGAATTTTCAGTCAAAAACTTGAAATTTCGAATATTTTCTCGTTGCTTCAGTTTCTTTCAAAAACTTGAAATTTCGAGTATTTTCTCGTTACTTCAAGTTTCAGTCAAAAACTTGAAATTTCGAGTATTTTCTCGTTGCTTCAAGTTTCTTTCAAAAACTTGAAATTTCGAATATTTTCTCGTTGCTTCGATTATATCTTTCTTAATTTCTAAGTTTGATGAAGCTAGCATGTATATTTTACGAGATCTGCCCCGATCAAGATGACATCCTCATAGTCACACACACCCTACAAGCTACACCCTACACCACCCGAGTTTCAGTGGTCATAAAACAAACTTTCAGTTCAATAGGGAGGATGCGCACCCTTGCAACATCTTATCTTCCCATAAAGCAGACCTCACAAAAGACAGACCGCTTAAAACAACACACTTTAGGGTTGTTTGCATAAGGCTTAATTAAGCTGATAATAATAACATGTGCCCAGATATGGAAACTATACTTTGTTTTAATTCATGTAATGAATTATGATTTTTATATTAAGACTTTTTATATTAAAAGTGCTTGAGAACATTCTCAGCTTCTCAAGCAACTCAGTTCTCGACTACTTTTCACTCTAATTACAAGTAAATTAAGAAAGATGGAAATGTGTTGTTACTATACTCTGTAGTGACTGGTAGAAGAACAAACAGAATTTTCATTCTTTTCTCAAAAACACAAAAGGTGAAACATAGAACATACCTGTATATGTGTGTCACCGGGTTCCATATTTCTAAAAATAGGGCTCAATGTTCCCAATCCCCAGGGCAGCTTAGCCCTGATTAGCTGGCTTTTGTTTTTGTTTACCCCTCTTCATTTCGACATTTTAAAGTATTGTCAAAATTCCATTCAGCAAATTATATATCAAACGAAAGCCCTCAACTTCTACTTTTTACCATTCACATTCATTATTTTATAAAATACTACTTAACATTGTATTACGCTAATAACTACTACAAAACGCACATATTGTTAATTTTCTATTATGTAAATATGATTGCTTAATAAACAATATATACCATTATTTAGGTAAGGAAACTAGCTTTCCATTCATATATAATGTATATTATTTCATTCACACACAGTCCTGATATTAACCTAATTAGTGATTTAGGAAAGCACAGAATTGCCTAAAGTTATTTTATGGCACTGAGGGCTCGGCCGTTTTCTCCGACGTCCGGTCCCCTGGTATTTAAATGGGGGTTACTTGGGGGGTCGGGGTCACACATCCCAAGTGCCAGTTAGGGGGAGGAACCGACGGGAGTTCTGGGTCCTGGAGGCAGGAATTGTGGTAAGCCCAGTTTTTCCTTGTGTTTTATTAGGGAACTGCAATCAAGACTAATTTGATTAGCTTTTACCCATTAGGGCCATCCATATTTCCTTTTTGGTATAAAACCATTATTTATTCCTGTTCTCTATAGGTCCTCCCCCCATCACAATTATTTAGACCAGTATCCAAATTGACCTTCATTACTTTTATCTCATACTTATTTTACGTTAGGGTTGTGTGTGACCTCTGAATTGACCTAATCTTCATTTATAGTTGAGTCATTACGAATGTATACCTTACCTTTGATTACAATACAATAATATCAACAAGTACCTTCTTGAGTTATTCATTCATCACTTGCATGCTTGCACCTTTAGATTTTTGGATACAAACAGAATACATTTGGTTTACCCTAGATATACTTAGATAATTCCACCATCTTTTAATTATGTGCCTAGGAGAAGAACCCATCTCCGTGACATGGGTTTTGAGTACTAAGGTTAGAAAAATTGGGGGCTCGTCCGGGATATTTTAGATATGTTCTATTAGGTAAGCGAGAGCTGCCGACCTGGGATCTTTATCTTATCTCATTTCTATGTCTATCAGTTTATGTTCTGTTTTTTTTTATCTTTGTACTCAATCATGACTAGTATCCAAGGCTTGTCGACTGTTGTTGAAATTAAAAGGGCTAAGCTTCCCGAATTGTTAAGGTTGGCCTCAGAGAAGAGTGTAACTATTGAGGAAGAAATTAGAGGTAGTGTCCGGCAGGTCAGGGATCTGTTAATCAAGAAATTGTTTACTGAGGTTGGCGAGCCGGCTGCAGATGAAAATATAGTTGATAATGAGGAGCAAAACAATGGTACTGATAGTGGTCAGGGCACTGATCAGGCTGATAATGTTAGTTCAGGTCAGGTTGGTCTAACTTTTGATCAAATGTTAACCTTGAAAAAGTTAGAAATGGAGGAAAAGCAGAAGGAAAGATATTTTGAAATGGAGAAATTGAGAGATAGGGAAAGAGAGAGAGAGTTTCAAAGGGAGAAGATGGATTTTGATAGGCAGAGTCAAGAATATAGTAGTCAGGGCAGCGCTAGCTCAGACAGTAATTCAGCTCCGTTCAGAATTAACGAGTGTTATCGTTCGGTTCCTAATTTTGAGGAGGAGGACGTTGAGAAATTCTTTTCTCAGTTTGAGCATGTGGCTACGGCGTTAGATTGGCCTCAGCATTACTGGTGTCTAATCATGCAGAGCAAACTTAAAGGCAAGGCTAGCAAGGCTTACACATCCTTGGAAGGTTCTGATAGGGATAACTATGGTAAAGTAAAGCAGGCCATCCAATTAGCGTACCAGCTTACTAGTGAGGCATATAGGCAAAAGTTTAGGGAGTTAAAGAAATGTTCTAATGAAAATTACTGTGATTTTGTGGCGAAGTCTGCCGATGCATTTGAGTTATGGCAACAGTCAGAGGGAGTTAATGGTGATTTTTCCAAATTGAGGGAGCTAGTTCTTTTAGAAGATTTTAAGAGCAAGTTATTTCCAAATGTGAGGGTATACATTGAAGATCAGCAAGTTACGTCTGTTCGTGCTGCAGCAGAGTTAGCAGACAGATACATCTTAGTTCATAAAAGTCAGAATACGGCTGTGACTAATGGCAAGTTTGGTAATGGTAGTCAGTCAATCAACCGTGACCAGGGCAAAGGTCGGGACGGAGGTTCCAAGGGTAATAAACAATCTAAGCTTTGGTGTAGTAAATGTCAGAAACAAGGTCACAGTGCGGAGCAGTGCTATGCTACCAAGCCGGCTGGCGACAATAAGGGCTCTTCAGAACTTTCAGCTAATGCTAAGTCATTCTGTCCAAAATGTTCATACTGCGGTAAAGATAATCATGTGGTAGCCAACTGTTATGCCAGGAAGCGAGATCAACAGAAAACTGTTGGGTTTGTGAAGATGAATAGGCTAGGGGACCAGGGTTCTAGACAGGTTAATTACCAAAAGTATGTCTCTCAGGCTCAGCTAGGTTGTCATAGCAATGGCCCATTGCAGGAGGTGTCAGTCTTCAGAGACACGGGGGCTTTTGTTAGTCTTATCCGCAGGAAGGCAGTTACGCAACCAGAGATAACTAGGACCGGACAGAGTGTGGTTATCCAGGTGGTTGGTAATGTGTACCAAACTGTTCCTATTCATAAATTTCATCTTCAGTCAGATTTTGTTACTGGTGAAGTTTTATTGGGAGTTGTGGATGAGTTGCCGATTGCCGATATTGATATCCTGCTGGGGTCTGATCTCACTGATTATTGTTGTGGAAGTCATAAACCAGTTTTATTGATTACGTCAATGCCAGTTGTAACTAAGGATGATGTTGCAGATGTTGATGTCTTTCCCGCGTGTGTTACTACCAGGGGTATGTCAAAACGGAAGAAGTTAGCTGATGATGTCATAGATTCAGATGATGTGGGTCTAAATCAGTTGTTTTCCGAGTGTGCTAATTTGCATAGGGATAAGCCCATTGACAACTGTACAGTTAGGTCCGAGAAGGAAATAGGTCCAGTTGTGAGTCCACATGTTGGTCAGGATAAGTTGTCTCAAATTAGCTGGGATAGGACAGAGTTGATAAAACAGCAAAAGTCGGACCCTACATTATCTGAGTTATGGTCCAAGGTTGATTCTCAGGTAGATGAGAAAGGCACATCATTTCACGTTGAAGATGGTGTTCTTATGAGGTTGTCTAGAGTTTATCTGACCGATGACTACTATGAGGATAGGTCCCAGATTGTTGTACCAGAATTGTACAGAGGTGAAATTCTCAGTTTAGCTCATGACAGCTTGTTTTCGGGTCATGTTGGTCGTACCAAAACACATGATAGGGTTGTTTCTGATTTTTATTGGCCAGGCATGTATACAGATGTTGAGGAGTATTGTAAGTCGTGTCACACCTGTCAGGTAGTGGGGAAACCAAATCAAGTTATTCCCAAAGCTAAACTCCAGGATGTACAGGTGCAAGATGCATTTGATAGGGTCCAAATTGATATTGTAGGCCCACTTCCCCGTACTTCTCAGGGTAACCAATACATCCTTACAATAATGTGCCTAACTACTAGGTTCCCAGAAGCAATTCCCCTTAGAAAAGTGACCGCTGCAGTGGTCGCTAAAGCACTTGTTAAGTACTTTACTATGACAGGTCTTCCTTTGGAAATTCAATCAGACAGGGGCACAAATTTTACTTCCAAATTATTTCGGCAAGTGACACATTTATTGGGCATCAAACATGTATTTTCATCCCCTTACCATCCTCAAAGCCAGGGAGCAATAGAGCGCTTCCACCAGAGCATGAAAAGCATGTTAAGGTGTTTTGTATATGAACATGAAAAAGACTGGGACGTAGGGCTACCATTTGTCCTTTTTGCTGCTAGGGACGCTAAGCAGGAGTCGTTAGGCTTTTCTCCATTTGAACTATTGTTTGGTCACGCACCCAGAGGTCCACTACAGCTAGTTAAGGCTAATTGGCTGGATCATAAACCTAAGGAAAGCTTGTTAGGATATGTGACTAGGGTCAAAGATAGGTTGTTTCAGGCTACAGAGTTAGCTAAGCAGCATTTGGCCAAATCCCATGAAAAATCAAAACAACTTTATGATGCTAAGGCTAAGGATAGGTCATTCCAGCCAGGTGACAAGGTCTTATTATATTTACCTGTTGATAAGTCAGCCCTACAAGCTAAGTACTTCGGCCCTTATGAAGTGTTGCGTAAGGTTAGTGAGGTAGGCTACTTGATTGCAACCCCTGATAGACGCAGGAAGACAAGGTACTGCCACATCAACCTGCTGAAGGCATACCATGAGCGACCACCGACCACCCCCGTGGCATGTGCTGTTAATGAGCCTCCCGCCGCGACCCTTGATGACCCAGTAGGGGTTCGCCTAACAAACTCCGAAGCATTGGCCAACCTAGATGACAGGTTACGTCATCTGTTACCCCAGCAACGAGAACAACTTAAGGCCCTAATTGAAGAGTTCAGATGTCTCTTCCCTGACAGCCCATCTGTAACTCATTTAATGGAACACGACATAGACATTGGTGATGCCAAGCCTGTGAAACAACATCCCTACCGTATGAATACTAAGAAGCAAGCCATACTTCAAGAAGAAATTCAGTTCATGCTTGACAATGACATCATTGAACCATCTAATAGTGAGTGGTCTTCACCCTGTGTGCTTGTGCCCAAAGCTGGAGGCGGATACAGAGTATGTGCTGATCTGAAGAAGGCGAATCTGGCCATAAAGGGTGATGCATTTCCCTTGCCCAGGATGGATGACTGTATAGACAGCATTGGCGCAGCTCAATACCTAACTAAGTTGGATTTATGGAAGGGGTTCTTCCAGATTTCACTCAGTGACAGAGCTAGGGAGATCCTCGCCATTTGTACTCCAACAGGCCTGTACCAGTTCAAAAGAGTCCCTTTCGGCCTGAAGACGGCACCAGCGGCGTTCCAACGACTGATGAACTGTGTGTTTGGTGACATCACATGTTTCCACGTTTTCATGGACGATGGGGTAGTAGCAACCATGACTTGGGAAGATCATCTGGTGCAGCTTAGAATTGTGTTTGAGAGAGCACGTGACGCGAATCTTACCATTAATCTGGACAAGTGTGACTTTGGTAAGGCTCAGGTCAAGTTTCTGGGTCACGTTGTTGGCCTAGGTCACGTGGCCCCTGTACAAGCCAAGATTGAAGGAATCACCAAGTTCTCTGCGCCGACCAACAAACGTGAAGTACGACGTTTCCTCGGGATGGCTGGGTACTATCGCCGTTTCTGTCCCAATTTCGCCTCTGTCGCTGCTCCAATTACGTCACTTCTGAAACAAGGTAACAAGTTTGTGTGGACGCAGGAATGTGAGAGTGCATTCCTTGCTCTCAAAGCAATGTTGTGCTCGCCACCCGTGTTATCTGCTCCTGATTTCCGGCGTCAGTTTAAGCTGGCAGTAGACGCAAGTGATTGTGGTTCTGGGGCAGTGTTATTCCAAGAAGATGACAACGGTTTTGACCACCCCGTCAGCTACTTCTCCAAGAAGTTCAGCAAACATGAAGTAAACTATTCAACAGTAGAAAAAGAAGCTCTAGGACTTATCCAGGCCCTGAAGCACTATGAGGTGTACTTGAAATCTAACACAGAGCCTGTGAAAGTATTCACTGATCACAATCCGCTGACTTTTATTCATAGAGCCAAATTAACTAACCAACGCGTGCTGAGATGGAGTTTACTCATTCAAGACTTTAATCTCTCCATCCAGCATATTCCAGGCTCACAAAATGTCATTGCCGACGCTCTGTCCCGGTGTCGTTGAACTGTGAACAGAAAACCGTTATGTTCCAGAACTGAGAACTGTGAATCATAATGTAAATATCTCATTGACTTTAATTTTGTTATTCTTCATTATAGTTTATGATTTTGATTGTGTTTAATTGTGTTTAATACCCTTAATATGTGCGTTTTAAACAATTAAGAAATTTTTACACCTCGGGTGTAAAATTTTCTTTTCCTTATGGGGGGAGGTGTCACCGGGTTCCATATTTCTAAAAATAGGGCTCAATGTTCCCAATCCCCAGGGCAGCTTAGCCCTGATTAGCTGGCTTTTGTTTTTGTTTACCCCTCTTCATTTCGACATTTTAAAGTATTGTCAAAATTCCATTCAGCAAATTATATATCAAACGAAAGCCCTCAACTTCTACTTTTTACCATTCACATTCATTATTTTATAAAATACTACTTAACATTGTATTACGCTAATAACTACTACAAAACGCACATATTGTTAATTTTCTATTATGTAAATATGATTGCTTAATAAACAATATATACCATTATTTAGGTAAGGAAACTAGCTTTCCATTCATATATAATGTATATTATTTCATTCACACACAGTCCTGATATTAACCTAATTAGTGATTTAGGAAAGCACAGAATTGCCTAAAGTTATTTTATGGCACTGAGGGCTCGGCCGTTTTCTCCGACGTCCGGTCCCCTGGTATTTAAATGGGGGTTACTTGGGGGGTCGGGGTCACACATCCCAAGTGCCAGTTAGGGGGAGGAACCGACGGGAGTTCTGGGTCCTGGAGGCAGGAATTGTGGTAAGCCCAGTTTTTCCTTGTGTTTTATTAGGGAACTGCAATCAAGACTAATTTGATTAGCTTTTACCCATTAGGGCCATCCATATTTCCTTTTTGGTATAAAACCATTATTTATTCCTGTTCTCTATAGGTCCTCCCCCCATCACAATTATTTAGACCAGTATCCAAATTGACCTTCATTACTTTTATCTCATACTTATTTTACGTTAGGGTTGTGTGTGACCTCTGAATTGACCTAATCTTCATTTATAGTTGAGTCATTACGAATGTATACCTTACCTTTGATTACAATACAATAATATCAACAAGTACCTTCTTGAGTTATTCATTCATCACTTGCATGCTTGCACCTTTAGATTTTTGGATACAAACAGAATACATTTGGTTTACCCTAGATATACTTAGATAATTCCACCATCTTTTAATTATGTGCCTAGGAGAAGAACCCATCTCCGTGACAATGTGAATATAATTAATATATTTACATGATATCGTTTGAGAAGGCACAGTGTGTCATACATTTGGATAATTTGAGAGTGAGTGGTTGATAATCACATTTCATGAGAAAAATACATGTACAGGTAGAGGGATTCACACAGAAAAGATATTCGTTGTTGTTCGACAAGTGGTGGGCATATTAGTACAACATGGAATTCGTCACATATGGCTTGTTTACAAAGATTACAAAGTCGGCTTTCTTTCAAACCATTCAGACAGCGCCCTGTTTCCATTGGTAACCTATGATTTGTTGTCCTAAATTTTCTCAGTGAAATCCTACTTTGTAAGGTTAATTTAAGATAAGGTTCTGGAATAAGTTCAATTTCATACATTGTGAAATGAAATCCTTTTGATGATTGAGTATTGCTTAAATTCCAAGGTTGAACAGACTGTATACTATGTACTGACTCCAAGTGAACTCATTAATGGAATAGGGGTGGAGAGCATGGCTGAGCTAACTAGTGTACTCACTGAATTTATCTTACAGGAGGTCGGTCATTTTGGAGTGAACCGCAAATAAGACTTAACTGTGAAATGATACCATATATTCGATAACTTTGAGGATTTGACTGAAGTCAATTTGCTCCAAAAGCATACTATTTTGGTATGAATATCAGTACGAATTGCTTTGCTTCCAGTCTCCACATACAACATGTGGCGAAGCAGTTTTCTTGAAAATATTAAATGAACAATTTCAATAACACTTAAAGTTTCATATGGCCAGAGGTCGTATAACCGTACCATTTCTAAATTTAATGTTGTCTTTTTTATCAGGACACATACCACAATTTTCAACGACACAGCTAAATTAAGCCTTGTGCAACCAACCATAAAATGTGTTGTTTTAAGTGGTCTGTCTTTTGGGGGGTCGATACCGTCCCAAACATATTTCCTAAACTATTCATGATAACTTCATCAGACTAGGAACACGTATCAAGCATGATAGATAGGTTTGCCATTTGGGGTTTAAACCCAGATATGAACCTTAAGCTTTTGCGGTTTCCTCCCAAATGTGACTTAGGCGGTGGATATGAGGGTGTCATGTTGTTCGGAGATTTCCTTAAACTATACATGCTAGCTTCATGAAATTTGGCGCACGTACCAAGCATGATCCATAGATGTGCCATTTGATGGTTATACTCAGATATGAATTTTATTTTTTTGCTGTATCCATGGACATGTGACTTAGGCTGTGACTATGAGGATGTCATCTTGCTCGGAGCAGATCTCCTAAAATATACATGCTACCTCCATCAAACTTAGAAATTAAGAAAAATAAAATCGAAGCAACGAGAAAATATTCGAAATTTCAAGTTTTTGATTGAAACTTGAAGCAACGAGAAAATACTCGAAATTTCAAGTTTTTGAAAGAAACTTGAAGCAACGAGAAAATACTCGAAATTTCAAGTTTTTGAAAGAAACTTGAAGCAACGAGAAAATATTCGAAATTTCAAGTTTTTGACTGAAACTTGAAGCAACGAGTAAATATTCGAAATTTCAAGTTTTTGAAAGAAACTTGAAGTAACGAGAAAATACTCGAAATTTCAAGTTTTTGACTGAAACTTGAAGCAACGAGAAAATACTCGAAATTTCAAGTTTTTGATTGAAACTTGAAGTAACGAGAAAATACTCGAAATTTCAAGTTTTTGAAAGAAACTTGAAGTAACGAGAAAATACTCGAAATTTCAAGTTTTTGACTGAAACTTGAAGTAACGAGAAAATTCTCGAAGTAACGAGAAATTAATCGAAGTAACGAGAAATTAATCGAAGCAACGAAAACAATATTTGAAATAACGAGAAAATATTCGAAATTTCAAGTTTTTGACTGAAACTTGAAGCAACGAGTAAATATTCGAAATTTCAAGTTTTTGAAAGAAAATTGAAGTAACGAGAAAATACTCGAAATTCCAAGTTTTTGACTGAAATTTGAAGCAACGAGAAAATACTCGAAATTTCAAGTTTTTGAAAGAAACTTGAAGTAACGAGAAAATACTTGAAATTTCAAGTTTTTGAAAGAAACGTGAAGCAACGAGAAAATATTCGAAATTTCAAGTGTTTGAAAGAAACTTGAAGCACCGAAAAAATACTCGAAATTTGAAGTTTTTGACTGAAACTTGAAGTAATGAGAAAATTCTCGAAGTAACGAGAAATTAATCGAAGCAACGAAAACAATATTTGAAATAACGAGAAAATATTCGAAATTTCAAGTTTTTGACTGAAACTTGAAGCAACAAGAAAATTCTCGAAATAACAAGAAATTAATCGAAGCAACGAAAAAATATTTGAAATAACGAGAAAATACTCGAAGTTACGAGAAAATCATTGAAATAACGAGAAAATACTCGAAGCAACGAGTAAATAATTGAAGTAACGAGAATTGTCTTTGAAAAAAAATATCTTATGCTACAAAAGTGGCAGCATTAGGCTTTCGTAATTTATGCTACGCATAGCTGATGCTGAGAGTAAGAACTCGAAATGACACGAAGTGGGCAATGCGTGTTTTCGACCAATGGCGGGCAAAATATTTGTGTGCCAGACATGAAAGACTTTACATCCCCCGATGTGAACAACTATCTGTCCAGGTCTGTGTTGGAAGCGAAAGGTGGATGGATATCCACCCAAGACCCTCTATCTCCAATGTGCTACGTTGCAAGCTGGAAAAAGGAGACATCGGCGTTAACGTTTTGGATACGAAAAGCCTTGCGTGTCACATTTTCGAAAAGTTCTGAGGGCCGAGATGCGAAGATTGACAGCAAAGGGTATTGGCACGACTGTTAAACAACATGAACCCAGCAACGAAAAAACCGAGAAAACTTTATGGAATAAAGAATTGCTGGGGAATAAAAGCAGCCAAAGTCTCCTGAACACAGTGTTCTTCTACAACTGTAAACTTTTCGGACTCCGAGCTTGTGATGAACACAGAAGACTACAAGCTAACCAATTTTGCTCGGGACTGATCTTATGGGACCGAATATATCAAATTCCGTACCTCACTTGTATGAACTATATGGCAACCCAAGATTGGCAACAGTGGGCTGTTCTACAGGAGACCTATTTCAACTAAAGGAAATGACAACATTCTATTTTCCAGGTGATTGGCGTATTTTCAGGTTATTGGCGTAAAAAAGTGAGCACTTTAGTGATGAATATGTGCACTTCCACTAGTATTCCTGGTTACTTCACAAACCACTCCGGGAAGCGCACAAGTGGAAGCGCACGAACGTTTGTACGAAGAGGGAGTAGAAGAGCAGAGAATCATGCGAATAACAGGGCAGAGAAGCTCTGAGGCAGTGAGACAACACAAGCGACCGTCACAGTCTGTGTTATCAGCAATCGAAAACAAACTGGATCCACCAACTGCACCTAAACGAATGAAAACATAGCCCTCTGCCACTGTAAACGCCGCGTGGCAAGTCACGGAGACGGCGGCGTCCACAGCATCTATTGTGTATCAAAATTACATCTTTGAGTTTCAACTTAATTCTTTAAAATTCAGTTCAAGATTGAAAAGAATCTAAATTGTAATTTCTTTGCTCTTTTTGTAGTTTAATACAAATGTTTAAAATGATGTCATTTTCCCCTGAATAAACATTTGCCAACATTGTACTTGTTTTTATGTTCTACAATGTATCTCAACTTCGAAACCTGTTTGCGATGACGTCATAGTTTCGGCACACGAAAGGGGGCGGGGCAAGCATTATCCAGTGAGAATCAGTATGGCTAAACCATGTAGAAACTGGCAGTTTACAGGTCTTTGCGAAAAACCGTTTCTCTTGTAGGACAAGGCACAGACTTGTGCCATAGCAAAAAACCCATTCGCCTGAAATAAATATAACAAACAAACAACAAACAAGGGAACATATGGGAATAGGGAAATGCATTATAGACAAAGAGACAGATTTGTATTTGTATAAGTGGCCTTGAGGTCAAAAGTACAAGTGTAAACTTATCACGTTTATTTTATTTGCAGCCTGTAAATTAGCGAATAACAGGGACATCAATAAATCAATAAATACCAACTGACAATTTAGGCATATAATATGTATGAGTTTTGTTACACTTACAAAAGTTACATACTGTAAATTATGTAATCGTAAAACGTTATTTACAAAAATAATTAATTTGTTTAGGAAGTTCCACAGTCTTAAATAATACGTGTTCCTTTACAATACAAATTCACAGATAATACATATTCCTTGATTATACGCATTCCCAACAATTCATTTTTTATAATACATCTTTTCGACCATGCTGTTTCAGCAATATTTCAAATGACATCACGTCACTCTCACTCGGAATGTGTTTGATCACGGTAACATCATTCAAGGCCCAAGTAAGGTTTTCAAAGCAAATTGAGTGTAGACATTTGGTGGACACTTCTGCAACTGATGCACCAGTGACGAGAATCACCGTGTATTACCCACGATGTTATTTATTTGCATTCCCTGTGTCAATCAGGCATTTTGTATACTTACCTGGCAGAAAGTCAATATGGAACCGATGACATGTGTCAAGCAAGTCAGCGAGCCTGACCACCCGATCCCATTAGTCGCTTCTTACGACAAGCATAGTCACCTTTTCTGGCAAACATGGTTTGCTACCCCAAACCTTCACGGGTTATATTTTATTAAAAGAGGTCTCAGTGATCACAGATCGAAACCCATGCTTATCTTCTCTTCTCAATAATCTCAATGATTTTGAACAATATTATGTATTATCAGGGTATATGGGTAATTAAGCAACGTGAATTATCTGGGAAAATGTATTATTTGGGAGTTTGCATTATCACGGCACGTTGCTTAATTACCCATATACCCTGATAATTCATAATATGGTGGAAATAGCTTTCCTGTATATGTTACAGTCAATTTCTAAAATCATTGACATTACTGAGAAGACAAGATTAGCATGGGTTTCGATCTGTGCCCACCGTGAAGGTTCGGGATAGAATATGTCTTCAGCATACCATGCTTCACAGAAAAGGTGACTATGCTTGTCGTAAGAGGCGACTAATGGGATCGGGTGGTCAGGCTCGCTGACTTGGTTGACACACGTCATCGATTCCCAATTGCGCAGATCCATGCTCATGCTCTCGATCACTGGATTCTCTGGTTCAGCTCCTTTGTAAGCCCATCACCTGCATATAATACATATATTAATGCAATGCATAAATACTGGAAAATCTGTTGTTAACACCCCCCACAGTTTTGGCCTTAAGTCACATCAGGTTCCGATGTTCCGATTCCGATCCTGCATTTAAAATATTCCGATAAGCCTGTTGACGATCTCACACATACTGGTAGATTAGAGTACATTGATTACAGGAGTTTGATAATATTTCCCTTATTACCCACTTTCCCCAAAATAAACCTTCAGTAACCCATGCTTGCCATGAAAGGCGACTATGCTTGTCATTAGAGGCGACTAACGGGATCGGTCGCAAGATCAGGTGTATTGTCTGGTCCAGACTCGATTATTTACAGACCGCCACCATATAGCTGGAATATTGCTGAGTGCGGCGTAAAACTAAACTCACTCACTCACACTTTTAATAAAATCATGTTTGAAGTTTAGATTAATCCAACTGTCCTTAAAGCAAAAATGATTCACTAAAACTGATTCTCCCTCAGAGCAAGGGCTTCCTTAGAAATGCTATGGAAGCGTTAGTGAAATATGCAAATGCCACACGTGATGGTATTGAGTTATTTCAATCCCTTTGCACAGAAAGTCAAATGAAGAGGAAACGTGTTACAACGAGAGGTGAAACCTATCGTCTCCAAATATTACTTGACCCGTGGACAGGTAGATACCCTTGACATGTATATACTGACTGTAACATATGAGTTCTATCATATATACAATATATGAATAAGCAACATATTTGAATTTGGACCTCAAGGGGTTCTTCTTAATCGTCACTGTCTTCATCGTTGCAGGATGTACAAGAAGGTTGTGGAGAAGTTTGTGGCTTTCAAATTATTCAGCCTCATCCGTGACGATGATGTTGTGGATCAGATACACCACAGGATGATGGTCACTGTTCTGGTCATTATGACCGGATTCTTTAGCGCTAAAACAAAATGGGGCTCCATCGACTGTTGGGTACATTTGTTACACAGTTTATTTAATACTCACCTGTCAGTTGTCTCAATCAAATCAATCCTGAAGCATTTTGTTAGATGAAGCCATTAATCTTCCATCTATCCCAACCCCACCAGAGCGCCTAATATCCATTTCAATGATGCTCAGAGACGAAAATCATACGCGTGACACAGGCATTATTATATTTACCTGGATAACCCAAGTTGCCTCTGAGGAGCCAGAAGGATAACAGTTATATAGCATCTATCCTACCGGGTACCCATTCATTGCTGGATGAACACGGCTATTTTGAACAAACTCACTTGCCTGACCAAGGGCATGCTTCTATATGTGGCAGGAATCAAGTCCTAGAAACATTTGTTTGTAGCTGATTAAACATGATCATCGGTATATATACAGTTATTTTTGCATGGTCTCTTGTTTGTTTTGAAGGTTCCCAAAGAGTACAACGACGACAATTTCAAACTCTACATCCACCAGTATTGTTGGATCAGCAACATGTACAATGTGCCGTTCAGTGAATATCTCCCCGTGGACGTTGACGAGAGAATGTCACAGGACAGGAGCCTTCGATTTTACCGCTGGGTCTTTCTGATGTTTCTTGTACAAGCTCTCATGTTCAAATTTCCCAACTTCATCTGGACAATCTTCAATACTTTTTCTGGCATCAACATGAAAAAGGTCGTTCAACTGGCCATCAAGACCCAGCTGGAGGAAGAAAAGGATAGGGAGGCGAACACGAGGTACACAGCAGAATACATCCACAGATGGTTAAAGTCATACAGGCACTTTGATTCCAGTCCACTGGCGAGGTTTCAGTCTTTGCTCTTCAGCATTGCCTTCTGTATGGGGAAGCGTTCGGGACGGTTCCTGACAAGGCTCTACCTATTTGTCAAGATCCTCTACCTCATCAATGTATTAGTACAGTTTCAGATCGTATCGGCCTTCCTTGGTTTCAACTTTTGGGGTTACGGTGCCGAAGTTATCAGAATGTTACAGTCTGGCGCACCAATGCAGGACTTGGATCACTTCCCGCGGGTTGGTATGTGTGACTTTGAAGTCCGTCAGCTCCAAAACATCCAACGCCACACAGTACAGTGCGCCCTCCCCATGAACATGTACCTGGAGAAGGCGTACACAGCCCTGTGGTTTATCTTTGTCATCGTCGCATTGGCGACCTTCCTCAGCCTCATCAAGTGGACAGTAGCGGAAGTCTTTACCTCAAGGAGGGAGGGATTCCTGAACAAGTACCTTGAGATGCTCCGAGATGAGCATGTTCAAGTGGACGTCCGGTTGTTCCAGCACTTTGTGAGGCGGTATCTGAGAGATGATGGCGTCTTCTTGATGAGAATACTGACCAACAACGCTGGGGAGATTGTTGCCTTTGATGTCCTGAAGCTTCTTTGGGCTAAGTATAAGAAAGAGCAGCACAAATCAGATGACGATGATGAACATTTGTCAGATTCCAAACCTCTTACCAACGGGCCAGAATAGTGCCTGGCTGTACTGAGGTACAAGTCCTGAGTCAGTTTCCAGCGCCGGCAAATTGGTTTGAAGTACTAAAGTTGAAGTTATATAACCTAGAGAATCTTTTGTAGATTGAACATGTTAAACACACGATGAGCAAAAACTAAATAAACAATCATGAAAAGAATCGATGATTACACGTGCGTATATAAATTGTCATTAAAGTTTGTAGAAAATGACATTCTATTTTGTTGAAGAGATCATTAACACGAATGATATTTTGAAAATTTTAAGTAATCAAAGAAACTGGAGATAATTAATTATAATTCCCAAAGCACGTGATCCTCAAAATGATACACTTTATTATTTTCAGACTCGTTGTACAGCATCATGTTCAACATGTTATTGACCACTGTTTGCTTATAATTCCTACGGATATGAAAAGAGTTTTGTCGCTTGTTTAAATCACGTGTGATTAAATATTTTCAGGACTGAATAAAACAGCATTGAGCCTTTAACTATGTATTATTATTTTTTCTATTATAGGGCTTTAGCCGTGACTGATATCTCTCAGTTTATTGCAAGTTTATTTTTCTTTGTCTCATCACCGATCACAAACAAACATGCAGTACTTAGACAGACTACCCTGAGGGAAGCATGAAGTATATTTATTATATTAATTTTTTAAGAGTGAAGTACTGTAAATACTGATGAAAATAAAAATGATATTTTCACTGAGTAGAATATCACTGTTACAGACTTACTCGATGTCTCGATCATTTACAAATAATGATCAAAATATAGTAAATAGAATATTTTGTTAATGTTGTCAAATAACATGTATGTTTCATCTCGTCGCTGCGCCACTCGTGAATATATCAGCTTTGTCAGACCACTCGATGGAATATACATGTTATTTGACAACATTAACAAAATACCCTCTGTTTATTTCGTCACTTCGATATTAACAGAACACTGAAAACGTACAAATGAGGAAAGGAAACCTGCACACACAAAATTGGCTCGTAAAATGGGGTTCGCTTTGTTTAAAAAAGCATGTGAAACGACCACAGTTCGAGCTTGAATACGTAGGTTTGTGTCCATCGAAGCTCAACAAAACTACTTGTATTTATTTGTATGATCTTTCTTATGAATATTTATCATATTGATGTTGACTATTTAATGATGAGAAACGCATTAAAGCTTGCAAAATGGTCTTGAAATCCACATTACTAGGGAAACTGTAAAAATACAAGCGTCATCGTCAATGTCATATTGTGTATAGGGGTCACTGAAAAATCAATCTTGACAGCAGATATTGCGAAAATGCTAAGAATAGAATTTTTTAAATATATGCAGCACGTCACATTCCAAAGATGAAGCGCTGTTATAACGATGACAGCCATCTCAAGACAAAGCACATAATTCTACTATCAGAGCTTCAAGATATCAAATGTCATTCATCATACTGTAATATTTTTCCTTGAAAATATCACCAAGTTAGCGAAATGCATTCCAAACCATATCAGTCCTTCCTAGAAGATGTGAGATAACCACCAGATCTCCACTGCCTCCCCCCCCCCCCCCCCCCCCCACCAAATCCACCCTCCCAAATCCACCCTCCCAGTTCTAGAGCCTGTCCCCTCGTTATCATCCGTGTTCGTGGCCTGAGACTGCTCGACATCAACAGCTGACAGGAGGGCAGAGAGGACAGACAAAGGTACGGTATGCTTTCTAGATATTTCACAGTGTTTTTCACCTAAAAAACAGACATTTATTAAAACAGCAGTTATGTAATTATTATTGTATGTGACAAGAAATATACTATGCATGAGGAACTAGGATAATTATTCTCTTTCTGATGTGCAACTAGTAATATTAAAATTAGCGAAAATAGCAAAGTTTGTTTGAAATTATTTAGATACAAGTGGATAAAATGAGTCATTCAGTTGTTTCAAATTTAATTAATATCTGTAATTAACAGAATTCACATACTACTTTCTGCAAGTTTAGTTTGAGCACTTGTAATAATTCAAGCAAATATTATCTATATACATATATTTGTATGTTCTGTGCAGTGACATCAATTTTCATTCAATTATTTAATATTGAATTTTATTTTAAATATTCTAACTTTCTGTTTAGCAAGTAATGTTTTTCAACAGCTCGTTTGTACTTTATATGAAATGCCCACTTTCACACATGTTTCCATGTGAGCAAATAGGTTGACAAAAGTTATTAATTTAATACTTGAAGGTGACATATAACGTGTTTCAAAAACCAAAGAAAGCATTTATTGTAAAGACTAGTGCACCTTCATGTGTAACGAAACCTCATTTCATTTGTTTTAGCGACATTAAGCGCCGAGGAAGGAAAACATTATTAACAGATATTCATCCCAATGTAAGTAGGTTTTGTTGAGATTGGTGTCATCAATCACATGCAAAACTGTAGCGCAAATAGATTTGCGCAACAGAGAAAAACGGCGACGTAGCTCGCACGTTGAAAGACTGGTCATTTTCCCTGTTAACCAGTTATCCGTTATTTAAATATTTTAAATACTACTTTTACTAGTGATCGATAGATGCATATATCTACTGATTGTTCAGCTTGATCTTATCAAGTGAACTCTAATGCATTGCGTGACTGTGTCACAACTGGTTGGATCTATTATTGTGAAGGGGTGTGCCTTTGTCAGGTGATTGTTAACATGTCCGAACAGCCGAGACAAGGTCGGCGTTTGGCATCTCAGTGTCGAAAAATCGTCAGCAATGTGCTTACTTTCTTTAAACAATTAGCTGCAGATGCTTTAATGTTTCCTATTCGGGCTTTTAGGCAGCGAGCCTCCTATTTAATGAAGTTAACTCAACCAGCCGGTTGTGCCGTTTGACCTCCCGGGTCATGCATATGTAGATTAGCTCAGGTCAAGCTGAACATCCTGGATGTAGGGTAAACCGTACAAATCTCATCGTTCGGAACTGATGAAGATCTGTGTTAGAACTGGCCTTCAGCGTGCCATACTTTGTTTAAGAAGCGACTAACTGATCGCTGACTTGGCTGAACGAGGTCACTGTATCTCAGTTGCAGAGATAGACCTTCATGATATCAATCACAGAAATGTTCAGTGAAGATATAATTATTTACAGTCCACCGCCATATAACTGGGACATTTCGGCGTTAAACAAACGAACTATCGGTCATCCTGACAGAAATAATAGAATCCGAAACATATATCAGAGGAAATCAGTCTTTGATGTGGTCATTTATTTCATTAAGAACTTTGAATGTTTTATTTGGTCATTGCTTCATACTAAATGCTTCTGGTTCGTCTTCCTATCACAATACAGACCACTCGAGTATTTCCTGTACTAGGTGATAATACGTGACAGCACTGATATGGCCTACAGAGACATTTAGATTTATCTAAAAGTCTGTCATGTCTTGCAAAGGGTTAATATCTTTCCAAATATGAAGTTTGTGAGTGATTCACTATTCTATGAGCGGTAGTTTCCCATTGAAGATCCGAGATCCGAGAACCGAGATCCGAGAATTGATCTTCAGCAACCACTGCTTGTAAAAAGCGACTAACGGGATCGGGTGGTCAGACTCGCTGACTTGGTTGATACATGTCATTGACACATGCTCATGCTGTTAATCCCTGGGTTGTCAGGCTCAGATCCGATTATATACATACCACTGTCATATAGCTGTAATACTACTGAGGGCGGCGTAGAACTAATCCCACACAATATCATGGTTTGTCAGCTTGGAGAATCTCCGAAATGACGAGGGTCGCAGAAGCCTGAAAACACGTGCTGCTGATAACCTAGAAACCCATTTCTTGTTCCCCCGTGATATTGCTGGAATATTGCTGAAAGCGGACTAAGCCTAAACATACTAAAACTACTACAAAACTGTTTAATCCGTCATCTTTAGGCATGACTTTTTTGTCCATTGAAGAAACTTCACTAACACTTTCAGGTTGAAACAAGCGCTTGACCAGCTTGCAAAACTATCAGCTGCACGGGCTACACGTGACGATGACCTCATTGACCAGTTACACCATTACGTTGCTGTGGGAACGCTGCTGTCACTCGCTGTGCTGGTCGGTGCCAAGTCATTTGTGGGTGCGCCTATCAATTGTTGGGTAGGTCAGTAATATATCCTATCCTGTTAATGTTCAGACTTGTCGACCCGTGAAGGTCCGGAGAAGAATAGGCCCCTCAGCACACACATGCTTGCCACAAAAGGCGTGTAAATGCCTGTAAACAGGTTATATATTCATTGGAATATTCCACACATATATTGTGCTTAATGAATTCTACAAATATCCTTACCCATAGTAGTACAAGCGTTTCCAGAATTCATTTCAAAAGTCTTACATAGGGCACCAAAGAGGAACTTGAACATAACGCTATTGACATCTGTCAGTATTCAGTCACTAATAAAACTCCGACACTGATGAGCAATTTAAGGACCACTGAAATTGGTACTTTGCGTTTTATCGCCCTAACCGAAGAGGTAAATGATTTCAGTAGCTGTCGTTCGTGTGATTTTGTTGCTTTTGTTCTTTTGTACGTACTGTGCCATCAATGTAATATACAACAATATGTATGTAAATATGTAAAAATACTTTCAGGTACCGAAAGAATACGACAAGGATCATTTCCAAGACTACGTGAATGCTTACTGCTGGATATCCGATATGTACAACGTCCCTTTCTCCGAGTCACTTCCGGTTGCGGTTGATGACCGGATGTCCGACGACCGAGACGTCAGCTTCTACCGTTGGGTCATCGTCATGTTCATGGTGCAGGCATTTATGTTCGAGATCCCACACATGATATGGAAAACAATGAAGGGGTTTTCAGGCGTCAACATAGAAAAGATCGTAAGTATGACATTGGACACACAGATGCAACCGGAAGATGACCGCGACACCAAGATGAAACATATCTCCATCTTCATCGACAGATGGCTGAAGACGTACCGCCGATTTGAACAAAACCCGTTTTGGAATCTGAAGAACAGGTTAGCTAACGTTTTCTTCTGTTTTGGCAAACGTTCAGGCTGTTACCTCACCAGACTGTATCTTTTCGTGAAGCTTTTATATTTGGTCAACGTTGTTTCTCAGTTTCAAGTCCTTACGTCTTTCCTTGGCTTCAATTACTGGACGTATGGACGGGATGTTCTTGAACTTCTAGCCGACGACTCGTATTGGGTAGATATACAGAACTTTCCCCGCATTGGAATGTGCGACTTCCAGATACGGCAACTTCAGAATGTTCAAACATTCACGGTTCAGTGTGTCCTGTCCATCAACCTCTTCCTGGAGAAGATTTATGCTGCGCAGTGGTTTGTTCTTCTCATTCTGTCTCTGCTGACCCTCGGGAGTCTGATTTCGTGGACAGTTGAGGAGGTGTTCACGTCTAGGAGGGAGAAGTTTCTCAACAAGTACCTGTTCATGTTTAGAGATGGCGGAGATTCAATTGACCTGAAGCTCTTCAAGAAATTCGTCCGACATTATCTCCGCGATGACGGCATCTTCCTGTTACGAGTTGTCGGCAACAACACCAGCGATATCATGACCTTTGATCTCCTAAAACACCTATGGGCTAAATTCAAGAAGGAGCATCACAAATCTGATGATGAATTCAGTCCCGAAATGAAATCATTCATCAATAGCTCAGCATAAATCAGATGATTTGACGATATTTTGGTTTCTTTATCTAGGTGAGATACAGTGTGTTTAATTCTTTGATTATATGGGTTATTGTATCTATATTGTAAAATGTCTTCGTCAAGATTAAAAAGATAGGTTAACCAAGAAATCTGCGCAGGAATGAATTCAGTGTTAACCTAAGAAACACAATATCAAGAGCATTTCAAAATTTAGAATACGTTTGATATACAAAAGAAGTCAGTGATACTATATAGCGACAGTTTTCTAAATTTCCAAAATAGCATTCCTCGGGGAAGTTTTCATGAAATGCCAGATGATGAAAACATGCGCTTGTTCATCTATATAGAAACCTCGGCTCTGCGAGAATGCATTGGCATGCCACCTTCAACATGGACATTCTTACACAACGTGCTTTTCCTGGAGAATTCCTTGAATTGTTGCTTTCAAAGACGTGTAGTGAATCGCCCTCTTTCATGTTTCTGGATGATATCGACGGTCCCACACAAGTCGTACTTTACACGAAGACTTGCAACAATTCGTTAATCAAACATTTGATATTGTTGTTTACTCCGGACAAATCATCAAGGTTTTATTGTATCAGTATTTTCTGAAATATGTGTGGTGTATGTGATGAATATCGCAGGAATGAATGCTAGCTCTGTATTGTGTTAGTTCAATATCCCTACATTGCTTGTCTGCATCAGAGCGCTTATAGCCATTTTCTGACATGAGCTTATAGTGGTACAGTAACATTCTATTATCGTGTAGTCTACTAAATTAGCCTTGTTTTAGCAGATTCTCATTGTTTTATTAAATTAGTGTTGTTTATCGTATTAGTGTTGTTTTATCAAATTAACTGAAGTGCATCTCTCTAGATCTAGACATTGGATTGAATATATATGCTTCATAATGAATATTAAGATTTCTGATCAATGAAAACTATACCTAATCTTTAGTGCTCTTTAGTGAATCTCATGTCAGTGAGTGAGTAAGGTTTTACGCCGCTTTTAGCAATATTACAGCAATTTCACGCTTGGGTTCACCAGAAGTGGACTTCACACATTGTGCCCATGTGGGTAATCGAACCCGAGAGTGACGAGCGGACGCTTTAACCAGTGGACTACAACACCGCCCCTCAGATCAGTGACTAATACTGTTATACTTAACCAGGGTATCTTCGTAAGCGGAATATATATATTCTCAGTGTAAATGTTATTTTCAGTTGCTTGTGTTTAAAGATACCTTCCCTAAAAACTGATCTTGTATCATCAACCTACCTGTTAAGGAGCACTAAAATTCAAAATATAGCCACGATAGTCGTGTTTAATATATTTAGAGAATTTTTTCTTTGGCGTTGCAGTTTCAATAATTATATCAATTCTTGAAACACATGCTCATTGGTTCAAAGACACCTTATGTAATGGTAGGTTTGCTCATTGGTTCAAAGACACCTTATGTAATGGTAGGTTTGCTCATTGGTTCAAAGACACCTTATGTAATGGTAGGTTTGCTCATTGGTTCAAAGACACCTTATGTAATGGTAGGTTTGCTCATTGGTTCAAAGACACCTTATGTAATGGTAGGTTTGCTCATTGGTTCAAAGACACCTTATGTAATGGTAGGTTTGCTCATTGGTTCAAAGACACCTTATGTAATGGTAGGTTTATGGTCACCACTCGTTAATTTTTTGGGAATACATCGTTTTCATCGCTGTCAGCAATTATGTTGCTTTTGACCTGATACATATTTGTGAATGCAGGTTCATAACATATTTAGATGTGCACCTTAGCGCACTACTCTACCAGTACATAATACATGACTGTATTGGTACATGATACGTGTCTGACTTTCATTGATTGCCTACACTGTTTTCTCAGATCTACCAACTATTTCTTCCAATTATGGTGTTCTTGTCATATGATATAAAATACCATTTTCAATAGCTACGATTTTTAATAGTTTTATTGAGCAAAGAGTGCACAGACGTTACTGCGAACCCTGTGTATATGGATATTTCTTCTGAGATTGTCCAGGTGGGTTTTACGACGATTTAAGCAATATTTTAGCAATATTACAGCGAGGGACACTGGAAATGTGCTTCACATATTTGAATATGTGTGGGATCGAACCCGGGTCTTGAGGGTGATGAGCTAACGCTTAAACCACTGGACTACCCTACCGCTTATGACTGCCCAGGACACTTCACATTACGAAAATTGATCGGGCGATGCTGCAAAAAAGGCTTACAGGGTTGGAGAAGATTCGCTCACCTTTACCTATACTGTCGATGTATTTGATAACACATGGCGAGCACACAGTCGGTATCGAACAACGAGCAGTGGTTTGTACGATAACGGAAATCGAGGTTACGTGAGTAATACTATGTAAACTGTTTTTATGCTACTTTGGTGATTATAGGCATTGACAGATCAAAAGAGGTCACCGACCTCCGTTTAAAATTCCTATGATGTACAGTATACTCCAGTAATAACGAACTGACGGATATATCGAAGTATTTTTAACCCCACACTGAGCAAATTCCATCTGTATGACGACGGCCTGTAAATATCCGTGTCTGGACCAGCCAATGAGGTGACTGACCTTATGAGCATCGATCAAGTCGATTGAGATATGATGGCATATGTCAGCCAGATCAGTGAGTCTGATCCCCTGACCCCGTTAGTAGCCTCTTACAATCAGTATGGGGTGCTGAAGATTAGTTCTAATACATGGGCTGACACTATATGCCTCATATGCATGTCAGTAAAACTGACAAAAGCGTTTCCACACTTCCATACAAAAGTCTGAAATCTCATTTCACCTACCCTGACAAAGTTTGAAACATGTGAGAAGCAGGTCAGTAATTGCTGGATGTTGCAGTGTTCACTCATTCACCCTCACTCCCTATCCCAACCCCTCCCTCCCTTGCTCACTCACTCCTTCACTCACAGACCTGCACACTCACTCACCCTCCCTCGTTCACTCACTCGCTCACAAACCCACTCAACCTCTCTACCTCCAGCCTTCACTCACTCACCCTCTTGCTCACTCTGCCTCGCTTACTCACTCACTCACCAACTCGCCCACATCTCAGAGTAATCTCTCATTCCACTTAAGTGTTTAAAGACGCGGTTTGAGGTGATAAGCAGCGTGTCTGGACGTATTTGACTCATACACCAAACATTTCCCAAATCTAACCTCCCTCCCTCATGGTGGGAATTCCAGGAAACTTCTATTTCAAGCGAACATTATACCACGGGTAACCGTTTGTTTGATAAAACAACCCCACCCACTGATAAGATGCCGACTTATTACATATCACACTAACGTGTTTCATAAAGTGCAACACGTGTGATAGTTGCCTGACAACTGGCTCAAATCAACTCTAACATTCAAACTATCAAACTGCCAGTGTCAATCTCCCGGGGATGGTTCAAACAGTTTTGAATGTTTCACAAACGGCAAGACACAAGTGTCACTGTCTTTATCTTAGCATATACTACGGATACAGTTTATTTACATATACTACAGTTTACTACTAATCATATCGTATTTAAATTGGGCACCTTAACTATTCTGATAAGCGTTTGTGTTTGTTATATTAGATTTGCACATAACCAACGGGTTAAGTGAAGATGATTGTAAAACAAATTCTGCCCAAATTCTTCAACTTTGGATCCATTTTTATCTCGATGATTAGACACAGCAAGGTTGTCTAACGGTCTACTTGGGAAGAAAGTGAACTGTGGAAACTAATAACTGGTTTAATATAAGTATATATGGTCCAGGTAGTTGTCACTTTGAGGAAAGGCCAGATTTATGGATGTCCACTTCTTTATTGTGGAAAACACAATGTTTCGGAGTGTATGCTTGCTCCTTCGTCAGGCATACGCCTCGAACCGTTGTGCTTTCTACTTCTAAATGCCCTCCAAAGAGTCAATTTGAGCGTTTTTACCGAATACATCATGTTTGTATCTGCTGTGTGGTGATGTGAGTACTCACACTGCCCATAGTCAGCTACTTGTGACAAATTACAACATGAAAGAAATATTCTGACTTATTTGTTTTTATAAATTGTCACATTGATATTTGCTGCTTGAAGGCTGTGTGTCATTTCATCAACATATACGTTATCATGTAAAACTGTTGCAAGACACCGCGTCAATATCTTTTGCAGTTTAATTGTGTTCTTAACTAAATATCTTAAGCTTGCCGAATTGAGAGACTGATTATGTGCTTGTTACTCCGGTTTTAGGATCGTCTTGTAACTGTGCTGAGAATTTAAATTAAAGACTTAATATGAACTTGATCCCAATTTCAGCTAAATATTGAACCCAACGTAAACAGCATGGATCGGCGTGTAAATGTTGTTATCAGACAAGCGGGGATAGTAACGACACTCCCAACATTGCTGTGGGGACTATCAGCATCGCGTGTATGCACAGGCAAATGTCCATCAAGCCTTTATATCCGGGGCGTAGATGTGAGTGAGTTTATTTTACGCCGCACTCAGCAATAGTCCAGCTACATGGCGGCGGCCTGTATATAATCGAGTCTGGACCAGACAATCCAGTGATGAACAACATGAGCATCGATCTGCACAATTAAGAACCGATGACATGTGTCTACCAAGTCAGTGAACCTGACCACCCGATCCCGTTAGTCGCCTCTTACAAGTATAGTCGCCTTTTGTGGCAAGCATGGGTTGCTGTAGACCTATTCTAACTTCACGTGTCCCAAGGCATAGATGTGAATTGGGTTGTCACAATGGCTGTGGTTGATACTTGGAAGGGCGTTACGGTGGTCAGTTCCACAAGCCTATAGCGCTAAGGTTATTGTAATGAGTGAGCAATATTCCAGCAATATCACGGCGGAGGACACCAGAAATGGACCTCTAACAAAGTGGTCAGGTGGCGAGATCGAACAATGGTCTTCAGCGCGAGTGACGAGCGAACACCTTTACTACTAGGCTACCCCACCTCGTCTGAGGTGATCGTAACGACTCAATTACGAGTTACGACCCTCGTAACAATACGACCGCTGTGTGGAACGGGATCCTGACAGCTTTCATCTGTAACTTACGGGTTGTGTGTTAACCGGGTTGTGTGTTAAACGGGTTGTGTGTTAACCGGGTTGTGTGTTAACAGATCAACATCATCAACCGATGACGTGGATGTTTGCTGGCGTTATCATTGTGTTTTGTTTTGTCATGATCGGGTCCTTTACTCATCAGCCGCTTTGATATGCCTGTCTTACTGATTACATTTGGTGCGATACACGTACACAGATTACACTTTCACGTGACCGCCTAGTCGGCGTTTTAGTGATAATGGGGCGGTGGGGTAGCCTAGTGGTTAAAGCGTTCCCTCGCCACGCCGAAAGTCAGGGTTCGATTCTGGGTACAATGTGTGAAGTCCATTTCTGGTGTCCCCTGCCGTGACAGTGTTGGAATATTGCTAAAAACGCTTAAAATTCACTCATTACTGGGGGTTATGACGTCTTTTACGCAAGGTAATACGAGGACATATGTCAACCACGCCGCGATTCTGATAGTCGCCTCTTACGATAAGCACGAATCACTGTACATCAGTTCTAAACCGGATCGTTTCGGGTCCAATTTAGACAAAAATGACATCTCTCCGCCGAGTCACCTTACCATGGAATCCTAGATGGGACCATGTCGCGTTGTCGCCTTGTCGCGCCGAGAAAAAAAACAACGTTTCAATATTGCAAAGCCTTACGATGTGGCAACGAGACAGTGTCCCTTTTAGGATTACATGCAAAACTGTGTGGTATGTAAGGGTGGTATCCGTTCTAAACTACCCGTCACATCGGCTTAGCGATTATTTACCAAGGAGAATCAGCCACATTACTGAGCTGCCGCATCTAACCAACACCCACACATATCTTAAATACAGTAATGCTGTTAGCAGTGTCAAGTGAGTGTTTGATTTAACACCGCTTTCTAAGGCGTTCCAGTTATATTTGATGGTTTATTGTTTTACGCTACACTCAACAATATTACCGCCTGTGGAGGCGGCTTGTAAATGATCGAATCTGGCCCAGACAATCCATTTATGAGCATCACAAGCATCGATCTATAAAACAACAAATAAACAAATTTATTCCGTAACCAAAGTATTTTTAGTATGATTTAATGGTGAATACTTTAGATAGATACAGTCCAAGTTTGTATAATACAATTTCATCAGTAGATACCACCAGGTGTATGGAATTAATAGTTGTTGGGGAATCTGGTCGATATTTTTTTCTCAGATGAGAGAATTTTTTACACTTCATTTTTTTCTTCATATCTCCACAATCTTCATATTTTTCTCCAAACAGAAATCACAGACTCTTTCTCCATGGGGTATACTGTTGTTTCTTCCAGTTTCAACTTTTAGTCAAAAATAGTCTAAATTTTGATATACAATATTTAAAATACTGTGGAATGTCATTTCTTAGATATGATTCAACACTGAGTAGATAATTATATTGATGACAAAATTTACATTAAAAGGAAGATTCCAGGAAAAGTGACAGTCTTGACAGAGGTTGTCTGGTAGTTTTATTTTAGATTCTCGAAGAAATAAGTCTACTCGCCAATATTTTGTTGGATCCACACTATACCGAAAAATTCTTAATTGAGGTAGCCCATGAATATCTTTCAACATCATCAAGTGTTTTGAGGATTTTACATGCCTGATGTGGTAGTCTGTTGTTTCCAAGGGTGAATGAATCTTGTCCTTTATTGCCCTTGTCATGAAGATATACTGAAGGGGGAATCTGCCACATTCCCCTAGAGCCGTGTTATCTGGAGTAATTTTAGTAAGCCTGCGAAATCTTACAGAAAGCCGCTTGGATACTTTCAGTCAGCTTGCTTGAAGTTCCCCAGATTTTGGCTCCATAACATAATATTGGAAACAATCATGCTTTCAAACGCTTTAAAATTATCTTCATAGCCCAGTTTTCCAAACTTCTTTGAACAAAGTTGAACCTGACTTTCTTGGCTTGCGCAGTAAGACAGCTTAATGTTTTAACTTCAGTTTAGCTCCTTTGTGAGTCCACCTCTCATACTATCTCAGCAACCCCCTCTCCTGAATACCACAACTTTTGTTTTCCTTAGATTGACTTCTATGCCTGTAGAGTCACAGAATTGTTCTATCACATCTATTTTCTTTTGAAGTTGTGCAACATTGTCAGCTATTGATGATGTATCAACTGCATATAATAATGCATGGATATTGGAAAAATCTGTTGTTATTTATGAGACAGATGAGCAGTTTTGGACTTAAGACACATCCCTGACGGGTTCCGATGCTGCATTTAAAATATTCAGATAGCCCGTTGACGATCTCACACATGCTGATAGATTAGAGTACACTGAGTACATTGAGGACTCACTTTCTTCAAACGACTCGTGAAGGTCCGGGGTAGGTCTTGCCTATCCCATGCATGCCTTAAGAGACGACTGGGTGGTCAGGCTGGCTGACTTGTTTGACGAATGTCATCGGTTCCCAATTACGCAAATCGAGCCTCATGTTCTAAATCACAGGTTTGTCAGGTCCAGACTCGATTATTTACAGACCACCGCCATATAGATGGGATATTGCTGAGAGCGTCGTAAAACTAAACTCACTCACTTCAGTCACATCGTGTAACTTGTAGCAGGAAAGTTCCCGGTGATGTTGATCTACAACCCTTTGTTGAAATATACTAACATGAGTAGTATTTACAGACCACCGCCATATAGCTTGAGTGTTATTTACAGACCGCCGACATATAGCTGGGGCTATTGCTGAGTGCGGCGTAAAACTAAACTCGCTCACTCACATTCCTCAAACTGTTCAATAGAGATTTATGGTCAATCGTATCAAATGCCTTGGAGAAGTCAATGAAGATGTATTATAATCTCCCTCTAGACCTGGAGAGGAACTTCTGTACTATTATCCCCTGTAAGGTGAAGATATGGTCAGTGGTTGAGTATCCAGGCCTAATGCCAGCTTGTCATTCATGAATAATACTGTTGCTCTCACACCCCGCTTGTATCCTGTTCCTTTTCCCCCCATTCCCATGGGAGCACTCCTGTAAATAAAATGTTGTTAAAGAGCTTGGTGAGTACTGGTGTGATACAATTAGTACACTTGATCAATTCATTTACAATGCCATTTGGTCCTGGAGATTTGATGTTCTTTAGCGCTTGAAGACATTTGCAGATTTCATCATAGGCAAAGGGAAGATTAATATTCTGTGATGTATCTGTAAGCCACATATCTTCTTCTACACCACTGTTATCAGCGTCATAGTTAGTTCCCCAGTTGGAGGACAGCAGATTCTTTAAAAGTTCAGCCTATTGTTGTACTTATATCTGTGGAGTTATTTGTGATGACTCTCTTGATGATTTTAGAATGCGCCAGAATAATTTAGGATTATCTCTGGCTGGAACAAGTTGTTCTTTCTGTTTGTCCTGATAAACTGCCCTTTTTATTGCAAAGGTCTTCTTGAGAAGTAAACGCAAAGATCTAAACTGGCTAAAATCCTTGCCATAGTTTCTCTCTTATCTGAGAGCAACATGTTTCCTGTTCTTCAGTGATTCAAGTTCGTGATCCCACCTGTTACGTCCTTAGTTGCAGGTAGTGATGTAACAAGAGGCAAGAGGCGATCGACATGTCACTTCTTTATTATTGGAAACATATAGCACACCCGAACAAGGGGAGATTATCCCAACAAGAACCTTAACAAGCATTCCACTACACCACAATGGGGTTGTTGCTGAGACAGGTTATTGTTTCCAAAATCAGACTTCCCATATTTTCTCCTGAAATCTTGTGCTACAGTGGGTTAATTTAGTTCAAGTGTGACATTCTCATCAATAAGTCTTAAGATTTCATCACTTCGTTTGTCTGAATTCCCCCAGAAATTTACTTAGAAACAGTACCTGACTACTGTTAGCATTAGGCCATACAAATATCCACCATACAGCACTGTTATTGATTTGTATGTTACTGCCAATAAGATTGCTACATAGCTCCTCTTGATTTGAATGCAACAAGTCGCTCTTGTGACTCACCTCTATCAAATATCAGAGAGCAATATCAAGGGAAATGGTTTGATTCATCCATGTGGTGCACACCAGAAGTATAGAGATATGAGACAAGTTGTCAGCTAGCTATTACATAGTCTACCACGCTAGATCCATTGTGAGCAAAACGTGTGAAATTTCCTTCAGTATCTTTAAACAACCTCCCATTGAGTGTGTGAATACCAAAGGTGCAGCTCCAATCAGCAATTTTTTTTTCATATTTACTATAGATTTTATTATCCTTAGTACATCTTGGCAGATTAAAATCATCAGTAGGGTAATAATCTGAATCCTCCATAATATGGTCCAGAGAATAATTTGGTATGTAGTCTAAATACTTGTTCGTCCTGGAATTAAAGTCTCCAAGGAGAATGACTCATGATCCGTATATTCACAAAGAATGGCCTCCAGATAGTTAGAAAGCACATCTATACCGTCCACGTCACTCTTTTGGTATATTGATGACGACCCTGGAAATATGTACAAAGAAACTAAAATGGCATCCTTTCTCATTCCAAAGAGGTTTGTTAGAGTCAAATAGCGAATTTCTAACAAATACCGTTACTCATCCTTTGTAGCGACCCCTTGTTTTTTCCTGGAAGTTCTCTCGTACACAATTGAGAGCACGACAGAAAATCACGAAAATCATCAGGTTTCTTTACAAATGTTTCACAGAGACCAACAATGTCATACCTTGTGAGAAAAAGCTTTACATTTTCCGATGATGAATATTTGTACAGTCCTTCTATATTCCAAGTTAGGATATGACTTGTTGATGAATAATAACAGTGCACAAAATACATTTTTTTAACCACATTATAAAAAAGGCAATTTTTTAGATGACACCAAATGATTCACAGTACACTGTTGTCAACGCGTAGATATTGTGCGTCTGGGGACTTAGCTCATGATCAAGACGAACATAGTTGAGTCAAAACATCTTAAGCTGCTTACAAAAGACATGGCAAACAAGTATACAGTACAAGTTCCAGCTCAACCCCAGGGAGCTCCCTATGAGCTGTATAATCTTTCTCGCGGTCCTTCCTACACAGACAGTCGGAATACCACTTTGATAATATAGATGTAAGCATATATATATGCAGTCATGCAAAGACTCAACAATGTGTAGATATAGAAACAATAACACTCCCTTGTACAGTTGATGTGATGACAGACACAGCCAAGGGGGATGATAAAGGCTATGAATGTAATTAATGGAAGCGAGGAACAGGGTAGCTCACAAGACACTGTACACTGCGGTAGTGATAAAGATCAAGAATGCAGGTTAAATGATAACAAATAAGTCTCATAGTTGGTTACATAGTTTTGTGATTTTAGAATTATTTTCACGATGGCTGTCCCGAATTAGGCACAACAGTTCTATTCACAAAACAGCAGCCCAAAAAATTATTATGACTGTCAGTCGTTCTATTTTATTTCGCCGCGTTAAGAAGTTGTCAAAGGTGACACAATTTCAAGACAGTTCATAAACATGTCTAGGGAGAATATTGATCTGTAGGTAGAAGAACTTGTAGAAATTGTATGTGCGCAACTGTCTTTCAAATCGCTGAAAAGTGTTCATATACGTTTTGCTAAACAAAACTTCACTGTTTCGATGTACTAGCGTGCAATGATTGTCACGAAAATCTCTAAAACGATTGGTTATATATTTAGTCCGAAGGTGGGCCAGGTATTTGACATGCTGGGTACTATTATACTTGTTATTCGACATTGGCCTATGGCATAAGTCGCTGTGACACAGGTCTATGACTCTCGGCTTGAGCTCCTCATAGCAGCTCCTTCAGATCTTTTCTTGGGTAATTTTTGCCGAATAACCCCATTTTGAATCGACATCTTAACAATTGCATCTTTGGTTTTGCTGCCAGAAAGTATTGGTCCACCTTCAATGGCGTATTCGTCAGTGCCTTCGTCTTGTTGACTTTCAAACAAACTCCACAGCCGATTCAGTAGGTCATATGCCAGTACATCGTTGATGTTATTTGCCACAGTCCTGATAACAAACACTCCATCATGGCGGAGGTATCCTCTTACGAATTTCTTGAACAGTTTGGTATTCAGAGAACCACCCTGTTTGTTGTTTTCTTCGTTGATAAAGTACATGTATTTATGCAGGAAACGTTCTCGCCGACACGTGAACACCTCCTCAATGAACCAAGACAAGAAACTGAGGAGAGTAACTACAGACAGAAGTGCCAGGACGAACCACTGGCCCACGAAGATCTTCTCGAGGAACAGGTTGATCGAGAGAACGCACTGGACAGTGTATCGGTGGATGTTTTGAAGCTGCCTGATGTCGAAGTCGCACATTCCAACCCGTGGGAAGCGCTGAAGATCATTCCAGCGTGGATCTTCAGTTAGATAGCCTACGACCTCTGCACCGTACTTCCAATAGTTGAAGCCCAAGAATATGGTGAGAATCTGGAACTGTGCTACAACATTAACAAGGTAAAGGAATTTGATGAACATGTACAGCAGAACCAAGTAACGTCCCGACCGGTTCCCAAACTGACAAAACTTGAGAGTTGGTATCGAAAATCTTCTGTAGGTCCTCAACCACCTGTCGATGAACATTGCAATCTGTTCCAGTTTCTTGTCACGAGTGTCCTTGGGACTTGCCTGGCTCTCTATACACATTCCTACTATCTTCTTCATGTTCAATCCGGAATGACCTTTCAGGCTTCTCCAGATGAAGTGTGGCAGCTCAAACATCAAAGCTTGGAGGATGAAGATCAGCATGGCCCATCTATAGTAGCTGACGTCCTTGTCGTCGGAGAAGCGGTCTTTGTCTGCCATGGGGAGTTCGTTGTTGAAGGGGACGTTGTAGAGTGGGGAGATCCAGCAGAGACTGTTGACGTAATCTCGCTGGTCATCTTCTTTGTACTGCGCAGGAAGCTGCAGTGCAAGACAGTGAGTGAGTGAGTGAGTGAGCGAGTGAAGTATAACAAAGATGTCATACACACACCACTGTATATCCGTGGATTTACCTATCTATCAAATATCATGTGACATGCATTATCACTGTACTTAAAGCGACTTCTCTGTCAAACTAACTGTTATCATTCATACAGAAAAATCTGTACACGGATTGAAGTTAAGAGAAAATGTGACAATTTATTCCATTCTTTGGAAATGTTTCATCTTTATGGAAATATAAATTTTTCTTATATGCATTCACTAACGGTATGCCCGTAAAATGGAATATCTCCTCCTTTTTGAATGGTATATACCACACTGTATCCGGAGATCTGTCTGTCTACCCAGCTGTTTAATATCATGCAGAAACAACACGTCCTCCAAAGACTGGTCATTCCGACTAATTGGCGGCATTATTTCTTTACGATGTACTTATGGGTCTTATTGCCAGTCTATTTGTCAACTCACCCAGCAGTTTATAGGATGACCTACAAACTGTTTAGTTCCGACCCCGATACCAAGCGTTGTCAGGACGACGACCATGACATTATGGTGCAGTTGGTCTACGACATCATCATCTCTGATGATATTAGCGAGCCGCAGCTGCGCAAAAATGGTTATGATGTTGTCCAACCTGAAACAGATGTATTTTAGAAGCAGATTCGCATTTTAACTTAGTGGTAGTTCTACCTGATGGTGGGGCCAGAACAAACCCTGAACCACTGTACTCCAGACTTTAAAAAAGTTGTAACTCTGAAAAAGCTGAGTTCATTTATTTCAGTTACATGACTGCGTGTCAACTGGAGGAAGCAGTAACCACGTGGACCATGATGTCAAACAGAACAAAAAAAACAACCAGAAAAAAACAGCAGAGGGCGAATCGGGGATTCTGGAAAACTGACATGGCCACTGAATATGCAGACGTACTGAAGACCCATTCTAACCCGGATCTTTAAGGGGCACTTTGTTTCAAACCCATATTTTCGGGAAAAAAAAGCAGTTTCAGATCATGAGGTATGTGAAAAAGGAAGCTGTGACGTCTTCACTACAAAACAAACGAAATATGATCCCACACTCTTTTGTTCGGCACAAATGGATAATTTGAGTTACGTAGTTGACCCGCATAGTCTCGTTCAACCAAGCGATTTTAAAGCTCAGGTGATCTCCCATACCTTAACAATGACTTAAGACAACTATAACGCTAAGGTGCGTGGCTTTTAACAATGGCACTCGTATCAACAGTGTAGTGTCGTCTGTATTCCACTAGTACAGTACACCATGACGAAAACGTTTTCATGAATACATATACTTACACCATGCTGTCAAGTCGATATCAACGTCCACATCAGCGATGAAGTCATCTGTAATAATGTTAGTGGTATGAAACAATGAACTCGCACACACAGAGTGTATTGCATTACGCGATTAGTCAGATTAGCGTGACTTTACATAGAACACACACTACCGGGTGCATGTTACAAATTTATTTTAGAGTACAACAAGGAACAGATTGTTTATAAGAGACAGGAAAAACATTAGGCTGTGAATATTGAATGTATCTTTTCGTAATTGGTGGTGGGGGTGGTGGGGTGGGGGTGGGGGTGGGGGTGGGGTCACTAGCGAAAGGGTTCTTTGATTACATTTTCAATAATAATAGAATTCATTTAACAGAAATTTGAACAGTGTTGCTTGTTTGTTCGAGTAGGGAAGTAAGAAATGCAGGAAAAACACATTGAATGTATCTTTTCGTAATTGGTGGTGGGGGTGGTGGGGTGGGGGTGGGGTCACTAGTGAAAGGGTTCTTCGTTTACATTTCCAATAATAATGGAATTCTTTTAACAGAAATTTGAACAGTGTTGCTTGTTTGTTCGAATAGGGAAGTAAGAACTGCGGGACGTTTCAGGGGCGGTTTCGTGACTTAAACTATGTTCTACTAGGGCCATTTGGGGTAATGTTGTCAACAAACACCAAAGACGCAATATGGACAGAATGAACAAAGAAATAGCCTCTCCCTTCAACCACTCCTCATGACAATGGTGGGGCATGGTCCTGACAAACGTCGGAATCATTCACACTCTCCTACCCAGAGCTCACTGCGGTAAACCATGTCCATCAGGTACAAGCATTCAGCAAGTTATGCAGATATTTTTTATCCATTTTTCGAAAAGGCTGCATCTTTGAATGAACATGTCAGAAGAGGCTGATTTAATAAAACAAATGAATGAGAAAATGAAAAACTATTTCTATATGTTCATCTACTGTATATTCTGGCCGTACAGTTCAACATGGTGACCAATGGTGGTGCCACTTTTGTATAAACAAAGACGTGTATATGGCTATTTGTCCTTGCAGGGAATTGTACTGATGCATATTTGTAATTTTGTGAAACAATATTACACAATTTAAAGGTTTCATTATGCCATTCTGCTCTGATTTCTGTATGAGGATGTATATGTACTAACAGAAGAAAAATACGAGACATGGACTTTACGGATTACGTAATACAGCTTCTTTTTCTCGTAAGTGCGACGTTTCAATATAGAAATAAAACGAGTCTTTATCCATAACGTTTGTCCGTATTGTACTTCCCAACTTCTAAAATGCCACTCTGAAAAGATGAGCGATTGATTGCACGCAGCCATTAACTGTATTTTAGCAAAATATGGCTGGGGACACCAGTGAAGAGCTTGACACATCGTACCCAAGTGGGGAATCGAACACGGGTATGCGAACGCTTTGACCACTAGGCCACTCCAGAACGCCTCACAGAAAGAAAGTACGTCCACGTGATATGCAAATTACACGTGGTGTAATACTATGTAACGCTATGATTGTAAATGAGAGTGAAGTAAAGCAAGAAAGCAGATCAGCATATAGGTAACGTCGACTATATCTCGAGTTTGTGCTAGTTCGAGACAGACACAGACCATCAAAACATGTTGTCAAAATGCAATACTTTGAATCACCTCCTCGGTTAGTGACATGGCCGTCGACCAGGAAGGAGGGCTTAATATCAAGACAACAGTTGTTTGAATACCGTGAAGCATGTAGGCCAGAGTGACATACATTCAATGCTGTCCACCCACTGGGAAACAGAGGTAAAGCGTTTTTGGAGAGTTGGGTGTTTGTATGTGAAATAGGAAAGTGGGTGTTGCATTCACTACAAAACTATCTGAACATTAACCCACTCTATCCTTCATATACATGGATTATTTCCTCTAAACGGGTTAATACGCATAGTCTCGTTCGGTCAGCAGATTTAGACCCAGTATTGGAAGGTCTGTGTACACTTTTCCTGGAATACTCCCGCTTTCCCGAATACAATATTATGATAAATGTTTTTAACCCCGTTTTAGTCAAGTCAAGTCTTTTATTGTCTATAGGCCACACTTACACATGTATACAGTAACAGAGTTTGAGTTTACAAAGATAGTTAATATAATGATGCAGTACATGGAGAAATCATACAAAAAATCTATCTTAATAAATTGGCAAGTATTTTGATTCTCTTAGTTGATCTGCATGGCATAAATATGTACATGGGTTTAATAGGAACGTTTCGTTATTACTTGTAAATAGGGATTTTAATTTATGATAACTATTTTTTTGACAATATACAGATGGTAGATATTTTGCTTTAAGAGGATAATAAACATTACAAACCAATTAAACTATGGTACTTATCTTCTACTCCTAAACTGCACAGTGGACAGCTGCGTTCCGTCACATATATATTTTTTTCATCTACCTTCGTTATATTTTAATCTTAACAATCCAAATCTATATTCAATGAATATTTTAAGGTGTACAATACATGGTAATATTATCGGGAGCTATTGTGCATAGAATGTCATGTGTGTAAATGGCTATCAGAGAAATATTTCTAGCCGCATCTCTTACTCCCATGAGCTGTCTCCTCATCAGAATTTGAGTGTGTGACTTAACCTTTTCGCAATATTCCAGTAAAATCGGGGCACATCAGATATTGGCTTCACCCATTACCTGAACTGGGAATCGAGCCCGTGACAAGCGAACGCTTTAACCACAAGGCTACCCTACCGCCCCTTTGAACCGGAAGCTGGCACGAGTAATGGAAGAGAAGAAAGATTTGATGTGGTACGAGAAATTGGAAATGTGAGAGTACAACCCTGTGAGAAAATGGGTACCTACCTTTAATAGTGGCGATAGTTTAGTTTAATATTAATGAGGATATTTTGCAAACCGAAGCAAAGGAAGTAGGTTGCCAACGTTTTCTCTCGCATATAGGAAGACTGGTAGAAAGGTGTTATCACGTCTTATACCAGTATGTATCGGGTCATGCACAGTTTTTCCTCATCTCCTTTATCAGCTTTATTGACGAAACAGTTTATTTCCTCGTAGGGCTTGTAGGCATATTCAGCGTAGTATGGCGGTATTATTGCGTGTTATTATCCCAAACTCCAGCTACACCCTTCGACCTCCAAACTTTCGCCTATCCAAGGCCGTATCTTTGTTGTAGGTACAAATATGTCATGTAAATATATCATTTTATATTTAATAAATACTTTTGAATTGTGTTAACGAAATTAATACGCCTAGAGGACATATCCACAACTAAGATTAACTCTTTTGGTCACGGTGTACAAGAAAATTATAGCCCGGATGCCAAAGCGCGATTCATTAATCTAATAAAATGCACCCCTCCTTTTCCAAACCCTTTTATTACCTTTGCTTAATTAATCCCTTTACTAAAATGTATAAGTTAATGCATTATTATAAATTACTAAACTTAGACTCTAATAATTAAATTTAAGAGTCATAAAACATGACTTTCATATAAAACAGCAGTCAGACTATCCTAAATTGTTCAAAACAGGACGGTATCTGTGTAGAGTGTGGGAGGAAATACATACAAAAAGAGTAACATATTTGATTTGTTTTGTGAGGAAATGTTGATTTTAAGTTTGTAAAGCTGACACGTCACTGTCTAAAAGTCACATAAATGTACAATAAGAGAAAGTATCTTATTTACCTTGAAGCTGGTTATCCTTCAGATTCCACACCTGTGGGTTTGCTGACCTATAAACATACGGCGCGGGAACATGATAACTTTACGTCACAACGGAAATATTAGACTGTTGTTAGTCTCCTGTTTGACCAATTATACAAACTCGATCCCCATCCTAACCATATACTGAGCAAGAAAGACTTTGATCGAACACGTAACTCCTGCTTTGTAGAACAAAACACAATTGTTTTATTCAATGTGGGTATGTCGGCCCAATAAAAGACGAGATTATTTCTTCTTTTATTACCGACGTAAACCTACTGACGTACAATTGCGGGGGAGGAACCTTATTGCGAAAAGTGCTTCTCGAGGAGACCATGAGCTCACACTGTAAGGGCATGACCGCAGAAAAAATCAGGGAAAGATAACTCTAGTTGTCTGTAGCACAATGGAACAGAATAATACATTATCCTGACGTAACACGGAATATGACGGGATGAGGGCGTGACGTCACTGGGATATCAAGTGTACCAGGTTCGAACTAGTCCGAAAGACATGGTATACAGAACCACAACTCACTGTGCAGAGTTGCGTGACAGAGTCGTGTTGGTTCGAATCCTAGACTGTAGTTTCTAGGTTTGTCAGTAGTATGCCAATGGCCGTGGACGTCAGTGTATCAGAAACGTCTCAGAACCTCATGACGTTCCGGACATAGAACGGGAGTTGTCATCAACTGACACGGTGCTTCAGGAGTTCAGTGTATACATACATCCTTCACAGCGACAGAGTTTAATTTTAGCAATATCCCAGCAATTTCACGGCTGAAAATGTTTTACTCATTGTAACCATGTGGGGAGTCGAACTGGATCTTAGGTGTGAGGAACGAACACTTCAATCACAGGGTACCCCATCACCCCTACGTCTCTCACAACACAACTTATGTTAACACAAAGATTGAATTTTAGAAATAATACCCACTGACAAATTCCACGTCAATACAATGTGTGATCTAATTTAGAGGGTTTTGTATTAGGTACCATACCCAAGTCTAGTTTACAGGTCGGTTTACCCACGCCGGATGTGTGACCCAGTAAAACTTGACACTGGTTGTTCTTGTATTTACCTTCTCAGTGAGCGGATAAATAACATTCATAAGTTAGTGTACTTCCCTATCTAGCTTATGCTGTCATTAACAATACACTTTTATGCTTCTGAGCATTGAAAGAGCTGGTAGGCTTCCATCACGTTCTCTCCTTAAAACATAACGAACTGATTGCGTTGTTCTTTGTACCATTTGGGACAGTGGGTCTGTCTAATTGCTAAAATGCCCGTCTTCATGCCCACGACCAAGGTTTGATTCCCCACATAGATACCGTGTGTGAAGCTCATTTCTGGTGTTCCCGTCTTGATGTTGCTGGAATATTGCTAACAGCGGAGTAAAACCTCCTAATCCACTCACTCTGTAAAATAGTCTTTTCCTGACAGTCTCAGTTCATCGAGTCTTAAAATGCATCTACATTTATAAAGTCTGTAAATATCTGTCCGAGTATGTGTTCCATGCTTAATTTTCGTCAAAAATACGTTCAAGTAAATGACCAAACTTAAAGACCAAAGCAACTTTACTCTTAGCTACATTTAGGTAATCTCTATTGGATTACGTTACTCTTATTTTGTGATGAAATACTGATTCTTTGCCAATACTCGGTATTATCTGCTTATAAGAACACAAAAAACCCGAATTTACCCAAAGTTTTATCAATGTAAATGCGACAGAACCCAATCGTGATAATACCCGTGTTAGTGAATCGGACAGCATATCAGAGTATCCATACCAGGGCCTCTTTTCACCAAGCACTAAGGTGATCGTAAATCACAAAGGTAACCTTGGTGCAATGTTAAACAATGGGAGTTAAGGTTAACCTTAGTAAAGGCTGTTTCGGGAAAGGAACCCTTGAGTTGTACTTTTACGTCATATGTAATGCAGGAAATAATCTAAAATAGGTAGTAGTATATAGAGGCTGAATAAAGAACGTGAAAATGGTTTCCTTGGCTTTTACCGGGTAGAGTGCTTCCAATAGTTTTATGTTTCAGCGAATGCATGTTATTAATACTGCGACCACACGCAAGACTTCTGATTACACTAAATTTTATCCTTTTAACCAAATACACATTACAGTGGAAGAAACAATCCATTTCAGACAACGTGCCAGATTGGAGAGCTGATGATAAATGTAAAAGCCACAAATGGGACTGAGAGTTTATGCAGGTGTTGACACCTTACCTGTTTAGATGCCGGTTTGGATAGCTTCTACCATGAGTATTATCCACTGTATGAGTTTCAGTACAAAATATTTAGTTTAGTTAGCTTGCACAAAAATGACGTGAGATTTTTCTAAATCCTGCATGTACTTCAAATATTGTATCATTCTTTTCAGCACACAGAAATTCACTTTTTGATATGAATAAATAAACGTACACGAATATATTTGAACTGGTGTCTCTTCCGCAGAGGGGAGTATATGTCTTGCCAGATCACTAGCTGGCATTTGCGAAGCAAGACACATGAAGTGGCTTTAAACTTTGTGTATACATTCTCGTTTTTTGTTACTATGTGAATTGTTGCTTTGAGTTTGTGTCTTATGTGAAACTGCCCCAGTGCTGTAGTGGTCACTGTTGTGAGTGAAACAAATATTATCGTAGGCTTAAAGTTGCTGTACCACAAGGAGACTAGACCTGAAAGAGACATCAGGGATTTCAGGGTTTCCGTCTGCACCAAGGTCACTAGCGGCACTGTAACAAGACAATATTGAACAAAGACACCGATGGAGCCATTAACCCCACTCGCTCATTCACCAAGCCTGGAAACAAGTGCATTGAAATTCTACAAATTCTACATTTGTGTATCTGTTAGGTAGCTGCAATTCAAATTGCCACATTGGTGGATAGTTTGCCCATCCTGTTTAATCTGTTTATTTTTGTTTATTGGTTGCCAACAGATGTTGTCGGAAACTCTTCGATTATTGGGAGTGTGTCCTTGAACTTTGACCAAAGTTGAGTTAATAGGTCTAGCGCTAATATCTCACTCGTGTTATTACCCACAGTTCTTACCACAAATGCTCCGTCATCACGGAGATAGGTCTCCACAAATGTTTTATAAATTCCACGGTCCTCTTTGTCTTTCAATGGTTTATCCAATAAATTCGCATACTGGTTCATCACTTGCTCCCGTCGGCAGGTAAACACTGCCGTAGATACCAGACTCACTGCGGTCAGAACTGATAGACCAGCCATGACGAACCACAGCAGGGCGTAGATTTTCTCCAGGAACAGATTGGTGGGAAGGGCGCATTGGACAGTGTGCCTCTGGGTGTTTTGAAGCTGCCGAATCTCAAAATCGCACATCCCTACTCGCGGGAAGTTGGACTCGTCTGTCCAGGAGGACTCTGTTGCTAACGCGGCGAGGACGTCGGTGCCGTACCTCCAGTAGTTGGTTCCTAAAAAGGAACTGAGAAGCTGAAACTGACAGATCACATTTGTCAAGTAAAGAAGCTTCATAAATAGGCTCTGTCGTGTCAGATAATTGCCAGACCGCCTGTCGAAGACAACCATTTGCTTTAATGTTTGTAGGAACCTCAATGACGGTTTTGTCTGAGACTCTCTAAATGTTCCTAACCACCGGTCGACAGCCGCGGAGATATTCGACATCTTCTCTTGTCGGGTTTCGTCGCTGAGGAGTTGGGCTTCGAGTGCCATGTTGATGATCTTCTCGATGTCGAGCCCGCTGAAGGAGCAGCAGGTCTTCCAGATCAACCTTGGAAGCCAGAAGAGCAGTGCTTGGAAGAACATCATGACGACGACCCAGCGGTAGAAGTTGACATCCCTATCGTCTGAAAGTCTGTCTTCTATGTGTAAGGGGAGTTCCTCGGTGAAAGGGACGTTGTACATGTGGGAGATCCAGCAGTAGCTGTCGACGTAATCCTGGTATCCACTGTCATCCACGTCGTACTGAGCAGGGATCTTAAACAAAGATGTAGAAATTAAAATTTATGAAGCATCAATGCACAACATTCAGGAAGAAAGTTGAAATGTTAAAAGGTTCATGCACTGAAAAATAAAGTAGACTGGATTCTGATATCATTCTTTTATTTTCTTGTAAACAGATCTATGATATTGATGTCCGTACAGATGCACACTTGGGTGTTAGAGTCGGTTGACTGTAAGATAGTTGCAGATGTCAACCCTTATGGATTTACCTTGATTGTCACATAATTGACGATTGTCGAATTCTTCAAATTGGATATCCTCAACTGGATAATGCCAGTCTTCCACAAACTGACTCATCGTAAGCTAGCAAATGTTGTGCAGAACGACACAAGTAGCGACTACTGTAGGGGCAACTTCGTCATCGACATCCAGTCCATTTCTGAAGACATCGCCACCTGCCCTTCAACCTACCTAATGCAAAAATTGAAGTTTCGTTGGGAGTCCGATACATTTCCTCTGTCAGTATACGCCTTCATCAGCCAAGATTTCAATGGATAGGCTGGATCTCCGATTAACACAATAGGTATTTCTACCTGTCTTCCGTCTATGCTGAGCATTTTCTTCCATTTGGGAAACAATGTTTTAGATATCCCTCGATGGTACAAATCTGAGTTGGCAAAGACTCGAGCATCATGCGCTCGTCCAGGCCAGCTATCACAGATGTCTGTAAAGATGTAGCGATAATCACACACAGCCTGGAGAATGTGTGAGTACCAGCCCTTACGATTTAGGTAGTCACCATGGTCATGTTGAGGGGCGATTATTGGTATGTGTGAACCGTCAATGGCACCTCCACCACCAGGAAATCCCCATCGTTCTTCGTATCCCTGGATCACATCCTTCAGATCATCACCATCAGGAAACTGGATGTATCCATGTGCCAAATGTTCCATAATAGCACTGCAAACATCATGGACACAGTCAAAAACTGTTGACTTTCCAAGACCAAACAAGTTAGTTCTGTACTCAGCTGAGGAAGCCAGCCAATATGTGGCTGCTGCAACCTAATGTTTAGTATCATCTGGATTGCATACAGTGTGCTGTCTCTCGAGATGAGACGCCAACTCATCACAGATGAAATCAAATGTCTTTTTTCATCCTGAAGTTCTCAGTCCATTGTACCTCATCAAACGAATTACAAACAGTATCATTCCACCAAGCTTGGGTCCTTTCCTTTCTGTAGATTTCTCTTTCATGACTGAGTCCAATGGTTAATGGTGTTGAAAAAAATGTATGGAGGATATCTGTAAGATCTTCTACGTTGAGCTCATAGTGCTTCCATCTTGCTTGTCAGTTGAGAAATGAACAGTTTACTACACAAATATTGCAAATATACTATTTGCACACGTGTGTAAATTTACACAATATCTTTGCACACGTATGCAAAAGTGTGCATATGAGCGGGGCCTAAGTTAAGTTAGTGTGTGTGTCCCTGGTTCTGTACTCACCCAGCAATTGATAGGATTCCCCATGAACTGTTGTCCGGCGACTGTCATTCCCAGCACCAACAACGATGTCGTGATCACGTGATGATGAAGCTGGTCCACAATGTCATCATCACGTACTGCACGTGCGAAAGTGGCTCCGCCAAGGTCACCCAGTATAAATTCCAACCTGAATGGAAAGCTGCGTTGTGAAACAAAAGTCCCAACACGTGTGGGCTGCGAAATAGGCATATCATGTTCTAAAATTAAACACACACATCACCTCCTTTTTAACTGAGTCCTGTTTTAGATTTGTTATATTCCATCCTACAGATATACACCCAAACAGGAACACAGGACTGAACAAACCCGAAAAGAGAAAGAGGCAAAAAGCAGTTATTATTGCGTTGGTATGTGTATGTTTCTCATACGACACAGATGATGTCTTCCTTAACACCCTTGCACCCACACCCACACCCACACCCACACCCACACCCACACCCACACCCACACCCACACCCACACCCTCAACCACACCCACACCCACACCTCAACGCCCATGGTGTTGTGAAGTTTTCATGACGTTTGTAATTTTGTGATCAAGTCCAATATCATGTTTTGCATAACTTGGAACATTTATAGTTAGCATCATCAGTTATATACAAAATATCTAGATAAAAAACATTTTTCTGGGAACAATTACTGAAATTGTTTAAAATCTAGATAGTGAAAACTGTATACATACATATCTGGGCGTCGTAGGTGTCCTGTATTTCGTTGTGTGCAGTCGTCAGCTAGTAGACAGACATAAAAATGTTAGGCTGTTATATAAATGTCCATCCTCAGTGGTCAAGTGTTGTTATAATCCTGGCGTCTCATGACTTCGTTTTTTAATTTGAAAGAGAAATACCCTATCCTTATTGATTAATCCCAAAAATATGTGTTACAAAGGAAGGCATTCAACTGTTCACATCAAACTATTTTCAAAGTCAGGCAATGGCTTCAGACGTGTATTTTGTCTGACGTTAAACATATGAAACTGCCAACTCATGGTTTGACGGATCCAGTGACGGATCCTTTGAAGGATCCTGGGGATATTGGGTATTTGACAATCTTTTGATACTGATTTGAGTTACTGATGTTATTAAGCAGAAGTGAATCAGCACTATAATTAGATTAACATGTCACACCCATGGAGGGTCAGTTCGTGTCAGGATTATAAATGATTCTTGGGAAATGAACAAGCGTCCGTGAAGACAATACCTGAGGTCAAGGTGTCATTGCGGTATACAATGTGTCGGCTTAAAACGACAACTCATGTTACCGAGGACAAACTTTGTAATCCAAAACGAAAGTACGGAAAAGAGGGCAGTTTTGTTACACATTGAACACTTTTATAGCTCCGGTACCCAGTAACATTTGGTAATGTTTGTTTTGAATTTCTGGAGGGATACCTGTTATATCGTATATATTGCAACTGCCTAAAGTGCGTGTGTGGGGAGGGGTGTGGAGGTGTGATGATGATGATTTAAAGAGGGGTGACCCATTTTGTTCTGGGGAGGTAGGAGGGAGTCAGCAATTTTGTACACATTCACTAAGAGGTCACCGATTTGGTCCATAAAAATATTCAGAACTTATGGTTAAAAATTATGGTCAGAGAGGGGTGGGACGTTGATTTTGTACATGATATCCGAAAGGGGACCACTTACTTTGTACGTAAACTTTAGATGGGATGGGGGCTGTCATTTACATTGTCCATGCTCTTGCATAACAATCTTCACTCCCCTTGCCATTTTTGCCTGTTGTGCCTCGCGCGGGTCTGATTTTACAGATAAAAACTAATTGTTCTTTCACGCTTCAAATTTCAAGAGTAAAAAGAGATTTTTACAGGGTCATTTTGCATTGGAATATGATTCCTTAATGCTGAAACATGGTGGACATTTACATTCAGTATCTCCGACTGTCCTTGTTCGGTCTTATGACATTAATTACAACAGAACCTACCTGGACGTGGCTGTCAGGCTTGGTAGGGGTATGAAAAGGTGTTCTGGGTAGATAGACCAATAACAGTGGTAGTCAGATCATTGTGTCACTGAAAGTGGATTGGAGTTGTGTAGATTTCATATAGCGACGAGAGATTAGAATACAATGTCAATGATAGTCTGTTTGTTTGTTGTTGAAAGCCGCACTCAGCAGTACCGATCTGTAAATACTCGTGTCTGAACCAGGCAATCCAGTGGTCAACAGCATCGACCTACACAGCTGGGGTACGATGACATGTCAGCAAAAGACACTTTACAATACAGCAAAAGGTACAGCAACAGTGAGTGAGTTTAGTTTTACGCCGCTTCTGGCAATATCCCCGCAATATCATGGCGGGGGTCACCACAAATAGCCTTCTCACATTGTACCCTTGTGAGGAATCGAACCTGGCTCTACGGCATGACGAGTGAATGCTTTAACTACTAGTTGTTTGGTAATATGAGCTATAATGCAGGGGTACTGTAACCATTAATCAGCTTGTCACAAATTGTGATATCATTTGATTCGCAAATCCGTTCTGAAGACAATCATGGGTACCGGGAATCTAAACAATAACATTTATAATAAAACAGGTTTTGCGACAACCACGGCACAGATGAACTTAGCATATTTAGGCGAGGTCTCACGCAAGGTTTTGGCACTGCTGACATTAACATTTGTTTCTGAAACTAGGTCTGATCGTTTTTATTTGTCTGTTTATTTGTCGATTTAACGCCACACCTATCAATAATCTAGCTGTAAGACGATCGTCTCCAAATAGCCAGATTCACTGAGTAGTTTACTCCAATAGGTTACGATGACATGTGTCAACCAACTCAGCAAGGATTAACAACCGATCCCGTTAGTCGCTCTACTACAAGCACGTGCTGCTGCCGATCTGTTCTAACCCGGATGCTCATGTGGGTTCGTGTGCAACGTGATTGTGACGACCATCTACATAATGGGCCCAAAACATGTATACAATGATAGTGACACGAAGCCGTTATAACCATGAGCGGCGAATGTATCTGTATATAGTTCTTCGTAACAGTACAATGCAGTTAAATCTTTTTTTAAGCTGCCCACCGATCGAGTTTCGGTGTAACCAAACCGAAAATAAGAACATACGTTGTGCACTTTCACCCGATATATCTTTCCTATTTAACTATTTGACATGAGTTCGGACTCGGTTAGCTTTGGCCCTCAGCAACCCATGCTTGTCGAAGAGGCAGGTAAAGGGATCGGGTGGTCAGGTTTGTTGACACGTCATTAGATAAATCGATGCTCATGATATCAACCACTAGATTATCTGGTCCAGATTCTATTATTCACGTACCGCCGTCATGTAGCTGGAATATTGATGAATGCGGCGTTAAACTACAAACCAACCACCTTATAGCTCTCTCTCTCTCTCTCGTTACGGTTTGAACGCTCAGTTAGTACAGTGGATAAAGCATTAGCTCGTATTGAAGAGTGCCCTGGTGTGATTCCCAGTATGTCCCCTGAATAGTGCTGAAGGCGGCGTTAAACAATGTACAATCAAGACAAGAGTTTAGTCATTTACAAAGGTCATGTTGTAGAACGATACAGTCATAGTGATCGTACGGGGGACTATGAAAAGAATGAGCTATTCGTTTACACGATCGCGTATTCGTTTACGCGATCGGGAGTGATATGTGCATTGTGTAGCTTTGGTGAATATATATTCAATGTCCTACTTGAAAATAGGACAGGGTAGAAGATGCATTTTTAATACGCAGGGTTTTTCAAAATAAAATAAAAAACATTTTTTGAAGAACACAGGTGTGAAAATATTCTTCCGTCATTGACTCCATTAAACTTCAGCTTAAAACACGGTCAAGTATGACAATCTTTTAGTTTATATCTCTCTTTACTGTTTTAATTTAATGAAATACAACTTATTTCGATAAAAGACTGGAGTAGTATAACTAAGAACTAAAATTACAATGTTGGAATAATGCATTCGATGATAATATACAGTTTAACAAGAAGAAGTTTCAACCTACCTTGACTGTAGACAAATAGCTGTCAGTTTCACCAGCAATACGATAATCTCGAACACTCCAAACACAGTCAAACACAGTAACGGTAACGTTCGTGAGAAACACAGCTGAATGTTCAGTAAGTCAACAGGCCATGTAATCCTAAAGTGTGTCAGGCTCTCACTTGGTCATGAGGTGTGCGGCCCTGGACACGGGAGGTATTAAGATCCCCTCTCGTCCGGACCTGTCAGAGTCATTCCGTTGTAACATCACACCTAAATACTTCCGAATACTACATGGGAGCGATGAGATGTGATGTCGGCACGTTTAAGATACGGATTATTTAAAAAAAGTAGGTGAACCTTTACGTTTTTATATGAAAAATATCTGATGTGTTAAGAATAGGACTTAGGCTCCGTTCGTTTTGAAATCAACCAGTAGATATTTGGAACTCATGCAGAGTAAGGTTAAATATCTCAAAAATTACCATTTCCAGAGGGCCATCAGAGCTCTCGGATCACACACCTCTTAAACATAATACTTACCTCAGCGGTATGAATATCACAATCAGTATGACAATCACGGTGCACTTGTCGGGCTGCTGTCAGACATAGAGAGTTACATCACGTTTGTCGGCTCAAGTACGTTGCGTGCAATCAAGGCATTGTGTCTATGCTAATTTGTAACCTATGTCTTCTGGTTTCAGATTTTGCAGGTAGAGGGACATTGTCTACTTTTGTAGAGGACACAGGAACCCAAGACAAAAGGGAAAAAACAACATACCAGTTATTACTGAAACATTAATGAAGTTTGTTAATATTCAGAAAGGCAGCTTGTTCAGCGTGACCTGAGCTACTATATATATACATGACCCGAGGACCCGTGAAGGTCCGGGGTAGAATAGGTCTTCAGCAACCCATGCTTGCCATAAAAGACGACTATGCTAGTCGTAAGACGCGACTAACGGGATCCGGTGGTCAGGCTCGCTGACTTGGTTGACATATGTCATCAGTCCCCAGTTGCGCAGATCGATGCTCATGTTGTTGGTCACTGGATTGTCTGGTCCAGACTCGATTATTTACAGACCGCCGTCATATTGCTGAGTGCGACGTAAAACTAAACTCACTCACTCATGACCCATGAGGCCATGTGGCACAAACGGAATGGCGAGTTAACGTCATTAAATAGGGGAGCTCGTTACCTAGAAGCCAGTATCGGAACACTAAACCATCTGCAGCTTCGTTTCTTACAGAAAGTTAGGACATTGCTGACGCTGAGGTGTCAAACGGCGACCTTGTCTCGGCTGTTTGGACAGCGCTTAAAGGAAGGGGTCTTGGAACATCTTAACAAATGCCGCTAAAAACCCGACGTCAGATATTTAAAAAACTCGAAAAATGGTTTGGTTAAATGGTTAAATCATTTTCAAAATGTATTCCATAATGAGTCTGTCTTTAATGATGCATTTGATGATTGTCCTTTGCGAGACGATACAAAACTAAGTAATTTTTCTGCAGGCATGTCAGACGTCGAATCACTTGAGTTAGATTTCTCCATAACAGATAATAAGATATTTGAAGCGTTATTGCATTTGAAAAATGGAAAATCAGGTGACCTTGACCTCGTCGAGAAGGAAATACTTAAAAGTTCACAGTTTGTTACCATGCCTTTTTTGAATGAGTGTTTAAAAAAATGGCTTGAAAATGGTATTTTCCCCCGTTTTGGGACGCGATCAGTTATTGTTCCCTGACACAAGAAAGATGACGTCACCAATCCACATAATTATAGGGGAATTTTCCATAACAGACTCACTAAATGGTCAAGGATGACAGATAAACAGACGGAATCTCAATTAGATTTCAGAAAGAAATATTCAAGTACTGATCATATCTTTACACTATTTGCATTAACCCAGAAATGTCTATCCCATCGTAAGGATAAACTGTATGTAGCCGTTGTTGATTTCCGCAAAACATTTGATTCTGTCAGTCGTTCTAAATTGTGATACTCTCTACATAATGCAACTAATGATTTTAGAATGCATTCGATTTAAAAGCAATATATGCAAAAGTCAAAGCTTGTGTACGCTTCGGTGTTGATACGACTGATTTTTACGACTGCCCCGTTGGAATAAGACAAGGATGTGTTAAATTCCAATTCTGTTTTGACTGTTTATCAACGAGTTGTACTACGATATTATTGCAAATGGTAACCATGGCATATGGTTCTAGATCTCCTATTCCTTGATTTGCTGATGACGTAATTCTTCTATCAGAATCTGTAGGTGGACTAAAAACACAGTTGAATGACTGTTTTGGACCGGTATACTGAAATATGGGATTTATCCGTTAATCTAGATAAAACTAGCATTGTTATATTTAGACAAAGTGACCGGATATCTTCCAAACTTTACATCCACTATGAATTGGAAACCATCTGTTACTGAATTATCATTGAAACACATATGGTGCATGTAAGAAGTTTTTAAATGTTGGACCGTCTTTACTAAATTGTATGGTGTACGGTGAATTTTGGAGGTATCCCCTGCATATTAATACTTATATTCAATGTATAAACGTCTGGTTTAAGATACTGTGTATGCAAGAACATGGACTGCCTCAAAAGGCTTATAACATGCTTGTTCATTTGAACAACATTGGCAACATGACGTGGGCACCTTTTGTCAGAAATCTTCTGTTTACACATGGTTATGGTTTGGTATGGTTAAGTCAGTTGCTGATGCAAGTTTGTTTTTAACTCAGTTGCGAGAAAGAAGTCTTAATATCTTTAATCAAGAATGACATTCATCAATATATAATACTTCATGGTATGATTCTTATCGAATATATATTTCACTACTCCAGCCGGAGAAATATCTGTCGTTTTTAACATTAAAGAAATTCAGATATCTTTTTAAACGTTTTATGTTTTGATCGACATAATGGTAAACGAAGGGAGACGATTTTATATTGAACGATGTAAGAGAATGTGCCAGCTGTGTAATTTACATATGGAAAATGAAACCCATTTTTCACTTGTATGTTCTTTTTATACAGATTAGCGTTCCAGATATGTCGCTGATTATTATTTATGCATGCAACCTCCATTAACTTTTAAACTACTTCTTTCATCAACTGACCAGCATGTAATAATAAAAAAGGTGGCACCACCACCACTGTAGTGTCGTACTATATTATGTATGCTCTTATTAAGAGTAACAATCTGATATAAGGTTTGTAGATCCATTGTATTTCACTACTTGTACACAATGTACTGTCTCTATCATGATTTGCTGTTTGGATCACTAATTACTACATATTGCACTATATGTATAATGTATAGTTGTGTATAATTCCAATGTATATAGGCCCGAGGCTTCAGGTACAATACATATCTTTTGACTTGACTTTTGACAATCATTTAAAGGTGCACCCCTTCACAATAATAGACCCATCCAGTTCTGACACGGTTACGCAATGCATTTGTATTCACATTACTAGGTCAACCCGAACAAGCTAGCTGCCTCACAACAAATAACTGGCGATTCGTTAGGTCAGTTGTCCAAGCGATTGCTTCTTCACGATGAAGGTTGTTGTGCTATTCCCACAAGGATTTCAATATTCAACTCACTCATAAGACAGCGATGAGCTCAAAGAACTGATGCGTGTGAGAGTTTAGTTTTATATCGCACTCAACAATATTCCGGTTATGTAGAGGTGGTCCACTGATTAACACCATGAACATCGACCTTTGCAAATGAACGACGTGACCCACGTCAGCGAGCGTGACCACCCACTCCCGTAAGTCGTCCCTTGGGACAAACATGAGCTGCTTAAGTTTTATTCTAACCTAGATCGTCACGTTTCAAAGGAACGGGACTTGGGACTGAACTATCTTTCTGAGCACAACAGTAAAGACTTATACAACAGAGCGAGCTCTGTTTTACGTCGTCTTTCACAATATTCCAACAATGTAAGGTTAGGTAAGGTCACGCAATGTTCCAATGTGGGGAATCGAACCCGGGTCTTTGGCGTGACGAGTGAACGCCTTAACCACTAGACTACCCCATGCACAGAGGAGGTGAAACATTTTTAACCCTCCGCCCTCTGGGATTTGGACCAATTAGTTTCCACCAAATAAAGGCGTGAAGAGTTAAGTAGGCATAGTTGTAGGTGTATGTGAAAGTGCTAAAGTCAGCCTATATATATATATGGTCTTAATTCATAAATACAGAGGGCTAATCAAACCAACTGCTTTGACAAAACGCCTGGAACAGCAAACCTTTCCTATACGAAAAAATAATATTCACAACGGTATTATTATCGTTTTTGGCCTTCAGCATGTTCAGTAACAGATATCAGTTTCACTCTATTTAGTATTCAATTAGTATTTAATTTAAAAACACATTTATTTATGAAATACTATTGTAATATGAGTATAAATCAAGAAAACATATTTTTGCAAGATATTAATATAACCTGTTATTTTTACTGTACTGAGAGTAAATTATACACAGCAAGGACTGGATGATCTACCAAACTGCATGTTTATCTCTACTGATGTCTTCACACATCCACCGTTTAACAGAGAAGATTACCATGTCATTTCATAAAAGGGTTAAACAGTTCGTTAAGATATGGATCGTAGTCAGACGTCTATTGTGTCATGGTCGCAAGGTTGTATTTGACGAGAATGCAATATCGATTTCATATTTATATAAAATTATTTCATCGATTGTGCCATTAAATAGATAAAACCCTTCTTCATGTTGAGGCGTTTTCTGACATAATAATAATAATAATAATAATATTTGTTGTCAGCTAAGGTAAGCTCTGAAGATGTGAGCACTTCCATAAAACATACCAAATACCAAATTTATATTTGTGCGTTCAGTTCGCTGTGTTGAGTAACAGTATGGTTGTAAATCTAAACATTGTTTTATACGTTGCCTTGTCAACGCAAAGTAGGCATATACACTGCAAAAGAACTATAGTCTTGTGATGGACGTACGTTGTCTGGAAATAGCGCTGGGTACGTAGAATTCAATCAAGGCAATTGAGATCAGATCAGATGGGCAGAAAACAAAGCTCAGTTCACAGATAAGGTAGACGGACAGAGATCAAGTTGATGGACAGAGATCAGATAGAGCAGAGATCACGTGGCTGGACAGAGATCAGACCCCGGTTTCTCGAAAGAAACTTCAGTTTTTACTCAAATTTCAAACTGAGTTTGGCAAAATGAAACACCTGAATTTTAACTCAGCTGTATTTTTAAAATGAAAAACCCATACAAACTTAATTAATATATCCACCAAACTCACATTTCCTATGTTTACTCAAATAGGAGTAAAAACTCAAACTTAAGTAAAAACTGGATGGACAGAGATCAGGTGGTTGGACAGATTCAAGTGGATGGACAGAGACTAGGTGAGTGTACGGAGATCAGCTGGGTGCGCAGAGATCCAGTTTAGCAGAGGTCAAGTGGGTGGACAGAGATCAAATGGGTGGGCAGAGATCAAGTGGGTGGACAGTGGGTGAACAGAGATCAGGTACAACAGAGACTAAGAGATCAGCAGGATGAAAAAGAACCAACAGGAGAACTGGGCAATGATCAGCTATGGTAGAGATCTGGTGTTTGGACAATGTTGAGAAGGGCACAGGTCAGATTGGTGGACAAAACTCGGGCAGAGAGACGTTAGGAAATATAGAGATCAAAAAGAGAGTCACAAAGTGTACTTCACTACCCTTGCTAGATCGTTATGTTTATAAGGGTTACCACTGGCACCAACACGCAACGGTTGATAACGACTTCGCCTGAAGGCATGATCAGTTCACATGCACATCAATCCGGCAAGAGACACTTATAGGTTGATCAGCTCAAATAGCCATTTGAAGAAGTAAGTTTTTGCTTTCTTATCTTTTTGGTCCATAATCGAAGCAAAATATCAAAGCATATTTTGCAATTATCATGCATTGCTGTTGTAGGAATACACGGTCGACAGCGTAATAAGCAGATAAATTTACCTGCATACTACAAGGCGAGGTCATCAGAAAAGCGGTAACCCGGTAACCTGGTTCAATATAACTGCACTTACATTGCATCTTGCAGCAAGATTCTGTGAAAGCCTCATGAGGGTTGGCGGGGAAGTCTAGTGGGTAGCACCGAAGACCCGAGTTCGATTCCCCACATGGGTACAATGTGTGAAATCCATTTCTGACGTCCCCGTCATGATATTGCTAGAAGATTGCCAAAAGCGGCGTATAAATATACTCACTCACTCACTCACTCACATGCTGTAGGCAGATTACCACTGGAACCGTGAATGGAAGTTGAGTCTACAATCTCGCTACATTTCTCATGCAGAGGTTCGGTGGTTCACGAGTTATATCAATCGATGGTGTTTTCCTCTACCATTTTCTGATAGTCAAATAGCTTGGGTGAATGACCAAACAAGTTTCAGGAAGCGGGCTGAAGTGAAACCGCGGATTCGAGATTATTGTTATTTATTTAGAGTCGTGATGTGTATGTGGTTTTGCGCGTTTGTATATCTGTCTGAGTGAGTCAGTGACAGAGTGTGCCTGTGTGCATCTGTCTCTCTGATTGCACTATCCCAGACTATGGCTGATTTTACGTTACTACGGCATATAGCTTCGAAAAATATGAAATATTTCATATTTACAAACTTGACAAAGACAAACTTGCGTTTCTTTTGTTATTAAGTATAATTATATAGTTACCCCAATCCAACATCGTGCCTCCCGATCAAGCCACCTTGATTCCTAAACTAGCGCACTATATTATGACGCGATCGGGGCTCAAACCAGAGGCCCCACCCAGCACGACAGACGCTCTGTGCTTGAGGTCCTAAATACGTCTGAACAGCTTTACTCCCAGATAAAGTTAACGATGGTTCCCAACGAAGTCGTTTGCCAATAACAGTTGCATCGTGAAATGTATTTTCAGCGAAGATTTTCTGAATATTTCCTTCCGCTGTGCAACGAGTGGGTGTGTTAGCATGGTGTTATGCCATTTTTAACAATATCTCGACAAAGTGCACAGGCACTGGTATTATCCATGTACACATATGGGGAACCAAACCAGGGTATTCCTTCAGATGAGCTAACTCTTTATCCACTAAACTGCCCCACCGCTCAGACGCATACTGAGGAGAAAGTTATTGATTGGTTTAGTTGTCATTTAACACGGCATGCATCCATATTCCATGTATTTTTGTTAAGACAAAATTGTATTTCAGAACAGTAAGCTAATCCATGGTACAACACCCTTGTCGTCCCATGTGTTTTGTTCATTGGAAAGTGTGTTTCTGTCTTTGCTGTTTAACCCGGTAAAATTTCGACTACAGGACGGTGGTTTGTAAATATTCGAGTTTGGACTAGACAATCCAGTGATGTACATCATAAGCATCGACCTACGCAGCTTGGATTCGATGACATGCTAACGAGTCTGACCATCTGATACTGCTAGTCACTTACAACAAGCATTGGTTGCAGAGGACCAATTCTAACCTGGATCTTCACGGATCAGAGTCATGAAGAAATACGAGAAAAGTCATGCAACTACATGTATTTGAATTCCACGAGACTGTTGACTGTCCTAAAGACCCGTCATCGGTGATCTCCCTACACATGAAGTATACCCCAATTAAGAGAACATGAATAGTGATATGATATACTCTTTAAAAAGTAGGGGATCTGTACTTTCAATGTACGATTGCCGAAATTGGGAGATATATGGGATTGAATCAATGTTGATACAATAATAATGGATGTTTTGAGAACGCTCCACCACATGGATTTCATTCAACGCAAAGTTGTTCGTTCAGTTATCTCCCTTGTTATGTGCCTAGATTATGACATGAAAATTTCCAGGTTTACATTTTTCAGCCGGTAGTGTGTGATTTGACCCTGAAAATCCTGACAATGCACAGATGCAATAAGATTATCGGAAAAAATGGTCTACAGTGATTTATCGACCTGCCTGAAAACTCCCGCGTTGTGCACGTGCTTCCCATGCATTTTGTTCAAGTGTGGCGATAACGTGAAATGATGCTGTATACACAAGGTGAATGTCATTGTAACGTTCCTCAATGGGTTTTCTTTCCCCCAGACTTCAAAGTTCAAGTTCCCCTACTTTTTTTTAAGAGTATAACTAGCATCCTTAGAATTGGTGGATGCTAGTACTTGAACTATCCATACTGCCGCATATCATACATTTAACAAATTTACAACCAATCGATCTGTGAAACATCGAAACAGGACATGCACTTACGGTTCCCCCAAGCACCGTCTTTTTCTCTGTTGGTACTCATTTCAAGCTTATCTAGGTAATTGATTATTGTGGATTTTTTTCAAAACTATGGCCACCCAGAGGCAACATGTACCGCTGATTTCATCCAATCGCACCACGGTGTTCTAGGCGATATGATCGATATCCGATGAACACAGTCTTCACATCCGGTTCTATAGGAGCTCTATATCGACCTTTAAACTCCATCAAATCCAAATTGACTCTCGAGCACTCTTTCTCCTGAAATGGCAGTTCAAGAGTTATTGAATTTGAACAATGCGTAATAGTGCATGCTATACTACAGAAGCAAAACATGGATGTCTTTTATTGACCATGTTGATGCGCTTCCGCTGTGACATACACAGGAAACCGTTAAGTATCCGTTCTTGGTGACATTGTTCAACCACTGGCATCAGTAAATTAAATAATGCATAAAATATGGATTAACCGTTTACTTAGAGGGTCATCCTCGATATCTCCAGGCTATATGTTCCGATGAATCTCCACTATACCCTGGATGCATGTACGGCTCGGCCCGAAAATTTCATTACCTCCCTTTGCTGGCTTCGCATTCTCACAGTAGCCAATCGGCTAAGTCGCCGTTACAACTGAACTTGCCAGTGTAAACAATGATAGCGAAGGTTTGTTCGCAGTGCAACTCAGATTTGAAGGAAACCATACAGACACATTGATAGGTCCGACAATTTGAAAAAAAATATATGTCAAAAATCCTTCTGCCTCTTTCAGAGAACCTGTGCATGGTACATGTTGAAAAGTTTCATCGGTTAGATAATTAGAAAAGCGAAAGTGGGTTGTGATTGGTTCGCTTAATTTCCCAGCGTAAACACCTGATTGGATAAAAAGCCAGCCAAGGGAGGTAATAAATTTATCGGGCTCAGCTGTAGATGCATCCAGGGTATAGTGGAGACTTATCGGGGCTTATGCCCTGGAGATATCGAGGATGTTAGAGGGTGGGCACAACATCTCTATTTTGCGTCTATTAACTTTAATAGTGTTTACGCATTCTGCTATTATGCCGTCTTACCACATTCATTTGCATGCGTGGTGCATGTGTTGCAGGATGAATGACAAACAATTCCATAACGATCACGCCAGGTGCTGATCGGGACACAGAGGGAGACAGAGAGGGAGGGAGGAAGAGAGAGAGATTGTGAAGATAATCAAAGGAGGAAATGGTAAAGGTCCAACTTCTCTTCTTGGTTGTCCGTCGGCCCGACGATGACCTCTCCTCCGATGTTTTACTTCAGCTTGGGTGGGATCGCAGATGGCAATGCAACCCAATCCTTGAGCAGCATATGCTCGGACATCGGAGACAAGTGATATGTCCAGGGGCGGGAGGGATTCGTGGGCGGGGCTAGCTTTCTATTTGTTCTTGCGTCGTCGATGTCTTGACGTTTTTCTTTTTTCTTCAGAGTCGCCCTTGGTTTGCCATGTTAGATTGCGGCAGTGGGATCTGTCCAGTGCTTCATTCTCCAGCAACTTTGTGCTAGGTTTGCTTTCAGGCAGTCCTTGCAGCGTTAATTGCTATAATATTTATTACTACTAAATAATGAATATGAACACCGACATCGGAATGGCTTCTTGTTTTAGACGCACTGGTCACTTCTGCAAACATTTTCATAATTAAGCAATGTACGTTGTTTACTGGTCACGTGCGGGGCATCGGCTGATGTACCCTCGATGTTTGCTTATGTTCCCTGAGCGGGAACTCTCTTACCCAACACTCCAATGTTAATTTTGAACTGTTTAAAGCTGGGGTATTGGATCGTTCACACTTCAGTCAACCTGTGTGAATCAAACGATTCGCATCTTGCATGTTGCCGTTTTTCTTGCAGGTATTGTCTTAGTAAAATCGCCGCGGCGTAATTCCCTTTCTTAATATTTACAGGTACTACATTTGAACGTTTTGTCAAAATTTATTTATTCGAATGCGAGACAAATCTTTTCGTTGCCATCGCTTGATTTTGCAGATGACACGACAAAAACAAATTTAGAGTTATCTACCTTCCTTATCTCAAAGCATCGATAATTTCCGTACATCATGTGTGATCCAATGTTATTCGAAATAAAGAAGTACTACCACAAAGTACAACTGCAGTTGGCTGCGGGGTACATTGCAATATACCACGCTTGTAAGTGGGGTACACTGAAAATAATAGGAGAGCGCTTAACCATTTATGTAAGATATAATTACTTAGGTAAGATAATAATTAATTTCCTTAATGTTGTGGTATTTTTGCACCTTACAGTTACTAACAAATATATTCTGTCAGTGTCAGTTGGCGTTGTAGTGTTTGGACGAATGTTTTCAGATGAGAAACATTTCAAAAACGTATCACGATTCGTACTATACAGTATATAGGAAGTCTACAGAAACTGGGAAGTCTTTTTGCGCATCAGTATATTAGTCACCCCGTGTTACACAAAACGCTTCCTAGTCCACTTCATCTTTTACCGTCTCTAGATGCCTGTTTTAATTTCCGCTTTCTACGATTTTTATATTCTCTACACGTTTCAAGAGTCTACACAAATCAAAAAGCAGTTTCACACACGTTTGTTTTCTGTCGAACTGTTTTATCAAGCAGATAAATATCGAACCATTTCATGTATAATTTACACATTTCTGCCTGTTTTGTAAATACACATTGTTCCGACATGTATTATTCCTAGTGATGAAAAACAGGCAATGGCCTTTAAAAAATTCAACTGATGGTAAACAAACATTACGCATGTTTGTACAGTTAATGAAAAGGTAGAATCCAACATGAAACCATTTTGCAACGTACATTTGTTCAGTCGAAGGCATCAAACATAAACCTGTTTTATTGCAGTTTAAAACATTAACTCCAATGTAATAAACATAAAGAGCTAGTTTCCTTTAAAACATGAACTGCAATATCGACTTGGTGGTACATTGAAAAACGTAAAATTTGATACCACTTAGAATGTATCTGTCGATGACAAACATCCCGTGCAAGAATGTTTATATAGCTGTGAAACTTCACACAAATACCTGTACAGTTTGTTGGTAGCTTAGTAAATAATTAAGGTCGGGGTTCGATTCCTCACATGATTACAATGTTACATTCTAGAAGTTGGTTGGTCAGTAACGAAGCATACGACGTTTCGGTGTAGATTCTAATACCGTTTGCAAGGCAAAAGAGACTTCAACCAAGTATTGAAAAGTATATTTACGAGTATGTCGTGACAAATATCAGATAACCATCCAAAACAGCATGTGGGTGAATAGGGCGGAGTAGGGACAAAAATTAGCAGGGGCCATAGGCTGAGAGGGTGTTACTTGATTAGGTATATAATTTGACTAGTTCATGAACCTCACTGTATGGCGAGCATGGGAGATTCACAGGAACGTACAGGACCGCATGCAGTCAACCTTCGGCGTCCCGTTTGCCTGGCATGTGGGTCGATGTTTTGTATGACGACAGTATAAGTTGTTCACTAGTCCACCAGGACTTGTTTATGTATATGACGGGGGGAGAGAGACATAAACAAGCTTAGAAGACACGTCAAAACATGGGTACCAAGAGACCAGTGAATCACGCATTTACATTACCGAACACAGGGATGTTAACTTTTAACTGTTTGGGGCACGGGTATCGGACAACAATCAGGTTTACCAAAGAAAGGCAATTAGCCATTACAAGATTTTCAGATAACATTGATTCTTGCAGACAAGAAAAACACATTTAGCGTTATCTCCCTTCCATCGATTTGTATTCAAAGTACATCATACGTGACTCAATTATTCCAGACAAAGAATTGTAGGGCATTGCTAACACGAAACAACAATGACATAACAGCGCTCAACCAATACAAAACAGGACACTGATGTGCAATGTAATATAACGCATGTGGTCACAATGCACGATTCCTCCACTTGATCCATAGGACGCCAAGGCCAGCTATGAGTCCAGAACTGCCTGAACTTGGCTAGGCGCTGCAAGAGGAATGGAACAGTATGCGTGGGTGCGTGAATGAATGTTTGACAACCTGTGGTAGGCTTACAAAAAAAAATGTTTAAAAACGTCAACCTTTACATTTCCCACCCTATCAATGTCGGTCATGGTATCCCCCGTCATACTTCACCACCGATTGTAATACGTTCCGAATTCGTTCATTCACAGCATGCAGCAATTACTGGAAATCGATAACTCTCAAACCTGTTAACAATATTCGAAGATCTCCTAGTTTGTGAGAAAACTGTACACTAGAAATTACAACAATGTTTATGACTGTAATCAGTTTCATAACAATAATTAATTGAACTGCCACCGTTATTTGCAATTACTTTTCAGCTATGTAAATCAGCAATCGAAATCCACTCAACACAGCACATCAATATTAATCTGTTTCCACGATTCAGAGGTCGATCGATTGCTTCGATTGGCTGGGTTTGTTCAGTTGAATCGATGGCGGAATACATAATTCAGCGTCAAGAGTCATTATCCTGTACACCCTTTTAACGGGGGATACTTTGTGGATCTGCAATACAAATCACCAATACAAGTGGTCCCGGGCATAGACTTTCGATGATCTCTTAGCGCTATGATTGTCGTAAGTGTCATACATTAACAATAGCTTACGACCTTGGCGCTGAAAGGACTTCGAAAATTTAGGCCCAGGGCCACTTGTATACCTAAATCTAAGGTAACCCTAGTGCAGATAAGCCTTAGGGAGTTAAGGTTAGCCTTAGTAAAGGTAGCTTTGTGAAGGAGCCCCTGGTCCGTATCCACAAAACGTTCGTAACATTACGATCTCTCATAAGAGATCAAACAATCATTCAAATCGTTACGATCTCTCGTAAGTTTATAGTTAATCATAGGCTTACGAAGGTTGTAGCTTTGTTGGTCGGGACAGAAACTGCTTGTATATGTTTTTCAATATGTAAATCATTTTATTACTGAATAACAAGATTTGTGAGTTGAGTCTCATGTCTCTATTCCAGCTATTACAGCGTGCTCGAGTCGACGCCACGTGTAAAGAAAGTCCGAAATGATGCTTACCCCAGAAGCATACCACTTTAACAAAAGCCATCAGCACTGGTATGGTGAACTTCCTAGTTCCTGGCATGCTCAAGGGGCGCAACTCGGCGCAAGGGATTCTTTCGCCTTAAACGATTAGGCCACTTTTGTTCCCGAATCGAAACATACTGGCCAAAAACATTAAACTTACGCAACAGTGATCATGGAACATGGTTCACTAGCCAGATATTATCCCAAATATTTTCTTATTTTTGTTGGAAATAAAACACTTACACTACGTCGATCGATCCAATTTAGAATTTTGATTATACTTATCTGTGCCTGTCCTCGTCACCTGACCTAATAGTGTGGTGGTGATATTACTGTCTTCAATAGCAAACAGCCACCTTAATGCTTGAGACTGGTTGGTACATGCTTTAATTGATCGATAATATTTTATACTTGGTTATGAATCAAATAGAGCGAGATAAAAAAAAAAATACCGTCGTTGTATCAAGTATTCCATCTTTTACAGCTACAGTTACAGACACACAAAGCCTTCAAGTAGTATGTTCTCCAACTTGTTCTAAATGTTTATAGATGGCGTTTATATTTAGTCTGAAAAGTGCCATACATTAGAACGTTTTGAAACAACGACTAATCGATATTGAAAATAACACTGAAACTAAACACATATGTCTGGTTTAAAATAGTTTGGTTTGTAAAACCGAAATGACAGAATCAGTAAATAATTCATGGCGTATGGAAGCTGAAAATAACCAGATAGTTCAATATAATCTATCAACATAAATTTAAAGTTCTTACCTGAAAATATCGCATACGACAGTCACTATCACTACATATATCCTATAACCACTGGAATGTGATTATATCTCTATTATACAATCCCTACACATGCGCATGTCTGTATAATAACAGTATTGATTCAGTTATACACCGGTAATGGTTTCTTGATGGGATTATCGAGTGGCGTAAAAGCATTGAGAGGAACGTCATCAGGCCAGATGCATCCCAAGAACGACTGAAGACAGTGGTTCTTGAGCCGACTAGTGGGCCGCAAGGAGGCACCTTCTTCCGTTATGTTTTTCCTAGTTGTGTTTCATTTTGTCGCCGTCTGCGGACAAGAGGACATCACTTCCATCTTTTTTGAAAAGGTGGATAGATGTTCGGTGGCACCAAGCGTGATTATTCAAACAAAAGTGGTGAAATCTAAGACAGGATGTGCCTCGTTATGTGTGGTTACGGAAAACTGTAAGTCATTCAGTATCAGTAGAAACCTGCCGAGGATGTGTTACCTGAATAACGACATGATGGTCGACACCGGGTGTTCATATGTGACGCATGCGCACTACAACATGATATCGGTAAGTTGTATAATTATTCTACATGTAATGGACTATTTGTATTTCCCATTTCAAGTGAAATTATGTGAAAGATATACCAATAAAGATTTTTGTACAATAATGTGTTCCGTGTGTGAAGTACCATGTCTTTGTATAATGACTTTACGATCACCACTTACATACACCCCCCGACTTATCTACATCTTTGTAAACTATAAGACAAAATATTGTGAATGTCAACGCCATCGTTATTATATACACAACGTTTCAGGGATCCAGGGCTTTTTTCTTGTCCTGTGACCTGTGGCAACATAGCAGAAGCAGACGTCCATCATTTTGTGTTGTATACTTGAATACCAACTTCTATATGCCTCTCAAGAACCTCATCTTTTTAAACATATCATGAAACAACGTATTTGCCTTATTTAGTGAGCTTCTGTTCCACGGAATGTACACTTTTTTCACAGTAATGTCAGTTTCAGTTGGCGTTGTAGTGTTCGGACGAATGTTTTCAGATTGGAAACATTTCAAAAACCTATCACGATTCGTACTATACAGTATATGGGAAGTCTACAGAAACTGGGAAGTCTTTTTGTGCATCAGTATATTAGTCACCCAGTATAACGATTAGCCCAAAATACCACATCGTACTAAGGGTATGCAACTGTTTAACAACTACAGTAGAAGTGTCAAATTTAATTTCTTATGGTAAATAAATCTTCCTGGCCAAATGTAGAAAGACACTGTAAACTATGTTTCTAACGGACGATCGGATATCATAAACTGTAAAATTTAGTAAGTAGGGTTAACAAAACGACCATTTGTGGTTCCTTTGAGTTCAATATAACCGTAGTATGTTTTATGATACTAGTATTATACAAATTCTGAGAGACAAATAAAAGAAACCATGCAATTCAAGTATTCCTTAAAGATTTTGAAATGTCTTGAGAAAGAAATCTGAGAATAGGCACAGGTACACTGCCATGAAGTGATGTTACCGTAATTGTTTTTCTCAATATATTACCCATAACATATTATATACTGAACAGCAGAAAAACCGCAAGTTTAAAAAAAATGAAATCTCATGAAAGACAGGGTTCATGCTTGCATATTCTGTTTGACTGACTTGACAAAGAGCCAGAGTTGCGTTTCTTTGCCTGCTCAGTATATATAGTTTCAAGTTGAGTCCTTTGATCTTCCCCACTGACTTAGTGTCTCCTGTAGGGTATTAATACTCTTACATACTCTTAACGTAAAGATTGGCACGTTCAGATTTTTTTTTTAAATTACAAAGTTATGTCCCTCAATTATGTCATGTTTTATGCAGGACAATCCATGTCTCAATGGAGGCTTCTATAACCGCACAACGCAGAAATGTCGCTGTTTCAACAGTTACGTGGGAGAGTACTGTGAAAGGATCATGTACGGTGAGTGACTGACTGACTGACCACCACTGAGATCCGGTTTAGAATCGGTCTCCTCCGACCAGTACTTTTGGAAACAGGCGAGTAACGCAATAGGTTGGACATAGTCGCTAATTATATACCACTGCGTCTCGACTTGGATGTCACATTATCAGTCTTAGTACTAGGTTCAGTATTCGGTACACTGCTTATACTGAGTCTAACAAATCCTAGTAGAGCGTCACGTCTGCTAACCTTTCCAACTGACCAATCAGAACACGGCTTACCAAATCCCGAGAGTTGACATTAACACATAACTGTGAACTTTTTCCTCGAAAAAGTTTGTATCCGAACGATTCCGAATGCTAAATTCCGCACGCTGCCGAGTGATGCACATGGGCCCCCTACACACAGTGAGTAAACAGCCGCTGAAAATAGCATTTTTGTTAAAATTAGAAAATGTCAGCTTGTGAAAATATTAATTGTAACCATACCTTCAGAAAACCAACAGCGTATATACTGTAGGCCAAATATCTCTATTTAATGCGGATGTTTCTTGTTGCTGAGAGATTTGATTGGACGGTCATAGGTTCCCTCAAAGGTTAGCTGACATTCTACTGGGATTTGTCAGACAAGTTTAGCAGTGTATCGATTTGAGCCTAAGTTCACTTAGACTGTTCACATTATCAACCACTCGTTTAGACGTTCAGTTTGACAACTGATCCTTTAATTCCAATGTTGACAGTTTGTACAACGATGCATAGAAATAGAATATGAAATAAATGCTTTACTATTTCAGATTGTTACGATGGCTATCAATCTGGATATTACGATGGGGAGCAAAAGGGATTTTATATCCACCCCAGTACCTCATCCTCGAAGTTCAAGGTGTTTTGTCAAATGGAACGGGGTGGAATTCTCTTCATAATGAGAACAGCGACGTGGTATAGTTCTGAAGACTTCAACCGCACTTGGGACGAGTACAAGACAGGCTTTGGGAACCTGGAGGCGGGCGAAAACTTCTGGCTTGGCAATGAGAAACTATATTTAGTATCAAACTCTAGGAATATGAGCTTAAATATCCAGATAGTGTATGGGGACAGCTGGAATTATAGGCAGCATTACTACAGCTCATTTAAGGTATGTAGTTTTAGTTTTAGTTTTAGTTTTAGTTTTATTCCAGCAATATCACAGCAGCATACACTTATTATGGGCTTCACACATTACATCCATATGGGGAATCGAACCCATGTTTCAGTGTGATGACCGAACGCTGTAACCACTAGACTATCACACAAACTAGTCACTGACAACATGAGGAACGTTCAACTCCGCCACTGTCCATAAACGCATCTAGTTCAACAGTCGTTGCCTGGGGCCATTCCTACCCCAGTATCCACCCTTATTAAAATGGATCAAATCCATTTGTTAATTGAAATCTTTACTATTCTAAATGTCGAAACAATCATCAAACAACGTTTGATGTTCTTTGAAATGTTTGAAGAGAGGATAAAGTCAGGAAAACGGCAATGGTTGTGAACTACAAACACCTACCTCTGGAGTTGGTGAAACAATACCTGATGAAAGGATCACTGGAACAATTTTGAAGCGAGTTTGTTGTCAATCAATGCCAAGATCTGAATATGATGCAATTCATTTCTTTCTTTTTCTGGTTGTTTAAAGACGAGCTCAGAAATAATCCAGCTATATGGTGACGTTTTGTTAATAATCGAGTCCAGTAATCGACAGCATGAGCATTGGTCTTCGCCGTTGGGAGTGAGTGAGTTTAGTTTTATGCCGCACTCAGCAATATTCCAGCTATATGGCGGTGGTCTGTAAATAATCGAGTCCGGGCCAGACAATCCAGTGACCAACAACATGAGCATCGATCTGCGCAGTTGGGAACCGATGACATGTTCAACCAAGTCAGCAAGTCTGACCACCCGATCCCGTTAGTCGCCTCTTACGACTAGCATAGTCGCATTTTATGGCAAGCATGTGTTTGCTGAATGCCTATTCTACCCCGGGACCTTCATGGGTCTTCACCGTTGGGATACGATGACATTTTGTCAGCCACGTCAGCGAGCCTGACCATCTGATCTCATTTGCTCTCTCCTACGGCAACAGGGGCTGCTGAAATTTAACCCTGATAGTCACGGGTATTGACCTGTCTATTTATTTATGGTTCGGTGGGGTAATTCAATGGAAGAGCATTACTGTTATTGGAGATATTGTCGCCAGCGTTCCTGCAACACCAAATCTGCATACTATGTTCCCATGGTGATAACAACTATGTTTTCACGGGTGGGCGAAAGTGTACATCAGTGAGTAGTTACTCCTTGCGTTGTGAATGTCAATGACAATGTCAATGAATTTTCAGCAACACGGGGGTCATAAAAGGCGACTAACGGGGTGGCATGGGATCAGCAGACTTGATTGACGTGTCCCAATTACGTAGGTCGATACTCATGACGTCAGTCCCTGGACTTCTTGACCAAGACTAAACTATTTACAGACTGTCACATAGCTGGAATATTGTTCTTTTAAACAAACAAACTGAGTGCCTGAGGCCTGTCTAACCTGACTTACAGACCGTTGTCAGAAAACTGAAATATCGTGTTTTATTTGTGAAAACAAACAAAACTTAGCAACAAAAACAGAAATACATGGTGGAAAACCTTCTGTCTCGATACTTTATTCTGTCAATAAGACAAAATTTCAGTCTGTTTTCAAACCTAGTCAAGAGTTATTCTAAACCAATCTATATCTACTTTTCAAGTACCTTATGTAATCTGCTCATGTATTCGTTCTTGATTTGGCACGGGTGCCTCAGTGGTCCAAGGCGCCGCCAATCGATGTGCAGAGTTTTATCCTGGGCCCTGTTCCTTAACCTTAAGATGATTGTAACTCCCGTAGTTTAACAGACTTACGACTGTCGTAGCATTACGATCGCTTCGAGTAAAGAGACCCTTTTTCGCTGTGATAATTCTTGGTTTTCCAGGACCGTAACGGGACTTTGAGGTTCCCCAAATCAGCAGATGACAGAAATCTGCAAACTTTGCAAAGTTCATGTGTCGCACCTGGTGATGTGATGGGCATTCTTTTCGCAGAAACACGCTCACACCACAAAGGTACACGTGAAGATCTGGGTTAGGCTGGTAATCCACGCTTGTCGTAAGCGACCATGCTCCCTGACTTGACACATGTCGTCGTTTCCCAATTGTTGATGCTCATGCCGTCGATCACTAGCTTATGTGACCCAGACTCACATCCTTACAGACAGCAGCCAAGATGCAATATTCCTTATGAAACGCTGGCGTTAAACTACAAACAAACATACTATGTAAGCTCTAATTATTTTCCAGATATCTGACGAATCGAGTGGTTACAAGGCTTCCTATGAGAAATCCTATACACATACTAATGCCAATCATCAACTCGGCAACTGCATGGAACACCAGGGAGACATGATGTTCACCACCATCGACCGCGACAACGACCTCAACGTCGAAGGGAACTGCGCACAAATACATCAGTCCGGCTGGTGGTACAACAACTGCGGCGGTTGTAACCCGACGGGGAAACTGCAGCCCAATTCCGAGTATGTTCAGAACTCGGATCCGACTTACGCAAAAGTCCCTGTGGTGGGCAACAAGGCGCCGAAGCTATTCTCGGTAACCCTAGAAGTTTTCTCATAGCAACGGCTGGATGGGCTGCCCCATAGTTACGCTTATCACGACGAAAGGCTGAGTTTGATTCTCCAGATTAGTGAGTGGGTTTAGTTTTACGCCGTTTTAAACAGTACTCTAGATCCCGGCGGAGGACACTGGAAATGGCCTGCACACATTGTACCCATGTGGGGAATCGAGCCCGGATCTGCGACGTGACTAGAGAACGCTTGAACCACTAGGCTACCTCACCGCCCCAGTTCTCCACATTAAGCTCATTTCTGGTGTCAACGCGGTAATGTTGGTTGAAAGTCACGTTGAGACAAACCCTCTATGATAATGACATGTACATGTGTTGTTGATGGCATTCAAACTAATGTTCACTTCCTTTTTCCGTGTTATCATACTCAGGCGGCGTAGATGATTGCTCATAATATCAGTCACTGGGTTGTCTGGGTAAGACTCGATTTCTTACCTGACACGACAGAGAGGCTTAAATGGGTTATGGTATGTACACCTCACTATGTTCATTACCTATTCGCAAGTCATGGATATAGTTTACTTCTTCTCATACACATTGGCTAGTGGTATGCTCGCAAAATGGAATATCTCCTACGTTTTTAAATGGTACATGTATATGATGCCAGGTGTGTTCCAGCTGTTGTGTCTCCAGGTGGAATTTGCCAGTCATAGCCACCTTCTCTGCAACTGAATGGGAGCTACCATGGGAGATACCATCACCCATTCCATTGACAGGAAGGAACACGTAACGAATATATTTACCTTCTAGGAAACAATAACTAGAAACCAAGTTGACTGTGAATTTAGCGAAGTGTGAATTTGCGCATGGGCACACATTTGTGTTTCAGGGACATTTCAGAGAAATCATTCTACTACTGGAAATCGAAACTGTCAGCTCTGTGACAGGTTGCAGTGTACCTCACTACTGTTTTGCTTCCTATCCACGTGCCCACTGATAACCAACAAGTGTCTTTTCCACATAAACTGAAGACCAAACACCAAGGTAATGTTCTGGAGTTGAGGAAGTCAAAGACATTAAAGGAAAATGTGAGAATATAGTTGATACAGTACTATATTTAAACTTGTACTGCAACCCTGTGGGCATGTCCAGTAATAGAGGCATAAGGGAGCTAACTCTTCCCTGTCACCTCATCATTCGTCACCACTCTTTTCGTAACCAGAGGGAGACATCAGTCGAGTTGGTCGCGAATGCTCACTTATCTGAGCTTACAAAAGCGTTTGTGGAGATTACGCTTACCCTGGATCCATAACCTTAATATGAATATCACCGTCATCTTGTGTTTTGCAATTCTTACTGAGCTTGTATGTATATATTTTATTGCCTTTCAGTTAGTTCTGACGACATAATACGTTTGTTAGTTATTTCCTCTCAAATATAAACATTAGAATACAATTGTCAATTAAATCCCTTCTGTAACCGGCGATAACTGGTGGACCTCTGTATAAATGTGTATACCCTGTGTAATGAATTGTTACCTTTGTTGACTACATCAGTTTCCTGCGCTGATACTAGTCGAGAAATACCCACAGACAATCTACAAAAATATAATGGATGCTGTCACCAGTCACAAAATGTGACAAAATAAATACCAGAGAGACAGTGAATGTCGAAACTGGTGAAATGCAGAAGGATCACATGAAACATAGATAAATTTCCAACAACAAGTTTATTTATGAAGCACCAAACTAAAAGTACACGGTCTCGACACGATACCGACTGTCATCTGGACTGTCATCTGGACCTGATACCTTGCTTGTCAGCCTGTGTCCTCGTTGGTTGTACCAGTCTAGCAATATGGTATGCCAGTCTCGATTTTAAATGAATTAACTGTGCGATAAAGCTCGAAACTGGAAAGTGCACGAATTTGCACCAACCGGAACTGGATCCAGATACCATAAACGATACATTCCGGAAGTTACGTGACCCTGAATGAATACCAAGGAGGCCGCACCCCCGACAGCTGTCAAAATGTAATGCAAGTAAGAAAGAAAGCACTGACTGGAATGACCAAGGAATGACACTGAAACACCTGACAATCAGTGGCTGTCAGAGCAGTCTGTGAAAGAAATATTTCATAATAATAAGAGAAGCCATTGCATCGTGTGTATATGCAGTGTGTGGAACAGAACAGCAATCCAACCGACTCCTTCGCCTGGATGAAGTCGGCAGTCACCGGCGGCTAAAACATCTCATGCCCCGTGAGCCAGTTCAACCCACAACTGGTGCCCGTCAGGAACCTTTGCAAGAGCAAAATGCTCAAGTGACAGCAGACCCAAAACTTCTGATGGACATCCGTGTCAACCTCTTTCCTCTTCCTGGTGGAAACTCTACCGAGAAAGAGCCAATTGGCCCCGAAATTTTGGACCCTCACTCTTCCTCTTCTTCAGTTGCAGACCTTACCGAAAATCCTGTTTATATTTTGTTTACTTCTATTTATGAGGAAATTTGTGATTTACCTCTAGAGAAACGGAGGCCAAATAAGCAACTAAACGTGTCTTTTCCCAAAAATGAAATTGATTTACTTAATGAAATTATCTCTTTAAAACTTCCTGCGGACTGTTCATTACATGAAGTAAATTGTTGTGTCTATGCTGCCGCTCGAACTTTGGAGGAACTTCACACAGTTTCCAAAGAACAATCTCCCAATACTACTAACAATAAACCAAAGAAAAACCGGTTTCAAGTAAAACTAACAGAAACAAGAAAACATATTTCCTGGATAGAGCTGTGCCTGAAATTAAGATCATCAGGGAATCCCATGTCTAAACGACAAAAGGCAATTTGGAGAAAATTAAAATCACAGTACAAGACAACAAAAGAAAAGGTACTGCTCCAAATTGTCGATTCCCTTAAGGCAAAAATAAAAGTTAAAATATTTAGAAATAATGAAAAGCAATTTTACCGGCAACTCAAGACAAGTGGTGTTGATGAGCATGACAAACGGCCTCCCATGCTGCCAATGAAAGGTTCTGGAAACAGTTGTGGTCTCTACCCGGCGACTGTAACCTGGCGGCACCATGGGTCAGTGATTAAGACCATGCAATGCATGAGAAATTAACCAGGTCGTTTGTCTGTTACATCTCACCAGATTGTCTGAAGACTGTTATAAAGAAGTCCAAATCTAATACAGCTCCAGGGCCTGATGGCATTCGAAACCGGTATTGGAAACTGTTTCCCTGTGTCCAAGCACCATTACTTCCCTGTTTCAATTCTCTTGTGGACACAGGCGATGTTCCTCCATGTTTCTGCAAAGGTTGCACAATACTCCTCCCCAAAAAGGGAGACTTGACTGATCCCAAAAACTTCCGCCCTATCACGTGTTTGAATACTCAAAATAAATTATTCACAGGGTGTTTGACAAACCTCGCGTCATCTCACTGCTCGTCCAGTGAGATAATTTACAGAGAGCAGAAGGGGGTGAGAAAGGGACGTTGGGGGTGCAAGGATCAACTTCTTGTACAGAGGGGGGAGGAGTTATTGAGCATCTCATGGAAGATCAGGCCTACACCTATCTTGGAATACAAGTTCGAGACAAGCTCCAGAATGCCCAGATTCAAGATAAACTTCGGGCCGAGTATAAATCTCGTTTAAAGAAAATCTGGAGCTCCGAGCTAAATGCTCGAAACAAGGTCAAAGCCACCAATACTTTTGCTGTGCCAGTCCTCTCCTACTCCTTTGGCGTAGTTGATTGGACAAAACAAGACATCCAGGGTCTTGACTGCCTGACCAGAAGGATCATGTCTGATAACAGAGCGCACCACCCTCGTTCCTCTTTTAATCATTTATACATGCCAATCAATTCTGGAGGTCGGGGTTTGATTAATGTGGAAGCTCTTCATGATAGAATTTTATTGTGTACTTTTGCACATATTTATTTATCAGATGATCCTCTGGTGATGTACATCAAGACTCACGATGAAAGCAAGGAATTCCACAACTATTTTAAGCGTGCCAGGGTTGTTGGACACAATTTGAAATTTGAAATTGATTTTGTTGATGGCGATGTACTGCTGGACGGTACAGTGATGGGAGTAAACCAGGTGAAGTCATTCACCAAATCTGCCCAGAGTCGGTCCTTTGTGGAGAAGCTGTCTGAGAAGCCATTGCATCGTGTGTACATGCAGTGTGTGGAACAGAACAGCAATCCAACCGACTCCTTCGCCTGGATGAAGTCGGCTGGTCTCAAATGTGAAACTGAGGGCTTCCTTTTAGCTGCTCAGGACCAGTCACTTCCCACTCGCAATCGCCAGAATGTGATTCTTAAAGAAAATATCAATATGAAATGTCGTCTTTGCAATGAATTTACAGAGACTGTCCAACACCTTGTCAGTGGATGCCCTTCCTTGGCACAAACAGCATATCTTAAAAGACATGATGGCATGGCTCGCTGCTTTTACTATCGTCTCCGCCATGCCTGTGGCTTTGACCCCGAGGTCCATCCATGGTATGACCCTGAACATGTCAAGGGCGTCCTGGAAAATGATGCTTTTAAACTTCTCTGGAATAGGCCAATTTACAGCCTGAGACGAATTCCAGCCAACAAACCTGATCTTGTCCTTTTTGATAAAACCAATGAAATTATTTATATCATAGAATTTTCTGTCCCTTTTGACAGCAATGTGATTGGCAAGATTCAGGAAAAGCATGATAAATATGCAGACCTCGCCTTTGAAATGTCTCGCTTACATCCCAAGTACACTGTCGTCAGGCTCCCCATTGTTCTCGGTGCCCTTGGTCCTGGCGCAGATCACCGGGAGCACAGCCCTTCTAACAATATGGGTAATGCAGAATGCTGCAGTGTTGGGGAGCCTTCATATTCTCCGGAAAGTTCTTGGTGGGTTCGGCTAGGCAGTGTTTCCTGGGAGAAGTCCAATTCGCTGTCTGGGCTGCGTGTAGAAGGGGCGAGGGCCCTGAGCTGATGATGAGCTTGACCAGCCTGACTGTGCCAGGATCACCCGAGCCCTCTCTGCTGCATTTCAATTTTTAATCGGTAAAATAATAATAAATTAATGTATACTATAATTAAACAAAAGTAAATAATTAATGTCATCCGAATTGTCCCGAAATTAATATATCAAACTGGGTCTGTGCTTCGGGATGATAGTATCAGCGCAATGCTCACTGTGCAGCGTAGTAGTGGCTAGAAACCATGCTACCAGAAGCCTCGAAAATGCATCTCAAAATGCCTAAAAACCGTTTCCCTCCCCTCCACGTTCTGTATGTTATTCTATTTATATGCTTCTAGATGTGTCCGCCGTGATATTGCTGGAATACTTCTATAGTGCTAAAGGCGGCACAGACATTAATCACTCACTCTCTTAATTCTTTCAGAGAATGGCGGACATGAACGCTACGGCGTAAAACGTCATTAGTCAAGCATGGCTGTAAGTACATGTCATGGAATGAATGGAAGTTGTATTCGCTCAGAAAAAAATAGACAGTCAAGCTTCAGCTTCACCTCAATCAAGTCATATATTTCCACCCATCCGACCCTCAGTGATCTATTGATAATATGGTCTACCCGTTTGATACAAGCCAAAAGCCCTTAAGCGGTCCACACCATCTTGACTAGTTTTTTTCCCGAGCAGTGATGTTAGAGAAAGCTGCAGATCTGTGAGCCCAGATATTTATGTTCTTAAACATTATACTCATTTTTATCTCAGGGAAGCTTTAGCAACGATATATTCAAACGATATAAACAGAATCTTTTAAATTCTTCGCACCCTCGATGAAGTAAACATTACAGTCTATTTCAAACTGTAATTTCTTCTCATACACAGAGCCAAGAATAGTTCCTTGGGCAAAATACCTTTGAGAATAACGTGCAATGCATTTTTTGCAAAACCTGATGTCAAGGAAGTCGTTATTTTCTCTTATTGCTTCCGAAATAGTTCCAATATTATGTCGCCTTTGTAGATTATATAACGTCTTCATGGACATTTCTCAGTAAGCCCCTCAAGTAACAAACTGTCGGATAACAACGCTGTCTGTGAGCCTTTTCTCTTCGTGAACCACTAGATCGAGTGTTTTCATTGCTACAAATTATTAACACGGAGAAAACTGTTCAAAAGATTCGAAATCTAATTTCAAATAGCCTAGTAACCTTCTTGCAAACCCAATTATTGGCCATTCTTTGGCGTATAAGTTGTTTCAAAGGCATTTAGAAGTTGGAGGAATCAAACTAAACTAAAGCACTTTTAGTTTCATTGTTTGGCGTTGTCCTAAATACGTAGAATAGATCTTCAGTGTATGTTTATAAATACAATTATTTATCTTTCATCGCCCTTCGCATTTCTGCACCACAAAAGAACAGCGCAATTATTTTAGAAAATATCAGTGGGCAGGTCTTTTTTAAAAGGAAGGATGTCAATATATGGATGAACGACTTAACAACTATGAGAGCGACGTATCGGCGTAGGTTCTAACACCTTTATCAAGGAAGTGTTGATAGAGGAGGATAAATACAATTTAGAGATGTTTTTTTACAGTGCCAGAGGGAATTAGGAAACCCGACAATAACAACATATGGGCCTTGGTAGTATGCTGGTAGTTTGTAATAGCCTTGGTCACGTTTGACTGATGGTTGGAAGCTTTTGATGTGGATGGCTTCTTGGAGTTTCCTGAGGTTGAAGTCTTTGAGGCTGGTTGTTAGGGTTTGGGTTCTGTCCCAGTGGATAATGTGGTGGGTATTGTCTTTGATGTGATCTGATAGGGTTGATAGTTGTTCATACATATATTGTCTTCCTTCCTTACTGCTCCAACTCCTAAATGCCTCTCTAACAAGGTCCCCTCTTTTGGATTTGTCTGCCATTTACGAAACTTTATGCCTCGACAGCATTCGTGCTACTCTGGGACGGGTCTGCAGGTTACGGGAAAGAGTTCATGGTAACAAGTACATTAACTGCACCGGAAGTAGGAGACGCACATGCGTGAAACGTTTAGCACTCCACGGGTAGTGTAATAGCAGACTGGTGCATATAGAACAGCCGTCCTTGAGGTTTAAGGCGTACCTTAGTGCAGATATTCAAACATATACCAATGCCTCATGCCTAACGTTCAGTACAAAAGATGAGTTTCGTTTTACGCTACGGTGAGCAATATTCCAGCTATGTGGAGGCGGTCGATTCTGAACCAGACAATCCAGTGATCAACAGCATGAGTATCGATCGGCCAGGGTTAAAGAGATGGTACACATGCATATTTCAAATAACATGACACAAACACAGATGTAATGCTCGTTTATTTTCACCATTCGTTCATGTGTAACTACCTCACCATAAGAGGGTTGGATTGCTTGTATGGGTCAGTAGTGAGTGAGTGAGTGAGTGACTATTGTTTTACATCGCGTGTAGCAATATACCACCAACATCATGAACATTAGAAATGAGTTCCACACATTATACCCATGTGGGGAATCGAACCCGGCTCTTCGACGTGATAAGCGATTCGAGTTAGCAACCGGAGTAGTGACGAACATACCAGTTGGTCAGACTGGCTGGGTCATTTTGTCTACAATATTCACTGGTTTGGTTGGTCCAGATTCGATAAAACACAGAGCACTACCATACAACCCAATGCGACTTTAAACAAAGTGAGTGTGTTTCGTTTTACACCGCTTTCAGCAATATCCCAGCCATATCACACCAAACATTCTCTTCACACATTGTAACCATGTGGAGAATCGAACCCTGGTCATCGGCGCGACGTGCGAAAGCTTAACTTCGAGCCTACCCCACCGCCCCTACCTTCAATAAAACATTTCCTTAAAATAGACCCTTAATAAAAACATGTACTGGGTGTGAGTATTGCAAACCAGAATATGGTATGTTCGTCGCTACTCCGGTTGCTCGTAACTCGAATCGCTTTTCACTTGGAAGAGCCGGGTTCGATTCCCCACATGGGTATAAAGTGTGCACAGTTCCCGTTAATCAACCCCTTTGATTTATTATATTAGCAATGGAAATCAATAGATACTGTGTGACCGTATAGGAAACCAATACTGATTATTTCCAGATTAATTATGCATATGATATTTCACAGTTTTTTCCCATTTCCTCAGAGCGATTTCCATCTTCGATCTAAACCCACTCAACACATCAATAGCAGCCTGTTACCACAACTTACAGGCTAATCGGTTGACCGGGTTTTTTAGTTGGAATGAATGCTGAATAATTAGATTCAAGATCAGATTCCATTTGGCTAGACAGGGCATGCTCATCCTTTTCAAAGATATATGTTGTCTGCACTATTTTAGAAACGAATTTAATTTGTGTCATTCTAAACAGCTTCCGGGTGCATCGACGGATATACGAGTCCGAACTGTTTTTTCTGTCTTTCACATAAACAATTTTTAAACACTTAAGTCAGTACGTCCTTGATGAGTATTTTAGATGAATAAAGAAGTTTTATATCAGTAAAACGTACCATCATTCTACTCAGGTAATGAGGTTAAACATTTTTATTTTTGTATGCTCATATTTGTGTGTTAAGACACCTATTCTCAAATGAGTGTTTTATGACTCAGTGAATAGATAAACATCGGGGTCAAAGTTCTCTAATCAACCAATGGCAAGGCAATATTCCATGGTGTTTTTTTCACTGAAGGAGAATTCCATTGTAATTCCATTTCCAGCAAGTGTCAATTAACGTCTGCCAACAGTTGTCTGTCGATCGATGGCTTCCTTTATTTTCATTGTGTTTTTACACAGTTTTGATAAATGTTCCACCATGATGACATTCCCAAATTGTGTTTTCAGCGTGACTAGCGAACGCCTCACCTACAAGTCTGCCTCACCACATCCTTACTGCGACTGAGCAGTCAAACATAACGCACAAAATGGTGATATATAATATCATAAGTCGGGCAAAAGGAGCGTAGTGTTGTAATGTTTAAGTGATTAGGTGTATCAAACAATACTGATTAATATTTATGTATCCAATTAAATTAATTAGTCTAAAATGTCTGGACTGGTTATTGCACTAAATTGCGCAATAGGACGGAACCCAGCCAACAGGAACCGAGACTGTTGTGAATCAATGTTTTAACTTGCTGCATGTGATTGTTGCGTTTCACGATTTTTTACCCGTTATGACCACTTTTTCACGTCGTTCGCTTGAACCATGCCATATGTGTGCTTGGGCACTAAAACTGAACTAAACTAAACTAAAACCCACCCCTGTTCACAGTTATTACTGATATAAAAATATTGTCAAGTTTCTAATTCTGTTGAGTATATAAATGTAGGAGTCTATGGATGGTCTTCAACAAACTTGTAGATGGATGGACTCACATTATACATTCTCCAGTACTCCAGACTGTTGACATAGAATTAGATAACGTGTATAGTTGTATTCAGTGTTCAGCAATGCCAAATTATTCACTGCACTGGTTAGATTTCATTTATGGTAATGGGCACTGTATTTGTAGTTTCAGCAGTGCATGTATATTTGCTTGGTGTGTTTATTTAATATGAATGCCATTGAATTTAGCTTTATACTCTTATTACATCCATAAATGCATTATTCAAGGAGGTAAGTCTGTGTGTATTTTACACATTATATGCAACGCTTATAATTAGCACCTTTTCTATTATTTTCCGAACTCACCCAAGGCGTTATTAATGGATAGATAGACAGGCAGACAGACAGAGAGACGGACAGATAGGTTTCTATTTTTTCGTTTACATTTTGATCTCTCCAATCTTCCTTCACCTTTTTTGTCAATCCTAAGTTAGAATGTAACACAATGCAATCAAACGTGATCCTTGAGGGCTTTTGTGCGAAGCATACCGAAACATAACCTACTCAGACAATGACCTACTTTTCAGAAAAAATATACACCACAAACAGCTCTGGTAACACTGAATTCCAATGCTTTGTTTCATGAATTTTAATTTTAAACTTTAATTACCACCGTATCTACATTTTATGTCGGGGTTTAGGTAGCAATCCTTAACTAAGAAATCACAGACTGTCCCTGATTGATGAGGACGTAAACTGATTCACAATGTATCTATCCCACTGGTTACACCTGGTATGATTTATTTATTTGTTTGGGTTTATTTTATTTTATTATTTATTTTTTTGGCTTATTCAGTATAGTTCTGAAATGCACAATAACACTGATATGATATATCCAGATTCTGTTTGTCAGAGTTTGAGTGATCGTGATAGAGCTATTATTAATTATTTGACTATAGATTGTAAGTAATCGAACTGATCAGCAAGTGATTGATGCTATGAAGACCAGCCATTTGTAACCCACTCTTGAAGATCCGTGGTAAAACTAGTCTTTCTCAATGATGCCCAATGCGCCTAACAGGATCGGGGTCCGATTCAATGATTTAGTTGACACATTTCGTCTCATCCCAATTGGGTTGATCTATTCTTTGTTGATCACTGGATTTTGTGGTCCAGAGTGTCATGAATGAGTTAAAACGTGCCATACACAGTTTATAAAAGGAATACTAAAGTTCAAAAGGTTAGCCGAAAACATTATGGACACTTCAGCATCATTCAATAAACCAAGGCCAATGTGTGGTATAAGGTCAGTTGGCGAAACATCATCCTTAACCTTAATGCATACGGTAATATGGATAAATACGTGTAGATTAATCTCTATTAGGATTCAAATTAGAACATTGAATTCAGTTAGAACATTGTCCTGTATACCGCCATTCAAAGCGGCCTACAGCTCATTGACATTGAGTTGCAGATAGTAAGAGTTTGCAATAAGTATTTACTAATTTGCCCCAGAGACAAGAGATTTGAAAGGATAATGACAACATTAAAAAATTGTTTGACGCTTATGAAATTTTACTCATACAGTCTCATAAGAACATTGTTATGACTATTGACATGTGCCCCATGTGTCCATTTTGAAATAGTGTCCTCATCAAAATATTATAGTATTTGACTTCATCGTACACTTTGCGTACATGTTTACTTTATCGTTTGCATGAAGACATTTGGGCTGAAGTGTTCTCAGGCAAGGTCTCTCCAAGGGGTTTGATGTTTAAGGCCCTTGCTGATGTTTATTAAATGTTGTTTGCTCTTTTTAACAGCCCACACTGTCAATAGTCAATTGAATGTATGCCAGGTCTTTGTATTCTTCACTTCAAATGTTTCTGCTACAGCATATGTCAATAGACATATAATCGTTTATATATAAAAGTTCTGCTGGAACACTGTTTAATAAGGCCTGGATGGGAAGTCTCTACGTCCGTGTGTTGTTTTCCGGGAGGTATTGAGAATATATCTAAAGAAAACATATTTCTCTAAAGACTTGTCGAAGTGGGTTGATTATGAATACGCGACCGTGTTTACCTTCCATCAATCATGTTTATATATCGTGAATGTGCCATTGGAACCAGTCGAACATTTCGTGTTTTTAGAAGCATTCCTATTCACTTTATATGTCATCGAGAGGAGGGACGATGGGGAAGCATTGTGGTTAGAGCGCTTCTCGTCACACTGAAGATCCGGGTTCGATTCCCCACATGGATGCAATATGTGAAGCCCATTTCTCGTGTCCCCCGCCATGATGTTGCTGGATTATTGCTAAAAGCTGTGTTAAACCATCCCCGCTCACTCACTCGCTAACTCCTACTTTTGAGTGATAAAAAAACATAAGTGATGTTCCAAGAGGCGATAAACCCAACTCACTCAGCCGACAATTCTTGGTTTTGCAAAAGCAAAGGGTTATACATTAAGCATTGTCACATGTGATTCAGATTGTGTCTGATGTTATATGGAACACTGGCCCCGCTATGAGCAGAGCTGAACAGATGGCTATGTTATTTAGACCGACATGACACTAGGCAGAGGTCTCCCAGAGTACACGAATCTTTACTCTGGGTTCAAACCCCAGATTACCATTTACGGTTTATAGGACTGCACGACATAACCGGTTTACCGGCATTTAACGGTTCAGATATGAAAACAATACGTAATGCGACACAATGATCGAAAATCGGTATTTTCTCTTCGGAAAACTTCGTAACTCGGGAAATCTTGGGACATATCTTGTTTCATTTGTGCCAAATATTATTAACATTAATATTTATGCCATGATAAAAAGTTGTTGTAAAACCTATGCAAGCGTAGTTATTTTGTTGTGTTTTCGCTTTCAAACCAAGCATTAACTCAGTTGTAAGTAGTTATTTCGTTTGAAAATACTATTGCAATACATATGGCAAGATATGCTGTCGCACTGCAATTTATCGAAATAACATTCTCTGCAATGCCCACCCCTAGTGGTTTAGGAACGTCATACTCACGTTAGTATATTTCAACGATGTGTTATAGATCAACATTACTTGGAATTTCCTACTACAAGTCACACGATGTGACTGAAGTACTTGCTTCTTTCGCAACTTATTCTTGCCTACTCGTTCCGATGACTGACCAGATATCTGACGAAGCTGGTAGTATCAAAGCTTCATATCAGAGTGGCTACCCACACGACAAAGTTGATCATGAACTCGGCAACTGCATGGAACACCAGGGAGATATGATGTTCATCACCATCGACCGCGACAACGACCTCAACGTCGAAGGGAACTGCGCACAAATACATCAGTCCGGCTGGTGGTACAACAACTGCGGCGGTTGTAACCCGACAGGGAAACTGCAGCCCAATTCCGAGTATGTCCAGAACTCGGAACCGACGTACGTGAAAATACCTGTCGTACACAACTGGGCACCGCGAACACTGACGGTATCCCTGGAGTTTTCTCCGAAAACAACACATTCGTGTAGCCTAGTGGACAAGACGTTCGCTCGTCACGGGGAATGGCCAAATTCGACATATGGATATCCACAACTATGGTGCGTTTTAATCGAAAAAAAAATCATACCATGTTGATAACATTGATGAGGGTATTTACACTCAGCAATACGCCACACCACACAGGGCGATGCTCAAAGCGCGCACCAACAGTACAACATATTACCCCCGATAACCCATGCTGTTAGGCGCTAAAAGGTCATTATTCTATCGGGTACCCATTTTCTGTTGGGTGAACAGAGGCAGTTTTCAACAAACTCACTTGTCCAAGGTGAGACCACATGTATGACGTGCTTCGTTGTGGGGCAGGACTGTGGTCCAAGAAACTCTCAAAAATAAAGCTGCATGAGGCGGCGAAGGGATTAGGTCGGTTTGGTTGATTTAGTTGACTGAATCTTGTCATCGTATCCCACTTACATAGATCGACGCTCACGAAGTTGATCGCGTTAATGTCTGATCCAGGCTCGATTATTATACCGGAACATTGAATGCGGCGTAAAGGTATACTCTCTCTCTCTCTCTCTCTCTCTCTCTCTCTCTCTCTCTCTATCTATCTATCTATCTATCTATCTCTCTCTCTCTCTCTCTCTCTCTCTCTCTCAATACAAACGTCTGCGACATGAGCTTAATTGGACCCGGTGAATGCGCTACATGAGGAGTGTTACACATTTCCTAAAATTACAAACGGGAACCTCGGTGTGCCTCCTCAAGTGAATAAATGTTTGAGCAGGGAGCATACATAGAGGTTGTAGAGTATCCCCGGTTTGACTAATTGTGTCGGTGTTACTAAAAGTCTATCTAAAATGTGAAATGTTCCATCTCAACCATTCCAGATCTTCGGCCGTCATAATGATGATTTACTTCTCTGCATATTGTAATGTGTACCCAGTTTACGATATTTGATATATTTTCTATTTCAAGAAACTATATGCAATCTGTCGAATACGGATATTTCTGTTGCAGTCCCCAGAACGACCTTGTTGGCATGGTGGCATCTACAACACCAACACGTCAGACTGCATCTGTTACCAAGGATATATAGGCAAAATGGTGCCATACACTTACGGACGGTAATCGATTCTCAGCTTGTTGCACGATTAGTTCAGTCTAAGTGCACAGTGTCACGCTGCACAGAGTTAGAACTGTTAAGTTCGATTCTCAACATTCACCCAGATTATCATCTTCACTTTGTCCGCACTATACACTGACTATTCGGGTTGGAATTGATCTTCAGAAGCCCATGCTTGCCGTAAGAGGCGACTACAGGCATCAGGTGGTGAAGTTTGCTGATCGGTCATCGAATCCTAATTGGGAAGGTCAATAGTCATGCTGTTGATCACTGGATTGTCTTTTCCAGACTCCATTATTTACAGACAGCCGACACATACCTGGAATACCTGAGCGCGGCGTAAAACTAAACTCACTCACTCGCTCATACATTCTCCCCTGTGCAAAAACCAAAGTTGAACACCACGAAGGCCTTTCTTAAAAGCAATTCGCCCATTTGTTCAACAGTCATGCTGGTGGAACCAAACATTATTGCTTTACTAAATATCACAATCATAAATGTATATCAGTTTTATACGTATAAGTTAGTACTGCAATATGGTTGCACAATAATATTAAAACCACGAAACCCATGTCAGTCTAACAGAGAATGGCTCTACAGTGTGCCATTATATGTGACATCCATCTGCAACATGCAGCAGGGCAGCTTACGTAAACCAACGGCTCGGGTCGAATTGTAAATCGTTGCTTACTAACCATGCAGGGATTCCAAAGCAAACAGGGCCCCTCGCAAAGTAGACTCAGCGTTAAGTCTGTCGTAAGCCTATGTTAAAGTATGGGAGTTACGAGCGCTGGCACCCAAGTCTCCAGTATCAGATTGGACAAAAAAAAAGAACAAATGAGGAGGTTGATTCTGACAGGCGGAACTGCCACGGTTGATCTTGACAGGCGGAACTGCCACGGTTGATCTTGACAGGCGGAACTGCCACGGTTGATCTTGACAGGCGGAACTGCCACGGTTGATCTTGACAGGCGGAACCTTTACTTCTCTATAAATACTCAGCGTCATTAATAAAGGGTCATACTCAGCGTCATTAACAAAGGGTCAAGCTACTAGTAACGCTATTTCTTAAAAGTCGTAAAATTTATGTTTTGGTTTGAAATATGTACAACTGGCTGTTTCATATATTTTCGTAACAGTATGGAACACATATCAGGCCTTTACAACTGTTGTTTGTTGTTTGAACTTTTTATCTGTATGTCATGATGTGTCACTTTGAACATCATGTTGACACTCTTAGTTCTATTATTTCAGAAAAACTTTTCTTTACATGAACTATATATCATTTGAACCTTTATTAAGGACGCCTAGTAAATATAGCTTGATTCGTAGCTCCCATCCACTTCAAAACATGTATATGTTTCAATGATTTACATCATTATTCTTGTATTCCTAAGGCAAGATCTCGTTACGCAGACTACGACTCTTGATTACAGACTGAAGGTTGGAACCTACCATATTACAACAAAGAAAAGAAAGTGTTGAGCATCCACCCCTCCACCTCACCCTACTCCTTCAAGGTCTTCTGCGAGATGGTGCACAAGGGCAAGCTTGTCCTACTTCGCAGAGCTCCAGATGCCCCTCATGTCGACTTCAATAGAACCTTCACAGAGTACAAAGATGGATTCGGAGACCATGTCTTGCAGGTGGTCGTGATGACCAATGGGGTTGCGAAGCCAACAATCTTCAGGCAGCGTTCCTACCGCAATTTTCCTACCGCAAGTGAGTACCGCAAAAATCAGTCTCATTCAGGTTGATCTGAAATTGAGTTCTAACTGCACTTATGAAACAATGAGTGAGTGCATTCGTTCGTGCGTGCGTATGAGTGCAAGTACCTGCAGTTGTCCGGACTTTGGTTTTGTAGATGCCCATTACGATGACATGCCGCAGCTTAGCGTGAATGCTACTCGTAATTTATGTTTGGTGTCTGCAGCGAACATGTTTAAAGGTATAATCGAGCATTTTCTTTCCACAGGGCTTAGCGTCATGACTGCACAATCGTTTAGACAAGTGCTGACATGTTATGCCAAAAAAGTAGCTTTAAACTGGCAGATGTGCCACGTGGACATATGAACGTATATGCACGTGCATATTTTACCTTTCAGTTGTCCGTTGAATCTGATGGTTATCGTTTCACCTTGTCATCACATGAAACAAAACCAGGTGAAGAAGCGCTTGGAGACTGTCTGGCAGCAGTAAAGGGACTCTCCACCATCGACAACGACACCAAGGTCGGCAACTGCGCTGATAGACACCTCTCTGGATGGTGGTACAAGAAATGCGGCCCGTGCAACCGAACCGGGAAATTACAACCAACGTCTGAGCTGACCCAGACAGCGGATCCAGAATATTTTCACGTGACAATCGATAGAGATTTAGCGGCCCTTGAGGTGAAGCTGCTGCTTTCCTATCATGGGAAGCCAAACATCAACGGAACCGGGATGGCTCATGGTGAGCGGATCCGGGAGATGGTTCCAAGACCACCAACCTTCATTGCTGGCACAGTGATCTATCATTCTGGCCCTTAATCTCAACGGGGCATTTCATCCACTCGTCTGTCATCCATCAACATTCCGTCCCCTGCCGTGATATTGCTGGAATATTGCAAAAAGCGGGGTAAAAACATACTCACTCACTCATTCCAGTTGCCCATTAAACGGAGGAGGCTTCAGAAAGCCTCACATGTATTATCTGCGAATGACCTGTAGCGTCAGTATATTATGATTTGACTTGGGAAAGTATTAAAGTATTACATCGGTCAGTTCTTGTTTGTAGTTTTGCAAAACAACGTTTACAGTCGTATCAGTGAGGCAACTGGTGTCGTCAATGAACGCACAATCGGGGGTGTTTGCGAAATGCATGGTGCGTCTACTAGACACGAGTATGTTGGCATTAAAATATGTTGTCTGTTATTTAACACAGCACTCAACAATAATTCAAGCATATGGCCATGGACTCTGGACAAGAAAATCCAGTGATCAATGTCATGATCAAATATCTACTCAGTCGGGATACAATGACATGTATCTACCACGTCAGCCACTAACATGAAACATTACAGTTCAGTTACAGAGTTCCACGTCATCAGTATCACTGTTTTGGAAGAAAGAACATGTCACACCCTACCTACCTACCTACCTACCTACCTACCTACCTACCTACCTACCTACCTACCTACCTACCTACCTACCTACATACATACATACATACCTACATACATACATACATACATACATACATACCAATGCCATTGGAGGCGATGACAAATTTCAAAATCACCTCGCTAGTTACATGTATTCATAACTATTCGCTTGCGAGTATCTGGGTTCGATTCCCCACGTGGGCACAATTTATGAAGCCCATTTCTGGTGTCAGCCGCCCTGATATTGCTGGAATATTGCTAAAAGCGGTGATATCACGGATGGGTGACAAGAGAAATTGGCTTCACACAACGTACCCAAGTAGGGAGTCGAACCCAGGTTTTCGACTTGACTGTTTTAACCATTAGGCTATCCTACTACCCCTGCTTGTACCTGATAAAATCTCAAATGGGCATCCCACATTCAACATTGCGATATACTTTTTGGATTTGGCGAGGCAATAAAGTCACCTGAACATCAAACCATTGTTATAACTTTAATTGGCCATCCCGTTTGCAGTGTTTGCCATCAAACAGTAGTTATAAGTTTGGCATGAAATGCATGTGGACCCGGGTTTGTTTTTTTTAAATAACTCTTCATCCAGTGATACAATCGATCTCGGTGGTTTTTGTCAGAAAACCTGATCACATTGTAAATCACCGATTTTATGCATTTGTATGAAAGAATCTGTCTATGTACATGTAACTGGCAACAAAATAAACAGCAGAACGCAGACTGCTTGCATGGTTGCTTTTGCTAATTTCAAGTGAGCGTCCGACATTGTTAAAGGAAATTAATTACAGTATATTCTTTTAAGACGTGTTATCCATTATTTTGACTGTTGCACTGGTGTTAGACAGAGATGTCCACGTAGTCCCTAGTTGTTCTCCATATTTATGAATATGTGGAGCAGGTCAGTCATTAATTAGGGGCGACCAGCATGGCTTAAGTAATCAGTGTGCTGTTTTCATCTGCATTGGGGGAGTCTGCGCTATGGGAGTGAACCGATCCCGACATCTCAACCTCGCTGGATCACTAACCTGGCGCCTTAGCCAGTTCGCCCACCGGTTGTGTCCCATGTGGGTTTCGAACTCACACCCTCAGTGTCAGGCACCTAATCTCTAGTCATTCAAACATTTTTCATACAAATTTTCTGCATACACCAAAATACATTTGTTTCTCAGGATAGGCAACGCAGGGTACTCTTATGCACCGACGTTCTATATATTATCTGTCCATTATTGTCTCTTTGTCTGTCGGGGCAGTGGGTTCGATTCCCCACATGGGTACAGTGTGTGAAGCTCATTTTCTGGTGTCCCCAGCCGTGATATTGCTGGGATATTGCTCACTCACTCACTCACTCACTCTTTGTCTGTCCATTGTTATCTTTTACTATATATACACGCATAACATACATGACATATACTAGTATATACTCAGTGTTCAAATTTAGTGTCAGTCCTTAGGCCCGAAGCTGACTGAAAACCACCACAGCTTTTGTTTTCTACAAGTCCTTATGATCAACAGCTTATTCATCCCCAGTAACTAACTATTATTTTTCAGAATACATTATTAAGTAAATTTCTAGTATCTAGATCTGCACCTGTTACCTGAGTGAAACGACAATCATTTTCCAAGAAGACCTGGATTTTGACAGTCACTCGAGTTAAATTAAACTGTGTAAGTCAGTCTGTTACTTGTCACATGTTTTGTTAGCTTGAAATTATTCATATTGTAGCTAAAATATATGGCCTACACATTGTGAACGGCGTACACCTTTTCATAATTCTTGGTCCTCTGAACCATAACAGCGTTATAGGGTTCAGGGCGAACACTATCAATACTATCAGACAGAGTGGTATTCCGAGTGCACCTGCATGTACGCCCGTGGGTAATATTAACCGGTTTTTTGCACCTGTGCCATCATAGTTGAGTTATAATCACTTATTACTAATAGTCATATGTTAGTAAATCAGTTGTAATATGTTTATTGTTTAACAATTAAAGACGTTTGGACTCAACATATTCTTCGTATTAATTCTGGAGCAGTAAGTAAGGTAGCCCAGTGGTTAAAGCATTAGCGCCATGCCAAAGATCCGGTTCCACTCCCAAGATTGATACCCGTAACACTAAGCGTTAGTACAATTTAATGTCATTTGTAAGTCACTGGTTCGTGTAACGAGAAGTTGTGATGGAGTAGCCCAGTGTTTAAAGCGTTCGATCGTCACGCCGAAGGACCCAGTTCGATCCCCATCATAATTACCATGTGTGAAACCCATTTCTAGTGTCCCTGCCTTGATTTTGTTGGAATATTGCTTAATATTAACGTAAAACCACAATCATCCGCTTTAATTGGGCTAGTTCTTTTGTCGACAGAAGGGGAACGTTTGTGTGGACTTAACGCAGATTTCTTAGAATTATAACACAACCTCGGAGTCGGCTTTGATTCTTTACAACAATAACAGTCACAGGAGAGAAATAGGTTCTTTCCTGGTGTTTTATTGGTTTTTAATACAGAAGGCACACATAATTATATTTTCTCAATGTCTTACAAAGAAAACTGTCTCATTAACAGAGCCATGAAGAATGTTTGATTCTGTTCACGACAAAGAGTTGTCGACAGCATGTTTATTCCATTCCTTGACAACCTAGTCTTCATTGCCATTTATCACCCTTGCGGGATATTATAATTGACTTTCCCTCATAAATATTTACAGATCAGACATATGATACAAACATCAGTTAATATTCGTTAAATTAATGACCGCAGGTTATCTTCAGACTTGCTGATTTTTTGGGCAAACCCACTTGGAAGCTGAACAGTACGCTGATCGCTTTCATGTAGAGGTATTTTTTGTCTTGTCTTCATGGAGTGTGTTCTGATTATTTTATTGTTTTCTTTAGTTTCAAGTCTGGTTTTCAACAAAGATGAATACCATCTTGTGGAAACATGTGCGGACGTGCTGGCTTTCAACTACAAACAGACATCAGCGTTTTCAGTAGTGCATTGCGCGATCCTGTGTTCCCAAGATGTTGATTGTCAGGCGTTCAGTATCGCCGTGGACACGCCCATTGCTTGCTACTTGAACAACGCCACCTTCACGGACACCGGGTGTTCATTCGGCAGCTTCCACCACTTCAGTCTCGGTTTTGTGAGTATTTTACGTGATATTAGTTTACGTATGTAGTATGTATTCATCCTTACGCAGAGAGGAAATGATCTCCAAAGTGTATGCATTGAATTACATGATTTCGTTCATGCAACCTCTCCGAAACACTCTATTTTAGGAACATATTTCGCAAATGGAAATTTCAAAAGAAATACAAAGAAAAAGTGTATATGTATATTTGTTTTAATTTTTTTAGATAACTTTGCATGAATGTAGGGGGTTGGTTGGTTTGTTGTTTAACGCCGTACAATATTACAGATACATGACGACTCTCTGTAAATAATCGAACCTGGATCAGACAATCCATTGATCAACAGCATGAGCATCGATCTATGTATGACATGCGTTAACCCATTCAGCCAGCCTGACCACCCGATCAACCATGGGTTATTGAATCATCAATTCTAATCCGTTACGGGTCATTTTCATACGCGGAAAGGTCATCTCGCCATTATGAGTGTTTACAAAAACTATTGTGGTAATAAGCTTTCCTTTCATATAACGGGCCAGGGTTCGATTCCCCATATAGGTACAATCTCTGAAGCCCAATTCTGGTGCCCCGCCGTGATTTTTCTGAAACTCACTCTCTTCAATCATGTTTGACGCTGACCACGCCTTCCGCTGTTGCAGTCCCCAGAACGACACTGTTTGCATGGAGGCACTTACAATGCAACGACGTCGGAATGCATCTGTTACCATGGTTATATTGGCAGCAGGTGTCACAAACTCATGCAAGGTAACTGAAGGTCTTATATTCTTAGAATATTGGTCTTTTCGACCTTTACTGTTACTACACGTACACGTCATATCGCTTTATTGCAACATATACACATGGGCATTAATTAAGCAACATTTAAGTGGGTATGAATTTATGCTGCTTTTCGCAACATTCCAGCAAAAATCAAAGTTCTGGAGGGAAAATGGCTTAACACATTGTACCCACATATTCTCCCACAGTGCGACTATAACTGACGGCCTTACCACCGACACATTACACTGACTACTTACCGATAAATCAGTTCTCGCAAAAATATTTCAGGGTGTGGATAGAGGCCGTAGTTGCAGTCTCTCATTTGGGAAATATACTACCCATGAAAAGTTTAGATAAACTAGGGTAAATACAGCCACTTACTTCAGTCACCTGTTCTGACAAATATTCCATAAGTATTAAAGGTACTGTTTACACATAAAGTGATGTGTTGTAGAACAAATTCGTAACGTTGAAAAGATTATTGTCATGAGTTCCTTAAATGATGAAACTCCGTGAAAATTAAAGGGGCGAATTCTTGACCAAACTTTACACCAAAACCCAATCTGTTCATGATACTCGAGCAGTTCATCTGTATAAGGTCTGCAGTTGGTTCAACTAAGTTCGTTGGGACATTCATCTTCAAAGAAATGATACGATGGGTAGTGTATACTGGATATTCTTCGAAATAATCTAGAGGTCTTTCTTGCTGGCAGATTGTAGTGAAGGTTTTGACCAACCGTATTATGCTGGGATGAGTGCCTTGTTCCTCGTCCACCCGCGCACCTCGCCCGCTCCCTTCAAGGTCTTCTGCCAGATGTGGGAGAGAGGAAAGCTTCTCGTCCTCCGAAGAACGAGAAAAGGCCCAGAAGTGGACTTCAACAGAACCTTTGCAGAGTACAAAGATGGATTCGGTGACGTTATGGGAAATGTCTGGCTTGGGTTAGAAAACTTACACTATCTGACCAACCACCGTAACATGACCTTGAAGATCACAGTAAGGGCGAGGGTTGATGCTGGAAACTCGAAATTCAGAAAGCGGCTCTACTTAGGCTTTCAGGTTAGAGGACATGTAGTGTAATCCAGGATTAATGTACTTGTATCTATTTTAGTTTGTGTCTGTGAGTTAGAGTTTGTTGTCTACCACTGCGCTCCATAATGTGGTTTTGTAAACTGACAGTCACCTTTCAGATTAACCCATGCTTATCAGGAAAAGGCGACTAACGCGATTGGGTCGTCCGGCGCGCTGACTTCGTTAACGTGTCATTGTATCCCATTTGCGTAGAAACACAAGGGACGTCATGTTTGGGAGTATTGAGAGGTGTACTGTGTTTTAAAATACGATTTTATCTTCACTACCCATACGTTGGTGTATTCTATCCCGCAATTTCCTAAACATCTGACAACATTCTCTCAGCAAGTCCGACCATGCATACTGATCAATCATCCATTTCAGCTATTGAATGAATCAAATGGTTACTCCTTCACGTTCTTGGCGCAAGAACCCGATCCAGACTGGCCGCTTGGGGATTGTCTAGAGACAGCGGTAGGACTGCCTTTCTCCGCCATCGACAACGACCGAGACACCAACGTCGGCAACTGTGCCATGATTCACCTTTCCGGGTGGTGGTTCCAAAATTGCGGGATGTGCAACCCTACAGGAAAACTGCAACCGAAATCCGAACTGACCCAGAACGCTGATCCAACATATATAAGCATGCCGATTGATGGGAATAAATCGATCCTCGAGGTGAAAATGTACCTAACATATTTTGGGGAAGAGGTATAGACCCCTCTCCCCTGTTTGGCTTGGGTACAAGGCCCCGATTTCTCGAAACAAACTGAAGTCTGAGTTTTGACTCAAGTTCAAGTTTTTGTTCAAATTTGAGAAAATGAAGGAACATGCATTTTCCAGAATGAAAGGAAATTGGTATCCAGCTCAAACATAGTAGACAATCTGAATTTGGTGGACAGATTTCTTTAGTTGTTTGGACTTTTTTAGTCTAAAAAATGCAGTCGAAAATTCAGCTGTTACAAAATGTCAAGCTCAGTTTGAGATTTGAGTTAAAACTTAAGTTTGTTTCGAGAAATCGGTCCCAGAACGAGGCTCCATCAGTAAAAATGTATATCTACCAATGTAATGGGAATAGCAGTTACTGGATATTAAATGGTGAGGTCAGGAATATACTGGCTATATTACCACAGTGTCAGTACATAACTGAACTGACCCATACTACTTATGGAAACACATTTATTTGTGACAGAAACTTTTAATTTCTTTAGCGACGTAACTAATATGTCTAACACATTTGTCTATATATACACATTTGGGTTTTGGTGTAATTGTTGTATGCACTATACATTCACTGCAGGGAAAAAGGTTTAGGATAACGCCTGTTTCCCCTGTAAAGAGCCAAGTTACCATTTTTCTTACTTAACCTCTGTGAGATGAGCTCTATCTACCACGTGATATAAACAGTATCTTTCGTTGAAGGAGTAAGTGCGTTTTACGCTGGTTTTAGCATTATTCCCGCATTATTCCCGCATTATTCCAGCATTATCATCAGAAATGGACCTCACACATTGTACCAAATGATTGGAACGAAACTTGGTTTAACGACGTGGCGAACGTTTAAACCACAAGACTACCCCACCACCCTCGCGTTGAGCACTGTCATATGTATTGTAAACGTCGTTTCATGCTCATTTCTGATGTCCCATGTCATGATATTGCCGGAATATTGCTAAACGCAGCGTAAAACTAAACTCACTCATTCCTTGTGTTATGTATGTCTTGTACATGATTCTGAGCAATTACCGTTCATGCTGTATCCGAAATTTCCTTCCGTTCAGTCTGAAGGCTTTGGCTTGTGAAGAAATGATATTTGGTACATGTTTGGGGATGGACTACGACACATCCACGGAACAATATACCATCTTACGTCCCCTGAAATAAAATTGTTTTGTACTAGTAGATAATGCACTGTAAACAAAGGGAAATGACATGAGCCTCACCATTGTGACGTCACAAGACGGGTACTGCCGAGAATGGGTTTATGGGTTTAAAATACTTTATGACATGCATACGGGCACGGTGGGGAATTAGAGCAGTCGTTGGGTGATTTTTGCATGACAATAAAATCACTTATGATTTCTATGAGTGTAAATAAGTATACTTTTTCCACATAACATATGTCAAGAAGTTTATATTAAAAGATATCATTTACGCTTTGCTTTTCCATGTCGATATCAGTGGCAAGCAGGACATGAAGCTAAAAAACATTTTTTAACAAAAATCTGAATAATGGAAAGATGGAATGTTTTCGCCCAGATCCAAACTATTAAGACAATGAATTATATTTGTGACGGGATCAACATTTGTGTTGGCGCTTGGACTACAATAGTCACTGTTTAAGAAACTTAAACACGCGTTGCAGTTGCGGTAGCGTTGCACACGATTACATTCCATTCCGCCTACATTACCGGTTTGCCTACATCCCAGTTTGCCCACCAAAATTACTGTAGGCAGAATGGGAAATCGCGTTTAGCTATAAATAATAGAACAACCCATTTACCAGTCACAGAACGACACCATGATGTTGGTGATAAAGAACAACGCAACATAACCACGAACCATTAGAATAGCTTCAATATCTCCATGACAAACAGATGGATGAACTAGGAATCCCGCTTTCCTGTCGGAATCTGGACATAGTACGGCAATATTGGGCCCTGGACGAATAACCATAGGCTGGCATCATTAGCTGAAGAATCATTTTTCATGACATTTTGTCAAATTCAATGAATAAGAAAGAATAAAGATAGCTTCCACCTAGAGACACTTGTTTTTTGTTATTGTTCCCTTAATGCCTGCAATAAACTTTTGGCCAAGTTCATTTCAGTAAAGGGAAGAGACAATTGAGAGAGACAACTGTTTATTTGTTTGTCAGTAGTTACACAAACATCCATAAAATCTTGACAGATAACCCAAAGTATAACATACGGCCAACGTTGACCTATGGAACACAATAGAATCCGTAACACTTACTCGTCGCAATGTACCTTACTTGTAAGTGTGGTGTATTGAAAATAATAGAAAAGCGCTAGCCAATCAGAACACGACATTTATGTGTGAGGTAATGTCATGCCGGTTCTGTCTCCAGAGTTCTACAGGCAATGGTCTGTATCATAACATCACCCTGACCACAGCATACGCCACTCAATTCAGCACACTCTTTACAAAGTTCAAAGCACAGAACACACTATTTATAACAATCTAAACACATGTACACTGTACTTGGACTATTTACTGACGCATTCAAACATAAACAGTTTGTACATAGACATAAATCGAAAACATAACAAATAACTGACAATAAAGGCATATTACTAAGTAACCTTTCTTGTTGTTTTTTTCCCTTGAAGACATTTTCGGGATTAGTTTAACAATATTAATATCCATCTTCTTCATTAAATAGGCGGTAACGCATGTAACCATAAGCTAGCAAACCTGAAAAGATACATGCTTATGGATTTTCGCCTTGGATATGAAATGCATTTCATACACAGGTACACACACATACATATATACATACTTTCACATATGCTACACGATCTCCTGCCAGGTAGAATAGGTCAGATAATTAACCATACGTCCTGACCAGTTGACCCTATCGTGTTGTTTTAACATGTAGGCGGAATGGGAAAAAACCTAGAACTCAGCAATCGCGTTAGTACCACATTAACTTTGTTATCAAATAATAATAAGACAAAAACACACACCAAAAAATAAAACAAACAACAAACAAACAAAACCTCAAAACATTCAAAAACCTTAAAGTTTAAAGTACCTTTTTAATGTTTTTTTCTTTGTGTATGCATTTTTCTGATACATGTAAATGCTTGTATCAATCGTCCCGCCCGGATCAAGGATATACACGCCTATTCTTGACGCCCACAACATACTATTCTCAGAAGGACGACACTCTCAAATCTTTATATATTTGTATCTACTTGTACTGCCACATCGACGAGGAAGCAATACTGGATGATGCAGGAAGTGCATTGTCGTATTTGGGGTTGGGGTTGGGGGTGGGGTGGGGATGTCGGTGTGAAGGAGGTGGGGACGTAAGTATGTGATGAGTCCTTGCTTGGCTGGTGGTACCCGGACCATGGCCTCGAACAGTGAGTATATTTTGCTTTGTTTCTGTCTGTCATTTGTTTTTAATTTAATTAAATCCATTTAATTAATATACAAACCATCATTGTGATATCGACAGGATTTGTTAGTGCATTAACCCTAAGATGTTTGGCTTAACGCCGCTTTCATCATTGTCAAATCAGAAGTATGCCGGAGAAAGCGTGGCGTTAAACTGTCGTAGATCACACTCTGCTGAAAAACAAATGGTCTTAAGCGGGCCAGTATAAGGGTTTCTTCTAGTTCATGGGTCAGAAGAAACCAGAACTAAACCTGGTTTCAAACAAACATTAAAACAACATGGCACTGGGTACGACGTTGTGAAAATTGTACCGACGCTTCTTGCAATTTTTCAAAAGGGACATAATTCTTCATGGGCTATTTGTTACCGTTTCTCATGTTTGATCCGCCAGTTCATAGTCCATTCGTACAGGTCTTGAGTTTTCTACAGATCTAATCTAACTGAGAAGATTTTATCAGATGATAACTTGTTTTATCGATAATATATGACAATTAAGGCGCGTCATCTTCATGAGAGGTAACATGGAGTGTTGCTAACAGCATCCTCATCATGGTGTACCCGAACAAAATGCGGTTTTCATACGATTTTAAATAATCCTTAGCCCCTGCAGTGCTGACCTGGTGCACTCTGTCAAGGATACTGATGTGACGTTAAAGTCGTGTAAGCATGTTCTGTAAAGTCGTGGATGTTTTTAACTTAGAGTAAAGTCTAGTCTCTGAGCATACATAATTTTGATGTTAACAAACAAACCCATCTATATTGAAAAAGAGCCGAAGGGAAACCAGAGATTATACGAAAGAAGAAGATTATATATACTAACGCTTAGTCACGGAATATATACAGGTTTGATTGCAAACAAACCCATATAAAATGAAAAGGAAATGTAGACTTCATGTAAGGTTTTACATTTGCAGAGTACGCTAGGCAGTAATGAAAATAATGTGCTTCAGGGACTGTGAGGCAGGCTATTTTTACCTGAGCAGATGGCACAACCACCGATTGATGAGAGTGTTTTTTGCATAAATCTTTATTCACCCCAGATTAGATTAAAGTGCAATTTATTTGCGGTCTACTTAAAACCTAATGCATATAACCTATCGTTGCCATCCACAGCTGTTTATCTTGATATCAAAGTCCAATTTGTGGAGACCCTGCAAACATTATTCATTTTGCTTTGTAGAGTTAGCTCCCTTGTGTGTTTAAAATACATCCTTGCTCATGAAACAAGTATTATAGTTGACAGACCATCGACTATTTTACAGTAAGGTAAACAATCGAAACTTTAAATACTCCCAGCGCCATCTGATTTTAAGGCCGATGGCGTGTTGAACTAAGCCCAATGCGTTACGGGAAATGTGATCGTAATGTCTTTTTGTCGACCTTCAAAGTGAGTTTGGTTTGAGCCAGATTTGCTAATATGCAGGAATAATACGACGGGGAATGTCTGAAGACAGACAAAAATCTGTCTGTCTGGAATGTCTAAAGTGAGCTTCACACACTGTACCCATGCGGGGAATCGAACCCGGGTCTTCGGATTGACGAGCAATCGCTTTAACCACTAGGCTCTCCCAGCGGTCCCTTCCCTCAGACAGGTATTGTAGTATAAATGTGTTGAGGAACATACGAGGAGGCTGTATTACATAAATATATAGTCTCAGCAATGATGAAATATTGCATATATTTGATTTCATTAATTACAAAGAAAACCTAGGACAAAAGCAGCATCCTCCCACATGGCCTATGTCACACACACGCAAGCCCAAACATGAACGCTCGCACGCACACACACAAGCGCATGCGCTTACTCACACACACACGCACATGTACACACACACACACATACAAAAGAAAAATACCCCCAAAACAAGAAAAACAACACACACATACAAACACACACATACATTCAATTTCTTACACTAAATGGCATAAATATATAAAAAGCAAAATGGTGAGTGAATGCTGACCTTAACAGCAAATAGATTAAACCATTCTATTCAAATATTTCGGCGCCTAAACATAATATGAATGTGTGCGGCAAGAGGCTTTACGACCTGGTTATTTATAAGTAAAAGTCCCATTTTATCTAATGCTGACATCGATGGGAATAATAGGCGGGCACTGCTTATTTCATTCCAAATATCATATATGAGATCTGAATAATAATCGCAGTTAACCAGAAAATGTACTTCGTCTTCAGCCACATCGTACTACAGCGACTACAAACCCTTTCATGAAGAGGAGACTACGAACGAGAATATCTACCCAGTTCTACCTCTAATGGCAAATTGCCACAGCAGAATGTACTCACGATACTACAACATAATATTTAGCCTGCAATAAATCTTTAAAAATACAAGTACGTAATGTATTTCCATTGCCCTGCTCTATATCATTCCAAAGCTCTCAAAACGGTCTGTAGATAATCGACGTAGTACCACACAATCCGGTGATTGATATCGTGAACATAGATCTTGGGAACTGACGAAGGATGACATGAATGAGCCACGCCAGTGAGTCTGACCTCCTCATCCCGTCCTCCCACAACTATCGGTTGCTGATCACCTATTCTGGCCCTTATCTTCACAGGGAGTCCAATATGGGGAGCCATTAGCAGTATGAATGAGTGACTGAGTTCAGTTTTACGCCACACTCAGCAATATTCCAGCTATATGGCGGTGGTCTGTAAATAATCGAGTCTGGACCAGGCAATCTAGTGATCAGCAACATGAGCATCGATCTGCGGAATTGGGAACCGTTGACATGTGTCAACCAAGTCGGCGAGCCTGACCACTCGATCCCGTTAGTCACTTCTTACGACAAGCATACTAGTCACCTTTTATGGTAAGCATGGGTTGCTGAAGGCCTATTCTACCCGGGACCTTCACGGGTCATGTTTAGCAGTATGAATGTACAATACAAGCATTCACGTTGTTCATATTCATTGTAAATACACTGGCGAATGTGAAAGGATGTTTTAAGGTGGCAGTGCTTCACTCATATTATTGTCACGTTACGGTTCGGTGCCCACCATCCATTATTCCGATTAGCTGAAAACTACGAGGCATCAAATAAAATTCAAACATGCACGTGTTTCAGACACTCCTAAATGCAAAAATATTTAAAAGAACATATATGCAGTTTAGCCACATGTGTCACCTCATCTACATACTACGTGTGTCGGAAAATTCACAAATGCGCAACTCCGTAACAATTTCAAACATGGCCGTCCGAGCACTTCCGGCCTTTAATTGGCGTGAACGTGGGCGACCACCCACAACTTTTAGCTGCAGACATTCGCGCAGATAAGCGTTAAAGGTTGACGGGTTAAAGTGGAAAATGCAAGTGGGAGTACCATTTAAGTAAGATGATCCAGATAAAATTATTACGGGGACAGGAAATGTTACATAAATCGTTGAAAACAAGCGCGTCACATTCAACTTAATGCCCACAATGTATTATCGGTCAGGCAATCGTGAAAGATAATAGGTGCATACATGCTTCAGTTATGTATTTATTGTGAAAAATGCATGTATTTATTCAACACTATTGAATCGAAACTGTCATGATTCACTGTGATGTCATGTCAATTGTGAGCCATTTAGAGATTTCACGTTTCTATTTAGACTTGCATTGCCTAGACACCGAAATAACAAGGCATGTTATGCAGATGTAGCAGCTGTTTTACTGACTGACTGAGTTTAGTTTTATGTCGCTTTTAGCAATATTCCAGCAATATCGCGTCAGAGAACACCAGATATGGGCTTCACACACTGTGCCCACGTCGGGAATCGAACCCGGATCTTCGGCGTTACAAGTGAACGTTTTAAGCACTAGGCTTCCCCATGGCCCCAGCAACTGTTTGTAATCCCGGGGCGCTGCAGTTCGTTGGGCAGAGTTGTGTTCCTTAATCCCTGAGGATCCGCTAAATCTCATAGGGCATTGGTCATCATCACTGGTCTCTCAACCCGCGGGCCTACACAAATGAGTAACGTTTTCACACCATCCCTATTTCTTATCACCAACTGGAGGTGGGGAAGCCTGGTGGTTAAAGTGTCCGCTCAACACGGATATGACCCGGGTTCGATTCCCCCATGGGTACAATGTGTACAGCCCGGTGTCCCCCTCTGTGACATTTCTGGAACATTGCTAAAAGCGGCGTAAAATTAAACTCACTCACTCTCAAACCAACAAGAAAGAGGTGGGTAAAAATGAATCAAAAGTAAACAGATATTTTCCACCGGTCACGTAATTTATTCTACGCCACGTTAGAATTTAGTTCACCTTAATGAGAGCATGATGTAGATCAAGTAGCTTGACAGATTTAAAAATATTTATCTTAGCTACTGCACCAATTCATATAAAAACTAAACTGACGAGCACAAAAAGTAAACACGCGTGATTGTTGTTGCAATTACAAATTTGAGTTATAACTAATAAAAATATTGAAGAACACTGACTGAATAGAACGCAGCCATCATGCTTCATTTGCCAAAATGCAACCAAAACATTTGTATGTGTTTTGCACGAATTTTCGCGAAATTGTAATTATTGTCAAATGCAAAAACACATTTTAAGGTATAAAACCTGTTTGACGTGATGACTGAACAATCATTTGACAAACATCTCACGAGAAAATGCTAAGATTGACGTCGGCGTTCAGAGAACAGGGCACAGGAATGTTACAAATGGGGGCTTCAACCATCTTATCGAAAGGACATTAAATTGGATTGCACAAGACAAACCATAATTCGTCTGTTTAACCGTATGACAGGCCATGCAGCGTGATCGACCCAGAAGTGGACGTCCCAGAGTCACAATACCCCGAAAGAATCGCTATCTGCTGGTTATTCGCCTACGCAACCGGAAATTGACTGTGACGTCATCAGCAGCCACGTGAGCCAATTCACAGTGATAAGACGACTTCGTGCTGCTGGCATATAGGCCTGCTGATCGGTGCGTGGAACGGCCTTGACCTTCCACCATCGTAGGAACAGTCTGTAGTGGTCATCACCACATGGGTGTTTATTGTTACGATGTCACTTTGCAGATAAAAAACGTGTATTGCAGTGTGCTTCAACATACAATGTCTATTTCATCAAACGGTGTTGTAGTGTTTATCTTACTGAAAGAAACATAACTGTGTACCTTTTTTTTACTCGTCAGTTTAGATGAAGAAGGATCAAGAGCATCTGTAGGTGAGGGAATTCTTTTATCCCGGCATAATTTTCCTCAGCGACGAGGGACAATAAAATTTGAAATCTTTGTTTTATTTCACGTTGGACGGTGGGGTAAGCACTTGGTAAGACCACCAAAGACCGGGTTAGAACACACACACACACACGCACGCACGCACGCACGCACGCACGCACGCACGCACGCACGCACGCACACACACACATACTGGTGTCCGTAGTGTATCCTCAGGTATACGGTCCGATATTGTAGAGATAAGTATCGGCACGTATACCGTAAAGGTTATCGAGCATGCCCATATTGATATTGCTGCAATATTGGGGAAAGCCGTGCCAAACTATAGTCCTCCCAAAAAATTAAGCAACAAGTATTTTCATTGTGAAATCCTTTCACTCTCGATAGCGATTTTTGCATGCATGTTACGGAAAGGTTAATATTCAAAGAATGCATTACTTTTTAAATTAATTTATCTGTTAATACTGATAATCACCCGAACAAAAAAACCCCTCAGAAACAACATGCAAAGTATCTGTTATATGTTTGTGTTCCACATTTCACATATGCAGTCTTATCGGTTAAAACCTACCTGTAATCATTTCTGTGCTAAAACAAGCGGGCCCTAATTTCATTTATTAGGAATGATAATGCCCGCGAAGAGTTATTAATGAAGCTGTTTAGCTCAACAATACGGACTGACCTGCAATGTCACCTGATTATATTCCCACTGAACATGCATGGGACATTATTGGAGGTCGTGTTTGCGGCGGTCTCCATGTTCAACACCAGACTCTGGATGACCTTGAACAGGCGTTACAAATGCATGGCAGAACATTCCACAACTTTAAAGGCTCATTTGATCAATGCAAAGACATGCAGAAGCTTGCATTCGTGATAATGGTGGTCACTGAACCCTGCTTTACTATCCAAAACTGGCTCGTACTATAAAATGTTAACATCGGGCTCCAACAATAGAGCACATTTTGAACGACTGTCTCACGAGTACATTCATTTATACCCGTTTTCAAGTTTCCGTCATCTGGAGTGGAAGTTTTAGAAAGTTTCAATAATAACAAAATGTATGTAATTTACAAAACAGATATGTTTTTTTTCTTCTTGAAAACACTGTTTAAAACCATACTTTTGTGTATGATCTTTAAAAATACCTAATTTCAAAACGTTTTCACCATCCAAATCAAAATGAAAATGGAATAAATAGAGGCAAAATATTGTTACTTTACTTTAATGTAAAGACCTAGTATAGCAATGTTATTGCAGCGACAGAAATCACACAACAAAGGTCAACGGGTGCAGACAGTGCAACCCGCCAAACTGACATCCTAACGACTAGATCCAAGAAAACATACTTCCGGTGTCCCTTTCGTGAGATAACAGGAATAGCGTTGAAAAGGACATAAAATTATACTCACTTACTAAGGCAGCATATACTTAAAGGCAACAGTCACAAAATGAAACAAAAAATAAAAGAAAAAAGACAGTCGTCGGCTATACGACCTAGCACCAATATCCTATCCCGATATATTCAAATTTAATTCTTCAGAAAGACACCCTATACCACCCTCAACACACGTGCAGGCGTGTAGTTTCAAGATCATACTCTGAACCCTCATTCACTTTGCTATCCAGAAAATGCCATCAAAACGTATTTGTCAAACCACACCTGTACAATAAAATGTAGCATTAATAACCCCCCTGTAAAAGGCAGGTCATGGGAAACCCCACCCATCCCCTTCAACTCGTCCCGGACACACCTGTGTGACGTCACAGTCTGGTAAACCCTGTGGGTAGGTTTTATATTGATATCGATCTTGGAAGAATAAATGAATTATCATGACACTGGGATTATAGATTATGCATTGGTATGTCACTGGGATTATAGATTATGTATAGGTATGTCAGTGTTAGTAGTGTAATACTATGTTGTCATCAGTTCAAACCCCGTTATCCCGGAAATACTTCCTTCCGTCCTTTTAATAGTTAAGTGGACTTTCCTCGTGAAATCAATACTTTTATAAGGAACTGGCAAATAGAATGAGCGTGATGTAAATTTTTGTCGAATACATTTAACGAGGTACAGTTATATAGAACTAAATGTTGTGTATGCTTTCGAAAGACTGACAGGATCGGGTGGTCAGGCTCGCTGACTGGATCGACCAATGCAATCGTGTCCCGATTACCTCGATCAATGGCCATGCTGTTGATCACTGGATTGTCTGGTCCAGACTCGATTGTTTACAGACAACCGCTGGAATATTGCTGAGTGCGGTGAAAATAAAATTCATTAATACGCTATATAAGAAAGAAAACATGGGGTCCCTTTGACTCCGTTGTAACGATGCATTACTGTGGCCCACATAACAAATATATCAAGTGTTATATCAAAGGAATATAGATTTCTCAAGTTCAATACTGAGAACCTGTTTTGTAAGCGAACAGTATATATCTATCAGCTCGCTTTAAATATAGATTATTTGGATAATAAAGTCAGTTTTGCCACTCAAGTGGGTATTACCGTCTGACTAAATAAACTTAGCTTTATTAAATTCTTCCTCTAACCAACATCTACATGGTTGTGATTGGCTTGTACGGAAACATTGAATACATTGGTAGTTAGCTCACCTGGACTAGAAGGCAGGAGGGCAACTAAAGTAAAGCACTGCCCCCACACTGAATGGTACCATTTCTTTACCATACACCCGTGAATATCCGAGTTACAATTGGTCTTCAGTAACAACTATTTCAATAACCCATGCTTGATAGGGTGGTCAGACTCGCTGACGTGGTGGACATATGTCATCGTATCTCAGTTGCGCAGATCGATCCTGATTATCACAATCCCTCGTCATCTTGATATCATGATTATCACAATACCTAGTCATCGTGATACCATGATTATCACAATCCCTCGTCATCTTGATATCATGATTATCACAATCCCTCGTCATCTTGATATCATGATTATCACAATCCCTCGTCATCTTGAGGTCCTGATTATATCATTCACTGGTCATCTTCAGGTCCTAATTATCACAAATCCTCATCATCTTGATATCATGATTATCACAATCCCTCGTCATCTTGGGGTCCTGATTACATCATTCACTGGTCATCTTGAGGTCCTGATTATATCATTCACTGGTCATCTTCAGGTCCTGATTATATCATTCACTGGTCATCTTCAGGTCCTAATTATCACAAATCCTCATCATCTTGATATCATGATTATCACAATCCCTCGTCATCTTCAGGTCCTGATTATATCATTCACTGGTAATCTTCAGGTCCTGATTATCACAATCCCTCGTCTTCTTGAGGTCCTGATTATATCATTCACTGGTCATCTTCAGGTCCTGATTATCACACTCCCTCGTCATCTTGAGGTCCTGATTATATCATTCACTGGTCATCTTGAGGTCCTGATTATATCATTCACTGGTCATCTTCAGGTCCTGATTATCACAAATCCCTCGTCATCTTGATATCATGATTATCACAATCCCTCGTCATCTTCAGGTCCTGATTATATCATTCACTGGTCATCTTCAGGTCCTGATTATCACAAATCCTCATCATCTTGATATCATGATTATCACACTCCCTCGTCATCTTGAGGTCCTGATTATATCATTCACTGGTCATCTTCAGGTCCTGATTATATCATTCAATGGTCATCTTCAGGTCCTGATTATCACAATCCCTCGTCATCTTGAGGTCCTGATTATATCATTCACTGGTCATCTTCAGGTCCTGATTATCACACTCCCTCGTCATCTTGAGGTCCTGATTATATCATTCACTGGTCATCTTCAGGTCCTGATTATATCATTCACTGGTCATCTTCAGGTCCTGATTATCACAAATCCCTCGTCATCTTGATATCATGATTATCACAATCCCTCGTCATCTTCAGGTCCTGATTATATCATTCACTGGTCATCTTCAGGTCCTGATTATCACAAATCCTCATCATCTTGATATCATGATTATCACAATCCCTCGTCATCTTCAGGTCCTGATTATATCATTCACTGGTCATTTTCAGGTCCTGATTATCACAATCCCTCGTCATCTTCAGGTCCTGATTATATCATTCACTGGTCATCTTCAGGTCCTGATTATCACAATCCCTCGTCATCTTCAGGTCCTGATTATATCATTCACTGGTCATCTTCAGGTCCTGATTATCACAATCCCTCGTCATTTTGAGGTCCTGATTATATCATTCACTGGTCATCTTCAGGTCCTGATTATATCATTCACTGGTCATCTTCAGGTCCTGATTATCACAAATCCTCATCATCTTGATATCATGATTATCACAATCCCTCGTCATCTTGAGGTCCTGATTATATCATTCACTGGTCATCTTCAGGTCCTGATTATATCATTCACTGGTCATCTTCAGGTCCTGATTATCACAAATCCTCATCATCTTGATATCATGATTATCACAATCCCTCGTCATCTTCAGGTCCTGATTATATCATTCACTGGTCATCTTCAGGTCCTGATTATCACAAATCCTCGTCATCTTGATATCATGATTATCACAATCCCTCGTCATCTTGAGGTCCTGATTATATCATTCACTGGTCATCTTCAGGTCCTGATTATAACAAATCCTCGTCATCTTGATATCATGATTCTCAGAACCCCTCGTCATCTTGGGGTCCTGATTAGCGCAGTCCCTCGCCATCTTGAGGTCCAGAAACAATTCCTTCCTGTATTGAGATGCTGTCTGTAGCAGGTTATACCCAAGTCCTCTTTATAGGAACCCCATGCTAAACTGTTTACATTAAGGCACTGGTTCCAACAAGTCCTGTTTACATTGAGATATTGTTTACAAGAAGTCCTGTTATATTGAGTTAGTGGTTACAACAAGCCCTGTTGTATTGAGATACTGGTTACAACAAGTCCTGTTTGTTTTGAGATACTGGTTGGAACTTGTTGGAACAAGTCCTCTTGTATTGAGATACTGGTTTACAAGTCCCGTTTATATTGAGATACCGGTTACAACAATTCCTTTTGTATTGAGGTACTGGTTGCAACACATCTTGTTTAAATTCAGATACTGGTTACATGTTCTGTTGTATTGAGGTACTGGTTACAACAAGTCCTGATGTATTGAGGTACTGGTTTCAACAAGTTCTGTTGTATTGGTGTACTGGTTACAACAAGTTCTGTTGTATTGAGGTACTGGTTACAAGTTCTGTTGCATTGAGGTACTGGTTACACCAAGTTCTGTTGTATTGAGGTACTGGTTACAATGTGACCTGTATATATTGAGATACTGGTTACAACAAGTCATGTTGTATTGAGGTACTGGTTTCAACAAGTTCTACTATATTGAGATACTGGTTACAACAAGTCCTGTTGTATTGAGATCCTGGTTACATCAAATCCTCTTATACTGAGGTACTGGTTACAATAACGCCTGTTATATTGAGATACTAGTTACAACAAGTCCTGTTGGACCAGACAATCTAGTGATTAACAACATGAGCATCCAACTGCGCAATTGGGAACCGATGACATGTGTCAACCAAGTCAGCGAGCCTGACCACCCGATCCCGTTAGTCACCTCTTACGACAAGCATAGTCGCCTTTTATGGCAAGCATGGGTTGCTGAAGTCCTATTCTACTCCGGGACCTTCACGGGTCCCATCTCTGCAAGAAGGTGTAGTAAATTTAGCAATAAGGTATACGAACAGCTTGTCTCTGCAATTAACAAATTTTGCAGAAAATAATAATAAAATTATAAGTACAATAAAAGAGACTTTCTTCATTGTCAAAATCTGCAGCAATCTAGACTTGCCACACATTCTAGACTTGCACGGGCTATATTGGGTAGATCTGTTTAGTACATTTCTATATGATAGGTCTGTATGACAGACTAGTAATAAGGATACACAATCATACCTTAAAAACACAACTCTATCCGTGACAGGTACACACGTTATATAGCGCTGATATACTGGGTTCACTTTGAGGAAAATCTGCCCAATTTCCACGCATCAAATATAATCAAGAGTCACAAACTGTAGGAAAATGAAAACATATATTTGAACGTAGCAGACAACGAACGCAGCAACGTTAAACCCGTCCATTGAAAAGCAAACGCCAATTTCATCACATGACCTCGTGCATCAACATTTTCATAGTCTCGCCTAACATGATGTTAGTACAAGATAACTCATTGTGTCGAAGCGAAAGGTTCGTAATAGAAACACAAACGGGCTCTTAACATATCACACCTTCTGTCCCTAATCTCACATTTCGATGTAATTTTGATAGCTTTACGTCAACCACAAAACAACCTTGGCCAGCTTATTCCTGTTCAAACTGACTGGACAGCGTTGTTAGTTATTTCGGAGTAAGTGTTAACATAATGTTAACGTTAGGATAAACTTTTAAAAAAGCATCTTTTTGGAAATTTTACACGGCTTAATATCCTACTCAGGTGTTTGTGATTCTCGGGAGTCGGGATTTAGTGAATAGTGCCCAAAAAATGAATGGGTGTGCGAGATATTTGTACTGTTACGGCGTGAACATAAAAACTAAGTCTACAAAAAGAAACTCCATGGTTGACAACTTTTAGGATTGTATATAAAAAGATGTAGTGAGTGAGTGAGTGAGTGAGTGAGTGAGTGAGTGTGAGTGATTTTAGTTTTACGTAGCTCTTACCAATATTCCGACAGGAAATGCCTGAAAAGGGCTTCACACACCGTATCCATGCATGTGAGGAATCGAACCCGGGATATAGACGTAAAGAGCAAATGCTTTATCCTTTAGGCTACGCCACAACCCCCACAAACATAGACATCAGCGGTATATCCAGGAGTAGTGAGTAAGTAAAGATTAGGGAGAGCATTGCTAGCCATTGTCTCGACGAAGGCACCAGCTGGACTCCATTGTACCCGTCTGGGAATCCAACCAGGGTGTTTTGCGATATAATGCGAAAAACATAGAACGTATAGCTCTCAAGATATTGCGAGGAAATTTAAATAATGGCATAAGCAACGCCGCCTCATACCGCAATATTTCACCTATGTGATGAACTGAACCCGGACTTTGGCGTGACGGACGAACGCTTTAGCCACTTAGGTACCCCACTGCCACTTATACGATCTACGAACTTACGGAACAGTGTGATCATGTGAGAATGAGGTCATCATTTACAACTGTCGCAGATAGTTCAATGATAAAGATAGATACGTATAAAAAAGATATATTTCGATATATTAATTGCGTGATTATCGGTGGGGTAGCCTAAAGGTTAAAGCGTTCGCTCGTCACTCCGAAGATCCATGTTCCATTCCCCACATGGGCGCAATGTGAGGCCTATTTCTGATTATATTTCTGGAATATTGCTGCAAGGGGCGTAAAACTATCTCACTCACTCATTTGGGGTTTGACACTGAAAAACGAAAACATTTATACGGCGTGTCACCTGGAAGCTCAAAGGTGGCTGCAACAGGTGCCCATTCAATAGCTAAATCCAACACTGCATGTTGGCAAAAAAAAATCATAATCAGTTTAAAAAAAGTGGTCGGTATCCACAACCATCGGACCATGTATGAAATTACCACAACACTGATCAACATGGAACTCCTTGTTCTGACGTTGTGTGGAGAGTTTGTATGAAACGTTTACTGTTTACAATGGACAGCTATTTATTTACTCTATTCGGCTGCAGAAAACGTGTTGTTTAATGACTGGAATTAACTTGCATGCATTGCTATATAGAGCGTGTCAAAGGCCAAGCATGCAGCAACACAGTGCTTGTCAAAGACATTAAGTGACCCGTAGATCCATGGCGACGCTTTGGGGATGTGTATTTACATGAGTTAAGTAAACGTAAAGGTTCATTGCGCAGCTATAGCAGGCATACCGAGGCGATGTCAAACTGCGTGTACTCTGGAAGTATAAGAGAACAAAGGGGATTAGTTGAGATTACAGCGAGAATAACATGCAGTTAACGCAACAGCGAATGTATTGTAACAACGTTTAACAATGTTCAGACGTCCTTGAATTCACAGGTGTGTACCTGTTGCATGAAATAGGAACACACTTGAAATTCTTCTTTGACGTTCGTGCGTGCGTGCGTGTGATTTTAAAACTTCCAGCGATATGACACGTACGGTGGACTATGAATTGGGGCGTCTGGGCCAGATAATCCGGTGATTGGCATCTGGAGCATCGGTCTTCGCAGACATGCATCAACCAAGGCATTTACTGTTTATCGGTTCTATTTCCTGCATGAACCCATTTGTGTTGTCGAGAGTAGCATGCAGTCTTGCTGGGACATTGATAAGAGGCATCAAACAATTCATCTCACCCACACTCACAGACTAAGTAATTCTTAGACCTTATCCCAGCTATCCAGCTACACGGAGGCGTTCTGTAAATAATCGAATCAGGTCCAGACAATCCAGTGATCAACAGCATGAACATCAATCTACGCAACTGGGGAAAGATGATATATGCCAACCAAGTCACTGAGCCTGACCACCCGATCCCGTTAGTCGCCTCTTACAAGAATGGGTTACTGGGGACCAGTTCTATCTCGGATGATCGCGGGTCGGGGTGTCCTAGGGTTTCTCCTGCACTTACAAAGGAACGTACATGTACGCGAAAAATGAAGTTTTTAAAGTTTCAAAGCGTTAGCCACTACAAGCAATGTTGGGATACCCCGATCGGAAACAGTATCCTGACGGACCACTGGTTTATCACCTTAACACCCCACAAATACACACCGGTATCTGTCTTCGCGCTGTCGCAGCAGATCACATGGGAAGGCTTTTGGGCTCAAGGGAGATAACTTATAGCTTGGTGAAGGTGTAAGGTTTGGTAACCGTATTACACTCAAGGTACTGAGTATTGGGGTAGAAGGTATACGCATAGTTTTCACTGTTAATCAAAACTATCGATATCCACTGTAGTATGGATTTCAACAATCGGTAATTTGAACCTATTGCACTGTCTTTGCACCTATAGGTGAATGTTTGTTCTATCATACGCCGCGTAGATTTTTTGTCGGCTTGATTAATAACAGAGGAAGTAACGAAGATCAAATGCTGCCACTCTGAATGTCATCTTTTCAACTCGACAGTATTCCAGACATAAAAGTGGCGTGTAACTGACTGAATCCGGCCCAGACATGAAGAGTGGTTGATATTATGACTGTCGTGTCGGTTTGTTATTTAACGCCACTCTCAATATTCCAGTTAATTGATGGTGGTCTGTAAATACTCGAGTCTGGACCAGTCAATCAATCGCAAGGTCATCGATCTACGCAACTGCAATACGATGGCATGCGTGAGCCAGGCCAGCAATCCTGACCATGCACCCGATTCCGCGTCAGTCGGATCTTACGACAAGCATGGGTTGCTGAGGACCACTTCTATCCCCTATCTTCACGAGTCTTTTCATCGTCGTATAATAAGACGATGACACGCAGCCAAGTCACCGAACCCGGCCGATTCTGAAGGTCGCCTCGTACAAGTTTTGGTGAGCTTTTCCTTTCTTTTCTCAGCCTAAAAGGGGTACGTCTCATTAGTGCCGAACATCATTTTTGGACATGACCTTTGCACAAATTGTCTCACGCTGTGAGGAATTGAATTGAACTGATATTTTTAGCAACATGCCAGTAAATGCAGACAGACCGAATGACTGGTGTTATATGCCGTTTACGACTGGGAACACCAGAAATGGGCTTCACATTTTGGGCTTCACATTTTGTACCAAATGTACGCTTCAATCACCCGGCTATATACCACGGGTGCAAGGGTGGGGCTTGAGGGAGTGTTGCCCGTTTGGGCGTCATGTTTTTTGTGTGCCTCTACTTACAGACTTAAAACGAGTGCTGGCGATCAAACTTATTGAGTTTGTCCAGATTAAGGTAGGGAGTCGGGGATAGTTCCACAGGGTCACCTAAAGTTCCGTTTCACAAAGCGATCTTAGGGTTAAGCCATCGTAACTCGCCTGGCCCAACAGAAACGTCGACAATATGATACCCTTGCGAACACCACCCAGTACTGAGTAGACTTGCACAAGTCTCTAAGTAAAAAGTAGTAGTTAAAATGATAATGTCTGAAAAGTATTAAGTAACAGACTGGGGTCATTCCAGGTTTGTTTCTTCGAAAGATAGAATAATTACTACTAAACAGCCTTGGGACCAGCAAAACTGCCTTACTAGCCCTTAGAGCAACGCTTACTATTATTAGAATCCGCCGTCGTCGTGCATGATGTCGCTGGGGTGTCGTGACGTCGTGGTGAACCTATTCGTTGTCACGGATGGTGGCCGGATCATACACAGCCCGGCTGCAAAGATACGTATCAATTTACATCAAACAGAACACCTATCCGCGACATGTGCAGATTTGAAAACCCAGAGAACAAGCACATCCAGAGTCTGTTTGAAACTCCATGCATCGAGGGTATGATTTCAGTTTACATTGCACGTCAATGCTTAAATAAATACTATACTTGTTTAGCGATGCGCAGAGTTCATGTTCCTTTATATTGAACCACTCACGAGGTTTTCCAAGAAACTTGTGCCAAGGCTTGTGAATTTTGATTCATAACACGCTGAAAGGAAGGCTCTCTCTTTGCTAAGCACGTTCAAAGTTTATCCATGCAAGCACATTGACTTACTGGTGGGTTTGAAATGAAAATATTTAAGGATTATCTGTTATCCAGTAGCATTTATCAATATAGATTTTATCCCGAATGTTTGACATCCTTTTCTTTTATCTACTGACTCCACAGTTCAGATAGCTAAACACGACATGGCTTTTCAGCAAACTATGAAAGGTATATATAAATGTACTAGTTCGTTGTTCAAATGGCAAAACATGGCATGGCTTTTCAACATAAGATATAGTGAAAATGTCGGTAACGCTTTTAAGAGCCTTTAAAAAAAACCAAGACACGCGTGGTTCAGTTATGTTTTGTATAACATATCTGATTGATTTTTTTTCGAATGAATCAACACGAATACATTTCACTAGACCCATGAAAAGTCTGGTTGTGTGTGTGTGTGTTTGTTTGTTTGTTTTGTTTTGTTTTTAAGTATAAGGATAAAAGACATGCATATACAGGTGAATACCGGGCCACATGTACTTGGACTACATGTTCAATGGAAAATGTCCCGGATGCATATATATAATTACAAATAATGCCATAAATAACTTACATTTACAGGTAACACAAGTAAAGGGCGAGACGTACCTTTGAGACTTGAAGGTAAACTGGAATAGTGTACAAGGCAAATTACGCGTGAAGATTCGGGTATGAAATGGTCTTCAACAACTTAATGTTTGTCGTAAAAAGCGATTAAGGGGGTCGGGTGGTCAGGCTCCCTGACTTAGTTGACACATGTCAGTAGATCACAATTACGTATATATATAGATCAGTGCTCATGCTGTCGATCGCTGGATTGTCTAGTCTAGACTCGATTATTTACAGACCGCAGCCACAAAGCTGGAATATTGATGAATGTGGCGTTAAACAACAAACCAACCAAAAAGACAAATGTATACGCGGAATACTATCACTTATACAAGAGAAAATAGATCATTAAGACGGGATGTACTATTGAGAATAATGTTTACGTAAGATATTTATTTAATCGTGAAACAATTCTATAACTGTAGGTCTTTCTTGTTCCCATTAAGTTGATCCATTTTGATACAATTTCTGTGAAACCTTAATACATTTGTTGTGCTTTTCAAGGAAATGTTCTCTCCCTATTTAATTTATGTATTAATCATAAAGTTCGTACATTTTTTTGACATTTGGGTAATCGGTCTTCTTTGTTCTTATCTGTTAGATATTTTTTGTACTGTTTATTGTAGTTCTTGCGTGTGATGTGCGGCATAAATGTCCATGGTAAATGTATGTGGTATGTAGCACAAATAAGCCAATACGTACCAATGACCCAGTTATAACATCGCATACCGATGACCGAAAACGCGCGAAACGGCGCGTGTTGACAGTCATCCAATCAAAACACGGGAAAGTAATATTGGATGACGTCAACATTATGGCAGACTGTGGGATGTGACTTGTGAGGTGAGTTTCAACTTGTTGTTTTCGGACGGGATTTGTTTGTTTGACGTGTGTTTCAAAGGTTTCCGCGACATTTTTGGAGACCCGCACATGGAAACGTAAGGTTCCCAAGATCTTTGGATAACTGCAGTCGGCGGATAAGCTGTAGTCGGCACAGTTCACCGAGTACTACACACCGTCCTGTTGATAACGATGTTATATACTGTGGTATGGTAGCATGTCATATATAGACACCGTCTAGTGTTGTCTTTCCGATCACATTGTTTTTCAGTGTAATGGCACACGTTATGTTTGTAACAGGTGATGGTATTTAAGCTCCAGTGTTGTTTGTAAGAACCTGTGATCATGTCAAATACGTTGAGGTGATAACTAGGTCAGGTGGGATGGGATTGTGCTGACTCAGCTTTTAGTACTCCTGTCAGAAAGGTCCGGGGGATATAGTTTCCTTGTGATATTGTGTGTCTGTAGCAAGGCACTACAATTATTGACAAATAATCGTTATTACGGTTAAAGAGTAATTGATATTTAATGTAACTATGGATAATTGATATAAATTGTGCGTTATAAAAAGGAATATATGTATTTAGGCAATTATTCTTCAAATAATAATGAAAGAATTGTCATGAGTAGCCTTTATATGAATTGCAGTGTGGTAAAAATACTTTCCACAATTGCTCCTGAAACAAATTGTAAATTAGAGAATATTAATCCAATGAGAAAACAATGATTTGAAAAATAATCAAATTAATGAATCAAGTATTTAAAAGTCAGTGTGTTATGTCTAGAATCAATGAATATGGTATTAGATAGCACTCACAAACTGAGCTAAAAAGAGTTAAGCAGCTGCACAGAAGGTTTTCACATCAAAACCGTTCTCAGAGATATTAGCAATACAGGTTTACAAAGAGTGTGATTGGCTTTAAAGACTGATAATCAGAAATATGTCAATGAGTAGAATTACTAATTATTAACATTATGTGTCAAAAAACTGTGTCATTAGTAGCACTTTACATTAACTATTGTGGTGAAATAAAATTTTAATTTACTGACATAAGACACAAAATTGTGTATTTATTCCTGAGATGCATCTAAGGTGTGTTCAGGATGCTGTATGTATGCTGTAGATAAATACTTACAAGAGCAGTGATTCTTGAAACCTATCCAAAACTCCTGTATTCCATCAGAATAATTACACACAATTAACTAATGTACATGGGAATTTAATTACCATGCTGGACTTCCATGTGCCAGTGCACCTTAGATTTGATGTTAAGACTGTAAGCCACCTTTGATGACAAACTTAGTCATGTGACCATAATAATGAAATCCTTAGCAGTAACTGGAATTTATGTCAGTTAAATATTCCTACACAAACAACCTTTTTATTTTAGTTTTTCTAATTGTTGGAGGACCTATAACTGCTCACCACAGGATTTCATTGTTTATTTTCACATCACCAAGGATATAGATCAGATCTGTCTGTACCTCTGAGTTCATTAATTAGATTTTAAATATTAATGTTGAATTAGGACAATGAAGCATGTGACCTAGTTTTGTAACAAGACGTTTGATTGGTCAAGGTGATTCTTTCTTGCACAAGAGTTATACATGGACAAGGTTTATCAAAACTCTACTGTACTGTATCACAACTGTCTTTTCTTGGTACTAAATGTGGCAAAGTTGTACTTTTCAAGTGGAATTTCTTTTCTTTGTTTTAAATGTTCATTTGTAACACATATGGAGGAAAGAAGATGAGCTGATAGAGTGTGAGGTTTTGTGTTTGTAGTTGTTTTTATACAGCAGTGCCTCCATGTGTATTGACAAAATCCATGCAGTGAACAAACCTATTTGTCCTGTTTTTATGTTTTTGTGAATTCATCAAGAGTATTTGTATAATTTGATACAAAGAAATATGGCAGTAGCTAAGGTAACAAAAACACATGTGGTAAAAAGTTGTTAGGAACATGTGTAGCGACTGGGTTGGCAAGCCCCTTCTGCTGTGCTGAAGTCCTTATTGAATCAAATATAGATTTCCTAGTTATTCTCCCGTCACATTTGGGTTCTTGTCAATTTAAGGGAGATTATTTGTAACTATCAACATTATACATATTCAGAGACTAAGTCTCTGTCTTGTTCTAAAATTGGTGGCCGTGAAGGTCCGGGGTAGAATAGGTCTTCAGCAACCCATGCTTGCCACAAAAGGCGACTATGCTTGTCATAAGAGGTGACTAACAGGATTGGGTGGTCAGGCTTGATGACTTGAGTAACATATGTCATGGGGTCCCAGGTGTGCAGGTCGATGCTCCTGCTTTTGATCACTGGATTGTCTGGTCCAGACTCGATTATGTACAGACCACCGCCTTACAGCTGTAATATTGCTGAATGCTGCATAAAACTAAACTCACTCACTTACTCTATAATTGGTGGTTGCTGACACTGTGTCCTAGCCATACACACTTATTTATCGTCTCTTTAGTGACTAGGCCGAGTATATTTTATACAGATTTTTATTTGTTACCCAAAAAATGGAGATATACATTGTTCTACACAGTATCGTCATAATCATAATAATGTACGTAGTAGGGTAGTGAGGTAGCCAAGTGGTTAAAGTGTCTGCTCATCACGCCAAAGCCCAGGGTTCAGATTGACACATGAGTACAATGTGTGAAGCCCATGCTTGTGTCCTGTACTCTGATGTTGCTGGAATATTGTTAAAATCATCACAAGACCCAGCTCTCTCATTCAGTGTGCTTTATACGGAACAGTAACTTTAGGTGACTATTTCCAGCAACAAATACCTTTGTGCTAACATGCTCATTCTGTCTCCTGCAGGGTGAGGATCTCTCTGAGGTAGTTGTTTTTGCCTAGCAAACTGGAAAGAATTGTTGATATTGTGTGTCAAATAAATATTGTTTTAATTGTCAAATTTGCATCTTTTGAGGAATTAGGAAATTTCAAATTTCATTGTAGAATTTGCAGTGTAGTTTATAGACCTGGGTCCAAGTATCTGCCAGTGAGAAGGTCTAGATAACCCAGTATGATGTGGCATCATGGCAGTTTGCAAGTCACTCACTGAAGTCAATCTTGTTTGTTTTCTAAATGAGTAACTAAGGCCGATTAGTTACAGTCTTACTCTCCCTTGTATCAGTGTTTGGAACCATTGATAGAACTTTTGTTAAATGCCTTTCATAGGCCTGGGTCTTTGTCCTGAAAACTAGTGGAAATTCTCTTTCATTGGACCTTAAAGGGCAATGGGGTAGCTGAGTGGTTAAAGTGTTAGCTTGTCTTGTTGGAGACTACCAAGGGTTTGATTCTCCGCTTGGGTAAAATGTGGGAAGTCCATTTCTGGAATCCCCTGCCATCGTATTGCTGGAATATTGCTATGTGTGGCTTAAACTCACTCGCTTGCTCATGATTTCAGAATTGTAGCCCACAAATGTTGCTTGTTAATAAGGAATATCATAGTTCCAGTGACACTTGTCCTCAAGACAGTTTAGTTGTCTGGGTCTTGAGGACAAGCATAAATTGCCAGCACACTTGGTTATAAACTTGTTGTATTGATTGTTAGGCCACAGAAAAATATGATGTTTCTCATTTCTTTTAGACAAAAAATATGTGTGGGTGGGTGAGCAGATTATGTTTTAACATTTTATTTTGTTTTATGTCTAAAACCTCTTGATTTCTATGGAAATTTACACCTTTTCTCTGATAGAAACTGAAAACTTAGACGTGTGGAAAATCATGTACAATTCAGAGTCAAAGTTGCATTTTCTCTAGTGTAAAAAGTTTAGAAAATCTTAGATGGATCAAAGTTTTGAGTGGGACAGTAATGAGAAACTACAATATATTTATATAAGGCCTTAACATCAAAAGACCACTTGAAAACATTTTTATTGATTCTAACATTCCAAAGGTATGTGTTGTTCTCCATGCTCTTATCCCAGTTTCCTTTGTCTCTTGGTAAAAGTCTATTAAACTTTATGAACTGAGTCTGTAAATCTTTTAGTTTTAATGCTATGGATGATAGACGATTTTCACATGTTGATATTTATCTGTTTTTATGATCAGAAATTGGGACATGTCAGATACCAGATAGACATGATAGATACCAGATAGACATGATAGATACCAGATAGACATGATAGAAGACATAAAATAAGGTTACCAACACATTACATGTGTTGCGACTAATACCAACGTTACTGCCATTTAATGTCTCAAACTGTTTAATGTTGCAAAGCCGTCCTCTCATAAAGTCACAGACAGAAGCATCATGGGATTTGCGTATGATCGTGTGATCGTAAAACTCTCTCACTTCCACATAATCGTACATGTTCTGAGTAATGATAAAAACATGTTTAAATGTAGCTCTTTACTGAAGCCCATGAGAAGGGAATCTTTGTTGATGTATCGCCATAGCAACAGAGACACTAGGCTAGAAGAGAGAGACGAAATCTGACCCTACATTCCTTAGGTTCGTTGATAGGGGGCGCTGTTTGTGTCTACAGAAAACTCCAGGGTTTGGGGTAGTAGTTTTTTTTCACCTTACTCCCACTCGTGTGAGTTTGTAGGTCAAGTGAGTGAATCGGTCTAGGCTATACACATGTCTTGCATATGTCATGAGAGGTTTGCAGAGCTATAGGAGGAATATTGTACAGTTCTCCACGTGGAACAACCAGTCTGACGGAGTGTTGTAGTGTCAATGTTCCAAGGATTACATTAGTGGAAGTATGCAGGTTCTTGTAAGCATGTGGAGGTGAAGTTGGACCCCAGTTGATGCGAGGCCAGCTAAGAGCAAGTTAGTAGCTATAGTTTGTCTCTTGTTTATGGTAAACTCGGCATGAAACACAAACTTAGGATTTGCGTTTTAATAAACAAGACATGTACACACTCTTAATATGTCGTTTGTTCATCATTTGGCTTAGCCTTTATTAGCTGATCTACGACATTATCTGGTTGATAATATAGTTTATAGTTTATTTAGTTTATTATTTCAAAATCTATTCCTGAAAAAAATATTTAAAATTTAACTATATTCACTGATTTATTACATATATGACACATTTAATTTTGCCTTGGATATATGCATAACTTTTGTATCATAAAAAGTGGCTATTCATATTCTGAATTGATATCATATTGAAATATTGATGTTGTAATTGCAAAACTGTTTCAATGATTATGTACTTTGACTTAACATTTTGGTCAATATAGAGTTGTTGAGATAAATTGAGGTTAAACCAGCTAATGATTTTTCTTGTTGGTTATGGCTGACTATTTAGTGGCTGTATTGAGTAAATGATTAGCTACTGCGGCCATCTTGTGTGAGTTTGTCAATATCTGTTCAGCAATATACATCATGTTGTTCACAGTTGATGCCAGCATTTATCTTATTTAATCAATGATTGCAAGATTGTCATGTGATAAGTTCTAAATTGTAGGTGAAGGCTATTTTCTCTTCCAAATGAGTGATGATTAATCAAGCAGATTTTATATTGGTGTTCATGATAATATTTATTCAGTGTTTGCCCCAGACATGAAAATTTAGGAGTCATCGTGGCTCCTTGATGTCATGATAGTCTTGATTATATACCTGGCCTGCTTTAATTTCTAATTTTTGCTATTAACCGGGATGGAAATTATTCTTGAATTGTACCTTGGTACAGTGGCACTTGTATTATCACTTGCCTTGATAATTTTTCCACTATACCAGCCGATTTTCTTGTTGATATTCAAATAAACAACATAATGAACAATGGAAAGTCAGCTGGACACTGGTACAGTGTGATATACAAATTAGCTTGCCCAAGAGAAAAAACACTAGACTGGAACGTCAGGCAATGGGTTGTTTCCACCCCTGATTGAACAGTCACAGTTAATGTCTTGATGAAACTTTGGTAGTTCTAAACTGAAGTTGACTTCCGACAACATGTCCATGACTCCTTCTCATGACCAGGGAGTCATGATGAATCCAAAACTTTTGTGCTTTGGGCAAACACTGTAAACAAGCATGTATTCTTACTAACAGTAAAACGTTGTTTCAGACTTGTAATATCCTGCTTATGAAATATGACAACTGTTCTTACAAGGATATGGACAAGTCCTAGTAAATAGAGGCTTCCGTCTTGCAGTGATAACAGTACTTTGAGCTCATAAGAGTGTAATATTTGCTTAATAATCTTTTCCCTACCACTTGTTGAAATAAAATTTCTGTTTCCATTGGAGTCTGTGTCTGGAAATTATGAATTTGATATTTTGTATAAACTTTGTTAATTGTAGTTAAACATGAAGACAAACTCAATTATAGGAGGACATGTCAAGTAAGAGGTCTTTGCCACTTTGCAAACAATGTTGTGCTGTCAGTATGATACAGTGACTTTGATAATTACGTGATAATTGGTATTTAATGTGATGAGAGAAAAACCTCACATCCATTGTCTGTTGGTAAGACGTAAGAAGCTACTTAAAACATTAACTGCTGTGCTTCATGATCAATGCTTAACATAAGCATGTCTGTTATTCAGAAAATTAATACTAATTGTTAAAAGCCATGTGTTGAAATTGCCATGTTTGTTTTATTGATGATTTACCATGCTCGATTGGGAAACATGTGGAGATTATTGAATTAGGGTATTAAAGCTGATGTTCAAGTGTGAGCAAACAGGAACATATGTGTCATTGTTATGCTTCAAGTCATTGAGTGGATGAATTTTGTTCATTATCATTTACAAAATACCGTGTTAGCTTATATTATGGTATCAAATTATATTCTGTACAAAAATGTACAAGAAGAAAGAATACCATCAAGCATGTTTCAGGCAAGAGTAACAACTTTTCTCTTAAATGAACATATTTTACAGAAAAAAGTTCATAGTAAAAACCATAAAATGAAAAATAAAATTTCTCTTCATTTTCCAAGAATTTTCATGACTTTTGTTGGCCTTCTTGGATATATTTTCTTCAAGGTCTGTATGACGGACATTTTAAATAAATGGCATTTTACAAGTTAGGAAGTACAATATAGACAAACGTTATCATGTTTATAGATAACAACATATTTTATTTCGTAAATTTGACGTTTCGATACAGTCTTGTACCGTTAATGATAGTACAGGAATCTGTATCCAAACACCGCACTCATGAAATAAAAGTAGGTGTTATCCTGTTAGATTTAGACAAACTATACTGGACAAAATAAGTTAGGAATATTGTTATTTTTATGACTGATATTTTATCAGTATTTCAATGAAAAAATACATCATTATTCATAATTTCAAAATTTACCAATATCCCTAACTATTTTTGTCCAGTTTAGTTTATCCTAGTCTAAAAAGGGCATGAAAGGTAAGATAAGACAGGACATAGAATGTGTTGGTAGATGGGTCAGTGTGCTAGGTTCTATCAGGTACTAGCTCAGATGATAAGGCCTTGACTCACAGACTGTGTTTTTCTTCTGTATCAGTCTGAGCCCTGATTCACTATTTCAAACATGTACCTAATAATATTTTGTTTGCATTTTAAGCTCAGTCAGTGTCCATATTATGTGCTAACTGTAAAAGAAATTGCTAAAAATCTCAATCCTCCCCTTTAACCATGTTTGAAGAATAATTTTGTGTTTTTGAGTATTTTGTAATATATTTTACACCCGTCAAATTGATAAATGTTATTAGTATTTATCCGTTGATTTTTGTATTGATTCAAACTGAATTTAAGAAATTATGAAAGAAATTAATCAACTATTGGTGAAGCTAGTTGTACCATTTATGGGTATTAAGGATGTTTTGTCATGTTTAATTTTCAAATATAAAGACAGGTTATGTTTGTTGTTTGGGGCAGTGAGGTAGCCTTGTGGTTGAAACATTCCCTAGTCATACTGAAGTCCAGGGTTCATTTCCCCACATGGATACAATGTGTGAAGCCCATTTCTGGTGTCCCCCTGCGTGATATTGCTGGAATATTGCTAAAAGTGGTGTTAAATCATATTCAGTCAGTGTTTGTTGTTTTTTGTTCTTGAAATCTTACTTGTGTCATACAGTGATGGTTATCATGCTTACAGTATGTATTGTTATTGTCTTTGTATTATTAGTACTAATCGTAATGGTGTTATCGTCTTTGTTGTATTGATAGATATTATTTGTAACAGTTATCCTCTTAACAGTGGGGTTATCGTGTAAACAGTATGAACAGTTATCCTCTTAACAGTATGAATGGTTATTGTCTAAACAGTATGAACAGTTATTGTCTAAACAGTATGAACAGTTATCGTCCTAACAGTTTGAACGGTTATTGTCTACATGGTGTGAGTAGTTACCATGTTGTATAGTTGGATATACATGTTTACCTGTGAACTAATGCAATACAGATGCACTGCACAGTTCACAGTGGTGTAAGGTCATCGTGACCTGCCCTATTTCACAGGCACATAGGTTTCCGATACTTACCCATACTTACAACACGCACAAGTAGAAGTATGCTGTACATGGCTTGAATTCATCACTTATCAGTTGTGTATGACTGCTGCTCTTAAATTAATAATTGATTGGTTAAGCAGATTAGGAATGAAAGAGGGAGGAAGTGGACATTGGTATAGGAGAGTACATGAGGAAAACGTCTATAGCATGTATATTGAGTGAATCGAACATGAAAGCTGAGAATGTGATAGAGAGAATGAATTAGATGGTGAAAATGAATGATATATTTTGAGTGTGGTGAAGATAATGAAACAGTGAAAGAAGGAATGAATCTTGTAGGGATGAATATGGGCAATAGACAGATGCGCTTGTGATTGAAGGAAAGAGGGAACAAATGAATGACTAATGATCAAGTGTACACAATTAAGGAAGAAAGGAGGAATTCTGATCAGCCAACAAATTCATGGACAGACCTTATGTTTCATGTCCTGTTTAAAGACTGAAACCTACATTACAGTATTCTGTTGTGACAGTTGATGAAAAATACTAAATAGAAGGAAGATAGCTATAAAATAGATAAATAAAGAGATATAGTAATATATGAAGTTGAACTGATTATATTGTTGGATGATGAAAGATAGTTATTAGTGCCTGATAAACGATCATTGTCATGTATTGATGTAAGTTAGGGATGTGAGGTAGGAAGACATTTTGAAGATGTGATGTAGAATGCATAATGACAGATGAAGATTCTTCATCACAATAGCTTCATCCTAGTCTGTCACAATTTCTATAATGATCCATTGATGGATTGTTCATATTGAAGGGATAATGAAGTAAACATGTACAGGCATATTGTATTGATTATGTTACAGATTAGCTATCAATATTTACTTTGGATCCCTATCCTGTCAGAATAAATATTATTGTCTGCAGCCAGGTGTGTAGTGCTGTACACCACTGTGACAGTTGCTGTAAGGTGCACATTTAAATCGTTAAATACATTCAGACACAAATGTTAGAAGATTGAATTGCCTGGTATGTTATATCTGTAGTGCACTTCTTTATTCCTGCTGAACTCTTTACAATAATAACGAATATGTGTATTTGTTTTCATTTCTTATAACACACAGAGAAACTTATGGAATATCCCAGTGTTAGCGGTTTTCGACGGTATAAGACAAAAACGTATTTTTTATCCTTAATGTCATCTTAAGTTTTGATTTTACTAACCTTGAGTGATAAAGGTATATTCATCTATTGTGTAGTAGTTTCATGTGTTTCCAACAAAAATAGCGTTTATGACATCGTATAGGCGAAACTGCAGTCGCTTGTCACATCCGGGTATTTTTGTATGTGTTTTCAACGATTAGCCATACTTTTCCCTCCGCACTGCGAGAGAGTGTTTTGATCACATGGCGTCCTGTTTCATACATAACCTGTCACTTGCAGACGACTGATCTTGTTGAATTTTGCTCGCTATGCTTTGTTATAAAGGCAATCGATTTTGCATCTGAAGTGGTATTAACGATCGAGGGTAAATAATATTGTTGTTTAATTGCTCTTTACATAACTTAATTTCTTGATTTCAGTTGTCAATAAAACGTCTCACAACAGGAACTGATCATTCGCCCTACCGATGAAACTGTTTGTGCACTCCGATCGCGCACATACTTCCTCGATATAGCGCTAGCAATGGAATCGTCGAAATCACCAGAACTTCAAATTCCGCATGCTTTGGGATATTCTTACCCCTCGTTTGATAATACCAGCATTCAGAAACCTGCACCTCAAAATGTGCTAGTCATGTATGAGGATCTTTAGAAAAAATGTTCCTATGTGTGAAAGATGGGTTAGTTTCTCAGGAGTATTGTTTCTAATATCCTCCTACGTCATATCGAACCATTCATGCCATGCACTAGTATTTAGTAGATTCTTTTCAACAAAGGGCAGGTCACTCTAACCTGTTTTCCCAAGATGAATGTACGAACTGCACATAACGCAACATACCTGTTGTATCTGTGCAGACTGTGTAGGAGTTAGATTAAGAGGTGTCTTGAGCTAGTCAAGTTGAGTTTAGGCATTGTTTCAGTGAACTTCAATGAATTGCTGCAGTAAATGGTATTTTATCATAATATACAAGCTAAGTAAATTTTTCTCTAAAGTGTGATAATTGTTAATCAATGAATGATGCCAATGGAAAATTAGTATGCATGAAATTGATGTCAAATGTTAACGTCCACCATTTGGCTGGAATATTCCAGAGTGTAATGTTAACAAACAAACAAACAAACAGACAAACAGACATACAGATATTTTAGGTCCAACAAAAAGACCAGAAACAAAATAGATTTGGGTGTGGGGGAGGGGGGGAGCCTGACAGGTAGACAAGGCAATTGGTGAACAAGAAGTTATCAGTTCCTAACTAATGTTACCATGGTTACAAAATATGACTTCCATGAGTTACTATGGCAATATTTTGTAGAGCAACTATCACTCCTGTTCTCAAGTGACAGCTGACATTGTAGTAAGGTCAACTGGTTTGTGACAAGTGACGTTTGTCTCACAATTTCCTTGTTTCAATGTCATAAATGTTTCCTACGTATGATATTTGACGTTCTGAGCACTAAAAAAGAACAGTTTCTGAAAATTGCTTCTGAAGAATAAAAATGTATCTTGCATACAGTTGTCCCATTAAAGAAGTGATTAGAACTTAAATGTTTAGTATCTTTTCTAATTTAATTGCTATGTATTTGTATTGCTTGTGATATGCATTCCCCTTAACCACAGAGGTTTGACCTAAATAGAAATAATACAGCTGCTGTAGGTTTGTGTCTAAGAAATGAATACTTATCCTTTTTCAATAGAGACATCAAGATAGTATTTTACAGCTAGGGATTGTATGTTTATATGGGCCCCAGGCTTTTTCCACTTGTCAAAGGACAAAGCCTACCTATACTTATGACCAATCCTTCTGACCTCGGAGAAAAGGTCGCTTGTCAGGTCCAAAAACCTACTTACCACCCCCAATTTGTTGAGTGGTATGACCCATATCAAAGAGTGGAATATATTATTTTATTTTATAGGGATGGTCTGTTGACATAGAACAAGGTGTGTGTATGAGGTGCAGTTTGGGGAAGATCGTAAGCAGATCAGAAATCTTACATCACACATGTTCTGTTGACGTCATGGATGTCATGTTATCTTGTTTGGAGAATTGAATGACATCATTTGAATTTTGTTTTGCCCAAAAATCTGTATACATACAAAGAAATGATAAACTTTCAGATAAATCAGGTAAATATTTTGTAGAAACATATCTGTGTTTGCTCTTAACAATCCATTATATTGTTTGTATCTGTAATGGGAAGATAATTAGAATCTGTTGGTTCTGGCAGATTCTTGAACGGCCAATTTGATTCAACATTTGCTCCAAAGATTTAAGTGGTCAACATTTTGTTTCTCTACAATTTTGTATTATGTAGTTTGTTTCAGATTTCTTGGCACTGTGGTAACCTAGTGGTTACAACATTCAGTCATCAGACGAAAAACCCTGTTTTGATTCACCTGTTGGTGCAGTGTGTAAAGTTTATCTTTGTGTTCTCTGCCATGAAATTGTTGCAAAAACTATTCTCACTCACCTTGTAGATACGTAAATGCTGATTCAGAGTATCCAGTGACGTCAGGTTTTCTGTATCAACTGCAACAGCATCAGGTCATCATTTGGTCGCCAGTAGCAATTCTTCAACCCTTGGGCTTGACCACTACTTTGATTGGATGGTCAGTCTTTGGAGAGGTAGCATAGTGTTAGCTCGTCACGCCAAAGACCTGGGTTCTATGCCTTACATGGGTTCAAAGTGTGAAGCCCATTTCTGGTGTCCCCCTGAGGGATATTGCTGGAATATTGCTGGAATATTGCTAAAAGCAGAGTAAAACTAAACTAAACTCTCTTTTGAGATGTTTCAGTGATTTTGTTGATTGCATGCCATCAAACCCATGCAGCCTGTGATGCTGATCATAAGATGCATCACTGGATTGTCTGGTCTAGACTCTAAAAACTTCAGACAAAGTTGAAGTGAAATACTCAGTCAGACACTGGGGCTGGCAGATTGGCTACTACTGTCTAACCATTGGTCAATCTGATTTGTCAAAGGGTCAGATGCTATTCGTGAACACTGAATGTATAAACATGCATAAGTAGTCTTTATTCCAGTTTATGTTCCTATGGTTGGTAATGTAGGACAATATTTGGTTTCACATGCCACTTTTGTTCATAGTTGCGGTATGGTTAAATCATTCTGTGATCTAGTCTCAGATTTGTGTCTTGTTGTGGTACCCTTATCAGTCTATGGCTGATAAACACCTACTTCATTCTTTTGTTTGATCCACAGATAATGATCCTGTATTATTTTAGTCTTAACTCTTTTCGTCAAATCCTTTAAAGCATTTTAGTAATGACTAGCTGAATACAAGAGGATGCTTTCTAGCTTATCTAAATTCTAATGTTTGTTTGTTTGCAAATGGATGCTATATAATTAAAGGATAATATTCATGAGATTAGATTTAGCTTACGCTTAGCAGTAGGAAAATTGTAAAGTCAATGATAGCTAATCATTTGTACTTTCAGTGTTACCTAGCATTGTAATTCTGATGTCTGACTGTCACAAAATATTCAGACTTGTCAAAAGAAACAGATCATCAAGCACTTTAATCATGATCAAGGAAGCATATTCAGGAGAAAATATTCATCACTTTAAACTGGAAGAAAAGAGACATAAGATTCCATGCAGGGAATAACCAAGTAGTTTTTTTATTGTAACTAATATGAGCCTATGTTTTACTAACTTCTAAGGGGAGATTGCCGGTGGAAAACAGAGGTCCTGAAGATGAGAATAAAGTGCACTATTTTTTAATGTAATATTTTGTTACTTGTTAACAAAGAGGGACTTTACAACAAAATTCCTTTTTTTGTAATTTTTCATATAATAAATCAACCCTTGTCTGGCAAGCAAGTGGTTGATTAGAATATTACATATGATAAGTAACTGTTCTTTGAGTAGCCTGTGTCACAGTCCCTTAAGTCCATTATTTTCCATATTGCTCAGTCCATTCTAGGCGTTCAATGAATTAAGGATAATTGGTTTCTTCTGGTTCTGGATCTCTTATCACAATGGGGGCACTGGGGTAGCCTAGTGGTTATAGCATGTGTTCAACACACCAAAGGCACATGTTCGATGCCCCCCACATGGGTACAGTGTGCAAAGTCCATGCCTTGATATTGCTGGAATATTGTTATAAGAAGTGTAAAACCATACTCAGTTGTCAGCCTCCTTTGCAAATTAAATAGAATTGTTTGTTTCTGTCAAAATTATATATATTCAGGGTCTAATCATTTGTCTAGGGTATATAATGTACAAAGGATACCTTCAACACTAAAGCCTCACTGGTTATGTGGGGATCGCAGGTGGCACTGTTGCCTGATTGCTGCAATCAGCTGTGTGGAGTTGCGTCCCTTGAGCATCACAGAATTGTGATTCATAGATTGAAACCTAGGTTGTCCTAATGACATTTCCAGGTCTGTCAGTATCATTTTTAATTACCCATGCTCCTGAGTTTCAATTCTGGGACTAGTATCAGTAATGCTTTCTTCCATATTAGTTGTGGTGGTCAGGTAGCCAAGGGGTTAAGAAGTTTGCTCTTCACGTTGATGCTCCAGGTGGATTCCCCACATTGGCTGACTGTCACTCTGCGTTAAGGTGACACGATAATGTGGCTGGAACTCTGCTCTAGTGGTGCTGAAAGGTGCAGTATACAGAAATGAACACCTAAAAAAAGTCAAAATACAGAAACGTACCCAGTACCCTACACAGCAAGAAGTGTGTCCATGAGTCCATGTTCCACAACCCAAAACTGAAATTGCATGTAGTTGCACTGAATGCGAGTGGTATTGTACACCACGAAATATTTGTCACTGTGGTTGCTCGTTGCTTGTGTAATACAATCAAATACAACAGTATTACAGCTGTGATCAAGAACACCTTGTTGTTAGGAATGGAATTGCCCCAGGAAACGTTTCTGTATTCAGATTTCAGCAAAGGTACATTTCTGTATACAGAAACATACCTGAGGTACATCTGTATTGAGGTGGTGGGATTGCCAGTGGTTAAAGTGGTTTCGTGTCATGCTGAGGACCCAGGTTTGATTCCCCACATGGGTACAATGTGTGAAGTCCATTTCTTGTGTCCTCACCATGATATTGCAGGAATATTTTTAAAATCGGAAACTGAAGGCACTCATTTACTGACACAAGTATATTATCCCTCAGGACAACGGCCCCTTCCAATATAGTGGCATCAACTCAACTTACTCACTGGGTTTGTAAATGGGAAAATGATATTCATTGTCATATGTCAACTTGTCATTATTTTATGACTGATTGATCTTTATGAGTGACATGCTTATGACAGTCTGTTTTCTTCAGAGTAAAATCCTTTTCACTGGCACAAAGCCTACTAAATATGCCTAATACAGTAAGAATGCTTTTGAGATGTGATTGGCGGCGGCCTTTTCAGATAAGATGGCCTCTGAGGTAAACAGGTACGCTTCACAAAGGTCAGCCATGTTGCATGCCAGTGTGAAGTCAGACTCATCTCTTTGAATTTGGAACTAATTTTAGTCCCATATATTGTCTGTGTTTGTTAATCAGTCTGTGATTCTGTTATGGAGATTCCAACAGGTTGCTGATTAACAGACTAACATTATTGAGTTGCATGTCATAAATGACAGATGTACGTTGTACATCTTGTTTCATCCGTACAAATTATTTCATCCATACAGGTTGAAAACTTGTGTTGTATTTTGTCAGTGGTTTGGTCAGAGCCAACACATATTTTTTGGATTATCCTTTTTTCCTCTGTGCAGGTGTGAGTTGTTTTCTGCAGTGACTATTTCTGATAACTACAAAAGTAATTTATCGTTTACTGTCAGGAAATGCATATATATCCTTATAAAATAAAATGAGAAAGCTTTTGACTTTTATGCAGATGTAGAGCATTGATTTTATAGGTGAAACAAATTTGGCTTAAAACACAGACAGACCCTGTCAGACTTTTTAAATGTCTGGAATTTCAAAACTTTGACCTTGAGATTACTCAAGGAATTCTGTTGTCATCAACGTCAGTTCAAATATACTTTATCGTGTTGGCATCAGGGGTTCAAATTTCACCTACCTCGGGGTATTATAGCAGGGGTATTTGGGTCAATCGTGTCCCATTATTGATAACACAAAAGCTCATGTTCTATACATAGACATTGAGATGATGCAGCACTTCCGAGCCTTTTAAACTGGGATAACACAATCGTTGTTCAGTAATTGCAGTTTAGGGATTGCGGGGTGGATGTTTATTTCATGTTCTCCACTCATGTGGAATTATGACAGTGTATTTGAGTCATGTTGCATTGAACAACAGTAGAGGTCTCAGTGGGATCTGCTTGCTCGCTAAACAGGATCCTGTGACAACTGTGAAATCTTTCACAATGTATAGAAATTTCACATGAACTTTCGCCGCCCTGTTTTATGAGTGAGATGATATTATGGAACTGTTATAGTAATGGACATGGTGGATTTAACACTTCAGTGATAATCATGTTATTAAAATGAATGGGTAAAGGTACATATGTTTGCAGGTGTTCTTTTCAATGGGCAAGCTGACAAACTTTTTATTTAAAGGAAATATTGAGCGTATATTCCAGCTTTCGAAACTTCAATTACTTGTCGGGTTTGTTACAAATATAATACAGAAGGTTGCTTCTGTAATGTCTTTTGGTAACCCTTTCTATCCTTTGGGGGCGGTTGGGTAGCCTAGTGGTTAAGGTGTTCGCTTGTCATGCTGAAGACCTGGGTTTTATTCCCAACATGGGCACAAGGTGAGAAGTCATTTTCTGGTGTCCCCCTGCCAAGGTATTGCTGGAATATTGCTAAAAGCAATGTCAAACCGTACTCACTCACAATTATCCTTGACGGTTTACATTTAATAAGGACTTTTAACTTCTTGCATTTACCAATTATCATGGTTTATCCCAAACATAAACAGTTTTTGTAAGACGTCTCTGTTCAGTTTAAGGGACACTTGGTTGGACCAGTCTTCCAAGTGATCCGAGGTTGCCTCCCTCAGGTGTGTCAGGAACCAGTGGTTTTGGCGTTTGAATCCCTCTTTGCCCTTATTAGGTTTCTTGGTTTTTAAGCCTAAGTCCTGTTGAAAGAGGCTGGATACAGTCCTTGTATTTTTGTCAAGAAGAATCATTAATTATTGTTCAGCTGAGTGTCGATTTCAGGTGGAACTCGGCCTTGCTCACATGTTTTGGCTTGTGTTGTTATTGGAGACGAGATCCATATTAATTGGCATATTTGAATCCAGTTGTTGTCCCGCTTGGCCATCTGCCATTCTTGTTACTGTGCATGTTAATGAGCAGATAATGATCGTCACGATAACACCTACAGTGTCACGTTTACAAAATTGTCAGTCATCTTAGACTAGAAAAGATATGCATATGCATGTCTTAGGCCCCATGGCCCCAAAACAGATGGCCCCTCTTGTGTAACAGGAAATGTTTATGATGCTAACTTTTATGTTAATGTTGAAGCTGTTCATTATTCTTCAACTAGTTTCAGATGACATGTGATATATTGCTGCTTATTATACCGTCCTTTTTGTCAAAAGCACATATCTTTTGTTGACCGATACTTCCATGATTAATGTACTGTGAGCATTCCAGTTACGTCATGGTTGAGAAACTGCAAATGAAGACTTTGAAGTTTGTTCACTATAAATGCAACAAATGCATAAGGCTTTGCAAAACATGCAAAAATGTTTGTTATGTTTAGTTGGAAAAAACTGTATAAGAACTATCTGTTGTAACTGGTCTCTGAAATAAATATATACTCGTCTGAAGTGGGATTGATTCGGATAGCTGCAAAATTGCTGATTCATCGTTGCGCGATACTCACTCACTTACTTTGAGGTGGGACAAGGTGACATGGGGTCTAATATGGCATGGTAAATTATTACACTTACAAGTGTAGGTGTATATTAATGTCGGCTAATGCTTGATTTATTGCCCAAGCCTAGTGAGATATCACTGAAACATTTTTAACTCATGCGGACACAGTATAGTGAAAGTGAAACATGTAACTTTATGGATGACAACTTTTTGTTTATTGCATAAAGTGACGTTTCAATGTAGATTTTACGCTGTTATCAAGCTAAAACATAAGGTTGTATGTTCCTTTGTTTGTCTCACTAACTTTGGGCATCAGTGTGCGATACACTTTCCAAATTCCAGTCAGGATAACTGTGACTGAAAGCTGCTACTAGCCCACAAGATATTTCACTAACCCGAAATTTGAATGTAGACGCGATTTCCATCATTAAGCTGGGGATATGATAAACATTTTTATCAGGCTGTAGTCTTGCATGGATTAAAAATGTATCACAGCTTAACAAGTCGCAGACAGTGATATATTTACAAAATGACCCCATGAAAATTCACTAGCCAGTGACCGTGGAGATTTACTGGCCTGATTGGATTTTTACTAACCACTGACTATTGGGCCAGTGGGTATTTCTCAGAGTCTGGAATGCCAACCAAACAATGTTATACTGACACCAAGCAAAACAGTTTTATCTTGTAATTTCTGAATCCTGGTTTGAGTAACTAGAAAGAAAGACCATCTGAGAATTCATACCATGAATTGAATACCAAACTAGACCCACTATCCACTACACCATTGAGTCAATCTGCTCATCTCATCAGTGAGAACTTTGAAGTCTTTATATTGGCAACCATAGGTGGTATTGTATTTCCGACAATGGAAATCGATAACATTCAAAACAGAAGTGTGATGTTTGTATAAGCTTATCATAGCATTTTCATAATTTAGCAATTGGGAAAATATGTCCTAGTATAGATCTTGGTTGAAAGGAAAATCCCCTGTGTACTTGACGTTGTCTGAAGCCTTAGCAGAGTAAAGCTATAGATTATTGGTAATCAATGACTGACCTAAAGCCTGGTTGTGACAAAGTAGGTTAGTGTCGTATATATCACGTGAATGATAGACAGCTGGCGGTGCTCATTGCATGTGTATTGCAAGGCTGTTAAAATTGTTTGTTAACATGCTCTGTATATGCAAGATGTTTCTTTGAAATATTGTTATGAAGAACAATTAAATTATCATGATTATTCAAACTTAATAAGACAAGTTTATGATGATTTATAGGCTTAACTTGCTTACAGCTTGGTTCTGTTTATGTAGTTAATAGTAAATGTTTTTATTCATACTTTAATGAGGTAAATATTTAATCATATTGTCTTTGCTAAATGAGAAAAGGTGATATTCAAAATGGTTTTAAGAGAACAATGCATTTTTGCATACCAGTAATACAAACAAAATGCAACTTAAGGGAATATGTTATGGGAATAGTAAGGATTTATTCTGTGTGTATGTTTCTACATAATGAGCTGAAACTATATTGACACCTGTGAAGATCCAGGTTAAAATTGATCTTCAATGACCCATCCTTGTTGTTAGAGGTGGCTTACAGGCATGGTGACTTGGTTGACACTGGTATCCCAATTGCGTAGATCAATGCTCGTGTTGTTAATCACTGGATTGTGTGGTCCAGACTCAATTATTTACAGACTGCCTCCGTATAGCTGGAATGTTGCAAAGTGCAGCGTAAAATTCCAATGCACATATTGAAAAAGGCAAGGAAGATCTTTTAAGATGGAATGGCATCTTTCTGTAAGAAACTCAAAGGGACAGCTAATTTTCATTTATTATAACTGTAATTTGGAACACGCATTTTGAATGACATGTTCTGAAAGGGGAAAGAACCCCAAAATATCTTTGTTACATCCATCAGTCCATTATGAGTCGTTGTTGTAGCTATTGTCTTAGAAGTGAAAAAAACCAACAGTGTTTGCCAATTTATGTTGCCGGAAGTGACTGTGGAGGTTGGGAGATTGTGTGTTTATCTGTACTCTAATAAGCTGCCAAGGATACCATGGTATAATCATGTTTTGACTATCACTTAGTGCAGAAGGAAGCTTCCATAATGGGTTTATGTTTTTCACCTCTCCATCCTTGTGAAAAAGGAAATGCAGGTTTCATATGTTGTGAATAAGCAAAACAACAAACAGCCTTCTGTTTCATTTGATAATGGTTGTTGTTTGTTGAAAACATCTTGTCAGTGTTGGTAGTTGGAACAGATTTTGTGTACAGTTGTTGACAGATTGTATGTATTTGTTGGGGATTATATATGTGGATTTGTTGTCAGTAGGAGGTTATTTATGTGTATATATTGTCAAAGCATGATGATCTGTGTTCTGATGTGAGTCTCATTTTGTGGAAGTTTGCTCACACTGTCAACCACTATTGTGTGTAGTCCAGACTTTGTCATTTCAATGTCAGCAACTCAGAGATTGATCAAGGCAGTGCATGGTCAGGATTCCCTGTATATTCCTCAACATATAAATCATGGGATAGTTTGTCCCAGACTAGACTATTTACAGACTGATGAGTGTCACATTAGACAACACATTGAAATAGACTTCTTTCATTTCAAATTATGGTAGTGCCTGACTGATGGTTGTTGAATACAATTATGTAATTGAATATAGACTTGGAGAAGCATAAAAATAAACTTGATATGTAAACATTTGCAGATATATTCAGCGACGGAAAGGAAGGCATGAAAATAGGCAGAGACAATCACCATAACATCCTATTGTGATAGTAGACTAACAACTAGTCTCCGAAATGAGACAGGAAAAAGCTCATAGTAAAAGCAAAATATAATGAAAAGGAGCCCTGAGACTTTCTTCCTGGAGCTGTGGAAATCTAGACTTGCCACATTTTCTAGACTTTAGTGAACTTTCTTGGATATATTTGCTTTAGGGGCTGTAGGACAGACTAGTTGTGATAGTATCATCATAGGTCAAAGTTCCTGTTTCAAATCTGAATACTTGGCAGCAAGTCTCACTGCATTTTGATATTCCCACAGTTTCATGTTGGAAAGTAGTATGTGCAAGTGTGTGGTCTTTAATGTATCTGTAGAATATAGATGCTTACATCCTCATAAGTTAAAGAGAAATTTCTAATATCCCTCACCAATTTCTCCCTTGTTAATATATTGTTATTGTAAGTTAATACCGGTAACTTTGCTTTGGTGTAGAATTGCTTTCACTTTCATGTATCAGTTTTTAGATTTGGAATAATTCGCCAAAATTTCAAACAAGTTTTTCTTCTTAAAGTTGCAGTGAAGTTGTTGGAGAAAAAACATCTCCTTGCTGAACTCTCCTTTGAGTTGCAAGTTTTGCACATTTTTACGTTAATTGACCGCGATTTTGGAGCAGAGGCTGTTGGTATGATCCTGCTTGTTATAGTATATATACAATCTGTGTTTTCCTTCTAAAGAAAATGTTCCGTTTGTTGGTTCAGCAGTATGAAAAAAGCCTGGTTGCTGCCTGTGTGGCCCTGAAGTTTATGTTAATGTTTTCAATTTGTCAGGTCTGTTTTTAGTAAAAGGTGAACAGGTTCGTATTTGAGGATTTCATTAAAAGTGTATATGTGTGAAAACTCACTAACAAGAGCCATCTGAACAGATTGTCCAGTCCTTTTATGGACTTGTTTTAGAAGTAACGGCTAAAAAATTCCTCAAACTATTTTTTCTGATTTATGATGTGTTTTTTTGTGTTTTGCCATTTGGAGTCATTATATATATGTCATCGGAACCCTGGTGTCGTTTGATTCTGTTGATGTTTTTATCACCTTAGAGAGATATTGGTGTACTGAGTGTTCAACCAGTGCATATCAATGGAGATATCTGCTAAGCAAATCACTTTATATTTCAATAATGCAGAAATATCATTTCATGGGGAAAAGGTTTTTTTCTTACAGGTGTCATGATTCACAACTGTATTATATACCATGACATTTACAAATGATATCATACCCTATGCAAGCATCGATCCAGATTTTTTAACAACCTGACCTAGGATAGCATTACCCAACTGTTTATTGGGAAACAAAAAACTGTATCTGATTGCTTAAAATAAGCCAAACTGGCCATTTGAGTTGAACAAACTCAGTCACATTGACTATGACTGAGCAGGTGCATTTCCACATTAAAATAGGGTAGGTTGGTGCACTGGTGAAGGGTTTACTTCGCACAGTGATGGGCTTGGTTTGATCTCCGACATTAAAATGTGCATATTTGTAATGTATGTGATCCTGTCACTGAAGCATTCCCAAAAGCCCTAAATACTGGACAGTAGTGTATGCATGATGACTGTGGACTAACATTTATGTACATAGGACATTTATGTACATGCTGTATTGTTATTCCGATATGTTTTTAAAATTTTATTTGTACTTTTTTATGTAAGCAAACCCAAATTCAGTAGTTCATACTCACTTGTTCTTCACATTTGTACACATGTATGTTTAATCTGATGGACCTGCTTGTAACGGCATTGTCAATATTTTGTATAGATTGTGAAGATCATGTCAGAATGGATCTTGAATGAATCTTCAGTGAGCTGCTTCTGATGCTTGAAAAGCAGACATTTTAATCATACAGAAATATTCCTTTATTTTGCACGAGCAGAAATTAGAAAGCTTTAGCAGTGTGTGATCTTGACAGCCAGGGAACATAGGGAATAAAGTTAGACTAACAACTAGTTTCTAAAATGAACATATTTTACAGAAAAAAAAGATCATGGCAAAAAAAAAAGATCATGAAAAGGGCACTCAAGACTTTCTTCATTTTTAGGGAAATCTTGACTTGGCACATTTTCTAGACTTGCATGAGCTTTCTTGAATATATATTTGCTTCAGTGGCGTGACAGACTAATTAATATGTAACATATATTATCAAAGAATAAGGTAGTCTTTATCTTCATTTTGAGTTGTGTATATGTTCCCTTTTTCTCTCCATGAGTATAGCAATTCTTTTTGATGCTTGAAAAGCAGACATTTTAATCATCAAGAAATGTTCCTGTATTTTTCATGAGCAGAAATGAGGATGCTTTGGCAGTGTGTGATCATGGCAACCAGTGAACATGTGGCTTATTGTAATGTGTAACATGTCGAGACATATGGAACTCGTATGCGAGGAACATACTTAGAATATTTTCTATAGAAATAAAGAACATATGTGGTTTAGTCATAGAAATGGGAATATTTTCGTAATGATCAAATGGTGTACAATACCAGCCTTACAATATTTTGTGAATGGAATGTTGGTGAGAATATGGACATGCTGGCCATGTGTAGAGTTTGATACAGGTTGCAGAATTTTCAACTTTATTCCATTCCCTGTGGTCAGGCAGTCATGCAAATGTGCGGTTCACTCTCCTGTACTCCATTTTACATGCAACTGGGAACCATATAATGTCTTCAACTGATTGCATTATCTTCTATCTATGTTCTGTGACAATATTCAAAATATTCTTTTTTTGCAGCATTATTCCTAGTATGTTTCTAGTTTGAGAATGCTATCTGTATGTTCTTTGTACCATCTAGAAACTATATGGATGCATACATCGGTTGCGTCACAAGAAAATAGGAGAAAAGTTGAACGAGTTGAGTTTTACATATCCATGTTGCAAGACTGGACTGAATGCTGAGCCCATGGATGTATAGACTTTCTATTCTTTGTAAAGACTAGTCTAGATAAGCAGACACATGAGGACTTCAGTCTGTTATGTACTATGTTTTAGAAATTATCATTTAAACTGTAAATTTTTACCTTAGAGACTTAAGCAAGTTTTGGTTTTACAATGCCTTCAGCAGTGTTCTAGGAACATTAGCGAGGGGCAACCATTAAGTCTGATGACTGATAGCATGAGGGCATCATGAGTTTTTTAACTTTTTTCTTTGTAGGATACCGACTCCAGAAAAGACAATGTATTTATATAGAATTATTAAATTACTGACATGTATTCTAAAGCTGAAACATGTCCATGTCACTGTCTGTGATTATGTTTGTGAAGGCAATTTGTTTATTATGTCTAAAATTCTCATGAAAAGATGTGTGTTATCTTCGTGGCGGGCTTTTAGTTGGACTACAGCATGTCAATAGGCCCTGTTTGCATCTGAATGGTGTAATAGGATCACAATCAGCAGTTTGTGAAGCTATTGATAACAGATGGATTGAATATCAGAATCATTCAAGCTTTGATCAATAAATCACCTTATCTAGCCTTCATCTGTGCCAATTCTTTGTCACGAAATGAACACCTATTGTCATGAAATGCTACTAGTGGCATTGTTGCCTTGGTAGTCAGTAACAGAACAGTCTAGTTTGGTGAAGTGTCAAAATTAAACGGTTGTGTCAATGCAGCGAATGTTGCACTGCTTGGTACTCTTTCAGAAAACTGGATAGAAATTAAAAAATCTACTCTAAGGTGTAGTAGAGTAATTCTGGTTATAAAATTCTGACTAATATTAATTTTTTTTTATATCTTTACAACACAATTTTATGGACATTCGTAGCTAACATCTGTGGTTAGTGTGGGTAGGGTACTTTAGATAAATTATAATATGGCCATCATTTCAGATTATGTCAAGTAATAGCTTGCTGTTCATGTCTAATGTGGATAGATTCTGAAAGCTAGCAAAACCTGAGGCTTTATGGAGCATTATGACTTCACAGTTTAGTGGGAAGAGGGTCTAAGCTGAAAGCGTTAGCTCATCACACTGAAAGCTGAGGTTTGATTCCACACATGGGTACAATGTGTTAAGCCCATTTCTGGTGTTCCCCACAGTGAAGTTGCGAGAATGTTTCTAAAATATTGCTAAAATGGGGTAAAACCATACTTATATTTACTCACTCCTTACCAAGTGAGTGTATTTGTAGATAATTATTGTGGCTAAATTATTATGGTAACCAAATCACTTTGCAAGGGAGTTGCATCCCTTGACCATGGCAAGTATCCAGTGTTTGTAGGTTTGAATGTTATGAAATAGAATCAAATCTCTCATTCACAAGCAGAACAAGGTAGAATATGTAGGCCCCATAAGAATTTGTAGACCCAACTGTTTTAAATTCTGGTAAAGACTGTAAGCAGTAAACATTGACAAACATGTACATCGAAGCTGGGCATTGATCCTGCATATGTCTTTCCTCTGTGTGTCCAGAACTCTTGTGGCCAACTGATTGACCATATTGACATCTTGTCTGTTTGTAAACACTGAACTGAGTACCTACCTGACCTAGAATATTCACATATTAGTCTATAATTGACCCATTTTTTCTGTTAGCCCTTTCTTGACAAGACATCTATATTTAATGAACTTGCCTGTCTGAATAATGTGAGATTGTGTGTGAAAAACACAGTATCCATGAATACTTCCTTTGTCTGCTCTTGTGAGTGTAGGTGCAAGATGTTGTAAATGTTTGATGTCTTTGTGTGATACTAGGCTTTGTGATGGAACGAGTTGATACTGACAACATTGTCAGCATCGCTCACTCAGTGGAAGTCGTCATTGAGATGATGTTCATGTTTTGAGGTTCTACACACTTGCATGTGAAGCAGAATGACAATGTTGTTAGATTCTCCCCATAACAGACTGCCAGTGATTAGTGGTATGCAGTGTGTGTATGACTTGAGAGTTACCTCCCTTTAGACATTACCCCATGTAGTTATTTCATATCAGTTAAATCTTTGTTTTTGAAGAAAATATAGTTTTGGTCCTAACCACTGGTATGCTTCAGTCAGAATGTTTGTAATGGTACACTTTTACCAGAAGAAATGGCAAAAAGGATATTTCAGCCAACAGTCCTGTCGTTGAGTCCTTGTGGTTAGAATTGGCACTTACTTTGATTCCTATAGCCATAATTTATTGTAGTTCCTTTGCAACAATTGGGTGGGGTGGGGGATTGGGTGGGCTAGCCATATGGTTAAAGTGTCTGCTTGTCAAGATGCAGACTCGGGTTGAAGCCCATTTATCACCACACTCCCTTCCTCCCTCACTCACAACTTCACACTTCTCAAGCATAGCTGTAGGTTTTTAAAAAATGAAAGTTGAAGTAATCTATACCATTTTTTTAGATTAAATGTTTCGCTGTTATTCCCACCATTTTTAACTACGCCTTACTGGAAGGACTACATTTGTCTCAATATTATTATTAAACCATGTAAACTGGAACATTAGTGAACGGGAAGATATCATGTAAGGATTGCCCAGAGACAACTTGTTCCTTTAGCCTTGAGGGTTGCATTTCACTATTATTCTATCATGTTTATGTTTGGAGGATAATAATGTATGGAAGTGTGTTCATCCTTAGTGTGAATATAGGTCTGTGCAGACTGTGATAAGAAGCGTATTATACACAGTTCATCGCCACTACTATCTCCAGCAGGCAGCTCAGTGAGAATCCTTCTGATGCTACTGCTACGTGCCCTAAGTCATGATCTGGTTTCCAAGAGAGCAAATTGTTCTTGTCAACCATTGTTGCTAGCTGTCATTATTGTCATATGAAATATACATGGATGTAGACAGTATTTACATAAACAATATATTTCTGCCATCTTGATGTGTTGTGTTGGATGATAACCAGTGTGTGTTGTCTTAAGTGTGTGCCACTTCCAATGTGGGCAACTTTTGGTATGTGCAACCTTAAGCTGATGCCATCATTAGTATGTACAACCTTTGGTGTATACCATCATCAGTCAGAGCAGCAACCTTAAGTTCATGACAACATCAGTCTGTGCAACCTTTGGTGTGTGCCACCATCAGTCTGTACAACTTTTAGTGTGTGCCATCATCAGTAAGTGCACTGTTTTGTGTGTGCCACCATCAGTTTGTGCAACCTTTAGTGTATGCCATTGTCAGTCTGTGCAACCTTTAAGATTGTGCTACCATCAATGTGTGCAACTATGATTGTGTCCAACCTCCAGTGTGCCACCAGCATTATGTGCATCTATCGATATGTGCACCCACCAGTATGTGCAACTATTGTATGTGATTAACAGGATCTGTGGGTAAGGTTCAGTGATGGCTGATGCATGTCATTGAATCACAGTTTCTCAATTTAATGTTGGTGATATTAATCACTTGATGATCTGGTTCAGTTTCATCTATCGTATCGTATGCCATCATTTTCTTGGTATGTTGTTGAGTGCTTTTTTAGCAAGAAACTAACTACAAGTCATAATTATGCTGGCATAGTTTTGGAAATTGGTCAAAAAGTCCTAATTGATAATTGGTTCATTATTACCAATCAATCATCGAAGAAAATTGGTTAGCATCATTTTTTAGATTTTCCTATTCAGGTTGCTTTTGCAATAAATACAACATGATGCAACTTGCTACTCTGAAGTTGACAAATAAATCATGAACATAAACTTCCCTGAGTCTTCAAGAAATATTCAGTCATGAGTTTTCAGTTACAATTAAGCACGTTTTCAGACACTGACAGCTTTGAAGATATGTTCCATTGTCAGGTGTTTCAAAGACTAAAACCATTGTTCCAAAATCAGTTGTGTTCCATTATGAGAAAATGTGATAGATTGTATGGTAGTTTGGTCACTGTGACCAATCTTAAATTATTTAAATTTATTGGAATGCCACTAAAGAATACATAAGAAAACATAGGCATTTATGTTATTATGAACAAGCATACAGTTACACGAGACACTCTTTTGTATTAAAAAAAAAACCCAAATAAACAAATTAAAATTATTTTCGTATTTGCATCATTTCATTTTCAAAGAAGGGGCTGAAGAGAATGTGTTCATTTCAGAAGAGGAATGAATCTGTTAAGAATTGCAGATTTGATGAACAATTGTTTATATGTACTAAACCTGTGTATGTGTCTGCAAAGAGTCTAAGTGCTTACCAGCTGATAGATGAAGTTTGCTACTCAATAACTAGGACATCAGCAAATTTATTTCACCCTGGTGTATCGTGTATTATCAGGTAGATTTTTTTAAGAAACAGAAACTGTTCATGTTTTTCTTGCCAGCAGGGTAGCTTGTACTCTTAATAACTTTGTACTCTTAACAACCTTGTACTGTTCCTCCTACACATGACTGTGTCAATACATGAAGCAATCCACCACATGCTGTGTGACTGTAGCGTTCCAGATACATTCTAGCCTTGTGGTTTAAACATTTTCCCACATGGTTACAGTGTGTGAAGCACATCACTGGTGTCCCCTGCCGTGATATTGCTGGAATGTTGCTATAAGTGGTGTAAAACTTCACTCACTCACTCACTCACTCACTCACTCACTCACTCACTCACTCACTCACTCACTCCAGATAAGTTCACAGTTTGAAAGCACGTTTATACTATTTTTTATGAGATCCCGTGAAAACTATTGAGCATGATTTTCATTATCATGATCATTTTATTTCCAATCGCTACTTCATGAAAGTAGTGTGGGAAATTATATATGGTTAAAAAACGTCAAAGTTTTAGTTTCTACTAAAGGTGCAAATGCTATTCCTGGTTTTAGTGTGCCTGATTACTTGTTTGAAAAAGGTTATTTATGTCAGTCAGCCCAAGTGCTACAACAACTCACCCAGACCTTGGTTCGACTTGATTTTTCGATGTTGAACCCTCACTTCAGTCATTTTCTGTTCATTTCTTTATACAAGTGAAAACATCAAATTTTATTTAACTCGCATGGTTAAAGTCAGTCAGCCATTTTAGCTTAAAGTCCATCATCAACTTGGCAATGTCTTTTAATGACAATGCTCACTGGATAATTAGCCTGGCTTCAACCAATTACTCTTCGCCTTGTTTCAGCATTCAGAACTGATGGATTAAAAATTACGTTCTAGCTGTGTGGAAATAATTTAAATAGATATTCAAATATCAAATAAAATAGCGATAACAGTTATCGAAAACCAAAGTTAAGGTGTCAGACTCAATTTTCGCTGAATCAAATCAAATCGTTTCAGCCCAATTCAGCTCTTTAAGATTTTCAAGAAGAATTGCTCTGAATTGTGTTTATTGGGCACACCAGACTTCAGTGATTGTTTGTGAGATTTTTTTGTTTCGTCCTGATTGAGTTTGGAGTTTGTTAGATCCATACCAGCACCTTTGGCAAATGTCTCAAACCTGAATCACAACAGGCTGTTGTCTTTTTGTATTTTGGTAATACTGCTATTCTGTTAGAAAATGGTGCTAAACCCCATCCACTAGTCTTTCTCCAAGGCTGTACTGAATACTGAGGTCATGGATGTATCATAATTCTATCCTTCAAGGAAAGAAATCCTGTGACCCCAGTCTGATATTTATTATTCTTCAGAAATTATCATTTAGACTATTAATTTTTACAGTAGAGACTTGTGCAAGTCTACCCACTCACTGTCTCCTTCAGATGTCAGTATTTTTAGCACTTGTTCAACTGATATGAATTCACATGCACTCAAAAACACTTGTCAGTCTATTTTTGAAATAATAATGGACAGCCTTTTAACATGTTGAACTTCTATCTGCTTGAGGTTACTTGCTTAGTCCACAGTCTGAACACTAAAAATACCAGGTAGACTATGTCCTTTCACTAGTAAAGCCCGCACCTTGTGATTGGGACAGATATTTCTAAAGAAGAATGCTGTACAATTGTTGTAATCGTTCAATAGTGTTGACTTCTCATTCAGGTTGATATTACTGCTTTTGAGAGTAGGACACATTCTGTTTTACAAACTCAGCAAGCTCAGGGAGCTGTTGTGAAATAAGTTTCTTTAAGATGAAATTCGGAGCAAGTGGAATCTTGTTTCAGGATGCATTCTGAAACCTGATGAAATACTGTTAATTTTCATGAGGCACTTTTACAAAATGGTTCAAGGAGTTAGTGAAGGAACACTTATATATCTTGGTTAATGGTGGGTTAGTCATTATGCCAGTTGTAGTTATTTTTAGAAAAAATTGTTTAAGTTTTTAATCCAGGGTCTGTTTAAAATTTTTGTTAAAGGGTGTAAAGCCGGATAAGTTTGTAAATCAAACCAATGAGCCGATGAATTCTAGAAGAGGCTATTAAGTGATGTTTTTCTTTCTGGCAGATAGTTTTGTGTCTTTTAATGCTAATTTTTGAGCATTGCTGGTGATAAGCCTTTTTCTTAAAATCCTTAGTGCTTAAAATTCTAAGTTCCATCTCCACCTCAAAATGTGAAATGGTTGGTCTGTTATGCTCATTTATTGATGGTAAATGCATAAACACTAATCTTCATCTTGTTTAAATAAACTTCAGATGGGCATGTGAATACTTTCTTTGCCGTAAAATGGTTACCCTGGATTCTAATTATGTAATATTCAATGGGCCATAGTAACAAGCTTAAAGTCTTGAGTACCTTAAACTTATCTAATTATTCTGGAGCAGGGATGATGACAGGTGACCGAATGAGTTCAGGTCAATTTTGCGCTGCGCTCAGCAATATTCCAGTTATAAAGCAGTAGTCTGTAAATAATCTAGTCTGTACCAGACAAACCAGTGATCAACAACATGAGCATCGATCTGCACATTTGGGAACTGATGACATATCAACCAAGTCAGTGAGTCTGACCACTCGATCTGGTTAGTTGCCTCTTATGACAAGCATAATCACCTTTTGTGGCAAGCATGGATTGCTGCTCTACTCAGATCTTCCAGGGTCTGCTGATGACAAATCCATCAGAAGATTTTCATGAATGTATTTACTTTTTATTGAGCATTGTTTCATTGTACATGTATTTCAGACAATGTTAAGTACATTAAAGATGACTCTCAGTCAGCGTCCTGGAAATCAAGCCAGTCTTAAACCTTTCTGTATACCTCTGATATGCTTGAAATGAATCATTTCCTTGGACAGGTACAAATCAAGTGAAAGATTTCATGAAACGGAGCTGTGTTAAATGTGCCTGTGTGGAAATATTCACGGGCTATTTGCACAATGAATTACCTGATGTGTTCTTTGAAGTTGTAACTAATGTGAGTTTGGATAGAATAATGGTTTGAAGAACAAGTGAGTGTATTTCTTATAGTTTATGAGAAAGGCTTACCAGTCTGCTTTCAAGACAGTGTGTTTGGCAGTCATCCAATTTGAGAAAACTTGCAGTTGAGTTTCCAGTTAGACATCTGAAGTTATGTAAGACGAGTTTGTGAAGCAGGGCCAAGCTGCAGACTGATTAGGTAGACTAGCGGTCAAGGTGTGTGCCAAGTCAGTGGAGTTTGATTCTCCCGTTTGTACAACTCTTTCCAAGTCTCCATTCTGCTTTTAAATGATTACATGAAGAATTAATGCTTTCAATAAAAAGTCATTCATTTCGACTTTGTGACTGGTTTCTCGTGGTAACCAATAGGGTAGACTGGTTTTCTTTAGATCAATCACTGGAGTTTCTGCTCCAAATCAGTTATGTACAGGGTACTGCCATGTATGTGATAGATTTCTAAATGCACCATTTAAAAAGACCCTAAATAAAAAGGAAAAATTAAAATGATACAAACTCTCTTGCACTCACTCTTGTGATATGCTTTAAGAATGGTGGTCTACGGTGCCATATTTACTCTTTGTTGAGTTAGGTACCTTAGATGTGTCAGGATGTATTGTTTCACATGACCATAGCTGTGCTTGTTTTTTTCACCAACGGGGTCAGTGTCTATGACTGGAATCACCATTAACCTGACATATAATCGCATTGGTAGCTTGTTATGCTCACTCACTCCTGCCAACAATGTCACTGGATCTTTTTAACTGTAACTGTTAAAAATTGGTATTGGGTTGTGAAACCAAACTGAGTAATTTATGCCGTCAGTCTCCAGTTTCACTGTTTGACCAATTGTTTGTGTGTTGTTAAACACCACCCTCAGCAATATTTCAGCTGGATAATGTCAGTCTGTGAATAATTAAATCTGGACCAGACATTCCAGTGACTGACATCATGAGCATCGATCAACACAATTAGGATACAGCGATATTTGTCATCCAAGTCAGAGAGTCTGACCACTCGCTCTTCTTAGTTACCTCTTATAACAAGCAAAGGGATAAACCTCAAGTCCTGAACTTAAGGGTCCCAGGGATTCATACTCTTAATTTTATTTTCAAGGGTCCTGGATAGCCAAATGGGGGCCACGGACAATTATATATTAGTACTAATACTGTTGTTGTATTGTGTGTCATGATCACCACATGACTTGTTACAGTAGTTAAACAGCAAATAATATCGATAACAATGGGCCTCAGTGGTAACTTATTGTCGCTTGATTGGAATTTTTACAAAACATGCTTGACTTTTTCTGCGTTCCTGTGGATGCACTAGTAAATTTTGTTGTGTCCATTGTCAATTTTTATATGCATAGGATGCAGGAATTCACAGCCCATAAATAACAGCAAGCAGGGCCATTTCTAACCTGGATTTCCACTTATTGGTCAGACCATTACCTCAAGACTGAGCACTGTCATTCAGCTGTAATTTTTCTGTAAGGTTAAATGACATTCTCTTGCTTGTAGTACTTACCAGTTGTACCTTTCTTTGGCTGAGAATCATCTTCAGGCAGGTTTGTTTTAATAACACAAATTTTCCTGATGAATGAACACATAGGAAAGATACTGCAAAGAAGAGATTCATAGATTATAGCCCCCTAAAAAACATGAATCAGCTTATTTTCTGGTTTTAAATAATGTCAAACTGACAGGGACATAGTTCATGTCAAAGTTTTTACCACATTAATGTGCTTGTTTTGCCTTGTACATAACAAAAGCTTGGAAGGAGAGCAAGGAGAAGGGATTATGCAATGCAGTGTTTTTCAGGTCATTTTTAAGTTCTGAGAGATGTTATCTAGACAGTTTTGGAGTGAGTCATTTATGGCTGTTGGTTTCTTCATTTGCTGTTGTTGCTGTTGTGCTCGTCAAGCACTTTTGGTGAAACAAACAGCCACTGTATGGACATGGGGACGTGGAGTTTATTTCAGCATGTAACTTGAATCCAACCTGTTTTTATTTGAAAAATATTTGTCACATATGTGGTTTCCCCTGTTTGTGTTGACAGCTGACTTTGTCCGAAGTTTCAAAGACAGGTTTTGTGTCATTCGACTCCTGTCCCAACGGTTGTTAATTACATCCAAGAGTCCCACATAAAGGTTCATCAGCATGAGGGTTGTGGGTTTTTAACACTTCACACACTAATGTCCATGAAAACCCATTTTTAGTGTTCCTAATGTAATTTTTTGTGAATTTGTGAAAGCATTTAAAACTCACTCACTCACTCACTCGAGTAAGTAGATGAATGAGGTGTTATGCTGTTTTTAGCCACTTTCCAGCAATGTCAAGGCAGGGGTCATCAAAAATGGGATTCATATAATGTACTCGTGGGACTCAAACCTTGGTTTTGGGTGTAATAAGTGAATACTTTACCTTCTAAGCTCACCATCCCTTTCATTGAGATTTGGCCAAATGTCACTTTAATTTAGATATATATATCAAACTATTTTGAAAAGATTTACTAGCCTTTGACTGGATTTAATTTGTGATGTTTCTTTTGGATGTCAAAGTGCTAGACCTTAATTTATAAAAAACATGTTTTAACTTTCTTACTTAATGTGTTCAAGAATGATGATTTTATAGATATACAAGTTCTTTATTCTTTTAAAAGCAGCATTTTGACATTCTAATGTTGTCAAGCAACTAATATTGTTTTGTTTAATTCATTTATAATGTTTCTCATACATCAGAATCATCAAATATAGTTTCACCAAGTACCATTTGACCATTTTCAACTTTGCAAATACTCCAGTTACTAGTTCAATATGTATTCAGAAACATCTTACTTCCTCACGTAGGTTAAGAAACTAAAGATACCCTGTGGTGTCCCTCTACACACAAAACAAATACTTACCATTTTGGGGTCACATGTTTCTCACTGATGCGCTGAAGTAGGTCAGTTCCTGGCTTCGCCATCTCAGGGGTCAGAGAGTATAGGTGAAAGCAGGTACTGCGAAATATAGTCAATATGGTGTTTTTAACACATCTGTTATGGAAACAGTTTTCTGATGCCACATGTAGTTGTCATGATCAAATAGGATGATCGATTATGTTGCAATTCACCTTGTTTGGCCTTCATTTGAAAATTGAGAAAATTGTTTTCAGATGATGGCATTAAATGTTAGTAAATCATTTAAGTTGTAAGGGTTTGAATCTCGTGTGTTCTGATCTTTTGATGAACAATAAATGTTTTGCATTGAGGTATGTAGTGTCTGATGTCTGGTTTTGACTAACTTTTGAATATTGTTTTGGGATCGTAAGCGTCCATGAATTACTGCCATGTGTGTAATCGGTCATTTTGTCACTATTACTTTCATCAACATTTGTATGTGTCCATGTGGTTTTTGACCTAGTTTTTATTCAAACCAGTTTTCTTAATGCTTCTTATTTAAGGACAGAAACAAAATTATTTTTAAAATTTCACCAAATTATGCAATTCTTTGGTATGTCTTTACTGATTGTCTAGGCTCTATTATGTATTTTGAGAACTTTAAGCCAAGAACTATATTTAGTTCAGTGACTAAATGTTAGTCTAGTCTACTATCTATAATCTGTCTTAAGTCTGCAACTCGTTCAGGTCTGTGAAGATACACTCTTACTCTGTCTGCAAGGTTTGTGAATTGGGTTAACACAAGGCAGACATTTCCGTCCCTACCTCTCTATAACACGATCAAATTATACCAACAACCATTTATCTTTGATGCATTGATGTATATTTTTGCTAAACATTATCCAAGTTAAATGTTTTCTTCATAAGAAAGTTTAAAAGAATGGAAGATATCTAACAATAATGTTTGCTTTACAATGAGGTACTTATCACTTGTGGCAATAGGTAGAGCAGGTTTAGGTCAGGTGAAGCTTGCTGTTAAAATGGTTGTCATCAATGGGGCATGTGATTTCATGGATTGTCTTGAGTGGAGTTGTATCTTAATTGGCATTGCTTGATAGAGCCAACATGAGACTGACAGGGATGATTGCGTTACAAGTTCTGGAAAAAATGGAAAGTTCATTAAGTTAAAAATTTCTAATTTGAAAATGTAAAGTCCCTTAGTGTATATGTTATTTGTGTTGTTTTCTGTTTGTGTTGTTTACAAACTTTTGTATCTGTGTTCAGGATGTAAAATGAATAGATTTGAAGTGAGGCAAACAATGTTTTTTAAAGCTCTAACACAAAGATTGTACTATAACAAATCTGATATCATGTCTGATCCTGTAGGGATTCAGCGTAAGAATGTACGTTTGCAAAAATTTCAGCTTGTCGAAGGATGCAACTAAATGGATAAGGTGGTCATACTCGCTGACTTGGTTGAAACATGTCATCGTATCCCAGTTGTATAGATCAATGTTCATACTGTTGCTCACTGGATTGTCTGGACCTGACTGTTATTTCATCCCCTATCATTTAGTGTGAATATTGCTGAGCCCTGCTTGAAGCAACAACCAACCAACAAACCAGCCATGTGACCTCCTTGAGTTTGTATCATTGTATCTCAGCTTCATGAATCAGTGCTCATAACATCACTCATTAGCTTGTGAGGACCAGGCTCTATTGTGTAGCTTGAATATTGTCAAGTGCTACGTTAACAACAAACACTGTTCAGTAAACAGATCTCAAATAAAAGGGAGAAAAATGCAAGGCCCTGCTCTGTGTAAGTCAAGAAATGATTATTATCCTGTGAAAGATAACTGTTTGACTGATGAGTCTAGCATGAGTCTCTGTATCGCTTCATGAGCGAATGTTGATAAGGTGATGCTCACTTGTACACAGTGGTTTCAGAGACGTCAGAATTGTTGGTTATCACTGCTTCTGTGATAAAATGTTGAGTTTGAGACGCACCAGATATCCCTTATCTCCCGAGGTCATATGCTCTCATACCCAAACACATCATTAAGGCAACTTGAGACTAGTGTTCCACTGTATCTTAAAAGACTTGGATAAAGAAATGTTACCACTGATAAACAGATTACAGATGCATATATTTCTGTCTGAAACCGTGCTGAAAACTGTCATTTTCTGGTCAAGACACTTAACCCGTTGTTACTCTCAATGACAGACTTGGCTTTTAACCCAGTTTCACTGTATATGGGGGTGGTTGGATGGATGGGTTGAAGGGTGGGTAATTTGATGGAAGGATGGGTGGATGAATGGATCAAGGGTGGGTGGTTTGATGGAAGGATGGATGGATGGATCAGAGGTTGGGTGGTTTGATGGATGGATCAGAAGGTGGGTGGTTTGATGGAAGGATGGTTGAATGGATCAGAGGGGGGGGGGGGTTTGGATGGATGAATGGGTCAAGGGTGGGTGGATGATGAATGGGTAGGTGCCTGGATGGTTATTTAGGTGGATTGGTTGAGGGAGGGTGGAGGTATGATGGATTGAAGGGTGGGTGGATGGATGGATGGATGGGTGGGTGGATGCATAGATAGATGCTACACAATTAATCATTCAATTTATGGATGAAACATGACAGTAATGAGACATATTTCCTAATGTTTAAATGAAAAAGACTTTCCTAATACATTTGGTAGCAGATCACAGGAAATATTAAGTTTAAATATGTGCATGCACTATATCAACATGAAAATAATTGGAAATAACATACTATAAGCTTCTCAAACCCTCCAGACTGCTTGGACCTTGACATATAATGGGTTGAAAACAGCGGTGAGATTTTTGGAAGAGTCATTGAAATGATAATCATGATAATGTAATACTTGGATGTATGATAATATGTCAGTTTATTTATAGAATAAATTATGAATAATTTGTTTGATAACAACAGTATATCTATCATTCATTGTTAGCGTAGAGTTGCATGTAAATTTTTTTGAGCCACAGAAACTCAGCTGGGACCCCCTACTGGGTATTTTCTGTGAACGAAATCAGAAAATCTGCAGAGGTAAAATGCAATAAATATTTATACCCTTTCTTTCTCTCCCATTGTGTTGTGTTAATATTTGTCATTTTCCTTCTTTCAGATAAAGAATCTTTGTATGATGTAGGATAATGAGAAGCCAGCACCCATGACACGGCCGACAGGGCGGTTCCGGTTCATTCCCCTCTTGTTAAACAGGTACCATGGGTGAGTACCCCTTATACTTAGCCATATTTACACCAGGACCGGAGACCCATTACCATGGCAACTCATAGCTCAGTTTTCAAACATTAGCAAGCACTGGATACTATATGCCATGGAGGATCTTGTGTGACATATGTTTGGGATGAGATGCTCCAGGCAACCAGGTGATTACTTCAAAATATAAACAAACAGACAAAAACTCAACAAACAACTTCCCCCATGGTAGGTCTGTCAATTTATTAATTCGTTCAAGGACAACCCTGTTGGATTATATTTCTGGGGTTTTCTTAGCAGACATGATTTAGCACATCCTCAGCAATATAAGGGAGAGTTTGGTAGCATAATGGTTAAGGTAAAATTTGTGAAATGAAGACCTCAGTTTGATTCCTAATATGGGAATATGTGTGAAACCCATATCAGGGGTCTCTGTAGTATAATATGTCTTCTGGGTTTTCTTCACAGATATAATTTACTGCATCCTCTGCTTTTTAAGGGACAGTTGGGTAGCATAATGGTTAAAACATCTCTCATTTGAGACATCGAAGACCAGGGTCGATTCCCAATAGGGGAAAAATGTGCCACTCCATGATATTGCTGGAATGCTAAAGGCAGAGCAAAACCATGCTCACTAGTGTATTTCTGGTGAAAGTGAAAATTTGTTGAATTGAATTTGAGCGTTAGAAATGATTAGTGAATAAGGATAATGCATTTATGTCAACCACTGAACAAAAACTGGATGTATTTATTATATGGGTATATGTGTAGTGACTATGAGCCACTTGTGAAGGTCTGTGTTAGAATTTATCATCAGCAACCCATGCTTGTCGTAAGAGGCGACTATCGAGAGTGGGTGGTGAGGCTGACATGTTCTCATACTGTTGATCACTGGACTGTCTGGTCCATTCTTGATTATTTACTTGTCATATTGGTGGAACCTTACTGAGTGCAGCATTAAGCCAACACTACCAAACAAGAAGAATGTTAGCCAGCAATAGCTGCAACATTGCTGATATGGCCAAAAGGATATTAACTCTGTCACATGGGTGATCATGATATCAACCATTAGTTTGTCTACATGATATGATTAATAGAGCTGTGAGGATATATCGTAGTGTGGGTAATCATGATGCATTGATATTTTTTACATAACGTGTATTTTTTACATTAAAATTGTTAATTTCCATTGGAAAGTTTGCATGGACAACTTATTCTTATATATAATGTGGAAATTATGATTTAAACTATTTATTATTACCTGAGGCTCTTGTGCAGACCTAGTGTTCATACAGATTGAATTATGATTTCAATGATATGACACCCTAATGTATCTGCATTAGATAAACATCTGTTCAAGCCATATGATCTTGTGACAGGTGCAGTTAGTGAGTCTAGCATAGGTTTAGCTGATGCTTCTGAGTGATGGGTTAACCCACATGCTGGTTCGTTTGATCAATATGATGCAATTAGAGTTTTCATTCTTCATCACCTCTGGTTATCCTCAAAGTGAAATAACTGAGATAACATCGCAACACAGTGATACTGAAACTTGTAATGCTGGAACCACATCAATACAGATTTATATATTTCAATATGAAAGTGGGTACATTTGTTACAACTGCCATTGTCGAGATTGACAATAGCACAGCAGAACTTTCAATATCACCTATGAAGACCCTTGTTAGAATTGTTTTCAGCGACTTGTGCTTGTCGTAAGGGGATCCATTGGTCAGGTTTGTTGACACATTTCCATGTATCCATATTGTGTAGGTGTTCATGATGTTGATCACTACATTTTCTGGTCCAGGCTTGAATATTTACAGACCAGGTAGATTGCTGCTGTGTGTGGCATTGACCCACAAACAAACATCAGTTGTGAACACGTATTGACTAAACCTAGTTCATATAACTGATTAATGTCAGGTCCAAATCTCTTTGTCTCTACATGTACAGAATAAGTAATTCTGTTATCTGTTTGCATACACAGACTGGGACTAGAAAGGCAAGGGCGAATGGCCATTTTGCACATTAGAATGAAAAGTGGCCCATTAAAATTTTGAAGTTTACTATCATTACAAGGGCAGTGGCCTGTTTTAAATTCAGGAAATGGCTAACAATCCTAAATATGGCCCATTGTCAAAGCTTTCTTTCCCAGTGCTTGTATGCATATAAACTGATACAGTGAACATACACTCAAAACCATTCCAGTCAAAGAGACCAAAGCTCTGTACCTAGATTGTTTACTCCGATTCAGTGTGGGACAGTGGGGTAGCCAAGTTGTTAAAGGGTTTGCTCATCATGCCAAACTCCTAGGTTCAAGTTCTGACATGGGTACAGTGTGTGAAGCCCATTTCTGGCATTCCTAGTGGTGATATTGCTGTAAAATTGCTAAAACTGGTGGTGTAAAACAAATCTTACTTACTCGTTCGGTTGGAGTTCACTGTAATACCAATACTAGCCCTTTGCATTAAATACTGAGAGTTACTCAGTACTGAGGTTTTCCTTTGCTACAAGACAGTGAAATTGCAAACTAGCTCAATACAATAGATTGTTATATTCTGTATTGTTCTCATATTTAAATAAAAGGTTCAGGATTATCTGAATCGTGTTTCCCTTTAACACAGAGAGACACTGTTCACCTTCTATAACCATTCTCTTTTCATGGTAAGTCGGGCCGTTGGCTTTGGCAACAATGGAACACTGTTGTAACCAATACATTATACACTTGACTTTTGTTCAGATTTTGACAATAATTGGCCTCCTCCAGTATGTTTAAGCCTTTAGGACCTGGTCATTGTAAGATCAGAAGACTTGTGAACTTCACCTGACCAATGCATGGTCTGACATGACCTCTAGAACTCCCTCAGATAATGACCTCAATCTTCAGTCACTTGACCAGTGCCCCCTCATGACCTCTAGGCTCCAATAATTGCCCCAATCTTCAGTCTGCCCTGGTTAAATAGATTCTGGCCTGGATTGACCAGCCCTCTGACCATTACTGACCTTCAGACAATGTTTACCCAATAATGTCATTATCTGCTCTAAAACTGATATAAAAGTTTATGAATAGGCCAGCTGCAGGCCCTATTATGTTTTATCTGTAATGAATATGAAACCTTTTATGGCCTGTTTATCAACATTTATCAAATGATTAGTGGCTTGGAAGAAATGATACGAGATTCCATAATGACCTTGATTGACACCAAGGTCATTAGGTCAGGTGTTGTGTTCCACTGAGATGACTCTCAGTATATGCATCCCAGGACTGCAGTTATGTTTTTTAGGGGAAATTTACTGAAATGAGTCTTTGGAACTGGATTTGTCAGTCTTTTATGTTTGTAGTTGGCATTAAACAACATCCTACAGTTGTGTTTGAGGTGTCCCTTTCCAACAAGGTTACTCAACTGACATTTTATCTGATATAATGTCTACCTACGATATCTAGTTAAAAACTTGACACCTTTGAAAGATATGAAGCTGTGAAGGTTAGAGGTTGCCATGGATGGAATAATTTGTGGCAAAAATGTGACACATGTCATTTGGAGTGTCATTCGGAGCATGCTCGCACAACTTAATGAGAACTAACGACAGGGCTCTGTCTTTGACTTGGTTTGTCAGGAGTGATCTCTGACCTGTAACCAAGAGACATAAGTAGGCTATAATTGTTTCACCTCTCAGTATGAAGGAAGAAGCTGTTAGCCAAAATTGGAACTTCCGTTATCAACTTTATTTATCTTCTCATCATAAATTTGGATAATTTTTTGTGGACTTTAGCTAAAGACAATATTTGATTTCCAATTTTATGGACATTATTTTCAAAATATTAATCTACCTTTTTAGAAAATGACGAGTCTGTCATGTGTTGTTGTGAGGAAATAATTCAATGCACATTCATGTTTTCTTTGTAAAACTTATCATTTTGCTCAAGGATGTTGTCTTTGGCATATGGTTGTATGTGAGAGAAGTAATTTATCTTCAGTTGTTTGAATAAAAGTTACGGCTTAAGCCTAACTTAATATAAATATTTGCCAACACAATGTCTGTACAAGCTGGAAGTATAGAATGTAATTGTCTGGTCCAGGCTTAATTTCTTTGCAAACAACATCGTTCATCTGTAGTACTGATGAAACAGATATAAACTGATATAGCCACACTTGTACAATTGACTCTGCTTTTAGCGAAGATTTACTATAATGTGGAAACGGTTTAGTCGCTTTTATTTATTATCATATTCTTCTCAAAGAAATGAAAGAAATCTGATTTTTTGATATGGCAATGCTGAACTGGCTGGTAGATATTCTCCAGAATGTTTTTGGCAGTATGCATAAGGTTATATGCAGAGTTGCCTCCCTTGAGTGTCCAAGAATCCAATGACTGCTGGTTCTTTGTGAAGGTTTTCTGCAGCATCATATCTGTGCATATTTCCAGACATTCACACATAATTAAGACAAGACGCAATGAAATGAATATAAAGTATTCACTTACCATACCAAACTCCTACGTTCAATTCCTCAGATGTGTGAAACTCATTCCTGGTGTCATCTGCTGTGATATTGCAGGAATGTTGCTAAAAGTGGCATAAAACCATCTCACTCACTCTTGAAAGAGGCACTAGTCATGGCAGTCCCAAGATAGTGAACATACATTGAATACCATTTGCTCATACTATCAGTGAATAGTTTGTCTGGTGCAGGATTCCCTCACATATAAATGAAACTGGCAGCAAATCAAACTGACAGACACTTTGTATTTATAATCTGGTGTCTGTCGACTACCCAGTGCAATAAGTTACTCATATTGAAAAGGGATGGTTGGGTCGCCTTCTTGTGAAAGCATTCACTTGTCACGTCAGACATTCAGGTTCTATTCCCAACGTGGGTGCAGTGGGTGTCCCTCAGGCTGATTTTGCTGGAATATTGCTGATAGTGGAGTAAAACTTCACTCAATCTTTCTGGAAACATCAGAATGTACAATTACTATGATGGATATATTTCTATTGTTAAAGTAAATTATTTTCAACATCTTCATATAAAGACTGAATGCAAATTGTGCTAAACAATGAATTCTGTGCCTGACAACCTGCTCGAATGTCAACAAGCCATGTTAATGGAACCAGTTATAAAGGCTAAAATATAATTGAAAGAATTTTTAAAAGTCTCAAAAGATTACATGTAGAACCAGAAAATGGGATGTTATTAAAGGATTGGTGCCTTAGTTGTTTTTAAAGGGAATTTCGCACACTATTTCGCAATGATGAACAGTTTGTGTATTGTAGGGCAAATCTAGGTAAATCTAGATATCCATTTGTGGTAGCCATGGTTTGTTTGGGTAATGTTGAAGACCTTTGATACCTTTCTAGCAGGCATTGTGGGAGGTAACTGAGAACAGGGCTTTCTTAGGAAGGCTGTTATTGGACACTGAAGGGCTTACTCGAACCATTTTGGGTTTCATTGTTTGGCAAATCTGACATGAAGGTGAACTGGTTCATGCTACAGGTTGTATGAGTGATGGGCTGGCCTCCTTTTTTCAAGTTCAGTATATTTTCTATGTAGAGTTATCTTTATATGTTCTACTTGTTAAATTTTTTTAGAGACAATGTTACGTTATATTGAAAATGTTCTATGTTAGTTTGTTTTCATTGATATCATTTAGCCACTGAATGCTGAAAAAAAAGTTACCGTAAACTAAATTTTTAATGAGCATGCTTATAATGAATTGATTTACGAAAGGAACTGTTCTTTTATTTTTGTCCTTGGCTGTATTTATTAGTCAGAATAGATTCTGTGAACTATAACATATATAATCAACTAAACTTAATAATCCCTTTGCCTGTTTACTGTATTGTCAATTTATTGTATTTTTTAATAAAATGTTTACCTTTTACACATATGTGCATATATATTTCCAGTGAAAGTTGACTGTCAGACTTCACTTTGGCATGTATGAAACTGTTTCAGGTCAAGTAAACACTTTAAAGGTTAATAGCAGAGAAGACACAAGGTAGTTATTACTGGAATAGTGACACAGGTTGACAGAGGACATCCACCTTGAGAACTATTATTTTACTTGAACAAAGTGGAGGCAAGACCAGACCAAGATTCCCATGTACACTGTTGTTACCATGCTTTCAAAGTTACTCTCGTACTCTTTGAGTGCTGTTTTCTTCACCACTTATTATTGTGTCAACAACTCCTTGTTATGACTTTATGAGTTGGACTGTTGTTGTGTTTGTGGACAGTGTCATGAAGAGATAGTTACTGATTCAGAGTGGTAAGAATGAGTCACTTGTGGATTTTTGTGTCAAGAACTTTTAAGATCACTTGTTTGTTGGTTTCTGATTATGTCTTTTGGTAGTTATGTTGTTTGTATTGAGGACTGGTTGCTCTGTTTTGTTCATGTCAAGAACTTCTTATAGATAAGACCTGTGAAGAGGGCTTATGATGCTTGTTCTAAGAGGTGACTAACATTGGGAAGTTGTGCTTATGTGCTTGTTTGACACATGCCATCTTATCTTAATTGTGTGGATCTATCCCCATGCTACTGATCGCTGGACTGGCTGGTCAGTTATTTAGACTGCTGTCATATAGATGGAATATTGCTGAATACTAACGTAACAACAAACAAAGAAAGAAATCTTGAACAGAAAGTTACTGTGCCAGAACATTTTTGCAGAGAATGAGTTGCTCAATTGATTTTCAGGTGAACAGCTTTTCAGATAGTGGTTTGCTTGTTCAGATAGTTCCCACCATGGTGAAGTTTCTGTGTTGTCATTAAGTCAACAACTTCTTGAATGAAGAAAGTTACCGTTTCGAATCATTTCTATTGAGTGTGATTTGCTTTGTTGGTTTTCATGTCAACATTTTCTTTGAAAGGAGATACAGTTTCTAAACTTATTGTAGATGATTCACTTTGTGGGCTCTTCTTTAGCTGCTTCCTCAGTTCAATCAGTGTAAAGACGTTGTTGGGTACCTCATCTTGTGTCGTGCTGTTGTGTCAAGAGGATTCCTGCTGATCTACACAAGAGGGTTTTGTTAGTGCTTGCAAACCAAAGCTTCGCTTTCTTGAACCCATTAAGGTTGAGTGAAAGGAATCCTGACCTCAAGCTTAAACAGGATTCTTATGGAAACAGCCTTTCTGCTAGGAAAATACTGAAAGTGCCTCATTTTAGGTGAAATGGCTTTAGCTGTGTTATATGTAAGTTGAAATTAAAAACGTATTTGAAGGTCAGGGTAGCCTGCATTGTATTCTTGTAATATTGTATTTTGGTGGAGAAATGTAGACGGTATTACAGTTCAGAAAGTGCTATCTTTAAATACTGTTACATAAGTATATAGCAAACAAACTTCTAATGGGCACTGATAAAAGAAGTGTTTTTTTGGTCTAAACCACTTAATGCCTAAAGTAAACTATGGTCATTAGGAACTAAAATTCAGTGGTCTGAGTCATTGGTAAAGTCATACTTTACAAAAGCTCTGTGGCAGTGGGGTAGGTTAGTAGTCAAAGCATTCGCTAGTAACACCAAAGACCTGGGTTCTATTCACAACATTGCTGGTGTCCCTTGCCATGATATTGCTGCAAGGATGGCAACTTTCCATCAATCTACAGATTTAAATGCAAATCAGTAGACTCTGGACCCTGTTGGAGGCCTGCAGCCCACAGATCCCCATCTGAGTCTCTGCTGAAATCACTTTCACCTGTTCCCATCCCTGCATTGCTGGAATCTTGCTAAAAGCAGTGTAAAACCAAAAACACTCTCTACAAAAGCTCAAACCAGTGTAATGATTATCGTAATTATAAGTCACCAATTGATCAGTAAGTGCTTTCTCAAACAACACAGAGATACTATGCTGGGATATTTTATTGTTTGATTTATGTAAATGAGTCAATTTTTTCTGTTAACCACTTATGATAAAAAATGCTTGAAAGTGTTTTCACATCGGATTCACCTGGCAATGTCATTTGAGCTATTTAAGGAATAAAACTTCCAACTTTATTACCTCAATACAAATCTGCCTTTGAAACTAAACTTTTATCGAAAAAATAGGCAGTTTAGGCTAGTGATAAAAGAGCTAGAAGAACTTGAGTTGGCCACACTGTTATGTCTTGTAAGGAAATTTGGCTGTAAAAGACATCTGGGTTTGTTGAAGGTTTGAAACAGAGAGGGTATAAAAACACATCTGAAATAGGACCAGCTCCGATTTCAGTATAAATAGAACTTTCTTGTGGCTGGGATTTAACATGCGACTGGCCTTGTAGAAAAGGGACACAAGCATGCTATTTTTAATATTTCCTGAACTTTAAATATTTTTGTGAAATAGTTCGTAATTGTGAAAATGAATTTGCTGTTGAAGTCATGATTCAGTTTGATCCCAATTAGAAGTGGCAAAAACCTTCAAAGAGAACTGAAAGTTCTAGTAATTGGAACAATAATTTTGTGTTGCTTTAGCGTGTTTATGGTGCTCTTCTTATTGGGAGTCCGAACAAGGCTTGTTTATTTGTTGGAGTTAGTTCTGCCGATCAGTATCTGTGATTTGGTTTTATGAATCTCAGAGAGCTGTCTGAGTGGAGAAAGATATCTTTTATTGCCTCTTTGCTGTGCAGAGCTACCAAAGTATCTCACAGCTTACCTCATCAAGTAGAGGTCTTTTCAAACCATTCCATTTTAACACATGTATGTATCCTACCTGGGATATTACATATATGTATACAAGTCTGATGCAGTGAGGAGTGTTGATTAGTGTTGGTTTTGAAGTATTTCAGAATCGATGTACCCAGACAGTTAATAAACAGTTTTGAATAGTCTATGTATTTTAGAAGCTGTTTTATGAGTATCATATTTTATTTGTTGTTTAATGCTACATTTAGTTACACCCCAGCTATATAGTGGCAGCCTGTAAATAATCAAGTTTGAACCAGACAATCCAGTGATCATCATCATGGTCATTGATTTGGGATATGATGACATGTTTCTCAACCATCCTATACCACTCATCGACACCTTCACCTGCACTCACACCCTCACCCACACCCACACCCTCACCTGCTCTCACACCCACACCTACACCCACACCCTCACCTGCTCTCACACCCACACCTACACCCACACCCACACCCACACCCACACCCACACCCGCATCCATACCCATACCCAGACATACACCATATATGAAATAGAACCTGCCTGACAGTCTGTTACCTGGTAACTTTTGGAATTTTTTAAAAAAAAATTCTTATTTCATACACTCCACTTAAACCTTCACTTGCGCCCGTACCCACAAACCTGTAGACCATCTCTGTATGTAATGGTGTAATGCATGCATTAACTACCTGGAAAATGAGAGGTCAATGGTTTGATTTCCAGGCAATTACATACCATAATACGTAATTCTGGTCACACTGGCTCACACTCGGCATTAAGGATAAAACAAGTCCTAGTCAGCATGTGTCTGAGTAGGATGATATCCAACATATGTCCGTGGGATAACAGTATAATAACAGCAGTTGTTGAGAGTAATGCAAGCAGCTGTATCACACATGCAGTCATCGTCACCTTTTGCTAAAGCAATAACCTTGACGTGATGTTGTCGTGACGTTAAACTCTGTCACCTCACCTTGCTAGAGGGCTAAATATGGCATGTAATGCTCCTCGCTCACCATGTCCCCATATCAAATAGATGACATTCCAAACAACTGCTAACAGTAATATTAGAACCATGGACGCTCATTAGACGAGATCTGATGACTGTGGAGTGGCCATTTCTTTTCTCACATTTGTGTTTTCACGTGGTTAGGAAATATCATAGTTGAATAAAAGGGTAGCTGTCTCATTACCACTTAAAAGAGGAGGGAAGTGTCTTAAATGGTCCATGGGACATTAACCTGACGAGGTTTAGTTCCAGCTGCTTCTTTGAAGGGACCTGATGGGATCTTAATGAACCTTACCTCTCTCAGGGGACAATGTGAAACCATGCTTTTGTAACAAAGTGACAGAAGAGCTTTAAAAATAAGTGTCTGATTACGCAAACTACATTATCAGACTGTAAGGAAACAGCTCAATTTGATTAAATGTTTATGATAAAATATTTGGCTTCCAGGATGTTTTGTCTGTACCAGTTCTAATTGTTTCTTTTAAATTTTAATGGAGTCATTCATTGTCGTCAAATTAATTTATGTTACCTCACACATAAATGTCTTTTTTTGATAGGTTAAACACCCTTCTGTTGTTATCAGTGTACCACACGTACAAGCGAGGTATGTTGCAATGTACCCAGCTGCCAATGGCAACTCATTTGGTACTTCATGGTAGTACTTCATTATCTCAAATAACATTGATTCATATATGATGCATGGAAATTTGCTGATGTTTTGCGTCAACAAATCAATGGAAGGGAGATAGCTCTTAATCTTTTTTTCTTGTTTCGTTTACAAAATGTAGCAATGGCTATGAAAAGATTTACCTTGCATTCCAATGAAAACATTTTTGACAAAACGTTCAAATGAAGTCACTGTGAATATTAAGAGGGTCAGTTTCTCTGTGACGACTTTACTAAGACACTACCTGAAGGAATAACAGCAATCGAATCGTTTAATTGATACAGGTTGACTGAAGTGTACAGCCCGATGCCTATGTTTCAAACAGCTCAAAATTAACATTGAGGTGTTCGGTAAGATAAATGCATTGTTCACTGGTCTCTTGGGCTCATGGATTGATGTACTGTTGATGTTTATGTTCCCCTTGCCCTTCAGACTTGGGGAACATCAGCAAACATCAAGGGTACATCAACCCATGTTACCTCCCCACCACCACCACCACCACCACCCATTTGCCAGTGAACACATTGTAATGTTTCATGGATTTAGCATAAGACTCACAGACACTGAAGCATGTAAAGGCCAGATGCAGGTCAACTGTACTATGTCATTTCATTATGAATGAATCATTATCTTTTGTTGCTGGTGTTAGTCATTCAGAAAGTTTCCTCATATTGTCATTGGCCACAGGAGTGAAGTACATCCTTGGTGTGTGGCTGTGAATCTTTTGTTGGGATGGCATTCAACTGTAGGTGGAAATGTGTGAAAAAGTTTTGATGTAAGACATGTTGATGGCCTACAATACCTTAAATGTACTGAGGCATGAATTATCAATGGCCGTGTTCTTTGCCCGTAGGTTGCCTGTAGGCCGACATGACACGTGACATGTTTTTCTGGCACGGGCATTTCATGTCTGCTACAGTTTACAATACAGGGTGAAAACAGCTTGTTTAATGGTCTGAGGTCTGTCAGTGGGGTGTTTGATATCAGAATGGTCTGAAGTTCCAGATGGCTTATGATCTGTGATTGGTCTTAGGTCATGAGTGACTCATTAGGTCCCCAACTGTTGCATCACAATTGGTCCCCATGTGCTCTTTAAAGGTTTAAATGATCTAAGGTCAGGTGTTATCTGTCAAGTCCTTAAAGGGTCTATTTCTACCTGATTAATGGTCTGTTCCAACTCAGAATGGTCTATATAGCTGTGAGTCATCTGTTAAAGACCCTGACAGGTTTGTTCAATCAATCACAGAGTGGTCTGTTAGTTGTAAAAAGGATGTTAGGACCATATTTGGTGTGTTAGGTGCCAGAGTGGTCTATTAGGCTGCTGATTAGTCTGTTTGAGTGGTCTAGTAGGTCCCCAAGTGGCTAGCTGTCTCTATTTGTCCAAAAATGTGATCTGTCCTGATGACTCTATTGGCATATGTTGTTTTTTTAACTTGTCCAGCTCTCCCTTTAACTCCCTGTACTTTTCCTGACCTTGCTTAGAATTGGACTCCAGCAACCTATGCTAACACATCAGACTCACTGACTTGGTTGACACATCAGCGTATCCCAAATGCATAGATCGATGCTCATGATGTTAGTCACTCATGAACTTGATCGGTTGTAACTGCCACTGTATAGCTAGAATTTTGTGTTGTAGTGATGCATGAAACAACAAACAAACTATAAACAAACAGAGCATGTGTATCAAGGACAGAGCTCTGTGCAGGCACTAAGTACAAACTCCACCTGGCTGTAGAGGATGTAGGTGTCTGACAGTCTATTGTTAGCTCCATTGTGGACTGGGAGTCAGGTGTTTCCCTCCAGTGATGCATGGCATGGGGAAGAATGATCAACACCTCACATCTGTACCTCTGTCAAAGGTGTCAGCGGCAATTGTGTTGGAATTGTGGGAACGATAGATATGAAGTATGCTGATTGTGAGAGGTCGTAAAGGGACGTACATCTGAGGTTACTATTTAAGACACTTCATATTGGAGTGGATATGGCTTGGTTGTGTTTTCTTAAGAATAAATGTAACTTTTTTTCAAGTTTGAAAACTTGAATTAGGATTGCATGTTGACTTTTTTTTTCAGATTTTATGTTTATTATTATTATTATAGTAAGTCTACAACCATCGATATTTACGTGAATGGATGTCTGAAATCTGCTTATGAGAGCCAGTTACGATCGGGGTTGAAATTGATTTTCAGCAACTCATCCTTATCGTACGAGCTGACTGACTTTATGACATGGTTAGACTCACAGTTGTAGTCTACACTTGACATTGTATCCCAATTATGTAAATTAGTGCTCATGATGTACATCACTGCCGCCATGTAGCTGGAATATTGCTAAAGGCGAGGTACCACATCTGTCCCAGTGTACAAAGTTATATCTGCTGTTAGACTTTATACTTACTCTGTGTGGTCACTGCACATCAGAACTGACTCATAAAATCAGTTTTATTAATTTTATTCAAAACTCCAAAATATTTCCCACATCCATTTTAGCCTTGTCAGAGGTGGTCTGTGTTGGAAACCCGCTAATATCTGAGTTAGAATCGATCTCCAGTAACCCATGTTAGTACTAACAGGCGACTAACTGGATCAAGTGGTCATTCTCTCCGACTTCATTAACGCCCATGATCGTAGTCCAATTGTGAAGATTGCTGCCCATGCAGTAGATCACTGAATTGTCTGGACGAGACTCGATGATCTGCAGACCACCACCATATGGTTAGAATATTTTTGAGTGCCGCGTGAAAGTAAAGTCACTCACTTTCACCCTGTGTGGCAAATTGCAATGTATATAAAATAGGCAATAGGCATAGTTGTTCATGAAATGTTTGTGTAAGATATTTTTCAAGAATATTTTTGTAAATGTTTTTTTTACCCTGTAACATATGGACCCTTTTGAAATATGTCGTCACTAAAGAATCAAGAAAAAACCTGTGAGTGAACTGAATCTGGACCAGACAGTGCAGTGATCAACAGCATGAGCATCGATCTGCCCAATTGGGAACCGATGACATGTGTCACCAAGTCAGTGAGCCTGATCGCTTGATCCCGTTAGTCACCTCTTACAACAAGTACTCTTCGCCTCTTATGGCAAGCAAGGAAAACCCTATGAGTGATTAGCATATTGACAATTTTAATCGAAATAGTTCAACAAAAGCATGATCATTTGCGACAGGTTTCTTTGTTTACTAAACTCTGACAGTTAAAATGTAGGTACTTGTCAATATAAGTTGATTGACAGATTGCATGAGATGACTGTAAAGGTGAGAGAGTGCAGGTGACTGAGAATGATGCATCAGTTTAGACACAACCTGTGTCATTTAGAGTGACCTGTCCTCAGATTGGTTTGGCAAGAGACCTATGTCTTAGTGGAGGCAGGAAATCGTGTGAGACATCCATTGTCTCACAGTTCAGATCAAGTCCATGTCTGACAGCAACAGGATATGCATGGATACGAGATTGATATGATGTCACATCAGTTAGCAGTGATACATTGTTTTTAAGTTGAAAGAGTAAGATATGAGAAAAAAATGAGGGTGGGACTGATGTGGATGTTAGACTTCGAGTTGGAGAGATGGTTGGACTTGGAGTCAGAGAGGGCCTTAGACATTTAGACTTGGAATCAGTGAAGAGTGTTGCAGTCAGGAAGGGGGTTTGAGACAGTGAAGGGGACTGACTAGGATTTAGGGAGGGGTTTGGACTTGGAGTAAGGGAGGGGAATGGACTTGGAGTCAGTGATGGGGTTGGACTTGGAGTCAAGGAGAAAGATGTGGATTATGAATTCCATATTGAATGATGGGAAATCTTTTCTCTAGGGGCAGAGGACTAGCTTAGTGGTTAAGGGGTTTGCTCATCATGCCAAACATTCAGATTTGATTCCCTGTGCGGGTACAATGTGTGAAGCCCATAGCTGGTGTCTCCTGCCATGATATAACTGGAACATTGCTGAAAGTAGTGTAAAACTCTCATTCACTCTTTTCTTTATTTGAGAGGATTAGTGTCATGACCCCATCAATTTGAAATGCTGAATGCATGCACAATTTAGGGAGCAAATTACAGAGTTTTGCAGATCTGTCTTCATAGTCCAGGTTGTTGAATGTGGAATTTATTTTTGAGGCAAATAACAAAGAAGTTTGTTGGTATAACTTCATTTGAGAAGTGACGTCCCCCGTCTCCTGAATACTTATCAGTCTCACCATGGGTAGTGGTATAGCTGCCATGCTTTCTTGTTAAATTGAAGATTTGGTTTGGATTGCTTTGATGAATCAATTGATAATGTTCTTAGTGCCACAGCAATGCTGAAAAGGGTTCCCAAGCCAGGGCTGTCAGTTTGAATCTGGCTTTGCATATATTAAGGGTCCATGTTTGTCATCAGTGTATCCATACTTGTGAGTTTCACCAAGGGGGTGGAATGCTGGGGTAGTTGAGTGGTTTGAGTGTTTGTGCATCACACTGAAGACCCAGGTTCAATTCCTCACATGGGTTAATGTGTGAAGCCCATTTCTGGTGTCCCTCATCTTGATATTAATGGAATATTGCTTAAAGTGGCGTTAAACCAAAGTTGCTCACTTGGTCACTAAGGAAGTACATAGCAGAGTCATGCATCACTTCAGGGCTTTCCTTCTACATTGAAATGATGTGATGTGATGTGATGTGATGTGATGTGATGTGACTGGAATTCTGTTAAAATTGTGTTAAACCACACTCACTGTAGCAACTGCCCTTGTAAACTAATTGCTTGTCCCAGATATCCAATTGATATAAATACAGTCTGCTATAAGCTAATCATCTTATCAGGAAATAGGTCAGATAAGCTATGAACAAACACGTTCTTATGAAGAGATAAGAGTTGTCAGTGTTGAAATAGACACATCTATTGAAGGGAAATCCAGCACTCAAATTAACATATATTTGATAAGGACATAGTCAACAAGAACAGTAGTAAGTAATGTAGATGCTCTAAGGGCTACCAAAGTACAACCCTGCAAGACTCGTGGGGAGATGTTGTTTGCCTGAGGAAATATGGCAAACATATTTTAATAAAAACTGCTTTGTAGGTTTCTTTCAAATTCATGTGAGGTTGCAGGTGTTTATCTTGATATGCTCCACATGTTCTATGGGAATATATACAAGGATTTATAGGTCCACGTGACCTTCCTACCTTGAAATACAAATAGGTCAAATTGCTCTCTCTGTGCTTGCGTGCTTGCGTGCTTGCGTGCATGCGTCGTGCATGCTTCCACAGGGTGCTTTTGCTTTTGTTTGCAATAACGTTAATTATGGCATGATGGAACTGAATAAAAATCAGGTCTTCTAAACCGACCTGAATTTGCCCCTTCGTCAGTTGATGGGGGTTTACAAGTATGTTTTTCAAAATGGCTACCAAACAGACAGTAAATTGGATTTTAAGTGTGTGAATTTGTTGCTTCCCTGTTCTGGATGTTCCTCGGGAGAATGGTTACATTGGGAGGAAATGCATTCTGACAGAATTTAGATGTCAAAATGCAAATGTCAAATCAGCCTAAAATTCAAGATTGACCACTCTTAGATCTGAAATGTATTGCTTTTTTTAAAAAAGTATGCCTAACAATGTGGAGACACTGCGTATAATAAAAAAGTTAGGTTAGTTTCTCACGCTCTAAACATTTAGATTTAAAATGGACACTTTTTCTTTTTTCAGTGGCACTGTAGATTGCTATCCCATTATGCTGATCTCTGAACAGTGGGGTATGAGCTGAAAGAAACCGATTTTCCCATCAGAACTCAATCCCAAAGAGGTGCACCTCATTCAACAGAGCTGAATACAGAATGTATATTCTCTGACAGAATAGTGCACAGATGTTTTGGATAAACCCTATACACCATTGACTCAACAGTGCATATTTGGGCTCAATAAGTTACAATGACATGTACATGCTGTAAAGTTTTTTATTACATATAGTGGGTATTTTATTGTTATGTGCGTCTTTCAGTTCATACATGAATTACATGAGCATTATAGCAACTGTACATTATTCGATTCCTTTTTATAGCTATGATGTCATTGGTAATGAATAGCAACAGCCAGGGTTGTGTTCTTTGTCAGGGATGATTGTTGCTATTAGCTTATAAGAGTAACAATTATTTCTTTAAGAACACTTTTAGCTTTGCAGGGGCGCATACAGCTTTTTGAGAACGAAGGGGTGCACACATCCTTTTCACCCAAGTTTCAATGGTCATTTAAGTAAATTTCAGGACAAAACGTGTTGCTTGGGATGTTTATTAGATTGAACTGTGATGCAACAACTACATGGCTTTGATCTGATATTCAGACACATTGAAAAAAAAAAATGTTGTTTGACAAATTTTAAGCATCTAAACCTAATAATGAGTGCTCACATAAATTTCTGATAGTTGTTATTAAGGTGCGGGCAAGTGTTCTGATAATTCCTTGGACACAAATATAATCATTTAAACAGTGGATGAATCAGATTGTCAAGGACTTGAATCAGACCTTTGCTGCTATTGTTTAATGTGCAGAGTTTTGTCACTTACTTGGTCTAGGATTTGCTGTTTTGGAGTTCTACAGAGTCCAAATTTCAAACTGGTAAACGTCTCAGCTGAAAACCTGTGCTCATCATTCATTTCTCTAGTAGGGATAGGCATAGACTAATGATTAGTCTTTAAATATGTATAAAAAATCATATTCAGAGTTTAAGTGCGAGTCTACATTTAGAGCTTCAGCATTGCAGGTGAGAGCAAGGCAGAAAGGAACATAACATTGCTCCTGAACTGGGAGACAGGCTAGGATAGGCACTGCCACTTGTCTGTTAGTCCCAAATTGGTAACAGTCCTAATTGCTTAGCTGTGTTTTTGCCATAATTATTTTGGGAAATTATTATTATTTTTTTTATATTCTAATTATTATAATTATTATTAATTTATTCTAATTTAATATTATTATAATAATTATAATTAATTATAATTATTATTGTATTATTATACTATTCTTTACCTGGGAGTAGGTGATAGATGAACCTTTAGACTAGATGAAGGTGATAATGGAGGCCACCCTTAGCCCTCAGTCTGTTAGTTGACATGCTGCCTTGTTTCTAAAGGCCTGAGTTTTTCATCAGATGGGTACATTGTAGTGCGTTGTCATTGTAATGTTTCAACCAAACAATTACAATACATCTTAGTTATTTGAATTTCTTAGGTATTAGACATAAAGTATTCATGAGGAAATATTCACACTTGTTACCCTGTATTCATGAAAAATATCATATTCAGCTCAAATTGTATTCCTTGCAAATCTAAAGCATAGTATATCATTATTTGAAAATGTTATTAAACATATTGTAATTAAAAATATAGTTTACTTGTACTGTCATGTCTCGTAAATCCAACAACATCCGTTGCACAGCAAATTGTCGGATGACGAGGATGTCGGACTAAATAATTTAGACTTAGTCGATTTGTTATCAACAAAAGTGTTGGATAAAGCCGATTGTTGGATAAATGGAGGTCAAATTAATGAGACTGACTATATATGTTATGCAATGTGTCTACTGCTAAAGAATAACTCTTGGCATGAGAATCAGCCATCCATTGACAATATATATTTGTCTATGCGACAGGGATCAGATAAGAGCGATTCACAAAGCCAGTCTTGATACCAGCCCTGAGGGAATGTCTCTCGGTGATATCTCATTTATACTGCCGTCAGTGATACCTTGAACATATACATTTTACCATCACCTTGACTTCATCATGTCTGTTGTTGGCAAGCCAAGACATTAGTTCGAGTGGATTAATGGAAACAGACACGATTGTCTAGGTGTCTACTAAGGATAGATTGATCTGGATTGTTTAGTTAAGAGTGTGTATGTATTGTAGGTTGTGAAGCATTTAAGTTATGCTGTTTATTGGAGTTTTTTTACTGTGCCAAGGGGTGGGAGTAGGTTTAAGGTTAAAGTGTATGTTCAGCACAATGAAGACCTGTGTTTGATTTCCCATTTAGGTACGGTGTGTGAAGGCTATTTCTGATGTCATCCTGCATGATGTTAATGAAATATTGCTTAAAGGGGAGTAAAACTCACTCACTCACTCACTCACTCACTCACTCAAAGCTGGGTAGTTACTGGACTTTATTCACTGCCAGCAAGCATTTACTGTACAGTTGCTATTGATTGTTAGCAATAATCCACTAACAATGGTTAGCCGAAATAGTGAAAAATAGGTTTATATCTTTTTATGTAAGTCCGAGATGTATTCAGAGATTTTTTGTCAGTCTGATAGCTCAGTGGTCCTTGAAATTTCACACACTCATGCACACACTCACTCTAAATTCCAGTTAATTCCAATCCTTTGACTGAAGATAACTTTACAGCAGCTGTGTACATTTGTCATGAAATTTAAATCATATTTTACTGACAAGCTCTTTAAAGGATATTAACAAGGCATTAATGGAAGAATCTGATAGTTAAATTGTATATGGATTTTACAGTACATAGATCTGAATAAATAAAATGCAATTTATCATTTAACCATAGCATGTATCTCTAGTGAGACAATGATGTTCAGAATTACCGTGATGATTGTTAATATAAACGTGACCATACATATAAACTGAAACTTTTCCCTGAATGAGTATCAAGCGTAGCTGAAAAGTCCTTCTCATGTCATAAATAGCTACACGCATGGTCTACCTCACTGAAAGCCTTGTGTTAAATGGTATGAGATCAAGCGACAGGTACTAAATGTAATAGCTACTTGTGTTCACAGGTGACTTCCCAGATATCTAGCCTGTAGACTACGCTTAAACATACCACGGTTTTCATGTGACAAATGTTTCTTCGCAGTAAGCTATTTTTAGCAACCGACCAATCGACTAGTCATGTCCCATAGTGTTGGGGATCCCGAGGACAAATTGTAGAAAACAGGGCACCTCCAGGTTTATGGTGAAGCTGAAATATTACTATGAGAAGGTGTAGGTGTATGTGAGTTTGCCTCTATGGTCTAACAGTGATAAGACTGTCTTAAATTTGGATGTGTTCTGAGTTTGGATGTCTCGTCGGGAGTAGAGCTGCTTGTGTTGTAAACAACCCCAACAGGATATATGCGGAGAAGATTGAGTTACAGAAACTCTGGAAGATATAGTCTACCTATCCGTGTTTCCTATCTGTAGCCTGGTTCTTGTGTATAGATTGCTGTATGACATTGCAGACAGAGATTGTTCATCTGTTTGCTATTCCGTGTTGCTGGCTGTGTGGATTAACTTTGTGAATCTGTAATTGCTTCTGTAGGACTGGGTCTTGGTAGTAGCATGAACTGTCTGCAAATTTGGAGCAGCAGGCGGTGTGTGGAGTTTGTAGACGTTGGAGCAGACGGCACTTTGATTTCTGCCACATGTTGTGTTGTGGTGTGTTAGATGAAGAGGATGTCTGACAGTTTCTGAGGATATTCAGTGACAGATATGTTGTTAGCATGATTCACACAGGACAAGGTTAGGAACAATTGCTGCATTGTGTTGGATCTTCTTTCGTCAGATGGCCTCAACATCATTGGTAAGATGGAATACAAACATGGTTAAGTATCACGATTAATACATGAACAGTTAGAATAAATAATTGATTATGACTTATTATGACATATCATAACAATGTGAGTATGGGTCATTAGTGAACTGTCAACAGTTGTCAGACACAGCCAGAGTTTGCAAACTACTGAAAATTAGTCCCTGGAAAGTGTAAACACATCAACTTTCTAATGATTTTTATTATTTAGTTAATTATCAAAATCTGATGGATATATAAGTTCAAGCATGGAAACTATATTCAGTACAGGCACCAATATTCATGGAAGTACCAAGGTGGCATGTTTGTTGGATACTGTGACAAACTTTTTATTGTGTTTGTTTTCTGTCATCACAGTATATAGAATAATCTGCAGAGAAAATATGTTCAGCACAGCTAAAGGATGACTGAAAAAGATCGCTATGACCTTTTGGCTTTAAAAGCCTCACTTGTTTACCTGAAGATGTGACCCAGAATGGTGGTGTTTTGCCACCTGTATTGCGCATCTCGTTAAGGGATGGCAATACCGTCATCACCAGGTAACTATCAAGAAGAGATAGTCACCTAGTGGATTCAAACAATCAGCTTGACATGGAGATCAGATGAATAGTTACTGTTGTGGACACATATTCAAGTTATTGATGAATGGGATTTAATAACATGATCATCCTGAAACATTATTTTATTTATGTGAAGTTTCCTAAATTATAGTTATAGTAAGCTGAATGCTTGCCAATTGGATCACATTTTCATCGTGAAATGTTGGTTATAAATAGCAGTTAGGAAGATAGCACATTGCCTGTGAGTAGTGAGATAGGAAATTGGGTTATCACAAGTAAAGAAATAAAGTTTCTTTGATTCGATATCTGTAACATGAATGTTTCAAGTTTCCATTTTGGATGATAAGTTTGATTGGTTTCTTCATTTAAAGAAAATTTGAAATCAAAAGATTTTAAAATTTGTTTATTCTGTGTGTAGATCATAATTCAAGATGAAACAAATTTGTTTGGGTTTTTGTTACACAAATAATTTTTTCAGATGTAGCTCAAGTGATAGAAATGCAAAAGGGAGTCTTTGTGGTGACTATGTTGTAAGGCATGAGGATGGCATGTGTATTTAAGGTTAGATAATATAAATAAATAGAGAAGAAAGAACCATGACTTGAAATAAACAAGGGGGTATATACTGAAAAGAAAGGTGAGAAGTGACAACATATTCAAACAGGCAGCAAGGTGTTTTGAATATTCAAGGAGAGCTACATTGGTTGTTGGATCAATACATTTTAACCTGAACAATTCATACAAGATAGTACTTTCACAGTGAAAATGTTTAAATATTCCTATAGAAGTAATAATATTATCTACGATAATCAATCTATATCCTAGGGCAAAATATCACTTTATCATGGTGACGTGATGTCACAATACCATGACGTCACGATCCTTCAGTCAGGTTGGGTTCTATATGCGGCAACGGTGGGTAGTCAGCCGATGTTTGAAAGTAGATTTAGGTTTATTTTCCTCAATTTAACAGACTTCGGTAATAAACAATATTATATTCATGCCCATGACATGCTATTTTTACAACACTTGTTCCCAAATGTTGGTATATCCCTTGATCTCACTCGGGAAATACCAACAGTTAGGCACTCGTGTCGTAAACATAGTATGACGTGGGCACGAATATAATATCCTCTTTATATTGATTGGGCATGGTTTGTGCTCAAAGTCAACATAGTTCGATTTCAGGACTCTGGTCCTTGCCTTGCTATTGAATGTTTTTGTGCAGATCTACTGATTCTGTGAATACATGTCATTGAACCTCTTTTATGTTTTCAATGCTCATGATATCGTCACAGGGTTGACTGATTATATGCTCATTGTCCAGCATTGGATTTGTATTGTGTGATTATTTGGTGAAATGTAAGATGTCATGTCATAATGACTTCATTGATCACAATATCATTTATGTATATTTACAATGGGGGGCAGTGGTGTAGTCTAGTGGTGAAAGCACCCGCTCATCATGCTTAAGACGCCAGTTCGATTTCCCATTCCCACATGGGTACAATGTGTGAAGCTCATTTCTGGTGTCCCCCACAGTGATGTTGCTGGAATATTGCTAAAACTGGCTTAAAACATTTCTTACTCACTATTTACACATTGACACGTTATACAGTAAACTACAAATCATAGAAAAAGCAGGACCACTCATTTTCAGTCGTTTTACTGTAGTTATACACATTTCAGTTTAAATATACAGCATCGGGAGCCTTGTGGTTAAATCGGTCACTTGTCACACCGGAGACCAGAGTTAAATTCCCAATTCCCAACATGGGTGCAATGTGTGCAGCCAATTTTTGGTGTTATCCCCCTGTGATATTACTACTATATTGCTTAAACTCACTCACACAGGGATCCTCAATAGTTCGTTGTTTCAGACAGATGGGTATGAATCTAGTTTAAGAAGCAAGTGAGTCGCGTTTAGTAACACTTTTTTAAGTTTTGCATAACGTAGAACTATTCTTTGACAACATTTATGCTGCATTCACTCACTTTTCACTCTTTTGTCAGGTGAAGATAAAAACTTCATGCAAATATATCAGATGTGTCCGCGTCTTCAGCCGCTGTTGAATTTATAGGTGTCATTGTTAGCTGAATACATTACATGGAACCTCTTCCTAGCTGTCTCGAGAATGTTTCGTAACCGTGGAGGGACAAACTATCATGTAAAGTGTCTGTGTGGAATGTGAACCCACAGATTTTATTGATAAGCTTTCAATCAGTCAGAGATAACTGCATGAGCTGTGAATCTGAGTGAATGAAAAGTACAATGGGCAATGTCAATCCTCGAATTTCAAGTAGATAAGAATTTCAAGTGTGTTGGTCATTATTGTGACAGTGTTGTCCCGGTTAGCACTTTAAAGATGTCAGATTTATACTGCGGCATATCTTAGTGATGACTGGCTGCCTTAGTTCACTTTTTTCTCCACTAGACTGATCGTCACATTTGTGTGATTTCCTTGTTACTTTAAGTGTGCTCATTTGTGCACATGGGTAGATTGGAATATGTTTGCCAATGTTAATGTTATACTGTTTCAATGCATAATTTAATATGAGTCACTGCTTGTGAAAGAGTTTGTGTAAGTTGTTGCCTTGTATGACATTAACACTGTGAAATTTCGTTTATTTTATTTTCCCTTTTGACGTCATTGAAATAGATTTTATGATCAAGATGTATGAGGTAGATCTTTTATTCAAATGCAGGTCCCAACCCTTAAATAAATGTCGCACGACTGAATTTATGTCTGCTGAATAAAATTACGATTGTATTAGAACAAATATGATATGTGATTTCCTATTTTGAAGGTGGGCCATAGGATTAGATGAGTATTTGAAGTATTTGTTCTTCTCGTGTTCACCTCCCAGCATGGTAATAATGCTTGAAGCTCATTATTGGTTCTTCTTTTGAAAACATGTTAAAGGAGGCGTGATAACTTGATCATACACTCTCATATACACTGTAGAAAACTATTCATCAACACAGTGACTCTTTCAATTTAGCAATTCTGTAATGTCATAGGGTCACTTTTGATCCAGTCTTGAAAGGTTTTATGATTTAGTGTGTCGAGATACATGTCATGGAAGTTCCAAAAGCTGTGGGGTTCAATGCCATGAATTGCCCTGAGTATGTTTCCAGTTCCCCAAAGTGATCGTAGTCCTGAGATGACCTTATGTCCTATACTTAAACATAGACTTACGATTGTCGAAGCACTATGGTTGCTTAGAAGAACGGGACCCTGGTTTATGGTACTGTACCCGAACTTATAATATAAGCTCAGAGAGACACATGAAGATCTGGGTTAAAACTGATCTTCTGCAAGTCATGTTTGTTGAGAGTGAAAATAGTTTTTCGTCATGCTCAGCAATTTTCCAGCTATATGGTGGCGGTCTGTATATAATCACGTCTAGACCAGAGAATCCAGTGATAAACAGCTTGAGCATTTATCTATGCAGTTTGCATATAATGACATCTGTCAGTGAGTCTGACCGACCATGTGATCCTGTTAGTTGCCTCTTATGACAAGCTTGGGTAACTGAAGGTCAGCTTCATGGGTCTTGTTCTAAGAGACAACTAATGGAATCCCAATTTTTTAGATTGATGCTCATGATGCTGATCACTGGTTTGTCTGTTTCAGAATTGCTTATTTAAAGAATGACATCATATAGATTTAATATTGTTGAGAACAGCATTAAACAACAAACAAACCAAATGTTCATGAATGTAATACACATCTATGACAAAAATTACTTCATGAATTGCAACTCACATGTAGTTAAAATTTAGTTTACAAAAAGGCAACGCCACTCACTTTTAATGAAAATCTTTTGAAGCAAGTTACCCACAAATATGGCTGCATTACAAATATTGCTGCAATACCAGGGTTGTGCATGGAAAGAAAGGTTTTTGTATGTGAAGGAAGGGTTTTGTATGTAAAAAGAGGGTTTTGTATGTAAAGAAAGGATTTTCCATGTTAAGAAAGGATTTTGAGTAAATAAGGGTTTTTGTAGGTGAATGAAGAGTTTTATATGTGAAGAAAGGGTTTTTATGTGAAGAAAGTGTTTTGCATGTTAAGAAAGGGTCTTATAAAAAAAAAGTGTTTCACATGTAAATAAAGGGGTTTGGATGTGAAAAGAGGGGTTTGTACGTTTAGAAAGGGTTTCGCATGTAGAGAATGCTTTTTTCTTTTTTCTGAAGTATTATTATTTTGACATCCATACAAATCTCTGTGGATCTGAAATCTCTATCAACATATGCATGGGTATGAACAGACAATGGTGCTAGTTGCGGTCAATATATCAATAAATATATATAAATACCATCTGGAATATATCTTGACGAACACATTTATTATCTACTTGTTACTGTGGAAACTAATCTGATGACAAACATATGGCATAATGGTTCAGTGTTAGCTGTCATATTTTTGAAGTCAGAGTCATAAACATGTAATTCCTTCACTGTAATACACGTGTATTGAAAAGATACAATCAACTGGAAAGCTTTGTAGAACTAGTAGGAAGGTGTATGACCTTTGGAAGACCAGTACTGAAAGGCTACATAAACACAACTGACCATACAAGATGATGTCCAGTCAAGCGGGAGTGGTTTTGTTGTCATCTATGGGCTCTGATTGGTCACTTTTCCAATTTGTTCCTATCATAAGTTTTGACAAACTGGTATGGACTTGTATTTGTTGGTTTTATGTGACTAATATGAGTTATGGTATTTGTGTTACCTTGAACGTTGTTAACCTGGCATTATTTGGAAAAAAACTCATCATTTTATTCTTTCCTTGATCAGGTTTTTAACAAATGTCTTTAATTTTGAAAGGCTTGTGAAAATGACACAATACATCAAATTCTGTTTTTCTCACGTTAGACTAACAACTAGTCCCTGAAATGAATATGTATTACAGAGTAAAACTGTACTTTGTTGAAAAAATGAAATAATATGAAAAGGATTCTTGAGACTTTTTTTCATTTTTGGAGACACTGAAGCTGTAGAAGTCTAGACTTGCCATATTTTGTAGAGTCGCGTGGGCTTTCTTGGATATATTTACTTCAGGGTCTGTATGACATAGTATTGTCATGTGTGCCTGGTTGAGATTTTTGGATAGTTTCACATTGAGAACCTCCAAAGATCCTGACGAGGAATGATCTGCTGTAATCCATGCTTGTCCTGAGAGTCGACTAAGAGATCAGGTGGTCAGGCTTGCTGACTTCTTTGACACATGTCATCGGTTCCCAGCTACACATTTCGATGGTCATGATGTTGATCACTGGATTGTGTGGTTCAGACTTGATTATGTACAGACCACCTCCATTTAGTTGAAATTTTGCAGAGTTCAATGTTAAAAAACAACTGAACAAAAACAGTTCAAGTCAAGGGATACTTAATTTTTCCTTTATGCATGCAGTGGCATGCTATAACTGATTGGTCTCACAAAGTAACAATGTATTCTTGAAGTAAACAGGGGTGTTGGAGTAGTCTGGTTGTGAAAGCATTCACTTGTCACACCAAAGACTTGGGTGCAATCCCACACATGGGTACAATATGTGAAGCCCATTTCTGGTGTATCACGCCGTGATATTGCAGGAGTATTGCTAGAAGTGGTGTAAAACTAAACTCCTTCACTTTGAGTAGTCGTGTTAAAGAGGTCACAGTATGGTCATATTCTAGTATTATTTTAAAGTACTTAAAATCCTGATACTATATATGTATTACATCCGGAAAACCATCCCAAGAGATGGTGCATGCCAGTTTGACCTACTGTGTATTCCTGACTCGTCAGCTGTCTTCATGCATGTCATAACTGTCAGAAAATGTACTTCTGACATAAATCTCTTCACCCACCTTTTGCCTTACCTGTCCTAACGACATTAGCATGTTATATGCATCAGGTAGACAGGTGTACCTTTGCGGAGCATACTTAGATGTGCCTGGTAGTGCATATCACGGAATGCATAAATGTCACTGACAGGGGTAGCATTACATGTGAACATGATTTGTACCATGGACTGAAATCAACAGTGATTCTCTGAGACATGCTTGTATTGACAGAAGTATGTCACAAATGGAAATTTGGCTGAATAGGTTCGCAGCCTCCTGAAGGAGCTGGCTGAGGTAGATATCATGATGATACACGAACAGAAATCGCCTTTGTCATTAGGTTCTGTAACTCCTTTCATGATGATAAGTGACTGTAAAACCTTTCATGGTGATAAATGACTAATTGCTTTCATGATGACAACTGTCCTAGGTTTCTTGCTAACTGTCTATTGTAGGTTTCTTAATAATTGGCTGTTATAGTTTTCATAATGAAAATCTGACTAGTGGCTTTCATAATAAACTATCCGTAGTGATTTTTGTAATGATTAACTGGTTGTAGTGGTTTCCGTGATGATGAACTCTGTATACAATGCATACATGTAAGATGTTATTTTCTAGTGATTATTTTGAATACAACAGCCCCGTTTCACCATCAGCTAATGGTTGTCAAAGAATGATAATGATTGGAATTCTCTTGAACCAGATGATTTCTTCAGCACAAACTCAGAGTTGAACACAATTGTGTTTATCTGCCAGTCAATACATGTCTATGCATATGGTTGCTTACATAAACACTAACACAAGATAGTGATACAGTGGCACTGTATTTGATACAACTGTGGTTTGGACATCAATTTGCACTGTTTGAGCAACTGTTTTCAAAGAAATATCATTTCGAAAGCATTTGATAAGTTTTGGTCAAGTCAAATCCTGACAGTTGAGTGGATGGTGGGGTAGCCTAGTGTTCACTTGTCATGCTGAAGACCCTGGTTTGATTCTCCACATGGGTACAATATAACTTGTTCACTAGTCACAAGAGAAGCATGCGTTGATGTACCCTTGTTTGTTCAAGTTCCTTGAACCTGTGGGAATCAGCCCTCAAGGAACATACACAAGAATCGAGGGTACATCAAACCATCGCGCGCCCCCCCAGGGACCAGTGAACAACATATATGTCTTACTGAACACCTCAATCTTGCAGACAACACAAGAAAAAGACATTTAGAGTTATCTAACTTCTATCAATTTGTGTTCGCAAAACATCAGTAACTTCCATGCATCATGCATGGTTCAGTGTTATATGTGATAGTGAAGTACTGCCATGAAGTACGGAATGAGTTGCCAGTGGCAGTGGGGAAAATTGCAATGAACCTCGCTTGTAAATGGAGTACATTGGAAATAATAGAAGAAAGCTTAACCAATCAGAAAATGACTTTTATGTGTGAGGTATGATAATATGTGAAGCCCATTTCTGGTGTTCCCATCATATTCCAGGAATACTGCTAGAAGCAGCATAAAACTCACTCACTCACTCACTCACTCTAAACACAGGAACTTGAAACACAAGTTATGACGGGGCTTTAGACACACTCACCAACACATACAGCTGTTTATATAGATCCTATGTTGGGAACAGCTAGTTAGCATATCAACTGGAAAAGGATTATGTTGCTGTTGAATATCACTATTGTGTTACACTTATGAAGACACAATGACACAATCTGACACCTCATCTGCTTACCTGCTGGCAACACCTGGTGACCTATAGATACAGGTATAGAAAAATACTTAACAATGTGACAGGTGCTTCGTAAAAGATAAGTTTCAATATCTGTATGATAATTCAGTTTGATAAAGGTGACATCAGAATTATTTAATGCAGAATATAATAGTTGTTGCTAGAAATTTAGTTTATTCTGAGATCACAATATATAAGTACATTGATTCAGATTTATGTTGTTTTAGTGAAACAAAAAAATAAATTTAAAAAATGTGAACAAATTTTGCTCCAATTGGTCAGTTAATTTTGAAAACTGTGATTACTAGGAATATTTGATGTACACTAATATGTTATTAAGGCCTATTCAGAGTACCAAATGCTAAATAGTCAGTTTGAGAGAGAGGTACAGGAACAATTTATGGAAATGTATGACTTGTAGAATTGAAGAAGACGTCAACTTCAGCGTTTGTTTCCTTGTATATGTCATTTTGACATGTTAGATGTTGTGTGCATTTGATTTATCCCCTCTGATATCAAATACATCTTCAGCTATTATGTCAGGTCAGAAAATCAGCAGCTTGTAAAGTAATTGATATCTTTGCACTTTTAAAAAAATTCAGATACACAGCAGATCAATTTTGTTATACAAATCATTCCATATGGCTTAATCCATGTGAATAATAAGTCAATACTTGTTGAGCATGTTTAGCAAATTTAGGAAGACCAACATTGTGATGTTTTAATTTTTCAGGAAATAATCAATTTTTGAAGTAATTGGGTGTTGCTCATGAAATGATTGAATGTAGACATATTGATGTTTAGTTAGCCATCATTTCAAAATGGCTTTTTATCTGTATATTGGCACGCTCACTCACATGTGTCTATTACAGTCCATAGCAATCACCTTCTTATATGTCATATGGGTAGCCTAGTATAGCAATCACCTTCTTACATGTCGGTTGGGTAGCCTGGTATAGCAATCACCTTCTTATATGTTGGTTGGGTAGCCTGGTATAGCAATCACCTTCTCACATGTCGGTTGGGTAGCCTGGTATAGCAATCACCTTCTCACATGTTGGTTGGATAGCCTGGTATAACAATCACCTCCTTACATGTCGGTTGGTTTGACTGGTATAGCAATCACTTTCTTACATGTCGGTTGGTTAGCCTGGTATAGCTATCACCTTCTAACATGTTGGTTGGGTAGCCTGGTATAGCAATCACCTTCTTACATGTCGGTTGGGTAGCCTGGTATAGCAATCACCTTCTTACATGTCGGTTGGGTAGCCTAGTATAGCAATCACCTTCTTATATGTCAGGTGGTTAGTCTGGTATAGCAATCACCTTCTTATATGTCGGTTGGTTAGCCTAGAATAGCAGTCATATGTCGGTTGATTAGCCTAGTATAGCAATCACCTTCTTACATGTCGGTTGGTTAGCCTAGTATAGCAATCACCTTCTTATATGTAGGTTGGTTAGCCTAGAATAGCAGTCATATGTCGGTTGATTAGCCTAGTATAGCAATCACCTTCTTACATGTAGGTTGGTTAGTCTGGTATAGCAATCACCTTCTTATATGTAGGTTGGTTAGCCTAGTATAGCAGTCACCTTCTTACATGTCGGTTGGGTAGCCTGGTATAGCAGTCACCTTCTTAAATGCTGGTTGGGTAGCCTAGTATAGAAATCACCTTCTCACATGTCGGTTGGATAGCCTAGTAGGTAATTATTAGGTCATTATGCTAAGATCCAGGTTCAATTCCCAACATGGGCACATTGGGTTAAGCCCATTTCTGGTGTCCTTTGTCTTGAAACTGCCATATGTGCTGAAATATTGCTAAGGTGGCATAAAAACAACTCATTCACTCACACTCACTCACTCACTCACTCACTGTAATAATATCTGGTATGGTGATGAGGCCTAGCGATTCGTTCATCAAGCTGGAATACTGTCAAAAGTAAAATTTCACTCACTCACTCAGTCACTGTAATAATATCAACACTGGTTCTGAAAGGCAGCTGTATGGAGTCAGAGATCCGACTTGCTTCTATGGCATAGGAACTGGGTGGCTCACTCTTGATATCAGTCACAGGTTTTTCTGGCCCAGATGCAATTATTTACAATTACTTCTGTCATACAACATGAACATTGCAAAGTGTGACATTCAACCACCGACATAAACAAATACTTTGAACTTAAGAGTTCAGAGTACATGTAGTATGTTTGCCAGTGATCATTGACAACCCCTGTCAATCAGTGTACTCTGACTGTTTACTTCTCATAAATCCTTACAGAGCTTGTTCAGCTTGCTTTGTGGAGGATAGCCCATATGTTAGACAGGGCTTGATTGTCAAGCTGAAATATATGCCAGTGTCAACTTAGTGCAGCTAAGGCAAAATGAATCAATGGACCATGTTAATTTTATCCAGATTAAGTTCAAGTACCAAATAGGTAGACAGACAGTAAGCAATGATGGGAGATCGTGTGGATTCTTTGTATTCAGTGAATAATAAGTCAAGAGTTCTTAGTGGCAGCCTTTTTTTTTTGAGCCCAGACTTGAAGGTTGGTAGTACCACTCCCCAGTGCTGGATCCTAGTAGACATACGTTCCCATAACACCATACTGTTCTACTGACTGGATCTTGGTAGAGATACGTTCCCATAACACCATACTACACTACATGACTGGATCTTGGTAGAGATAAGTTCCCAAAACACCATACTATTTTACTTGACTGGATCTCGGTAGAGATACGTTCCCATAACACCCTACTATTCTACTTGACTGGATCCTGGTGAAGATCGGTTCCCAAAAAAGAAACTACAAACTGAACCATCTAGGTAACAGCATCCATGACAAGTACATGTATTGGGCTGACATATATCGAAAAAGTAACTTTAAAAACACAAATTACTCACCAGTTCCTTAAAAACAACAGAAATGTGACAAAAGATCCCATGTTGTTTTTGCACCTTTGAAAGCATTAATCTTCCAAAAAGTCTGAAGTTTTATCATGGTGGATTCAGATGTGGAAGATCTTTCACCACCTTAAAAATTCATCATAGTATCATTGCTGACTTTTGCACGTGATTTGTCATCACGGACAACCATACTGGGCGTCCTTGTGTAGGTCTGTACTTTAGGAACATCGTGATAGGTATTTGGACTCTAGGGACCTTACATTTTGTTACTAGCTTTTCTTATGTATTATGGAAACTGAAAATTTCCTTCTATGTAAAGCAAACCAAGGTCATGCTGAAATAAAGCGATAAACACTAAAAACTGTTATTCACAACTGATTTTCTGATATTTAGACGCAACTTGATATGGGTGTTGGGAGTGTAAGTTACTTGATTTATGTGATGTGAAAACTCATGTAACATACAGTGTATGGACAGATTGCGCAAGACATGCCGTTTCCAGTCCTGCTGGGATATGAAGTCATCACTGTGTGTGATTCAGATTCAACCTGAATGACGCATAACTTAACTCCCGAAACATAACACTGCTAACATCGGACACTGAAATTCAGCAAATGTGACAAGGGCTGTGAAACTAATTTACTTCTTCATGCATTGTGACTTTGATTCTTTTTAAGGTGCTACCTGATATCCATAGTTTTTCTGATGTTGTCGTTAGCTGAAGTCTTATCTGATTTCGGAAAATTGTTATTCTGAAAAAAAATCTTAAATAAGTAGTATGTCAGGGTGTATGCATGACTTTAAAGAAATATTTTGTTTAAATGTTTTGTAGACCCACAGATAAACGACTTGTTGCTTGATGCTGGTAATGAAATGAGATTTTCCTGACAACTGGTTGTGACAGTTGTTTGAAGTAGTTTCCCAGATAATAGCAAAATGGATCTATTTGACTGTTTGGTTCAAAGAAATAAAAAGTGTCAGCAGTAGCTTTTTGTTGCCAATTGTGTACCAGTGTTGATGATGTTGAATGTTTCCTGTCTTACTAAAATATGTATTTCCCTTGTATTGGAAAGCTCTCATAATCCAGTACGTTCCTGCAGTGTAACTATGATGGCAGTTCTTTTTACAAATTCCTATCAATTTTACTCATTTGCTTGCTGATTTATCAGTTCTTTTGTGAAAATCTGTACTGTTGTAATAACATTTTTTTGTCTCACAGTCTCTGAACCATACTATTTTCCATTCTGACTTGCCCTCCCTGTAATGGTAAAGCCCTAAATGAAGCAAGTCTAGATTTCGCATGATTCGAACTCTGAATTTCTAGTCTCTGTTTCAAATTAAATTAGTTTATTTGTTGCAAAATTATATATATATTCAGTGTCTAAGTATAATCTATGATCGTTTGACTGAAGCACGTGTCCATCTCACTTTGACCTTGTTTGGATTCTATAAATAACTACAATGATAATACCTGCCCATTAACTCACTTTAGCTTTGGTGTAGCTCAGCAGTTAAAGCATTTGCTCATCATACCAAAAACCCAGGTTTGATTGCCGACACAGCTACTCATGTGTAAAACACATTCCTGATATTTCTCAGAGTGACATGAGACTTTATTTATCCACTCACTTGAAATATTGTTCCAGTGAAATTTACAGAAGAATATAACCAAGCACAATATCTTCCTCTGCTGTAAGCTTAAAAAAAAAACCCAGTCAGATAATGTTTAACGAAAATATACATCCTGCAGAAAAATTCATATTTGAATATGATATCAGGTAAATATTGAAATAGATTACTGTCTGAAAGAGGTTGTTAGTTGTTAAAATGAGATTGCTATGAATATATATTTTATTTGGGTCAATCATCTTTTCACTGCGCCTTGGCTGTTTGGTCTGAATAGGATAACCCAGTATCAGGTTAGGTATAGAGCTGAGTACACACAATCTGTTGAATTTGAGTTACCAGATATAGCAAATTAAACATATTGTCAAAAGAGTTTAATTCAAGTTTTTGAAATCTCACTTTAAAGGAAAAACAACACTTCAAACCTCCTTCATGAAAAAAATGTTTTTAGTATATTTAAGAAAAAGCATTGAAAGCAGGTCATTGCAATTTTTTTTTTATCTTCAAAATATGATTACAAATTTAGACTACATTAGTTATTAAGTTGTTTTTCCTGTTACAATGCACATAATAATTTCTTAGGGGAACATGTCAGTGATGTTTACATTATGAAGGCATGTATGTACGGTAAGATGAAATAACATCCTTGTAAGGTCCCCTTAAATTGAAAAAAAATATTAAAAACTGTTCATATGATAACTGTTTAAACACATCCATGGGAATGTAACAGAGAGATGAAAAGATCCATAGAGTCATGATGAACCAGTCTTGCAGTTTAACAAACATTATGTTAGGCTTTTCAGATTAAAGTTTTTGAGCGTTTACCTGTGCTGATTTTCACCCATAAAGGGAGATAACTAGTTTATATTGCTGTAAGAAATATTAAAAGCCATCAGCCATTGATGTAGTAAATGGAAAGTTATTTTCCAGAGATTCTTACCTCCCCTGTTTGACCATGACCTTTTGTTTTATTGTTAAGGTAGAATACCCTTGATTTAAGTGACTGTTATTTTGATTTAGACAATTTGTGTATTAGTATTCATTTAGTGACTCAGAGTTTTAAGTAGGTCAAATACCCCAAGAGCCAAAGAAAACTGCAGTGATGACCAGTAACCATTACTACTTGCATTTCATTATTGCTCAAATTATGTATTCAGTCATGCTATCAGCCACTGGTTTGCCTGGGTCAGTCTTGTTTTATACTGACTGTGACATAAAACAACACTCACTAACTCAGTAATCATGTGTTACATGTTCATACTGATCTTCCTTACTATATGACAGTTTGGAGCCTTTGTTGACAGCTCTTAAAACCCTTATGTTTTTGTAAAAATATTGATTGCAATCCTTTACAGAAATGTGTTTTTCATAAAACATGATCTTTATGTTTTCAGATTCGCCTGAAATGGATGATAAAAATCCATCAGCTGAAATCGAAAAATACCTAGCTCAGGGATTAAAATTTGGCAATCGAGAAGCTCGTAGAGTAGCATATTCCAATCTCCAGGTAAGGAAATTAATGACCTTTCATTCCAGTGGTATTTTACTGGCTGTTTCATTCCAAATGTCTTATGTCTTTCAGATGTATGTAAACAGTGTTAGTAATATAGATCTGTGATGTGAATTATTGTTCTTAATTTACAGAAAAGAAGTGAGCTTAAGGTCAAGTGTGAATATAATGGCGAGAAAAGGTGAGTGACAGTAAAATGTTACCGTGTGTGTTATGATATGTAACCTGTTCCATAAAGTAGCCACAAAACAACTTTTAGACCAGCTTACACAAATATGACATTTGTAACTGACCAATACTAAGATTGAACATTTGCACAACAGACTGTTTCTGCGTTTTCTTTTGTAAACTGAACCATGAAGATCCATGATAGAAGTGATCCTCAGCAACCCATACTCGTAAAATGTGACCAATGAGATGGGTGGTCAGACTTGCTGACTTGACTGATGTCTGTCAATTGCGTAGATCAATGCTTATGATGTTGATCACTGGATTGTCTGGTCCAGAATCAATTGTTGGATTGGAAGATTAAAGTCATTGATCTTACTTTTTGTGTTTGGCAAACTGAATCTGGTTCAAAAAGAAGCATGTCCAGAAAATGTGTCAGAGGGATTAGTCATAGTGGAATTGAGGAGAGCGGTAGCCTAGTGATTAAAGTGTTTGCCCATCCATCAGGCCAAGGATATGGGTTTTGATACCCCATATCAATACATCAATGTAATATGCAAAGCCTATGCGTCCACCAGCTGTTACCAAACTCACTCACTCACTCACTCACTCACTCACTCACTCAACAGAATTAAGGTATATCCTGTTGACCGTTTCACAAAGCTCTCGAAAGCCAAAGATCTCATAACTTTTCTTGTAGCTTTCTTACCTCCTATAATGTATCACAGACAGTGAGAAAAGTTACAAGATCTTAGGCTTATGAGAACTTTGTGAAACGGGGCTCAGGATGATCAAATGTGAGATGACAAATGTGACAAGATATATTTCTCTTACTTTCTGAGAACCTGCAGGCTATAAACATGTAGATATATGCCTGTGAAAATCAGGTAAGTACTCCAGCTGCACTTACAACAAATGAAAAGATTTTATGACACAACTGACACCAGTCACAAGTCCTATTCAGAGAGTCCTGGGAGGTAGATCACTTTGATGTTTGCTTCAATAAACACAGAATCTTTATATCTCGTAACAAAAGTTCACTGATGTTCAATTTTGAATTAATAATGGTGCTCTTTTGAACAACTCACAGGACAACTCAGCTTTTCAGAACTTGATGAAAAGTGGCTGTTTTTTGTCACACAGACAGAAGTGGAATATGAACTCTTTTATTGAGGCGCCAAAAGTCTGATTTATGAGATAAAGACATCAAAACTGGTTTGAAGAATGTGAGCTCTGAACATTAAATTTCAAGCCTTCCCCACATTAGGAGATACGATTGAATACTTATAAGACATCCACTTGCAACACTAGAAAAAAAAATTTGTATATATATAGCATGTGTTCACAAATCTTGTGCTGTCTACTATAGCAAACGGCTAGGAAAATACTGTTTGCACTTCTTAATATATCCTGAAGATTTTGTATAGACATCTCAAAATGTTCATTTTTGTTGTCAAGCATATTAATGTACAGGAACCTATTGCAAAATGAGATTAGTTTGCGTTTAATTGGAAAAGAAACATTGCATTGCTGGAGCTTGTTTGTAGGAGAAGAGTACACTGAAACCAGCTTGAAAAAATCTGCCTTGATAAACATGCCACTGTTATCGCTGCAGCAGGGCAATGACTGGTTTTTCAGGTTTTGTTTCCTGAACTGTTTACCAGGAAGATGATTTGAACACCACGGTAGATTCTTGGAAGTCCATTAATAAAACCATCACGTGTTGTCATTGAGGACAGGATAAGACTTGTTTACCGTATATAACCTTGTAAATAGTAGGATTCTGTTAGTTTCTGTTTTATGTAGGACATAGTTTATCCTGTTCTGGTCATTTGTCAAATGTCAGCTATTGTTTTTTTTTTATGTGCGAAATGCAAAATATAAAGCAACAAAAATGTTTTTGAATAAGCAAGCAATTATTAATGTATCAGTGAGTGAGTGAGTGAGCGAGTTTAGTTTTACGCCGCACTCAGCAATATTCCAGCTATATGGCGGTGGTCTGTAAATAATCGAATCTGACCAGACAATCCAGTGACCAACAACATGAGCATCGATCTGCGCAATTGGGAACTGATGACATGTGTCAATCAAGTCAGTGAGCCTGACCACCTGATCCCGTTAGTCGCCTCTAACGACAAGCATAGTCGCCTTTTATGGCAAGTAAGGGTTGCTGGAGCCTATTCTACCCCGGGACCTTCACAGGTCTATTAATATATCAACATTATTTAACTGCAGACATAGATTTATGACGTGAAGAATGAGTAATTGAAGGAATGTAGCAGGCCAGTATCAGTCTGTTGGATATACGACTTCGAGGTCAACAGGAGGTATCTCTCAGAGATAGGGTAGTCCATATGTGTAACAAGCTGGCACAGTTCTCATGATATGATCCGTGGATATGTATTGTCAACTTCAGAGTATAACTGATTATCCAACAAACAGATTCCATTGGGTTAAAAAACCCAACAAAATAGTGAGTGGGTTTAGTTTTGTGCTGCTTTCAGCAGTATTTCAGCAGTACCATGGCAGAGGTCAATGGCAATGGGTTTCAAATGTGGCCATGTGGGGAATCAAACGGGGTCTTCAACATAACAAGCAGATGCTTAAACCTCTAGGTCACCACCAATCAGTTGATATTATCCTTTGAGCAAGTTTAGCTTTGTTTGTTTTTTAAGGCTTGGACCTTAGTAGATATGGATTATGCTGCAAAGACCTATGAAGAGACAGATTAGAATTGATTTCCAGTTACTCATGCTTGATGCTTGTTGTAAGAGATGTGTAATGGGGTCGCATGGTCATTGTATCCAATTCCGTGGATAAATGTTCATGATGTTGATAACTGGATTGTCTGATCCAGGTTCAATTATTCATAAACCGCCACCATTTATCTGGCATGTAGTGTGAAACTAAACTCACTCACTCACTCGCTTGTGGTGACAAGTATCCTTTGTTCTGCTTTGGTTAGAAAATGTGCTTTGTTTATTCCACAAGTACAGCTGATCGAGGTGAGGAAGTCAGACTCTGACTGCTACTTGTTATGTAATAGAAGTGGATTAATGGGACATTGGCTTCACACATTTTGTACCCATATGGGGAATCAACCTGGGTCTTCAGTGTGGCGAAACACTTAAACCACTTGGCTACCCCATGGCTCCCATTTGAAAGAAGGGACCTAGTGACCTAGTGTATTGTTGTGCTACAGCTGTGATTAATGACCATGTCGTTGAGCGTTATTTCATAGCTGTCATAATGTTATGAGCTGTGATCTGTCAGTGATGAGAATAGGAATTTGGCATAAAGTAAAGGAAAAAGACCATGATGTGATTATTGAGAGAAAGGATTTGTTTACCTCCCTTACATTATCACAGACGTCTGCTCACTTTGACCCACATGGAGATCATTCCCTTTTGAGATCATTGTACTAATCACAGCTGGAATGTGAACATTGATCACGATGTACATATGCAAAGAAAATACTCCTAATAACATAAATTCCACAGGCCTGTCTATGAGTGCCCTCTGGCAAAGTTGAAAAAGTAATGTTTCTATTGCTGAATGGTTTGCAGTGTTGATGTTCAGTTATTTATTTGTATTAATGATCATTTTCTTCTTACTACCTGAAAGTTTAATTGTCTTATGATGAATTGTTTTTGACATTTTGCAAGAGTTGCCTCCCTTGCATGGAAAATGTTTAGGAGTATACTGATGGTTGTAGAATTACTCCCCCTTACTAAAAGGTGTAAACTAAGTGACTTAATTAACAAGCCCTCCTCCTATCCATGCTAGTACATTTTGAAGCAAAATGTTTTGCTAGGAAAATTTCAAATGAACACATTACAAACTGACCCACATACCTAAAATATGTTTGAATTTGTATTCAAATTGTGTTGTCTGATATGTTTATTTATTTAGGAGATAATCTTCATGTTTTGTGGAAAGTTCAGTTGGAACCAACTGTCTTAGATGTAGATTTTATAATGAAACAAGACAAACCACAATTTGTCAAGTCTGAAAACATGATATGAAGTAGTCAGTCATTTCTAAAGCATTCTCTGTCAACACCAACTTTTACAGTATTGAGACAAGTGTGTGGTCGCTCTGGAATGCATTGACATCATGACACTAAAGACTGTGTCACTTTACATGTGTGATAACTGAACAGAATGTACATTTTTTTTCTTTTCTGAAATTGAGGCAAAACTATGCTCATCAAGAAAAGTAATGCTCAGTGAATATTTGTTTCCTTTGATCCTGACATTCAAAATGCTATCACGACAATCATATAAGAGACCCAGGCAATGAAAAACACTTTTGTATCATTTTATAACAGTTGAGGTTATTTCAAGTGTTGGTTTGACCTGTTGATTGACCCTTACAAGTAATGGCCAAGAATGTTCTCCTTGTGGTTGCCATGGTTGTATCGCTTGAGATAAAGATAAGGACCCAATCACATCAGATGGAAACTCATAGTCTTCTTAGAAAATGGAGAGATAATAGAGAGATAAATACACGATGTTGCTTAAAATTAGTTTACTGTTTTGTTGCATCAAAGATTGACATAAAAATTAATCCTTATGATAGATGTTCACAAATCATTTGGCTGACCAGTGAATAAACCTGCTGCTTAAGTCAGTAAGGACATTTGACCAGCTCTTGGTCTAGCCTGTTTCATGTAAGGAGTAGTGGAATAGCATTATTGTTAAAGAAGTTGCTCTTGAAGCCGAAGACCCAGGTTTGACTACACACAGTGGGCACAATTTGTGAAGCCAGATTCTGGTATCCCCTGCTATCATACTGCTGGAATATTACTAAAGGAGGCATAAAACCACTCACTCACTCACTCACTCACTCACTCACTCACTCACTCACTCACTCACTCACTCACTCACTCACTCACTCACTCACTCACTCACTCGATTTTAGTTGTTTCCAAAGTGCTATGTCAGACTGGAAGTTCAAGTTTCAATCTAACACTGTCTGTTCCACAAAACTCTCATAGAATAAGACAATTAAAATGTCCACTTAGGTAAATTATAGGTTAATGGATGTTGGTGTGCATGCTAGGTACATAAATACGTTGGTCTCTCTTAGCCCATAATATACACTTGCAAGAGCTACAACACTAAGACTGTGTACTCAACACAAAGACGGTGTAATAAATGGGTTATCAGCAGTTATGAACCTAAATATTCCCAGTAGTAAGTAAGGGGATTATGTTTTCACACATGGTATAAATTACTGAGTCTAGACCGAAGGTAGAAAGTTGGCACCACTCCATGGAACACAGCTCTGTTTATAATTTTTGTAAATACATGCAGAGTTGTGTTCCTTACTAGTGCAGGATTCTCTGATATTTCTCCAAATTCCACATTTGCACCATTCATATTCCACTGCTGTTCTTGTTGGTGTCAGCAACAAATATTCAGCGTCAACATACACAAAGTGTTTATCAGTTGTTAACAATTTGTTATGACTGTGTCCTCATTTTTGAGAAAGTTTTGATTTGATTTGATTAATCATGCTTGTACTTGCTTGTGTCACTTTAAAGACTTCTGAGAGTGTCACTCATTAAAACACAGACATACTTTGAGTTCCTGAAAATGAAACAGTCCCAAACTATCCCTGTCAACAACATTCTTGCGACCAAGTCAATAAACATGCTGATAATTTAACATGTCGACATTTAAACTATTCACAAGCTTTCAACCAACAGCTGTACCAAAGGCCCTGAGTCCTGAGACATTTCTAGGCATCTTCTTCTCAGATTGGATTTCTTGTCAGGAACCAACCATGATTCTTCAGTTTCACAAATAAGGATTTGAGTGGACTTGAAAATTGTTTTATGAGCTTGGTTGAATTGTGTTATTTTATGACGCTGTGTTATCATGAAACCATGTGTGTGGAGAAGGTGAGGTTAAGGATGTCGACTGAATGACAGACACAAATCGCTTTGATATTTTTTAGACTTGAGTGAAGGAGGTGGGTGGCATGCGGTTGAAAATAGAAAATGGAATTTTGATGACTGTGCATACAAACCTGAAAGGTTATCCTGTTATAAAAGTTGGAAAGCGATGGGGAAAAAATTGCTTTTAAGTTTGATTATTTAAGTAAGCTTGAGGCTGGGCTAAATTTATCCCGTGTGAAGTATAGGCGCATTTAGGCTGTCATTCATGCAGTTTGGAATAAGTTCATGTGTGAGTTGTTAGGCTAGTATTTGATTACTATTGTGACCGTATATCAGACACGTTTATTCAGTGTAAATACCACACAGCCAATAGTCCAAACAGCATATCTGTAACTTCCACACTTGAGAAAGTACAAATGACATGAAAACATTCATAAAATGCCTTTTATCGGAGCTATATATCACTGAGATGTGATATTGGATTTGCTCAGAGTTTGGAACCAGACTCAATGGAAACATGTTATGAAACAGTTGAGTGCCATGTTAAAAACACTGACCTTGGCACCCAGAACATGTGAAACATTTCCAAGATTGGACATTTTAAATATATTCCAATTTATTATCCCCCGCAATGCATTTTGTGGGGAGTATTAAAATACACTCTGTCGGTCAGTGCACATTTATCTTTTCTGGAGCAGAACTTGAAAACCATTCAATATTTCTTCACCAAACTTGGCACATAGATAGATCTGGTGGTGTACTGGTGCCTTGTGGTAGTTTGGGTATTCAGAATAAAATTACTTCTGACGTTTCCATGGCAACAAGTTTGACTTTGACAGAAATTAGGTGGTTGTGCTCATTTCCGGAGCAGAACTCTAAAACTGTTCCCTATTTTTCCCCAGACTTGGTACACGGCTTGGTATACCAGTGTACTGGTGACTTTTGCTAGTCTTTGGAATTCTGAATTAAATAGTTTTGGCATTTCCATTGCAACAAGTTTGACTTAAGCTGAAATTGGTGGCAGTCTTCTTTTCCAGAGCAGAACTCGAAAACCATTCCCTATTTCTTCACCAAACATGGTACATAGCTTGATCTACTGGTGTGGTTGTGCTCCTTTCAGGAGCAGAACTTTTAAAATCTGTCATTATTCTCGTTCCTATTTTTTTCTGTAGACACACCAAAACATTTGGCATAATTATAACTTGTAGGCGTATTCATGAAGGATATTTTGCTGTTGTGATCGGATCTTGATGACTCTGTCTTCTCGTTTTAAGTAGGTTGTGAGCTGTATTATTATGATCTTGGGGCACAGGTCATTTTTTCATGTGAGGTGTCTCAGTTCACTGTGAGAGTTGTCAGATTTGTCTCCCTTGGGCATGTGTGAAACCATTGATTGAGGGTTCAAATCTTGGTTAATACCGATATTCTATTTAGATTTGTCAACACCATATCTTGTGCCTGGGGTTAAAAAACCATAATCACATGGATTATATAGGATAATAATAATGTAGCTAATATGCCATTCATGGCATGTTCAATTCCACATCTCGATATACCTAAACACAACAGGGGTGGTGGGCTAGCCTATTGGTTAAAGCGTTCGCTCGTCACACCGAAGACCCGGGTTCGATTCCCCACATGGGCACAATGTGTGAGGCCCATTTTCTGGTGTCCTCCGCCGTGTTATAGCTGGAATATTGCTAAAAGTGGCATAAAACCAAACTCACTCACTCACTCACTAAACACGACAATGGGATTTGGTTGGCTATGGTCATCCCGATGACATGAAGATGTGTACTTTGTCAGTTTTTATTTCAAAGATGAAAGAGAACATGTTATTTTATCTCAAATTATTTGTTCACAGAGCAATGACGATTCCACGTCCGGTTGTGTATGACCAGCTGACATCTCGTCTCCGGGAGATGTATCAGATGACCTTGAACATCTTCTATACTCAGAGTAATGGTGAGGTATGTACCCCTGGCCTAGTTAGGATATAAATAAGTCTGATAGTTGAGTCATCATGTATATCAGTAAGTATGTATACTTGTGATGTTTCTTGCAGATCTGGGCATAGCTTAGTGGTTAACATGTCCATTAGTTACGCTGTATGTGGCATAAAACCTCGCTCACTCACTCTTGCAGATCTATGTGCCACTGCTGACACAGAAGGACTTGGACTCCGCTGTTCAGCTTGTCGACCAGAACGAACACGCCAACAGTCTGAGGCTCTACCTCACATACGCTGGAAATACCAACCACCGCAACTCGGGTGTTGACGACAACTACTCATGCAGTCCACAAAATACACACGTATGTTAATTGACACGTTGACTGATTATCTCATTATTCTATGATATCTCATGTTTTACAATTCAGATACGACAATTTTCTGCGGATTTAATTTTAATTGCAAATCAGTCGATCTTGCGATTCGTTTAAATCCAATGAGAAAATATTTAGGGGGTGTGAGATCCCACTTATCAAAATCAAGTAGCCACATCTGTGTCTCTTGGCCCATCAAATTGCAGAATTTCGCGTCCCATAAATTCAGGAAACAGAGCCAAGCTTCGACTTTCTGAACTGCTTCCTTAGCTAACACGCAATTCGGTCACTGCGATCAACACAGCCAATAAAGATCACAGTTTTAGACATACATCGGTAAATGCAAATGGCAGCACAAATGATGAAAATTGTTTCAGCGATTTATCTACCAAAATAAGATGAAAATTTTTACCAGTGATCAAGAATTGTTAATCAATGATATCGATAAAGTAGTAAGGAATAAATTCATGTGGGAATGGCTTGAAAAAAAGTCTGTTAAAGTAAACACTTTTAGGAAATATCAGAAAGTTTGGCAAACTTTGTATAGCAGGGATGGCATTTTATTCTGTGAATCTGCAGATTTAACTGCGAATGAATCAGTCCTTGACCCCCATCTGATTTTCCACAGAAATCACTTGCACCTGTTGTCATCCCTGACACTGATAATAGACAATGTCAGTTATACCACTCAAAAGAAATTAAGGCCCCTCACACTCTTTAAAAGTTACAATGAATTATATCTGTTAACTGTAGTTACATGAAAAAATTTAATTAGTTCATGATGGACAGTTGTTGTTCTGACATGGTGCTGTGTGTTACAGGTGCGAGACACTCCCAGCCCTCCTCCTGGTTCTCTACCCCCCAGCGAGAAGCATTTCCGGACCGGGTCATACAGTTCCCTCGGGGAGGGGCAGTTTATACCCGAACAAGAAGGGGTGAGTACAGAAGGGAGTGAAGATGTCACCTTTACTGTTTAAGTTTTGATTTTGCTGGAGATGAAGTGATTCCAGGACCCATTCAGATTCGGATTAAAATTGGTCTGCAGAAAGCAATGCTTGTTGTAAGAGGAGACTAACTGGATGCAAGTGGTCAGACTTGCTGACTTGGCTGACACATGTATCCCAATTGCATGTATCCCAATTGTGTAGTTTGATGCTCAAATGTGACAGACAGCTTAAAATTCACTCACTAAACAGTGGGATATGTGAAGATATCAAGAAGCATAGCTGCTTTGTTCTGAGTGACCCATCATATCTTGTGACCTATATGAAACTCATTGTTTGGTTTCTGCTGGAAAGGAACTGAGTCAATCTTCCTGAATTTGGAGGGAAATGTAACATTAGTTGATAAGTTCTGTGACTCAGAGTCACTTTTTCTGATAGAACTCATAGACACAATAGATTACATCTTCAGTATCCATTTGCATCACAGCGTTAGGGTGCCTTTTGATTAAAGCATTTGTTTCCCACATGTGCTCATTTCTGTAGCAGCAAGTCTCTGTTGAAAGCTACATTCCTCTGGCATCCCAGAAACCTTGACATTGTGGCTCATCCTCATGCAAGTCATTGTGTTTCTAGGTCTGTCCAGGCTATAAACTTGTTCATGGATGTCACCAAAGGAAAGTACTGTCGGAAATTAAAAGAAAAGGTTTTTTTCACATTTATCTCTACAATTTTTGTAGTTGATATGTGAAAGGGTGAAATATCTGTTAAAATAAGCTTGGCCTAACTACAGTTGCAGAGGTAGGGAGTTGGGAACGTAGTAAAAGGACTTTACTGAGGAGATATTGGTGCAGAAACGATTAGTGCAGAATTTTCAAAGTCCAAAGTGACTTGTTTGGAACAAAGATACGTAAGATGTTTATCAACACATGAAATAGCTAAAAATATCTTGGAGATAGCCCCTTGTGCTAGTAGGCAGTGCATGCATTTCATATCAGATGAGTAAGTTTTACCCGATATTACGAGTAAACATGTTTTTCTGGATAACTTCTAACACACCTCACTGAATGCCCAGTTAGGCCAAAGTGAGTTATTTCGATATATCCTGTTTTGCAGTTGTGTAAATTTTAGGGATACAGAGTAACGGCCTAAAAACAGTTTTTTTTTCTATTCCCGACAGTACTTTGCCACTTCCCTAAAGCTCTGCTTCATGTTTTGGCTTTCCTTCTTGAGATAAACTGGATAAAAATAAAATCCAAAACAGAGCAGTTAAACCATATTCACACAGTCACTCACTCACTCACTCTGCATATGTAAAGAGGCTATGGGGACAGCTGGGTGGGTAATGCATTTGCTTATCATGCAGAGATCCGGGTTCAGTCACCCCTTCCCAATGGTTAACACATGTGAAAGCCATTTGTGGTGTCCCTGCTGTCATATTGGAATATTGCTGAATATGACTTTAAATTAAACTCACTATCTTTGTAAATATTTATTTGCATAAATAAACTTTATCTAAGCTTCACACAACAAACTTTCATACTGATGGAATATTTCAAATTATAAAGACATTTTCCTGACTACTTGTACCAAACTGTATTTAGCATCGCCCAAATTTAAATTTAAAACCAATCAATCTACTCATTCATGTGAATAATCAAACATTAATTGTCAGTTGTTAATTGGTCCTTGACATTATGTCAGTAAACAGATGATTGACACAAATGAGGTCAGATCATGTTTCCATTTAGAAAGGAAGAATGGTCTTCCCAGGGAAAGACACTTGTGTACCTACAGAATGTACTAGTCACAGAAACATAATCGATTATAGTTAACTATTCTTGTGATTATCTGTAGAGGAGATATGCGACATGCATTTTCATTGTTTTCATCATTGTTGGTATGTAATAATATAACAATAATGATTTATGTTAATTATGCAGTGTGACAAAACATACAGGCGTCATCTGGTGCTGTTTGTATATGGGCCGTGAAGTGTAACGTTTTTTTCTCCTGAATATTTATATAATGATTATCTGTGTATGATTATTATAATTCCACTCAGTAGCCCTGTAATTTGGTGTAGGGATGTGCATACATCTGGCATTAAATAATGTAATCAGTATTTTCACATTATGATTTCAGACTTTATGATAATAATGTTTAAGATATGGAATTTACAAAGAATGATAGTAAACAACTGGAGTCCAGCTATCTCTGTGACGGTAATGTAGGGTTGTGTGGTTATTGCTTGAAGCCAGTTTAGCATTCTAAACCAGTGCTTTGTAAATTTGTTTGTATTTATTTTGAAATTAAACTGTATTCTGTATACTAAAAATGAGCAGATGTTTGGTGAATCTCCTTGTTGGATAATAATTAATATTTCTTTTTTTAGTTTCCGTGTGGTTGAAACTGACATGTTGTTTTGCAGATCGGGTACCCCAGTCACATAGGCTCAACAGACAGTATATCCTCAATAGACAGTAGCTATATCAGTGGACAGTGAGTATATCAGACAGTATACCCTCAATAGACAGTAGCTATATCAGTGGACAGTGAGTATATCAGACAGTATATCCTCAATAGACAGTAGCTATATCAGGCGACAGTGATTGATGTGTGACATCCACATGTGGTGATTTAGGAAACTGCAACATTTATACACACTGTTATCTAGGATAATATTCATGCATTTAGTAAGGGATGCAATACATTGGTTGCAATGAGGGATACACTGCTTTCAATGAATGGCTGTTCATTAGTGATAGGCTAAAAGGATTCCACTAGGTGTAAAAAACATTCACTAAGGTCAGACCAATTTTATTTCTTGTTTTACAGATTTTTGTCCTCTGAAAACTTAAAGGCAGTCTGGAAAAAAAATAAAAACAAAATTTCCAATCAAAGTAATATTCCTTCTAAATGCTCAAAGTATTTTACTTTTGGCAATTTATGAAGTGAATATGGGTGAAAAAAAACAGCCTAAAAAGTATTTTCTTGTGAGTTTACATTTTTAGCAAATAAAAACATTAATATTTTATTTCTTGAGTGGGGAAAATTATTTTTTTTTGTCTTATTCTTGAGAAAATATGGCAGGCGGATCTGTAAAACAAGAAATAAAATTGGTCTGGCCTAAACATTGTTTTAAAAAGAATGCAGTTGGTGCAGGAATGGATTAGGATCAAGAATTAAACCAGATAGTGCAATAAAAGATGCAGTAATGCAGTTTTGGGTGATCCAATTTGGGATGCATTTGGTTCTAAAAGGAATGTTGGTACAAAAGGGGGATGCAGTTTTGGATGTATTAAGTTTCATAAGGGATGTAAGAGAGGATGTAGTTGGTGCACATTGAGATGCATTATGTTTCATGGGGAATGCAGTTTATGCAAGAGGGGATGGAGAGGGAGTAGTGCAGTAATGTTTAAGTTAGTACAGTAATGCTGGGGATGCAGTTGGTCAATGAACGATGTAGTATGTGTGATGAGGGATGAAATGTGTTAGATATGAGTTTTGATTAGGAATGTAGAAAGTGTAATGAATAATGTAGAAAAATAGTTTTGTACTACATTATATGAATTCTTGTTGCAGTAGTAACGACACGTACCCATTTCGGGGGCGCCGGGATTCCCGGAGAAGTGTGCTTTCTGATGGCTGCAAGGACGACCCCAGTCAAGGTAAGAGTCTCCACATCAGGACCTGGTACTTTTATATGTGTAACACTCTCAAAACTCCTGCATCATGTCATATATTTGTTAGGACATTAAATTGAAACCATTTGATGGCTGGTTTAGACGTTTAGTCCTTATCGAAAGAGAACTCTTTTTCTTTTGCTTCTTTAAATTGTTTCTTCTTTGACTAGCATTCTAAAAGTTGAGTAGACGAAGAATGAGGACATTGTGGTGGACATGAAACTTCTCTGTTCTGTATAGGCAATGTTTCGACACAGATCTTATCTTGTTTAAGTTGTTGTTTTACTTTGGATGCAATGGAACATTTCTGTATTGTTTTTCTTTTCGATCTTTTCAGCAGGGCGACGGCCATTTGGAACATTTCCACGTGGTTATGATGCTGTGAATCACCCAAATGTAGAAGGTACATGAAATGTACAGCTTGAAACATGTTCCCCAAGAGACTGTCATGTGCTTACTTTACTTTCAGTGTTTTGAAACATTTAATATTTCGTTATCTCTCGGTAACTGGATGATGATGATGATGATGATGATGATGATGATTATGATGATGATGATGATGATGATGATGATTAGGAGGAGGAGGAACAGTACAATTTGTAAATGTTTTGTTGTTGAAATATCTATTGCTTTCTTGAAAATCTTTTTCAGTTACTTTGATCATATTAAAAGTCAATTCAGTGTACATGCAGGTGGCATGGATGATGATAACAATGTCCCATTTTTGTATCCTTAGGTCACCAGACATTTCCTCGCTCCACCATTCGACCGAAGGGTCCAGAACACGACACAATGTCGTTACGTTCGATCGTGTCCCAGGGCAGTGAGGGAACAATGAGTACATGCAGCAGCAGCAGTAGCGGCCTTCCCCCAGAAGAAGATTCCCCCTCCATGTACAGCTTCTATAGTCTACAGTTTTCTAAATGTAGGTGTTCTACTTATCTGCTGTTTTTAAACTATCACTGGCCAGCCATGTCTGGGTAATGTGTGAGGTATTGAAGAGCCGTGTCCCTGTTTCTGTCACCAGTGGTCATACCGATAATATAGTGCATTACTCTTTGCCCTCTCACCGTGGTTGTCACACAGGAGATCCACCATATAGCTGGAATATTGCTGAGTGTGGCGTGAAACTCACTCACTCACACAGGAGATACTGAAATATGATACAAGGCAGTGTATGAAATAACTGCTGACTTGCTAGTACGTGGGTAGTAAAAGTCCAGTTGGGCCAGTAGATCTTAAGTAATGTGCAAGTGGACAGGGTCATTTTGTAGATATAACACTCTCTCTGACTTGTCAAGTTTATAATACACTATTAAGTCACTCAGGATTATGGTCTAATAAACATGTTCATCATTTCTGCAGCTTACCTTTGTGTAATCTTTTGCTTAGTTTCATCTTTCAAACTTCAGGTTAGTTATTTTATGGGTTTGTAACTTTCAGGCATAGCTAGCCCAGACTGGCTTCCAATAATTGGAACCCATTATGTATCACTGTACATGGTTATCTCCCCTCACTGCCACTCAAATGTCATCATGGATATCAGTCATCATGAAATGACTATCTCAGGTAGCCCAGTCTACTCATACCTGCCTACTCTCACGCTTCCTGCGTTTGTCTTGTGCATTTGAGCCTCATGTCACGCACTCATGGGCAGGTACCAAAATCTCACACATTGAGAAATTTGACCCTACCAAAAAAATGTTTAATGTATAAATAAAATAAATATAAGATTAATGTCATGCATGTTTTTGAAAATAATGCCACCAGAGACCTTGAAAATGCATCTCAAAATGCCTAAAAGCCGTTTTCGATCTCGGCTTTCCAAAAATCTGCAGCATTGGGAGCTCTGAGGGTTGACAGCTATGAGTCATGTAAGGTGCTGTTGTTGATTGTGCCTTGGGCCCAGACATGTGCCAGATGCCCATACGTTTGGATCCCAGTTTTTTTCCGGATTATATTTTTAAGGTTTGTTGGCACCCACAAATTTTCTCGAAGTGGTAAACGTCTAAGACCAGCATAATTATTTCCTCAAAGGATGCCCCATATCTTTTTTCCCCTTTACCACTTGAGATGCTTTTGCATTTCATTATAGAGTATCATGTCATCAGGGATCTTTGTTCTTCTTCATTATTATAGCTTCATATTTCAAATCTTCTACAAACAGGAAAATACATGTGCCGAGAGTCATCTAGCTCATGTAATTGATCACATGTTTTTATCAACAGCTCCAAGAGCGCCCTCTAACTGGAAGAAGGGGAAACAACTCGGTGTTGGAGCATTTGGAGAAGTGTTCGTGTGCTACGATGAGGACGCAGGAACAGAGTTAGCAGTGAAGCAAGTGCAGCTGGGGAACGTCAATGCAGAAACCTCAAAAGTAAGACTGGTGTTTTAGACATCACAACTTCTGAAGACCTGTAAACATTTGGAAATTTTTCTTAAAATATGATTAATTTTTGCAGTTTTGTTGGACACTGTTGTTGTATGTTGAATGAATGGCAACTTTGCATTTAGAAGAATCCCTGGGAATACAGCCATAGGATAAGGGAAACCACAAAAAACCTTTATATGCTGATATCATGTTTTGGACAGTGTATTCTGTGATTGGATGATAATCTTGAAAATGCTGAAGGCCGTGTTGTTTTACAGGAAGTCCGTGCCCTGGAGAATGAGTTGCAATTGTTACGGAACTTCCACCACGAGCACATCGTCCAGTACTACGGCTGTCAGCAGGACCGTAAAGTCTTGTCAATATTCATGGAGCTTATGCCAGGGGTATGTCAGCTGCTCATCTGCATCTGAAGTGTCATTCCGAGAGGGGCGGTGGGGTAGCCAAGTGGTTATTGCTTTCGTTTGTCACGATTGAGACCTGGGTTCAGTTCCCCACAGTGGCACAATGTGTGAAGCCATATTTTTATGTCTACCACCATGATGTTGCTGGAATATTGCTGGAATATTGCTTTCGTACTGCGTTTAGTATCCTCTATATTCATTTCCTCACTCTTTCCATGATGTTCAAATCCATTGATGCTTCATTCCTCAGATAACGTCAACTATTACTCAACTATTCACTGAATTGAGTATTATATTTATAAGAAACATGCTGAGGGTACCCTGTAGAATATGAAGTAATGGTAGTATTCTCAAGCTTCATTTAAGGTACACTTAATATCTCAGAAAACCCACAAATATATAACACACAATCATAATGCTAAAGTAAAATTCTGTTGCCCTGTCTGCTATTCCCCTTTGTAAGGTTACTCACTGTATTTTCTTGAACTCTGATGTTGTTCTGATGTTTGTGTTGTTCTAATGTTTGTGTTGTTCTGATGCTTGTGTTGTTCTGATGGTCGTGGTTTACTGCTTCAGGGTTCTGTGAAAGACCAGATCAACAATTATGGCGCTCTGAAGGAGCAGGTTGTCAGGAAGTACACTCGCCAGGTTTTGGAGGGGCTAGCGTACCTGCACAAAAATGTCATCGTCCATAGAGATATTAAAGGTAAATACAGGATCTACTAGAGATATAATTGTATTCCCCCCTGGATTTCTTACTTGCCATCCTGTTCTGTTGTACTTGGCCATGTAAAGAGCATTTTGGCTGTGAGAAAGCTTTCGAAACAACCTATGTAGATATTGTAATGACAGAGATATCAAATATGTGGGTATTTGTTAATGATATTGTATGTAGGTATTTATAATTGTATTGAGAAGAGAATTCATCTGACTGGGTAGTAATTGCAATACAGGCATTTTATGAGCCAGGTAGGTGTGGTTTGTTGGCCTAGTGGTTAAAGCATTTGCTTGTCACACCAAAGACCCAGGTTTGATTCCCCATATGGGTACAATGTGTGAAGCACATTTCTAGTTTGCCCCACCATGATATTGCTGAAATATTGCTACAAAGGAGTAAAATCTAAATTGATTCACTCAGTATAAATCAGGTCACTTATTGTTTACTCTAACTTTACATAGATTCATGGTTTGGAAATTACATGTTTACATCTGTGACTGTTTTTAAATACTATGTTCTCTGCAGCTGCAAATGTTCTTCGAGACAGTAATGGAAATGTCAAGGTCGGTGATTTTGGTGCATCCAAACGGTTACAAACAATATGTAGTGCAACAGGCATCAAGTCAGCCGTTGGTACACCTCACTGGATGGCACCAGAAGTGATCAATGGCGAGGGTTATGGAAGGAAAGCAGATGTGTGGTACGTATACAGTAACATTATATCCTGTTCTCATGACGTTGGACACTGAGTTTAACTCCAAGGGGTTCATCTTGAAGGTGCTAAGTGATAACTGCAAACTTTGTGGTCGGAATTATGATTAATGAAATGAAAACTTGCTTAGGTTTTGCTCTCAGAAATATGATTGGTTGATTCAAATATATGCAGTTAAATCAAAGGGAGGTAAATCTGAGTGGTTAAATCAAAGGGAGATTACTTTTGATGAAGTAAAATATATGGTGCACAATTCAGGAAAGTTACCTCTCTGCATTTGAGATTTTCACATTAGATTGAAGCATTTATTCAGTTGAAATGATTTGCAGGTATATGTAACTTAAGTAATATTCACACACACACGCACACACACACACACCCACACACACACACACACACACACACACACACACAAAAAAGACATTACCAGTTGGATTGGGTGATTGCCCAGAATCAGATTTTAAGTCTCATTTTCTACTGTCATATTGCTGAAATATTGGCGACTGTTTCAATAACCAGCTAACAACCCTGTACATTCACATCAGTAGTAAATGTTGACTCTTCTTTGTTGCAGGAGTGTTGCGTGCACTGTTGTTGAAATGTTAACAAAGAAGCCACCATTTGCAGAATACGAAGCCTTTGCTGCCATGTTCCAGATAGCCACATGTAAACACCCAAAATACGATCTTCCGAAAGAAACTTCCTCTGTCGGAAGGGATTTTCTGACATATATGTTCAATCGAAAGCCAGCCGATAGACCTTCAGCTGAGGACTTGTTATCACATAGATTTTTCCGGGAACTGACATAGCATGTGGCCTTGACCTTTAGGAATTATCAGATCATGAGACTTGTCTTTCAAGCATTTGGCTGCAAAATGATATTTATGTGTTTGAAGGACAAAAGAAGGTAGCTCTGTTTCATTGGAGGACGGATATTTACATGTGTTGCGATGTCTCCAAAAGCACATCAGACATAGGAGGTCTCAACAGAACCATGTTTACTCCAGTCATGAATGTGCAAAGGAATCATCAGATACTGTGTTTTGTGTTCTGCAAGTGCTCATTCTCTTGCTCCGAAGTCTGATTATGCAGAAACACCGTTATTGTACACATACGTACGTTTGATGATGATGTACCTGTGTAACTCTCCGCAAATCCAGAAGTACGAAAATATCTAAAGCATTTATATATTCAACATCTATGCATTGCTCCCCGGACCCAAAACTGCAGGCAGTGGAGGAAGGGACAATATTCCCTCCATAATTGGAGATCTCTTGTAGGGAGTGGTCTCCCCTTGTGAGGTAAATGATGCAACTTCCTGTGGATATATTGGCCCATAATGTATATGCATATATGCTGATGTATTTTCAGTTCAGGTGGTAACAGGGCCTAATTATTGATTATCAACAATCGTTATTACTAAAATTACTAACACTGACCCGAGTTAAGAAAATGAGTTTGTCGCTTCAATAGGCTTGCAGTCTTCAAGATGCTTGGGGTGTTCGTTGTGAGGAAAGCAAAACCAACATACCACATAAGTCGGAGATTAAGATGAGTGACCTTGACCTATATCCCAGATCAAAAATATGTCACTGCATGTTCACATTCACAAGATCCATCACCATCATCATTCATGTATAATGGTGTCAAATTGTAAATCGGCTTGACGTGGTCAACACATTTCATGGATACATTTTACACATGTATTTGAAATAGCGGAAGACAAACCCACCGATACTGTGGGTGTGCACTCATCAAATAGTGTGTTCAGGAATACGTTATTACAGAATGTTCATCTTTGTCCAGTTGGAAGTTTCCAGTTTCTCGAGAGGATCCTTGCTGCGATGATACTGCAGAGTATTTTTAAAAGGTTTCTTTGACGGGATGTTGGAAAACTGTGATGTAACTGTCTCAGCAGTGTTATTGCAGCTATGATTGGTTGAGTTTGTTACATCAGCTGTGATTGGTCATGTTGCATGCCTTGTTAGGAAGTATCGCACTATTACTGGCTCACGTGATCTCCCTTGATTTAAACTGTTTCTGATCACATGACACAGGACGAGATATCTATACAAAATGGCCACAGTCTGTATCTGTCAAAAAAAAAAGACCTGGCTAGAGCAATTGCAACCTGTTCGGAATTCTTGCAGTATGCTTTTACTGTCACTATCCTGATGGGTTTGGTAGTCTTCATCTGCTTGATGTACTCATTTCTAATAAGGAATGCGACGGAAGCCATTTTGTCCTTTGTCATGTGATTACCATTTGAGAAAAACATCCAGTATTGGTAGATTATAAAAACTGAATTGATGCAGGCAATTCTTTATGATTTATTTATTAGATAGGAATTAGCAAAATCTAAATAATTATTGCTGTTTTGTGATAAATAAAAATATTTCAAATTGAAATGCATAATTCAAGGTGGATAGATTTTGCATAAGGATGTTCCCAAAATGGGGAAGTTAATAAGGATGCAAACAGGAAATATACTGCATTTCCCGAACAGCATAATATAGCACCTGCCTTGAAGCATCTTCTTGTTCTGTTAATGGCTACACCTGTTAAATTGGTAATAGTGTTATTGTAAATACTTTTACTGGTTACATTTACAAACCAAGGTCAGGTAGATCCAACCAGCAGATGTGGAGAAACCTATTCTATTTCTTGTTTTAAAGGTGGGAAATTTATGGTAGGTTACAATATACTAGTAGAAAGGCTACAACAAATTAATTACACTGTCAGCAAATTTGACAATATTATCAGAACATTTAAATATGCTCTCGAACACTGTCAGGGCTTAGTTAGATATGTCAAACTTAAAGCTGTCATGATTTAAAAGTTTGTCTTCATCAGTCATCATGAGGTTTGTCAAACATCGGAAACCTTTAAGTATATGAGGTCTTTCAACTTTGACACTCTGACGTTTGATTAAACTTCTTGACATGATGCTTTAGAACATAAATATCATCAAAGTGTTCAACATTTTCAAAATCTAACATGGCTGACATTGAATTTATTAGTTGTGGCTTGAAGGTTTTAGGTGCAACTCGTAGAAACACCTGTTTTGTTTGATAATCAAAATCTTGTTGTTGGATGTGTCCCAGTGTTTAAGTTGCAAAAACATTGTAAATTATTTATAATGGTGCCAAATATTTAGATAGTAATATATGAAGAAAAACCAAGCTATTGGTCTGATTAAACAATGCTGACGTTATTGACGATGAAAAATGATACAAATTTGACATCTTGAATCATAATAATGTTATCTTTTCAAGCATCTCCATGACTTGATCATTAAATTGCATAATAATTGGAAAATTGAGAAATTGTAAGTTGTGATGACTCAAAGGAGAATGAAATAAATCTGATGAAATGTCCTAACCCAAGGGCATTGGACGGCTGAAAAATGTTGTCAGTAAGAATGTATTGATGCCAGTTTGTGTTGTTAATACAACTTACGATTGGTTTAGTGTTTCTCTATTGGGCTAGCCCATCTTAGGGCCAGTTTGCACGAAACCATCTAAGCGTTAAGTTCATCTTAAAGCGGAGATCTTCTGTGCAAGTGGGCCCAGTGCATGTTTTTATCATCTGTAAGTGCTAAGATTAGGAACAGGGATCCTGTTCACGAAAGTCTATTTTCATATTTTTACCCCAAATTTGTGTGAATATGCATATGAAGTGCAATCACCCCTGTTCTGTATATAGTGTATAATTATATCAAAGATATTCACCATGAAAGGCTGTGCTGACCTTCAAAGGTCACGTGATGATCTGACCTGCTAAGCACTTAGTGACCTTGTTGTTTTTATGAGCCCTGAAAGTCAATTGTGATAAAGATTTTATCTCCAACAACCAAATTCCATTCATAATATTTTCGGCAAAGTAAAAATGAAACTTTATGCAATTAAAATGTGTGCCTTACTCTCCTGTTTGGATAAAGATGGGATACAGTGGTAGTAGATTTGATTTGGGTTTGTCTTCAGAAATTGTATAGACATTCAGAAAATTGTCTCAAAGCGTCCCATCTTTGTCCAACAATACAAATTCTCCATCCAACTTCTGGCGCAGTTACCTCCCCTTTCACTGTCAAGGTGGTAGTTGTCTCCCTTACTGTGATTGTAGGCAATACTGTGTTTCTAGAGACAGTTGATTCACTTTTATATATTATATATCATACACCAGTCAACTCACAGAGTTTGATGGCTTCACCTAAGATAACCATCATCTTACCCTACATAAGTTAGCATTTTATATATTTTAGTAAGTCATTCCATTACTCATCTTGTACAGACCTTTTGTATAAAGGCAAGGAAAAATAAAAAACATGAAACATATCATGGATTGGTTATATTTGCCTTGTGCATCATTACATCGGGGGACACAAAGAATGGACTACCCATTACACCCACCCACACTTCGGCATGACAGGGCTCCAGATAAGGGCTGTATCGGCATATGTACAGATAAAAAATATGCATGATACAGTAGGTGAGTGAGTGAGTCAAGTTTTACTCAGCAATATTCCAGCTATATGGCGGCGGTCTGTAAATAATCAAGTCTGGACCAGACAATCCAGTGATCAACAACATGAGCATTGATCTGCGCAATTGGGAACGGATGACGTGTCAACCAAGTCAGCGAACCTGACCCTCCGATCCTACGACAAGCACAGTCACCTTTTATGTGATACGGTAGGAAGAAAGCAGAAAACGTAGCAGATATACACCATTGGTGTATGGTCTTAGTATCAATACTGGACATATTTATCTGAAAAAGTATTGCTTTATTGTTTATTGATGTATTTACACAAGAGTAGCAATGTTGTGGTGCATATATGAAATGGAACACGAGTTTACTTACATGCCATTACATGGCATTCAGCATTCTAACTTTTCCAAATACTCTTATATTGAAAAAATAAGGCGTATTTACTCATGTTGAAAAATTATCTGGAACCCTGCATGACGAGCAATGACTAACCAAGATGAGGTGTGGAAAAATATGCCAACTCGTAACATCTACTAAATTTAGTTTTGAAAAGAAAAAGTTAAACCTTGCCAGTAAAACCAATCCAGCTAAGAGCAGTGTATTCTTGGTTGGTTGTCATGTAAGCATACGTAGATAAAAAATACAACTAACTGATCAGATTCTAACTGAATTTACAGGTAGTTGGACAAGTTTGTTATGATGTCCAATATAGGATTTTTCAATTTTCACACCCTTCAAGGACATTGCTGTCCAAAGGAAGGATACTGGTTTCCCTTTAACTGTTTACCATATACAGTACAGGAAATATCTCCGGTTGCATAATGATTTATTCACAATTTACATCAAACAACTTTTCTATAAATACCATAAGGTTTCACTGGACAGAGAATTTCCCGGGAGCTGAATACTACAATAACATAATTCCTGCAACATGTTTTTTCTTCCTTTGTTTTAACCAGAAGACTTTCCATACTGAAGCAGCGCTGACTATCACATCAATGTAAAGGTGTTCTTCACACAATACGTTTCTCTTGGGTTTCATTATCACAGCGACAAGAGTATGAGCAAGTGAATTGTGTTTTAGGCTGCTTTTAGCAATATTCCAGCAGTCAGCGAGTAACCTAGTAATGGACTTCACACGTGTATCCATGTGGGGAATCGAACCTGGGTCTTCAGCATGATGAGCTAAAGCCTTAACCATTAGGCTACTGCACCACCTGTCCTAATCTGAAATAACTGAGAAGATTAATTCTGAAGAAAGACGTGAAAGGCAATGATGATTAACAAAAGATTTGCTATCACAGAAGCACTTAAATGACTGACAAATGATCACGTTTAAGCCATCTTGTTCTTGTTTCTAATACTGTAAGAACACAATTTAATTTTTTTACCACCATTACCAGCTGTAACCAAGACAGTTACATTTCTTCTGATATTTCATTGACAAATTCAATTTCTTTCCCACTTGAAATCAACTTGTCCACAAGTGACATATTACACATTGATCTCTGAACAGGGACCTTTTAATAGTTTTGAACAAAGAATTCCATGGCAAATCTAACTACCTTTAGGTATGAAGTTTAAGTTCAATCCATGGGATTAAACTGCCATTATTTCTCTGTGGGAAGTTCTCTCCATAACACTGTATTGACCTAAATTATAAAGCAACAATGACGAGAGCAACTCCTCAGCAGTGGAATATAGACTGTCACAACAAATTTGACTTGCATTGAAAAAACTCACTTCACTTGTCAGCTAAGATATTTTCACAAAATCATTCTAGAATCTTACCATGCTCATTGTCACCCTAAATACATGCAGAGAGTCTCAGCACCACATAAGACACTAATTACAGTCAGATTTATGACTGGTTGGTTGTTTTGGTGTTTAACGCTGCACTCAGCAATGTTCCAGCTGTATGGCAGCTGTCAATAAAGAGTTGAGTTGGAACCAGACAATCCAGTGATCAACATCATGTGCGTCAATCTATGCAACTGGGATATGATGACATGTGTCAGTAAACCTGACCATCCAATCCTGTTAGTCCCCTCCTACAACAAGCACGGGTCCTGGAGACTGATTCTAACCCGGACCTTCACTGGTGAATGTATCCATACAACAGGCCAGTTCCCCTCACATCAACACAACACTGCAGTAAGAATGTCATGTACATCTCTGCATGTTTTGTCATGATTAAATATTAGCCAAATGGCCTGGCATAGATCCAAGTCTTCCATACAAGCAGCAATGAGAACAAAGTGTGCACTCTGTATATACAAATTTCTCCTTCACTGACCTTGCCATAGATTTATTTGGCCATGACACCGATAAGGATGAGGTCAAAGAGCTCCATGTGTATTTAGGGCTGACAAATGTTCAATTGTATCATTGCAACATCGTGCAAAGTATCTTTTAAGCAGTTATTAATTATTAGTCCATGCAGAAAGCATCTTCACTCAAAATTTAGTCAGTCTTTAAGAGTTTTATATCTTTGAACCTTTACAATGAAGGTCACGACACAGAAGGTTCAATTTGTCCTTTCACTTTATCTGCAAAATATGGCTTGACTTCATCTTGTAAATTACCAAATTGTGCAACTTCTTCTTCAAAGTCCTCATCATAAGCAGCCTTTTCGTTGATTCGGGCAAATATGGCCTGAAATTTTTTGTCCCCGTCTGACAAGTATTCCAGCTTAACATCCTCAAAACCAGTTTCTTCAAGCATCCACATAAACCTGACAGGATCAGGGCTACCATACTTCATAAGTCCTCTACGCTGTGCCATTTTAATCTTGTCAAGGTTCATTGTTGTCACCATTGTTGAGCCTGGCTTCATGACTCGATAGAGCTCCTGACTAGCAACCTTCAGATTGGGCCAGAAGTAGTAGCTGTTGCAGTGAAAGACGCTGTCAAATGTATCCGTGTTGTATGGCAGCTGGATCACAGAGCCCATGCACAGGTCGACCTTCCCACGTTGAATCTCCTGCTTCATCCGACGACTTGCCTTCTTCAGCATCAGTTCAGAATATTCTATGCCGTAGATCATCCCAGTCCCATCTGAAACAGATTGTGTCATCTCGGTTCAACTACTGATCTTGAGACTGATTGGTTGGTTGTTTGACCCAGTGATCAACATTATGAGCACCGATCTACGCAACTGGGATATGATGACCTGTGTCAACCAATTCAGCTAACTGGACTGACTGATCCTGTTAGTTGCCTCTTATGACAAGCATGGGCTGCTTAAGACCAATTCTCACCCAGGTCTTAATGAATACTTTTCATGAGAAAAGTCATACCTACTCGTGGTCAAAACAACACCTCCAGAGTTGAAATTTAGCATTTTTAGCACTATCCCTGCAACACCGTGGCAGTGAACACCTGACACTGGATTCACAAAATGAACACATGTGGGGAATTAACCTAGGTCTTCAGTATGACAAGCGAGCACTTTGACCAAAATACCATGGCAAAATTGCTACGACAATCCAGTGATCAAAAGCATGAGCATCCATCTGCACAATTGGGAAGCGATGACATGTGTCAACCAAGTCAGCAAACCTGACCTCCTGATCCTGTTCATCACCACTTACTACAAGCAGTCGACTTTTATGGGTTGCTGAAGGGCTATTCTACCCCTGACCCTCACAGGTCTTTATGAATTCAATGATGAGTACCAAAAGATTTACAAGTAATAACACGTTTAGCTATAATGTGCCCAGGTACTGAACCATTGATAGTGTTTACTCCAGCATTTCTAGAAAGGGATCCAGTGGCCCACCAACCCTTATTTATGTAGGTTATTAAAAAATACTGTTGGTCATGTCAAATTGCTGTGATCTTTTAGCCATGGTTACTAGTATCAGCTCACTTCCACTTGTAAAATTTCAAAAAAGAAACCATTTATCAACACGATGCCATTTAGAAAGTGGTCAAATGCAACATATGTCATATTTAGGATTTCACTATCTCAGTAAAGTACAAATTCTTGTACTTTTTTGGTTGATTCCAGTGGAAGTCGCGGTGGCTGAGCGGGCCAGGCGGCTGACTTTTTTGTGCTGGCGATTAGATGCCTGACTCTGAGGGTGCGGGTTCGAATCCCGGATGGGAGTCTACCAAAAAAAGTACTAGAATTTGTACTTTACTGAGACAGTGAAATCCCAAATGTGTATAATTAATACACTAAAAATGAACTGAAGCTCCACATTTATTGACAACTCAACTCAACATTTCAATAATTAGTGTATGAATGGTACAAGGGCACTGCCTAGAATGAACATTGCACTGACATTCTTTTGTCTGAGCAGACTATTTAACCTTGCTTATCTTGCACCTCATGGAGTTACCATGGTTACAGGCGCTGTCTTAAAGTGTACAAGAAAAACATACCTTTGACATACTTGTAGGCCTCCTGCAGACCATGACCAGATCCAAAGCCAACCTCCAACACCTTATGATGTGGCTGGATACGACTCAGACGAGCAGCATTTTGCTCCAGGTACACATTGTACTTGTCAAACAAAAATTTCTGCAAGTGAAATCAATAAATATCATCTTAAGCCATGACAAGCAAGACATTTTGATAATGGCTTCTCAGAGTTTACTAATTATTCTCCATGAGAGTCATAAACTTGCTGTGACAGCTGAAATGTGGGTCAGAAATGGTCATCAACCCATACTTATCATGAGAGGCGTCTAATGGGATCAGGTGGTCTGGGTAACTGACATGGTTGATGAATGGTGTCAAGCAAGTTTTAGCAATATTCCAGCAATATAAGAATGAAGATTTTATGGATATAACTTCTTTATATGAGAACACAACGTTTCGGAGTTAATGCTTACTCCTTCATCAGCATTAACTCCGAAACGTTGTGTTCTCATATAAAGAAGTTATATCCATAAAATCTTCATTCTTATGCATTTCACTTCTAAATGATCTTCAAAGACTTCCAGCAATATGATGACAGCGACACAAACCTATGCTTTAATCACTAGGCTACCTCACCATCAAAATCTAGTTAAATGTATTACTACAGATACCACATCAGTCAGTTTCATTATGCATATCTTGTGTGTACATCAAACCCAAGATCAGACTAGGACGAAGTTTGTATTACACTTCATACTTCATATACTCTGATTAAAGTGTGAATGTCTCCTAGTTATCATACAAGCATAAACCACTCAAATATCATTTCAAATAGCTCACAAATTGAAATCATGCATGTCTAAACTAGTGTTCACGATTGTGTTTCAAAGTAACAGGACATTTGGTCCTGTAAGTTTCAGATGTCTGCCTGACCCATTAAAAATTCACAGGACCCATAGAATTAAGTTAAACAAACATTTCAGATTTAATGTTTCTTTTAACTGGCACTGAAATTATAAACAAATAATAACATTATATGATAACAAACATAAGACTTAATAACAACAAACAAGTGTCACATGCCACAAATAAGAACTTCACACAAAGACATTGTGAAATATTCAGTCAGACACTGGGGCTGGCTGTTTGGTGATTCTATCTGACCACTGGTGAATCTGCCAGATTTGTCAGAGGGTCAGATGCCATTTGTGGACACTGCTAAACTTTGTCCATGCTGCAGAGTCACAGAAACCTAATCTTCCCCCAAATAACCCGAGCAGTGGTTACCATATATCATAGTTTAATCATCATGGCAATGAACTAAGTGTATCAAGATGAAATCAACACTCACTGAAACAAAATTTCCCACTAGACCTTTCTTTGGACTCCTCAAATTCTCTGCTATTATGTTTCTTAGTCTTGACGTCATTTTGACCTGCAACAAATCAGTTATGTTGATGAATACATAGCATAGACGGTCAGAACGTAATCTCCTGGCGGATTTAACAATTTTCCTTAATTGCTTGCGAACATACAGAACACGGGTAATAAACTCTACGATGGCAACTTGTCAGTCACTAGCATTATTATGATTGACTGGATGAACTGCAGTCTTCCCTATTTATCAATAATATCATGTTTATTTAGCACATTTTTATACAGTTGTCACACAAAATGTACCACAAAATGTTCATTCTCTCGGTTTCACATGTTTGGAGGAATTCACAGTGCGTGTGTGGGCGATGAACAGCTGGTGAATGCTGCTTCTATTTACAAGAAGGGGGGCACTTTCTGCTAAGAAAGACCCGTGAAGGTCCCGGGGTAGAATAGGCCTTCAGCAACCCATGCTTGCCATAAAAGGGACTAAGCTTGTCGTAAGAGGCGACTAACGGGATCGGGTGGTCAGGCTCGCTGACTTGGTTGACACATGTCATCGGTTCCCAATTGCGCAGATCGATGCTCATGTTGTTGATCACTGGATTGTCTGGTCCAGACTCGATTATTTACAGACCGCCGCCATATAGCTGGAATATTGCTGAGTGCGGCGTAAAACTAAACTCACTCACTCACTCACTCTGCTAAGAAAACAGTTTAGAGATGAAGAATCTACTTAAACACATTTTTTCAAGCCACGAATGACTTCCTGAAACAAACAAACGATATGTGTTAATGTGAATAAACTTACTCTAGCAAATAAGTGATGACAGGATGCTGAGTGTGGAAATAAACATACTCAATGTCAAACACAAAGTTATTTTCGTCACATGGAGGCGGCCATGTTTTTCCGTGCGAATCACGTGATTGCGTTGGAGCATTTACTCACAGAGAAAATATTTCAAACCGTAATCTTCCTTGTTTCACATGTTTCACCAAATAAAATCATAATATGCCTGATCTGAAAACAAACAAACAATTCTGCTGATAATTAACACAGCGGCTCTCGGTTTCAGTGCTTCAGGTTATGATATTGAACATAAGTTAATATTTGGTCGTTTATCTGGTTAATGTTGTACAGAAACCCTTTTTGATTAGTATGTTTTTAAAAAATACATGTAAATATGTTTAGTTCCAGGGAGACTAAAGACGTACATTATCCCTGATAGTACATATTTCAAAACAGACTTCAGCTATGATTGACATCTAATGTCGTGGAAGCTGCGGTAGATTTTGAAGGCTGTTTCAATTTATATACTAGTATTTGTGTGTTGTTTACCGCCGCACTGCTCCAGCTAAGAGGCGTCGGTCTCTCAATAATTGAGTCAGCACCAGACATCAGGAAAATGGGTCTAAGCTATTTGAATACCAAAACGTGTCAGCCAAGTCAGTGAGTCTGACCACCCCATCCCGTTAGTTGCCTCGCCACCAATTCTAACTCAGATCTTCTCGGTTCACTTACGCTGTGATAATCCTTCCAAATTATATGTACACACGCTTACTCTCCTCAAAACGTTGGAAATACTGAAGATGATTACGGATAGCCTGGCCAACACATTTATGTAACGTGAGGTCGGGCATTGTCATGCTAGCAAGATCCCACGTTGACGTTGTGTAAAGACATTGGCACGGCAAGGCGTTATGTCGAAATGGTCCCTGGCAAAAAAAGCTCGACTTCCTGTAGTCGATTTCGGCCGGGCTGTATGGTCGGAGATTCGGCGCTGTCAAGGTGTATAGGTTGTTGTGGATGTTAACATATGTCATTAACACTCCCAGTATTGTTGTGTTTGGTCCATAGATTTGAGATGTCTGGACGCGCCGAAATGCCTTATCACCTCATGCTTGTGTACATAATACGGCCAATTTAATGGCGTTGCGTCGTTGAACGTCTGCCTATCTTGGTATTATTTTGTCGTCTTTGGTGGCATAAAACGATGCGTGTGGACCACCGTTGGTGTGAATGCCTGTCTGGGTTTTTAAAGCCCACAGTCACGGGTATCAGATCGGGTGACACACAATTTCATGATTCACGTCAGGTGCACTTCAGGTAGAGTGCATTTTACCGATTCACTACAAACCTGAGTGTAAGCTTACGTTTTTGTTCAACGTCTTTTTAAAACGTTTTGTTGTCGGCCACTGTTCCTGGTCGGATTCAGCATGGATTGGTTTGTGTTAAATGTTTTTTTTTCTATAATTAAAATTATTCCTATGTCATTTTTCTTTCCTTTTTTACACACAGTCTACAAGAAAAATAGCAAGGTGGATCAACGGATGTTAATGGATGCATAAAAAAGGGTAAGACCTACAGTAATAAATGATAATCAACAGAACATGATGTTTTTGCAAGATGAACACAACAATGAAAGACAACAGGGGTGTTTAGTCAAATAATCCACGTTTGAGGTGACTATTAGTACACCCATGTCCCTCCGACTGACCACACACAGTTTTATCGGCGTGGCATGGTATAAATCTCATAAAGACTTTTTGAGGCAGTTTGCTCATCCCATTCGCAGAGCCTGACGTCGCGAGCGACCCTTGGGTTCTTTGGACCTGTATACATGTGCATCCACCCGTGCAACCCGGTCCTTGCTGCAGATGTGCCAACGCGGATGCAAGGTAAGAACACAGGCCTTCGTGTCTTAAAGATTTAAAAAATACTGTTTTTTAGATGAACCCGACTCAAAATACTCCATAGTACAATACATCACGAGAAGTCATGACGTATTGCACTGTGAAACATTTCGAGTCGGTGGTCGTCTCAAATTTTCCTATGTGTCCTTAAAAAAGTAATCTTCGTAAAGACACGAGGGCCTGGACAGTGCTGCTGGTGGAAGTTCGAGAATTACATCACGTCCACGATATGCAGGAGCACGTCCATGGCTCCACAACAGTGGGATTCAGCATGTTGCAAACTTTCGCAGTGTTGTTGATCGTCAGTCTCACAGTCCAGGTTATTTTCCCTTCTGTTCAGCCTTTGCTGTAGTATGAGGCCCCGATTGACGTAAGTCTAGATGTCCCCAGGAATCTTACTTCTCAACGGGTCCCTTTTTTCAAAGAAAAGGTGTTGTTTGTTTTAGGATAATATATATTAAAAGACTAAGCGCCAGTCTATGCTGTCCAGTGACCTTCCTATGAACTGGCTTTCAGTACCCCCTGGATGCCTGTCGTAAGAGGCGACAAGCGGAATCGGGTGGTCAGACTCGCTGACTTGGCTGATACATGTGCTCATGCTGTTGGTCACTGGTTTGTCGGATCCACACTCAGTTATTTACAGATTGACTACGTCTCTTAGGCCTAAACGTTTAAAACGTGCCGGTAGCTCTTAAGCGTCCATCGCGTTGTGCGGAAGGGAGGTGTAGAGAGTGGTTAATGCGATCACTCGTGCCGACGACCCGCTGGTTCGAATCCCCATGTGGTTGCAGTATGTGAATTCCATTTCGGGTGTACCCCGCTGTGATACTGCTTGAATATTGCTAAAAGCGTCGTAAAACTAAACTCACTCCCCCATTGCGTTGTGGAGGATGCATTTTCGATATGATCACAAATACTACATTACAGCAAATGTGTAGACAGTGTTATTGTCGCTTTGAAGAGTTTGACGATGTTCACCGAAGAACAAACAGACATCTATCCATGTACACAGATTACTTGCATTGTCAAGATGGAAGAGCTCTAAATGTGTTGGGAAGGGGGTATTTGGTTCCGGAGTTCATTCGTCTTCGGCAGTTTCACCACGTACCTTTCCATGACGACCGAACATAACATTTATGCCACGATCCCCACCAACACCATTCTGAGCGTATATGTACGTCTATAGCCGAATTAGGCTGTAGTAAGAAGACTGAAATGACAAGGAGGAGCAAAACCTGTTGCTTTACATACATTTACACGATAAAAATGTCCAATGATGAAATGTTGAAGAGCAAAATTTAGGGTCTATTTTTCCAAATCCTCCCTGGTACGATACATAATGTTTTCCCCACCTCCCATCCTGTCTAACCCAAGTCAGGTTTAGAACGAGACTTCAGCAACTCAGGCTTGTCGTTACAGGCAACTAACGGTGAGACTCACTGATTTGGTTGACATATGCCGCTTTTCCCAGCGTAGATCGATGCGCATGCTTTTGACAGCGGCTTAAAACATCATGCCTAACAACAACTTAAAAACAACGAATCACCACTCACCTATTCACCCACCCACCCAACGCACCCGCTCACTCATACCCACTCACTCACTCTAACCCTGGCATTCGTTGTTACTGCTTTGCTGACGTACATACGTTTAGCGTCATTTTGAAAGGAGACTCTGAGTGTAATGAGTTTATGTGAACAAAAACTTAGTCTCTGTATGTTTCGCAACTCTCTTGTACTGACAATGTAGGAATGTAATGAATAACACTGATGCTAAGTATACTTTACTAGGTCTGGTGATCAAAACATATATTTTTTTCTGACGATGGTGGAATGTGAAGTGTTAACATTGTTTTTTTTATTATTTTGGTGTTGTATTAATATCTAAGCCCCCCCCCCCCCCCCCAACACACACACACACACACACACACACACACACACACACACACACACACACACACACACACACAAAAACACACACACAAAAACACACACAAAAACACACACACACACAAAAAACACACAAAAACACACACACACACGTTAATCTACCCGAGCATTATCCCACACAATAACCAATTGTGTCCCTTTCTTTTCTTGTAAATTCAACAGAAGACTTTTGGGTGAAACGTCATTAAAAGTTGTCATACGAAAAGTTAATGTTTTCAAACTGTTTAATATGTAGTCATTACGACTAAAGGTAAGCAATGTAAATCTCTCGTGGGTGCGCTATAAGCTCTCCAGTCTTTAAAATGAATGCATTGTAAAGTCTAAAAAAATCCTCGAGCTTGTTTCATGTAGGAACAAATTCCACTACTGATGTATACACGACAGTCCATCCTGTTCGTGACACGCTTATGAATGAAGAATTTATTCTGTCGGTTAACACTACTGCCTACACACAAACTTCCGGTTGTTAAAACTGCGAACTGTTGATTATGAATCACTGTAATATTTGCTAGAGAGTCAAATATTAGCGTAGACAAGAGGACGCCAATCGTTGGTTGACACTATAATGCAGGGAGGATTGTAATGCGTGCCAATTTTGGTGGTATCAAGGGCATGATTCCGTGGAAATGTAAGTCAAATTTCCCCTCTCTACTCAGCTGTTTTAGTGTTTAGATAAATGCTGAATTATTTACGGTTGGTCCAGACCAGAAGCATTGCTACACTCATACTACTGTATTTGTGGATGTATGAGGTTTTGAACTGATTTGTTTAATATGATGCGATTTCCACATTACGTACATATTGTAATTTGTATAACAGTGATACACAGATGTAAACAAGATCATTGGATAATTAAATGTGGAAACTGGACCATCAGTTGAGATAGTCTAGACATGCTAGAAGTGCACCAGGACAGCAATATCCTTTTCACTTTGCATATCCTCCTGTCATCTACTGCCCGACAGTTATTAATTGTGCAACTATCATGTATGGTGTTGCCATGATTCACAATCACAATGAGTACAAATATGTTCTCTTGTAACATCTGGCTTTAGTACAATTATTTTTGATGGTACATTCAACATGATCAAGTTCAGTTATCATGATGGGCGCTGTCCTACAGCTCTTGTTGTTGAATACTACATGACCACCTGTGCTGCCCTAAATGACTGAGACCCGTGAAGGTCCCGGGATAGAATAGGTCTTCAGCAACCCATGCTTGCCATGAAAGGCGACTCAGCTTGTCGTAAGAGGCGACTAAAGGGATCGGGTGGTCAGGCTCGCTGACTTGGTTGACACATGTCATCGGTTCCCAATTGCGCAGATCGATGCTCATGTTGTTGATCACTGGATTGTCTGGTCCAGACTCGATTATTTACAGACCGCCGCCATATAGCTGTAATATTGCTGAGTGCGGCGTAAAACTAAACTCGCTCGCTAAATGACTGACTGGATATCATGAATTTGTACAAAAAACCTTAGTGGTTTAAATGTCTTTTTATTTCACCAAAGTGTGCAGAAATCTGGATAGGTGAGCAAGCCAAGTGGCATATATAAATGCAAGCTCCAGTACAATAAGTTAATCCAATACCTGGATGCATAGATGAAATAGTTTGATGACTAAGAATAATATTAAAGGTCACATGCAATGTAAAACACAACTTTGGGGATTCTGGTACCTTTCGGTATGCACTTACCGAAACAAATCTTCAAAAATGCCAAATCATCCTATAAGGTTGAACAAAAAACGTGGTGAAAAGAAAGCCCATAAAATCGGAGTTGAAACGTTTCACTAAATTTCCCCCAGCGCTGGAAAAAAAGTGGTTTCAACAGCTGTGCTGCGCTGCGCTGCGCCCATAATGCATGCTCAGAGAATAGGTTGGCAGAGCTTGAAACAGTCTGCATGCCCAGAGTATGAGGTAGTGAGCAGTAGTCTAATCTTGGTTGTGTATGCAAACAAGTAAATAATCTACTCGTTACATAAAAAAAAAAACTTGTTGGTTGTGGTAAACAGTCTCTGTCACACAGAAAGCTCCATGTCTGGTTTATTCATGCCTATATGTCTGCCTGCCTATCTGCCAAAGACAACATGCAGTACACAGCTTCAATAATTGGCCACATGCAATTTGAACTTAACACTTATCAGACTATATGACATAAACAAAATAAATTGATTTATGACGCATGCACCTGAGTCCCGCCACATTATGTAATTAGGTATTTGTGATACTTGTACACATATGTTTTTATGGGTTGCAAATAAACTACATCCATTTTTTCTCGGATGACTGGATCTGACGGAAACTGCATGGTGCAAACTCTTGTCAGTTTCAAGTCCTGCTTTATACTTGGATGAAAAACAGTTTCCAGCCATGCAGTAGTTTACCATCTCTACTGGGATGATTTTAGATTGGATCGAATGCAAATTCAGAGAATACATATTTAGTTACAAAACCCAACATCTGTATATACATACTTCATGAATAACAACTTCTTTTAGTGTATACATATGATTTTGTTTAACAACAGTATATGAATCGATACTGAAACGGGGCATCAAGTACAAGACCGGTGAAGGTCCTAGGGTAGAATAGGCCTTCAGCAACCCATGCTTGCCATGCAAGGCGACTCAGCTTGTCGTAAGAGGTGACTAACGGGATCAGTGATCAGGCTCGCTGACTTGGTTGACCACATGTCATCGGTTTCCAATTGCGCAGATCGATGCTCATGTTGTTGATCACTGGATTGTCTGGTCCAGACTTGATTATTTACAGACCACCGCCATATAGCTGGAATATTGCTGAGTGCGGCGTAAAACTGAACTCACTCACTTACTCACTCATCAAGTACAAAAAAAAGAAGTTGTTATCCATAAAGAATCTTACATGTTGTGACTTGCCATACTTCTAAAATGCCCGTCAAACAGATCATCAGCAAATGAAACAGCCAATCAGAAGCCGTAGTTACACTTGAGTGCAGACCCACCCGCTAAAACTGGGTTCGGTCCCCCGAGGGATTTTGTTTCAGGGGAAGTAAGCCCAAGTTAAAAATATTGCACTTTTAAATCGCGATTGTACGCTTATAATTTTGTTTACTTGTTTTTTCACAAGCAACAGTGTATATTATATGTCATGAATAAGTGATAAATGTGTTTTGATTATGTTTGATTGTTTGGTTGCATGTGACCTTTAAGACAGAATAGCATGTGATTGTTGCTTGGTGTTGGTTATGCCAAGTAACCAAGCAAGCTGCTGTAGATCAAGTTACATCAAGCTTGTGTTACACTGAATATACATTTGTAGAGGTGGTGATCACTGAAAACGGTTACTTTTTTAAATGAACTGGTGTAATGAGTGGAGAATGTCACTTTTTGTTGAAGTATTGAATGCTGTTACCGTATAAAGCAGTTTTAACATATATCCTTGAGTATAAAAATACATAGCTGTCCTTAGATTCTTACAGTTGTGAGATGTAAAAAGATAGTGAATATTGTCTATGTTATAATGACTACATGCACACGTGGATATTTCTGATTTATGTCTATTATATCTGTCAGCGTTTGGATAGCTACAGCCAAGTTTGAGGTGACAGTGGATAATTTGACAAAATCTAGCTCTGATTACACGATGCCTTTTAGAAAGTGGTCAAATGCAACATATGTCATATTTGAGATTTCACTTTCTCAGTAAAGTACAATTTCTGGTACTTTTTTCAGTTGATTCCCGTCCAGGATTCGAACCCGCACCCTCAGAGTCGGGCACCTAATCGCCAACACATATAGTCAGCCACCTAGCCCGCTCAGCTGCCGTGACTTCCACTTCCATAGAGCGGGCTAGGCGGCTGACTTTGTGTGCTGGTGATTAGGTGCCTGACTCTGAGAGTGCGGGTTCGAATCCTGGATGGGACTCAACCAAAAAAGTACCAGAATTTGTACTTTACTGAGAAAGTGAAATCCCAAATATGACATGTTGCAAAATCTAGCTCCAAAATTCAAATCAAAGTAGTTATGAGTTTTTATTGGGTTTATAATGGTTTAAAGCTGATTCAGAAAAACTGCGTTAACAACTCCATCAGGCAATGCATTCCACAACATAATCGTGCATGGTAAAAATGACTGAGAATAACTTTGTGTTCTAGGTATTAGTTTGAATGGAAGTAAACTCCTAAGATTATACTTGCTTTGTTCAAATACTCTACCTGGTACAAGGTCGTTCAGGTATTCTGGAGTCGACATGATACATTTTATAAAAAGTTATGAGCTAAGAGCGATATCGTCTTCTTTTCAGTGTGCTATAATTGGTTTCCCTGTATAGTTTGTCATGAATTGTGCCAGCTAGAAATGATGTTCTAAAAACTTCTCAAAACTATGTTCACTTTCACAGAGAATATATCCTCAGACATGACTGAAACACAATTTCCATTTACATATGTATGAATATTGCTTTTTACAATGTCCGGCAACCATCAAACCCTTAAAAGAACTAGTGGTATGTTGTCATTAATATAGAAAGACATTATTCTCTATGTTTAAAAATAAATAATGTATTATGATAATAATGTAAAGTATCCGAAAGAACCTCCATCGTGACTGTCTGCTATGATTTCAGAATAAGAGCATTTGGTTGCAAAATGGAATATTCCATTCACTAGATCATATAGACAGTTTTCACGTTATCACAGAAACCTGTGTTCTTCATGCAAAAACACACAAACAATATTTTGTGGGCGTGTTTTGCATGCATTGATTCTGATCTACTTAATTTTAAGAAGTACCTTAAAACAGCAGCATATGTAAAAAAATATGTTTTGAAATGATTTAGGATTGTAATGAACATTTCAAAAGATTTGAACTACATATTTCTAATTTTATTTCTGGACACACTTCTACAAAACCTACTGTGAACACAAGGTAGATTTATCTGTGGCAATGGTGTGTGTACTTGACGGCTGAGATGCCATTGTATCTATATAATGGACACTAGAATGTTTAGTCAAGGATTTTGCTGTACCAGGCTTCGTCACATATTTACCACAAATGTCCAGGTACTTTTGACTATGAGTAAGGACAATGTCCATGTACCACATATATATAAGTTATCAGTACCTTCAACATATGAACATGAGGCCACTGTCACATCAGGTGTTTTCTACAGCTATTGGGGTGTTTTCACACTGTCACATCAGGTGTTTTCTACAGCTATTGGGGTGTTTTCACACTGTCACATCAGGTGTTTTCTACAGCTATTGGGGTGTTTTCAATGTATCACCATGACTGGCAGGTGCTTGATGTTTTTCCCAGCATATAATGTACAGGAACTGATTTCTCTCTAGCCAGACTGCACCAATGCAGGTAAAAATCATTGTTGGTGCTGGTAGCATTTATTGTCAGGTTGAACTCGATGCAGGTAACAGTTTTATGTTATGTAAGTCTTTTCCATGTTCTGTACCAGGTAGATCAATTACTGGAAGTTTAAATGTTACTTAAAGATCTCACTTTGGATAGTGGTGTTCTGATTAATTGAAATGATTGACGATTGGTTGTAGTGACAAAATGACCAAGCAGTTCATCGTTTTTTTCTCACAATCGAACACAAAAGATTTTGGGAGAGTTTCTCACGATATTGAAGTTGGCCTTGAATATTTTTCTTAGATCCGGGATAGAACAGGCCTTCAGCAACCCATTCTTGCCACAAAAGGCGACTATGCTTGTCGTGAAAGGCAACTAACAGCATGGAGTGGTCAGACTCACTGACTTGGCTGATACATGTCATCGGTTCCCAGCTGCTCAGATTGATGCTCATGCTGTTGATCACTGGATTGTCTAGTCCAGACTTGATTATTTACAGACCGCCACCATATAGCGGGAATATTGCTGATTGTGACATAAAACTTAACTCACTCATCAACAAGCACATGTTCTCTGTGACAGTGATAATATTGTTGCTGTCATTGTGCAGTCATTATTTTCATGATGTAACCTGATTCCACTTCATTGTAGCTGGTTCAGGCAGTGAAAAAATGGCATTGGATTATTTTGATTGCCTGGACCCTAGAGAATATCAATTTCAGATTAACCACTGGACATGATAAGCATGTAATGATGTATGTGATGTATATTGATATAGATGTCACAAAAAGTAGACCTCTAAAAATAAAGTGATTTTGAAAAGTAATGTGCCACTCTCCACATGACTTTTTAGTATTCTGATGAAGATAAGCCATGCTTAAAAGTATGTTACCATGGTAACCTGGCAAAACAAATGAAGTTCTGAAAGTGACAGATTGCCTCGTTAAGATTAAGAAATGTTCAGACACATGTTGGATTTATCACTCATAGCGGGCACTGACAACGTGATTGATGATTTAATCCAAAACTCACATGTCATCAATGTTCATGAATCAATACACCAACAGTATGAACTTCACAAGAATGTTTGTGTAAATATCAACGTGCAAAAACTGTCATAATTTTTGTGTTTGGATGATTTGATGTACATGACAGAACAGCAGTTCAAAAATCCCATCGCCCGACTCCCAGGACAAGTCAGTTTTCATATCGGGCAATCAAATAATGGTATCATACTTGTCTGTGGACTACTAGATAATTTCCACTTATGGTTTCAAACTGCAAATAAGCTTGGATTTCATTTCATATCTGCTCATAATGTATCTATTACATTTTGCAATAATGATAATTTAGAGCTATCGTTCTTTCTCATTCTTTGATAAATAGTCCATTAAACATTAAAATCAAACATTGTGTCATAAAATCAGGGCAAGTGGAAATTTAATCAGGACAAGTTACTTTCTTGGGAAAATGTTTTGAACCCCTACTGAAAGGCCAAATCTGTAGAATTTGAAAACTTGAAAAAAAAGTTGATATTAAATCCATTTGTTGGATGAGAAGTTTTTATTCTAATGATTCTTTCATTGCTCATGGTCAGCTTTGTGGACCAGAAGCTTTCTTTGTATGTTCCAGTTAATCTTTGCTTGCAGAATACCATGTTATTTCAGACATGGCAGCAAGGCAGCCATACTGAACATGGCATTTCGCCTGTGGCTTAGTCATTTCTGAATCTCTGTTTTAATGCACAGCTTCTCATGTCCGGCGAAGATTCAAGATTGAAAAAGTTTTGTTTTGGACATGGATTGAACTCAGAATACTTCATACTGCAGTATATTATGACCAGGCTGGACACTTCGATGCACCCCACCCACCTGTTTTGCTGATTGCTATGCTACCATCACATACAACCAATAAAAACCTCATGTAAACATAATCATGTATGACTGGCCTATTAAGCATCACCCGTGACACCTACGAACTCTTTATTGTTATTTCTGCAGGTCGACTGAAACCTGATTTTGACTCTCAACTAAACATTCTTGACCCAAATGGGTGGTCGAAGCAAGCCCTCTGATTGGTTGATGCTTGATAAGGAGACATTTACACCTGATGCTTTCTTTTGAAAAGCCATTGCTTTGAAAAATCTTACAAGTTACATTTCCAAGTCAAGCAGTTGAAAGTAAAACTTCATGTGAATGTGTAGATTTACAAACGCTGACCAATCTCAGGGCTTGTTTTCATCCACAGAAGTGTCATCGAGCTCATGCTGAAAGTGAGGGCAGCAAGTAAATATCACTTTTCCTTTCAGAATTGCACTTCTTTTACCAGAGTACAAGAACTGATTTTGGTATTTGGGTGAAAGCAATTCTTCTTTTGTTTCAGATGTGATGAGAAGACCAGGAGTTGTGAAGACCTTTTGCTTGCTCTAAATTCAGTGTTTGCCAGTCATGATTTAGCTGTTTCTGCTCTCAAATACGAGACATGCTGGGTTTAAGCGGCTTATCGAAAGTCCAGAGACTTATACTGGGCATTGTGGTGCTGCTCATCGTGGATTTAATATGGGTAGCATCATCAGAGTTGACGGAGGTAAGTCATATAAGGGACCGTTCATTATATATGGCTAGTAGGGTGACGATGGTTTTGGGGTGTGCGTGAATGCTTTTTTCACCCATTTTGTTCTGAAGAGGAAGGAAGGTTGTCACTTTTATACACATGTGCTTGAGGGGGAGGAGGGTCAGCAATTTAGTTCATAAGAATATTTTAAAATATGGGAAAGGGGAAGGATGGCGATTGTAGATTTTGTCATTACCTGCTGGGGAGGGTCACTTATTTTGTACATTAATTTTTAAAGGGGGATCTGTCACATTGTACCTTCTTCTCCATAAAAATCATCATCACCCTCTCTAGCCATAAATTAAGAATGGTCCCTAAATTCTTGTACAGACCAGACATTGTGTGGAAAAGTCTGTCTTTAGTACATAACCCCACTTACCCTCTGCAATGTTGTTTATACTACAACCAGACCTTATGGTAAGTGTATTTTCACTTTGAGTTCCACTTTACATGGACCATATTCTTTCAGTACATTTTCAAGAACACAGATTTCAAGAAGCCGTACTTTACATCGTACTTCAAGACTGCCATGTTTGTGGTTTACTTGACGGGGTTCATACTGTGGCGACCTTGGCGAGACCAGTGCAGACGAGGGCCGAAGGTCAGTTTCATTGGGGTCATTAAGGTCATATTGTTTGGTTGATAAGCTAGGTGAATTTCCATGTTTTACTTATCATTTGCCAAATAAATGATGGGAAAAAGGTTTTAAAAAAATTTACTGTTTTGCATATATCTTAAAATGGTTCCCTGCATCCAGTGTTTTAAATCATCGAGGATGGAGATGGGGGTGTAACATAGTGGTCAGAGTGTTCGCTTGTCACACCGAAGACAAAGGTTCGATGACGCACATGGGTACAATGTAGGAAACCCATTTCTGGTGTCCTCTGAAATGATATTGCTGGAATATTTCTTAAAGCAGTGTACAACCAAACTCACTCACGATTAAAGGGTAGCACAGTCTGGTGCAAGAAATTCCAGATGCACCACTGGATTTGGGGTGCCTGCTTGTAGTGTGGCTGAAATCTTACTAAACGGTCTTAAGACACTTTTAAATGCTACTGCACTTAAACTGACCATTGTGGATGAGCTTTGTTGTCCTTGTCTCATTAATTGCATATCTTTCAGAAAACAGCCGAGGAACACATTATTGAAAGTCCTCCAGCTGTGGATAACATGCTGGTGAGTAAGGGTGTCTCATCTTGCATACAATGTGTGAGGTTATTTCTGCTGGAATATTGCTAAAAGTGACATAAAACCCAACTAACTCACTCATTTTGTCACTGGGCTCCCCTGCTGGAATTAGTTTCCTCACCACTTCAAAGAATCTGTGAGAGACCATTTGCTCCAACTGTACAGGAATCGCCTTCTTAAGAACTTATTTAGTGAAAAAAACACAGGCCCAAGCTCATTTTGTGACAAACAATAAATAAATATTTGATGGTTGTCATAGGATCTCACCTTCAGTCATGTCCAACATACAGTAATTTCTGTTGTTTTTACATGAAATATGAATGTTTGTGTTGCACTGAGTTTTGTGAGAACATATCAAATAGAACAGCCAGTTTAAAGTCCTTTAACAGCATCAAGAGGTGATACACCTAAAGACAATAATTTATGGCCGGCTGTCTGTTTCAGGGTGATCCAATATATGTGCCTGTGAAGAATGAAGACAAGAACAGCAGCACAGAATCCGATGATGCCGGGAGTGAGTATGACTGTATCAGTAACACACGCCTCAAGAGTCACATTAGTCTGCGGGATTGGGTGGTCTCCATTCTCAGTTGCGCAGATTCCCAAATGCTGCTGATCACTGGATTGTCTGGTTACAGACTCTTTATATTTGCAGACCGCTGCCATATAACTGGAATATTTAACCATAAAACTAAATTCACTTGAATGAAAAACTACTAAAATTTTGCCATTCATCACTGATGAGTCGGTTTTACAACTCACAACCAAATTTAATACCAACCTGAACTGAGCAGTATGGCCCAAAAAATACAGATGTAAACGTTGTTGTTTCTGTGTCATAGACTAGCAACAAATGTGTATTCAGCAGAATTCTAATTATATGGACTATGATGGTAATTTGTACTGAGATTCAATGGTATGTTTTTTCCTATGGTATGCTTCTGTATTCAGATTTGGCAATGGTTGATTTCTGCATACAGAAATGTACCTGGCGTACACATCTGTAGTCCCTGTGCCTACAATGTCTCTTTCATTATAAGTTGTCTTTTATGACAAGAGTGGGTTTCTGAGTACCAGTTACCTGGATCATCACAGGCATTGCTTTCATTAGTCCCACTTATTGAAACAGTGATATTTCAGATTATTCTAGAACGTTGTCTCGTCTAGGTATTACGTCTAGCAAGTCTGTAAGATTCAACAGCCTATCGGAGGTGCGACAGTTGTCTGAAACCTATGCAGAAGAGCACTTGATGGCAAGACTGTCATACCAGGCATCGCAGCGAGCTGAGGAGGCAAGGCTCCGCTCCATGAGCAAACTGACAATACGTCAGGTTATCAAGTTGTCTGTATTTTTCTGTGTCTTGGTAAGTTTGGGGTTACTAATCTTTAAACATTGTCATTGAGAAGTATTCCTTTTTTATGCCACAGCGAGACAAGTCTTCCGTAGAATGTAATATTCTTCAGACATTCATGTATATGTCATTGAATGCAAAAGCAAGATTCTGTTTTTAATAAACGACTGTATCATTTGTTTTTGAAGATTGAAATGACTATGATATGAAATATATCTTGGATAAAACCAGTCTTGATATTGGTACAGCGGTAGGGTAGCCCAGTGGTTAAAGCTCTTGTTACACCGAAGATCTGGGTTTGATTCCCTACATGGGTACAATATGTGAAACCCGTTTCTGGTGTCCTCTGCCATAATATTCCTGGAATATTATTAAAAGCAACATAAAACCCAACTCACTCAATTGATTTTGGTGCCAGTGTAGATCTTTCCACCAGAACATGGAATAAGTTCTGCTTTCACTGTCAATTATTCTCACACTCTCATTTTCGTTTTTCAGTGGTTTTTTGCCCAGTATTTCTATCAGAAGGCCCTCGTTGAGACAGAGGCTGGCATGGTCAACGTGCTGTCATCTACTTCAGGACTGTTTACACTTGTCTGTGCAGCTGTTTACCCAAGTTCAGGGGCAGACAAGTTTACGCTGTCCAAATTAGTAGCTGTTTTAGTCAGGTACTGAAACGTTTCATTGAAGTGTTTTGTTCCTAAGCCTTACATTACTGTTACCATATACTGTGAAACCTGCCAGCACCAACACTTGTCTAATCAGGCACACTGACAATCCCTCAATTTTGTTACGGTTAAGAATTTGCCGTGACAAACGATGGAAGAAACCCCCTGTGAACCAGCAAAACAGAACAAGGATAAGTCTAAAAACATTCAAATATTATTATCATGCAACGAGAGCAAGGTATACAAAGTCACGAGTCAATTTCACAATACTGATTTCAAATACAATACAAGAGAGACAAAATCTAAGTCAGTGGGTCACAAAATATAATATAGCAGACTCACCAAAGTCTTAGTGCGAGAGAGAAACAGTCATTTAGAATGTAAACACAGCGAACGGTCTGACAGCGGCTAATGTTGATTCAGGCATTGATGGATTTGTTGGCAATGATGAATATACTCCAGAATAAAACCGGGATAAAATTTTGGTTCCGCCATTTTACAACCTTATTATGATGATTTGAACTGGCACCTGTTTAATATGTATTGCAGCACAGCTTTCTGGTCCCAACAAGCAGTTTTAACTTAATTAACACCATCTAAACCGTGATAGGTATGAGCAGTGCAATCAAGGACCCATAATCCTCTTTGCATGCTAGACGATCCGGAAGTAGCGATTGTGGGGTGAATCAAATGCTCGTAGGATTTCGACTGTTATGCTTTGTAAATACTGGGGGATTGCATTAACTGTTTTCAGGTGGAAGATATGTTATAGCTGGGATTACACTTTCTTAATAAAGTACAAATTCAAGTACTTTTTTGAGTTGAGTCCCATCGAGGAGTCAAACCCATACCCTCAGCGTCAGCTGCCTGACCTGCTCAGCCACCACGACTTCCATAAAAAGTGAAAGTCAGACAGCTGGTAATCTAGACTGCAGGCTTTCTGTACCACTCTGATAGGTGTTAACTGGCATGGCTCCCATGCCCGAAAGCTATGATTACACAATGCCATTTAGACAGTGGTCAAATGTAAGATATGTTATATATGGGATTACACTTTCCTAGTAAGTAGGTTTAAAAAGTGAGTCACAGCTTATCATGGGTACCATTCTGCAATAAAAGGCACTATAATCTGCATCAACATAGAGATAAAGAGATCGACACGTGTAAATGGCTGCCATGTTGGAAATCAAGTATCACTGTGTAATCTGGCACCCAGTCTAAACTGGCATTTTGTTACGGTCCCCTGGGTTCCAGATTATACTGTATGTTAAAAACTAGAGTCAAGTCTGGATCGAAGAAACTTTTGTTGAAGGTACAAAGTCTATGAGGAAGTGACAATTTAGTCTTCACATGTGCACTTCAGAAAGTGTTTTTAATCCTACGTAGAAACATTAACGTTGTGGATCTCACTTTTTGGTAAGATCAAAACCATACTCAACACTCGTGCTCACATATGAAGGCTAACAAAGATGACACTTCTTGTAACACCGTTCAGTGCAGCTTCCAACTCACTCACACACATTGACAACAATGGTCATCCTTACTCCATCCTTACTCCAGTATTGCAGGTGTGGTGCTAGTGAGTATATCGGATATAAAGCTGGAGAATGGTGTTCCAGCGGGTGCACTGTGGGCCCTTGGAGGCGCAATATGCTACGCTCTGTACCTCGTGTCACTTAGGCGGAAAGTTGACCACGAGGATAAGATTGATATTCCCATGTTTTTCGGTAAGTTTAAGTACATATATCATGTTCCTTTTATACCTTCCTGCTAGAAAGTTAATCATAATGGTAATGCTTACGATTTCGTCAGGTTTCTGCACCTCCATATATTTAGCTGTAATGGATCAGTTACACAATTATGCTGTGTGTTTCTCGGTGGCTTTATATGTTATTTCATGTAAAAAATGCTTCTTAGAAGCACAACAAGGTTGTATAGCTGTGGCTAAATTTGAATTTTCATCATCAATGTATGAGCAGCGAATCATCAAACTATAAAAATTATAATATATATCTGACCCAACTCTATACTTTTATTTGGAATACAGCCTCCTTCCTTCAGGCCGCTACTACCAAGCACCAATTGTGAAAACTAAGAGACATCTGTACATCTGTCATTTCATGCAGCCATATCTCTGTTAAACAAATGTTGCTTGTCGTAAGAGGCGACTAACGGCATTGGGTGGTCAGGCTCACTGACTTGGTTGACACGTCATCGGTTCCCAATTGCGCTGATCAATGCTCAGGTTGTTGATCACTGGATTGTATGGTCTAGACTCAATTATTTACAGACCGCCGCCATATAAAGCTGGAATAATGCTGAGTGCAGCGTAAAACTAAACTCACTCACTCACTTCAATCAAATGTGAAGGTACTTAAATTAATAATTTATGTAAATATGATATGTATTTGGATCTCTCTGATGTGGCAGTAGCTCTGCACAGTCATACTGCACAGTCCTTCAAGTGATGATGTATCCGGGATCATGGCAATCTAACATGTTTGCCGTTGTTTTCCAGGGTTTGTGGGACTCTTCTGTACACTTCTGTTGTGGCCAGGGTTCTTCATTGTCCACTATTCCAAGGCTGAGGTGTTTGAGTGGCCAGACAAGAGTCAATGGCTGCTGATAGCTATCAATGGTCTTGTGGGGACAGTCTTCTCCGAGTTCCTGTGGCTGTGGTGAGTTGGTGACTCCGGTCAATCTTCAGTAATTGCTTGTACATGGCAATTTGTTATCCAGGTAAACCACCAATTACAGTACATTTTAAAGTTTCCAGTTGTGAAGGAAATATTTCAGTGGAGTGAGGCATATGCTTTTAAATTGGCCGTGTGTCACACCATGGCATTTGACTTTTTGTCTTCTTGCTGGTGGTTAAATTTTAACTTTGTCTCAGTGCGAGCTGAAAGGATGAGCTGGAAACTTAAGGAACATGGCACTCAGATTTCTTGTTCCTCTAGAAATAAATACATACGGCTTGAAATAAAAACAAAGTTCAGTGGCTTGGATTTTTCTTCTCTGACATCACAAGGTGATGGAATCTGAAACATTGAATTTAAGTATAGCAATTCTCAGTGCACAGCAATACAGAATAAAAAATCTTAAAATTAAACTGACAATCTGTAGTAGTCTTCTTTGTGGAGGAACATAATGTTTCAGTTAGGGAAACTGTCTATTTGTCATCAAAACCGTGGCACAGAGATAACAATTTGCACATGAGTTGACTTTGGTTTAATCTTAGTGGCAGTTAGTTTCAAGATTAAGCTTTTTGTCTTAAAATGAGAATCACATTCACTCACTCTTATTTCCTGTGTGATATAATCAGACAATTCAGAGATTTAACAGAGTTGTTTTTGAGATATTGTGAAACATGGTATATCTCTTGCTTTTAAGGGGCTGTTTTCTGACGTCATCTCTTATCGCGACCCTTGCCTTAAGTCTCACAATACCTCTCACCATGATGGCTGATGTAGTGATGAAAGGGGTAAGGAAAGAATCTCCTGTAATAGAGTCTGGATAGCATAGTCATGTCCTACATAAAGTCCAATCCTGCAGTCCATTCATTTGAGGAAATATGGATTTTGTACATGACATGCAGGGGGGTTACTTATATTATACATAATTTTAAGTGGGTCACATTGTTATTGCTTCTCTATAAAAATCATCATCACCTCCCTAGCCATATGTTATGAACGGGCCCTATTAGAAATGTGAAATGTGAACGAGAGAATATCCAGTTAAAATGATTAATTTATTTAATTGGCTGCTGAAACGAATAAAGAGTAATCAGTCATCCATGTACCTGACAGGCTTGTTGCTAAATACGTTGGACAAGCACTCAGTACTATCTTACTATAAAGCAACATACACATACACCTACACATTGGCAGGCTAGACACCTGACAGGCTTGTTGCTAAATACGTTGGACAAGCACTCAGTACTATCTTACTATAAAGCAACATACACATACACCTACACATTGGCAGGCTAGACACCTGACAGGCTTGTTGCTAAATACGTTGGACAAGCACTCAGTACTATCTTACTATAAAGCAACATACACATACACCTACACATTGGCAGGCTAGACACCTGACAGGCTTGTTGCTAAATACGTTGGACAAGCACTCAGTACTATCTTACTATAAAGCAACATACACATACACCTACACACTGGCAGGCTAGACACCTGACAGGCTTGTTGCTAAATACGTTGGACAAGCACTCAGTACTATCTTACTATAAAGCAACATACACATACACCTACACATTGGCAGGCTAGACACCTGACAGGCTTGTTGCTAAATACGTTGGACAAGCACTCTGTACTATCTTACTATAAAGCAACATACACATACACCTACACATTGGCAGGCTAGACACCTGACAGGCTTGTTGCTAAATACGTTGGACAAGCACTCAGTACTATCTTACTATAAAGCAACATACACATACACCTACACATTGGCAGGCTAGACACCTGACAGGCTTGTTGCTAAATACGTTGGACAAGCACTCAGTACTATCTTACTATAAAGCAACATACACATACACCTACACATTGGCAGGCTAGACACCTGACAGGCTTGTTGCTAAATACGTTGGACAAGCACTCAGTACTATCTTACTATAAAGCAACATACACATACACCTACACATTGGCAGGCTAGACACCTGACAGGCTTGTTGCTAAATACGTTGGACAAGCACTCAGTACTATCTTAATATAAAGCAACATACACATACACCTACACATTGGCAGGCTAGACACCTGACAGGCTTGTTGCTAAATACGTTGGACAAGCACTCAGTACTATCTTACTATAAAGCAACATACACATACACCTACACATTGGCAGGCTAGACACCTGACAGGCTTGTTGCTAAATACGTTGGACAAGCACTCAGTACTATCTTACTATAAAGCAACATACACATACACCTACACATTGGCAGGCTAGACACCTGACAGGCTTGTTGCTAAATACGTTGGACAAGCACTCAGTACTATCTTACTATAAAGCAACATACACATACACCTACACATTGGCAGGCTAGACACCTGACAGGCTTGTTGCTAAATACGTTGGACAAGCACTCAGTACTATCTTACTATAAAGCAACATACCCATACACCTACACATTGGCAGGCTAGACACCTGACAGGCTTGTTGCTAAATACGTTGGACAAGCACTCAGTACTATCTTACTATAAAGCAACATACACATACACCTACACATTGGCAGGCTAGACACCTGACAGGCTTGTTGCTAAATACGTTGGACAAGCACTCAGTACTATCTTACTATAAAGCAACATACACATACACCTACACATTGGCAGGCTAGACACCTGACAGGCTTGTTGCTAAATACGTTGGACAAGCACTCAGTACTATCTTACTATAAAGCAACATACACATACACCTACACATTGGCAGGCTAGACACCTGACAGGCTTGTTGCTAAATACGTTGGACAAGCACTCAGTACTATCTTACTATAAAGCAACATACACATACACCTACACATTGGCAGGCTAGACACCTGACAGGCTTGTTGCTAAATACGTTGGACAAGCACTCAGTACTATCTTAATATAAAGCAACATACACATACACCTACACACTGGCATGCTAGAAACCTGACAGGCTTGTTGCTAAATACGTTGGACAAGCACTCAGTACTATCTTACTATAAAGCAACATACACATACACCTACACATTGGCAGGCTAGACACCTGACTATTGACTGTGAATGAAATATGATGTGTTGATCCTATTGCAGGTTAATTACTCCTGGATGTTCTACCTGGGATCTGTGCCTGTCTTTGTTGCGTTTTTCGCTGTTAGCTTTTTAACCCACTATGAAAACTGGGATCCAGTTCTCATTGCTGTGAAAAAACTTATACACTGCCTCTGTCGACGCCGACTAAAATCAAGGTGAGATTAGAATTTCTTTGTTTCATGGATCCAAACATAAACATCTAGTCAAGTCCCAGATAATCAAGGAATCTATCACTGGAAAAATGGTTGACCACCTAAGTCAGAACTAGAATTTCCACAAATAGTAGGTAATCTGTGAATCTGTAACTGACAAAATGGTTGACCAGCTGTTGATTGTGTCACATACCCACAGTTTTTCAGAATGCAGTGAAATAGCTGGAATATTGCTGACTCCTGTACGTAACAATTAATCCAGTGAAAGAGGTGATGGGTGGCCTCGTGGTTGAAGCAGTCGCTCATCATGCCGAAGACCCGGGTTTGAGGCCCCACATGGGTGCAGTGTGTGAAACCCATTTCTGGTGTCTCTCGCAATATTGCTGGAATAACTGAACTCACTCACTCACTCATTATAGAAGTATCTTACTGTATATGAAAATATCTTTTTCCAGGACACGGGAGTTGGACCGTGAACAAACAGAGAGTTTGATTGGAGTGCCTGATGGCATGCAGTGAATTCAACACACAGGATCTGTTTCTCCAATAATTTTGTACATCAGGCATATTGTGATACTGTCTTCAGAGCATTCAAACAGAACCAGGGTGCATGTGTATGTCAGTCGTAACTTGTCTTTCCTCAAGTGTTCATTCACATACTATACAATCTGTACAATCATTTCCTTCAGCTCTCACCTTTGACATGTTTAAGGTGTATTCATATTCAGGGCAATGAAAGATTCCAGTTTAGTTGTCTCTAGATAGAATATTACATTTATATCATTACAATATTACATATGTGTCAGTGTAATATTACATGTGTATCAAGTTCATATTACATGTGTATCAAGTTCATATTACATTTGTATCATTACCCTGAAGAGTGATTGTGTTGTTGAAGATTATTATTGAATTTATCATGAATAATTTGTGGCATATGAAGCTTATTTTCTGAAAAGCTTTGCTATGTTAGACAAAATTATTCTTCACATTAGAAATAGTTATTCTTCACATGCTTTGAACTTATTTTCCAGCAAGCATGTACATGTTTATCACACAATTGATGTATTTTCCCAGAATGGTTAGACAAGAGTTTGAAATAGGGCCTGTCCGAAAGCCTGAGATGGGCCAGATTTCTGACAGGTGGTGTAAATTTACAGCTAGCCTGTCAAATGGTCTGGTAAAATATCTGATGTTCTTTAATCTGACATTCTCTTCCCACAGAGGTTACTCCTGTCATATCTTCTTACGTAATCTCTGCCCTTTCATGGTGCGAGTGTTCTGGACTGCAATCAGATTTAGTTGAGCAGTCAGCGACTTTGTCCAAAAATGATCATCGCAGAGCCTCAGTAAGTCGAGAAAGTTAAAACCTCCTCTGCAGCATGATGCACAAACATTTCGTCTAGACAGAACCCAGTCATGTAATAACAAAATTATGTAATGGTAATCGCATATCAATGTCATCTCAATGTCATACCCTCATCTATAAGCTAGTTATTAGATATCTTCATCAACAACATCTTCTTGTTGATTGATTTTTCACTATTTATTGCGTTAGTTTCTGCATTTCAGTTAAACATGAGGTACCATATCTGTCCTTCGCACGTTGATCAACTAACTCCATGGCAGCCGCCATATTGCATCTAAGTCGATGTTACCTTTGATAAAAATGCATTGCGATTGTTGACTGCTAGGTTATTTTATGAGAAACAGAGGTTACATAGGAAGATATGGCAGGAGTAACGTCTGGGAAGAGAATGTATATCTCAGTAAATTCACAATACCTTGGTGTCAGATCTGGTCAAATCCATTTCGGGCTGGTAACATTTTGAAGTTACCACCCCTGATGTCTGACTGGGTTTTGGGCTTATTTCTACATTGACATAGAATACTCCTCATTTGGCAGAATAGTGTATCAATTATTTTGGTGAGTTGTCTTCCCATTGCATACAAGCTACAAGTAGAAACTTAGGAAAACGCATGACAGTCTGATCTACCCTTTTCATGAAAGCATTTCCAGTTATGTAATTTTGGGCAGCATTTCTGAACACTGGTGATTGAATGAACACTCAATCTTTCACAGCCAGATAATTCAGTTATTTTTTCTTAATTTGTTCTTGTTACTTTTATGGGGGGGGTTGGGGTAGCCCAGTGGTTAAAGCGTTCTCTTGTCACACCAAAGACCCAGGTTGGATTTATCACATAGTTACAATCTGTGAAGCCCATATCTGGTGTCTCTGCCGTGATATTGCTGGGATATAGACAAAACTGGCTGGAAAACTAAACTGACTCACTCACTCTTAGCCTAATGTTCCACAAATATATTTGTGTATTTGACAGGTGTAGAAGGCCTGAAACTTACCCATTGCTACAAGGCTGTAAATGAGAATCTGTTACAGTTTCACATAGTTGTCTTCATTTGAATATTGTGTTGTTAAGTAGCTCATCAGTAAATGAATTCTTTTTTGTTTGTCTTGTCACTTGAGGGTTTGCGAGAGAATGACCCACTTTGGTGTTGTATCAAGCATGTTTTATAACCTAACAGTACTTGGTTCTTCAGAAGCTTAAAAAACTTTGTTTATTTCAAGTATTACTTTGATTACAAATCACTCACCTTACAATACAAATTTTGGATCAAATCAAGTAAATTATGTGCACATTTTTAAAGGGAGGTAACTCTTCGTGCTCAAATGAATCTGAAGATAGGGTAAAGTGAATGCGAGGCAGTGATCAAGCCTACTTTTAGTAATCAGCAAATGTTTTTCTAGTATAGTGTATTTGAACACGAATGAGCATGTTTCTTGCTGAGGCTGATTTTCTTAATTAACCATAAAAACTGTACAAACAAATTATAAAATCATTTGAATGGACTTTGATTTTGGTGATACTGTCTATACCAATATTCAGAAATTAGATTTTTCAAACTTTTTAGATACATATAAGGCATGCATGTATTATGCCCAGAAATAAACAAGCTTGAGAAAGAAAATGGTAGCTATCAGAGATGAATATGTTTCATATCATAAGTCAGTCATTTTTGTGAACTAATTCCAGTGAAGGGTCTACATCCTACCTCTTTGTGTTTGTCTTTCATGTCGTTAGTGGATGGACTAAGCACTTCATAGGCTCCCTGGTTCATCCCAATCCTGTCACATAAGGGAGGTGGGGTAGCCAAGTGGTTAAAGCTTTCACTTGTCATGCCAAAGACCCAGGTTAGATTCCCAACATTGGAACAGTGTGGATGGAGCCCATTTCTGGTGTCCCTGCCTGAAATATTTCTGCCATATGCGTGTCTGAAATTTGACGAACACTTGTTTCTCTGCAGCTGCACATGAACTTACTCACTCTGTGGGAGAAATCCACTCTAGTGTGTATTATGGTGTATTGGGGGAATGTGGGGAGAGTTGTGTTTAAAGCATTCTCTTGTCACGCCAATAGCTCGAGTTCAGTCCCCACATGGGTAAAATGGTGTCCCCTGCCATGATATCGCTGGAATGTTGCTAGAAGCGGCATAATCGTAAACTTACTCTCTATGGTGTTCCTATAGTCCAGATCTTCTTTGATTCTAGACAGTGCTACTGTACAGATGGTTATCTGTTATATAAAACTAATACGAGAACTCACTGTTTTACTGAGAATTATTGCAATATTAATCCTGTATCCACATAGGTCATATCGCAGTTTAGTAATGGTTTCATATAAAACACAGGTGCTAAGTTTTTTTTAAACGGAAATGTTTGCTGCAGTGAAATCCTAATCAGTGCCCCACAAAGTATTATTAGTGCTACTGTGATTCTTTCACACAGTTTAAGCAGGCCGTAATGCCAGTTGCTTTGTGGATCAGTCTTCATGGTCTTGATCCACAAGTTGTTTGTAGCTTTGTGACTTTTATAAACCTATAATTTATAGAGCTATTAGAGGTTGTAGCAACAGTCACTTTGTAGATCAATGCTCAGAATATCATCCACAAAATGTTCATAGCTTTATGACATATGTCAGTCTATGATAAACTATAGAGCTACTATAGGTCATAGTGTTACAAATGCTTTGTGAATTGGAACTCGGGACCCTGTATGTGTGGTCAAGAATAGCTACATACTTACAATGTACATAAATAGGTAACAGTGGCTAGTGCACCTGAAAATGAATCCAACAGTTTCAATATCAGCAGAACTGTCCAGCTTTGCAAGGTTGTATATATTCATGAGAGTTGATATGAGAAATATAAGACTTCATTTGAAATGTCTGTGGCAAGGGACAATGCACTTAGAATATGTGAATATGGTTGTGCAATATTAATTAAATATTACATATTTCTACAAATTCACTTACATATTAATATGTGCTTCAAGAAAGTATATACTTATCCATTTTCTTGATCAGTAATAGATCAGCACAAAGTGAGGTGGTAATCTGATCTTATAATTTATGTCTGTACACATGTATCTTTAATAATTCTGTTTTAATCCTTTATATTTATTGATTGTCATATCTGTTTGTAATATGATATATTGTGTTGACCAAAAAGTTTCTTTTTTTTTAAGCCATACATAGATTTTTAGCAAGTATTTTTGGCCCAGAACGATAAAATAGAAATTTCAAGTTTCAATTAAATAATTCATGTCTTCAAAATGTTATTTTGGTTGACACAGGCATGAACAGGGCTTGCCATTATCAATGTATTTGAACTTTTTAAGATTTAACTGATTTTAGTTAGTGGTACAAACTTTTCCTTTATGTTTCTGGCAGTTAATCAGTTGGTTCTTGAACATTTTACATATTTTCATGGGTTGAACATAGAAACCCAGTACTGTTCACATTTTTTCACATTTATTTACTTTTTCAGTCAGATTTTATAACAGATTGGCTATTAAAAAGGTATTTGTCCCTGATGTTTTTGGTTTACTGTTTGTGTCGTTAACTGATACAGCTGAACCTAACTAGTCAAGGAGGAACTGTTGAAATATGATGTGTTGTATGATTTCAAATTATATATCAAGTTATAATTTTCTGTTTACTTTATATCTGTGATTAAGTAAATCTTTTTGCAGAGGTATTGAAGTATGTGAATTTTATTAGAGACGCTTAGATATGTCTTGTAGAATGCAGTTGGCTGAAATACACATTGCAACTTGCACAAAAATTAAATTCAACCCGAATGTTAACAGTTGTGAAGTGCAGTGATTTGTTAATACAAGCCAAGGGCTACAAACTGTAATTACTCCTTTATTAAGCTTTGGGTCCACTCTAACGTGATACCTTCAAAGCATCCAGATATTTAGGCAAGATACATAAGAACATCATTTTCAAATAATTGTGTAATTGGTGATAAAAAGCAAGTCAAATATGGGGAGTGTTGTCAATAATACTGCATTGCTATGGCAGTACAAGGTTAAAATGTAGGTTCTAAACCTGTGGTTTTCATCTGAGGCAACTTTGTTCTGTGTGATGGTTCATGTATGTCAGAGGAATGGCTATTCTTGTTATCATTGTTATTTCAATGTCAGCATTTATGTTTTTACAAAACATATAGACTTGAGCCAGAAAATTACCATGAAATTATTAAATGTATTAAATAATGTTAGCAAGTCCCCATGCCTCTGTAATAAATACCTAAGATATACTTTACATTTCCAGTAAATCTGATGGCATTATTGCTTCTATCAGGGAATATGTCTGTTTGCTGTCTAACCAATAAAATAGTTTTTGATGTGGTTATTTAATGCCATTTTGTTAAATTAAGTCAGTCTGTGAAACCGTTCTTATCACTGTGTATATGATTGTTTTACTGTAAGCGCAGTAATATTGTACATAAACTACCTTTCAAGTTACAGGTGTAAGACCTACAGCAGAACCCTCTTACCTTATTTAAAAGGCGACTATGCTTGTCGTAAGAGGCGACTTACGGGATCTGGTGGTCAAGCTCACTGACTTGGTTGACACATGTCATTGGTTCCCAATTGCACAGATTAATGCTCATGCTGTTGATCACTGGTCCTGACTCAGTTATTTACAGAATGCTGCCATACAGCTGGAATATTGCTGGCGTAAAACTAAACTCACTCACTCTTACCTTGTTTAAATCCGATATGTGAATTTACTGAACAGCAAAATAAATGCAGTTTTCAAAAAAAATGAAATCTCATAAAAGTAAGAGTTCCTGTTAATTTCTTCTATTTTGAAACTTGACAGAAAGAGTTGTGTTTCTTTTGCTGTTCAGTATATATCATTTAGATATGCTGCATTCCATGTTCAAGGAGGTCCCACTAGCTCATGGTGGAATGTAGTGACATGCTGGAGTGCTTGCCATCATATCGTGATTTTGTAGAGCATTTCTCATAATATCAATCACTAGACTGTCTGGTTCATGCTTGATTGTTCACAGGCCCTGATAATGTAGCCGTAATTTTCCTGAGGGCAGCATATTAAAAAAAAAGACGAAAACATTAAAGGCATCAGATACACTCCTTACTGGAACTATGAACTTGATATAGACACATTGCTATCTACCTTTTTGTTAGGGGTAGTGGGGCAACTTACTGGTTAAAGCATTTGCTCTTAACACTGAAGGCCTGGGTTCGATTCCCCAAATGGGTGCAGTATGTGAAGCCCATTTCTTGTGTTCCCTGTGGTGTTGCAGGAATATTGCTAAAAGCGGAATAAAACTAAACTCACTCACTCTCCTTTCTGTTTAGGCCCATTGTGTTTGAAAAATGGGTTTATTTCAGTACGAGAATATGGGTATATGAATTCTGATTATTATCTTGCAGCAGCATGGCATTGTGTAAGGTCAGAGCACTGACTGATGCAAAGGTTAGGTATTTTGCCTAAGATTGCTTGACCTGAGAGAGACTTGGAGTACAGATGTATATATTCAAGACAGTATGTGTTATCAGGCATAAACAGAAATCTGGATTGGTTGATCCAAGTTTGACAAATTCCATTCTAGTAATGTTGACAAAGTTATATCAATCATGTATTGGTTAAACACTATATTACTCAGTAAGACTACAGACAAAAATAAGCAAATATTATGTCATTAGAAACGTAGGGGATACTGGATATTGACAAGATTGATGAAATGCCAATGATGAAGCCAAGGAGGAAACAGATGATGAAGAGAAATTAGGCAAAAAATGTGACAATAAATTCCGCTCCTTTGGAAATGTTTCATCTGTATGAATGTTTATTACATTTCGTCATATGCATTGTCATTGGCTAGTGGATGCTAAAATGGTATATCCCCTACTTTTTTTAAATGGTATAGATATTAGTTTCTTATGATATGATGAGTTGATATGATGTTTTCAAATGATTTTTAATTTAACACTGTTTCCACTTTTTCACTTCAGCTATTCAGAACATGATATATGTGAACCAAATGAAGCTTGATTCTGAATACAGAATGTCTTTAATATATGTTAATGCAAGTAGTCAGTGTATGCAAGTATGGCATACATGATGTAAGTGTACAGGGGAGGAATCCTCTCTCACTCCGAGAGGGTAGCCTAATGGTTAAAGTGTTCTCTCATCACACACTAAGGTCCGGTTCAATTATCCACATAGGTACAATGTGTGCAGCCCATTTCTCGTGTCCCTTGTAGTGATATTGCTTGAATATTGAAAAAAGCAGGTTAAACTAAAATCACACACTCAGAACAAACTGGTACTAAATTATGTTTGTGTTGAAAATTGTTCTGAAAAATGGTGTTAAGCCAGAAACTGTTCAATCTTTGATGTGTAAACAGACTATTTCATAGTCTGAAGAGGAGTTTCCACTGTAAGTACTGCTTTAATATGTAACAGTAGATTGACAATATGCTCCTTCAAAGACATCTTTGTTTCTGGTATGTAGAGGAAGCCAATTTGATAACATTCTGATAATGGAACCAACAGGTATATTATTTGAGTGTGTATTTCCTGATTTTGAGTTTGTTGAAAATACTGCAAAAATTTAATAAAATTCCATTGTAAGTCTACATGTAAATTATTTTCAGATTTTCGGATCTGTTCAGTGTCGCTCTTGGTATGATATGTTTCTGAACAATATTATGCTATGGATAAAAAAGCAGTGTTGTGAAAGTGTTTATTCTGATATGTTCATGGATGTATTGTTGAATATAAATACTTAACCCTGCTCTGGAATGCTAATCAATGCTCACACCTGGGAATAAGCATGTAAATAAATATTTGTGTTTTGTGGGGTGAAACTTTGTGAAATAGTGTACATAAAAATCAGTATAATAAATTAAGTTTTACAGATTTGTCTGCTGTTTGTTTCAGTATACAACTCATATGGGGGTTATAATTGGCCTCACTAACCCATGCTTGTAGTGAGAGGTGACTAAGGATTGGGTGGTCAAACATGCTGACTTGGTTGGCAGATCATTGAATCCCAAGTGCTTAGATCGATGCCCATGCTGTTGATCACAGAATTGTCACGTCCAAATTGAATTATTTGCACACGGCTGCCATTAACCTGGAATATTGCTGAGTGCGGGGTCAATCCCCAACAAACCAGAAAGTCATCCATATCGACTGCAGTGGGAAAATACTGTTCTTCTTCTGGAAGTTGAAGGAGAATATTGACAGGTTCTTAATTGCTTCTGCAGAAAGGAGTGCTGCCATCTAATTCAGTTGAAGTCAAACTTCTTGCCATGGAAACTAAAAAACCTAACTAATGGCATCAGTACACCACGAAAAGTTAACTGTAAAAGTAACTGTCAGGTGATTTGTTCTTTCAAATATGTGGTTGCCGGGGGCACATGTCATCTTAGAATGACTCTTATCAATGGTACTGACGTTTTAGTATTGTACCTTCTTGCACTGTGAGGTGGACATGGCATGTAAGCAGTCCTATATATTGGGTATTCCAGTGATTGTGACATCCACTTCCCACTCCATAAGTACAAGGTCAACGCCAGAACATACATCTCGCCCATAAGACTCTCCTTCCAGTGTAAAAAGCTAGCCCAGAAATGAACTCATCACTGAAAAAGTGATTAGAGTGTAGTCATGGGTCTCGTTCCTTATAATGGGTGTAATAAGTGATGACTTTTCCCTTTGCTGATATTTTGACAAATTTGTGATGTTAAAGATGAAAAACGTCATAGTAGAAAAACATTTTTACAACAATTCCAAAGCGCATAGCCCGTCACAATAGAAGTCGTATTAGTGCCACAGTCACCAAGTTTTGTTGACGATTCCTGAATTAAAAAGCATCTTATACAGTCTACCTTGGAAGATGTATCATCCACGATTTTCTGACCGTATTTACTCATGGACAGACAGTAGGTCCTGGCGCCCGATCCACAAAGTGTTCGTATCGTAACGTCCTGTCGTAACTCTAGTTCATGTATTTATTAAGGTACATATCAGGACATTCGGTAATGTAACGTAAACATGTCTTAAAATTTGTCCAGGTTGTGTTTAATAAATTTGAGATGTTTGTTTGTTTTTCTCTCCATTTTTACGCCGATACTTGGAAACGGTTTCAGTTGTAAGAAGACAGAAAGGGGAAATAATTAATCACCCAGCACGTTGCTAAACATAAATCATTTGGAATGGGACCGTTTTCATGTAGATGTTAGAGACGCCAATGCTTGATTCGTCAACAGAAAGTTTTATTTCAGGGGATTTTAGAGATATGTATGGTCAAGTTTAAATCCAGTCCTGTCGTAAGAGGTGACTAACGGGATGGGGTGGTCAGGATCGCTGACTTGGTTGACACATGTCATCTGATCCCAGTTACACAGACCGATGCTTATGCTGTTGATAACTGGTGTGTCTGGTCCAGACTCGATTATATACAGAGCGTCGCCATACAGCGGGGATATTGCTGAGAGTGGCGTAACTCTAAACTCACCGACTCACAACCGGAGAATGCGTTCCTCCGACTTCAGGAGTAACGATTTCCTATATGTGGCTGTTGATATTCCCGATCGTTACAACAATGTCTTATTGTTTTTGTAGTTTTGGTGAAATGAAGTACCACTTATAGATACAAGAGCCTAGTCTGGCTCGAAAAATGGGCCGTGTCGTCTCATAGCTGGCCAGTACTATAATTACCCAACATAAACCCTGTGTTTCTTCATCACTATCTTAAACCAATATTATTGTCAAAAAGAAAACAAATATTCCGCGTCGAAGATTCGGAAGCCTCACCAATAAAACCGATACTCGAGTTCGCGGGTCTCCGGGCATATTTTTCTAAGAAACTATATATTTTCGCACATGTTGTTATTCCCAGTTGTCTTTGTGTATTCAGTTCACCTTTGAGCCGGTGTCACTCACCTTGAGTGGAACAGTCAAACAGTCAAACCAATTTTCGGCGTTTAACAAAACAATCTATCTGAGGGAGGGACTAAAACTTGGTCGGGACAGTGTAATTGCTTAATACCTTGGGAAATCAAACGTTTCAACCAGGACAATCATTGATGTTTCTTCTTGAGATAAACATCATGTCAGATTCAAACAAAACAAGATGTCTTTGAATGATGTGAATATAACGTTTTCGCCGACCGGAGCCTTGTACCACAAACTCGTTAACACGCGGAATATTTGTTTTCTTTCTACAATAATATTGGTTTAAGATAGTGATGAAGAAACACAGGGTTTATGTTGGGTAATTATAGTACTGGCTAGCTATCCTCGAAACTTTCGTAACCCTGCGAACTTCTTAAGCCCATTCTTAACACATTGGCTGCGATCAAAGTTAAGAATTCTTAGGGCTACGAACGTTTCGAGAATAAGGGCCCAGGTTTTGTGTACTACCAGTTAGTAAGACCAGGCTCTACACACAAAAGAAGGAAAAGGTTTTCGTGTGATGTTTTAGGAAACAAACATACCAACTGATGTGCGTATTGAGACGGGATAAGAAGCCATCTACTGAAACAAGATCTCTCCGACAAAACAACGTGTATTTGCAAATCAGCTTCATGTAATCAACAGCAATGATTTCACATGGCCAGTAACAGCTAGGCGTCATGTGGTCAGTAAAACCTGGGCGTCATAATATTAATAAAAGCCGAGGACCATGTGATCAGTAGTTCAACGTCGGTGACTTCAGTAAATTCTTCAGCAAATGGCCGACGGTACAGTAGTCGATGGTGTCGTAGCAACACGGCAAACTGACGGGGCTGGTTCAGAATCGATTAAATATATATTATAAAATATATTAACACAATATGTGTCAGCAGAATATGTACGTCCGTGATCAGTTTCAGCCACAGAAAATGAGACTATATAATTCCTATACCATGTGCTTAAATTCACTTCACGGACACCTCTCTACCACTTCCAACGCCAATGACAATTCCTTAAACCTTGTAATTATCCTATCAAAACGAACGATTTTCGACTTCAGGAAGATATACCCACCAACATTCCAGTTCATACAGGAGATGCTCACTGAATTTTACAAGTTAACAAAGTATACCTGTCATTAATTGTAATAAAAACTATTTCAGTAGGGTCCGGTCAAACAACGATGCTCCCAAATAGACTGTCATGCAAAAACGTGTAATTGTGTAGACAAAATAAATTATAACGAAAAACATTTTCAACATACTGCAGCATCTTTATCCTAAATTTGCAAAACTGAGTATTTGAAATACATAAATCACCTAACCATAAAATATAGAAAACGTTTTATACCATAATGTAATAATAGCTACAACTTTGAGACGTAAATGAATTTGACATTTTTTTCTCATTTTCTATTCTTGTACATATGATGTAATCAACCGTACAGAATGTATCAATCAATCAATTTTATTTCGTTTCAATACAGAGGTGCAAGTGTATACCTTTTCTCTGCATCGTATTCTGTGGTATATACCGTATTATTTAATACGTTACAACTACGTGTTAAATGCATGTGGTAGTAAAAGTATTGATTGGTTCCTGCGGTAAATTGTGACGTAGATTGATATAATGAGCCAGTGAGTTTAGCGCGCCTGACCACTCGATCCCGAAATCCATTGTCTGTATCATAATGATTCTCTCAGATGAACGAAATCGACTACAATAACACAGGATGTGCATGCTGTTTGTGTGTGACTGGGTGAGAGGACAGTGTTTATGTGGCCCAATCACAATATCTACATCCGCGATCAGTTTGTTTTCATCCATAGAAAAGGGGAATATAGAATGCCTATATCTATTTGATTAAATCCGCTTAACAGGCCATTTCCGGCGTCAGTTGTCCAACTTTGGATGCATCTTGAACGGAAACCGTAAATCCACACGACAGTAAACATACTTCAGCATCCTTGTCATCACATTCTTCATCCATCATGTGTGGGTTTCAAGGATATTGTGATACATTGTATGGCTGTGAGTTTTATGCCGTGTTTAGCAATATTCAAATGAGTGAGTGAGTCAGTTTAGCTTTAAGCCGCACTCACCAATATTATCGATGACAGGTGTCATCCAAGTAAGCGAGCCTGACCACCCGATCCCGTTAGTCGCCTCTTACGACAAGCATAGTGGCCTTTTAAGGCAAGCATGGAAGGTCTATTCTACCCCGGACCTTCACAGGTCCAGCAAAATTAAACAAATATCATGGCGGGGTACATTAGAAATGGGCTTACCACATTATACCCATGTGGGAAATTTAACCTGGGTCTTCGACGTAACGAGCGAACGCGATGACCACTAGGTTACCCCACCGCCCTCTGTATGGTTGTAGTATATATGGTTGTCACATGTGGCTGTGGTACTTTCAGTCATATATATATATGGTACTCAGCATACACACCCCTGAATAAAAGACATTTTATTCTAGGCTAAATTTTGGAAAATTACAGACAAAGACGGGCAGAAACTATTCCGTGGCGTTCTGTGTGCAACTCTAGGTAATATCTTAAGGAAAGAGGTCCTAACGACGAAACTCTGCTACTAATATTTTATGATGAATCCATGAAAATAACATTTATAGTGAATGTATGCTGTCGTTGTAGAGAAGAACAATTTTGCACACTGATCCGGAGTTAGGCTCAGATAGGTACATTGTCCATGAATCATTGATCTCCCACAAGGCTATCACTGAATGGTATTCCTTAAATTGTCATGAATGTATGCTCAAATCATGAACATGTTATCATTATCATTGAACAGATATTATCATATTCCATACCTGTTCAAACTGTCCTAGATAAACATACACTGTCAAATGATCAAACTTCAAACAATATTAACATACTGAAATAAAAAGTTCATTTTCTGGAAAAAATGCATTCCATGTCATTCATATGGTGCTAGCACCGCATGCAACTGCAGATGCAATAGTATTTGTACAAAGGTTCCCACCACCAACTGAATAAAATCTGTATGTTTTATATATATCAACCTACACTTAATCCACAGTGTGGATAAGAACTATTCACCTAAATTATAGAATGAATAATATCGTTCAGATCTGAACATGCGTGTATTCTGAACACAAAAGTCTCAAAAACAGGAAATTGCGTCTGATATATAAATGACACCCATTAATCAAACGAACGTTTCATTTAGTGCAGTATAGGTTAAAACAGAAATACACAATTCTCTTTAGTAACTTCAGTGACGGAAAACGTGTATTGTGTTTCGCAAGTGTATTATAGATCGCGGCAACGATTGGATAGAGAAATACCATAATGATTGTATACTTAGAAAGCTATCAGTGCATAACATCAACATTCAGATATAGAAAGAGCGTTATAAAATTCTCAGCCACCATTCTGGAGTACTGATGACCAACCGATGTGGTGGTCGTTGTGAGTACATACGCGTTGTGAAATAATCGGACGCGCTAACGAACCCGATGTGAGATAGATATCTATACTATACCAGTGTCAACGTGAGAACATTCCATTTACCCATTACCAATTATTTATAGCACAACTATGAAATACATGTAAATACTCAGTTGAGAGTTCGTCTGTTTTAACACCCCTTAAAATGTACGTGTATCTGACAGCCAGATGATACGTATTTCAAACATTGTTCATATGGACGCCGGAAACGTTTGTTTTCTAACGTAAGTTTGGGAAACACTGTTTCTTGGTGTCGTGAAAATACAATGTCATGTATTGTACAGTTAGTGTGGGTAACATAGGTTTCCCCAATCCTTGAGCGTTCAGGATACAGAGGGATCACTTTGTAGTGTCTAAGCTATTATTGATGAAAACACATTTATCTTTAACACCCATAACATGATCTGTTTGTTATTTACACCATAGTTACGCCATTACGCCATTTCGGCGATAATGAAACTAAATCAGTCTACGCTTCTAAGATACGATGAAAGTAGGGATTTTGGCCCAACGCTGCTTGTTACACTGTTACAGTCTTATACACATAATGCTCATAATTTAGTGTTAGTCAAATACACATAATTTAGTGTTAGTCAAATGCACATAATTTAGTGTTTTGTATGTGAAAATGATCGTACGGTTACGAAAACCGGATTTCCGGATAGGTGAGAAATTTTACAACGTTTTAAGGAATTGTCGTTCGGAAGGCGATGTTTCCGGATACTAGTATCTGAGGTTCGGATAAACGGGGTACGACTGTATAACCATCTTGATGAGTGGGGATCGCCTGGGAGAGTCGGTATGTTTTTACGTCGCTGTTAACAAAGTGTTCTCAGAAATACACGGCGTGGGCCACCAGAAATGGGGCTCACACGTAGTACCTTGTACGGGGAGCCAACGCTTTGACCACTAAGCCACTAAAGTGATGCATGTATGTCGTATCTAGTTACACGTTGGGTAGGTAGCCGTGGAAAGTCTAGGATCATAACTCGGGTCAAGTTCAAGCTGAAAGCCATAGTCATATACCCCCGCTCCTGAATCTTTACAGAGAGCGCACCCACCCCTACAAACACCCCGAATAACCAAACCGTCCCAGCTTCTGTTTATTCTGACTTTGCCTCCTTCGCTTGTCCATCCAACGGTCGACGCAATTCTGAAACCGGTTCCGGTTGTGTTGATCTGGAATGAGCCTTCTTCAGATGTACCCTGTGAAAGATGACATTCCTGACAGTCGCCAGCGTAACCGAGAGGTGCACGTGTGTTGCAATGCGACCGTGCAAATGTGTGGTCGTACCTATATGCAACCAGATCCCACTGATTTAGTCGGACTTTTTCAAAATCCGTTCTTCCGCACTGTTCATACTGCCACGGCGCCCAGCAGGCTTCACTCGTTGTTCTATCGGCAAAGATGGAGTACGTGTATCCTACAGTTATGAACTCAACAGGAAGAGCCGCCATGTCATGACAGTAGACCTTCATCAAGATGGAGGGGTCCTGGTGTTTGTGAATCAAGTACTCCCCATCTGTGTAAGAGGGGTTGCACCTCTTCACGTCTAAGCACGACTGGAGCGGAAGACACTCGGAGCTCACCTCCCAGGATCCGTCAGGAAGGCAGGTTGTCCTTCCTCTGGGCGCATGGCCTGCGATGCACGTGAAGGGTACAGTGTCATAGAATTTTACGAAGCGGCTTGTCGAGTTGAGCTGTAAACCGAGAATTTCATAATGAATCGTTAAGAACTAGTGCTAATGGTCGTCTTGTAGGAATATAAATAATATGACATAAGCGTCCCGATCCACAAAGCGTTCGTGACTATCCGGACCATTTTAACTCTGACACTGAGTACACACAATGCATGAGTATTGTTTTTAAACTTTCTCTGTTTAAAAGGGTTTGACTGATTTATTATCCATTTGAGCTTACTGGATCGTAGTCAGTTTGAATAATCATTGGACCGACTTATCAGATAATTCAATTTTGCACACAGACTAAGAAAACTGCTCTATTTTAACTGCGTCTACACATTTTTATAAAATGTCATATTTTGCATATATTCCATGGATACTGAGGGTTAGCCACGTGGTTAAAGCCTTCGCTCGTTACGCCACAGAAACGGGGTCAATGTGTGAAAACCCATTCCTCGCGTCGCCCGTGATATTGCTGGAATATTGCTAACTGCGGCGTAAAACCATACTCACTCATTCATATCATCAACTGACTGCACATACCTCCCCACTGTATACGTCAGGTGGATCGACACAAGAGGTAACTGCACACACGTAGCTTCCAGATGATGTTTCACGGCACTCGGCATTTTCCGGGCAGGTGTGTGACGCGCATGCGCCAGCAAGACGACTCGGCCAAGCTCCGATATCGCTGAAAACGCTGTTGGGAACTGTAAGCACTTGACTACTGACGTCAGTGGATGAATTCTCGTTAAGAAGACACTTTCCGGACGTGATGTTGAAGCTGAATGACGTACACCGTCTACGTAACTGACACTCTCTGACGCAGCCTAAGGCGGTGGCGTTTTCGATGTCAAGGAATTCTGAGGTCTTTACGTACCCAGAATGAAGACTAGGAAAATATTCTATATTGGTACAGGTGTTTTCTTCAGATTTCACTGGACAGATAAGATAACACAATGTGATGATAATGATATGCGTCCACCCACAAAAGAGCATCTTCACGCTGATGCAATGTAATATACAACTACATGCAATCATGAGTTGCCCACAATACTGCGTTATCACATTTCCTCTCAAGGAAATTTCCAGTTTCATTTCTTTCACAATGAAACCGATTGTATGATTGTCCTACGGGTGTCCTGTTTTAATAATGTACAATTCTTCTTTTGTTAGCGTTCCATATCTCGGTTATTTGCATACTGTTATATCCGTGTTTTCATGAACATTTGCGAGAGTTTGAAAACTTGTCTTCAAATTTGCTTATTAGCTCATGGATACATCGTTAAAATCAACTGCACGGGCTTTGGTCATGCGTCAGTTTTATACACTAATCTAAGCAAACATACGATTACACAGAGTACGTTCTTGATGTGTATAGGTGAAAACAAGTTTGTTATTCTCATTATTCCCGATTTATGTGGGAATTATTTTTTGCACAAATATGTTGAATGGAAATCCATGACTCTCTCCTTGTTCACACACAGATACATTGTTCTGTTGCCATTAATGGGTATCGTATTGGTAGATATGAAATATCAATATCATCTCATGTTGTGGGATATTTGTTGAAACTGTGAGGTATTTGATCAAATTAATCTTACCGTCAAATTGAATTGTCTGTATAAGATAAATAAGGTTCGATTGTTGTGTCCATCTAGAAATTTGTCTGAGAGCAACGGCGCCATTAATGGGATACATGTACTAGTAAATGTTCCCTGGCCTTCACCACTATGGTACGCATTTCAGTTGTCCTTTCCTTTTTCGAGTCGATATTTCCTATTCAGTCTCCACTGTCATTGACCTAAAACTAACACGCTTCTGTACTATGGTAACCTTTTCTTTCGAAGTATTTCAGAATCAAAGTGTACTCAAAGGCAAAAGTTGTCACGCAAACAAACAAACAGACTCAGTGATAAACATTTGCTGCCGCGAATGAAATTTATTACATGGAAAGACAACGTTTCAAGGTAAGGTGACGAGCTGTACAGTCCATTAAAAAGGCTATAGCAAAACCGTCACAACACAAAAAGGGCCTCATAAGCAAGTTCACACTGTCATCTTGTGTATTGATGCTCACCAGGCAGATTCACCTCACCTAGGCTACGAAAAAATGTCCATGGGAGGATTCATGGGAAGATCATTCCATGTCCGAGTAGTTCCTGCAGCGTTGTTGGAAGATTCGGAAGACGTCGTAAATGTCGTTCCATTTCGTCCCTGACGTCTTCAATTTATCACAAATCTTTGGATTGTGTCAGAATTGGCCGCCGGGCTCGGCGTCTTGCAGGGATGCAAAAGACATGTGGAAGACGTCCAAATGTCCCTACAGATACACCTCTGTTGTCAGAAACGGTACGGGTTGCTGGCTTGAACCCGGCTTGGCCGTAACTTCTAAACAGACACAACGGCAACGCTCTAAAACTTGTTAGTTATTTTTCTGAAAATGTCATTAGTGTCAAAGTGTGTTTCTGTGGACGTTGAATCGAAGAGTGACGTCGCCACACTGCGAAGCACAAGACTGAAGCGCACCGGTTTCGTCGGGTTGTCTGGCTTTTACCAGTGAGTGAGTGAGCGCGTGTAGTTTTACGTCACTTTCAGCAACAGTCCAGCAATATCACTTTGGGGGACACCAGAAATGGGCTTCACGCATTGTATCAATATGGCGAATCGAACCCGAGTCTTCATCGTGACGAGCGAACGCTTTAGCCACTGTACTACCACACCGCCCCCTTTACCAATGAAAAAAACCCAAGTCTTAACGTTTACCTCTGCTTCATGTCCATATAATAACAAAAGACATGGTATATATTGTAGCGAGATGATTCCCACGCTTAAGTTAAATCCAGAATTTGTGAAATCAGTCAAGGACACTAAACCACTGGTCCCAGCTGTACTCCAATCGAGAAACTTAGCCTACCCATGGCAGCCGATACCTACGCAGGATGCGTAATGTTAATAAAGTTTTATTGGGATACGGAGAAGCTACCAGTGGTATTGACGGAAAAGTATAGGGTCTGTAAGTCTCGCGAGGCATTACTTCCGGTACTAAGCTGGTTCCAGGCTCCATTTATACGCGCGAACTTGTGATACTTGAGATACTTCCGGTATCAGATTTCCGGTTGCAAGCGTATATTTAAGAATCAGTTCTGGCTCCAAACTTCGCCACCCCTAAATAGAACTTTACCATACCGGGCCACGTGTACAACCACTCTTGACAGTCTTACTGTCAGTCAAGTTACAACTACGAGGTATGAAACATTGATTGTCACCGGATGTACTACGATGTGGCCAAGTGCAGTGAACTAATTCACTGTGTGTGTGTGTGTGTGTGTGTGTGTGTGTGTGTGTGTGTTAATCCATGCCGCACCCCTTAACCCCCTGCACACACGAATATAAGATGAACGATATTATTTTGTGCATTGCCGGTATATAAGTTTCCCTATCCTCACTCTGTACATCGCATGCTTGATAACCTACACCGAACGTTGCAGTCACTGTAGTAACGAAGTTGTTCGTCCATACATTGCCATCCCTCCTTATTGATCCAAGGTATAAATGCCCCGCAAAGAAGTTAACATGAAACGTAATATTAGCAGACAATAGCTAAAATATGTCGATTTTAGTAGACCTAAATACTTCCCCCATTACAGCAAGTCAACAGCCGTATGCTGATTGAATCGAAACCTTTATAGCTTAATGTCTCTTTGCTTGTGCTCGAGTCGCGGCATCGCTTAAAATGTTGAAACACATCTAAAATTCAATCGCTTAAATATCATTTACAGTAAAAGCACGGTTCTTATGCTGGTGATATGTGAAACAACGGAACCGATTAATAATTTCTTAGCGTTATTGTTATAGGACTTAATAAATAGGCAGGTATTCACATATTAATGGACTGATGCGAACAACACGTGTTGTTGGACTAAATGACTGTACTAACATGTACTGGGCCCCATGTTTCTCTGACTTCTCTCGTGTTAAAAAGCCAGTCAATTATTGTCTGATGCATATAGATGTTCTTTGACTTTTAGTTACAGACGCGGAACGCGTAAGGATGCGGATCAGTATTTACTCAAATAACAGACTCTGTTTATGATTCAAGAATTGTGTCATCAATGTCCTCGTACTGGGAGACTTCTCTGAAACATTGTTTCTGTTCTGTTGTAGCAACACAATACGATACTTGCTGGAGGTGAGATGAATGTGTGGTGCAGAGAAAGGACTGACAGAGTTAACCACTAGCCTTCGCCCCGTATTAGAAGACGCTGAAAAAGGATTCGCCCTATAAATTAAACGGACTGACTTAGGGTCATCAGTTCCAGTGGCTGCTTGACCACGGTGGTCGAGTTTAGTTTTACTCCGCGCTCAGCAATATTCCAGCTATATGGCGGCAGTGTGTAAATAATCATTTTTGGACCAAACAATCCAGTGATCAATAGCAACAGCAACTAGGAACCAATGACATGTGTCAGCCAAGTCTACGCGAGCTTGACCACCGAAACCCGTTAGTCGCCTCTTAAGACAAACATGAATTACTGAAGATCAATTCTAACAGATCTTACATGTGATCGCCAATGAAGTCTCAGCCCAGAAACATGGATGTAGATTGTGTGCTTCCGGTTCCTGTTCTGCAGTGTTATTGCTAATGTATGTTTAGGGTATATTGTTTATCAGTCGTTTCTTTTAAATCTAGGATTATAGGTCTATATCTATGAATTAACTTAACGAGGACAAATGCCTATGTTTGTCTTTACAAAGTATGCTAATTTAGTCTTCCTTTTTCTTTGAGTTATTCACCAAAGAGTAATTATGTCTAAGTGCCTGTGTGTCTGTAAACTAGGCTATCCTTGTCTTACATACGCCATTACGTAGTTTTGGATACGTCATTACGCAGTCTTAGATACGGCATTTACTCAGCGTGTGAAAGTCAGAAACCCGTAATGCTGAAGGGGCGGTGGGGTAGCTTAGTGGTTAAAGCGGTAGCACGTTACGCTGAAGACACGGGCTCGATTCCCCAAGTGTGTGAATGTGTGAAGCCCATTTCTGGTGTCCCCTGTCGTGGTATTACTGGAGCATTGCTAAAGCCAACGTAAATGTATACTCACCCAATCGCTTTTCGCTGCAGAAAACAATGACCAGATCACTACGCGTGTTTGTACTCACCCAATGGGTTGTTGTATATTAGTCCATCAAACATCCTGTCATTGATTGGTAATGAGACTCTGATCAATTTAGCTGACCTTATAACTGCCTATCTGTGCATTTCTGTTGAGATGTCTCTTGTTCTGCGAACGGTTGTTCTTCGTGAGTGAATAAACATGTTACTGATTTCCCTACTTGGTTCATCAAGCTGAGATGTGTTATCGTTGTTGTCACTTATGTTCCTTTGATTGAATTCATAACGTGTCGTCTTAAAGAAATAACCACATCCCCATGAATTTGTATGTTTGCATAAATGTATTTTCTGCTCGTTTCCTGGTAAAGGCTATCTGCTGGATTGTCAGTTTAGAAGTCGGTGAGTAATGAGAAGGTAAAATATTCTATGTAAACAAGTTCTTTATTATACACTAGCCATCAATAGTTGAGACTCACTTAATGAACTCACTGTATGTTATGAAAAGCATGTAAAGTTTTGTGAAGAATTCGCCAAGGTTCACTGAGTTTTATTTATTTATTGTAGTCATGACAGGAATTTTTTCAACGTTACGGAATCGCTTTACAATCCATCAGTTCATGTGCAAACAGTGTCTTTAATCAGTATGGAATGTTTTGCCAAATCTAGCTTAGTACAGCTCACTAAAGTCAGTGGCTACATGTACACTTGTGAGTCTAAACTTTTGATGGGTAATATTATATATGATGCGACCTTTCGGTATAAATTCTAATACCACTGTCAAGCAAAAGTTGTCAAAGACTCCTGTTTTCCAGTAAGTGTCTTTCTTTCTCACTGATATAGGTAGTTTTCATACACAACGTCGAGAAACGATAAAACGAAACAAGCCAAGATCGGAACATGGACGTTCATTTTGTAAAATCTTATCTAATGATGATCGATGTGTGCAATAATTCATTATAATCTTTTAACACAGAAAAGGCCTGCGCGGAAACGTGACCGGATATTGACAAGTGGATGGACTAAGAACTTTCTAAGCTCTAAAGACCTAACGCCCGTTTAATCCATCCATGAAGAAACGTCCCAAAATAAACCTTTTATGGCCATTGACACCTCTAATGAATTTGTCCAAAGTTACCAAGTTAGTAAATTAATATAGAAACAAGGCAAACAATTGCACCCTTGTTTCTTCGAACGTACGGTGATGATTAAAACGCTGTAAGTGGTTTGTCCTTGACGTGTGTAGTTGTGTATTGTGTTCATCGTGTAGGTGTGTTTCAACGTCGTGTGTGTCGTCCTTGCATATGTCGATAATGATTTGTTTGAAGTTAGCAAGTGGGTTAAGCTGGTTGCTGAGTATTGTATTTCTAATTCATGGGCGGCGGCATTAATGGACTGAAGCAATCGCTACCTGCGCTAGTATACCATAAACTTAGGGGCTGTACAATATTCATCTCAACACAGCGGCGAAGGTGTCCAAACACTGACGGCACGCCGTGGGAGCTCCACATCACAAAGGTAGGGAAAGTAGTGGGACTCAAAACTTTCGGTTAAATCCAAACTAACTGGTTTGTGTTATACTCATTTGCGTGTTTCCTATAGTCATGTGTGTTTCCTACTGAGTAGGATCACATATGCTGCTTACATATGTTTCATGTTGACATGGGCTTCCTGCTAACCCTTTTCGTGTTGACATGTGCTTTAAACCAGCTAGATTTATACCGCAGTGTTTTCCGTGGACCTGCGTTTCCTACTGATAGGTGTGTTTCCTCTTTTTGTGTTCCCTAAGGACATTTGTGTGATACTGACGGGCTTCCCACTAACCTGTTTCCCATTGACAGGTGTTCCCGACTAACTTGATCAGTACTTTCTGTTTCCCGTCTACGTACGTTTCCTACTGACGTGTGTTTCATACTACCTTGTGTTTCCTATTGTCATATTTCCCATCCACATATGATTGCTTCTGACGTCCGTTTCATTCACTATCTCCTGTCTAATGAGGTATATACTTTTGGACACTTACCATGGCTGCGTTCCAGTCAAATGACACGAAAAAATGAATATTCCGGCTTAAGCTTGTGAAAAATACAAGTCTAATTGTTGTTATACAATATTTCGTTGTCAAAATAGAGAAACAAAAACACCCAAGAATTAATTAGAGTCGTTAAGTGTGTTTGTGGAAATATTTGTAGCAGTGCACATTGTCGCCAAAGCCACTTTCTTATTTGATTACAAAGTGTAACGACTGCCTTATGAAACGACAACCAATTACAAATGCGTTTTTTGAAGAATACTATTTGACATCTACCCATATACATCACTAATTGGCCTAACGTTTTCAGATAAAAGAAGAAATACGATCATACTGTCGAGAGATCAGAGGCAGGAGATACCACTCCACGTGAAATAAGTGTCATACTTGTCTGTACTTCAAGGTGAAACTGGACGGACGATCGACTGCCTTATGAAACGACAACCAATTACAAATGCGTTTTTTGAAAAATACTATTTGACATCTACCCATATACATCACTAATTGGCCTAACGTTTTCAGATAAAAGAAGAAATACGATCATACTGTCGAGAGATCAGAGGCAGGAGATACCACTTCACGTGAAATAAGTGTCATACTTGTCTGTACTTCAAGGTGAAACTGGACGGACGATGGAATCTACTGAACTGAACTCAGCGGGTAAATCCACGCTGGTCCTTAACATGCTGCTGAATATATTACTAGTGTCATCAAGACAAACAAAATTATGTTCATCTCTGGAAAAACTTTCGCAGCTTGAGCGAGATGCGTACCTCCTTGGTTCACAGTTTCAGAATACAACAACCGGAAGTGTTCTTAGATGTGTGAAGGAGTGTCAGATATACGGGCGATGCTTATCCTTCAACTTTGACCTAACTACCGGCCTTTGCATCCTGAACGAAAGAACGAAAATGGAGTCTTCAGCCACCGACTTGGTAAATTTAATGGATTATGTGTTCAGTGATATAAGTGGGTGGCCACCAATGAGTCTTGGAGGATGCGCTACACACAACTGCTCGAAAACTGAAGTCTGTAGGGAGCTGAACGGCAGTCAGTCAGAATGTGTGACTGTCTACTGTGGGGAGCCACCAGCTGTTCATAAAGGAGAAGTGGTAAGTTTGATAGCTTCGGTTTTCGAATAAGGCGAGGGAAATATGTTTTCCTGAGTAAAACGTTTAAGAACACAACCCTGCTCACACGTCAGCAATATGTTGAAAGGTAGATTACATGACATGAAAAATATAAAACTTAACGGATCCTTTTCAAGGTGAACTTCGAGGTCAGTACTAAGCTGACCAAGATATTTCATGGATTTAAGTCTTTCCCACACAACGTTTCCGGATCATTACACCTCATGAAGGGATCTGTAATAACCCCGGAACGTTACGTGGAAATGAAAGAAAGATTCATAAAATGTTTTGATCATCTATGACAACTTCTAAATGCCGCGGATCGACTCCCCATATTGATACAATGTCTGAAACCCATTTCGTATCATGTCTATTGCCATCATATTGCTGGAATACTGCTAAAGGTGGTGTAAAATCAAACGCACTCGCTTACTATAGAAATTTGGGTACACAAGTACCCGTGTTCGTAAGCAGTACACCAAGACAAACATATTTATTTACAACCCTGACAGCATTAGTCTTAAAAGACCGTGAACAAAAACAATAAACCTTTAAAATTGTCTCCACAGTATTTTTTCCAAACGTTTTGATCCATACTCTCCGTCCTTTGTCTTCATCATGCGATATGTATGAAACTTGAAAACAGAATCCAAGGAAATCGATAATGAAGCCATTTACACTGTGTGGTCCTTAAAACGTGTTTCCCAGACAAACCACCCTTGGAACAAAGCAAAACAACTAGAATAAATCGACCGGTCGTATTCTCCACAGAGAGTGTTCCGCACTCGTTAAGCAGGGCCTACTTTCACTAAGGTGATCGTAAGTCACTAAGGTAACCTTAGTGCCATGTTAAAGAATGGGAGTTAAGGTTGCCTCATGAAAGGAACCCCAGGGGTAATATGTCAGTGTTTTGAGCATGCAATGTACATGTATGGATGTGCAACAGACATAGACTATTAATAGATGTTATTGTCGCCTTGTCGTACTCCAATAGTACAACGGAACAGATGGTTACATTAGAATTGTGTGACATACAGGACTTGCGACGCTTGTTATACATGACACATGATATTAAAACATTATATTTGATATCGTATAGGCTTCTCTATGACCAACAAACCAAAAATGTCACTATAAATATCTACAGCTCTTTCCTCTTTTAGAAAAAAGTAAGCTGTGTGTGATTGAGTGTATTTGTCTGAGCCCGGTATATGCTTTGTTTATAAAAATGATAATATAGGTTTCAAATCAATTCAATTCAAGTTGAGGAGAGAGCAAGAGTCAAGTTGAGGTGAAATGGGGTTTAAGAATATTTCGCTCACATGACGACGTACATGCGCGTGTATCTGTGGTTGTTTGTACTTGGGTGGTCGGCTCGTTGACGTGGTCAATCCATGTCATCGCACCCCAGTTGCGTATATCGAAGCTCATGCTGTTGATCACTTGATTGTCTGGTTCAGGCTCGATTATTTACAGCTCACCGTCATTTAGCTGGAATACTGCAGTGTGTGCGGCGTTAATTCTTGATCGTAAATGTATAATTATAAATTCTGTGCTCTGATGAACATATTTAGAAATATGGTTCAGCATAAGTTTAAGATAAGTCTGATATGTACATTTTTATCTTGAAATGGATGTCGTCCCCTTCATATTTACGTTTTCTTTCAATTTCATTTATGGTATGACATATAAGTCATTTTTTGTTGACAAATGTGGATAAAAAAGAAGGCTTCACAAATATTCCGTACACAAATATGGTCATTCTCTTCCCACAGAGGTTATTTGTCATATCTTCCTACGAACCTCTGTTCTAATGCGGCCATATTTCGCGGTTCTCATAAAATACCCTAGCGGCAAAAAATGGCAGCAGATTTATCTCCCTTTTTTCTTTCCAATCAGAACACGTGTCCCATCGACCTAGATTCAACTTGACAAGTCCAAGCAATGCTGAGAAACAAATATGAGATGACTGAGTCCTGTCTAGAAGAAACATTTGAGTATCGCGATCTGGAAGAGGTTCTAGTGTTCATGATGCATCCGGAAATTACCGAGATCGTGCGAACGATCACTTTTGAAACAAGGTCGCTGATTACTGATATTAGAACAGAGGTTACGTAGGAAGCTATGACAAGTAACCACTGTGGGAAGAGAATGAAATATGGTATAAGTTTATGTAAATAATAATGACACAACAAAGACGAAACCAAACCTTGACAAATATTGTTAACACAGATCCGATATAGGTTATTGTAAATACGAGCATTAATACAATTTTCATAAATGGTATATTAAGCTGACTTAGACAACTGACTTGTGACATGATAAAGGGCGTGATCAAAAGATCATAGCAGAGTCGCCAGAGATAATTCTTGCTCATAATCTTCACCTGATGCGCTAAGTTTTGAATGGCACTATTCACTTTGTCAAATAACTGTTCATAAACACCGTTTTCGCCACTGACACATCAGTTCGAGCTCTTTAATAAAGATATTACATCTGTAATAAAGATGTTATAACACAGAACGACTCTTAATCTTGCGTTTTTAAAAATGAAAAATGAAACTAACATCACAACGAAAGCGATTTCTTCAATTAAAAAAAGATAGAAAACAATATTGGAAAAAGCAATTCATCCTGTCTTAACCCAAAGTCATTTTCGAAATCAAGTTTTTTCGCACTTTCACCGATCGTTCTTCACTACTCGTGCGTCGTTTGTGCGTCTGTCGTTCATGTGTAACAAGACTGTCACACGTTGTCTTATTGTCTTTACGAAGCAAAATCTCAGGGGTGATGCTAGTAACTTCTTCTATGACTTTTGCAGGCAGCATAGCACACTTACGTCGCTCTTGCTCCCAGCCTACGAACTGAGTACTACCATAGACGATATAAGAATTCTGTTATATGGTCCCTGCTGCTACTTTTCTCTGCCTCTACGACTCTCAGCTATGGCGAAAATCAAAGAGGACGCACGATTAAACGTCCTGCTTCCTGTTGTAACAGAGGCTATAATTAGATAAGTCTATTCATTGTTATCTTTAAAGTTTTCCTCATTTGTCATCTAAAAAGCATCATACAACTGATAGGTCAGACCTTTGTTAATGTGATAACAAAAAGTTTATTTCTGTACTCCACAGATTGGTGAAAACCCGGATTTCTGGAACATCAATGCGTCAGTCCCGTACAACTGTTCATATGGCTTCGCACCATTAGGAGACCGAGTGTGCCAAGCGGATGGATCGTGGAGTGCTTTCACCTGTCAGCGTATCGTTACATGCGCTGACCTCAAGGCTTGCAACAGCAACTACAGTGACGGGGAATATTGGCTGCGTATAAGAAATGTGAACTATCAGTATGTGAAGGTATATTGTACTGGTATGGAGACAGGCAGTCCTTTCTCTTATATCACATTGTTCGGGGAGAACTATTCCTATTTTCTAGATACCGATATTGACAAATGTTCGCCATTCTGGAAAGGGAAACGTGCAGGGAATACTACGTTCAGCAAAGTGAAGTTTAACGTGTGGGACTTCACGTTTCTTCACGGTGGCGAAGCGTTTGCTGCAACCAACGGCCTTTTCTCATATTTTGGCCGGGGAGCAGACTGCCGAGATTCTACGTCGTGCGTTGCAACAGAGGCTGGTTCATTCCGGATTGATACAACTGGAACCGGTGTGAAGGTTGTGGACTACTTAACATGGACAAACGGGGCAACCGTTACAAGATCCAGTAACGGGAATGTAATATTCGGATCCTGTCGTGGTGCTTGTGCCGTCTGCAAACCAACAGGTGCTGGTTTTGAAAACGGTGCTATCAGTCTTGAGTATGATACAAATTTTGTTCCCGACTACACGACAGGAACGTTTCCAGTTTGTAAGCAGTAAGTGTATATACGCACTTGGCGACTTGAGTGATTTCAAAATTAGAAACTTAATTAAAACGTTTATAGACTGAACTCAGTCACCAAAACACTGCATTTGCACATTGCAAATCGCAGCTGTTTTACAACCACATCACTGGACAACCATTCCTTTTGTTCTTCATGTCCTTACACGAGTGAGTGAGTGAGTGAGTAAGTTCAGTTTTCGCCACGCCGAAGATCCGGGTTCGATTCCCCACATGAGTACAATGTTTGAAGTCCATTTCTGGTGCCACCCGCCGTGATATTTTTTCAAATATTGCTAAAAGCGGCGTAAAACTAAACTCACTCACTCTCTCGGAACAAAGTGGTACTGTAATATGGTTGTATTGAAAATTGTTATATTTTTAAGCCAGTTTACTTTCAATCTTTTATGTATAAACAGAATGTTCTTACAAAGCTGGGTGTGATAAAGGAGTCTACATAAGATTACAGTGGAAATTCCCTGACGTGATACATACACAGTCACCTCATGGCTCATGGGGACTATAGGATTATCAGTATTGTGACTGCTATCATTCTAACAATGCACGTTGGAGTTTGTCATTTGAATATTGATCTTCAGTAACGCATGCTTGTCGCAAGATGCGACAAACCTGATTGGGTTGCCAGGCTTGGTGACCTCGTTAACACATGCCATCGGTTGGTTCCCAATTGCGCAGATCGATGTTCATGCTTTTGATCACTGGGTTGTCTGGTCCAGATTCGATTCTTTACAGGCCGCCGTCATATAGGTGAAATATTGCTGAGTGCGGCGTAAAACTAAACTTACTCACTCATTCCCAGTATTATACATTTATTTTTTGCATTAATCGTTCTTCGGTCCCGCCTGGAACAGAAAACCATTCCCAGTTCCCGCCTCCACACACGTACTTTAACTCTATCTACAACGTGTCTCCTTTGAGAGTTGATCTCCATGCATGCTACTCCAACTCCATGGGTGTGTTTGGTTTTCTTTCATCAGACTTTGGAGAGCGAGTGTCTCTCGAGAAAATAAAAATATATATATATTCCAGAGTGCATTTGTTGTTATAAAACTTATAAAAAGTAATTCCTTCACGTGTGTCATGTGTATCTAGTGGTGAAAGTTAATGGAGCGTGCATTTACGTCGCTGTTAGCAACAGACCAGCAATATCACGGCGGCGGACACCGGGGTTCACACATGTTACATACCCTGCGGGAAATCGAACACGGGTCTTCAGCGTGATTAGCGAACGCTTTAACCACTAGGCTATCTCAGCGCGCCCTTGTACAGCATTCGTGTGCTTATGAGTGTGGAAAAGAAACTTTAAGAAAAATAGCCTACAGTTAAGAAACATATTATAGTTTTCAAAAATAATTTGTTTTTCCACAAAGTTTTGATGTCGCACTTCTAACGTCTAACAGCTTCTAAAGTGCTTCTTGAAGACAATGTGTAGGAGTAAAGAACGTTGTTGTATTCACTAATTTAATCCACAAATACGACTTTGTATTAGCGTGAGCGAGACATAATGTCCACCCGGTGTACTAACACTTATATCGTTTAAGTGTTGTGCAGCTTTTAACATGACAAGGAACACTCTTATCTTCCACTATTCCAAAGTGGTTGATGGTTTTACGCGAACACTTGTGTTATCGCGACAAAGAAATGAATTTACTTAACAAGACAAAACATATTTTACAATTACATTGAAGGTGCGCAAAGAGGAAATCTCAGAAACAAAAATCAGAAAAATTTATTTAAGAGTTATTTTTGTTATGGAAAAGCATAAATTCATGGCATCAGGGACTCGCTCTACTATTTGGTGCGGGTCTGTAGCTTGAGATTTGTTTACTTCCAGGCATAACTGAGTTTGACAATTTGAAACTGCTGTATTTTTAACTCAAATGCATTTTGAAAAAGAAAATGCTCAAACACCTTAAGCAATATACTCACAAAATGAATTTTCTCAAATTTAAGTAAAAACTCGAACTTAAGCCAAAACTCAGACTTAAGTTTGTTTCAAGAAATTGGGGTCTGACCTCGTCCGAGAATGGACGGTAAAACTATTGAAAGCTATAAATGGAAATAAAATCAGCAGATAAGTGATACGCAAGGAACATTACAGAGGTCAACGGAGTTTACATTGTGTAGTTTTTTTCAATGATCAAAGCGACAGAAGCGTTTGTCAGACCGAAAACGAACCGATTCGAGACGGATCGCCATTTTAGTGTCACACATTTCTATGTCTTGTATATTTAGGCCATACCTACAAACATATATCAGAGTCGAGCCCCTATGGATTAACCATTTCTTATTTCCTACATTTATATTGGTGTGCACTTTCATTTCCCCAGCACTTTACTACAGTTCTTTAAGAAAATGCATGCGAATTCTGTACACAGAGATCATTTCGAGAAGTCGCAAAATCTTGTAGTAAAACCACCAGACTCATCAGCCATTAACGCAGTGTGTACCAGGTGCATGTATTTTGGCCTCAAATGATTCACAGCAATGCAAACAAGTGATTGATACCATGACAAACTATTAGCACATTCGTGGAATTCACCCCGATGAAGAGCCTGAACACCCGCTCCTCTTTCATGTTTGTTCTCTGCTTGAGCTACAAGATACCCGTCTTCTACGCAGGATTTACAGTAATGCACATCGAGGGTACGAATTACCCATCACTGAGAGGATTTTGACGGACTAATGTAGCACGGCCACTTGGGGGAGTACAAACAAACACACTTAGTGATCCGTTCAAGGTCCGGGGTAGAACAGGTCTTCAGCAACCCATGCTTGCCATAAAATGTGACTATGCTTGTCGTAAGAGGCGACTAACGGGATTGGGTGGTCAGGCTCGCCGACTTGGTTGACACATGTCATCGGCTCCCAGCCACGCAGATCCATGCTCATGCTCTTGATCACTGGATTGTCTGGTCAGATTCTATTATTTACAGACCGCCGCCATATAGCTGGACTATTGATGAGTGCGGCATAAAACTCTACTTAGGAGCGATCCGGTATCTGCTCTCAGGATTAGGTCAGTGGGTGTGGTTTTATGCCTTTTGCTGTATTGTTCCAGAAATGAGCATCACATATTGTATCCATGTTAGGAATCGAACCTGGGTCTTCATTGTGACGAGCGAACAATTTAACTACCAGACTATCCCTCCGCCCTCGAGCTGTCTTCAAGATCAATCGATGTATTTTACAACTGACCTCGATTATCCAGCCTATCAATTCTCAATTCTATTATGCAACCCACCATCGTTGTCTGGTGGACCAAGTGTCTGCTCAGAAGGTCGGTAGTTCATCCTCAGCAGCGTCATTGCTTATCGTCAAGAGGATAAAACAATTTGTTTGGTTATTTGTTGTTTAAATCAGTAAAATTCCGGCTGTGTGGACTCGGTATGTAAATAATCGAGTCTGAACCAGAAAATCCATTCATCAACAGCATCATATACATCACTAACATGTGTCAACCAAGTCAACGAGGCTGACCACCCGATCCCCTTAGTCGCCTGTTATGATAGGATAAGCTTGCGGAAGACCAATTCTGACAAGGATCGGATCGGAAACTTTGGACACTGCCGCATCATCCTGAACATTGCTATATGTTTGAGATTTGACCATACGGACATAAATGTATCCCGATGATTTCATTAAGACCGGTTAATGGTCACTCTTTGGTTATGAGTGAGTTTAGGTTTGCCGTGCGGAAGGCGGACACTAGAAATGAACTTCACACATTTGTACCTATGTGGGGAATCGAACCCGAGTCTTCGTCACTTTAACCACTAGGCTACCCCACTCTATGATAATGGAAACACTAAAGCAAGCAGTAGTTCTTCGTGACTTTATTAACCAAAATATATACAACGTTTAGAGTCCGGGTAACACATTGTAATCTTTGGTAAATATATATTTCGTGATCTGATATTTATCTAACATCCAGATCATGTCACCGTACAGTGCCACAGTAAAGTGAAATCCGGACACTGTACAGCGTGGTACCGTGATGGTACAGTGAAATCCGTACAGCAGAATGTGAAATCCATCAAACATGACGTTCCAACCAAACCTGGAGCTAACAGATGATAAATGAAATTGACATACCTGATACATGAATTCTGTGTATATAGCACGTGACCTCTGTACAGCTGAAATGTGGGTACACACTTCAATCCTGGTATTCATACTTATGTGAAATCCCTGCGCTGACATGTTAACTCTTCACATCGCCATACCAGAGGTGAAATCCATACCACTAACATTTGAAATCCACACAGTTTCCTACTAGCATATAGATAAACAGCAAATATCCTATTTACATTTATTTACTGCTGCCATCACTGCAGGGACACGTCATCGTTGTATGTATGTTGTTTGTACGAGTTTTATTTAGACATTAATGTTTCTTATAACGAAATAATGAAATCTTATCATGCACACTGAAAGTATTGGCTGTGATTGTCAATTTTGTTCCACGTTTTCCAATCCTCAGCAAAATGTAATAAAGGTCCCTGATTGGCCAGAAAAAAGATCCAATGGAGCTTCGTGTTACAAATAACAACTCTGATATCTACACCTGTGTTGGAACTTGTGACAACATTTATCCACTCCTTGACATTTTCTAAATATATAATCTGAATCATACAATAGATTATACACCGTGAAATCAACTACAGTAACATACAAAGGGCTGACCGAATTCAGCAATAAAATTGGACAGTAGATATATTCTGTCTCTTGCATTGTTGTCAAAGGCATAAAGGTATATAACAGTTTGTTGAAATATACATTCACTGAGGAGGGTGACAGCTGTCAATCAGCAGAGTATATTGACGGATATGTACATTACGGGTAAGGGCATGATACCTATACGTATCTATTACGTATTTTGCATAGATAGGTAGTGAACAATAGACCAAAACGTGAAGTCTATGAGATCTTTTCGAAAATATTCTGATATTTTTCAACTCGACCGGTAATGAAGACATATGTTTACGTGTCTCCCTGATCAGTCAGGTTTATAACCACACGCAGTGGCTGAGAAGAGTGTTTATTTTCCTGCCCTTTACATACTATTCTCATCACTGACATCAGCAACAAAGTTCGTTCATAAGTGCACTTAAATATGATTCCTCAGAATATATTACAGCCTCAAACGGCCTTTCCAGTCACAGGGTTATTGAATTAACCCCACAGAGTGTGACCAATGGAAGGCGAGCAGTGGAAGATTATTGAAGCCCTCTTAGGGTTAAATGGTTTCTTTGAAGAAGTTGGGGTGGGCGATCATATCTTGCTTTCTCTCTCTTTCGCCTCCTCTTCGTCTCCCATATAGAAATTAGCTTTACTGGGGCTGGAGTGTCCATTTCGTCCATTCTTATCAGACTTTTTGCGCTTTGACCTGGAAGTTACGTCACACACATCAGTCTAAATGCATATGATTATTTCAAAACTTGTGCACTAACCAACGGCTCAAAGAGCGTTCATTAAGGTAGTATTTAAATAATCTTCTTCAATTGCACTGACGCCCTTTTAACATATATTATTACATTACTAAACTAAAATGACTAATCTGACTTGTTTCAATAAGCATCAGTGTCGTGAAAAATATTTGGATGTTTTTATTCGTTTGTTATGTCGATACCTATTCCAGCTATTCCCTTTTCAACACGATATTTCATTACAACAATAGAGCAATTGTAAGTAATCTTATAACATTATCAAACAAATGGCAAATCTATTTATACAACTATAAGAAATGTCTGCGAAGAACAGAGTCAACTGAGCAATTCTGACTGTAAAATACAAATCATGAATAACTTTCAAAGACGTCCATTTATCAGCCCATATGATATCTGTTGCACTAGGACTTTTCCATCCGGGCAGTTTCCTATTGCCCATGGAAATTGTCCGGATTAAACAAGTCAGTGATAGACTGCAACAAACCTCGTGTCATTGTTGAACTTGAGGAAGAATTATCAGACTTATAATGGTTGTATTGATACATTTGTAAATAAAAACATGAACTGTGCAAAAAATAAATCATCACATTAGTTTTAGATATTGTTTTAGATTTTGAATCTATTTTCTGTCTCGTCACGTGGTACGCAGGTGCACCGTGAAGAGCAAGGAGGGAAGAAACAGCATACAGTCTCGTGCACATCGTTCACCACCGTGTCCATGACGTCACTTACGTCTTCGCGATACTACGAATCACCAGAACCGAACACGACCTGTCCGACGCCGCTGTTTAATCTTCGAATGTTTCACGGGTATAAGTATTTCTCTCATGGATGTGGAACTATAAACAACCTCGATGTCTCCGGATATATATTTAGTACACGTGTCCTCGGCCACATCTACATCAGTTCACGTAAAAATGTAATTTGGATTTATGTGTGTTTTGAGATACACCGACACATCTTAACTATGGTTACTTCTGTAAAAGAGAGACTGAAGCAATATCGCTATTGGGACACCGGAAATGGGATTGTCACATTGTGCCCACGTGTGTTATCAAGCCCGGGTCTTCGGCGTGACGAGACGACACTTCAATCACTAGACTACCTCACCGCCCCTGCTTAGATACAACACACATCTTCATTCCAAGATTTTGATCATCATATTAAAGCTAAGGAGAATGTCACTAGGGAAACAGATTGATAGATATCAACAAATATATGGTGTTTAGTGAGTGGACTCACACGCTGGGGCACATGCATGTAGACTAGTAAAAAGAGATCGATTTATCATTGCCTATGAAGTGGTTACGATACAAAGGTTGTAGTTTCATGTGTGCCATTAAATGGATTTTTCGTCTAAACTCCCGGAAACTGCCACTTCAGGATTTTTTCGACATAGAAAAGTCGATGTAGGACGAAGCCTGTCTATGTCAGTTTATCAAAAGAAGAAAAGATTTATATTCAGGGAGCCATTTTTTCGGCTAGAATAATGCAATTTACCGTTAGACGTAATAATCTGAGACGTGCCGACATATCTGTGTATGGTTATCAGATGAAAAAAAGAATGGCCATTCCGATTATCTCGGAAAGTATGTTTAATTATGCATACCACGTTGTCTCGAAAAGTACGTTTAGTTCGACATATTACCCTCTGTCCCCTACAACGTCTAGATAGCGAGATTATTTCTGTCAAAATATTTTCTCATATAATGATATGGATGATACTTAAATTATAATAAATGCTTGCAAAATGTTCCAATCAACAATTACAAAATAAATGACGCAAAAATGCATTCAAGAGAAAAGCCAAATCAAAGCGTGCCATGCATAAAAGCTATTGGAAAGTCAAAGTGACTCACATCTGCATACATCTGCTCATGTTCATGCACATGGGATGCTAAAGGCTGCAGGTGCTGGCTCAAAGCGGAGGACACGGCAGAGGCTCGAAGCGGAAACGGAAGTGTTTGCATGTGGGAGGTAACTCAGTTTATTTAACTCCAAACATATACAATCATGTCTGAAGACTGACGACTACAAACTTGTTATTACGAACTAAACGCAGTGGCCTTTTCACAAGCCTGAATAAAATAAAATCGACTTTGTAATTAAGTAAATTTCACAGCACTGGAATGTGTTATAAGAGGAGCCTGTGGCTTACACGGGTTAATTTAGTAAATCATTACGTGTACAGAGAAGAGAATTTGCTGGGGATTGGTGTTTGAGGCAGGGTGACCATTTTACTTTCATGCCGCTTTTCTAGCAATATTCTAGCAATATTACGGCGGCAAACATCATTAAATGACAACACACTTCATACCTATGTGAAAAATCGAATCCTGTGGTTCACCATAACAAACGAACGCTGGCTAACTCGACGCTTTATGAGTTTGAATTGAAAACAGTTAAGATACGCTCCATTGTGAACAGACTACAAAGGAACTTTAGGTTTTAAATACGAACCTGAGCCTAGATTTTCGAAGATCCCCTACCGCTAAGATAGCCGTAAGTGTCATACATAAAGTTACGACTGTCTCAGCGCCAAGAGAGCTTCGAAAATCTAGGCCCAGGATCCCGTTCAACATCGCGCCATCTTAATGATAAGTTGATCGTAACTCGATAGACAAAGGTTGTAGCGCAAAGCTGGACAAGGTCATATTTAATGATGACTCCGTAAATGGGCTTCACACATTGTACCCATGTAGAAAATCGAACCCGTGTCTTCGATGTGACAAGCGAATCACTATGCTGCCCCAGTGCTGAGGTAATGAAGATGCAGACCAGAATACAGGCAAGTATAGGACCCAAACCAAGACAAAATACAAAAATATATCTAATTCTACGAACGTATAGATCTACTCTAGACAAGCATGCAGGATAGTGAAGGCACCGTCGGGAAAGCAGGACAATCCACAAGGTTGCACAAGCAGGAGGTTGAAACCAAACCGACACCGAGTGCAATCTGATTTACCTCCCCTGGTCATCACTATCCTGTTTCATCTTCAGCCAGATCGCTGTCTTTGTCATCTCTTCTGAGATATTTACCCTGTCAGTGTCAGTAGAGACTCGCCTAGTCTTAGGGGAGAACTTGTCTCCCAGGTGTGTTTGGTGGTACTTTACCTCCATCATCTTGTCGTCATAGTCGTTCTGGAGCAGGTCCTAAACAAACACAAAGAGAAAAAAATCAATATCGTTCGTGCCCAACTAATGATACTACGTGACAAGCCGAATACCGACTCGTTCTGTCTAAGTAGCACACAGGGAAATCAAGAAAGCAGGTAGGGCTATTTAACAAATCCAGGTCATATACACACAACATGCTATTAAAACCACACACAGTTTGATGCATAAATGGTTTCGTTTTCAGGGTCATCAAATGTGGAAGAGATGGGTTGGCTATTGTTTTCACATTTTACTAAGTGACAGAATGTTCTTATTCCTACAGAAAAATGTTTTCACCTTTCGTAATGAATATCTGGTATTCGTACGGTAACAAATTCTGAACTTCTATGCCATACATACAATTGGTATTCATGACATTTTAACACGAAATTATCATTATCAGTAGTTCAGATACACATTTAGTGTATCTGAACTACTGATAATGATAATTTCGTGTTATACCAAATACCATTTCGAAGCATGTCATAAACACTAAGTGTACGATGATTCATTCTTTAGGAAACAGCTGAGTGATCTGTAGCGTTAAGCGCTCTCATAGATGTAGATAGTTAAGATACAATGATTAAAACGTAATCACTAAAGTCTGTACATTTCAAGATTCAGTGGAGACAACTAATTACGATAGTGATTCAAGGAAAGATAACTCACTTCAGCCTCTTCTAGAGCCTTTTTCTTGGCATCTTCTTTTGCCTTCTTGTTGGCCTCGGGCATGATGTCGTCCAACCATTTAAGCTCGTGCTGGGTGAAGATGTAGTCCATACCTTTACGCACGAAACAGGTGCCTAGGACCTGGAGATGGATAACAGAATCAGAAAAATCTGCACAGCCGTTTGCAAACACAGCTTCCAAGCTGCGAAAACGGGATCCAAATTTTAAGTTACTTTTATGACCTTGAGGAGATTTCAAATCAAAGCTGCTCTTCCAAGATGCTACCGAAAAGTAAAAACCTGACGGGCAAAAGAACGAAATGCCATTGGATTTGACGAAAGAAATAGAAACGTTATGTTACCAAGCTGGAACTGTCGCCGAAATACTATAAAACGTTACTGTGAACACCATTAACATACGAAACAGCTTAAATATTCAAATGAAACCCACATTCAGCACAATATATAACGATGGCTTGAAAATATTTGAGTTTGACAGTATAAAACAGTGATCGATGCAATGAACGTCATCTCACGACTTTAGAGTTGTACAGGCATGGTCTATTGGTGAATGGGTGAATACGGATGAAGCTATATTCCAGCAATAGGACCCCGTCTGACAACATTTGATTACATCACTGTACCCACGTGGGAATTCGGATCCGGGCGTGACGAGTCAACGCTTTAGCAACTGGGCTACCCACCACCGTCCTGAGCAATTACAAAAGGATCCATGGATATAATTCGACGAAGATGCGAAAGGGTTATAGAAGGCAAAGGTGAAAGAAGAACAGGATAGGGCCAGGACCTGACGTGCTGTTTTAACTGCGGGATGAGACGTTTGTCATACAGACCATTATAGGGAAGATGATTGAGACGGACTTGATAGTCTTGATGACCCAGAGGATAGCAAGGCAAATGGCTTGGATAAAGGTGAACAAGTGAACCCTCTTCGTAGGCACGTGACGCAGGTAAGTAAAATCTGGCTGGTATTTCTTGGGCATAAACAGCAGCAGGAGACGGTCGATGAACTGGAACAGGAATATATCATTATCAGAATCACTTAGATCTCTCTGTCTCCATACGGTTTGCTTGTCTCTTTCATGTTAAACGCCGCACTCAACAATATTGCAGTTACATGGCGGCTATCAATAAATAATCGACTTTGAGCCAGACAGCACAGTGATTGGCATCGTGAGTATCCGGCTCTGCAACTGGGACATGATGACATGTGTTAACCAAGTCAGCGAGTCTGACTTCCTGATTCAGTTGTTCGACTCTCAGAACAAGCATGGGTTGCTGAGGACCAATTCTAACCCACCTTTTCGTGGGTCTGCCTGATTACGCGATGGTATGGGGCATGCCCTTGAATTAAAAAATACCCTGGTTGAGGAACTCTTTCGGTGGACAGGTAAGAACATACATTTGGAGGTTAAACGAGACTGGACTAAACTAGTCTCGTAGTGACGTGGCCCCGCACCTTGATATCTAATTGAAAACAACTGTGTATAACATTTCATTATTAAACCAAACATTACGCGAAAATGTTCCCCGCTCGCCATTAAAGAATTGTCCTTCATTTGAACTCCAGTAGCCTGCTATGAGGCCTACTCACCTGCATACCCTTGAGGGCAGCCACACCCATGTAGAGGAAAACTCCATACAACACTGGCATAGGGATGAACTGCATAAACAGAAGCCATGAATTATACACCATGCAGATATTTACATCAAATAATGTCCGAAACTATATCTTTGAAATTCGACAGGTGGCATCAGAATGTTTTATTCCTTTCACATAATGGAATGGTGTAATAATAACAGTTTTTGCACATAAATATTGAAAACACTCTTCTGGAAGGAGGACCTACCTTTAGGACTGTGGTGAAGAGGACGGAGAGCCCGCTGAGAAGTCCCACCATCAAAGCCGTGACTCGCTGCTCCCTGAAATCAAATTTGAGTTATGTTTACCAGATTGTACATGTCCATAGGGCTGACGCGTGAGTGAGTGAGGGAGGGAGTGTGGCATCACACACATTTTTCCATATCCATAACCCAAGGCTTCGGAGTAACGAACGAACACTTTAGGCCATGGGCTACACAATCCTTCCTCATTAGAATGACGGGGCATGGTAACAGATGCACTCTCGCTTCTATGTGCATTTTAAAATATATCCTCGGACATGAACAGTCATTGTCCAAAAGATACTGTTATATAATGTTTACATCTGTAACAAGTAATGTTGTACAGATTTCGATTGCACATTCCTCGAGGAAACGATACTCTGTGGGCCATATTACTTGGTGTATGAACGAGATGTATGTAGAAAAACTGCAGGGACCAAAGCAGAATCGAAGCTTATGCTGTTGATCACTGGGTTGCCTGGGACAGACTCCATTATTTACAGATCGCCACCATATAGATGGAATACCGCTTCGTGCGGCGTAAAACAACAACCAGCAAGACACGCACCTGCATCCGAGGAAAGTTGGTTTCTCGCCAGGGGCAGTGCACTCCGACTCCTTCTTGAGACTCATAACGTGGGCGAGGGCGGACACTGTGGCGGCAACGTACCAAGGCAGCCCCAACAGCGAACACAGAGCGATGCAGATAGCGACAACGAACATGTCGAGATGGTATCCGCTTCCTTTCTGTAATTCACAAAGTATTTTTGTAGACACCGTGTTTGGGCTGAGGCTATAATTATCTGAACTTGTCAATATAGTAATATTAATAATGATAACATGGGTGAAACTGTGTCAAGGGTGATCAGAAGTTCTGTAATATGAGGAGGTTTTTGACTAGATTCTCTACTTCCTACTTTCTCTACTAATGAAGGTGTAGTAACATTCTCTGAAGCGTGGTGCCCGCCATATTACAGAGGTTGTATAATCATTTACAGAGGTTGTATAAATTCACTTTATGTGTATCTATTCATAATGCCATCCAAGGACTTTGATAATGATAAAAAATAATTACCCCAAACTGAAAAAAATAAATTATTAAATGAACATGACACAGTGAGCGTTTTGCATGAATATGTTTTTAATAAGTATAAACACCATTTAACGTTTTAACATATATAGAAAAATAGATTTTTGTTGATTCCATCCAGAGCCATACCAGATATAAACATTAACTATTGATAGATGTAACAAAATTCTGATGCTTTCAAAGACCTCATGCACAGATATCACGTCATAAGACAAATTTGGATACATCATGCATGACATACTGAACACAATAACACAAGGGAGACTACTCCGCACTAATGATTCGTTTATCGGATTAACATTCAGTGTGAAAGTTTTGTATTGTCCGGATAAGTGAGGTTCCACACGAGCCAACCTTAAGCTTGTTCTCCTTCCTGTTGACGATGACGGCAGTGATCTGCTGATCCATGAAGATGAGGATGGTGGCGAGGAGGGCTGGTACTGCGGCAGCGATGGTCATCCACCAAGGGTTTTTGTCTGACCATGGGTTGACGAACCATCCTCGGTCGTCACGTGTGGGCTATGGAAATGTTGAAATGTGGAAGTCAGGGAATACATTCGAATGGTGAAGAATGTCTCTCTTGTTATAAAATTGAAAGAAAATAATGCTGTATGACGTAAACTGGCAAATGTTCAAGAGCACAATCTCCTCTTGGCTTTAAGGATGTTTTTGTTCGAGTTAATTGCGCAACGTACTGTGGTACATGTATCATACTGAAATCGGACACGCCATCTAAGACAACCAAATACCTTGAACATTTTTAGGGGGCGGGTAAAGCGTTCGTTTGTAAAGCCGAAGACCAGTGTTCGCTTCCCCGCATGGGCACAATGTGTGAAGGCCATTTCTGGTGCCCCTCGTCGTGATTTTGCTAGGATGTCACTGAAAAAAACGGCGTAAAACCATCCTCACTCACTCACCTTGAACTTTTCAGGGACTTCCAGCTTTGGGGTGTGTATTCCTATTGCTGCGTCCACTCCAACCATGAGAAGGATAGCGATCAGCACGGCAAAGTCAGCGCAGGATTGGCGGACCTGTAAATGACAACCAATGTAATACAATCAATGTATATCGTCAGAGGCTGGGCCGTGATACCTAAAAGAGTTGAGTCTCTTAGCTGCCAGAACAACGCCATCTTGATAAGTCACTCTGTACCATTTTTAATAGTGTGACTCGCCAGAGTATCACAGACATCTTTTGAATATGGAATCTACCTAATCACTTATCGAAAAGCACATTTATTTGGCTAGGAGGAAGTATGGATACGCCCAATAACAGAATAACAATCTGGTTACGTAATAGTCAGCCTGGCAAAAGATTTACTTTGCCCTTTGCTGAGATCAAGTAAGTGAGCGAGTGAGTTTAGTTTTACGACGCACTCATCAATATTCCAGCTACATGGCGGTCTGAACCAGACAATTTAGTGACCAACAGCATGAGCATCGACCTGCGCAATTGGGAACTGATGACGTGTCAACCGCCCCTTACGACAAGCTTGGGCTACTGAAGGCTAGTATTCTAACCCGAACCTTCACGGGTCCTCTGACCATGTAAAGTAATGAATTTTTGTACTGTGTACAATACGTATGTATTAGTTTCGTCAATGTATTTTTTGTCGTCGAGAATTTAGAGCAAGGAACAAAATTGACTGAAAGGCGCGTAAAACCCTACTTACGAATGTCGGGAAGAAGCTGCTGTTTTTAAATGCTGTGAGGGCGGAAGCGACGGTGAAGGTTCCGAGGAAAAGCAGGACGGAGAGGAAGAAGACGTCACTGACGTAGTGCGGTGTATCACACCCTTCTCCTATCAGCTCTCCGCCATATTCGATGCATTCCTCCTTGGTGACAGTGGTCCAGTTGATGACCATGTCCATTGTACTGTTCAAGGAGGAGTTCAGGACGTGCATGCCATCGTCGATAGTGTACGCAACGACTGGTACGGTCGTGGTTGAGGCCACGTCACCAAACGTCGTGTTCCATAGTGTTGAGTTTGTGCTGTTCGGTGGGAAGCATTCACAATCATAGATGAGCTCAATGTCCGGATTTGTATTCACAGGCGCCTTTTTCAGAATGCCGATCAGCTTCTTGAAAGCCTCGGCAATGAAGATGACGGCGATGAGACACGCAAAGCTCTCCTCTGTAAACCGAGTGATGAATCGAACTAGGGCACTCAGGTCGAAGGCAACGATCAGAAGCAATATGAACGCCGTCCAGAGTCCAATCCAGCACCGCAACGGCAAGAAGTCCAGATGGTTGTCGCTAAGAAAAATCAAAGCGTGTATAGGTAAACGTAAATGTTTATATTGTAGGGCTTCACAATTTATACCCATGGGAAGAATAGAAACAGGGTGTTCTGCGTGACGAGTTAACGCTTTATCTACTTGGTCCCTTGTTATGGACAAATGATTTAGCATTTATGTTATTGTTCCGTTCTTTCACACACACACAAATCCTATTTCAGAAATAACCTATTAGTATTCATATAAAAGGAGCAAACCTCTGAGCACCGCAAAATAGGTTGGGGGAGGGGGGTTGTGGGTGTGGAATCTTTGAGAATGCAAAAAGGGTCGGTGTGAGTATCGGGTGTGGGGTGTGAAAGACTGAAATATGATCAGTGTGAATTGGAAAACTTACTGGCAGAAATGATACAGGATCATCTCCAGAACCAACATGGGCCCTGTACTGCCGAGGATGTTCAACGGCTGACCAGAAAACAGAGCAAACAACACACCAGTAATGGCAGCGGTCAGAATACATTCCATGGTGCCCTGGAGACAGAATGATGAAGATTTTCAATATTTGTACAAATGCAAAGCTGCAAACTGGCGATAGACATGACAGGTTTGGGCAAGATGCTGACAGTAACCAAACGATAATTGCAGTGTGACTACCAACATAGTGTGCTTTTGTCCATATGCCTGAGAACGGTAAAGTAATTGTTTTAATTACTCGGTCAGTTGCCATGGTCCTCTTTTTGGCAAATTATCGGACGAAAACAAAATTTTGTTGTGATTGTCATCCCTTAATCCGGTGTAAAACGACACTCAACCTGCTCAGCATTTTTCATCATGCCAGCAGTGTCTCACAATGTCATAACATGGTTTGATAAATAACATATTCACGCATAAATAACGACAGCGAGTTTAGTTTTATGCTGCTTTTAACAATATTCCAGCAGTATCACGGCGGTGGACACCCGCAATAGGTCTTCGGCGTGATGAACGAACGCTTTAATCACTGGACTACCCGTCCCCCGACAAAAACATGAACCTTACTGATATATTATATCTTCATGACGTAATATCCAAATTGGATCCCTAATAATCGAAGTATAACCCGTTTTTTAACCATACGTGCATATATTGCGCTATACGGTTTCATTTACAATGTATTTCTTTGCATTCCCTGAAATAACGATGTAACAAAGATATGGTCATATCTTTTATAGCGGTTCGTGCTTACCATATATTGATCTGTAGCCTGACCGAGCAGGCCTCCAAATGTGACGTTGGGGGTTAAGGTGGCAAGGTACAAGAAGATGACTGACGCCAAACACTGTATGTGTAGACAATCCTTGAAGTCGCTGCCATACCAGGGTAGTTTACGTTTGATATCAGCGACCAAACCTCCGAACAACCTGGATTTAATAACGATATGCATGCGAGATGCTCAATTCAACAATGAAAAACACCAGTTCAAATCGTTAAAGAAAGCTAAAGCAAGGAAGCTACAATGAGTGATTTCACGCCGTTTTAGCAATATTCATCAATATCACGGCGGGGGACACCAGAAATGGGCTTCACTTCTCTACTCATGTGGAGAATCGAACCCGGGTCCTCGGCGTGACGAGCGAACGCTTTAACCACTTGGCTACCCCACCTGTAATTTCAGCAACTGAATGTTTGATACTATTGAGTGAGTATAGTTGTACGCTGTTATTAGCACTTTTCCAATAATATCACACCGGTAAGCCAGAAATAGACGTCCGAAATTGTACCCACGCGGGGAATCGACCCGTGTCTTTGCAACAAGAGCCAACGCTTTAATCACTAGACTTTCGCTATTCTAACAGCACTAAATGCATGGACACGCTTATCCAGTGCCAGGGAGGCTGATTTTAGTGGCTTTAATGAATACTTGAATATTGTGTTTTTTTCACTAAGACCCAGTTTGAAGAAATCTGTTCATAATAAATCTTGCCATTTTAACTTGAGTCTTTCTTACTTATCGGATCTTGAATATTTCAAGGATTTTCGTATCTAAAAAAACTTGACGATTAGATCACAGAGGGCCAAAATGAATGCCCTACAGCTGCTCTTGTGGTTTCCACATTATCTTAGAACATTAAAACACTATACCCCCACCGCAGGAGAGTATGAGGTGACGTAACCGTTTCGGGTTTAAATCTATGCTTTATATGTTACCCAACAACTGAAACAAAACAACCTGTCCGTGTAATTGACAAAGCATGCGCATCTCTTACCTCCCGCTCCTCTGTAGGGTCGGATCACAGTGACTCTCTTCCTCTTCGGGCTCTTCCGGTTCGACCGGTTTGGGAACTTTTCTGGGTTCCTGGAAAAAGCGAGAGAAATTCACCATATGTTTTTGTAACAGTTAGAGATCCATGATACCTACACACCATTAGCTAACTAATCCCCGCTGTTCAAATGAACGTTACTGGTGATCGTACCTTGTCCTGTTTTTCAAGTTATTCGAGACCTGTGTCCATGCTTCCACCTGCAACTTCAACTGAGTGAGTGAGTATGTGTTTACTCCGCTTTTAGCAATATTTAAGCAATATCACGGAGTTGGAAACCAAAACTGGACTTAACACATTGTCACCCATTTGTGGAATCGATCCCGGTTCTTCGGCCTGACGAGCGAACGCTTGTACCACTGGTCTAAACCACCGCCCTAGCACAAATAATAATATATCTGCATTAGAGTTTTCTGTTTTTAAAACATTATTCACCTGTGATGGAACGCTCTGGGGTGGCTCTATCCTTATCTTGGGGTCCCACTCGCCAGGCGGCAGCGCGGTGACCTGGTCAAGGAACTCGTCCACTCCGGCCAGAATGTCCTGTCGGCTTCTGGCCTTGTACGCCACCTCCCGGAACACCTACAGATACAACACAGCTGTTTAATATTCTAACGTGAAAGATACTTAGGTGTAATATTTTCACAGCAATATTACACTAGTGTAGTACCGCTAGACGTATAACGTCATCATGGTTCACAGCTATGACGTCACAATGCTAATGCCGCTGTCGTATTCGTACTAGACTTTGCTTGTCTAATGGAAAGCTGAGAGTCCTCACACTGTAGGCAGTGAAGCCGCAGTTTCTATCAAGTTGTATTGAAAAGCAATAAACAGAATACGAAGCTCGCTTCCGTGAAATACCATTTTTTTTGGACTCGTGAAAGATTTAGTATCGAACTCGCTTTCGCTTGCTTGATACCAAATCATTAACTCGAATGATAAAAATGGTATTACAGGGAGGGTCGTTTAGTATCCTCTATATACAGCCATATAAAGTTAAAGGGAGATAAACACGTTCCATTGATCGTAGGAGGCTAGTAAATGGATTAAGTAGCCAGGACTTTGCTGACTGTGTACCCTGGGATATTTCGAGTTCTTGGTATCAGTAAGTGGTTTGCCTGGACCAGATTCGATTATTTATGTCCCATGTGCGAATTATCCATCTGCAGCTTTGAACAAAGAAGCAGATCATCCAATGACTGCCACTTACCTGATCTACCATGATGGTCGACATTGCTCTGCCGATTTCTATGTTCTTGGCCTGGCTGCCTGGCGGTCCGAAGAAGAAGAAGAGGAAGCGGGTTGGGATAGGGACCTCCGTGAGGTCACCGATAGACCTCCCTTCTATCAGTCTCACTAGGGCAACCACCTGGTATTTGAGGCCTTCAATTTCACCCACCATGATGTTGGCAGCTTCTGCACCCTCGGGGATCTTTCTCATAAACTGCTGATTCAGCTGTTTAACAGTCAATAATTCTTACTTATATCCTAAAAATACAGTTTGCCGACAAAAATGACATGCGTGAAAACATTAAACAATCAAAATGGATCTCCGTCTCCTTAATGTGAACTACTTTAGGACTGATTATGATTTTCCGACAGTGTTGATAACAGTTTAGAATAATTATTGAACAAGTCACACAAATTACAGATTGCGGATACTTCGTTGCTTCTTGGTATATTGCACTTTGTATAGGATAGAAATTGTTCGATGTATCACACGTCTTTGTTCAAAATTACACAAATCTCGTTCTAAAAGATAAGCCACCAGTGTGGACTGGTCATATAGCCTAAATGGAACTATTGCAAATGAAACTCCAGACATTGGCCAAACTGGGGTTATCAACGGTTCTGTACAGTCAGGAACCTCCCCGGTACAGCTGTGAAGGTCACATTCTAGTAGTTCTTTTGCAACCTACCTTTCCTGAAGATGCTGACTCGGTAAGGTCTCCGTTCATGTTCTCAAAGTTAGGATTGCTGTTGGGGTTCCTCTTAATAGACATGTTCCGCACGTTGGTCATCGAGTCTGCAAATAAACCGACAAGTCATGACAGAGATCGGTTATTGTCATCTGGAATTGCCTGAGTGAGTTTGGCCAATATTCAAACAGCTTCCCCCAGTACTCCAGCCATTAGTCAGGCACCTAATCGCCAGTACAAAAAAGTCGGCGATCTAACCCACTCAGTCACCGCGGTTTCCGGTTACAAAACTTTAGTCCTACTTTAAAATGACACGGCCTTGTGGAATATGGAGTAGGGTTCAAATTATTAAACACAACTCTTCCCCCTCCTGTATGTCCTTGTGTAACTGTACACCATCAAAGGGGCATACCTTTTCCCTTAATGGACATGTTCCTGGATTTGTCCGACATGCTTCGCCTCATGGACAGCCGGCGAAGGAAGGGGGCGTTGTCAATGTCTGCTTGTGACGCCCTCCGACGCTTTGTGTGTTGAAATACGTGTGGGCTCACCATGGCGTTGCGGATATCGTCCCGCAAACTCTCCTCCAACAACTTGGACGCAATTAAATTGTCCAACAGGAGATCTGGAACAAGGACATACAACTGTCAACTTCGGATGTGTCGAAGCTCTGGGGATCATTACATGAACATAAATATAAAAACCTCTATGTCGATTACAATCCAGATATATGACGCATCGACATGGCATTAGCAGTATGCTCACTGAATACAGCTATCTCGATTTGGGGGGCAAACGTTAAAGAGGCTTTGCTTTATAAAATATTTTAATATAAATTTTTATACTAAAAATTGACCTGCGTGAAACTATGCCGAGGTTTCAAATATTTAGAACGGAAACAGATAAGGACATATTCCAAGACAAGGGTATTTTACAGTTTGCAATTCATAATGACGATTAATACCAAACAGTGGAGGCAAAATCTGTCCAGTTTCTTTTCAGCTTCATGACATACAATACTTATAAGACAGTATCTTTTAATATATATGTTGGTTGCATAGTCCGGATTAGCGAGGTTGGATTGTATGAAATACCTGCTACTTGCGTGATGTGGTAGGCGTCCATTTCAAGGGTGACGCATCCGCTCATGAGACTGCTCCTCAGCTCGAACAGGGAGTGCAGAGACAGTGAGGCCACGTGAGGTTTAGACCACCGCTCTCCACCCTCCTCCACATCCTCCTCGTACTTCACCCACCTGTAACATAACATCGGCACCGTTACAAGGAGAGTCTAAGAGGTGGGATCCCACAGTTAAGACGTAATTTACAACGTCTGTTTTCCAGACAGCGTGTTCAAAATCAAAACGATAAAAATATTGTATTACTTTTTATTTTTAAATTGATAACAATTCTTGCGTTTTTATATTAATATTCTGGTGCCACCAAATGGAGTTATTTTTGTTGTCGGATGTTACCTTACTTTGAGTGATATTATCTGTTGAAAATTTCAATACACTGGAAAAAATGTTATGGTATGCGAAGAAAATAGGATTTTACACAAATGTGCAAATAATAAATGATAAATGGATAATGTTCTTGAAAGACATTTAGAAGTTCGACAAAGATGAATACATGACACCCTTTTTTATGTATAATCATCCTTCACCTGACGAAGGAGTAAGACTTGGCTCTGAAACGTCGTATAAAGAATAAAAAAGAAGTTGTCATCCCTAAAAAACATGTCATGTATTCATGATAATGACTAATGTTGTCCTCTCACCTGGCCATTTCTCGCCACTCACTCTCCCCTCCCAGGGTGAACAGATTGTCCATCTGGCAGAACACATCGTGCGTCTGATGCGCGTCGTCAGTCACCTCGTCCAGCAGGTGGTGAATCTGCTCGCTTGGGGTCAAGGACGCTGCAAGAACAGTAGGCGAAATCAACAGTGGAATATTTTTGCCACATTCTATGCATTTCTTCCGATAGCAGTCATTAAAAGTGGAAACATGAAAACTGGCCACTGAAAGAACAAGAGGCCAATTCGTCGTTGGATAAGTAAACTTAAAGAAGATGGTATCTGAAAAGTCAGAAATCGTTCACACTATAAGACTGCGTTGAAATAAAGAAGTCACGTCGGCGCAGATATCTTTTTTCATGTATTTAATCATGATAAATCACACTTATAAATATCTCTTTCTCAAACCAAACGCAGCTGAAGAAATTCAGTAATACAATCCTGAAAATAGCTCTAATAAATCTACACCAACATAATGATCGTTGGTGAATGTTTTTACATAGATGGGATGGTTCTGTGAGAGATTACATGAAGTTTAAATTGTAGGGCAGTCTGATACATCATTAAAATGAAATAAGATAATATTATGATGACATTTTGTAGTTTAACAATTGGTAAGTGAATACACATATATGTAGATAATAATGTTTTGATAATATTCGTATTAGGAAACATGAACATGCAGTTCACAATCACTAACAACAAAATATATGCTGAACATAAATGACACATTTTCCCATCTCCCATTTTGAATTTGTAACCAGCGTTGTTTTTCTTGGTCTAACGTTATCTGTACAGGTAGGTAAATGTCTTTTTGAAACCATTTACATTATCAGATAATGTTGTTTTTAAACCTCTCCTTCATCACCTGCACACAACCGGCTACAAAATACACAAACAATAAATAACATGGTAATGTAATATTCACCGAAATCAAGTGGACACTACAACATAAACATAAACAGACATAGGTAAGAATACCGAAACAGTACCCACAACCAACCAGTTCTCCAATGAAGTTAGCTTAAAATGATTTCTCGTAAGTGAGTAACACCGAACTTCACTTTCGTAAACACTCGTATATTTCAGGCAACTGTCGTATCGCCGAAGAAATACGAGTGTTCACAAATGTGGCAACATTAGATACAGATATAAAACGATAAACCTGCCCGTTTACCTTGTGGTGGAATATATACATCCTCATCTGCAAGTTCGAGAGTAAGCGGTTAAAGAGAAAGCATTACAATTTGAAGAAACTTGACAGTTATTTAAGCGAAAACCGAGAAAGATATCGTAGCATAAAAGAAAAAGGAGGAAGCATAAATCGGAAACAGTTATCAGTATCACAGTATTTGGTGATCAGATGCATGATCTTGACCTTGATGTCGGGAAATGGTGTCACTCCAGTGCCAAAGATAAGTATATAATATCCATTTATGACCCGAATTTTCTTAGGTAGGGGTAAAACTAGATCTTCAATGACATGGTCAAGTACGCATACTACTGCGTCCTCAAAGTTCGTGCTGTCAGACAAAACACAAATGCCAAAAATATTTAACGGTCCTCACTTGGAGATGCTGCATCATTGACTTTGTACTCTCCCTTTGTTCGTCGGTGACTGTGACCTCGACCCGGCCGCTTCGGTTTGTGTGGGAGTCGCAGACCTATATACTGATGACGATGATCAGCAACTGAAACAGAACGGGTTTATATCATTAGAACGTGTTTAAAGTTATATACCAATTTTAGAACTCTTTAGACAACACAAAGGCATGAGAAGCAACTGTGGATCTCAAAGTAGAAGAGAAAGGTTTGAAGGGATTTGTTGGTTTGTTTGTTTGTTTGCTATTTAACGCTATTGCTATTTCAGCAATATTCCAGCTATATTACGCTGACCTGTACATAATCAGGTCTGAACCAGACAATCCGGGGATCATGATCGTGGCCATCGATTACGAAATTGGGATACAATGACATGTGTCAGCCACCTAATTCTGTGGTCCGAACCTGACCCCCCAATTCTGCTAGTCAAGCAAGTCTTCCGACAAGCATGGCTTTCTGAAGACCAGTTCTAGAACACTAGTCACATTTGAGGAGAAGAAATAAAAGAGAAAACACATTTTGAAGAAATGCATATAAAGGGAACGATCTTCTGTGATGAAGTATTACCTGGGCAGCACGTGAAGGAGATGTATATTATCGTTGTTTAGATGAAAGACACATTGGATGACTACCTTTGAATGACGGAATAATGTAGCATATGTTCTGAAGGAAGAATGAAAGTCTCTAGGCATTCAGTAGAAAATATATTAAGGTTCTCTACATCCGGACATGGGTTCTGTCAATAGATAGTCTCATCCACATGTTTATGATTGTAAAAGTCAGTCTAAACACGAATGTCACTATATCCAAGCGTGGTCATCCAAACACGAACCCAATGATACAGGTCACTGATTTGCGATCAGAATGAAAGATAAAGTTGAAAGCTTCCCTCACCAAGTGCGTTGTGTCAGCACTCCTGTGAATTTTTTCTATAACTTAATGCATCGGACATGTTGCATGCAGGTACAGCTGCAGCTTATGTGGCGTAGTCTGTGTACCCCACTGCCAATGGCAATTCAATCGGTACTTCTTTATCTCGAATAACATTTAATCACGCATGATGTATACCGATGTTTTGCGCATGCAAATCGATGGAAGGGAGTTAACTCTAAATCTGTTTTTCTTGTGTCCTCTGCAAAATCTACGAAGAATTTTGCCTCATATTCCAATAAATAAATTCTGACAAAACGTTCAAATGTAGTCCCTGTGAATAGTAAGAAGCGGAATTACACCGCGACTCTACGAAAGTAATGCCTGCGGGGAAAAAAACAAGATGCAAGATTCGAGACTTTTGATTCACACAGGTTGGCTGATACCCATGCTTCAAACAGTTCAAAATCAACATTACATTAAGAGGGCACATCAACGAGGGTACATCAACTCCTATGCATCATATATCCAGACAAATAATCTGTTTTCATTACATTCCATCTGCGAGCAACTTCTTGATCCATTGTATGTCACGAGTGAAAACCCACAGGAATAAAGAAAATATATTTTGGACTAAATCATGACCTCATTATTTTTCGCCAGCCATGACTTGCTATACTCAGGAAATTCAGAACTCAAAGCTGCAGTGCAGAAAACACTACCTGTACAAATTTGCCTTCCTACGAGATATATACACACGTGCTGACAATCCTCAAACCAAACGTATGCTGCAAGGCTGAGAGATTTGGGTCCGAGATTGGTGTTGTCTGCTCGGTCAAGTGTAGAGGAAGGCACCCCGTTAACCTCGGCTTGAAGTCTGAGAGGATATCGACACGAAGTAGCGTATTCATACGTAAACATTTAGGGGGTTTATGCACTGACTAGTTGGCAATTTATCACCAGGTCATCTTGACAGTGAATCGTCCTGGTTTCCTCTTGGTTTTTTATTCTGTAGGTGAATGACTTTTTTATGTGGTGTGAATCTGAAGGTGTTTTGGCGTTTGTTAGGATTTCAGTACTGTCTGACAGAGCAATCAGAGGTAGGTGACTGAAGACAGATGGCACTGTCTGACTACATAATGGCGGTAGCAGAATTATACCAATGTGTCTTAGTATGTTGAACATTCCACAAGCACCCGATGACTCCCGAATGTCCCATTACGGACAAGTTTCACAAATTATCTAGGTCACCATGATACAGAATAAAAATAAAGTATGTTACGGTAAAACTTAAATCAGTTTCCTTAAATTAGATAATATTACGTTAATGAAGCTCGATTGCCCAAAGACAGAGCTGGATCGTCCTAAATGCCTGTATTCCGTTATAGCTGAGGTCTGTTAACATGATCTTGTCACAGAACTGTAGACGCAAACCATTGTGAGAGATGTTATAGAAACTTGTCACCTATGCAGCGCTCTTCTAGACTCAAAAGAGGTCACAAATTGTGCCGTGCATTATTGGTGACCCCTATTTGTTCTCACGAAGGAAAATAAACCTGGGTGTGCAAATCTAGAGTGATTGGATGGGTTGTATAGTACTGCATTACACATTACACAAGGTCTTATGTACCTACATCGAAACATCGTACTCTTTGGAATAAAGAAGTTGACTATCCATAGAACTTTGTTTTCCTTAATCTTCACCACTTCTAAAATCCCTCTCAAAGAAGTCTTATATTTTGTGTATCTCGTCTATTCTTGTGTTTTGTATCACCAGTTTGTCACACTGACTGCAAGCTTAAGCCTTCTCAAAGACCAATTCGACTACCTTCCACCCGAGGCTGTAACGTGATCATTTGCCTCCTTAAGAGACTTCCGTGATACACGTTTTCTATATACACTTTTTCTCATTGCCATATTTCCATAATACACTTCTCTCTTGGTCCTACTACCCCAATGGTATATTCCTTATTGTCATACTTAGACGCTTCTTCCCGTGGGCATGCTTGTATTATACGCTTGTTCTTGTCATACTGCTTGCATTACTGGATGTGCTTAAAGGGCGTCTTCTCGTTTGTGGGAGTATACATTCGCTGATGTGCTGTTTACTCACCAGTCGTGTCAAAGTCAGGGTCAGTGATCTGACGTAGGGCACCCATGTCACGGACTGCCTCGCCATTTTCTACTGGATCCATGGTGCTACTCTTTTCCTATATCACTTCAACCTGCAAATAGAAAAAACAATGTCAAGGTCATGTCAAAATTCAGTCAAACATGTCTTTGTTTCCCTTACTGACCCCTCGTTCTTTCTGGGGGGTGAAGCCTACTTCTTGACACAATATGATAAATAACTATACTATCCAACATTGCTTGCCTCGAGATAGCTTCGTTCACTTCACTTTGGTAACATCTACCACCTCCACTGGTGAAACCAAATGCTGACATTTTGACCACAGTATGACAAGGTCAATGGGACAAATATATTGGTGGTGAAATGTATCATCGTCGTCATCATCATCATCATCATCAACTACTCAGTTGCCTTACTATGTTTTTGACCACGCACGTGAAGGTACACCAGAGTTAGAGGTGTTATTCTTCCCTTTTACACCAAACGGAATATTTTTCTAATGACACACATTCAACACTTTCCTGAATTTTCCCCACAATCCCTGGTGTTTACTCGTCAAGTATAAGATCCGGCATCAATTCCGAACATGCATACAGTATGTGAAGGCCATCTCTGGTGTCCACCGTCATAATATGGTTGGAATATTGCCACAAGAGGCGTAAAACCATACTCACTCGCACAACATTTAAAAAAACACTCGGTTTTCCTGAATATGTTTAAAACACAACCGAAGTGCCAGTTACACTGAGAGATTCATGGTAATGGAACTATTGGTGATGTCGAGATGCCTGTTTGGTGACGATTAATGTCGGTGTTATTGGGAAGCTACATCAAGTTTATAACGTGGTCTATATCCTAGAGTTACATACATCAGGTCAATAGCGTTGTCAAACTCATAGCGTTACATGTATCAGTTCCGTTACAGACGGACACAAACACGACCGGTGTTAATACATCGCCTTGTCTGACGCCATTAACTTTCATATCAGTGTCGGTGTTTTTCGTTTCGTGATAAAGTGAATGATTTACTAATGTTTTGAGAATAACACTGTGTGCCATACAAACAGTATAACCTTAGTTCTTATCTTACATACATTTATTAATGAAGTGATTTTCTACGTTTTCCAGAATTAGGTAATGAAACAATCAAATAACCTTAATCGTCATTTACCCAGTACAGTTTATCACACATTTGAATCATGCCATTATGTTGATGTAACTCAAACACAGATAATTAACGAAAACTTTAGTCTATTTAGAATCTCGCAATCATATGCGATAAAACCTACGAATGTTTCTATTAAAATACATCTTTATTTCTTACAGTTAATTCTACATTGGTAACAAAGACCGCGTAAATTTTATATAATTCTCGTGTTGTTGTTACCTCGTACGGTGGTGTTGCTGCTGTTACTGAAGGTGTTCACTACAGCCCATGATATGAGGTCCGATCCCCTCTGCGTCCAAAGAAAGAATGAGAGACAAGGATGCCTCAAGTTCCCAGCTAAATATTGAGTGAGATGCCAAACGTCTACCAACAAACCCCGATATAGTGGAAAAAACGTTATTGTTTCATGTTCATGTACATTATTTATTCACTCGTTTTTGACGTAAGAAAAGATAACAACAATGTATGTTATCGCGTATATTACAGAAACAAGGAGAAATGAACTACCATATATTGAATTTTGCTTAAATGTTCATGTCTATTGGATATCAAAATGAAGAAAAAAAACAAACGCTCGAACAATTTTGACACTATATCAGCACTAACGTTTTCATGTCTCGCGCTGTAACGGGGATTGGAAGTATTACTGCACTACCGACGTGACGGTCGAGTGGAGAATTACACTACAGTTACCATGAGCGTTCTGTGGCGTGTAGATTGTTGACCTGAGGCCGAGAAGGAAGCACGGGTACACCAAGATGAGTATCACACAGCCACTACAATGGATTATGCATAGTTCTCTCCCTAGACTCTCGCTAGATCATCGGTTCCCTGTGTTTAAAGTCTTAATCTAATAATTACTTTGTGTTGAACAAAGGGCCACAAAATATCTCTATATCCGCGAAGTAAGGGCTTATTCTTAACATAACTGTTTTAAGGGCTGTCTTTCAAAAGTAAAAATATCTTGCAAAGGTGCATGTCCATTTTGCATTGTTGAAAATATTTATATTTCAAACGTTTTTCATGATATCATAGCTTAGATTGGAGTTCTTTATTTCTTATATGCGATGATGAATCGATATTTTTTGTTTGCAACTGGTGCTCAAATCCCCAAACATAAAGTAAATCCCGTAAAAAATACATTCCAGATAAAGAATGACATCCTTGTACCTTTGCGATCTGTCTGCATACCATGTGATCGTGTCGTCGCATATCACGTGATCGTGTCGTCGCATATCACGTGATCGTGTTGCTGCATATCACGTGATCGTGTAGCTGCATCCGTGGAATGATACGCCCAGCATGACACACACACTTGTGTAGTTATACAGCGTTACTGGCTCGGAACGCACGCGTGTCACGGGGTCTATTTCGTAGCAACGAGGCGGATGGTATGCGGGTACATATCATAACAAAATAAAACGAGTCTAGGGAACGTTTTGTTAGTCTGGACCAGAATATCAAGTGATTGGCATCATGAGCATCGATCAACGCAATTGGGATACAACGACATGTGTGAGTTAGGTCAGTGTGTCGGAACACGCGACCCACAACCCTTACGACAAACATGGTTTGCCGAAGTCTAACCCTTAATTCTAACCCCTGTTGTACCATGAAGTTGGTATACCCAATGATCATGTTTTGTTTTGGTTGTGCGTGCGTGCGTGCGTGCGTGCGTGCGTGCGTTAAAATGAAACATTTACAGTTGATGTAATGTAAATACTAATAGAAGTGTAAACGAACTGCTAAGGCGTAAGTACGACACGTAAGTGTAATAGGCCGTCAATTGTGATCCGCTGGTCGCTTATCAGCATCAAAGTGTATGACATTTCTGTAGGGTTATTTATACGTCAGATAATTAAATTTTGAATATTTTTGAACTTAACAACCTCGGTTGTAAAGTCTGAAGCATGACGATGCAGTTTTTGAACGGATCAGAGCAAGCAGTGAAATTAAAAACACCTTTGTGAGATTTACAAGTTGAAGTCATGCAAAGAGAGTTAGCCTAGGTTAAGTGCTTCCTATGAACTTTCTCTGATTACCTGAGGCTAAAGGTTATTTTCCCATAGTGAAGCTAAACGAAATGAGAAGTATCTGACGTGTGTGACCCGATATTGCTTGTAACAGCTATGGTGACGATAACAGTATGATTTACTGGTCTCAGCCTTGATTGTAATCCATCGGGTAAATATGAAACGCCAAAAGGTCACGTAAAACGTTTTTGATTGCAGAATCAGATACATGATTGAATTAAATCAAAATCCGCTGACTATGTCTGGTGAAGAAAATCAACAAAACACATCTCGGTATGTGCGTCACTTTAAGCAGTAACCAGTATCTTTCACGAACGGAACGGAGTTTTTTCTACATACTAGTATATGTTAATCATATGTCTTATTAAACAAATTAGAGACACGCGCACGCGCACACGCACACACACGCACGATATATGAACGAACGAACGAACGGATGAATGAATGAATGAATGAATGAACGACGCCTGCTTCACATCAAGGACTGGTAACTCACAAATGTTACCCTGCCTCTCTATCTCTAACAATGTCTCTTGGTTTTTAATCAGCTGACTGACTGTGTTAGTGACAGTTATAGTTGTGTTCCTTCATGTCTTATCTATCTAATTACGTCTCGTCTATCTAAAATGTAAGGAAACCCAAAGAATTGTGCATTCTTTCTTCCAATATAGGCAAGTTCATTCGACTGATGAAACAGGCGCGTTCACCCATCATTACTTCCTGAACATTAGAACGTATCTGGCCCTGATTTCACTCTCGCTACTTTGCATATTGGGAATATGCCTAAACTGACGCATGTCGTTAGAGGCCACTTGTGATTCGACCCATCATAAATGTACAATGGCACAACGTGGACATCAATCATCCGGACATACTTGCTGACATCTAAATCTTTGCAAAACCTACAGTCGGAATGAAAAGGGAACATGCAGCATCTAGCCATATACTGCTATAGCCTATATCATGCGTCCACTGTAAACAAAGCATCACTCATATGTTTTACTTGGTCTAGTTACTGCCCTTCACAGGAGGAGGATGTGCGAAGACACGTCTCACTTGCCACCTCTCTTGTCATTCTGGAACAAGCCATTATAGGTTTTTTTCAAAAAGGTGCGTGTGCTCTCGAATGTCTGTGAGCAATTGCAAAACCCTTTCTTTGTAGCAGGACAAAGTGAGACACACGTAACGTGCACATACACAATGAATGTGGTGATATTTCTATCGACATATTTATGTATGCCTATTTTAGTAGCAATTTCAAAATTCACCTTAACGTAGTAAACCTTTTTAATCCGCTTTGTCGTACGTCAGAAAAATCGGTTTCGCCTCTGATGTACATGTGCACCCGTACACTTGTACACACCTGACAATTAATTCTCCAATTTTAGAAATGAAGCATGTGAAATATGCTATGAATGATATATCAGTTGACACCATTGCATGCTTCTGTGAAAGAACAGCAACGAGTTTCCAAAACACGAACAAATAACATAAAACAGCGCTTAATATGTTCAGTGACGGCTTCAGTTTTCCATATCACATTTCTTTCTTTCTGAAATATCCCAAATTACCTAGCACAGCGAGGTCAACCATTACCAGAAGTTACAAAAATATGTATTTTTTGTAGTTTGTTCCGTTGTTCATGCATTGAGGTGTGACGTGTTCATTTCACAAGCATTACGCATGCGCGAACAAAGTATTCCGGTATATCATCCGCAGTTTCAAATATAATTGAGATAAAATATGGAAACATGTAGGGCACGCCATGTCGTTTAGTTATCATACATGATGTGATGGCCTCTTGAGTGGAAACAAAATCATTGAGCCATTGATAAATACGAGTATAACAAAGCTGTACAGAAATAGCTCTTAGGACGTCTGTTACCAGGACAGAGATTAGGGGCACGTTACCCGAAGGTATCGTAGCGCCACGGTTGTCGTAAGTCTATGTTAAAGCATGGGAGTTACGATCTTCTAAACGCTACTGAAATGTGTTTCATGTAGATGATGGGTCAGTTCCTGTGGTTTTAACTATGCATCCCTGTAATAGTTCAAGTTGAGGAACACCATTCACATACGAAATGCGATCATAGTTTTCCCCCAAACGAGTTCATTGTCAACTGTCGCCAGTGCGTGCACAAGTGTCGTTGTCGTGGTAATGCATGACGTCATACGAGAGACCTACAATGATTTAAGTGTGATATCACATTGTATTACTAAAGTACTGCTTATCTATGTACATGTCCATTAAAATACGTTAATAGTTGGGTATTTATTTCACATAAACATGTTTGTGTGTGTTTATGTATACAGCATTCACAAAAGGAATCCTGGTATAATCCACGAGCTCGTTCAGATAAAACTGTCACAAATCTGACTGATGAATCCCAGTACACATCGACTACAACCACTGCTGGTACTACAACATCAACGACTACTGCCACCACCAATACAACATCTACAGCCGTGTCTGCTACCATTACTGCTACTGGAATTACTACAACTCCTACCTTTACTACTGCCATCACTACTACAACGTTCACGTTTCCTGCTACCGTATCTGTAACAACTACGACTACTACCACTACTACTACTACTACTACTACTGCTGCTGCTGCTGCTGCTGCTGCTACTACTGCTACTACTACTTCTACTCCTACTACAACCTTTATTGCTACTGTCACAACTACAACTTCTTCTTCTACGACTACCACCACCACCACCACCAAAACATATGCCATGTTATCAACACGGGGACCCATATCAACAACACGTTGGCACCTGAACACACTAGTTTGCCTTTTGTCTTTGTCGCGAGTTAATATATGCAATAAATATTACATCTCCAGTCCACCTATATCCGCCACATTCACATGAATTATTCATAGGGAGGCCTGTAACAAGCTAGCGCGTTCTGAGTCAGCTGTGACAGAACCACGTGACTTCCGTTATCTGGGAAGGAAATCGTCTGACAAGTCAGACCCTTTAATTCCGTCACTCTGTCAACGTTTCAAAAAGAAGAATCTGACGCGAAACGAAACCTGTTGTACCAGTTTGTTTACAACGAAAACGATGTCGGATGTCGTCAGGATTTTTAGGTGCATGTTCCGTTTGTCACGCTCATTTACAGTGACAGGTTCCTTTAATGTCAACATTTTATCAGAATTTTACGTTAATTAGTTTTCAAACGGAATATTCAGTTTCATGACAACACGTTTTATTGATACGTTGTGAATTTGTGAGTGCGAAAAGGATGTTCAAATGTTATTTCTTCACTCATGTGAAAATGCAACATGCATAATTCATACCGGTAGAAACGTTTTATCATGAATACGTATAATACAACAGACTCCGTTTATAACGAACACACTCATATCAGGTCGTTATAACAGCAGTTCGCCATACGAATTTTGACTAAGAGTGGGTGAGTTTATTTTACGAAGCACTCAGTAATATTCCAGCTATATGACAGTGGTTTGTAAATAATCGAATCTGGATCAGAAAAATCCAGTGATCAACAGCATGAATATCGATCTAAGCTATTAGGATGTGATGGAACGTGTCAACCAGGCCAGCGAGCTTCACCACCCGATCCCGTTAGTGGCCTTTATGACAAGCATGGGTTACTGAAGATCAGTTCTCACCCGGACCTTTACGGGCTTGACTAAGAGCAAGTGGCACGGGCCACAGATAGTTCATTATATCCCCAGTTCGTAAAAATGCGTGTGCTAGATATTTGTATAAATATATAAAAAAACCCATCATATCACACCTTTTCCAAACGGACAGACACGCACAGACAGAGTATACAATATGTCGAGATGCATCAATCTCCACATGCCTTGCGATACACGTGTTACGAAATCTTTAAGCTCTGATCAAGAAGGAGTTAGTATGGGTTTAAACCAGTTTCATGCATACTCAGGGTGGGGAACACCACAAACGGGTTTTACAGTCTCTTTTACAGATTTCATTGGGCGAAAAGGTGAAACCGATATGGATAGATGACCAAATTAGTGATGATACCAGGTGTTTGCAAAAGTTATAAGCATGTCCTGTCCTTACCGGAAGCAACCACCACACAGGCGGTTACAATTACAACTCCATATTGTTTAAGCTGCAATCACGCTTGTGAATCGTTCCACCAAACATATTTATACATGTAAAAAGGGTTAACAAATACAGGTTATATTACAATGACAATTTGTCGAGTCACCATGAGCGTTAGAATTCCATGACGTCGGTACTATGCACGTTGATACAACGGTGCAGATGTTAGGGACAAGACAAGGATGTGGACTCCGACATATCCTGTTTGGGTACAACCTTCCCCACTTCCTTGTGCTGTGTATACAGGTATCGCAGTCATCTGGTTAACATGCACATAACGTATGGTCTCATTAAAGATAAAATTCAGCAGGGTTTCCTGTACTCAAAACATCCATTGTGTGTTGTCTCCATGATCAACCACAGGTATATACTGTTCTGTAGCTAAAGTTCTCGAGAAATAACAAACTGTTGTCATCCTCTCACAAGGAGCCTACAACACAGATATGGCAAATGTGGGTAAAATATCTTTGTGTCAATTAATGGAGTCGAGTTTCCTTGACGACGTATTCTTGCTTTATGTTTAATGTCGAATATATTGCAGTTATATAACAGTTAGTTATTATGACTGCAATACTTGTTTTGAAAGATTTATTATGCAATGAAGGTTGTAACCCATATCAAACAACATATTAACAAGAGATATATGACTCTTTTTTTCTTCGTAAAGATACATGTTTGGTTGTATCTCAAAGTTGTAAAAGGTGGCCATGGAATACTGTACCTGTTATAAAACTGTTCGACATAAAGAGCAAGTTGATCAATGGAAGGTCACCCGTCTCTTGATATAATTTGTAGGGCCGTAGTTAAAGCTTTTGCTCATCACGACGAAGGCAGAATTCGATTTCTCACGTAATGACAATATCGGGTTTCCCCCGACAATGCTGGAATTTTGTTAAAAACTGCGAAAAACAAACCCTTTCACTTAGTATATAGTGACGTAGAGACGGTGAAGACAAACATTATTCCAGTGCAGAGTCCAACACCACTACTGGCACTTTTATTGAAGGAACTTAAGACGCAGAGAGATGGTATATCAACGCACCGTCAGGGTTTATGGTTTATAACTGTACTTTTATTCTGCTTATGATGAGGTTATTAAACAAGTAATACATATACACTTACAATCGGATCTCGAGGCCTACTTGACTCAGTTTGATAATTCTGCGCAATAGTTTATACGTGTCATGGACCATTGTTGATTAGCCTAGTGGTTAAAGCTTCCGCTAGTCATGCCGAAGTCCCGGGTTCGAATCCCCACATGGGCCCATTTCTGGTGTCCCCCGTCGTCATATTGCTAAAATATTGCTAAAAGCGGTCATACCATACTCACTCACTCAGTGTATGGACTGTTCGTGGAACACTGTTATGAAAAGTATATAGTCAAGTAATCCCCGCATGTGATTTCAAGACATGTCATTAAGACCTATGTTCAGAGACATTAAACGCATATCAACCACTTAAGTACCTCGTGATCAAACTTTCCGAATGAACTTCGATTTGTATACAAACACCTGTTTTAACGGTATGGCAAGATTTATAGGTTCGCCCGCTCAACCAGACTAGAGTTAAAGATGTCGAGCAGGACGTGAAATCTGACGTGCAGTCACATAAGGTGTAGAAAATTCAACATGGCTGCCATAAATCGTGTTTTACTGCGTGTCTCATGACCTCCCCTCCCTTTAGAGGGCGTTATATATGAGTTACAAAGTCTAGGTCAGTTAACCCGAGGGTTTTCAAAAATAGTTCCACTGTACGCAATAATCTTGCTCTAATTATAGAACACAGACAATGTAGGAAAGACGTGGACTTTCGATGTAAATACATTGTTGTACAGTGGAAAAACGTACAATGATTTTTCGTAATAATACCTTTAAAGCAATAACGCCTCAATTTCCAGCAGTACCTTCTATGATTTGAAATACTGAAAGTACATTGGGTGTAACCTGGTGTTACCTTCGTGATAACGGAGATTCTAAACACGTTTAGGTGATAGATGCTATTAGTAGGTAATAGGAAAACCACAGTGAACACTATAATGCTTCTAGAAGACTACAGTTCGTTAGAATGTGAGATAGATGGAGTTCAGGACACACCATTGCAGTTCTATTATGCCGTGTACGCATGTCACGGGAGAATCCCGGAAGTGACGCACTTGAACCAGTTTGGAACAACCGCGTAAAATGTTGACAGAATCGTCAACCGGAATTCGAACTCATGGTCATAATGTTAAGAGATATTGAAGCAGAATCCATTATAGCCCTAAACTTCAAAGTGGACTACAAAAACATGATACGGTATGGACAGATGTCAAAACGAGATTAGACTGAAAAGGAGATAACTGCGATTCTCTTGTTACTTCCGGTTATGTACACGCCATTCAATGACATGTGGAGGGCGGTATGCCCACCACGTGCACTGGTTCCTGGGAACAGAATGTGTGTGCAGAATGCTGCCTTCATTTGTCGAGCAAACACACCGACGTAATGAAGATATCCCCACATGTTATTGTTTATATATCAAATAAATCGTTATTTCCAGACAAGATACGGCCTAAACAAACAGTCGATCTCATTATCATGTACGAATGTAGAGCTCGTATCCTGCATATATGTCCTTGTATTCAAATCCCTACTATAAATGACCCTCTTATATTCACATCACTTCTATATAGAACTTTATTTTATTCGCATCACATCTATATAGAACCTTCTTATGTTTACATCGGTTCTATATAGCACCTACGAAAGCATGTCTTGTTTGTTGTTGACGTTTAGCCAACTGTACAAATAGTAACGTACATTAATAACTTTATAAATGCAGTGCGCCTTAAATATTCTCTCTATACTATTTCTCAATCATTACTGCTTGTAAAGCGAGTGTATACACTTTAAAAACTCTGTCGTCAATATACCAGTACTTCCCTATGGATACCTGTAAACAATCGATTTTGGTCCAGGTAAACCAGTGACAGCCGTTGAAACGATTCCCACCACGGAGGCACCTGACCAACATTGTCCGACCACCCAAACCTCAGTCCAGTGGATCTCTTTCGTGATTGCGCATGTTATGACAAGGAAACAGGGCTACATGCTGAACCTTAGATACTTATGCCTGCTGGAAAACGGTAGTGAGTGAGTAGGGTTTTACACTGCCTTTCGCAACAATTCAGCAATATCACGACGGGGACACCAGCATCAGAAATGGGCTCGGTGCATTGTACCCATGTATGGAATCGAATCCTGGCCTTCGGCGTGACGAGTGGACGCTTTGATCACTAGGCTAGGTTCCGTCCCAGTCCCGCGTACTGAGTAACTATTGAACGTATGAGATAACATGAATACATGTATATGCATACTTTTCATGACAATGTTCCGCGAACAGTCCTTATGCTGAGTGAGAGAGTATGGTATAGCCGCTCTTAGCAATATTCCGGGCAATATCGCGACGGGTGACACCAGAAATGGGCTCATGGGGGGATTTGAACTCGAGGCTGCGGCGTGTCGAGCGGAAGCTTTAACCAATAGGCTAGCCAGTCCAGATACAGTATTTATAGATTGGTTTATCTGTCACAGTCATAACATGAACGGAGTATGACCTGAGAACACTGTGAGGTAGTGTACAACGGTCACGCATGCTGTTGAATATTACTGCATCTATATGATGAAGTGATGTAGGTATGGAAATTACCTGTTTCACTGGACACCGCGTCCGGGAATAGAGAACACAACGTATCGTATGTTTCCTCACTTGGCACATGTCGTCACAGACGCTGCTTCAACTGCAACTCCTTTAACGTGAACTGTAAGAGTCGAGAAACTAACGCAAACTGAATGGTGTACTGCAAGGAACTAACATTTCGCAGGTCTCTTCTGGCCTTTGACGCCAAAACAGGATTGACCCGGAAGCCTGCCAAGTAATAACACACACGAGCCGCAACCATGCGGCCATTTCTTCCTCACGCCTATCCACATGTGCGCTTGTGACAGAAATGGTCTGTTTCAAAGTATAATTGTCAGCTGCAGGTACAATACTAGCCATAGTTATTCGCTGTAACGAGATATTCATTTAATGCGAATTATTTGCTGGAAATACGCCTGTCTTGGCGAATTTCCAAATGTTGCCTGTATCTTTTATTCATGAATTACCTTTTATTATCTATTTATGTGACATGTCTAATATGGTGTTACGACTGGCAATAGGACCTCTGAACTAGGCTCCCAACAAGGGACCGAACTGGCCGCGTTATACCTGTAAAATTCTAGGTTAGAATTGGTTTTCAGTAGCGCATATTTGACCTCGAGGTGACTAACTGGATCGAGTGATCAGGTTCGTTGATTGGGTCGGACAATATCATCGTATCCTGTCGTATCAATACTCATGTTTCCAATAACTGGAGGGTCAGGTAAAGGCTCGATTATTTACAGACCACAGTAATAAACGAAAACAACAATTCACTTTTAGCATATATTATTTGCTAACCTTACTGTATTATCCACTCATATATGAATATTTACAACATATGTGCTAGTGTACAATATGGTCGTAAGTGACATGTGACGTGTTTGGCGACTGACCTCTACGACACTTCAAGGGTAATGAGCGAGTCCTCGATTCGACAAATATTCCAGATGTTGCACACGTTATTGTCAGAAAACATTAAAAGGTAACTGGAGCTTTTCCACAGAATTAACGCACTTGCAGAATTAACATTACATCCAGCCAAGCCTATTCTGTGTAGCACATTGGACTGTGTGCTGCTGCTTAAAGTTCTTGCATATCATATTGGAACGAGCTGCACGATCATGTCGCTTAAGATATTGTGGATGAGTCAATGCTGGGCTCCTCCGAAAAGGTGTTGGAAAGTCATGACATAAGCTAAACTTCATATTATGATGCAAAAACGCATTCCGACGGTTACGTATAGGAAGTGAATGGTCTTGAGTCAACTGTAAGACCTCTGTTTCACTTTTCAGGCAAGAGTACTGTCAAAGGGAAGGACTCGGCTGGGTTGCTCTCTCCTCAGCACAGAAAGTCGGTGGTTTGACCAATTTAAGAAAGCCTATCCTCTAACCCTGAGTCCCTGTTGGTTTGATATGACACTGTTGGTTTGATATGCAGAACCTTGAGTAAAATTGATATTGTGATTGTGTTCAACGTCCTTGACTTGTTCACGCAAACTGTGTCAAAAGAGGATCATCAAACTAAATATGTGGGCAAACGTTCACAATACAATTCTATCACCTCAAAGTAAAATCACGGACTCCCAAAATAAGTCATAAAGACACGATTGAGGGGTGATCGGGGGCGGTGAAATTATTGCAATTGTTTCATTCGTATCATTCTTTTTAGATATACTGATTCTTCATCAGAGCATAGTACGTAGCATTTAGAACCACGTTCTATACCTCCAGCAGTGAGTGAGTTATGTTTTACGCCGTTTTGGCAAAATTTCAGCAACATCACCAGTAAAGGGCTTCACACATTGTACCTATGAAGGGAATTGAACCCGGGTCTTCAACAAGTGAACGCTTTAACCACTAGACTAATCCACCATCACATACCTCCAGTGACCAAGAACAGAGAATGAAGAAGCATAACTGGTGCAGTGCGTGACGTTAGGACCGTTAACCCCTCCACCTCCACACCGGTAATGCAACACCTCGGTCCAGATACCCCCTTCTCAGTGATAAAAGCTTCAACGACTAAAGGGTTACCGGCTTCCAAACACGTCTGGGGGCAGCGATCTCGGGGAGTTTGGAATCTCATCAAACAAGATAGCCAAGTTCCTGAACTTACACAGAAATAAGTTGCAATATCCCAGAGGAAGGGCGCTCGGTGCAAGTTTCCGACTACAAGAATACTCCATACCATGATAGCAGTGGTTTTGTTCCTAATGCCATTAAACATAAGTGGTTTGATATTATATAAAATGCCTCGAATTATTTATCATTAAATGCTTGATAGGCGTATGGAATGACTCGTTGCATATTTGATGGCTGATCTTTAACAACGAAGGTCATTCCAGTTGATGATTCACTGCTTGTAGCATTCATCTGGTGTGGCTGACGATAACTTGACGCTAAGTGTGATTGGACACCCACTGTTTTCAGAATGCAACCTTCACGATCGGTATTGAGAAAATGCACCACCAGTAAATTAGAGAACTAACCCTAAATGTAAGGTAACACATGTTGATAGAGGTCGTATGAACAGGTGATAACCATTTAACCCTTTCAATGGCTGCTGTACGTGTGAGGTCAGGGCCCAATTTCTCGAAACAAACTTAAGTTTTTACACAAATCTGAAACTGAGTTTCACAATTTGAAACAGCTGAGTTTTTTAACTCAAGTGCATTTTTGACATATAAAACGCTAACAAATTAAGTAATCTATTCATGAAACTCAAATTGTTTCTAATAGTTTGAGTTTAGTGCCGATTTCAGTTTATTCAGAGAAATGCCTTTTCTCAAATTTGAGAAAAATCTTTGACTTAAGTCAAAACTCAGACTTAAGTTTGTTTCGAGAAATCGGGGCCAGACCTGTAGCTAGATAAAATATCATTGTTTCGATTTGAAACAGATGAATCCGAGCAGATGGCTGATGCTATATATTAATATTTGACTGTAGCGATTATCAGACTAAAACATCATATTAACTAATGAGTTAAATGTAATGATGCATCTGCAAGTTATGCTCTCTTTAACTTTAGCTATTACTTCCGCACTGAGCAACATTCCATCTATATACTCGCATAATTTGTACATAACCGAGTTTTGGCCATACAATCAAGTGATTGACATGATAATCGATCTATGCAGATAGGATACGATGACATGTGTCAACCGAGTCAGCGAGCCTGACCACCCGATCACGTTAGTTGCAATTTAGGACAAGCATGGGTTCCTTAAGATCAATTATAAACTGGATCTTTACGGTTTTCTATACGTGTAACGTCCCGTAACTGTTTGGATGAAGAATTCCCATTGCTTTAAACAGTCAACACAAATGAGTTTTAATTGTTGTTGAAAAGAGGGTAGGAATTTTGGGACCATCTTCCTGAGGCGAGAGTGTCCATTAGTCCATAAGAAAATGTAGTTTTAACTTTATATATTGGCCAGCGTGGAACCATTGCTCCGAGAAACAAACACTTCGGCCATGTAGAATTCATGGGTTCAAATTTAATTATTCTTTTAAAGTTTTATTCATGCATTCAAATTTACCACACACAAAATGCCTGAAACCCCAATATGCACCTAAAAGCTGGGCCACATGTTTCAGTTAATCTTTTTTTTTCGACATCCACGTGTTCTTGTTATCAAGCAAAGCTGTACATGTACATTCTTCGTGGACCTTGGTGAAAATGTGAATGGAGTACAAAGTCTGGCCTGCTAAGGTCAACTCGTATTGAAATGGATGAATGGTTTTCCAAAGTTAATGTGCCTCTATCTGCCTGACCTAGTCTACATTCCTACGCTCGATACAGTATCGGTGGAGACCGATAATTATGAACATTTATCACTGGGAAAACAGACTTAAACTATAGACCGAAACATACAACATTTAATTGATATTGCTCGTTGGGGTTTTGATGCGGTCCCTCAGATTAGTTTTTCATCTTCATCCAAGAGAAAAAACATACGTCGTGCACAGACGATAGCAGTTTACACTGACAAGGACAATTAATGTAGCACTGGGTGGGGCGATGGGGCTGGATGATCGGATCTGGAGTAGGCGGACACTTGTATGTGTGTATGTGTGTGTGCGTGAGCGTGTGCGTGCGCGTCTGCGTGTGCATGTAAAATCAGAAGCATCGATAGGTGTGGTTGAGAGCAGCAGATGTGGGCATGTATGCATGATAGAGAAAAAGACAAGATCGTAAAGAAAAGGCAAACGAGGATAGATTAGTTTGAGAGAGGAGTGTGCTTGAGTAGAGGACGAACACAAACGCACATACAACGGAGCCGGAAGCAAACACACTGTCTCGAGACATATCCCACGAAATATGACGCCTACCAATCCCTTGTCCAAGTTCACCGAGAAACATAAATAACGACAGCTGAAGGCGACATGCACACAACACAATGTTAGCCCAAACAAAGGTGCGTGGGTTGAGGAGAAGACCCCACAAACGGACAGCCTTTTAAATCCCAGAATATCGGTCTTTTGTCCAGGTTGCTACCCCAAACGTGACCCGATTCACACTGCCCCCACTCGAGACATTTCTCAAAAAAGGAGGAGTTTATTTGGTTTCGTACTGTAATTTCCGCTTATGCGATTGACGGTAGAGGCAGCTGCTTAAAAACGTATAGAAATTCATCTCAATAGTAGATTGACACCAATTTTTTATTGTGAGTAGAGGTCATTGTCACTAACCCTTTTGATTCATACGTCAGCTTAACTTAATTCAACCGGGTTTTATATTTATATTCGGGTTTTATTTTCAAATGTTCAAATGACGATATCGACTGCACTCGTTACTCTCTGTTACGCACAAAGTTCACGTGGATATTTTTATACCAACAAGCCCAGATGTTTCATCGTATAGATCTCAGTGAAGTGTGAGACTGCCTATTCAAAATGATGTGTCATTCATGTTTCACGTGTTCAGTTCTCTGTGTCCCTCCCGTCCCTCTTCATTCGAACCCCATTTCCTAGTCCTAAAATGTTTACGGTCCAAGATGTTACCTGTAACTCAAGTTGCCATGGCAACACTTTCTTTTGTCCTCACATCATGTCCCAGTCATTCACCTGATGACAATGTCAAACAATGAACACTCGGGTCATCGCAAACTAAAATGTGTTTCTTATGGATTAAAGTTAATTCTGTCGAGTTATTTCACTGGTGTCGACAAACAACGCCATCTACGTGTATATCCGTCTAAAAACATAAAGCATCACGTGTGATGATGTACATTTAAAATTATTGACATCGTAACACGTGAATCTCTCGCGCCATGGAGAATCACAAAATAACTAAAGAACTGTGTTCTGTATGACGTTACCTGTATGAATAAGTGATTGCTTGTTGTCGCCCAGCGTAGACTGTGAAAACTGGTCCAGCTCACTTCTTTCCAAACTCTTCTAGGCATACTCAACAGCCGACATTGAAGGACTAGAGATTCCCCAACCTTCAGTTGGGACATTTACAGGACAGACGATGAATATTCATGGCGTGTCACGTGACGTGTCGTCTGCTCTGACTATCGATGAAATTCGAGTACAATCAACTTGGTGGGGGTTAATATAGTACTACTGTTGTACTTTTCCACTGTACTCTACACTATTATGTAATCAGACGTGTAAATGTGGAGAATTTTGTTTCATGTGCCGTGATTAGGCGAGTTTTCAGACACAAGTGGCAATGAAGCGATAAAGCTTTGTCAGCAGTTCAAAAATTCCATAATAGATATTTGTTAATTTCTTCATCTGTGAATCTGAGTGAGGCTAACCAGTCTGTAAATTTTCAGCTGTTCAGGATTTCGCAGTACAATTCCGTTAATAACATTTTAAAATATCTTTGTACTTCAGTCAAGAAAATGCCGATGACAAAGCGAGATGAAAATTCTTTTTGATACCCGATGTTGGTAGAGTTCGATATAGTGCAATTCTCAATGCATTAGTAATTTTATGTGTCTCTTCATCATGAAATCGGTGTCAGCATCTTCACCACAGAGGTTTAGGGGTATTACATTTGACGATCAGCAGAGTAATCTTTTAATTTTCATAACCGTAGGCTATATGTCAAGCAAACCTCTATGGCATTGAACACCTCATTTCCACACTGAAAAGAATTGTCGTATGCCAGGGCATGTATTGCTATTTCCGTGCATCTCAAAATTTGTTCAGTTTGCTTAATCAACCATGACAGGCATATTGGATGATACTTCCATCTACAGCTAGGGAGATGCGTTCCACATGAGCAGCCGAGCGTGTTGCGTGTATAGGATAGGTGTTTCGTGTCAATTGTCAATTCAGGCCGTGTTATGACGTCACCAGTATTTGCGTGCTTCGTAAAAAGTAAAATAAATAAATATTTAGTTGTGTTTCCGACCGAACCTGTTTAGATACTGTTGAATTAGAATTTAAGTTACAATTTTCAGAGAATACCCAACATCATCTTGTAAAAAAAAAGTTTTCATCAGCAACTAAACGCTTTCAAAGTTATTATTTTTACAACAGATCACTTTAAAAATTCATTGCTTCCATTTTGTATAGAATAATATAAAGTAACAAGGACTTAGAATTGTTAATTCCAATGGAAATATTCAAAGACGACAGCAATGACAATATTTCTTATAACCTGATATACCCAAACATCATTTGACAGCCTAACAAAAACACAGTTGATATCTTAACCTTGCTATGTTGTAGGCTTCGTGACATCACACAAACATCCTTTTTGGATTTGTATTTGTCACGGGGATGAAAAAGTGACATTATTAAGGAAATGTTAAGATAAAGTGTTCTCTCTTGTTCAACTGACATGTTCCTGGTCTATATTTAAATGCCACTTGGATCTTCTCGGGCGTTTCCGTAACATCGTTCAAAGTCACTTGTTTCGCCTGCCGGGTTACATTAGACAACACGTAATCTGCCTGCTTTGAATTTTCATTATCTCTGAGATAAGTGTCATTATCATCCACCATTTTTATTTGTAATTTTGCAAGTTAACAAACAAATCATTTTATCACTGTTATTATCATCGGCACCTTTGACTGTTAATAACATTTCAAGCCAGAGATGGATCGACTAATATTCTATAGCACTTCATTATCAAACTTGCAGTAATCTATAGCCTGTCTCACGTAAAGCTCAGAGTCCACCTTATGCTCGGGCATTATAAAATAAGTCCTCGACTGCACTAAAAAATGCTGGGAGACCTCACACCACACACGACGTTCTTGTTCACCAATAACACACTTTAACCTCAATCCTTCAGGCGGACGACCTCAGATGACCCCTGGAGGTCAAAGGTTGCCAGAAGGGACATTAGGAGGACAGGCATGACTGAAAGTGGTCCTTTGAACCTCGAGATTTCTGTCAGATATTTCATATTATTACGAGATCATATGTTACTGGGTGTCTCGTATCTCATCTTGATATGTGGCAAAATCAAGCTAGATACGTCACTGTATCTGTTCTTTCTGTGTAGGTGTCCCTGTGTCCAGCTAAGGCATTTATTTACATTTTTTTTCTATATAATGTCTAGTCATTCACAGATCACGTAAAACGACAGTGTCATTATACTGCTTCTGTCAAGGTGCATCGTCTTAAACGAAATCTCGAGTTTTAGTTAACAAAATTGCTGTTTTTTAAATAAAAATAGTATTTCCCACACACATGGCATATGTTTAGTCTTATATATTTATTTACTTATGTAAAGTCGGTTAGTACAGAAAGCACAATTTGTGTCTTTCCTCAAACACATTGAAGACGGTTGGGTAGCGAGGACAAAACCTTCTACCACGAACTTGTGTTCGACTTTCACAAAAGTACAGAGTGTGAAGCCTATTATGAACGTCCCCCATCGTGACATTGAGGAATATTTTTTAAAAGCGTAAAACGCAAACAAATTAAAATGTTCAAGACATTCGAGATGAAATATGTCAAGAGGGTGAAAACAGGGAATGTGAAGCGATAGCAGTGAGTCATACATTTCGCCAACAATTAACTCTTCCAAACTGCAAATATAATGTCCTGTGGTATAAACAGTCCCCGGGGTGTGGTATAACAATCACGTGGCACGCGACGGTTATAAATCAGTCGTTGCCTCGATCAGTCCCCTTGGTTGACACTGGAGATTTATAAATGGCAGGTCAAGCTTGTAAATGTTTGTGTAGATGCTTCATTACATTGTTCATCTGTATCAAATGCCTTGTTTGTTGCCGACGTGCAGCAGCCCTGCCGGACTGACACAGGTGTAAACCGTCCATTGTGAGTGATGACACCCATTGACACAGGGTGGTTTTCATCAAGATAGATGGTATCATGTTTGGTGGTTTGGTCAAGTACAACATGAGGACTTGTTGGCGTGCATTCTTGAAAACTGGATTTGGCAGTAGAAACAAAAAATATGTTTTTATAAATAAAGTAAGTAAAAGGGGATTCGCTCAAACACTGCATCTTTAAGGTCCTAAATGCCTACATTATGCCCGTAGCACATTGCCATGGTTTCTATGACAACTGAGGTTTCTTACGGAGTCAATTTCTTGTATTCTTGTGGCGTTTTGGAACAAGTGCTTGTACGTGTATGAGGCACGTCACACACCCGTGAAGGTCTACCCGGGGTGGAATAGGCCTTCAGCAGCCCACGCTTGCCGGGAGACCCATGAAGGTCTACCCTGGGTGGAACAGGCCTTCAGCAGCCTATGCTTGCCGGGAGACCCGTGAAGGTGTACCCGGGGTGCAATAGGCCTTCAGCAACTCATGCTTGCCATTAAATTCGACTATGCTTGTCGTAAGAGGCGACTAACGGCATCGGGTGGTCAGGCTTGCTGACTTGGTTGACACATGTCATCGGTTCACAATTGAGCAGATCGATGGTCATGCTGTTGATCACTGGATTGTCTGGTCCACACTCGATTATTTACAGCCCGCCGCCATACAGCTGGAGTATTGCAGAGTGCCTCGCAAAACTAAACTCATTCACTCACTACTACATATTATTGTTTCTACTACTGCTACTGCTACTGCTACGAATAATAATAGTAATACGTCGACTATTACTATGAAAACGACGGCAACGCCCACAGATACTACTACTACTACTACTACTACTACTACTACTACTACTACTATACTGGTATGACGACGACGGCCACGACCATGCATACGACGACTACTACTTCTGCAGCTGCTGGTGTTGCAGCTGTGGCTATCTCAGCTACTACTGCTACTACCACAACCGCCAGTACAACTAATCTGGGCCTAGATTTTCGAAGCTCTCTTAGCGCTAAGACAGCAGTAAGTGCCATACGTTAATTTACGACTGTCTTAGCGCTAAGAAAAACAAGCTAGGCCTAGATCTTGTTACATGTATCCCAATTACCTAAATCGGTATTCAGTAATTATTGGTCAAGAATGTTGATATATTACCCACTTCTATTTATTTTGAAAACAAAATTGCCGCATTCGTGATTACAATTACTGTGAAATGGCTGGTATTTCCTGACAAAGGTCACAGTTTTGTTAATTGTTGTGTTGAAGGTCATTATCCTTAACATACTCACAGATACTGCATGTGTCCAAATGGTCAACTGCATTGCGGTTAGACTGGCTGCCACAATGCTTTTTTAATGAACGTGAGAGATCAGTTTTGTATCACAAACTAAGTTATTAATTATTGTGAAATTATTAACCTGTGGTTATCATTTTGAGCAAAATACACATTATAGGATCAAATTCCGAATTCGCTCCGATTATGAACCATGGCCCTGAGTGAGTACATCCGAGCTGTATATACAATAGTTTAACGTCGTTAATCTGTGACTGGTTTTTCTACAGCAAGTGGATATGCGGGGGTGACTCAGTTCACTCACTCACTGAAACTCTAAATCTCAAAATATGTTCTGCCCTTATGCGAAGATGAGGCAACTGTGCTATGAAAAAAGCTGATTTGTCTTGCAGAGGTTAAGGAGCACGTCATCCGCTCCATAGGTTGTGGCTTAAAACAACACTCACTCACCCAATCAGTGCTCAGTCAAAGACATTAAGAACAGTCAGTGGAAACTGGGTTCAGTCTTACCATCTAAATACCTCCATTTATATATTTTGCTGTGATTCATTGACTAAAAATGTTTCAACGCGAATGCACATGTAACATATTCTTAAATGTATTTTCAAACTATGAACGTTTTATCCTATGGTTTAGGTAGTAGTTCTTCGTGGGATTAGGTTCACTTCTCAGTTTAACATGTTCACACCTAAAGTTGCCGAACAGGACACGACAAATCTGTTCTGTCCGTCACGTGTCACTAACTTGCCACCCGGATGTTGAAAAGTCACGTGTTTTGGCTCGTGCTGAGGACACGACTGATTACGAGTGAGGGGATTATCGGACGCTTCTCTCAATGCACATGTACAGTATTTCGGGACGAAATGATGAATTTCAGAATGAAAGGTCTGTAAATAACTGACAAAACAAATTTGTATCTGTCAAAGCGTCCATAGCGTTTAAAAGGTCACAAACGAAAAAAAGGAAAAAGATGATTCAAATATAGTTAAATATCGACATAAAAGTGATCTAAATATTCGACTAAGTAACTGAAATGTGGTAGTAAATGAAAAGTGTGCGTAATCATTTGTGTCGAGAGATAACAGTTATATCACATCGCCTGTAAACCAACATTGTGTGCAGCCAACCATTTTGTACTTTATAGTCCTGGGTGAGTTCTCTACCCTGGCGCAAGCCCACTCACGCTCCAGCCGTGTCTTGCAGTCAGTGCTTCTCGGTCCCCATTTCGCTAGTTGTGACAGGTTTACAATACCGATTTTCGTCTGATCCCGGATTCAACGAGGAAGGCAATCTAATAACATGTTGGTGAAACCTAAACTTAAAGCAGAATTTCTGCAAATTATTCAACTATTTTTATTAAAATAATAATCCGTGAAGATCCGAATTAGAATTGATCTTCAGTAACCTCATGTTTGTCGTAAGAGGCGACTAACGGCATCGGGTGGTCAGGCGCGCTGACTTGGTTGGTAAGTCATTGGTTCTCAATTGTGCAGATCGCTGTTCATGCTGTCGATCACTGGATTGTGGTCCATACTCGATTATTTACAGACCGCCTCTTATGACTGGAATAGTGAGGCGTAAAGCCAAACACACTCACTCGATAATGTATTTTAAAAATTCAATGCTTCAGGGTTTACGATTATGCCAAGAAATTTCTGTCAACTTTAGAAATGGTGACATGTTCAAATGTCAGAAAACACAGCTATAACGCCGCATCAACTGATAAAAGAGTGAAAATCTATGATAAATAAGTAAAGCTAACGATAAAATATTTAGGAGAACTAAACTCAAGCAATGCTGCTCCTAGCACTACTACCAATAACCGTATACAAGATGATGATGATGATGATGATGATGATGATGATGATGATGATGATGAAAAACTGAGGTTCATATGAATGGATATAGTCTCAGTCTCAGAAAAGGTGGCGGTGATTGAGAAAACGTGATCATAATACATTTTTTCTACGACCATTCCATCACATTAGCTGAACAATGAACACTGTATCAACTATCAGAGCTGTAACACTGGATATCACAGGCTTGAAACTCGATTCGACAAGGACAGCGCACCAACAGTGTAGATATGATACACACAGTGTCCAGGAGTTCGGGAAGAGCTACAACAGTGTAGTGTAGCAAGAAGACTTAAGTGATGAGAGGAAATCACACGTGTCACACAGAACCATCTTGAAATCTGATACAAATGTTCACTTTTCTCCTAATGCTCTTTTGGTTAAAAACAGCGTAAAGAGGGTGTGTCATGATCACTGTGGGACACAGTGCTCTACTGTCAGAAGTGAGCATGTTTTAGAAATAGCATTTTGTGATTCATCTTAATCAATTCTCCGCTGTTAGCTGGTTGTCTTGTAAGGATGAACCATACCTTCACTAACTACAACCGTCGAAATTCAGTTCATAAAAAAATACCTCACTCGCAGAAGTGTGACCCCGCCCTTTCAAAGGTTAGATTGAAAAGTTCAAAAATTTAACTTTAGAGCTTTCACTTTAAGTTTTGAAAACATCATAAGATTTGTAACAAGGTCGCATAGGAACGTTTCTTCTCCGTCCACATTCTGCACAGGATGTCGAATTGCATGTCACAGGGCCCCTATGTGTTGTTCATGAGCGAGACAGAATATTAGGTTCTTTAAGACAAAATTAGTGACTATCTTATTAATAATATAAAGATATTTGTGATAGGGTTTCTGATTTTATTTCGAAGGCAGTCACGGAAAAAGTGACCGGCTATTAGTGATGCATCGATATTGCCGAAGTGATTCTAATTATATCACGAAATAAGTGAGTAGCTTAATAGCGATCGCTCGGAACTTCGCTCAAAGTCAGACATATAGCAACCGTTCATAGCAACTATTTCAACGTATACACATTCGCTTGAACCATGAGAATAAATGTCTATTTCGTCCATTAAGGGTGAGACACTATGAAAGCGATTGTGAATAATGACACGCCCATTTCGTTGTTCTTAACCTAAAATGCGTATAATACGTCGTAATTCAAATGATTTATATTCTGAGGGTGCGTTCATGTGATACAGCATGGTTCCAGAACATCCAGCATGTGAGAGTCTCCAAGACAAACAATGTATCATTTTAAAACTAGTTTGTTCATTCACTGAAGCTTTGTTTAGTTGCTCTGGCATTCAGGCAATTATTTCACGGACACATATTTACGATTTCGTCTTTTAAGCTACTGTACTGAAGAGTCAGAAAATATTTTCGACCGAATGAAAAACATCATAAATGTTTCATCCTACAATGTAACGTTTGTCAATCAACGTCGCCTTATACAAACTATATATGAATTGAAGCGTACACATCTTATTCATCACAAATCATAGCTTGCATCTTCAGCCAGGAATAAGTATGTGTAAACACTTACCTATAAGCTCCTGTTCATCGTACTCCAGAAATTCTCAAAGGAGATCGTCTGTTCCGCAAGCAGCCTCCACCCAAGCAGACGACAGTTCCAGAAAGACGGGGATCTTTTCTAACCCACCCAAGTGTCGTCTGCACAGCCTGTGACGTCACACGGTGATAAACTGGAGGAGATATTATACCTGTCGCTCGTTAGGTTCTTAAGTCGTTCCTTTGACATATGAGAGCGGTTAGCATAAGGTTCGCATCCTCCATAAATTATACAGCTGGTCGCACTTGAGAGCTTTCATTGCTGCCGGCACTTAATTGGTTAAGGGCCATTTGACATATCACCTCAATTAGCGAACATATAATACCCACCTTTGTGAAATTATCAGTTTTGTACATTTCTTATTATTTGGGATACATCCGCCGCGCAATATGTATGTATTTGTGTATGTATTAATTAAAACGTGATTTCGGTTGGCGTCTCATCGGCATTGTATATTAACACCATATTCTGATACTGTTTGGTTGTGAGATGACATGTTTCAGAAACAGTGCCATTTGCGCATTTTATACAATAAACAAGCATAATAATAAATATGAAAATAAATAAATAAACTGTCACATAAACAATAATTGATCATCTGCATTAATGCAGTCTGACCAAGTTGGCACTGACGAAAGATGCATTTTGAGAATGAAGATAATACAATAATCCGATGTCTTTAATCTCATCGAACACTGATGAAGGTGAAGATTATAATGATGAAACTACTGTCAGCTGCGACGGTCGACAGAAGACGTTAATTAATGTATTTGGCAGAGTGCATGTCGGTAGCACTCGACAGCCTAGGGGAATAAATGCTTTTACATGAGTAAGTGTGTAAATCTGTTTTTGAGTAATTGTATAGGCTGAATTGTGAGTTAAATAAGCGTGTCATGATGTTTCTCGGTGTACAGAAGGGAGTGCACTGCGTGATACATATGCATCAGGTTTGATTCGTAGAATGCAACATGTGAAGGGTTAATTGTTGTAATGTAGTCCTTAACACTTCAGAGTAGAATATGATGTCCGTAAATAAAAGTGTCTCTCTGAGCCAGAGAAGTGCTATGTCAGCAGTGATCGGGAATTTGATTGAAAATTGTGGACTGAAGGCCTACGGATCTGTATCCCAATTCACAAAGTATCCGTAACGTTCCGATCTGTCGTAACGCTATAGACTAATGTCATAAACATACGACTGTCGTAGCGGTGCGAACACTCTGTGGATGTGGACCAGCTCGAGGGTTGTATGATGTTCAAATAAATACGGCAGCGTTTATCTCATGTGCCCCTGAAGATGTGGGGTAGAATAGGTCTTCAGCAACCCATGCTTGCCATCAAAGACGACTATGTAAGAGGCGACTAACGGGACCGGGTGGTCAGGATCGTTGACTTGGTTGACACATGTGATGGGATCAGATCGATGATCATGCTGTTGATCACTGGATTGTCTGGTCCAAACTCGGTTATTTACAGACAGCCAATTTGCAATATTGCTAAGTGCGGCATTTCCTTTTAGGTGTGATGGCGTGATGTACGAGACATTACTATTATTATCTGTGATAAGACCCAATGCGTGTACATGTGCCGCTGGTTTGTGTAGTTGGTAGTTTCGACAAAGTTTTAGAAACAATAGGAGTGAAGCATTTCAGGCTGCTACTGGTGATGACGATGAAGACAATGATTATAATTTTCATAATTAGTAATAGCAATGGCTATACAGTTGTTCAGTATAGCTCTGTATCAGGTATAAACACCCGAACGCATTGTTGCAAATGTCCACCCTTTTCGCACGAAGGAGAAAACGAAAAACGGCTCATGTGTGTACACGCCCCCAAAAGTCTCCTTCCTGGGAGGACACTGGGATATATGTGTTGACGTCATCGTCGTCGCCGTAGTAGTAGTAGTAGCTGCAGCAGCAGCAGTAGTAGTAGTAGTTCCAATCGTATGGACATATGGACACATTTGTATGGCCAAAATCACAGATCAGTATGTGACATGTCTTCCCTTACCCCTGTAACTAAACTGTTTCGTAGTTTCTCAGATGTATACGTCTAACTCCTCTGACAGGCTACCGCTGAAATGCACACGGTCACTGCAAACAAGGTCCTGTTTCAAAAAGAGTATAAAAAATAGTACAGCAACAACGCTTGTGGCTGAATAAACGTCACAGGTCGCACTTCTATTGCAAAACCTTGAATGAACGTCGCCCTTCACAACGGATTTCAAAAGCATCATAGGTTAAGTTTTCAAGGTGATGTGTGGATCATTAAATTTACATTCGCTATGTATATGTAGATCTTCCATCGTGTATCCGGCGTATGTCATCGTGCATAGTGACCCAATTCCGCTATACATACATTGCAGTGCAACACATGTTAAATAGGTACGGAACTGAAGACTTGGTGTTGATTTCTCTCAGGATTTGCAAATACTCCTTTGAGAGGCATTTTGAGAGGAGTTGTAAAGAAGAAGGAGAACCAGGTTCTAGCAATAGTCAACTTCTTTATTGTAATGAGTGCAACGTTCGGGATAGGTACTAACACTGATACCAAGCACTTTCCTATACCGTCACGTCGCGTCCATTGCAATACATGATCCGTAGAACTTCGTTTTCCTTTACGAATACTGTTTAATTAATTAGTTTCCTGGTGTAGTTGTTATAGCTGTCATCCTACTTGACAACGGTAAATATCTGTATCGAAACGTCACACTCACGTCATCAAAGAAGTTGTTATCCATACGGCTGTCTATATTGGAACATACAGCAATAATACGGACATATGATGGCAGTATGAAGGAGATATTGACCAGACAATCAAGTGATCGATAGTCTGCGCAACGACCCACGTCATCGTGATACACGCGCTGACACACTTTTACCCATGCCATCGATCTTACAAACGGAAGATGCTGTTCTACTCACGTCGTTGTTTAATTGGAAATGCCAGTCGAATTCTATAATTATATATGTCAGATCATTAAGTTTTAGGATTAGAAGAAGGGGGTATTTTGGGGTGCAGAATTTATGTTCGGTTAAAGGAGTCGAGTCGAGGACCTGTGCTTGACAGGACCAAATTGTAATGATCTTAATACCCACGCATTACAGCATGTAAAAATACCACTTGACAAGATAATCCAAACAAAATCTTTAAGAGGGATGTCGGGGTTCCAAATTACGGCAATTTCGTGACACTTCAATAAATGCTGACATTTTTATTTGAATCAACACGAGCTATAAGAAGCCAAAGATGGTAGATTATAACGTGTGTGCCTCGAGAACGTCACTTCTTTTCATCTGATACTGTATAGCTGCGACTGTATAGCTGGGTGTGTGTAGGTATTCATTCAAATTGCAGTGAACATAATATATTGCATTCTAAGTCGGTCCGGGATATCCCCCTTTTGTTTCCCGGATTAGATTGGATTCTTGGCAGCCTATACTCAATTCCACAAGAAACAGAAACAACGTAAAACTACGATACAGTGGTGAACAAAAGCGATAATGTTTCTGCATGAAAACAAAGAGTGAATGAGTGAGTTTTAGTTTTACGCCACTCTCAGCAATATTCCAGCAATATCATGAGGATGGGGGACACCAGAAATGGACTTCAAACATTGTGTCCATGTGGGGAATCAAACCCTGGGCTATCGGCGTGACGAGCGAGCGCTTTAACCTTTAGGCTGTCCCACCGCCCCATGAAAACAAAGAAATGAAAGCGAGTCTCTTTTGCTATGATCCAGAGGTATTTTGTGATGATTGTTAATACGAGGTTAGAATTCGCCATTTAGCATGTTCACATAAGAGTAATGGGAAGTAGCATTTTAGTATTGAATGAGGTCTTCACTAACAGCGAGAATCACGAGAATGACTAACACATACGCTTTCTTCTTGATTCATGTCTTATATGATGCCATCTCAGACGTGTTTAATGTTCGCGTTTCTTTTGGAATTCAGTATATATGGTTGTCGTAATATATGAGTTAATGGATAGCGAACCCAAACTTGAGGACTTGGCTGAAAACGTTTAATCGTATCCCGATACGGAACAGTGGTTATTTGGCCCCGGTTAGATGTGTTACAGGTTAAATGTCACGTAACAGTCAGAAATAAGTTAGTACTGACAATAGTAATCTTGTATTGTTTACTTCTTGTTTGATTATAAATTTCCTTTCTATTTATCCATATTGTCATTGCTCGGAAGCGTAGAAGAAACAGAAACCCAACAGTTAGATTCGAAACCAGGTGGGCCCGATATATTTCTGGATGGCATCAACATAGCTGAGCTCGTGGCCTCCCCAAAGCAGTAAAGGTCTGAAACCTGCTCCTCTTTGGGATTTCCTGTGATATAACCAGAATCTCATTTAATAAAGATCACAGGCAGCTAGGTATGTTTATCGCGGCATTATTCTTATGATGGACACGTTGTCAAATACCATCAGGCTAAACCATCCTTAGGAAACACGTGTGATGACATCTTTCTCAACAATCATCAGATATGGTGACGTCTACTGCAACAAGATAGAAAGTACCTTATGGTAATGTCCCAAGCTTCAATTCTTGCGATATCCCTAGAAACAACACACGACATCTGACGTTTCTGAAGCCATCCCACAAAGACATCAATATAGATACGACTATCACGAACAACCATCAACTTCTCTCTCAGATGGTCATCGTCTACGAATCTAATGACCATCCCTCTTTGTAACCTATATGGCAACTTCCATCAATGTCATGCTGTTCGCAGAGAGCACGTTTTTTATTTGCAGTAAAGACATTGGTCAGCTTTTGCGTTGTGGATACATATATCTCAACAGGGTTTCCGACAGGTTAGTCCTTACAGTTGGTAATGTGTATATCGTTGGAGTCCAGCAGAACACTCGCTATTCAGTGGTGAACGGAGGTTTTGATTTCCTGCGGCGTTCCACCGAGTCGGAGCATAAACACAACATAGCCTCACGTCCCCTCTGTCAAACGTGGCGACACAAACCCCTTTGACCTTACACCAACATGACCTTGACGGTAATGGGATATGTGGCACGGCGACAAGATTTGCCTAAGCATGAAGATCTTTCCTGTCTCCAAAATTAGAATCACACCTCCCAAAATAGGAGCCATAAATATCACAAGGTGCTTGACACACTAGGGGAAAATTAAACTGAATCGGAGGAATGTTTAGGGTAGATAGTAAATCATCGTTCGTTGAATAAATAAAGTACAACCTAAACCTAAACTACTCCTTGCGCCCTGTGAAGACATGTTTACACGTGTTACACGTGAGGACGCCACTTTCGTTTATTGTGGAATATGTTTCAACACATTTTTATACTTTACCAATGCTCCCCCTCCACTTCTCATGGAAACATCTACACGAAACGAATTCATTAAGAAGTTTGGTTTTGAGACAGTGAATGAATTTAGGTCTGCGCCTCTTTTAGCAACATTCCAGGATATCACGGCGGAGACACCAGAAATGAGCTTCACATGTACCCATGTGAGGAATCTAACCCAATCTTCGACGCCACGAGCGAACGCTTTAACCACAGGATACCGCTCCGCCCAGTGTTTTTGAAGCTTTAGCAACGTGTATATGACGGCGGCCTTTATAACATCGTTATATTGTGTGAAGAGAGCTTTACTGGACATTTAATAATGAAATTTGAAAATTATTTGATCGTATGATGCATGTAAAACAACTCTGTAATCTATGGCATCATCATTTATGAACTTGAGCGTTGAAAAAAGATACAACAACCAAACCACAAATCAACCATCATTGTCTAGATATAAGGCTTCAGGCGATGAAACGTATCTATCTGAAAATGTATTGGAGCCTGTCATACATCAGCACTCAACGTTAGACACTTTTAGGTAACACTGATCTAGGATTACAAGATCGGATGGCAAAGAGGAAGTGTATGTGTGCGTGTGCGTCTTTGTGTGCGTGTGTGCTAGGGCGCTTGTGTTACTGGTGTCCCAATCATCACTTATGGCCCTTAAGAATGCATGCAACCTGTAACTGAAATCATGTCGCCATGACTTTCAGCATGTATTGTGATGAGCATTCTGTGCATCAGTTGCTCTAAAAAGGCCAGGAAACAGTACGCGGGTTCAAAAGTATCATTTGACTTGAGTGTCAACCAGTCCTCCTCTGATTCGTTATGTTGCGGCGATTCACGACTTCCTCAAGTTGATGCATAATCTCCACTACACTTTCCAACGTCGACCACAGGGTAAACTGAACAATACTGAGGACACATTGCTCATTTACTATCAAACGAAGGAAGAAAAATACTGGTATATAAATACATGTATGTAAAATTACTGGTATAGTCCATATATATATAGTCCATATATATACTTTTATATTCCATATACCTTCCATGTATGTATGTATGTATGTATGTATGTATGTATGTATGTATGTATGTATGTATGTATGTATGTGTGTGTGTGTGTGTGTGTGTGTGTGTGTGTGTATGTATGTATGCATGCATGCATGCATGCATGCATGTATGTGTGTGTGTGTGTGTGTGTGAGAGTGTGAGTGTGTGTGTCTGTGTGTGTGTCTGTATGTGTGTGTGAGCATACGTGCATGTTTTGTAAACGTGCGTGCTTGTGTGTCTACACTGGTACTTACTTTACGCAACGCTCTGACACGCCCGAGTAACGGCTTATAAACAATGAACGGATAAACGAGTGAGTTTATATAAAGAATAAAGTGGATAACGTTACCAAGCCTAAGGGTCTGTGACGGACCACCGTTAAAACAAACGACACAGATTACTGTTATGTCACCGATTACCAGGTGATTTGTCAGTTGTACGAAGGCACGAGCCAGTAGTGACTAATCCATTGCTAACGTCACTCGCTGATGGAGGGACTTGAGCACACGTGCCACAGAATACATGTTTCGGTGTTACAAGAGTAGTCTAGATTGATTTGATTGATTCATTTATCGATGAATTCAATTAGTCATGACCGGATGTTGATATATCATGTGGTCTTAAATATGGAAAATGAAGAAAATCCACATAAGAATGTTGATGTTTTTGTTTCTTTTCTAAAAAACATAAAAGAATAAAATGTTGATATCGGTTTAAATCAAAATACTTAACCGCTTTCATTTTTATGTCATTAAACATGTGGGGGTCAGAATATAACAATTCATTCAGTAGTAGGCTATGATGAGAGCAATCAGTACCATGTTCAGATGGAATACATAATTATCACTGTCCATGTTGTATAGTCTTGAGAGCCCATCGTACGTTTATCTAATATTTCTTAAGGCTACTCTGTATCGATCTGCTTCAGACAAACATTTGCATGCATCATGAACAAGACTTCATGTTGTTGATCTTTTTAAAGTTTTGGACCTAGATTTTCGAAGCTCTCATAGTGCTATAATAGTCGCAGTGAAATGTTAAAACATGGCACTTACACATACTGTAGCGGTAAGACAGCTTCGGAAATCTAAGCCCTGTCTTGATTAACACTGGTTAAATAATATGAATCAACTCAGATAATATTGATTTCCAAGAAATGTGATAACCATAATTAACTCCCTAAAATTTAGAAACAAGACATACAATCGTTAAATGACTTCTCGTACGGCCACAATTACATGTAAATACATAAACGTGACACATTAGCTATTATTTGATATCCAGTTTATGACTAATGTTATTACATTACATCTAAACCAGTGTATTTCTAATTACGACTAGGATTTATCATCAAATTTCCGACTGGTGTTATTAATGTTATGATATACGACATCTTGAGCTTTAAGGAACGGTGAGATCGTGCTTCGTATGTACCTTAGTGTCCAAGCATATGCTTTACCATTAACAAATAGAACTGTCTGTCAATCAGACGAGTATGATAGTGAAAATAATCAATTCATTTATACTCTTCAGACAAGTCAGCGAGCCTTACCATTCGATGCCGTTAGTCGCCTTTTAGGATGAGTACGGATCACTGAAAACCGATTCAAACGGACATCCTAACCTGGGTCTTCAAGGGTAATGAATTAACTGGTAAATACAGTCAGTTCATTAAAATAGATTTTAAAGCGGTACTTTAGATGAAATAAATAATTTCCTTTGTCAGCGATTATCAATAAGAGACTGCTGGCATGTCCATCTTCTGGATCAGTGGGAACCATTCGATCAAATCGAAACGATGTTGTCAGAATGCGACATCCATTCTTGAAAACAAACGACACCTACAGCAGTTACGTAAAGGATTGAGGGGGAAGCTTAACGAATTAATGGGAAACATCACCGTTGATTGAGCGACAGGGGGCACAAGGTAAGGCCCATTTTTCAATCATCGTCTCTCAACCGTTGGTTGTACCGTAACCTAAGCCGTTGTGTTCAATAACACATTAGCTGGTGTGGTGGAGCGTCATGTGACAAACGATCTGACGTTTGCGCGGACAGTTTATGACACCACTCGACAGATGACATGGTCAAAGACAGATTGACATCTAAACACGAGGATCACGTGACTAGAAGTAAACTCACCGTGGTAACACTGTTGATATGGACGACTGTCGGTTAAAGTTCTGAAATGTGCTGTCGCCTACTTTAGTGTTATTTTACCTGAAAGGTGTCAGAAGAGATTTACTGTGCATGTTATTCTTAAGTTCTTAAATTGTAAAGGAGAAGGCTGCATAAGGTGGGCTCACACATATTAACATAAGGGCCCGACCTAAATTCGACAAAAACAAAACAAAACAAAACAAAACAAACAAACAAACAACAACAAAAACCCATAAAGATACAAATAGTTAATAGGTACACATGTTGGATTTTCGCATTTACCTTTCTGAGAAAAGGTAGGCTTTCAAGCAGCCACAGAATATTCGGTCTCAAACGAGCATTTCAACCAATCCATTCGCAGAGTCTCAAATGGTATATTTATTGCCTATCAGGCTAACGTGGTAGTTGAATATATAAGTGTTTTACCACAATGTTTTGAACACGACAGAGTGCATTCCACGACATATACACGAGAGAGTTGACGAGTGCATGATATGTAGAAGCGATAAATGCCAATACATGTCATTAAATCTGCCAACAATAGTTATATGTATACATGTATTTCACTACATCTACATGCGATTGTTGTACATTTCACTACCACTGCATATCATGGTTTTAATTTCATAATATCTACCAGAGGCGGATATAGCTTTTAGTGAAAGGAGGTGGGGGTGGGTGCTGGGTGGTGCACAGTTCATGTTTCACCTGCTTGAAAATTATGAGAGTTAAAATAGCGAATTCATAACCTTTCAGAACAAAAAGGAAGGGGAAGGGGTGCGCACCCCATCCCGCTGGATCTTCCAGCGATAGCTGGATACTTCATTGAATATAACTACGATAGATGTACATTTTATTACATCAATTACCGTGATAGTTGTACATTTCAATATACCCAAGCGACGGTAGTACATTTCCCTACACGTGTATGGGATAGCTGTACATTCCACTACATCTACAAATGATAATTTTATACTTCATCCACACGAGGTATACATTCACTACACGTGATGATTGTACATTTCTCCACATGTGGTACTTGTGTTCATTTCTGTTCACTGGTGTTCATTTCTCTTCATCTACCTATGACATTTGTACCAAAAACAAATTGCAACAACCTAGCTGCCAGTGTATTTAATTTCATTCACATGCGATTGGTGCATATTTCACTACAGAAACGTGAGTTGTACATTTCACTACATGTACATGTGATAAGTAGTGACTGATATATAGACAGCTCACATCGAGTGTTCTTCAGCGTTTTATTGCCTACTCAATATCATGGCAAATTTCGGTCCTGTTTGAGGATAATGTTTACAACTTTGAAGGTTTAATGCGTAAATTACTGTGTCATGGCCGTGTGCATGCATGAGTCAGGAGTGAATTTTATACCTCATGAAACTTAAATAATAATATTTTGGTATCAACTGGTGTTTGTTTCACTATAGGAGCTACATGCACATTAATTTTAGCATCGATCTCTTGGCAACGTAACACTTCTTTAAAATCTTGCCGATGAGTGAATGTATTCGGGTCGTCGTGGTTTTGCTTCCAAAAGAAGTTCTGTATGGATACACATGTGAACCATGCCAGTCCTAAGAGGCGACTAAAGGCATCTGGTAGTCAGGCTCATCAGTTGGTTGACACGTCAGTGGTTCACAAGTTCGCACATCAATGCTCATGCTGTTCATCACTGTATTGTCTGGTCCAGACTTGATTACTTACAGCCACCATATAGCTGGAATATTGATGGATGCGGCGTAAAACTAAACTCACTCACTCTGTATTGATACGAGTTGGTCTATAGCTTCAATCGTTGTGACATTATGGCCTTGACTTCTCGAAATTTTCAATATTCATTTTAAACATCGTCAGGATCAGCAGAGATGGTGTAACAATTGTTATTGATTCATAGTGTTTGGACACACTTTGTGTAATAAAAACGACACATAATGTGGTACACTAAAATAGGGTTAAGTTTTTCACGTTGCGGGTTTTGTATTGTATCTAATTTGATTGCCTTCACCGCCACATATGAAATTATCGTCCTTAAACTAAAAGACTGGTCTCAAGGTACACTTCGGATCACTCACAAAACGTCTGCATGCGGATAGTTCAAGGTAGCAAAATAGGTAATGTGTATGCTATACGTTCGTAGGGGAACATACCAGTTATCAGGCATACAAACGAACGAAGGAGTGAGCAAAGAAACGAACGAACGAACGAACGAACGAACGAATCCGAATCAGTCTAAGCCTTTGAACGGCATTGAGAAGTGATACACATGAAGACAGTTTATGGATGTCAGTTTCTTTATAAAGATCATCTTCTCGTTTCGGAGTATATTCTTACTTCTTCATCAGGCGCACAGTAGGTTCTGATGCACAGAGGAAACACTTTCGTATATTTCGATGCTGCATCTCAACACCAGGCGACAAGTGTTTAATCTCCGAACTGACACGAGTTCGTATACTTCTTTGCTATCCAGATTTATTCGTCCAGTCGTTTCAGTACCAATCATTGCTGACCAGTGGCTTGACCAGCTTCGATGACTGATTGGCCATCATGTGAGTATACATGATTGAGCGAGTTCGTAACTCCTGTATTCAAGCATGTTACAGTCTGCCAGGGTCTGTTTGATGTGGGAGGAAAACCTGGAGCTTGGACATAATCGAGGCGTACAGGAATCCGAATAAAGTAGCTTTCTGGTGACACGGGGGAAAACTTTGGTGCCATTGGCGACAGGGCCACGCATTGCCCTAACTGTTTAAGCTCTTATGTTTCCGCAATACATGGGGCTTCCTCAGATTTTGACGAATCGTCTCAAAGGCCGCTTTGAACAATGTTTCTGTTACGTGACCACAGTGACAAAAGGTTTCCGGGTAAACTACAGAGACTGATTGGGTGCTGGCTATTTTGTGCCTTATTCTGAGAATGTGGCTTTGAATCCTGTATCGGACTTAGTCCTTAAGAGTATTAGATGTTGTATTTAAGAGTATTAGATGTTGTACTTAAGATTATTAGATGTTGTACTTAAGCGTATAAGATGTTGTACTCACCGAGCAAGTGTAATCTGAACTGTAATATCTGTTGCATTTGAGACATTCTAAAATGCATTCTGTTTAGGAACAACCATGAGAAATCCCGAAACACAATCAGGGCTAACGCGGTATGAGATCACAGGATTCTGATGCGCTCAAGGTATGCAACTCTGCATAGCAAATCCTGGCACCTTACATCGTGGTCAGCCTCGCTCTAGCAATTCATGGAGTATTTGGGAAAAACGCTCTGAAGTAATTGACTCACTCACTCGTGTACACTTGTCAAATGTACGTATCAATTACAGTTTGCGCAGATTGATGTATTGTCAATTAAAGAAAAAACAAACAGATTCATTTAATAAATATTTCATCCGAGAGAAATATTTTCCAAATGTGAGCGAGTGAGTTTTAATTCGCGCCGCTTTTAGCAATATTCCAGAAATGGGTCTCCTACCATGTACCCATGTTGGAAATCGATCCCAGGTCTCTGGCCAGACGAGCGAACGCTTTAACCACTAACCTAACCCCTCGCACCATACAAATGTCAAAAGGTAGCAAGATATTGCTAAGTCTGTTTCATAGCCTCTGAATAACATCATTTTCCTACTGCCAAGTCCCCCACTGCAATGCTTAATCCTTAAACGAAGCAAGTCTAGATTTCCTCATGTTTTGACTCTCTGGTCTCTCTGGGTCTCCTTTTCAATTTATATGGGTTAGTGTGTTACCACCACAACTATACACATTCAGAAACTAAGCATTGTGTTGTAATGACTGGATAGGATCCCTATTCCTCCAAGAGTTGTTGACCCTCTGGACCTCCTGTACTTAACGTTAATCTTCCCTGATGACCAACCAAAGCCAAATGTGGGCACTGCATGTCATCCAAAATCACCCCTTTTCCAGTCGTCGTGACACACGAACAAGGTCATTTTCACAGGGCTCCGTGAGTAGAAGATAAAACGTGCAATGTCAATGTGGGATGATGAAATAGATTTATGGATATATACTTACTTACGGTTGTAGTCTTCAAGTTTTATGGCGCAATAGCGTAAATGGTGCTTCACATTTCAAGTGACCTTACCCGTACCTACAGCAATTACCTCCCTTCGTCATTGGCTTAAGGTTGGCGATTTTCTTTGGCGATCTTTTAATTGTTGTTTTGTAAAATGACAATAGATCCGTTGTTATAATCTATTAGTTTCTTTTTAGGTTATTAATTACGTGTGAGACATAAATGTATTAATTAAATGTTTGCAAAACAGGTATGTACTTGCATTACCATGTGGGTAGTGCAGGTAAGTGCATTAATTATGAAGTTAGTTATACTCGTAGATGCATTAAATAAATCTGTGCATTGGTTGTTAGGTTATGAGTACAGCTGAGCGCAACTGCTAATTTCACATGCAAGTGCATTGATTGTCAAGTTAGGAATGCTGCGTACAGTGATTACAGAGCTGTAAGCTCGTTCAGGCGAGTATATTATTTACCACCTTATTGGTTTATGTACTGCTTTGTGAATTAAATACGAAGTTAGTGTTACAGGTGTGTTTATTGATTACCACATTAATGGTACATGCGCATCTATTATCGAGTTGATAGTACAGGTAAGAGCATGAATTGCCAATTGTTCCGCTTTGTGGATAAACAGACTGATGCATTAAGTACAATATCAGCATTACAGATATTGACAAGTAAATATTAAAGTAGTTCGTCCATCCCAAGACGTTTAAAAGGTTTGTTGCGTGTGCTCATTTTGTCACAATATACCAATCCCCCCACTTCTGTCTTGTTATGAACACTAAAATTATTTTTAGACTTCAAAAAAGGCTATTTAAATTTTTCTACTAAAATTACCTGTTTCATATTTTGACAGTTATTACCAACCCGTACATAAAACTAGCTGCTGTCTCTCACCAGATAAACTCAGTCCTGAGGGAGTCACCAAATGTGACGCGCAGTGGTATAAAGGACAAACTGTAAAAAAGTGAATGTTTAGAAACAATCTGATATTCCCCCAAGCAGTCATGTGATCACACTCTGAGTCTGGCATTTTCCACAGGTTGATGACTCCACAGCTACTGATAAATATCATGTATAAAAACAATGCCCTCTGACAGTGACGGTTCTTGGTTATCTAAAAGTTGTGCATTTTTATGAAAATGTATTACATCGTGAATACTGTTTTGTTTTATGCGTTTTGACCCGAAACCCTAAACGTTGGCTTGGGGATGCGAGGATGAGAAGACATGGATGTAGATGTTTTCAAAGAATAGCTAAGACGTTCAGCACGATGATAATGATTATTGACAGGTAGCAGGTCACCCGCTAAAGTCTTCTTTGACTGACATTCTAGAAGTTGTGCAGATGAAGGCTAAGGACAATTTGTATGGATGTATAGACGTCTTTTGGACATAGATTCTTCTGTCGGTGTCAAGCAAGTGTCCTTGTCGATATTAGATGCCCATGCCGAAAGTCGCCTATATGGAATAAAGAAGTCATATATCGATAAAACCTGTCCTCATTCTTCATCCAGTAACGTGTCCCGGTTCTTTCTTGGAAGGTTTTGATTTATTTTTCTTCATCTTCGACCAACGTGTCCAACTCTTTTCCAGAACATTATTGTCCACAAGTTCTTAATATACACAGTCACTGTGACATCTTGGACCCGTTTGGCAAAACTATCATAGAGATACAAGATATCATAGAGATACAAGTCCTAGACATCCGAAGCTCTCTTATCGCCAAGATAGTCATAAGTGCCATATACTAACATTAACTTACGACTATCTTAGCGCTAAGAGTGACCAGTATCTTAAGAGGTCCAGTATCGGAGGTACGAGCGTCGTAACACTGCGATACTTCTGCAAAACGTGAACTTTACCATCACTGCAGTGAAATACCCTAAGAACGCTTCACTTTTAACTTTCAAACAGCCATATCATCAAACCTGTCAGTCATTGTCTTTTGTACTAAATGCAGACTCATTCTGAAGATCGAACAGCTTATACAGACTGAAATCCTAGGAAGGACATCATGGCATTGTCTCAGTTTGCATATACCTGGATTGGTATTTTGCTATTATTGCATCAAAGGAAGGGTATTGTACATGGGACAAAAACGATGAAGTTGGTCAAATGTTGTTTGGCATTTGTTTACGAGTTGTTTCTTTTCGCGAAGGTGACAAAGCGACAGTGCGACTACACAGTGTCCCGTCTAGCATTCCATAGAAAACATGGATTGAGTAGTCTGACAACATGAAATGACAGATGGTAAAGAAGTTTATCTTTCATGTCGACCCTTGAGCCTGTACATTGAAATTCAAAACATAAGCACTTTGATATAACTGTTTAGGGCACCTAGGACCAAGCTGTCAACGACGGAATACAGTAGCTCTTCCAAACTAAATGTGCCGTGTTCTAGATGTTCCGAAAGAAGTCTGACATGATATATCTCTCGAGGTCCTTGGCGACGGGCTGTCTTACCTTAGCTGAGATGAACATGTCGGTAATATACACTACCTTTCTTTCATTGCTTTAAGGATAAACGGGGTTGGGTAGGGTAGTAGTTAAAATAGTGGGTAAAATGGAAAAAAAGGTTATTCGACGGTGATGTGTTTGATACAAGCATCACAAGCTATGTTACCTCAATGATTGCCCTTTAGGTGTTATGACACGAATAATGCTTAGAGTGGCGTAAAACAATACTCACTCACATTACTGATCAATGAGTGCCCCACGATAGGTGATTTGTGAGATCTCGGGTCCTCTTTATGCTATGTACTTTCAACGCTCAAGCTAGTTATGCAGAGGCTAGTCACTACGGGATACTCTAAAGTTCGAATTCCCGTTTAGCCCCATCTTTGGATCATCGTATAAATTAACTTATATTAAATATGTTGAAAACTGCTTTAGCACAAATGTACCCAAACATGCAGAACTCCAGCTTATACACGTTTCTCCATAATACAAGAATTTTGTAGTCTGTGCTTACACACTATATACATTATAAAACTTATGCTACCTTTAGATGTAATAATAATTTATGTATTCATATATTCAGGTTGATTTAAGCGTCTCAGTTATGGCCCCACACAATCAGACAGTGTCTGTACACGTCAAGGTGACCCGAGGGACGAAGTGCACCCAGGGACACCACAGTAAATGCCACATTGGGAGTATCGCACCCCTGGGCAATAACACTGACGTGCTGTTTCTCTCTGTCATGATTTACTGTTATATGGTAATATTAGCTTGATACCTCCAGTCACGTGATGCCCCGTGAAACAATGTAATGTATTGTAAAACATTCAATCAGATTAAAGTTTGAAGAAATATGAAATATATTTTCAACTCGTGGTGATTAAGAGACAGTATTGTCCCTAGGGAGTAACGTGGGAATTTGTTTGACGTAATTGGTTGTGAGGTTAACTTTATTTGTATGTTGCTTATACTACTTGTGATGTTGTAGATATCGTAGATCGGGTAGTGACCACACAAAAACAAACCTGGATCAGAAAAAACAGGTCCAGTCAACTACAGTTCAGCGTCACGAGTGTCCTTCTTTGTTTTTATATTTAGCATCACCTGTGTCCCACGTCTGTTTAAAGATCAGCATCAACTATGTCCCACGTCTGTTTAAAGACCAGCATCAACTGTGTCGCAATGTCTGTTTAAAGATCAGCATCCCACGTCTGTCTGAAGATCGGCTCCACGTGTCCCCATATCTGTCTGAAGGACGTACTACTTGTACCCTACGTCTGTGTAAAGATCGGCATCACCTGTGTCTCACGTCTCTCTAAGGATCAGCATCACCTTTGTCTCTAAGTCTGTTTACAGATCAGCATCACCTGTGTTCCACTTGTGTTTAAAGATCGGCATCACCTGTGTCCCACGTGGGTTCAAAGATCAGCATCAACTGTGTCTCAAAATCTGTTTAAAGATCGGCATCACCTGTGTCCCACGTATCTCTGGGGATAAGCATCAACTGTGGCCCACGTGTGTTAAAAGATCTGCATCACCTGTGTCCCACGTGTCTCTGAGGATCAGCATCAACTGTCTCCCACGTCTGTTTAATGATCGGCATCACGTCTGTCTCACATCTGTCTAAAGATCAACATCAACTGTGTCTCAACGTCTCTTTAAAGATCAGCATCACCTGTGTCTCACGTCCATTTAAGGATCCGCATCACCTGTGCCCCACGTCTCTCTGTGGATCAGCATCGCCTGTCTCCCATGTCTTTTTAAAGATCAGCATCACCTGTGTCCCACGGCTCTCTGAGGATGAGCATCGCCTGTATTTCACGTCTGTCTAAAGATCAGCACCACTGGTGCCATATGTCTGTCTAAAGATCGTATCATTTGTGCCCTACATCTGTCTGAAGATCAGCACCCCTTGTACCCCATGTTTGCCTGAAGAACGTACTGCATGTGTCCCACGTCTGCCTGAAGATCAGCACCACTTGTGCCCTATGTTTTTCTGGAGGTCGTACTACCTGTGTCCTACGTCTGTCTGAAGAAAAACATCACTTGTGTCCTACTGTCTGTCTAAAGATCAGTTCCACTTGAGCCCCATGTCTACCTGAAGATCGCACTACCAGTGACCTACGTCTGTCTAAAGATCAGCATCACCTGTATCATAAGTCTGTCTGAAGTTCAGAATCACCTGTGTCCCATGTCTGTTAAAAAATTAGCATCACCTGTGTATCACGCCTGTCTGAAGGTCAACACCATCTGTGTCCCACATCTGTTTATAGATCAGCATCACCTGTGTATCGTGTCTGTCTGAAGATCTTAATACCTGTGCCCTACGTCTGTATGAAGATCAGCATCACTTGTGTCCTACGTCTGGATGAAGATCAGTACAGCTTGCACTCCATGTCTGTCTGAAGATCGTAATAACTGTGTCCCACGTCTGTGTGAAGATCAGCATCACCTGTCCCTTACGTCTGTCTACAGATCAGCATCACTTGTGCCCTACGTCTGTCTGAAGATCGTACTACACGTGTCCTACGTTTGTCTGAAGATCAGCATCCCCTGTATCCCACGTCTGACTGAAGATCAGCACCACGTGTGCCCATGTCTGTCTGAAGAACGTTTTATCTGTGCCCCACGTCTGTCTGAAGATCCCCCGGTGTCATACATCTGTCTGAAGATCAGCGCCACCTATGTCCCAGATCATCTGAATATCAGCATCATCCGTATCCCCCTTCTGTCTGATGATCAGTGTCTTCAGTGTTCCACGTATATAGATCTTGAATTCAACATCAACACCAACGGACGTCCGACTGACGTTTAACACCTTTTAATCACCTGTAGATACTTTATCAGCCTATTAATGTATACTAATAAAAAACATTCAATAAGTTTACAACACCATCAATATCGAATGACAACATTCTCTACAACATTGGATTTATTTATGAATGCTTTGTCCATGGAAGAATAAGAATATGTGAGTATGACGCTCGAGGTCATTGACCTGGAATGCAGGTACACATACCATATCCATTATAAGGAAGAAACAAATATATGTGCGTGTGCACGCGTGACAAGGTGTCTTAGGCGGGATGGACGATGGGAAGGAAGATGGGTACGGTAAACATACAGTAAATCTTGGGCCATTGTATATCATCTTCAGGCGCTATTCTATTTGTAGGGGGAAAAACAACAGAGTTTAAATAAAACCTGATAAATAACACCGAACATTGAAAAGATCGATCTTTGCGCTTAGACTATCGCGCGCCTATACTTTAGCATTGACTTAGGACATTCGTTGCGCTAAGACGTTTTATAGAAGGGGGCAACTGCCACGTGAAACAACACTCCTATTTCACTTTGGTCACGTGACGAGGGGCAATGTGGCGTCAGAATTCGTTATAAAACATGACAGTTGACAAGTACGCGTTACCTTTGCGGGTTTCTCGCTTATTTGTTATGTTTTCACTCAAGGAAATTTCCCATAGCAATTACAATGAAATGAGAACGGTTCGGACATTTCATTACAGTGACCACCCCTACCCCACCCAGAAAAACATTCATCACATTTCTGATTAACAGGTCACATTTGGTTTCCCGACCAACCCCACCCCACACCCCTCCGTCTCCTGCCTGATGTACCAAATGTAACATTTGTGCTTTTTTTTATCCAAACTTCACGCAAAGAAGATGATCTCGAATACGACAAATCTACGAGAATACGAGAAAAGACAGTGTCTGGCACTGAATCTGCCATAGATATATAGATGGACACATAACAGGAGCGGGATGACAAAAGACTCAATGGATGATCCGGGCGGTGGGGTAACCTAAAGGTTAAAGCGTTCGCTCGTCACGCCGAAGACCCGGGTTCAATTCCTCACATGGGTACAATGTCTAAAGACAATTTCTGGTGTCCCGTGTCGTGATATTGCAGGAATATTGTCAAAAGCGACGTAAAAACAAACCCACTAACTCAGCAACTCATTGTGTTAAATAATCACTCCACGCCAAACAATCGCTTCCAAGATTTTCATCTCTTTGTAACAAGCTTATCTCATGTGTGTATTTCTCTTGTATGGCTCTTGCTTCTGTTCAAGCCTATGGGTGGAGGATGCAGATAAACTACTCTGGATCATCGAAGATGGAACCTGATCGTGTAATAATAAATGCAGTCAAACACCGCCATGTCGAAATTGGTGTGTGAAACTCCATATTTTGTTTGCGATAACGCGAAGTATTGAACAAGGTCCTGTCACCATCGACAGAACAACATATGACTCTACATATTAAGTAACTGACTGCACTATAATAAGCATTTCATTTGATCCTCTTTTCAAAAATCGACACAAACATATCATGAAGGTAGAGCAACTCGACAGACAAGAAAACCTGCCAGACTGACATGAGACATCATGAATATTTCCAGCAATATCACTGCGGGCTACGCCTCCACACATTCTACCCATATGGAGAATCGAACCGAGTCTTCTCCCCGATGAGCGTACGCTTTAACCAATCGGCTCTCTGTCCACAGGTAATGTGACTATATAAAAATTCCAAACTATCGTATCTACACAGCTGATTGACTAAATGGACGATTTTTCAACAAATAAAAAGTGGATGAACACATATAATTTGCTTATCCGTTGACGGAAAGAATTGTGACTATATATGACACGTCCTAAAATGCATACTCTGTAAGCCATTTCCGAGTCGCGATCTGATAAATTACTCGCAGGTGCCTCTTTCCACCTAAACAGGAAATGAAGTACACAGGTGTCGCGAACCTGGTCGAGACTACTTCATAACGCCCATTGCGACAACATGTGCCATACAACGATGTGCCCAATGGTTCATACGGAAGAGGACGATGCTTGAAATCTTCACGTTCATCTGCGCGTGAAGATTAAAAATATGCCTGGAATCAAGTGAGTGAGTGAGTGAGTGAGTGAGTGAGTTTAGTTGTACGCCAGCAATATTCCAGCTATATGGCGGCGGGCTGTAAATAATCGAGTCTAGACCAGATAATCCGGTGGTCAACAACATGACCATCGAACTGCGCATTCGGGAACCGATGACATGTGTCAACCAAGTCAGCGAGTTGCTGAAGGCCTATTCTACCCCCGGGACCTTCACGGGCCTGGAATCAAATGAAAGAGAGAAGTGCCAAGGATACTTATACTTCCAAAATGTATGAAGGGGAACACTGCTGCGCTCCGGAACACTCTACACCTTATACATAGACGTATTCGGAGATTTACGTCGGGAAAACTGTGCTTCTTCTATGACCTGAATTCTTTTTGCAGAAAATATAACGTTGGAATTAAAGCGAACAGGAGAAGGAGAGTAACAGAAAGTGCGTTGCTTGTATTTGCATTCACAAGAGGGGGTGATAAGGAAGGTCGTAGGTGAGGTCGTAGGGGAAGTCGTAGATATCTGCGATATGCATTATACTGCCCAGGTTGCAGGGGAGGTTGCGGGGGGTGGAGGTCGTAGGTGAGGAAGTCGGGAGGTTTACAGGATGTAGAGAGGTTGTAGGGCAGGTTGTAGGGGAGGTCTTACGGCAAGTCATAGGGGAGGTCGTAGGAGAGGTCTTAAGGCAAATCATCGGGTAGGCCGTAAGGGAGGATGTAGAGAGGTTGTAGGGCAGGTTGCAGGGGAGGTCGTTCGGCAAGTCATAGGGGAGGTCGTAGTGTAGGTCGTAGGAGAGGTCGCAGGGGAGGTTTCAGGAGAGATCGTAGGGGAAGTCGTAGGGATATGCGATGTGCATTATACTGCAAACACGTGCGTCCACGAGAGCGATAATCTCATGGTCCTTCATTGACATTGTCTCCCCTTTTCTGCAATGCTTAATTTCTTAATGAGGCAAATCTAGATTGTCCTCATCTTCTGAATCTCATTTCATTTGAGTTCCTTTTCTATTAAAATGGAGTTCTATCAAAATTATATACTACATTCAAACACTTAAGATAGATAATAATAGCATTATTGTGTTGCTGTGTTCTGTTAGTTCAGTTGTAAATCACAGTGTCTGAATAAGGTAGTGCAGTGTGATTCCTCACGTCAGTTGTTATAACTGCATTGAACTTTACACATACGTACACAGATATGAACGCATTTAGAGAAGTTATTACGAACGAAAAACTCTTCTTGCCTTACAGCTCGTATGGAAAACATTATCAGTCTATAGCTATGCTTGAACTTGTATATGCTACTTTGACACAATCAGAGTAGTGTTCCTTTCTGGTATATGTAATATATATGCAGCATTTAACCTGCTTGCCAGTTGCATAATATTTTACATGTCAGGGGCGTGAAATAAATCTGAATGTTTTTTGTTTGGTGGTCGTGAATGGCATTCCTCAACTCCGGTAAATGATAGTCCTTTACCCGCGACCTTGACATTCACGATGTCTGCCACACCGGAAATAGACCGGTACTCGGGAAATGTATTCTTCCAGGACAAGACAAATTGTCGTAGCTTTTTGTTTGTTTTTGTTTCTTTTTTTTTACAAAATTATATGCCGTGGTCCTGAGTTATTTATTTACAACGGAACAAAACAGGTGACGTTGTGTCTGAGCGTGTGTCGTGTTTATAAAACTGAAGACTCGTGCAAACGCTTGAGTTATTTCCCCCTACTTACTAGGACCTCTTTAAGCGTTACGTTGAAGCTGGAATAGATGTAACTAAACCCAAATACATCTATAACCCATGAAGAGGAACATAATAATCACTACATGTCCTTTAAAGGCAAAAATCCTTTAAAACTAAAAGGCGTAAAACTAAACTCACTCACAATAAAGCCAATGACTCCATCGTCCAGGAACATTCCATCCCCGGTTATCACCATCCACATCAACCGTTGCTCGTCAACATTAGGTGGATTTCATGTCAACGCTTTACCCATCCCACGTCATCATTATACACACTTTCATATCAGCGTTGTACAGACTTTCATATCAACATTGTACACACTTTCATATCAACATTACACACACTTTCATATCAACACTGTACACGCTTCCATATCAACAACATTGTACCATATCAACATTGTGCATGCTTTCAGATCAACATTGTTCAGACTTCCATATCAAAATTATACAAACATTCATATCAACATTGTACAGACTTTCACATCAATATTGTACACACTTTCAGATCAACATTGTACACACATTTTTATATCAACATTATACTTACATTTATATCAACATTGTACAGACTTTCATGTCAACATTGTACAGACTTCTATATCAAAATTACACACACTTTAATATCAACACTGTACAGACTTCTATATCAAAATTATACAGATTTTCATATCAACACTGCACAGACTTTCATGTCAACATTGTACAGACTTCCATATCCACATTATAGAGGCTTTCATATCAACATTGTTCAAACTTTCATATAAACATTATACAGACTTTAATATCTACATTGCACAAACTTTTATGTCAACACTGTATCCATTCCACTTCAATATTATACAGACTGTCATATCAACATTATACGGATTTACTCGTCACCATTATGTGGACTTTCGTGCCTGCATTATACGCTCTTTCATATCAACATGATGCTTACTTTCGTATCAACATTGTACGGAGAACTTTCACGTCTACGTCATACGGACTTCAATTTTAGATTTTGTTTATTTATGTGTGTTTTTCTACAGACATGCCTTATTTTAAGAATCAGTGACTACCATTTTGCAGGCAAATCACTAGATGACTCTCCTGCTTAAACTGACATCAACTCATGTGAGAATTTCATTTATCTATCCATCCATCCGTCCGTCCGTCCATCCGTCAATCCTCCATCCATGCCTTAATCCATGCAAACATCCAAGAATCAAAACAAACATGCATGCATGCATACAGACATACATACATACACACGCACACGCACACACGCATACATACATACATACATACACACACACACACACACACACACACACACATACATACATACATACATACATACATACATACATACATACATACACATCACGTATAATACAAACAGCAGTAACTTATTCTTTGCCCCATGTGAGAAATTTCCAATGACTCCAACAACAGTGCAAATGCATAAAAATGTGAATAAATAACGTGAATTAAGAATAAGGACAGCGAGCCCGGCGTGAAGGAAATACTGAAGTATGTGGTGAGCATGTGTCAGGCACCGAGCAGGCTTATCATCAGTGTACGTATCGCATAGACCTACCTGGCAAAGTTTACCTATAGTAATATATATCACTCGTGGAGTGCCTCGCGTCACTCATGACGCTTGTCGGGCGGAACTGACACAATACGAAAGTGGATTTATTCCATTATGCCAAGTAATTTCCATGTTCAGAGCATATACCGAACATTGACCCCAAGTTCCATAAAAACGTTGAATTTTAATTTCAGTTTATATAAGTAAATGATACATGCTTCCAATAACATTCTCTACGGACGGTAAATGTTTTACAAGAAATTCGATGTCTAATGTCAGGTGCGTGTCTTTAAAACCTTCTGCTGTTTATCCAGTTATTAAGGAGTTTGTAATGATCACAAATTATATGTTTAAGTTGGGTATTTTTTCTCTGAATATTTGCCCGTGTAGTGAAAGGATAGCGTGGGGAAATGCGTCTGTGCAGGTCCTCACAATTTGATGTGCAGAGTTGCGTCAGTTGGGCATTCCAGAAACGGATGACATTGCTTCTAATATCTGTTTGTCGGTGGTGTGTTTCCAGCTGTGTCACTTTCATACTTGTGCTCGCAGGTTTCACCATAGTTATAACCCATAACACCTGCATCACTTCAAGCTTTTACCGGACATCATGGCATCAAACCAAACTCGCTCACTAATACCTACAACTCCGATTCGGCTAGCTTTATACCCTTCCGGGGGCTGTCTTTTAACGATGCGATTAGGATCGAACCATCTACCTTCTGCTCTCGGGGCAGACGCTCTATCCCAAGTTTTGAGCTTGCGTTGCCATCGTCCCAAGTACTTTCCCTGGTGAAATGAGATGAACTGGTGTCCCTTAGTCAATTATTGTATAAAATACCCACAGTTCTGACCTCCTCACCCTAGGAGCGATTTACCAGCTACGTGTATAAAACACCAGTGTGTTCAATACCAATGTAGAAAACCCATGCTCTTTAAAGCAGCCTCACTCAAGCTGGAGTACTGCAAGGTTTAGATGTTTGCCTTTGCGTATTAATGATTTTACTGATAACTTCTGGTTAGACATATACGAATCCTATGTGCGCCTATGTAAGATATAACAAGATGCCATACGCCCTTCCTAATCCACTATTTATTTCCTGTGTTGATGATAAATCAGATTCTGTCCTTTAGAAAAAAAACGAGTTAATTCATTACTGTCCCGTAGATCTTGGGTCAACGACACTCGTGGGGGGCCTGTACATCCCCTTCCGACACAAGTGACGTTGGTCATGTGCTGCAAAGCACTGGACCTTGAAGTTTCACGGCTGTCGTGGATGTGTCCGTCTACGCCTCCCCACCCCATCCCTTTTCCCCCTCCCGATATGGGGTACTGGGGCATGTCAAACTTGGGGGCCATGGGAAACGTGTGACTGGAGTCAGAATAAGGGTGTTTTCGGTTATTCGAGGTCAAAGAGGACAACTGGTACATATACTACAAACAAAAAGTATGGGAACAGACTAAACTTGATAGTCATACACAAACTGTAACGTGGCATGGTCATTTATACGCTAATGAAAATGCAACTTTGTGTGTGCTCGATGTGCACTTTAAACTACATGTACATGTTTCGACATGCAGTGAGGCAACTGATTCAATATTCCTTGAGTTTCAGTGAAACACACCAGCACCATGTTTGTTTCAAACGCCCAGACACAACCGTGCATGTGGAAGACACACTTACCATGTAGCTTGTAGATCAAATATTTGCATCAGAACACCATTATTTAATTCAAATTTTAGCACCACAAGATCTCTATTTAAACGGATTCTTTGATCAAAACACCTGTTTCTTAATCGAATCTTTGCATCAAATCCCTAGTAATTAAATCGCATCTTAGCACATGAACACAACTATTTACATAAATAGCAGTTTCGAGTCGTTTTGATGTAGTAATGTTTCGACAAAACCGGGCTAACATAGTTGTAATATTGTCATAATATAGTAACAATATAGTCATATCCTACATACGGGGCGCTAGGGTAGTCTAGTGCTTAAATCGTTCGCTCCTATTCGAACGAGATCCACTGCCATGCATACAAAGGGTGAAGTCCATTTCTGGTGTCCCCCCGCCCGTGATGTTGCTGCCATATTGCGAGAGGAGGCGCAATGCCGTAATTGCTAGCGATATTTTAGCGATGTTTACAAAATTACTCCGCCGTTCGATAACTTAATGAAACGGAATCAATTATGATAACTTAATCCGCTATTCCCCGATGTGTCCAGCCCGTTCACTGCCACCGATCGTGTTTTTTTATATGACGCGGTGGAGGGGAATCATGGCAGTATAAATAGATATGTTCTCACAACTAACTGTAACAGTTGTCGCATATTTCTTATGCCATTCTTGAAATAATGCATATATCTATATCACACAGTAATCCTTAATAATTGATTGTGTGACAATTTGAGTGTATCTCTTTCAGTAGATTGATAGGGAAAGAAACATTTATTATCAACTTCCGAACTTGAACTTGCTATCATATAGGTGGTTGCCATGAAAAAGGGAAAATACCGGAACTGCGCACGCGCGATACTGATATATTGGCGATAACTGCTCCACGGCAATAACCGCACGCTGAACAGTACTCGCTCACCGTATCATACGTACCGTTGTGTGAATATGCCGTCCTAGAATTTATTTTTCAAAATGCATTTTAAGTACCCACGGAGGTTTGACCGCTATTTTACCTGGTTGGGGTGCTGGTCGACAAGCAATACTAAAATATCTTCTAACTGCCGACCCTGACAACAAAGAAGACGCCGGTGACAAGGATGAAGTGATATGGACGTCGTTGTAGACGCATAGTCACAACTAACGGTAAACTTATGTCTGGTTAAGTCGTTATCACTCAGAGGGTAGAGAGTCAAACTGATCGGTGTAGTCATGTCGACCGAGTTCCTGCCAGGTTGTTTGGGTGAGATCACTGTTGTGACTGGTATTTTTTAGCACTAACATTTCAATGACAGTTTGATGAATGTTTGCGCTTCATCATACTGTCATTTTTTTTTTATCTTACAACATACCATGACGTTACAATCTTTATCAAGGAGTGTTCTTGTCAGCATGGTTGATGATGTTTATGTATAGTCAATTATGTTTCACTGTCATAAAACTACAAGTATTAAAAGATGTTTAAACTGACTTAGTCATTCTTTACTATCTTTTGAAAGTTGGATTGCTTTTATTCTTCCAGTTTGGTATGACTTGATTCTAAAACGAACAATTTAGGGCCGTTCATAATTGATGGCTTGGGGAATGATGTTATTTGTTATGCTGAGGCAATGTGACTGACGACCACCAAAATATATGCACAGAGTTAGTGAACCCACCTGCATGTCATGTTCAAAATCACTTCCCACCCACCCGCCCCCATCATCCCACGCGAAGAAGCGATTTTTTCTTATCAGTTGTACCAATCACGACCCCTTTCTAAATATGCCATATGCTTTGCTGCTTGTTTGTTTCTATCCTCACTTGTTCTTGCTTGTCGATTCAAGAAGATGGAGTATATGATGTTCATGCTGCAACAGTGACGTGACTAAGATTACGGTATTCATAATATACTTGTAACACGTGTGGTTTAAAGGTTTTCCTGATTTGACAAACCATTTATACCTCCATATCATTTATGTCTACTATAAATATTCTAATGCCTCAAAACGCATATAAGTCTGACGACAATTTTGTGTTGGTTATGGGAATTGTTTACAATTCTCAGTGTGTGCGATCATTTGGTAACCTTTCAGTCAAAGGCTAAAGTTAGATTGTACGAACGCTTCTTTAATTATATTCTGGGATACGAGATTCAGAGTTACTTCCCCCTAAGCGTCCATGGTACTTCCGGTTACAGATGTAAACAATGTCAATCTAAGAACACATGCCACTGAATTTTGTATTTTTGGACGTTTCATCGTAACTGAGCGGAAACATGCAAGGTGCAGTTGGTGTCCCGTTAGTGCTTCTTTAAATATTAGTTGTCATATGAAAGAATATTCACATACTGAAAGAGTACTTGAAACGTTTTGATGAAAAATGTCAGATTGTGTTTAACCACTGATTCACTTTGTCCAAAGCAATGACACTATTGTCAGTAGTGATAGAGAAACTGAAAGTCAGTACGTCAGCATGCGATGGATCTATCGCTGTCCCTATGAAGGTTACACAGGATATACTAGCGTGCATCTCTATGGATAATAAATGACTGGAATATTAGTCAACGCAGACATGTTACTAGTAGGGCTTGGTGTTGGCAATATTGCACCATATTGAAATTCATGTACCCGAACTGGGATTACGTATTGCAATGTATTGGGAACTCAAGTGCTTGTCAGTGAGTGACACAAATCACATATGTCAATGCTATTTTCTACATTTTAAGACCCTAGCATATCATATTTTATGGTTCTGATAGCAACCATCTCAAAATTAGGTTGCATGTTGAGGGATTCTGTTATAGCATTACAGTATGCAGTTTTGTCACTCAATAGTGAAAGAAAACATATATTTGAATGAATGAATGAATGAATAAATGTCTGTGTAGATTTTAATTTAAACCATAAAGATAATCACATAAACTTCATATATGTTCTTAACCAATATACTGCTTCTCAGAAAAAAATTAATATATATATCCTTTGAAAGACATATTGTGATGTACAGGTATATCTGTAAGAGCGTGCAGTCCAGGTGCATAACTCATTAAGGATGCGTTAAGTCTTTGTGGTTCGAAGTCATAGTCTCATACTGTTACTAGGATTGCACAATATAACCGGTTTTCAGACATGAAGACAACATGTATTTTGATATGCTCATTGAATGTAGGTACATGTATTTTGAAATGAATTCAGAAGACTTTTTAACACATGGAAGTCTTTGAATATTTCTGTTTCTAAAATTGTTCCTTACCTTTATTTTATTTGTGACAAAAATTATGTACATTTTCATATGGTCATGAATGAAAGATTTTATTAAAGCTTGATCAATAATAGTGATTTTGTTGTGTTTTTTCTTTATAAATCAAGCATTAACTTGATTATGAGTACATTTTTTTAAAAAAACCTTTTTGCAATACATTGCAATACATTCTGCAGTATATGCTTTCGCATCACAATATATCACAGTATGAAAAGTTTCTGCAATGCCAACCCCTAACTATTACAAAATCAAAGCTGTGAATTCATAGTTAGTTGGTTTGCCTATGATTATTACAATAGTCATTTGGTGTGAGTACAGATGTATATATTGTCATCATTCCTCTGTACTTATATTAAATAAAAACTAATTACAGGTAGCAGAAGGCTTTAAAATGAAATGCTTTTTAATAAGGTTTTATTTTTTACAGTATTATGACACGTGACATTGACATGGGGCTGCAGTTGCGATCAGCTGTATTGCTAGTATGCACACAGAGGAAGGTCTTGCAGAGTGTCTCTTTCGGTTTGTAATTTTGGAAAGTTTTCTTTGATAATGTGTGACAGTACAAGTATGACAAGTGTGCAAAATAGCCGCCAGCCTACTAGCTCATTACCATGATGACTAGTGAAAATGACTGGGGAGATTTACAGGCCTGACTGGCTGGTGAATTGTCATGGGATTATTTCATAACTATATCTCTCTCTCCAACTTGTTAAGTTATAATACGATTTTAAGTCATGCAAGATTATGGCCTGATAAAAATGTTTATCATATTAGCAGCTTAATCATTAAATCTGTGTCGTGCTGACAATATCTTATTCTCATCCATGTTTGTAATGCAGCGGATTGTTCAGATTCAAGGCTAGTGAATTATTTTGAAGGCAAGCAACTTTCAGGCATAGCAAACCCGACTGACTAGCAAAATTTGGAAACTATTTTGCACACTGTTAATCACAGACACACACCTAATGTTATGAGTAAGCATTTGTAGAGTTTACAGACTTGCGTAGATAGAGACCTGTGAAATATCACGTGATTGACATCATGAGCATCAGTGTATGAGGGATCACTCTGGAGCAAATGGTCAATGGTGGCAAGTCTCTTTCTTAATCTGAACACAATGGGATTTTCAGAAGACATGATTGGATATTTCTAAGTTCTATACTATTATATAGTGTAAGTATGCATATATAGTGGGAATTTCTCCCCATGTTCAAATATAAATGTGATATTTTGTATTACAATGGGTAAAAATCCATAAATCCCTTCCCAAAGTGATCCCTGATGTATGCAGTTGGGATGAGATGACAATCATGATGTTACATATTACAAGCAAAAAGTATGGGAACATCTTAAAATTTTATAGTCATATCTAATCTTAAACATGCTGGTAAACTGTGATACTCTGTGGTAAATGAAATTCTTTGGTTGCTTAATGGGTACTTTAGCTTCTTCACTGCATGTTCTAACATGTCGTTTAAAGTGCCGATTTAGCACACAAAAAGTTGCATGTACCTTTGAGGATCGTTGACCTCACCATGCTTAAGTTTAGATATGAAAATAAACTTTAGGGTGGTCCCATACTTTTGGTTTGTGGTATATTACCAGCTAGAATTTTGTTTATGTTATTATTGCTTATCTAAAATAAACATGTTTTGATTATACTAGTAGTTGTGCTGAAGAAACATGTTGAATACTACATCAGTCAATTTGATTTCTTCCCTTGTTTTTAATGTTTCCAGACTTGTAGCATGGGTGTTGGTGGCTCATTCCTTCGAGGTCAGGATGATGACGACATACTTGGCACTGACCTTGACGGTAATGGGGTCATTAAAAGAATCCCCATCGAGATCAAGCCTCGAGGTAAACTCGGACCTCTCAGAAGCGTCACTTCCTTTGGGAAGAAGTCGAAAGGAGGAAGTCTACGTTCAGCTCTATCCATCGATCTTGAAAACCCAGAGGTTGACAGAATCAAGAAGGACTTTGATATGTACAAGCTCAACAAAGATAATGAAATTATGGCCATGCAGAAGAAAGAACAAAAACTGGAAATGGAAAACAAGCGAATGAGAGCAGAACTTTTGGCGCTGCAGAACACGTGTACCAAACTCCGGAATGAGAAGGAGAGCTGTCTGGATGCAGAGATGCAGGCACTAGCAAGGGCTTCAGCTTTTGAAAGTGATAGAGATAAAGTTCAACGGCAGTTTAAGGTGACAAGTGATTGTTGTGTGATGTCATGTCGAAAATTAAACTCTGAGAGTCTTGAAGCACAGTGATAGGAACTGGCATTATCATGATCTTTGAATTACACACTAACTGTGGTAATATTTACTAATGAAGTGCTCTTTAACTCTTTTTAACTCTTTTTGAATCGAGTATGCTTTGACCTCTTCATTATGTGAATGCTTATATGATGCCTTACTGTCACCTTTGGGCTGTAGGGTAGCCTGGTGGTAAATGTGTTCGCTCGTCATGCTGAAGATCAGGGTTCAATTCCCCACATGGGTGCAGTGTGTGAAGTCCATTTCTTGTGTCCACCATCATGCTATTGCTGAATCATCACTTAACACAGAGAAAATTCACTTGTTGTGGGGGCGCGGTGGGTCAACTGGCTAAAGCTCCAGGCTAGTGATCCAGTGAGGTTGAGGTGTCGGGATCGAGCCCATCTGCGACCTGGAGTCAGCTTTGTGTGCAGACTCAGTTCATGTTGTCACAACCCCTAGTGTACAGTACACAACCCTGGGCACTTAAAAGAACAAACGAATCCGTGACATATGGCCAGATGGTGGATACATGAATATGTGCAAACACCTAGTTGCGGGTACAGCAACATGCAGTAAACTTGGACAAAGGACCGTGACTATGTGTCCCAGTGTATCCAGGTGTATTATGTACCTCGTTAGGATGACAGAGCCACAATACACTCGGTGCGCCTAGTGACAGCAAGAGTTGTATTCACCCCAGGGAGCTGAGATTGACAATGTGATGTGACGTTGAGATTGACATCCATTGGTCAAGGGAAACAAATATCAGCGCCTTGCGCACGCACTAGTTGCATGGATATGTACATTATTTAACTATCCAATAATAATAGTCGTGATAATTATGTTGTTAATGTTCTTGATCAGTTTCAGTTGTTGAGACAGTATGTCTTACTCTAAAAAGTTTTTTTTTGTTGATGAACTGCAACAACTTTGCATTCTTGATGATAAATTATCTTAATGCAGTGTGGAATGTTTCTAACATTCAGATATTTCGAGAAACAAAGGAAAATGAAATTCAAAATCTTCTTCGAGCTAAACGAGAGCTGGAGTGTAGATTAACCAAGCTGTCCCATGGCTTTACACCAGAAGATCTGGACACAGCATCAAGGTCTGAGGAAACTTCTATTGGTGAGTGGGGTAGCCTTGTTGGTAAAGCGTTTGCTCATCCTGACTAAGATTCGGGTTTGAATCTTGAATGCAAAGTGGGAAGCCCATATTTTCATCTTCTATGTGATATTGTTAGAATGCTGATGAAGTGCCATAGAGCCATATTTATTCTGACAAACTAAAGGTTTAACCTTTCACATGATCCAAAAATACAAGTCATAAGGTTATTTGTAAACAGTTTGCATACAAATCATAAATATTTCCTTATCCTGACTCATGCTTAACTGCTTACTCTCCTCTTCCTGGCGAAGGTAGTGGAACACCTGAAATCCCTTGAAGTTCCCTTCTAAAAGAAGCGGACATAAAATTCACACTCACCCATGTATTACCTCCCTTGCCACGCACATGGTCAGCTGACCACCATGATACTTCACTCTCTCCCTATCGCCTGACAAGGGCGGCTGGAGACACCTGGGGTCCCGTATACGGTGATAAGTTTTTCATTCTTTTGGTTTTTCTAACTAAATTTGTGTTGTATGCAGTTTTTTGCTTGTATATGTTTATTATTATTATATAAATTTGTGATTATTGTGCCTTTTCTAACATGTATTTCATCAACTGAGACTTAGTTAGTCTCAGTTGACCTGCATGTAGTTTGGCCAGCATGTAAACCTTTATGTTCTGCTCATACTCGTAAATTTTGCATTAAATTGTCTGAAGCAGATCCAGGTCCAGATCATTGGGTCGCAGCACAAGGAAGGATATACCCACGCTGAGTTAGTGCACTCGCACAAGTAGTTTTACTTAGGGGAGTGACATCACATGCTCGCATGAGTGCACTCGTGGATGGACTCGTCGACAGAGAAGGTCTCCTTCAGTCTCCCCTATTCATAGAAGAAGTCGTATGCAGTCATGCTCCCCTTCAGACTTAGACTCACACAGTCGGGATCATCGGAGATCTATAAATTTGTCTTACTCTAGGAAGAACAAAGTTAGACAACATCGTGATTTGTCACAGGAGGAAGCCCTATTTTCAGATTCAGAAGTCACATCGTGGATCATGAATGGTCTGGACTTATGTCTCATTATCCATGGATTCCAACTAACCCAACACTTATACGATGAAGAAGGAAGACATGCGAAGACATGCAACAACTACAAGTTCATCAGCAGTCCCTGCAACGATCTTTCGAGATAGACGACATTCAGACGGGCTCGATTTAGACTCGCATCGCAAGTTCAGCAATCCTGCAAACGAGGAGGAATGAATGTTCCTGTCAACTGTCGTCACTCAGAAGAAGGATCAACAGTTTACGTCCGAACACCTTGTCTCAACTACTGCAGGACCGAATCTACTCCCTCGACAAGATTGAAGAGGTAACAAGGATGATTGCTCAAGATGTTACAGAAGTCATGATGATCAAGTCCATCGACACCTTGACAATGGTGCTCGAGCAGACGGATGCATCCTAAACCAACACTCGCTCTCATCGGTCCTTTTTAGGACCACCAAACAACCCAAAAGAATACTTGATGTAAACTTGACATAAAATGAAAGAAAACAATGAAGTCAATAAGCCAAGCAGACAAGTCAACAATGAACACATCACAAAGATTCTTCAAGATGACTGCAACATACTACTGCAAAGTACACCTCTGATCACAAGAGATGACGGTATTATCATCGTTGGAAACATTTTGACACATCTACCTGGAAGACAATTTGTCTACATCAGCTTCAAGCGGCGGAAGTGTTTTTGCGTGCATTACACTTCTAGACACGTGTTCACCAAACAGCATGGTTATGGACAAGCCTAAATGCTAGCAAGGGTATCACTGTTAGAACAAGATTTCACGATGATCAGTTATCTGCTACACAGGTGACGTCATGTATACAATCCCCCCCCCCCCCTCCCGAGAGACAACACCCTGTAAAGAAGGCCAGTGACGTTACATCTACAATCTGATTGGTCCTCGAGAGACATGAGAATGTGATATTATTTTTCCAGTCCTAAGAAATCGTCTACATTTGACCTACAGTCATTCAACGATGGAAAGATGTCGTTTACATGCTAGTTGAGCAGTCTACAGCGTCATTTGATTGTTTAGAGTTAGACGGCGTAGAGATCTTCTACAGTGGATTCAATGTTGCCTATCAGGAGGATTACAGCAATGAAGGGCAGTTTCTGATAAATAGACTTCCTTGGAATATCAACACGTTCAACATTGATGATCTGAAGACGAAGAATGACGCATTTTCACGGCATACAAGCTCATCATGGGAGAAGTTGACTCAGTCTACAGTTGGACTTCACTATCAGGCTACTAACTTAGCTGGAATGACTAGAAAATCTAATCCTTTTCAACGGCCAGCATTAACAATGGACAGTCCTACCATTTGGAATATCTTGGGCCCCATGGCTATTTACTACTTTGAATTAGATTGTAGTTCCGGAGGACCGGTGGGTCAGGGTTCAAGATATGATAATGCAAGCTCTACTCTCTCCGCTAACACTTCGACAATGGCAGTGTCTACTAGGCCTCCTCACGTCAGAGCAAGATTTGACCAGAAGAGGAAGTTGCATCGCTTACAATGATTTTTGAATCCTTATCTCAACAAAAGACGACAGATTCCGCTCACAGACAGCCTGAGGCCTTTTCTGATGTGGTGGACACGCTGATCGAATGTCTGCACAGGAACCTATATGTTAGAGCCGGTATTCAACAGCCATCTCTATGTAGACGCATCTCTACAAGGATGGGGAGCTCATCTAGGAAACAAGGTAGCAGCAGGAATCTGGAATGAAGAGGACCAGGCTCTTCACATCAACCAGCTGGAAATGAAAGCAGTCATTCATGCCATCCACCACTGGTCGACAGCATTGAGAGACAAGTTATTAATGATCCACACGGACAACTCAGCAGTAGAAAAAGGGATCTTCTGCGAACAAGGTGACTCATCCTCAAATAGCAGATTGTGTATGCTATTTACGTCATTCTAAGGGTCTGAAAGGTTCTACATTATCTACATACTTAGCTGCTCTCAGCTCACTTGTCACCATGGGATCAGGGGCCAAGCTAACTAAAGTACCGGAGCTTCTTGCCTTACTACGTTCGTTCAAGTTGCAAGATCAACAACACAGATTTAGTGCTTCAGTGTGGGACCTAAATATTGTGCTCCAACATCTTACGAGTGATGTGTATGAACCACTTGATCAGACGTCAACTGAAGTGGTGACTCAAAAGACGCTATTTTGACTTGCCCCGGCTACAGCTGCAAGACTGTCAGAAACTCATGCTCTAGACTTTAATCGAACGAAGTTTGATACAAGTCACCAAGAAACAGCTCATTTGGATCTAAGATGGGATTTCATAGCAAAGAATCAACTACCAGGTCAACTGGATAGACAGTTCCATTTACCGCTTTTGTCTTCAATCTTAGGACCTCACAATACACAAGATTTATCATTTTGTCCAGTCAGAGCACTGAAAATATACATTGCACATACCAAGTCTAGAAGGCAACATTTCAAGCGTCTTTTTTTCTATATCCACTGAGACACCTACGGAAGTATCTCGCAACACTATGTCAGTGTAGATCATAGCTGTTACATTACGGATCCTGCGTGAGCCTCCAACCCACACGAAGTCAGAGCCTTGGCCTCTACATTAGCGCTACATTAGAATTGCTCGCTATCAACTATAATGGAGGGCTGCTTTTGGAAATCAAACACAATGTTTACCAACCATTATCTACGAGACATAGCCAAAGAGGACATTTCTGGCATCATCAGTTTAGGCCACTGGTCATTGCTCAGCAACTAACAGTTCCCCAACGACGCTGACTTAACTCACCCAATTTATCACGTGACTTGTGGAAGCCAGACGCTCTGCAGATTATTTTGGTGGAAAGTCCATGCACACGTCTTAAACAGACTAGCAAGAGTGATTATGACCCTATACTCGTAATGAAGATACTTGTACACAAAGAGGGGTCGCAACTAGTATTGATTGCTATATCTTGACATTTAGTTGCATCAGAAACTAGCAGGATGCGAGTTACTTTTGATGTCATCACGTGCCAGTCAACAAAGCCTTCTATGGAAGACAAGTTCGACTGGATGTAATTCCCCCAAAATCTACAATGAATATGAGAAGAATAGGACTGAATTATTGGATGTAATGTGGAACAGAAAGCAGAATCCAGAGTGGTCTGACCCACCGTCAGATTCTGCAAGCAATTAAGCATGAGTCAGGATAAGAAAAAATATGCAATTTTCTGAATAAAATTGATATTTTATACTTATCCTGACTCATGGCGAAAGCCCTCTCAGCCGCCCCTCACAGACACATGCTGAATTCTAATATTCTCGTGTCGGGCAATTATAGAAGAGAGTGAAGTATCATGGTGGTCAGCTGACCATGTGCGTTGCAAGGGAGGTAATACATGGGTGAGTGCGAATTTTACGTCCGCTTCTTTTAGAAGGGAACTTCAAGGGATTTCAGGTGTTCCACTACCTTCGCCAGGAAGAGGAGAGTAAGCAATTAAGCATGAGTCAGGAAAAGTATAAAATATCAGTTTTGTTCAGAAAATTACATTATTCATGTCACGTTTTACTTAAAAATGTTATATTAAAAATAGAGAAATTTAATTGATGTATTTTAGCCTGTCTCTGTTAATTTAACATTCTCCAGTTATTGAAGGACTTAAAATGAAAAATAAATAATTTTGAATGGAAGTTTTTAAGGGAGAAAATTATAAACTAGCATGTCAAGAGATAGTCTTGCAGTATCTATGATGTTTTGTGAAGGTAACTCGAACCCTGGAGACTGGTGGACAGCCTTGGAGAGTGAACCTTCCCTGGGTAGCACAGTGCAGCTTCATCAGCCAGCTTTCCTCCGTGGTCCTGAGTTCGCCAATAATATCATGGAGCTGGAAGGACCCTTCACAAACGTTAATAAAGGTTAGTCATAGATTTGAGATGGAAACCTTGTTCTATCTTTGGATATGTTTGAATACATCTTCCTAATAACAAAAAGTCATAGATTACTCTAGCTCTGGGACAGACCTGGCTGTTCTACAGGTCTTTTGGCAGAACAACCTCTGAGTTTGAAGTTGCTGACCTTGTATTGCAGGTTTGCATATATTAGTGGTTTTACTTGCACATATTTCAAAATATAAATTCATAAAATACAGCCATGAATGAAAAACAAGGGGCTTTACATCCTGACAAGGAACTCATAAATACTGACATACAGGTCATGATACTAATTCAAACATTATAGCTTCCCAGCATGTGTTAATCAGCCATTGTGAAAGAATTCAGAATTACAGTAAAACAGCTGCCTGAGCTGAAGAAAACTTGAAGTGTGTGTTTCACTGATTCTTGGACATGCAGCTTCTTTGTTCAAAGTGAGAAATGGGGGATTTATTGTTCAGAAATTACAGGAATTTATTTCCATCCTGGGTGGGATACACAGTATTCTGTTATGGGAACCAATTAGATTTCAGCATTAAGATACATCCTCTTGTTCAGGCTGTTTGAACATCAACAGTGTGAAGTGAGAAGTTTAGTGAAATAGTGATGTGAGATGTGCTTAGCTACCATTTCATAAAAAGTCTGGTCCTAGATTTTTTAAGCTCTCTTAGCATTAAGATCATCATAAGTTAATGCTAATGTATGGCACTTACGTCTGTCTTAGCTCTAAGAGTAAGTCTAGCTCTTTGAAAGTCTAGGCCCTGGGCTTACACATGATTTTTCCTAAAACAATTTGGGGAAACCCTCAATAATATCAAGATATGAAGTTTGACAACCCATCAGGCTTACATAAAAAAAATGGCTTGTAATGAGCCTAAAGAAACTAGAAAGCAGAATGGCATCATTTTGGTACATGTAGTATATCCATGAATAATCTTGAGCAGACGACTGGAGCACCGCCTTAGCGAACCTTGCCCAGGTGATCCCCACCATCCCCGACCACAGCATCAGCAGCGTGTGCCGCCTCTACATCTCCGCACCCAGCAACATGCACCCGGAGGTTGAACTCCTGGCAAAGGTAGATAAGTATTGCATTGCAGTATTACCAGGTTCAGTAAACATTGGGGGAGATTTTAAGCACACAGGAAATATTGCAAAAGGCATTATAAATAGCACAGGCTGGGATATTGCATGACATGTAGTGATGGATGTGTTCACTGACTCGCTGTTTACAGGCTGCCGTCAAATAGCTGGAATATGGCTGAAAGAGGCATTATACAACAACCAATTAATCAGTTGTTTTACATGCTGTATATGCATTGGAACAGAAGGGATCTCACAAACTCTTAATCTCTGTATTGTGCTCCATCGGTATCAGTGAGGATTGGAAGTGTTTTTGGCATGTTTTGGCTCAGATTCCATCGCAAACAAAGATCAGCTGTTTAAAAGTCACATGCAGCATAAAACACAACTGTGCCAGTTATGTTAGCTTTGGTATGCACTTACCAAAACAAATCATAAAAATGCCAATTCAACCTATAAAGTTGAAAATAAAAAAGCAATGAAATAAAGACAGCAAAATCAGAGTTCAAACAATACACTGATTTTCCCCTGGCTCTGGGGGAAAAAGTGGTTTCAACAGGTATGCTGCACTGCGCTGTGATCATAACCAATGCACAGTGAATAGGTTTGTGGTGCTAAAAACAGTATGCATGCCCGGGGAATGAAGTCGTGAGCAGTAGTCTAATCTTGGTTGTGTACACAAACAAGTAAATAATCTACTGATTACATGCACAACTTCAATCATTAACCACATGCAATTTGACATTAACACCTGTCGAGCTTATATGCAATAAACAAAGAGCCGGCTAAGGGTATCTGCAAATGAACCAGTGGCCACTGAGAAGGATTCGTTACACTAGAGTGCACACCCACAGGCTCTGACCAAGTTCGGTCTCCCAAGTGCTTTGTTTCGAAGTAGGTTAACCCAAGTACAAAATATTGCACGTTTGATTTGTGATTATATGCTTATTATTCTGTTCATTTGTTCTTCGTTAATCACTAGTGCATTTTATATATCATGAATAAGTGATAGCTGTGTTATAATTATGTTTGATTTGGGGGTTCTACGTGACCTTTAAGTAATGTAGTGAAGTACATCTGCAGGAGTATGCCCCCAGTTTGAACAGTCTGTGTGAGAGTGAAGGGAGAGGTCTCGTCATCGTTCATCTGCCGTATGACGACAGTGAAAACTTGTCACCACTCGTAAGTGTCATCATCAGTAATTTACATTTATCTTTGTTACAGCTTTACCAATATTGTATCATTATTAGATGTGTTTTGTGTACAAAGACCAATGTTTGTTTCATCAAAATATGGTTAGTTAATCAAAATATCATTCGAGAATCAGTTTCAGTATAATTAGCTACTGGTACTTTTCATGCTGAATAACATTCTGCATTGTTTATTCCTTTTTGTCTTACAGATGGTTGAGAGACAAATCAAAATGAGAAAGAAACAGATTGAACTAGCCTCTGTATTTCTTGTGCTGCTTGGAGACACTACAAACAGGTAGTACTGTCATAACTGATCTTAACATACAGTGTTTTTCAAGAATTTGTTTATGCAAATTTCAGATTTTACATGTGTGAGATTTTAAAGTTTCAGATTTACATGTTTCAGGTTAATGTGTCAGATTTACATGTTTCAGGTTAACATGTGTCAGGTTTACTTGTTTCAGGTTGACATGTGTCAGATTTACTTGTTTCAGGTTTACATGTGTCAGATTTACTTGTTTCAGGTTGACATGTTTAGATTTACATGTTTCAGGTGAATATGTGTTAGATTTACGTGTTTTAGGTTAACATGTTTTTGATTTATGTGTTTTAGGTTAACTTGTTCCAGTTTTACAAATATCAGATTTACATGTGTGAGGTTTGAAAGTTTCAGATTTGCATGTTTCAGGTTTACAAGTTTTGAGGTGAAACATGGTCATCTGGAGAGTACTGAAATCCGGCCCACAGTCTACTGCTTTAGGGAAACGGGTAACAAGAGGTCAGAAACTGGATAAGATTGTTACTGAGTTTATTAGCTTTTGCCTGTTTGTTCAGTAAATGGGTACCAAGTGGGATGAGATGGAAATGTAACCGCAGCTCGGGTTGCGTATTTCTTAGGGAAATGAAAATGGAAATTGAGTGCACTTAAAATAATTCAGTGCTATGAGCATTCAATTGATGAATTAAAATTGGTCTGTTATTGAACTGCTGTACAGAGTGGTTCCATCTAAGTAATCTATATTTTTCGATTCAGATGGACTGACATATTCTTTGTGATATTTGGAATTGTGTTTCCATTATATTTTAATGCAGGACTAGTCAGGGTGAAGCTAAAGAAATAAAGACTAAGGTCAAAGAAAGCCGCAATGTCAAGGTCATCTCAGGGTACTCATCGCCAAATAAGGGAGCAGAGATGGTTTACACGGAACTGGTCAAGATATTCAAAATGGTGATTATGCAACATGCTGAACAAGAAAAAAAAGAGTAATAAGTTTGATAATTAGTACAATAATATGGACTGTGTTCTTCTGCAATAGTGTTGTGAAGGGTCATAAAATTGTTATGTTTCTCATTTTCAAGGAAAATGTGGAACCGAAGATTCACTTTGTTTGCGGATCTTCCCCCTTGCATTTGTGCATACAGCAAGGTCATTTCTGGGTGTCTATTCTCCCAATAACAAATTGCAGAATTTCACTTTCTTGCTGTTAGACCCACTCATATATTATTATGTGTCACAAATACACTACAAAGTCACAACCAATCCTTCAGTTATACAACATCTTGTATTGAGTCATATAACAGATAGAATTTGTCAATTTAAGGAGCTAGGAGTAAGTCTGTGTGAGAAGACGGAAGCGGAAGAGCTGACTACAGACGCCCCTGAGCTGTTTGAGGGGGTGGTGTGGGATGTCCACTATGATTATGAACAGATGGAGGCTCTCAGCTATGCTGTGTACTCCAGTTGTGAACTGGGTTTTGAAAGGGTAAGGTTAATTATAAAATTATAATTATTTTGCTATTCCTTGAATAGACATTACTATTTCCACAAAGTGGATTATTTGTCTCCTATGAAAACTGTTCATGACACCCATAATATAAAAGGTTGTTCTCTAAGAGTACTGTTTAACCATTCTTTCAGAGAAAGACCACATGCAGCAGTGTTAATCACAATATATTTGTGAGTTTAATTGTTAAATTTTCATACAGTACTATGAGAGACTGAACGCCCATGTGTCTTCAGCCGGTCCTCTACCACCCCTGCTGGTGACCGGTGGCTCAGGGTCAGGACGATCACTCCTCCTGTCAAAGTGGTCAGTATTCATTCTTATTAAATACAAAGGGGAAAATATTGGGGTTCATATTTTTCATAAGATGCTGTAGGACAAATTATTACTTTGTCATGATGTCGTCATGAACAGTGGTGTGACATTATGTTTCTTCTATGATGTTGTGTTCTACCTGCAGTGACAGCAGGTAGCTAGTCTATGTTTGAAAGTAGATTTGGATATATTTTCTTCAGTTTGACATGTTGGGTAATAAACAGGTTATTATGTTCGTGCCCATATCATCCTGTGTTTATAACATTTGTGCCTAAATATCAGTACATTCCTCTCTCTTACTTAGGAAATAACACATTTAGTGGAAGTCGAGGTGGCTGAGCGGGTTAGGTGGCTGACTTTGTATGCTGGCGATTAGGTGCCTGACTCTGAGGATGTGGGTTTGAATCCCAGATGTCTCTCAACCAAAAAAGTACTAGAATTTGTACTTTACTAAGAAATTGTAACCCTAAATATGACATATGTTGCACAATTAGAAACTCATGTCGTAAGCATAGTATGACATGGGCTGTCATATGATATCATCCGTATATACTCAAGCTACCAGGATATGGATGATACTGATGACAATGGTACATAATAACATTTACTCACTTGCCCTGCTGAACTGACCCATGTGAGGTGGTCAAAAAATGATCTGCTCAATAAGAACTACAGCTGACTCTGGAAGGGATCCTTTTGAAAGTCACATTTGTTTGACAAGTCTGTGACTTTGCCGTCACAATATCTTATTGTTGTTTACTTATTTATGTTGTTTGCTTGTCTAACCTATGGAATTAGATATCTAACCAGAGATGATACAGGTTAGAATTGTTCTACAGCAACCCATGCAAGAGACGACCAACAGGAACGGTTGGTCAGACTCGCAGACTTGGTTGAAACGTCATCATATCCCATCTGTTCTTGATGTTGATCACTGGATTGTCTGGTCCAGATTTGATTATTTACAGACCAGTGCCATATAGCAGGAATATTGCTGAGTGTTCTGTTAAGCAAACAAACAAGCAGTTAGATTTCTTTATAATGAAGTATATGTGATTAACATATCGTAAAGGCTATGCAATAGAAATGCACTCATAAGCATGTCTGAATGAGAAAGGCTAAGTGGTTCATTGATCTTGATAGGACAGAAGGATGTGATTAGACAGAAGAGACCATTTGACATTGTTACATGCAAGATTGTACCTGTTACCCTGCCTGGTACTTTGCATTTTGGTGAGAAAACAAGGACGGCTCGGGTCAGTCAATCTACTGTGTCTGAGTAAGATATCCATGATAAAATGCACATACAGTGGAAACCTGATACGTACAATTTCAAGGGACTTGCCAAAATTGTTTATTTATCAGGTATTTTCCTTATCCAAACCCATCAAAACCTACATGTCACACGACTATAATGGCGACCTACTGCAAGTCATTCATCATGTAAATTGGATAAACTAATTTGTCTACTTGCTGATAATCACAGGCTACACAGAACGACGAACAACTTATCAGGGCTGGTCTCCATGTTTGTGATTAGCTGACACATGCAACTCAAGTTGGATTATGTGCTAACTTTGTTATCAAGTCTCATTTGTTAAGTAATTTACTTCTAGTGACTGTGAGAAGACGTTTATTTAAGCAGTAATGTTTACTTATGTGAGTTTAGTTAACCAGACTCTAATAGTGATAATTAATAAAGAAATTTGCCGAGACCAAAAGATGTGTATTTACTTATCCAATCTGTTCAGTTGAGCCATCTTTTCTTAGGCTGTTTTCACTGTAGTATCTCTGTAGCCAAGCACTGTAAAACTGGCAAAAGTCTGGACTAGTACAAGCAGCTATGCACATTGATGTATATCCCAACATAAGTGTATTAGTGTTGAATAACCCCAGTTCAGCTCACCTTCTTCCATAGAACATGAGCAACCACTGACTTTATTGCAGGATTCAGCTGCAGCAAGAAAAGTGTCCGGGCACCCTGGTGCTGTTCCACTTTGTAGACTCCCCATCCTCCATCAGTGCAGACCCTATCATCATGATCCGGAGACTCACCTCACAGGTACAGCAAACACAGAACATAGATGGTGCCACAAGGCATTGATGTCCCAGGATCAGATTGTAAAAATAACTGAATTACATTTATCTGATGCATCATCCATTCTCAGTCAGCACTTGCCCGTGCTCATACAGAGTGCAGGCTTAAACATCACCCCAGCAAAACGGCACCATTTGGACACATCGCAACCACCCCTTGGTGAAAACAACTACAAATGTTATTGCAAAAACGGCACCATATAAAATTTGAAAAGGATGAACATTGATATGATGACTTTAGTGTTTGTGAACTAAAGACATATATATTAGGTAAGTAGACTTTATTGTTTTGTGAAATAAAAATAAAAAATAAATTAGGTTCTGTATGATCAACTTTCAACTAAGCCGTGTCACCGACAAAGTAACAGAACACTTACCACCTGCCAAAGATTATTATTGTTATACTGCAAGCACTGGAAAGTGCTTCCCATACCCATGCTGCTTGCAGTATGATTAGATAATAAATGTGTCTACCCTGCCGACAGTGACTGGAAAGTGAAAACATCACACCCTTCAATGTTTTAAGTACATGTACTCAAATGGATTCACTCAAACTCCGTGTCAAAATGAAACTGTTTTTAAAACACGGAAATGTACCATTACACATCCAAGAAGGACGCTTGAAGGCTTATGTCTGTAAGACCTCATCGACAAGGCAGGATGAGATGTTCAAAGTGTGGAGCCTGTTCACTGGGATCTGTCCTTATCTCAACTTCTTACAAGATGTGCAGCAATCCATGGACCCATCCTTCATTGAGTTACCAACACTCACTCTCAACGGTCTCTTTCAGGACCACCAAACATCCCAAAAGAATGCTTGATATCTTGATGTATAATGAAAAAAATATTAAAACAATAAAGTCATCATAACAATGTTTTATATATGGTGCCATTTTAGCCCATCAATCAGTAGCCATTTTCGCCACTATGGTGCCGTTTTCACCAAACGATTTAGGTGCCCTTCTGCTGTGGGGCCGTTTTAGCTATAACCCCTCAGATATGTACCATTTACAGCTTGAGGCTTTACAGTATGATTTATCTCAGATATCATGATATTATTGCCAATTTTCTGGAGTCCCTTGATGTGATATTGCAGGAATATTGTAGTCATTCAATGTTCAGTAGTCTGTTTCAAGGTTCAGATAAAATTCTTCCAAACTGGAATTGTAGGTTACATATTCTCCTGTATGGAGATTTAATCATTTGGCTCTTCTGTTGTCAACTTTAAAAATAATAACCTTTTTTACTTTGTGAGTGAAAAATCATTCCTGATTGACAATGGTACAAGAATCTGTATCAAAACATTGCATGAAATAAGAGATGTTGTTAACAATAGGATTTGTCAGCGTTGTAGTTCCCAACTTCTGTAATGGCATTCAAAGAAGCTGATGAGTTATGTTATGGCTGTTTCATATCTGTATTGTTGTGCCAGCTTATGCAACATGTGACCACGCCCCCAGCCCTGACTGGTGACCCAGTGCGTCTGGTGGAGGAGTTCCCCCGCTGGCTGGAGAAAGTATCTGCCAAGTCCCCAGGAGGGACCATCCTCATTCTGGACTCTGTTGACAGGTTCCCGGTAAGCTACACTCACCTTACAGGTTACGAGTAACTTGCTCTTGACTCATTATTTGTTTCTGGTAATAATGATGATTTAGAGCTAATATGTGTGCTTAGTTGCCATGATGTGCTTTTCGCTCTCAGCCATACTCATGATGATGATGATGATGATGATGATGATGATTTCAGCAAGTAGACGTTCACTTGAAGTGGCTGCTGGACCCTCTGCCAGTGGATGCACGGGTCATCGTGTCATGTCATGAAGACACTTGTCTTCAGACATGGAGGTATGTTACAGACACATGATATGTTGTTTTCACGATAACAAACTTTCTATCGCATAGAGTTTCAATTTTCTCTGGTCACAAGTTGAGCCCCAAAATGAATTTCTTTTACGATGTATTTGATTAAAGTAGTAAAGGATACCTTGGCCAAATCGGTTGATGATGAGTACAGGGGGCAAGACAACTTTCTGACATAATAATGCGAATATTATCAGCTTGAATAGTACCAAAGTGGTGAAATGTTTACAGAAGAAATTATGTTTGGAAATCTTCTGATGTTTATTCAGATCATGGCCAACCCTTTGTATAGAACCATTAACCAACAAGAATGTAAAGGAACTGATACGTGCAGAGGTGGCCACTCTCGATGCCTTTGTGAGCCCTGAGTTTGAGTCCAAGATACTGACACATTGTCGGACACCGTCCACCTGCTGTCCACTGTATGTCATGGTGCTGGCCAGACACATTGCCAGGTAATCTAAAACTTGCTGTGCTTATAAGATTTCCCATTACTTCAACACTTGGATTTTAATCAATTTCCAGTCTATGTATGATTAATCCACTTGTTTTGGGCCATCATTAGAAATGTTAAATTCAATTTACAAGGCATTCTTTTTGAGGAATGAAAACTTTTCAGGCACAAAAAATACATCTTAAAACTGAATAGATCAGTTTGAGTCACATATTAACACAGCTTGCTGTCTGCAGTGGTGAACTGTCTTAATTACTTGGCTGTCCGTGTGGTGTACTGGTTAGAGCATGCACCCAGAGAGTAGAAGGTCTCTGGTTCAATCCACAGCTGCAGCATACCAATGACATTAAAATATGGTACTTTGTTGGTCCCTGTCGGGTGCTCTTCATTAATGCATACAACAAGTAGTCAGCATAATGTATCTGACTAGGGTATTCATGCTTGGTTATGGTATCTCAGTGAGCTAGCACTATAAAACCAGCATAAGTCAGGGTCACGACAAGGAGCCACACATACACACACATGCATGTCCTCATATGAGTGAAATATTCCTAAATAAGACATTAAACTAATGTTTCAAAGTGGGAAGAAGCTATTGAAAGTAAACTTGAGACCAGAATGTGTGTGTCAGATAAGTTAATTTTTTCTTATCTTCACATGTACATGTACTGACATAAGCTAAGACATCTTCGTCAAGATGTGTTTTAGTATAACTGAAGTGGCACTATACACTTTGCAAGAAAAGTTCAGATTGTTTTCTCATATACAGGGAAACTGTAAATATATGCCAGTCCTGTGGAAACAGTTGTCCTGTAATATTCATCCAAATGAAATAATCCATACAGAGTTACAGTTCATCACTGCATTTTACAGATAGATTAATTGAATAAATGTGGAAACCCATGAATGTGGAAAAGAAAGTAGATACTATATACCCAGAGGTTTTCTCACTTGCCTCCATGGCTGCAGTTTTGGAATCCTTTTCAGCCAAGTTAGTTTCATGGGCTGGTTGTTGTTTGTTTCAGTTTCTGCCAGCATGAAGACAAGCTGCGGGTCAGCCTGGACAACCTACTGACCACGGTTGATTGTGAGGACTTGTACCTTGTGATCATTGACATCCTGAGTGGCGAGTATGAAACTCATGACACCAGGGGCTACATGAGGCAGGTGAGAACGGGCCCCATGACAATAAAAAGGTTTATATAACAGATGTATGCTAACTGTGTTTCAGATCCTGTGTTTCTTGTGTTTCAGATCCCATATTACATATGTTGCAGATCCTGTGTTACATGTGTTTCAGAATCTCTGTCACCTGTATTTCAGATCCTGTGCTACTTATGTTTCAGATCCTGTGCTACAATTTGTTATACCTATGTTTCAAATCTTGTGCTACTATCTGTAATACACGTTTCAGATCCTGTGCTACAATCTGTTCTAATTGTGTTTCAGATCCTGTGATACCCATGTGTTTCAGATCCTATGTTACATGTGTTTCAGAGCCTCTACTACCTGTGTTTTCTGTTTCAGATCCTGTGCTACCTGTGTTTCAGATCCTGTGCTACCTATGTTTCAGATCCTATGCTACAATCTGTTCTACCTGTGTTTCAGATCCTGTTATACCCATGAGTTTCAGATCCTGTGTTACATCTGTTTCAGAGCCTCTACTACCTGTGTTTTCTGTTTCAGATCCTGTGCTACCTGTGTTTCAGATCCTGTGCTACCTGTGTTTCAGATCCTGTGTTACATGTGCTTCAGATCCTGTGCTTCCTGTGTTTCAGAGCCTGTGCTACATGTGTTTCAGATCCTGTGCTACCTGTGTTTCAGATCCTGTGTTACCTGTGTTTCAGATCTTGTGCTACATGTGTGTCAGTCGATGTGGGATGAGGGAGGAGGAACTGTTTAGACTGATCCCCAGTTTGACATGGAATCTGCTGGCACAGTTCTACGAGGCCTTCTCGTCACACCTGTTCATCAAATACCACTCAGGGCTTCTCACATTTGCCCATGAACAGGTAACTTGTGTGGTAAAATGAAAGTATGAAAGGATATAATCTTTGTTCATAGCATTTACCTTGTATAGGGCTGCCTAACCTTGGAAAAAGTAGTGCAACATAGAATTTGTCTATTCTCACACTATTCCATGGCTGTATTGCCATCATAAGACTAAATGTTAAGGTAATAAAAGCAGGAAGGAGCACTGCAGTCATTTAATTTGCGCTCTGACAGTGAAAGAGCTCCATGTCCAGATAATTATGCAGCTAAACCAGAAAGGAGACTTGGTGACTGGGTGATGAAGGCTATTCTTCTTTTCTCCATGAAACAATGCTGAGAAAACTTAGATAGTTACTGTCTGAGATCAGGATCCACTTGCGCAAGACGATCTTAGCTCTAAGATCATCATAATCCTACATTTAAGTATAGGAGTTGTTGTAGCACTTTGTACAGGCAGTTCTGGCATTGCTTTGCGATGATACCACTGAAGTATATATCTGATGGCTGCAGAAGGGATGTCAGGCTGGCGTACCTGTAGGTCAGTTACATTAGATCTTTTGTAGTCATATTTCATTCTACTTTCAGGTTAGGCAAGCAGTTTTTGACTACTGCTTTGGTAAAGATGATGTTGAGGTCAGTTTTGAGGCCACTCGGCAGGAATTGGTGGAGTATTTCTCAAGCTTTCTACAGTGAGTGGTTTCCCACTATTTGACTTTGAATGTTGTTGCTTGACTTTGCACTCCTGTTAACATAATAGTCAAACTCATTAAAATTGGATCTTTTTAACTATGAGCTTAGAATGGAGGACATCCTATCATGGGTGATGTCAGAATGACCATTTATGTGACCTGTGAGAGCATTGCTTACTCTATGTACTCAATGTATAATGATTGTATGATCTGAATATGTTAACACAGCATTTTCTAAACCAAAGTTACAGCCTGTATGACTGATAGTCAAAATCAATTTCTGTGTCTTGCTTCAACTTGATAAATATTTCATCTTTCCCCTTGTGTATCGGGGTAGGGTAGGCTTTTGGTTTAAGTATTTGCTTGTTACACTGGAAACCTTGTTTTGATGGATTCAGTGTGTAAAGTCCATTCTCATTGTCCCCAGCTGTGATATTGCTGAAATATTGCTGAAATATTGCTAAAAGCATTGTAAAATTAAGTTCATTCACTCCCTTTCCTTTTGGAAGTACTGCCTTGTGATCCTGATCATATACTAGTCAAAACGAATAAGGGAACCCATGAAAGTACAAGTGTTCCTGTATATTTATTTCCAGAATTTCACCCATATTTAATGTTTTCTTTTAGTTATTTATTTAATCTGTTTTTAAAATTTTGAATCATGAGTTTTTTCAAAAGCAGTCTAGAATGGAGGTCACCAGTTTGAAACAAGCATCATAAAACTCAACAAAATTGCTTTGTAAAAGAACCCAAATCTGTGCATGATTTTCCTTTGTACACCTTCCTGTTGGTTTGTATTTAAGGGATGGTGGAGTAGCTTAATGGTTAAATAATCCCCTCATCATGTTGAAAACCCGGGTTTGATTCCTCAAAGAGGTACAATGTGTGAAGCCCATTCCTGATGTCCCTATTGTGATGTTGCTACAAATGGTGTAAAACCATACTCACTCACTCCTAATATTTAAATAATGTATGAAGTAAATAAGTGCAAAGTTGTGACACAGTTTTGTATGAGAAATGTCATTTATGGGATGTAATCTAAGAGGTCATTTGCCTGAGGACTTGAATACCTGGGTCTCCTTTCACAAAGAACGAAGTTGAAAGGAGAACCAAGCCTTATCATGATACACTGGTAGATATAGTACAACATGGAGAAACTTTCTGTATGCTACACCATGTATTAGTCATGTTGAATACAGTAGTAGATTATTCCTAGCTTTGCCTGGCTGTTCCTAGTAGCCTGGTCATGTTTCAGTCCAGGGAAGGTGACCTGTCGTGTGTGTGATGAGTTGCCCTGGCTCATCAAGCTGACAGGAGACAAGGAGAGGCTGAAGTCCTGCATCCTAAACCTGTCTGTGTTTCAGAGACTCTATGCAAAGTGAGTTGTTCCAATGTCAGTCTTAAGTCAGTTTCTTTGTCTGAATTAGATAAGCACATGACTGCTGCAGTTTACTGAGCTGCGTAAGACAGGTATTAATAGTTAACAGTGGACCTCATCAAATAAATTCACAGATCTTTGTTAGCACTTTGATCTAATGTTTGATAAGGCAAAGCCCATTTTTGTTTATGACAGGAACTTGTGGCAGCTGTGCATTGTTTGTGTTTTAGAGGTCGGTGTTCGGAGCTCATCAGTTACTGGCAGATTGTAGGTGGAGATAAGAACTCGATGCCAGATGCCTACTTCACCGCCACTAAAAAATTAGAAGAAAGTAAGTGAAAATATGACTGATTGTTTACTTCAGAAATGAATACTCCCAGGTCAGTATTTGTGTAATTACAGATTGAGGTGTTAAAATATTGGACCATTCAACACTGTATATTTTCTGATCAAAGTATACAAGATGCGCCTTGTAAGGCTGAGGTGATATGGCTGGAATATTTCTTAGTGTAGCGTTGAACAACAAACAAAGAACAAACATCAATGTATTCTAGAAAACCTGATCTTGGAGACAATATCTGAAGAGGTGACTAGGTTACATGGCTCATTGACTGTCTTAGTTGTCTTTCATCTTAACCCTGAATGGTGTGGAGAGGTTTGTTTATATTCACACTCAGCAATACTCCAGCTATATGGCAGCATTCTATAAATAATGGAGTCTGGAGCAGTCAAGTGACCAACATAAGAGCATTGTTATATATGCAATTTTGAAACAATAACATGTCAATCCAGTCAGTGAGCATTACCACCCAATCCCATTAGTCACCTTTTAAACTAGGGGCTCATAATGTCAACCACTTGTTTGTCCAAAAAGGACTCGATTTTGTGACCACTGTGATATTACTTTAGTATTAGTAACTGTGGTGTGAAAAACAGCAACAGTAATTCTGATGATAAGGAGTTGCCTTGTTGACATGATCATTCTGTTTTTTATATATATATATATTAGGTCTTATCATTTGGTCTGAGATTGTGGTGTTGTTCACATCTGTTCCAAAGATCACAAAGGGTAGACATGTCTATTTTGTTGAGTGGGGACTTCATCCCATAATGTTGGATCAGCTTCAGGTCACTTTGACGGCCTCCTGACTCCAGCACGGATTGCAGACATGTATGAGACACTTGGGAGGTTCCTCAAAGACATGGGACTGCTCAAGCAGGTACTGTCTGGGGGTGACTGTTAGTCTATAGAAGCTCACTTGTGTTAGTAGAATTACCACCCCTTTTAGTTACAGGATCCTGTTTGTGAATGGAAGTCCCTGGTTTTCCCTGATCATAGTAATTGTACCACATGTTAGCATGTTGGTTTTCATACAGTGACATATATTTTTCTTTGATGGCGAAATTGTGATGTTGAACCAGTACTGTTGTTTCATGGACTGAATGAACAAGCAGAGGCAAGACATGATTATACAATACTTCTCATGGATAAATTATATTTATAATGTACACAAATGGAACAATAATTATGGTTCTTATTAACCATACATTATATGCATTTCGACTGTAATATACAGCAAGTGGACAGAACAAAAGAAACAGTTCATTAAATCCACCTTTTGTTATGTATGTATGTGTTCGTTATTAATATATTTAAAGTTTATGAAAACTTGACTTCCCAGGCCCTGCCTGCACTACAGCGAGCTCTAGAGGTGCGAGAAACTGCCCTTGACCCTGACCATCCTGTAGTGGCAAGGTCGCTTCATCAGCTGGCAGGGCTCCACGCTCAGTGGGGCAAGTTCAGCACAGCCCAGGCCTACTACCAACAGGCTCTGGAGATCTATGAGAATGCTTACGGGAGAGATCACTACCTCTTGGCAAAGGAACTGGATGCTTTAGCTCTACTGTATCAAAAACAAGAAAAGTGAGATGGGATTTTGTGTAATTAGTGTTTAACTTATTGAGTCCTTCATCTGACTTTTATTGCATGCTGTTCTATTTGATCTTCAATTTAGGATTAAGATGCTATGTGTGCTTGTTTCATTTCCTTTGCAATTAGAAGACAAAGTTACTCTGTTTTCAATTTTGCGATCCTTTATCGTTGATTTAAGACCACAAAATGTATTTTAAAAACAATGAGTTAACTGTCTCTTGAACGATGAGCTCTGAGCTCTGAACGATGAGCTCAAAACTGAGTATCACATAATGTCATACTAGTTTTTCTACATCATGTGTCTGGCCTTGTTTATATAGCAATTTGAGTGTTATTGGGATGTAGATTTGACATTATGTTCTTCATCATGATGTTCTTCATTTACATATGATGCTTGTTTCCCGGTTATATTTGTGACTGACTGACTGTTTCAGGCACGAGCAAGCAGAACCTTTGAAGAAGAGAGCAATGTCCATCAAGAAGAAAGCCAGAACACCAAGGGTCAATTCTGTGAGTAGCTGATCGTCAGAGGCCCTACATGTTTCTGATCTTTAAATCTGAAATACAGACTGGGTCTAGTTAAACAGCAAATGTATGGTCCCTTTTCAGAATAATAGTCCCGAAACACCAGTGTTGAAGTTAAGTCTGGTTCATTGATAAACATACAGCCATGTAAAGGCTTAAAATATGCTTGTGCTTGTGCTCTCTGAATGAAAACGGTATATGTTTTCTCTTTATGTATCAGCCAATATCATTTTGTTTGGAAACTTCCTTTAATGTTGCCACTAAGATTTAAGGACAGCACAACTGGTGTATTGGCCAAAAGAGTCTTCTGTGTCTGACCTCTTCAGTGTATCGGGGTTTAAACCTTCACATTTTGCCAGGGTCAGATACGAGGCATTGACCTGCTGCGTAGAAGGACTCTTCACCTGGAGGAACTGGCCATGGGATCTGATTCCCCTGAACAGGCTCGCACACTCAACGAACTCGGGGTCTTGTACTACCTGCAGAGCAACTTCGAGTGAGTGTGTTTACCTTATCTTTACTCATCTTGTTGTTTTAATCATATATTTTTATTGGACTAAAGTAAGTGTAATTCTGTCAGATAAGAAAAGATAACTCCATGGAGATCATGATATTGATAAAACTTCATGGATGATTCCAGCTTGACAACTGTAGAAGAATCTATGTTGAAATGTCATTTGTTAATGTTGTTATCTATCAGGTTTGTCGTTTTTGTACAAACCCAACTTATGAAATGCCCCTCAAAAACGTTAAATCCTGGAAATAGTCAGAAAGTGGACATGTTGGTTATCCCTAGTTCTGCTCTATCTGCAAGGCAGAGTAGTATCTTCCTTAGGATTGGGGCTCAAATCTGAGGTTTTGATGTTTTTATAGGTTCTACTGAATTTAAAGACGCATAAATTCAGACTTTCTTCCTGCTTTTAAGCATGATGTAATAAGGATGTAATTATTTTGAAACAACACTTAACAAACTCACTATGTTTTGTGAGAGATATGGAAATGTTTAACATAATGTTTCATAATGCCAGTGTGCAGGAAATCATGAAGATATAAAGCAATCAAAACTTTCAAGTACATCCCTTCTTTTCAGTACTGCTGAAACATTTTTCAAGAAGTCGTTGGAGATGAGAGAAGCAACGCTGGGGCCGGATCACGCTGACTTGGCTCAGTCTCTCAACAACCTTGCAGCATTTTACAATGACAGGAAACAGTTTGATAAAGCAGAGCCTCTGTATGAGAGGGCACTACAGATTAGACTGAAGGTGAATATTTTGGGATTTGTGTCAGCATTGAGCTCTGACAATGTATTGCTTGTCAAAGAGGACACTTGAGGAGGGCTGGACCACGCTAGTAATTGATGATGTACGCACAGAAGGCTGGATGGTGTATGTACTGTATACTGCGTTTACAGATCTGGAGAGAGAAGTAGATGGATTGAGGATAGCATAATGTTTGACAGGGAATTAGATGCCTTTTGGAACACTGTTTTACATGAGGTTGAATACTGTGAATCACGATTTTTTTACGTCATGATATTTTTGCGAGTGGTGACCAACAGACGTTTTTACATCACAATATTTTTGCGACTTGCCTAATTCTCAAAACATAGTTTAGTGTGACAGTTTCAAAGCTTACTTACATCTGAAAGTTTTATGTTAAGTAAATCCAATCACATATTAAAGTTTGCCGCTAATCTTGAACACCATTCAGTGGAGTACTTCCACATGTATGCAATCAGTGATTGCTGCAAACACTTGCCTAATAGGCCAGAAAAGCTTAAAACAGTTCAAAGGGATTAAATTAAATGGAATGACTCTAATTAATTGGCACTGATGAAGGACCAGCTTAGTCAGTGTCTGCGAAGCTGTTGATCTCCAGATAAGTGTCATGAAACCTATCCACGCCTGCTGGATGGTCTCGGCCTTTCAAACAGTCTCTAAGAAATGTGTGTTGTGTAGTTGGCGCCTGTCTGGACTATCGGATGTACTGATAGAATGACTTTTGTTCGGGTATCCATTGTTTGACATGTGGCATGTGAGTATGAGTAATGCTAGTAATTAGTCATTCTTCACGTTGTTGTCATTGCTTAATATATGTATTGTCAAGAGCTTTTGTTAGTTGTTATGGTGAATAATAAAGCGAAGATAGGACAGGTTGTTTGCTGATTATTCATTGCATTCTACCAGCAAATTGCATCATGATATTTTTGCGAGCTCAAGTTATTCGCAATTTTCGCAAAAATGTCATGCTCGCAAAAATTTAATGATTTACAGTATTTGTTTTAGTTCAGGACAGATGACATCTTATGCTACATTGATGTTCTCTCCTTATGTTTCAGTATCTAAGTGGTGACAGCCCAGCGTGTGCTGGTATCATTAAGAATCTCGCCATGCTGTATAAGAAACAGGTAAGTATCATGGTTTATTATGGTATGTTTGTATAGGACTTATTTAGATACTGCCCTGATGAGATTCCAGGTCAGAAGAAGTCCCAGATGGCCCAACTCTTTGAACTGGAGTGATATGGATATTGAATGGCTTGACTCAGGGACTAGGTGGACTATGTGCCACTGAACCAAGAGTCAATCATTGACTGTGGACAAAACAACAAACAGCCAGATTCCTTGTGAGAAGTATCATTGTCCTCATTGTGTTGAGAGAAGTCAGACTGATTATTGATATCACTTCAGTGAAGGTCTCTTTTTGCAGGGCAAGTATGATAAGGCAGAGCCACTGTACAAGCAGGCTGTGGACATCAGGGAAAAGTCTTTTGGTCCACATCATCCATCTGTGGCAACTGCCCTCGTTAACCTTGCTGTCCTGTACTCTCAACAGGTGAGTTATCCTAGATGACCCTGTAGTCCCGACAGGTGAGTTGTTCTAGATGACCTGTACTCTCAACAGGTGAGTTAGCCTAGATGACCCTGTAGTCCCGACAGGTGAGTTAGCCTAGATGACCTGTAGTCTCGACAGGTGAGTTAGCCTAGATGACCTGTAGTCCCGACAGGTGAGTTGTTCTAGATGACCTGTACTCTCAACAGGTGAGTTAGCCTAGATGACCTGTAGTCCCGACAGGTGAGTTATCCTAGATGACCCTGTAGTCCCGACAGGTGAGTTGTTCTAGATGACCTGTACTCCCAACAGGTGAGTTAGCCTAGATGACCTGTAGTCCCGACAGGTGAGTTGTTCTAGATGACCTGTACTCTCAACAGGTGAGTTAGCCTAGATGACCTGTACTCCCAACAGGTGAGTTATCCTAGATGACCCTGTAGTCCCGACAGGTGAGTTGTTCTAGATGACCTGTACTCCCAACAGGTGAGTTAGCCTAGATGACCTGTAGTCCCGACAGGTGAGTTGTTCTAGATGACCTGTACTCTCAACAGGTGAGTTAGCCTAGATGACCTGTACTCCCAACAGGTGAGTTATCCTAGATGACCCTGTAGTCCCGACAGGTGAGTTGTTCTAGATGACCTGTACTCTCAACAGGTGAGTTAGCCTAGATGACCTGTAGTCCCGACAGGTGAGTTATCCTAGATGACCCTGTAGTCCCGACAGGTGAGTTGTTCTAGATGACCTGTAGTCCCGACAGGTGAGTTAGCCTAGATGACCTGTAGTCCCAACAGGTGAGTCATTCTAGATGACCTGTACTCTCAACAGGTGAGTTAGCCTAGATGACCTGTACTCCCAACAGGTGAGTTATCCTAGATGACCCTGTAGTCCCGACAGGTGAGTTGTTCTAGATGACCTGTACTCCCAACAGGTGAGTTAGCCTAGATGACCTGTAGTCCCAACAGGTGAGTCATTCTAGATGGCCTGGACTTTCAACAGGTGAGCCATCCTAGATGTCCTATAATGTCAATAGGTAAGCCATCCTAGATAAACTGTACTTTCAACAGGAAATTAATCCCAGATCACCCATGCTTAGAGTGAGTTAACACATGAGTCAGTTTAAAAAATTCATTTCTTTTAATGGATAATCGTGATTACTTTGGTGTAACTTGTCTATTTTCTTAAAGGTGAATTATTCAAAGATTCATCTTTCTCTGTTTCCCCAGAACAAGTACAGTGAGGCTGAGCCTCTGTATGAAAGAGCACTCAAAATCTATGAGGAGAGCTTTGGCCCAAGTCATCCTACTGTTGCAGAAACCTTGCGCAATCTTGCTGTCATGAAGTATGAAATGGTGAGCATGAACATCTTGTCTTACATATGTCTGTCTTTTTCGTTGCTCCAAAGACTACCTCAAAGGGACCTAGTTCTCCTTAATATAGCATCAGATGGCTAGGCATTGAATTATTAGGTATGTTATACTAGCATCTTTTCAACTCTGATGAGGGTGTTAAACTGTACATACTTTCCTGAATGGATGCTGTTCTGGTTTGCAGAAAGATTTTGAGACGGCAGCTAAGCTCTACAAGAAGGCAACCGAGATGAAGGAGAGTGAGACTAACTACGCCGGGAAGGTTCTATCTCGGAGGAGTTCCAGCGGGGATACAAATTCCACCATCAAGAATATCCTACACAACTAGCTAAAGTGGTGTTCAATCTCAGACTGTAATCTCATTACTAACCATACATAACCACAGCAAAACCAACATTGTCATCTTCAGACATTTTCATATATTGAAGTTCATTTACAACAACATCCTAGGATGAGAATTTTCTGCAGATTGATGGAATTCCGTGGATTTGATAGCACTGAGGTCATCCTTGTGAATCGCCCTCAAGACTCCCCCAGGTCATTTTCAACTTTTTTCACTCATACTGTACATCATATATGATAACCTCTTCGAGTCAAATTGAGTGACATTTAGAAGTTGTTGCGATGAACAACGATGATAGTTCTATGGATATTAGCTTTGTGAATATTGATGTGAGCAATTGAGGCAGTTGCCTTCATGTGTGTAGCAGCAAGAACACAAGACTTGAAACTCGCTCCACAGGTTTTAGTAATATTTGTTTCATCGTTGTACATAGTCGTTATACAATAACCGTATGGCGTTGAACATTTCATGCCGAGGTGTGGCGAGGTTCCAAAAATCTTGTGTAGCCACATGGACTTTGTAACCTTTTCAAAATGGTATGACCTTGTTGACTGCAAGGTGACATTCAGGTAGATTGACATGTCAATTAGGTCACCTGACCTACTGTTTATAAACATTGCCATGTGTAAACATCCTCCAGTCTTGTACATCAGCCTCATTAATTGTGTAAACATCAATCACTTGCTGCTTTACTATGTATATAGAACCTTCAGTATTGTACGTCACTTGTTTGATAGCAGTGTTAGAAGCTATACCAAAACGTTTCTCATATCAATATTTAAGAAGTTGTAAATCCTTAGAACTCTCCTCGTTGTTCATCATTATATGTGATATTCACATGCCATCTGCTATTGCAGTCTGAAGAAAGATGCATCACTCTTAGCATAAATTCAGTCCTGGGAAATGGCAACATATATTGGGGTAAGGATGAGTCATTTAGTCACACAAACATATAGACATAAACCATGACCAATTGGATCTGTGGTAAGAGTGTTTGACAGAGTCAGTTGCGTATCCATGTGTCTTACTCATGGCATCACTTGATAGTCTGGTTTGACAGTCTACAATCATGCCTTCATTATTTCGGTGTAGAGTGTGTTAAACACCAAACGCCAATGAATTGTGATTGCCTCTTTCTGATCTAAATATATTTAGTTTGCAATACGGAGCTAGGTGTCAGGTCCATACAAAATATTGAATATATGAATAGCAACTTGGGGAAAATGTAACAAAATTTCCAATTTTTACCAGAACTATTGTAGTCCTATCAGCTAATGTGGGAGCAATCTAACATAGTTGTGTCCCTTTGGCTTAATATTAGTTAATTGTCTCCCATTGATGGATTGAACCACAGTTGTCTCCCTTTGACTGGACTATAGTTATTGTATTTTGACAAAGTCATGATGTTTCTCCTTGTGTGGCTTGAACCAATGTGGTCCCCCTTTTACTGGCATTTATAATTTAAAAGTGTGACCATCATTATCATCCACAGGGTCGAATAAAACATCCAGTACATACTGATGTTTGTAGTAAGATAGACATAAAACATCAGTGATACTCCATAGTATGTGTACGTGTTGAAGGATTTGTTTCACTCTGTTCAGGGTATAAATATATGGGTTGGCGGCTTGTTGGATTTTTCAGTAATAGGCTGACATTTTGTATCAAACAGAATAAATGTAAACCAAAGGATCCAGAACAGTTCTTAATTTCAGGAACGACGAAGATCCGCTTTAGAATCACTCTTCAGAAACTCATGCTTGTTATAAAAGAGGTGACTAACAGGATCGGGTGGTCAGGCTTGCTGACTTGGTTGATACATGTGATTGTATCCCAATTGTCTAGACCGATGCTCATGCTGTTGATCAGTGTATTGTCTTGTCCAGACTTGATTATTTAATATCTACCGACCACTGCCACATAACTGGGATATGGCTGAGTGCAGCGTAACAACAAACCAAACCAACTGTCTTAATTTCAGCCTAGAGTTAATACAGTCAAGATGTGCCCAGTCATTCTGGACTTGAGTTTGGCTGCTAAGTTAATATACTTTTAGAGTATACTGTTGTCTCCAAAGATATCAGGGAATAAATGGGTCTCTTGTCTCATATAGTATAGGCACTGAATAAAATGAATGAGGGACAAACTGCAAGATGAGATGACTTGCTCAGATCATTTATGGGGGAACAAGTGAGGCTGTTTTGCCCACTGTTGTACCTAGTACTTCATGACTATATATCGGTACTTTAGCTACGGTGCGGAAATACAATATAAAGGTGCTGATCAAATAGAGATGTGTCCTTAAATAACTCTAGAAAGGTTACAAACAATAGAAGTCCAAAATTCCACAGGCTTAGAAAATGGTAATCGTGTGGAGGAATGGAATTGCTGGTTTTCCAACATACCAATCCTGGAACAGATATTCCTCTGCTTCATCAAACGGTGTAAGGACATAAAACTAATGGAATAATAAATGGAACATATTGTTTTATTTTCCATGTTAGGCCATTATTTGGTATTTGAACGACATTTGCTATTGGTCATATGACTTGCAATGCATCAATAACAGTCCTTTCATGTTTGTTTTGAAAATCAGCCTCTTAGTGATCTCTATTAATGAGTACAAGCATTATTCATATGTTAAATATACTGAACAAAAAAAAGAAACACAATTTTATTTTGGAAAACTTGAAATCTTATAAAAGTAAGCGTTCATGTTTATGTGTTCTATATACAAACTTAACATTAATCCAGAGTTGCGTTTTTTTCCCTGTTCAGTATATAATACATCAGGTACATTATGTCTGTTGTAATTACAAATTATCCTATGTTTCAAATACTGTGTATACAATGTATATCCAAATAATCGTCATGCTCACCAGTGATCTGCATTTGCTATAGATTGTCCTCATCCATCTCAAAAACTGTTGTGGATCTAACTACCGTATTTTCCAGGACACCATGAACAAGGATGACTTTAGGTCACAACAAAGCAGTTGTGCAAGACTCTGTGTACATGTGTAAGTTGTTTTAGTATGTGTGTACCAAACTATATGTACTAGAGTAAGTTTGATACATTTTTTAACTTAGATATTTTCCCTGTGCCACGTTGTAATGCCTTTTAGGTTCAGGTCAAAATGGCAACACGGAAATGGTCACATTGACCCTACAGAGAATATGTTTATTAAAGACATGAAAAAGTTTATAAAGTTTAATTGAACTGAAATTATGTGCACAGAGCAGAGATGATTTCACATTTGCCTGTCAAATTTTACAAAGATCCATCCAGAACTCACTTCGTGAAAATTATTTATGCTATACTGAAATAACATGTAGGTCTATGTGTCCGTCAAGTGTCCAAATATAATTGGCATGAGTCTGTAACTTCTATTCGATCCTCGTGCTGCTCAGGCAGTCTTGTGGGTAATACAGGGTTATCTCCCTTACACCGCGAGCGTTTCATTTCGAAGCCGGGTGACTCTGCTTCCTTGTACAGTCGAAAACAATGGATGCAGAAAATAATCGATACCTATATGTGAATAAATGTACAATGTCTTGGAACTGCTAACTTGAAAACAAACAAATATGTATAGTTTACTCAGAGAGTGAGAAATAGCAGGATTACTATGGCACGATTATAATGTGTATCTATATGTTGTAAATAGAATATAGTCATCCACCGATTCACATTTGCAACCAGTACATGTCGGACAGTATATGCTGAGCAGTATAAAAATAAGATATTGTAGTTAGTATAGTCGGTAGTACCACGGGGCTAGTCGTAACTGCAAGAACCAAGCTTTGTTGTTCATTGGTAAGATTGTAAGTAAGGTACTAAGATTCCTGTCGCTGTATACCTGTGATTATATACCATTCAAAAAAGTAGGGGACACTCCGTTTTGCGAGCATACCACTAGCCAGTGTCAATGCACATGAGAAAAAGCAATATATATCCGTACAGGTGAAAATTTCCTAAAGATTGGAATAAATTGTCACATTTCTCTTGTTTTCTCTTTATTAACTGTTTACTACTTGACTTCATCATTTGCATTCAATTAGTATTGTAAATCCATTATCCTCTACTTTTTTGAATGGTATAGTTCATGTTGCATGAACATTTGGTGGAACATAGTCAAATACAGAGCCCATGAAGTAGAGATGTTCCCCCAGTGAGTAAGTGAGTGAGTAAGTTTGGTTATAACGCCGCTTTGAACAATATTCCTGTAATACCATGGCGTGTCTTCTTGATAGGGGAAAACTCCCGAAGTAATATTTACCACAAACATTAAACCATTATAGCATCACTGCTAACTAACGGACAGCTGTTTTACCACGAAATGTATATTTTAGTCATATGTAATGACATCACACATTGTTGTCAAGGTTCTCATTGTTATGCTATGATTGTTATAATTTTCCTTTAATGATCCTGCTGGTATTTTTTCTCAAACATTGCAGGAAGGAGTTAGGTAGTGTTTTCTCGTTGTTACTGGTTTGTTGTTTTGAAAGTGAAATCACATATCCGACCATATCGTATTTGACATTTTTATAAATATTTACATACCATCCGTCCAGGGATCATGTCTAAAGTCAGTATGTTTTAAATGAGAACGTTTTAAGATAACATAATTTATATAGTTTGTTTAGAAAGTTAAATATAAAGAGACAGTATATTGTCACAGTACCGTAAACAGGTACATATGTACACATTCGTTTTCCGTTGGCTTTTAGTCCGGGGACTGAATTTCAGTGTATAAGACGATGTATCTTGTGACAGCTTTTGAGATGATCCCTTTTGCAACTGCTGGTCCCATTTTTACACAAATTTCGTATACCATGTATATTCATTTCATACGAAAGGGTTTATGATTGTTGAGATGTTGAAAGACATCATTGCGAACATATGTATACATTGAGACATCACCAAAAATAAACAGTCAGTATATTTGGCGGTTTTGTTCTTTGTTCGATATTGATCTGTTTAACTTACTTAGAACCGTAGTAAGTCAATACACGGTATCCATGTATTGTGTCTTACGTTCAAGACACAATATTCCGTTTGGCTCACTGGTCGACGTTACATGACGGGCCTAAAACAGAAAACGGCGCCAAGATATCCGCCATGTCAGCGCTGTTTGACGGTAACAGTGTTTATGACATTTGTGTTGTGTTTGAAATTGAATATGTAAATAGTGAAAAACGAGTTATGACCATCTTTTATTCGTTACAATTATAGATATGTCAATTCCAACACCTTTATCAAGAAACCTTGCTTCATGTATACTATTCGAAGGAAGTTAAAGAACACCCGATAGCATGACATTAACTATAACATATGAAAGAATCGGATTTTCTTAAATTATGTTTGGTAGTATTTAAGCCGAACAGATTAACTGTAGTGATATGAAAGAGTCGGGGGTTGAATAGCAAATATACAAGTATATAATGCCACTACAATTGTAGTTTAAATCGTGGTGTTTATATGGAAATTACAAACATGCTTATATGTCACTTAAGTTTACAATTGGTGCATGTTTTTCATCATTCACTTTTTATGGTGAAAATAATTACCTTTTAACCCGCATGCTTCGACTTCTGTACCCAGTGTAATAATATCCCTTTTGATAAATATTAATCATGCTAGCCGTGATATCAGTACATCATTTTTAACCTTTCATGTCCTAAGTTGAAGAGTAAATAAGGTTTGAAGACTTATATTTGAAAGTAAGTGCTTTGAAATTTCTGTTCATGAATATAAGAAGAATGAACGGACAGAGACGACGTTCAGTACACAGCTTCCTACGAATGCTGCAGACCCATTGTATCACCATAGTCTAGGCTGGAAGAGGACATGTTTTTTTAACTCTGGTGGTGGAGCTGGGGGACTAACTAGAGTGCATGTCATGATTCCCCAGCATGGATCGTTACTCCACATCAATCACTTGATTGTTAAATCCATGTTGGCTTGTTAATATTCTGCTGTCATCAAACTAGAATATTGCTGATTGTTGCATTAAACAAAAACAAACTAAAGCAGAAAATCCTGAAAAGATCAACGCAGGTTTCAAAATACTGTTTTTTGCTGATTATGTGTCATGAATTGGCATAAAGTGGTTAACTTAAACAAACTAAATCAGACAGTTTTACCCAAAAATGCCAATCTTTCTTCACACTAAACAAAAAATATCACAGTACAAAAAATGATTAATAATCACCGAAGCATCTTTATTAGCTTAACTATCATATTATTTCATCCTTATAACTCCGAACAATGCACAGTTCTAATTTCCGACAGAACATCGAACCTTTAAAGGTCATTAATCAAAATGGTAAATGAAGTTTAAACAACTCCGACCCTTCTCCTTCCTGCGCCACATTGTTTTGTCATAAAGCCGAGCCAGGCAGTTAAGCATCTCGAATTATCGTCCACAAATGCGGAAATTTTGGCTGTTTCGGAACAGTTCAAAGATATATGCTTGAGAAAGCCGATTGGTATGTTTAACAGACCGTAGACATTCAACTGAGGTTTTCATTTGCCTTCTAATTTGTGTCAAGCACCGTCGAGGGTCCACAAGCATCGTTGAAACCTCTCGCCAATTTTACAAGGCAAACACACATTTTTAAGCAGCTCTGAGAGCACAGCGGTGTCCGACTCGCCGCTCGAAATTGTCTGAAGTTAGTCCCTGGCATTGTTGGAACTTTTTGTGCAGTCGTGGATTCTTTTGGGGTAGCCCTTTCCTCGCAACCCATCTTCTCCCCCGCCGAGTTTTTCACGATGATTGTCAGAGCGGCATAATTCCTCCAAATTAACCTAAAGAGGCGATGGCTTGGCCCAGGTTGATCATTACGCTCTTTATACTCGTCAAGACTAATTACGCTTTCCTGGTAGGACACTGGCGGTGTGTTTGTACGGTGCGATCTTCAACGGCTATCTGCCCGGATCTAAATCGCCGCACTTGTCGGTATGTTTGCGATCTCCGGAAAGTGTGAAGGTATGGACACTGATGCCTGGGGCTAGTAGGGAGAGAATATAGATACCTAATCAGTCTCCGATCTAGATTGCTTGTTACTTGTAACAGATTGTGCCGTTAAACAGATTGACCCGGGATTAATGAAGGCTGACATCTATTGCCATTATACGTTGTCACTATGACGAGGCGTCAAGTTGGAACATTGAGAAACCGGATTTCTTGGCTATGAAAATAAGTTCCAATATGGACCATACATTTCAGTGTGAAAAATGGTATTTTTGTGGAGGCTTATTTATAGAATGTCTTGTATTTATTTAATTGTTGAATATTTACACTCACATTTTAACCCTGTCGTGATTGTGTTTTACATTGTGAGTATTCTTGTCGCGAGAGATCCATAGTTTTGTAGGCACATTACATGTTATAGCATGAATATAAATTAATTTTAATAAAATATATATCATGAGGGGTTGCAAGGAAATATTTAAAAGTATTAGTATAAACATTATAGCATGAATTATATTTTGTTTGTTTACGAGATTGATATGTTTACAAGGTTAATAATTATATATTTCAGTAATGATTGTGTTAAAGATGGCGATCTAATGTTCGCAAAGAATGGTTTCGTGAAGGTCTGATGATCATATCGCGTTAAAATTTCAGTACCGTAAATTTCTATAATGCGCCTTCCCGTGATTACACAATATCTTCATTATTGCCTGGGGCAACGAAGCAGCGTTAATAGTGTAACTGATGCAGCAAAAATTTGAACATTTGGCTCGCAGACCGTAGCCAAACCGTAGCCAGGTCTTCGAGATTAAACCCGATTCCTAATTCCTATAATCTCCGTTATGGTCACGTGTATTTCAGACAACACCCTATCACGTGAAATGCGATATGTGTTATTTAATATGCTCGCTTCGTAATTAGCAGACGTTTATATAATAACGTCAAAGTTCATGATTAACATAACTGAGACTGATATTTTAGAGGAGCATTTTGGTTTTACATACAGACGATGTAAAAAATTATAAAGACATATAACTTACGCTTTCACCGTCCTTTGTTTATTTTTTGCATCAATACAAATTATGATGACAATAATTTATTAATCACGAACAGATATTGACAGTCGTCCTTTGAAAATGAGTATTGTTTGAATATTCATTTTCATAATTCTGCATTGTGCTATTTAATTGATATTTATGGTCGAAGATTTATGTCCTGAGTGTTATTATACTTAGAACCAATTCATTAAGTTGTGGCAGAATAACAATAATTATTATGAAAAAAAATATTTGATCCAGTAAAAAGTTTATTTCATGTGTGTTTGTATACATAAGCAATGAAAATATCCCGCTAAAATACGTATGGATACACTTTGAAAGCAGACGACACCCACCTCGGCAGACGACAATGATGGCGGCCTAGGAGAGGAACTACTAAATCATGCTTTTTGTTGACGGTGACAATGCTTAACCGAGAAGGACAAATTTCCAACACTGGTGACTATTTCTGACTTTCTTTGGGCATTATTGTCTGGGCACAAGCGTAGACTCCCCGCAGCTTGACCACAAAGCTAGTGACTCGAGGCTACGCGATACACTGAGCTCCAGCCCTGCTCGGAGTTCAGAGCCCAGAGTCTGTTCAAATAGAGCTCAGTGGGTAGCGAACTTCTATTGTTGTCCAGCCTGCTTGTTTTTGATAGAACTTTGGAATATGATGAACCCGAACATTGCTTCTGGAGTAATAGGACTATTAGTATTGTAGGGGCGCCTATACAGGGACCCACCCGCGCCCTTTCTAAGACCCCATGTCCCAATGATGATTTATGGGCTCCGTTTTGACACTAGGGGTGCGAGAGTTGTAATAGCTCTGCACCGTGACTTGACGGATCCAGAAACAGAGTCGCAACAATATGGTCATAGACTTCAACAGAGGTGGCCCCAAGTCACGCGCGATATGTATAACACAAGTTTACAACTGAGACTGGTTGTAAACCGAAGTGACACCTGCCATCACGCAATGTCAAGATGCTGGTGGATTTTTAATGTGAACAAATTTCGTAATGGCTGTTGGGAAATAGTAGTTTAAACATGACGCTGCAATAAGTAGTAATTGACGTGCAATATATAGTCCAACACAATAGATTGATGAGAAAAGATTCTGGAAGATTACATTCTACTGCGAGAAATGATGACTCGCATGCACGTCTTCCAAATTATTTGTACATTTAGAAACTAATATTGTCGTTTCATTCAAAGTTTACACTCTTCTTGAACTTGTATGTGTCATATACGTGTCTTTGGAAGTGGGGCATAAAATTATATTTAATCTTATTCAGACAATCGGTACTACAAGCATTAGTATTAGCCTGTACTTGACTGTTCTCAAAGGATGTTAGTGATTTAATGAGGTTCTTGACTTTAAGCAAGATTATCATTGATATTTTAGAGCTATGAAGGCATGTTTAAAGGACTTGTTAAGCGGTAATAAACGAATAGTAAAATGGGAAGTATGTGACTGAGAAGGATAGGGTATCTAGCCGGTTAGACCATAGCCGATATTCGCATCGATCTTATCTGACATTCAGCCGTTTAACTTCCTTTCCGAAGAAACCGAGAAGTTTCTGTTCCTTTGATATTAAACTTAAAATTCAAGCTTTACCAAGAAACATCCATTTCTAACTCATAAACAAATTCATATGGTTGTAAATTGAAAAGAAACATATCACTGCCAATCACGTCCAAATATATTGTATCTATACATCTATCGTTATGTATATACATCGCAACAGGGTCGTAATGTTCACTCGTTCATCGTGAAAAGCATGTGTCTAAATGTTACCAGGCAGATAACTATGGCGTTCTTCTTTCTCTAGTGATGTATACACCCACAACACCAAACCTGAGAAATCAGCGTGAACTATCTGACGAAACAGATTCCATACAGGGCAAAAGTCAAAAGAGTGATGAAACTTTGATGAAGTATTACTGAAATCAGCATTGACACCAGGTGCTATCAAAGAGGCTTGGCGTGTCTTGCTCTTCCTATAATTGCGTCGCGCATAATTTTCGTTAACAAGTTCGAGGTGTTTGAACCTCCTGTAAAGGTGATAATGTGAGAGAAACCCTCGTATCATGCTGACAAGCGACTTGTGCACACGTGTGATCTACACAGTGATCCGTATATCATGTGGTATTTACATAACAACATGTACACATATAGGTACGCGGTTTATTCTGCAACGTCATATTATACGCCTGAAAAAGAGTAAACACGGCTTTATGTATTTCACCATAAAAGAATAATTATTATTCCATGTAGACTGAATTGAGTTTCTAAAAATCGTTTGTTTCTGTTTCAAGATAAATCTCGCTGAATCCATAATCAACTGTTGAAAGACACAGTCACGTAAATAATTTTTTAATGGTACTTGACTTTCAATATAGCGATCTGTTTCCTTGTACCGCAAGCAATGACGTTTTTAAACACAGAAAACACGTGTTATGCTAAAACAGGTATTAATTAGTTATATTTTAGATACTTATCAAGAACTGGTTCAGTACAATACTCGGATGTTCATGGATATAGAAGAAAATTGGAATATTGAAGTATGAAGAATCGGAAGAGTTAATTCGTTTACAGCTGCATGTATCAGGTAAACGTAGGCATGGAAACATGCATAAATACCAACTGCATAAACGTATTCGTGTTTAGATGTAAGGGTAGGAGGTCGGTTCCGTAAGAAATCAAACCGCTTTCAACATTATTATGTACTCAAAATTGAATATGCAACTGGGAAGGTTCAGTTTATCGGTAGGCGAATGCCACTTCTAAACGAGAGTGTGGAGAACGACGTCTGAAAGCCTCGAGGACTGTTAACAGTTCTGTACATACAAATGTCCGCATACATGCTGGGTCCCGTCTTTTGTATTTGTTACGAAATCAAAAGCGTTCTTTTTTAAAATTTCGCTTTAGGTGGAATAATAATTCTGTTGCAAACATACGTATGGTGAGGATATTTTTGTATAGCTATTTAAGTGGCAGAAAGGGTACATATGCTTTGGTTATTTGTATTTAACTGGTTATCTACAGAATGTATACACATACTTTGGTTATTTGTATTTAACTGGTTATCTACAGAATGTATACACATACTTTGGTTATTTGTATTTAACTGGTTATCTACAGAATGTATACACATACTTTGGTTATTTGTATTTAACTGGTTATCTACAGAATGTATACACATACTTTGGGCATATGATGTAACTGTTGACTTCAGAACGTATACTCATGGTTTGGACATTTGTATTTAATTGCTTACTGCAGAAAGTACTTATGATTAGGACGTTTTAATTACACTGTTTTGTGCAGAACGTATATATCTGACTTGGACGTAATATTTTAACTGCTTACCTTAGAAGACACACATAGTTAGGACATTTAAATTAACTGTTTACTACAGAAAGTATACACATGGCTTTCATATGTAATGTAACTGCAGAAAGTATACACGTGGTTTGTGGGATTTAATTTATCTGCTCTATACACAACGCACATCCCTCAGAAAAAAACAACAACTTTGTTTCAATTACTGTATATTGCTATATTGCTTTCATGCCACATAATACACAAACAATACATGGTCTGTCACTTAAAATTATAATGCAGGTTTCTTGGCTATGTCGCCCAGTTTATCCGCTTGGATCAAGAAGTGACGTACGTAGGCTACATATCATTATACATCGGTGATTATACATATGTAAGTTTGGTGGTATTTTACGTGCAACTCCGTGTAGATAAGTTTAGTATTTGAAGCGCTGTTCTGTGTGTTCCTGACACGTATTTACAGCAAGAAACATGTAAAAGGTTTTCGATTCATCAAGATATATTTCCTCCTTACATCGTGTTAAATGAGACAAATATTTGGATCTCCTTAAAATGCTGTATTCGTGATTTATGAAACTGAATTGAAATAAATTTCAGTTTTAAACAGCATTTTTTCTAACAGGCGATTTATGAAAATCCGCAATGGTTGTGTTTTGCCATGAAAATAACCCCGCTTCTAGACGTATGTATTGCATCTTAAACCAGCTCGGTTATTTCATTTCATGTCTTTTGTCAAAGCTGCTTTTCCAAATTAAATTATGTTGTAGGTGTTAAACAGTCAGCCTTATATATCATTTCGTTATTCGGATTAGTTTCTTTTTGTAAAGAATTGAAGCAGGTAGATTTTGAGCATTACAGATTCCAGTAATACTACATTGCTAAAAGCATATTGAGTTGAATTTATGAATCCTTGCAAGTAGCTTACTACAAGACCATTAAGTCTGTACTAGATGTAATTGTATATTGGGTACATTTTAAAGGATATAGACGTTATTTATTTATTTATTTATTTAGATTTCATCACCCACCATTTCTGTGTAATGTGAGACGTAAAGGTAATAATTATGCCTCAACAATGTGTAACATCCCAGAGGAAGAATTACATTTTCTTTTTGTCTGTGATGCATGTGTAGTGTTACGAAGATTATAGTTACCAAATTTTGATCAGTGTCCGAATTAAATTAAGTTAAGAAATAATGCAATGTGACGATACCAGAATTCTTCTAAAACTGTGCAGTTTATTATGCATGTCCTCGTGATAAGATCAAATGTGTGTAAATAATGTATAAAATGTATATTGCTTGTCAAAAATGAATTTTGGTATCATATGATTGCACATAGGCCGATGGCCTACTTACAGAAATATACTCATACTTGTTGCTGATGGTATTTGTAACAAATCAGTGTTTATTTCCTCCACTTTCAACTTGGTGTTATGGATATATATTATACCATTTGAACAATAACCTTCCACCCTAAAATGTTGTTTGGTTATCAAAAATGATGCATACACAAGCCAGAAATATATGATGTTAGGTTGCAAATTAGATTAGAACCCATGTTACTGTCCCAATATTACATGCTAAAATACTTTTGGTTAAAAAAGAGAGATGTGGTCAAATAGAGGTGGACTTTACTTGCCAAAACAAAGACGGCATTTATTTTGCTTAGTTGTTGTAAACATAAAATGTCATTTAAGGTACATGCTGGCAATACTCATAAGTATATATCTTTTATTATTGTTGCGTCGGTTGCAAGGATAACTACATATGCTTTATGTAGTTTTGTTGAAGATGTCTATTTTGAGCGAGGCCTCAAGTGAACTTTTTATTTCAAATACTTGTGTGTGGATGCCCATCTACTTAAAAATAGATCAGTCATCATTACGATGTGCAATATTTATTATTCACAATGCAAACAAAAAAAGTAAGTCGCTTTTGGTAAAGTGATGTACTTCATATTTTGAATCATTGTTTCGACTCAACGTTTTAGATTATCATTCCATTTAAATGTAACACTGATGTAAACTTCAAAGAACCTTAAAGGCGTATTCGCGCATTTTCAAAAAGTATATTTTTCAGTCGTCATATTTGAGAATCCATAAACATAAAGTTTTTTTTATAATTATGTCTATATTAAAAGCAATAACACCCGCTCCTTTTCCTGATACACTAGTACTTTTTCACTTACCATCAGCGTAAAATTTAGATACTGAACTCAATATCCTAATTATTAACAATGCCAAACGACAGCGGTTTGAAAAAAATATTCATGCTTTTAAACTAAATATTCCAATTATTAACAATTACCAACAAGGAGGTTTCAAATGTAATTCACCCTTTAAAATAAGACACCTATTGTCAACCCACACATCCATCTTAACTCGATTGAAACTTTAACGCAAATAAGTAATAAAGTATAATTCTTTAATCGGTCCCAGACCAAGGGTTCCCATAAAAGTATATAACTTTAACACACAGTTGAAGAAGCTAGCGTTCACGAAGCAGTCTCACGTACAGCAGTACGGGGTAATTTAACTAATTCTGTTATAGCTATGCATGTCCCAGTTAATCTTGTAGCGAGCCTTGAGCGACACCCAATCGGGTCTGACGTATCTCGCGTTGGGGAGAATCGAACGCTGGGTTGGCAACCCCTAATTTTCCCTCCCAGCCCCCCATTTTCCTCCCCGGGTATATAACTTTCTGGCAGGGGGACACTGAGACAGATGGTGGAAGGCCCGTCTGCTCTGTGAACAAAGATACCGTAGTAGCGCAAATGAAATTCGGTGGAACCTGTTTATTTATTTTTATTTTGAAAATCAGACATCCCCTCAAAACCCACTTGGAAGCAAATAGACTTTAATTGTGTGAAATAGGAATATACATATTTGCACTGAGAAAGATCTTTTGTTTCGGAGTCCAATGGACATAATATATATGAGTCTGACTATCACCCCCATGTCTGTTTAGTAGTTCGGTTTTGCCAAGACACTTCATAGTACCTGTGATTTATAGTTGTATGAACTCAGGTTCGAAGTTTCTGTGACAGGTTATTTGATTATTTAACCTCTTTGAGATGTCGATTTAACAATCCACAAAGGCAGTGGACATGAGGTGGCTTTCGTAGTAAATCTTCGTGGTGTGTTTTCAAATAGGATCGAAAACACAAACTGAAGTTTAACACTGGGTATTTTACATTCACGACTTCATTACCAGTGTCCTCTTCCTTGTCAGCATCAACAATCGACTCACTTTCCCTAAATCGTCACTAGTCATCATGGCCGACATCACTATCATCACCACTATCATCACTAATCATCATCACCACGATCATCAATACCGTCATCATCACCACCGCTATCACCTTGCAGAAAAATCATACCTGTTTTGTATTCGATTTCGATCAATGAACCCCAATCCTGACCATCGCCATGACGATCATAACCTCTATCAACACCATTAACATTTTCCCCGTCAACAACAGCACCTTTCCTCTTCCCACAAACCCCATCATCGCCGACAACGACGTCTCATACCACGGCGTCTATCAGCACAACGCTTTTACACATTCCCGATCTCCTATCCTGTGATTGCCTGTCACACAAACACACTCAACACACGGATGCCTCGTGTCTATGTACTTGTCGGAGCTGTGAAAAATTAACAAAGACTTTGTACCGTGACCCTCGATCAATCTCCTCAGTTGCTACGACAACGCTCCAGTCAATACAAAATCATACAACGTCACTGCAACTACAACGACGAAACAACAGCCCCCACCATCCACCCTTTCGATAACTTTCATGCAGACTCATGTAGTGTCTGCACAAATCGATTCATTTCTTACTCTGGTAAGACAAAATACATGTACCAAAAACACAGGACTCTCCATACATGAAATACGGTACCGTATTGTTGACAGTTCGCTATCCTAACAAAGATGCATGATCCCGTCCTGTCCCCCAATATGGGCGTGTCTTTCAACGTGACAAGCCGTAATTTTTGCTAGTAAGATCCATAACCCAGGCCGATATCACAACACCGCCTTCCCAACCCCTCTTCCCCGCCCGCCCCACCCCCCTCAGCCCCCGGGCCGGGCCATCACGCCCGGGCCACCCCCAGCATTCACACAAGAGCTCTGGCAACATGAGAAGTAGTATGGGGGGCTGTTAAACCTGTCTTGCCAAGAGACTTGTCAACATCCGTGGAGTAGAACGTCTTATTTGTATTCCGACACTTCTATATTGAACATATGTTCTTTTGTGGAAAGATTTCGTGTAACAAGTTCGTAGCATGGAACTGGGTTATTCCTTGCTTGTTAAAATTGTATTACAGCATTTTTGACGAACTTCTGAACGCAATGAGGTTTTAGCTTCTCAACTGAAATCGAAAAGTAGTTGTATGCATATTTCTAAGGAACGATTCACCTTCTACATGATGAAAACTGTTTTTCAATATGCATGTTTTATTTTAAATGAGATTAACTTCCGCTTTCTTATCTCTATGGAAAAAAGGTCGCCACAATACAATATGCAGATTTTATGTTAAATGCAATTAACTTCCGCTTTCTTACCTGTACAGAAAAGAGGCTGCCACAATGCCAACACGACATTGCCTTTTAACTCCTCAAATAGAATAAAATATCATCTGTCATCTTTATTTAACAATTTCATTTACAAAACCTGTTATACTTTTGTCATACTCAACGAATATAGCGATCGAATAAAATTTAACACAATCGAAACAAAATTTTCTTTTTATAAACAACGAATTGTTTCACAATTGAGTCAATTATAGAATATATTTCTTAAACAAGATGCTCAATATTGAGCAAACATTCATTTCATGATGTCAAATATATTTATGTTTAGAAAAGAGGACTTAACGATGTCTTATGGCATAAATTTCTCTACTCGGCATAAACCACTTTCATTCTGTCCGGAACAGGATGATTGGCGATTGTACATTACATTTGGACAATATCTTGTCACTTCTCTTGTCTAAATGCACAGTGGTATGGGCATTATTTTCAAAACTAAATCCATATGAAAGTTTATACACATCTCCTCCTGGTAAAAGAACGATGTCTAACTCAGATGAGTCACTGTTATCATTTGTAAGAATATTTAGAATCTGTAGTCATACGGGTTAAGATACATAAAACTTCAGTTTTCTGTTGTCATTTAAGCGTGTATGGTTCAACACATGTATGCCTATTCTAAAGAAACAAAGACGCGTGCAGGTGATGTCACTTTTGAAAGTTTATGCATAGCTGTATGGAAAAATCGTGTGTCTTTTAACTCATTTTGACTCACATGCAGCAGTAAAGACCTTGGCGTCACTGAATCAAAAGAACTAGTTTTAATAACTTCCAAAAATACGTTATGTTCTGACCTAAAATCTCGAAATATGTGATCTCGTTGTCACATATATTCAGATGTGTGAGTCATAATTCTAAGGTGGTTTAAGATGAATATTGATACATCATCTAAAATGTAATAAAGTGTATGTTTACCGAGTGAAATGAAATAAATTAAATTATGGATGTAATCAGATGAAATTATTGTTTCAGATGTAACCCTGACACAGTTTGTGTGATTTAATCATAACCTGACAAATGACATATTTAGATATCACCTACAGCGAAATGGACACGATGTGTTTATGCCACAGCGATATATATTTTTGATAAGTTCACGACAAATACCTGTTTCCGATATTAGCAAGGTACCAGTTCTCATGGTCAATAAACTACGAGTAATATTTCAAATATATGTATTTCTGAAACTAAGGAAATAGATTATCGTTACAATTATCACAATTTATTTCGGAAATGACAAAACTTGAGGTTGTCGTTAGTGAGTGTCATACATTTGATAGAGAAACCTGGTATTGGGTGACACGGGCATTAACCCTATTTAGATCAAATTTATCAAATTGTAGTTTACTTTATTCCAAGACAGTTGTCACCTGTCCCTCACCTGCCCATATCCCTTACCCTCACCTCCCCTCCCTCGCCCCTCGCCCCTGTGGTCATCCACTGTGGAACTCCCAGTCTCCCCCTTCAACAATGGACATTACTTAACATTGAAACATCACAGTGAGCGATTTACCGAAAATCACTAGGTACGTATTTCGTGGCTCCGACACAATCACTCACAACCCCCGGGCCGGGGCATGGGCGTGTCTGGTGCGACCCATGGGCGGAGATGGGATCCGACTTATAGGCTAGCTCTGGCACGAATCATTAATCAAACACGTCTGATTGCGCAAAAATAAAACAGAGGTCTGGATTTCGACGGAGGTTCGTTGCCAAGGGCAGTTTAAGCTCATCAGCGGGGCGATCATCCAAATCGATTACAGTAGTAAATTTACGGGGTCTAGAACAAATTTCACTCAATAGAAAACATAGGTAAGAATTGTATTGTTTGTTGACGTTACATACAAAATCAGCGTCTTAGCCTCCAGGGGATTACAGGTGATGGTTTTTGAATTGTACAAGAAGTCATCTTGCTGAGACTGGACAATGGTGATCTACTAGACTGACCACTACATCCGAACGCTTATTTGTTTGAGGGGGGCTCCCGGACGGAGCAAATCATGTTGCGATTACGTGTTCCCAGCAGTCCTGGCCCCCAGATATTTACTCTCATTAGGGTAGGGACTGGCTTTGGTAGCGTCTTCACATTGTGTTCCGTGTATGATACTCGGGCAATTGAAAAGACCTCCGTCTTGGGATCATGAATTAGATGAATTAAGAATGTGACAACAAGATTGGTCTTTTGACACGAGTGTCAGCGAACAATGAGAGCCGAAGGGTGTTGGTGTTTGCCAGTGTTTATAACTCGCGTGTTTATGTTTATCTTTGTTTAGTATTGTATCTGGAAATGTCATTTCTAATTAGAGGGATTTAAGGAAGATTCATTGATTTGAGTGATGTTACTGTCAATGTCCTTTCTTATAGATCTCGATGTATCTCGACGTAATTTTGACTTTTAGCTTTTAAACATGTAAACATTTCAATTTTATAAATATTATTTCATGAAATAGAGCATTTAATAAAATATTCAATCTGTCTAATAATAGTTCAACAATGTTCGAGACATTTGTAGCCTTAAAACGAAAAAGAAAATTGTCCTCAGCGTCCTCGTAATATGTACAGGATTATTCTTATTAACACCCGACCATGTATATGAAATGACATCTACAATGATAATAATAGTTTGGTTTTTAGACAAAAATAATAATAAATAAAATAAATAAACGTTTAAAGTATCGTCCCATTGTAACGTATAACTCCTTGGACCCTGCTGTAGCTGAAGATATGAAAATCCATTTAGATCAAATTTGTTGGTTTTAGCATTCACTAAGCATATTAACACTTAAACTAAATGTCAGTTATTACACGCACAATGATTATCCGAAAACTATTTAATATAATTAGAATAAAAAAGGGAGTTTTCTTTAATTCTTTAGAGTTCGAAATTTATTCATCAATAGAACAGTAATGATTCTGCAACATTCTGCGAACACATGTTCAATTCCCATTTGAAAAAATAATATCACACGGAACCGATCTTTTTATCAATGTAAACTCGAAACCTCTACATTGTGTGTTCCTGGAATCGATCGGATACTGATTAGGCAATTTGTCCAATACGTAACCCAGTTTTGAAGCATGTGTCCTTGGCGGCTTTTTCTTGAACTTTCTACAACTAGTGATAGTCCACATAGTACACTGCTGGTCTATGGTATAACGGCGTTTCAGTTTGTTGATAACACACGTTAACGAACGTTTCATATCAAACGATACTGGCTGTCTTCACATTAACATCACATATATCTATAACCACCTTTTTAGTAAAGCAGCACCTTAAAAATTACAAAAAAAATGTTTTGTACGATTCCGACGTTTTAATAATATGTGTTTATGGGCCAGTATATAATAGTGAAGAACGGTATTAGCTAAAAAGGGGATCGTATCCTGCCCCAGTGGTGACACCCATCACAAACTCATGCACAGGTTTGTCAAGCGTTGACGTCACCTGACCCTGTATACATTCTTTAACATGTTATAGATGCTTATGCTTTTAATTGTGACTCTAACCCTCATGAAAGCAATTATACATGTTAAAACAAAATAAGATCTATACTTAAGTTCAGTGACTTTTCGAACTAAACATATAAGCACCACTATAGCCTACGATAGTTCTGAAAATAACTAAATAACTAAACTGTTCCAAATTATCATCATTTTTAACACCAAATGACTTCATATAAACATTAAAATTGTCGTCGTGCTGGGAATTATTTTGAAAGTGTATGTTTACGTTCCAAACTTTCATTTAAGAAACCGTAAAGCAAACAGAGGTGAACGTCAACTGTATCTGGCAGTTCAATGGCAAGGCAACCATTCATGTTAAACTTTCATGTTTTCTTAAGATTCTCATATTTAAAAAATCCGCATCGTACATCAAAGCGTGTCAGCTGCTGAAACGTCTGATGTTGTGTGTATATTTCAAGCATGATGGTTCTTTTGTAAGACTTCCAGTATATTACCATAAACATCGTTATTATATCCTTCTATACGTTGGCTGCTAGCACATGTACTGTGATTTAGAAGTGATCTGTGTGTGAGATTAGGATTAAAGCGCATATGAAACATATGGTCAAATTCCGTTATTTCAGATGGAACAGTTAACGTGAAATTGCTCGGAAATTAACGAGTGTTAATATGAGAGAGAGAGAGAGAGAGAGAGAGAGAGAGAGAGAGAGAGAGAGAGAGAGAGAGAGAGAGAGAGAGAGAGAGAGAGAGAGAGAGAGAGAGAGAGAGAGAGAGAGAGAGAGACTGGTGCAGCCTGACTTAAGTAAGGTGTATTGTTTACCATTTCGTTTTTGTAAACATGCTTCCACACATAAATAACAATGAGAAGTAGACGTGTATGCTCTGCAAACATGTTTATAGCATCAAAGGCTTTGACTTTTTAATGCAGAGCAATGTATAACCATTGTCTGTAGCAATATAGCAAAACACGTCTTCCGATGCACACTATTGTCTCTATGTTTCTTCCTTAAATGAGTATTAGGGTAAACGAAAAAATATTGCTGCATGTTATCCTGTGCCAGAACTTATCAAAAAACCCATTGTAAGTGTCAAAATACCCATTTTCAGACATAGTAGATATTTCCTTGAAGTAAGCACATAACACAAACAGGTGAAGTGTTCAGACTCGATTCTGTAATCTGGGAATATCACGCCGTTCATTGTACAATAAGTATTGTTGAAGGTTCTGATTGTAAGAATGGCCCTGGAAGATGGCACGATGGAGGAAATAAAACCTTTGTCTCCGACTGTAGGAAGCATTGCACCTAACCGCTCTGTAACAAACAATACAATACATAATTGTTGCTGTAACATTTGTAAACAGAGAAACAACAGGAACAGGAGACTCAAGCAGAATGTTCAAACTGGTGTTACACCATTTTTGGCATAACTTAGGAATACCTAAAAAACCCAGACAAATACAAAAGTAAACAAACGAAAAAAAACCTCTTGTATGTTGTTTAACGTTTTGTTAATTCAGATATTCTCGGATTCATATGTAGACCTACGTTTCTACTATTTACATCACTTAACATACAATGCTTAGGGCATGTATGGATAGACACATAAACTGATAGACGGAGGTCGTAACTGGAGACTTAGCAGATAGCGTTGTCGGGCACGGTGTCGTAGTAGATGGCGTTTTACTGTACGCCGACGTCAGCTCATAATCTCAGTCTCTGGGTTGGCTGAACCAGAATCCGTTAATTACCAGCTGTCGTGATACATGTATTGCGTTGTGAGAGAAACGTTATAAACAAACATTGCATGCCACGTCATCACAGGAGCAGTCGTGAAGAAGCCGCAAGTCCTAGTGATTGCGCACTTGCTTTCATGTTATTTGTTTTATTCCTTTAATTGTTGGTACATAAAGTTTAAAAGATATAACTTCAAATATGTTGGCAATATTTCCTCTAAATAATGTGCATTCGTACACGAATGATCCATAAATCATTAGCTGTGTGAACACCTAATTGTGTAAAATATATGAAAGTTCATCCTGGTGATATCTAAGGACTGGCAAAACTAAACAGTCATTTCAAATGTGTTCTCATCAGCCCCTGTCGATTCCATGGAATGCTGGAACGTGAAAGAAGTTCTATTTCGATTCGGCTTTGAATAGGCCATTGGAAGTGTGGGCGTATTCCTTGGTTAGAACGAATTTTATCTCTACTAATACATACAAATAATAGCAGACATTGTTTTCATTTATACACGTTGACGGTGAATTTATGTGATTCGGGATAAAAGCAAACTGGTTGTTTACAACAATCAGCTTCACATCGTTTCCATCGCCATAGAAAGTTATGACTATTTATTATCAAAGTCTTTGTTCAGATACCTTTGAAAACACATGCCGACGCCAATGGTATTTTTATTTATGGTCAAGAAACATATTTAACGCTAGTTCGACCCTTAAATCAGGCGACATTTCATGTTTCATTTAACTCGATATATTATGTCGGCGAGGACGAGGGGGCACGTGCTCCAAGTATAAAATACCGATTTCGTTCCGGGAAATTTCATGACCTGCAAGAAAGAACTATTTCAAGTTTTCCGAAATGAAATGATCAGACTTTACTCAACAAGAAATGTTTACGGCCCCAGGAACCTTTTGACCATCGCACGCGTTCAGAAAGCATGGCTTCGACGAGAGATCTTGGATGCGTTTGGTCGAGCGCTCATGCGTCCCTAACCCTATAATTTTGCACAAAGGTTGTAAAGAACGACGAGTACTTGGGTCGTTGCTAATCGCTGGATTTGTATTTCTGCTTACGTAACCTCTAAGCCATGACGAAACTGAATGCTCGCCTCATTGGTGCTTTTGATGAAGGCGACGCTTCGTTGTAATTATGACGTTTTGAGCGTTCCTGAGTAAGAGACAATTGATTATGCCAGAAATAGATCATCAATATGGGTTTCTGCTGAAGCAAACGTCGACAGTTCCACGTTCATAGTACAAATTATTCCTGACTTTGTAGTTGGTGTCCAAGAATACCGTTGCCTCAATCGCGCCAAATTAATTATTAATACTTTAATGGAACTTTGTACGTTAGATGAACTTTTACCGAATTCGTTTGAGGTATTGTTTATCAATGAAACATGCTTTAAAGGAAATACATGAATCAAGTTCTGTTAAAATTATTCTTACTTCAATTCATTACAACCTAGTGGCATGATTACTAATTACCATTTCTAAAATCTTTAATTAATAAAGTTGCCCTGTTGAAATTCTCCGCGGACTCGTTAGACGAAGTTCTTTTATAATCAAAAGTTTTTTAATGTCATAAAGTGAGAAATGTTACACTTTCAGTATCACTGATTAATTCTGCTACCTCCCAGTTTTCAGTAAGTGTGTAGCGAACGATAGCGAGCTAAATGATAAGGCTATCTTTTATGGGCAATAACTGACAGCATCGTTTAACTCTCCGTGGCTACCTTATCTCTCAATACAGACAGAAGAATATAAAATATATGATTCAATTACCATCAAATCAAGAAGCGATGGTTTTTCCCACCGCTATTCAACGACAGTATAAAATCAATGTACATGAAAATGCGTTTCTAAGCCAAGACTGCAGGGTAGTCTGATCGAGCTTGATAAGGTCGTTTTCGATTTGGGGATTAGTTACGCCTCCGGCTTTCTTCACCTATCAATCATTTCTTCCGACCTTCTGATTGGCTGATGATATCAATGGGTTCTGTCTTACGGCTCAGTGATCGCCTTGCCTCTTTGAAGGCGGGGCGTTTATAATCATAAGCTTCGCATTCGCTGTGCATCCATTCTCTCTCAACCTAATGATAGTACACAATTTGAAGGCGTTCCATCTATTCAGCAGAGAATATGGCAGCAACTGTCATTGGGGTAAGTTCATGTTGCACATTGGAGAGATATTAATACTTTATTCTTTTCCCGTATCCGCTCCGCGCTCACTTTTGTACCATATATCTGAGTGCACGAGCCTAAGCGGTTATTATGAAAATCGAAGCGATTGCAAGAGGCGTGTCGGGGACTACATGCGGAATAAGGACACGAAACAATTCACACTGACTCCGAAGGGGTGATTTTGAGTGTGAACTGGCATATGGATGTCTGATCGAGAGACACTGACTCTAAGAAAGGAATATATCATCTGGGACATAAGTACGTGACATCCATGCTACAGTATTCTCCACCTGTAAGTAATCTTGTGTTGTCACGCTGTCACGCTGTCACGCACTCTGTGTCACACTTCCCTACCTGTCGATACCACTGTGACATTGGGCTCTTTCACGATTTTTTATTTCGAAATTACCGGTTGTATTGGGACCAGGCAGTTTAATGCATGACGTCAGTCATCTCAAGTAGTATTCTCCGACATCTTTAATTTGGTTCATTGCGAGTTTATGAATGTTGTGTTGTCAGAAGGTTGGATCGAAACGTTTGAAATATGACGCCGTGGCCACGATACACAATTATTCTAACGCCGTTTCCTTTCATGATTCAACAAATATGACTAATTATGAGTAATTTTGAAATTAACATTTTATGGAGAAAAAGGCAAAAATCCTAAAGGTATGGTCGATATTGACGGGAAATCATCATCCCACTTAATTGTATATTGCGAACTAATGCTTTATGTTGTTTTTTTTCTAAGATGAGATATTCAGATCATTGCAAAATATGTTTGTTGGGTCTGTTCAGACAAATGATTTCTGACTACTTGTCAACGTGTATGTTTCCACAGATGAACCGCGAATGTTTAATCGTTTATCCAACACCCAACGACATCCGCCATATTACATGTGGAGTGCAGTAAGTGTAAGATGAACCGTCAAAGATTATATTACTAGTATATCTCATCCGAATCAATGCCCAAACTGTCAATCAGAACAGTATATGTGCATATATTTCAAGAATGTTAGTTATGAAAAACACATTATGATCTATAAACAATGCATTAAAACGAGGCGCCAAATTTGACAAGAATCGGCGAGAAGTGTGCTGGTTGTCCATTGCAACCGAAGCGTTGGTGTTGATGTGTTTAGACAAGGCGGCCGATGTGCTCAGTAGCGGCGTTGAGATATTTCTATCATCGTGCTGATAAGTGAAATAGACTACTGACATCTAGCATGCATGCTCGTCAATAGTCAAGCTGTAGTAATTCGTAACTGTAACACGCGCGTTGCGTGTTGCTAGGTGCAGCAATGATAGCATGTCGTGTTAATGTATCAAGATATGGGGTCGTGTTTATTTCACATTCGTTGCCGGCTTTTCACGTTTATATTGATAAGAAACCACACTTGCAAGATAAGATTCATCACAATGAGAATGAAAAGTCACGTTTTCCTGCTTATTATTTCGTTTACGTTGGCATCTTTTTGAATGATTTAAAATGAATAAATGTTCTATATTCATCAGAGAAAACACACTGAATTCGGAGCACATTCTGATATTGCTATAAACATTTAAATTCAAATCATTTTTGTCACCTAAATTAAAGCATTGACAACAAAGATTTCAAAACCAGTCATGTTCTTAAAACTTCTAAGTACAAAATCTGATTATTTTGCCAGAGCCCAATGAGTTCTTATTAATAACATTACTTCACATGACGTACATATTTTATTTATAACAACATTTGAAATATACATTTTATGCAAAATGACAATAAATTTATTCTGTGAAATTGTATAATTATAATTGTCATGGATCTGTTTCTTATTACGGTCTGCAGATTGTCATTTTCTTATGATTGGCCATGGAATATCTTTGTATACACGGTCCAGACCAGTTGTCAATTATGTATGTATACCCATAAATCAATCACAATAAATTCATATGCCACAATAAATGCATATGTGTTTAAACTAAGCGGATGTTTTATGAAACCGATAGGGTAGAACCGCCATGTACATTAAGCAGTATAAACCGAGTGTTGTGTGACCCAGTTCACCTGTAATTGCCCATCTTGCTTATAGCTATAAATCTCGACATAGTTCTGTGTAAATATACATTCATATAGCAGGTATTTAGCTACAGTCGACTGAGATTAATATATTTCATATGCATATAGCGGAACACCGGTTTCAAACACAGTGAGTCGGGCTGTAGGCTGGAGGTGGAAGGCAACATAGGTCTCACCTGGAAGGTCTAGTAGTTCTTAATTCACAATATTTGGAAATATATCACGATATGGATGACACCAAGGATAAGGATCCGGATAAGGAAAGTGTAAGTGATATTTGGAGTCCGATTAGTGTGTATATTCTCGAGTGTGGACATGTGGATTTCGCTTTACCTCTAACGACAAACATATGTACCGAAGTGACCCGAAAGAAGTATGACATCACTGTTGTCAATGAAATTGTATCGACAATAGGGAATATACTCTACATTGAAAATATAGGTTTTCAATTAAGAGAACGTTTTACTTTCGATGCTACCATTCACACATCGTTGAGCCGTGTTCTTGCCAACAAAAACCGTGTTAGGATTTAAATGTTTACACATGGAACGTTTCAAATACCTCCAAATATGGAACTGAAGGCTATGGGCGACAACTTGTCTTCTAGGTAAATACTGTTTTCAAAACTATTTTGAAATACAGATACTTGCTTTGAATTTAAGTATTCAATGCCAAACACTAGTACTCGTTTCTTATTTTGAGTGGTGAATCCTACTTAAAAAATCTCCTTTACGTTTGAAAGAAATGAAAACCCAAACAGTTTATACAATGATGTTGTTGAATATATCTTCGACTGTTAAAGTGTGATCTTTGAGCTCGTTCAAGGTGTAGCAGTGTGCACCATAGACCAAGTTTTAAGAACGGTGTTTACTTAAGGTAGGGGAATGAAATTAAGGACTTAAAAAGGTTTTAAAATTTCGGATGATAGTTACTTCCTGAGCGATCTTCCCCTGTCGCTGTTATCGTTAAAACACGCACAGACTGTGTAACACTATCGGACTGCTAGCTACCAGTCCATCTACCTCCATTGTTGATTTCGCCATTATCAGTTCGCTTAATTAGCTTAGGAGAATTCGGAAGTTATATATCAAGTGCCCCCCTTTCTTTAAGATTTTAGTGCTCAGAAACATTAACAAGATCAAGAGTATTGTTTACATTTTCAAAGTGTTATTATTCAAAGTTATTGGCATAAAAATAAATTTTCTAACATTTATCTTATACTTTCAAATGCTGGGATGTTATTTTGATCCACATTTCATGTAGACATAGTTTGCTACCATTGGACGCTTTAATAGCAGTTTAATTTCCAGTTTAAAGCTTTAATAATTATTAATATTAATAGTTGAGCAATTTCAACATTATTTCAAAGATAACAAATGATATAAATTAACCATGAGCTGTTAACAAGAATGGTTGACTTTTGAAATCAGAAATTTCAATTTCATGTCGATTTCATTATTGTCAACATATGGTATATTGGAGTGAAACACATTGCTGTCACTACTGTCACAGTGGTTGCTAACATATTGCACTTGGCCTTCATATCGACAGTACATGTTGTTATGCATTATGGGACATGAATACAAACATTGTCATGTTCTGGACTTTGTATAAAAGTCATTTCCAGATTAATCATTATGAGAATACGGCATACAATCGTGCACCGCAGACTTACTGTTCTGCAATTATAGGTACGCAAAGAGCTTTGGGAATGAGTTCACGTGTATGATGTGAAAATTTCAATTTGTAAAACAATATTGTACTTGAACATATGAATAATTCAGTTAATTTGGTAATTTGTGTTCACAATTGTTGAAAATCAACAGTTTGATTTGATTTGAATATGAGGCCATTTAGGTATTATTTTAAAATAATCCAAAATGTGTACATGTAAATATAGTAAATACAAGTAACTGCTACCCGACATGCTTTCTATTTTCAACATATGTGTGACGAAGACACACTGGATGTTTATGAAGTTTTTTAGAAATGTAGTGTTGTAGAAACATACGTCAGGATGATTTGTACTGACAGAGTAAGTCTTATTTTAAAGATTCAGAATGTCAGTCCCCTGGCATAGATAAATGAGTTAATATATGAATAAATCCACCGAAACGTGCGAAACTCTTTCACATTTTGAAAATGAGTTTATGATCTTGGAAAGGGTTCCAGCAAACTGTATTGACATGTAGGTCTCTCGAACGTATTCAGGTGTTTTTTCTTTTATAAAACTGTTTTCTTGTGACAATACCCCAAGAGCCTTCAAAGTAATTAATTTACAGTCGTCCGCAACTTGATAGTTTAGACACCGATATCGATTAGGGGGCCATTTTTCTACCACGCCACATAGTCTAGCCTGTCTTAATCATTCGAACTGATTGAAAAACACATCGTACATTTAAACCGCCCACAGTGACGCCTAAGTATTAATTTTCGTTTCGAAGACAATCGAATAATATCTCCATGAAATTCTCCCCAAGGGGGTATCCAAATAACGGTCAAATTCTGAAAACTCCTCCCACCCGAAATCCAACGAAATTAAAATAATTTTCGATTCAAATACCACTTAAATGAACCTTTAACACCGCTGTTAATAAGATAACTGTATAGGATCATTTAAACTAATTCTAAGTCACCGTAGCATGGCATCAAAGCCAAACAGATCATCCCCCGGTCCTTCACGGCGTTGTTTTGTTTATTCAAGATCGTCTAAGATAAGTTCTAAGTCAGGGGAGGATTCTTGGGGTCGGTGCCAATGCGTGCCGTTATCAGTGGGAGTGATAGTCTTGATAGCGTAACAAAACGCGCATCCGTGTTATTCAACGTGTCCAGACAATTGAGATAGTTTTATACAGGAAAGAATTTTCTCACCGTCGATTGGTAAGAGAGGTCAGTTTGGCGTCACCGACCACTGTCAAGTGTCCCCTCGGGCCACTTTGACTTCACTACAGTTGTTGCCGCTAACACTTAATTCTTCCCTTAATTAAGTGAATGTAACACGTAGTGTAGATGAAATAAATTCCAAAATATCTCTGCACTAATATAATTATATTTGTTTTAAATTTAGGTGGTGGAATGATGCTGAAACCACGCATGAATGTAATGGAAAAAGCATGTACATTTTTTAAAAGTAAACTCAGAAACCACATTCGCATTCGAACAGTGTGTGCGTGTTTACCAAACAAGGTAACACATAAGAGCATTCTTTTGCTAAGTAAAGCAGAACGTTGTTCGATGAGAACATTTATTGCAGGTATTAGATATTTCTTAGGACAATGATAATTGTTTGTAGTAGTTTTTATGTACATATTGAGATATTGAGAGATATTTACCTGTAGAAGGCATTGAGCGGAGCGAAGGTTCATGTAATAGATGACACCGACAATTATGGCTCTTATCAAACATGACCTGATTTCTCTACAGTGATTATTTTCAAGGTAATGAAACTGGTATAATTTCCCATTTAACCAGCTCGGCAAAATTTAAAAGGCAATAGAGAGAATACACACACACACAATACCAACGCAAAATAATTGACTAACACATCGTTAACTGAAACGTTTGTTGGCTGAAAAAGACCTCTAAAGCTTGTAACGTCTCATAACTGTAATATATTTGTTCTATAATGTTCAGTTTGAACAAATGCAGGTGAATACTTTTCGACATAGTGTTTTAGTGAAGGCAACACTGATGATACAGTATTGTATTACGAAACCCAAATATACGGTACAAAGACAGGTTTACTTCAACAATCGCATTTTGATGATTTAAATGCATCGCTGATTATATGAACTTAAACACCGATATTGTCATCCATAAAACTGAAGGATAAACTGTTGCTGAAATCCAAAACATTTCCATCGCGAGGTCTTGACAATTCCCATCCTTAACACCATCCCACCCGGTCAAACATAGCCCACCCTTACTATACCCGTCCCACCCAACTAATCCGAATGTAACCATTTTTCTTGGGTTCACACGATCGTTGCCGTATAAATGTGTCTCCTATCAGATTTGCTGATAAGTGGGAGGGTTGGGGATAGACAGGCCCAACTCCCGTGGGAGTCAGGTCCTATACCTGTAGCTGAGATGGAGCTTGTAGGGTATGATTGATATATACCTGTACAAACTTTTTCCTTCTTCTCAAGGTGATAGTGTGTCTTGAAAACAGATAAGGTGTCTTCCCATGTGTAACTGCGCCACGACTATGCGCTTACTAAGGCCTTGAAGGCGTGTAATTTTAACGAAATACTTAATATACATATCTGAAACAAGACCAAGAAAGTAAATCTTATTTATCTGGGAAGTTTAATGGCAAAAGAAACAACTCATTTTTCGTCCAAAATCTTTACATTAAATTATGGACACAGTTTCGCTTTCCATTATTTCATCAAATCTCGAGACGTCTCGCGTGATCTTGACCCCTCTAAGGGCCACTTGATCCCATTGAACACAACTCTTCAGCCACTTCTCGCGATTGCTCGTAAATTATCGCGCCGCCTCTCGTGATTTGCGCGGTCAGGTTGCGATTACGACACGCCGAAATCTCGCGAGAAACTAAATTACCCAACAGAGCCCAAGAAGCACTTCTTCACATGACGATGAACGGCGAGCGTCATGCGAATATCCGTGCCATGGGCTGCGCGATGATGATCAAGTATCTAATTTTCAATTTAAACAAATTAGACTACAATGGACATTCAAAGTTTGCCCAAGACTAAAATTCGGATTTTTCGGCTATTGTGTCCAAAGAATTGCAGAACAACCTATCTGAATAAATAGGTTTGAGATGTCTACCGCAAAATACGACACTTTATTGATGGCGTGGCATATATTCTTCTGATATGAACATTAAAGAGCATAAATATGAAATATGATGATGATGAACTTGTATCATCATAACCTCTGATGATACTGGATGAAATGACAAATAGGAGCATAATGTATGAACGTGGTGCTACGGGATTTTGCTTTAAAGTATATGCCATTATTTCTAGTAATAAAATTGATTTTGGCCTCTTACAGTATTTCATGATGTTTAAAATGTACCAGTTAAGTATTAGAGTTTTCATTGCTGGCGTGTTAACACATTTTTCATTAATCCCTCATCAACGACTCCTCAATTGTGTGGATTCCTTGAAAAGCCCAACCGGTCAATTTCATGGCATTTACGGTTTTGTTCGTTTCGTATCCTTTCCCAAATCCCTATTTTGTATAGTCAGCTCCTCCTCCTGTCCTCCCCCTGTCCTCCATTCAACCCTTAAACGTTCCCATCTCAATATTCATTCCAAATCCCCACCCGATTGGAACCCTTCTCAAATCACCCTTATATCCCCCGCCGCCCCCATGCAAGTATTAATCTAATACTGTCCCTTTCCACCATGGAACCTCACATTGCTAACACTCCCCTTAACCACCCCTAAACCTCATCCTTTCCACCCCCAAACCTCCCTCAAGGTTCCTAAAAGCTTAATATCCCATTTGTCATACGATATTTGTCATTCCATGTCAAATTCCCAAACACCCCACTTCCACCCTGAACACTGAACACCAGTCGACACTAAACCTCTCTCAAACCTGTTAAATGTTAGTCATCCATTTATCACGTGTATTTCTTCAAATACAAAATTTGATAAGCCGAACCTATCCATCCCAAGATTCTTCTGAACGACGTCGTGGGATTCAACGAGATGACTCCAAAATCATTAAATAATGCTCACTATTTCTAAACACATTTTTTCCCTTTCATTTCAACCGCCTTCGTATTTCCAAATCATCCACATTCAGCTAAAAAATGCATAACATTAGTGAGCTATCAACCAAATTGTCCGTCTTTTAAGACATTATTTGTTTAATTCCCGTCTCGCCTCGTTTTCGTTTTTCCAATGACGTAACAGACCTCCGGAAGGTGCAAAGAAAACAACCAGCCCACGTAACCTATGAATTCTGCACGCCTTGTCGCGTGTCTCCGACTGTCTCAATGGTCTTAGATCGACACCAGCAGCCTGGCCTTGCCGGCTTGACGCCAGGTTTGTTGAACATTCGAAAGGAAGCTATTCCAAAAGGAATTTGAGAAGAATTTAAATGGATGGGGAAATATTTGAAATTAACGACACGCTTTTAAATTAAGTTTGGTTAACCTGTTTTAGAGGATGTCAATCTGCTAACTTTAGAGTTTTAAAACCAGAATTATTTTCAATATGATTTACGCTTGGCTCCAAACCTAATTTGAATGTCATTTACTTTTGCAACAAAAAAACCCGAACATATATGCCGGACGAAGTCAACTGTGATATTCGAAAAAAACCGTAATTTTCTCAGACTCAAATTAAATCATTTTCTAAACGAAAATACATAACTTTAAAACATGTCTTCAATTTTCACCCCTTTACTGAAACATTAAGTATGTGTAATTCTTTTCAGCGCTTTAATTCTAATAATTGCCTCTTTAGAATTACATATGTATTTCTTCAAAGTGTTTAACATCTTACTTCAATTGTAAAGTGAGCGTCGTGTGAGTAACTTACTGTCGTGGAGGATGTTGGCAGGATGTTCCTCTTTGGGGGACCAAGGGATGGTCATAAAGTAATAATCGGTGTTTCAGATCTTAAAAGGGAGGGCCCCAACAATTTCTCTTCATTTGGCTTCCCAGTAGGGTAGAAGAACTGAAACTTTAACCCCGAAAACTACATGAAGGTGCTTTGGTGATATGTAGGAAAATAAACACAATTTGAAACCAAATCTTGATTTAGGACAGACGCGTGTTTGTTTCTCGGTGTAAATGAGGGGAGATGCATTTAGTTTTCCATTTTGTCTTTCGCTGCACAACATACTGCTTTTAAACAAACTGAAGTACATTAGTCCAATATAAATGATTATCACAAGTATCATGTGGGTTTTAAAGGCTTGAAGAATGTAATCAGATTTGTTGATACAAGATGAGATCAATTAAATGTATAAATAAACACAACAAATAAATGTTATTTATTTTTTTTACAAAGTAGTAATTTAAATCTTTTTATCTGTTTATTACGTAAATCTGTCGGTGCAAACCCAGAATTATTGCCTTCCTTTAATGTGACTATAAAATAGTTCAACGATCAAATACACAACTCAGTTTCAAGTAGTTAACGAGCGACACAAACTTAATGTCTTTACATATCTGGAAATTATGATCAAACGTGTAATAATAAGTTCCATTAGCACAGTGTCAGAAGTTTAAGTAAGTTGCGGTAAGTTTAAATTTGCATTTATTTGAAATGCAAAGTGGAATATTTTGCTCAGTCAAAGCTGCCATGCGAGGCGGTGACCCGATGTAGATTCTTTCTCACGATGTCGCTCGAGCTGTGTGAATGAAATTGGGAATAAAACTAGCCCGGCACATGGGTCCTATTACGGTAATTTGGCCTCCCTTGGAGAAAGAAACTCTTAGAAACGATGGAGGGACTTCACATCGAGAAATGGCAAGTTTCTTCACATATCACGGTTTGGGTGAAAACTTCAAAGGTGACGCTCTGCGGGGTTTTTGTAAACTGAAATTGTTTTCGTAGTTTGTTGTATATCCAGCATATATATCATTCTGTAGACGTCATAACAATGACATGTTAGTTTTGGGGGTACTGTGACACAGATTGAGAAATAATGAGAGGGTCGCTTTCCGCAATATTTCATGCCACTACCCAAAGTAGGAAGTGAGATCGGAGTAAGCTTGATGAAAAGTGACAGCAATGTTCATGCTAGCAGCGTTTATCACTGAAACAATCTTATGAAAGCCACTTACGACGAATGGCTGGTTGTAACGAATGGTTGGTTATGGCGAACAGTATGTTATGACAAACAGTTTGTTGTAAATAGAAATTACAAAACCCATAACAAATCTCTGCTAAAGGCAGAGTAAACTGTACAATTCTGTCCAAATCATGAACATTCAATATATGTCCCATTGCTTGTAGCTGATCTTACCTGCCCAGTGACAATGTGTGAACTTGTTAAAGAACGCCTTCTATGGGTCATGTCGATGCCCACACCGTGTAAAACGTATGTATCACGTTCGTGTATATATGATTATAGTTTAATTTCAAACCTAAATACCACCAAACATATAGTGATATTCGATTGGTGTACATATTTGCGATGGAAGACGCAACACGCCTTTTCATCATCCCGCTTTAATATTTGTTCTGTTTAATATTGGAAAACATGCACGTTTGTCATTATAAACACATATAGTCGTAAGGAATGTACATTCCTTCATCTGACAGTTTAAAGCAATGAATCGTGAAACAACTAAACATTGCTTGGCAATTATCTCTGATTTGCACAATTAAGCTTTGAAATCCAGTCGAACAAAAAAATTACAAACCCTTACAAAAGTAATTAGTGCTAAATGCATATTCGCGTTCGAAATTTAATAATCAGGCATATATATAATAAACGTATTTGTATATTTTTATTCAGCCTTTAAATTCATGTTGCCGCTTTTAGCATTCTGTATGAGTAATGTGTACTTGTATGTTTCGTATATATCGTAAAGTCAGCAAACTGTTCGCGACGATTTATTAACTTCTGCCAAACAGGAGTTTAAGGTAGGGTTAACTCCTTTTTGAACATCACTGCACTGATATCACTGGGTTTAAATCAATCTGAGTACGATAGTGGTATTATTGACAATACAGAAACGAGGTACCCATCTGTACTTCATCCCAGTGCGCCTGACTTCCATCGTAATAGATATGGCGTTGAACAGAACCAAAAGCCCCACCTTTGATTCAGCCCTTTACCCTTTAGAAGACCTGTGTGGGTTAAGAAATTAATGAAAATCTATCAAAACTGAAACTTCAAAGAGATCCCCCGTTTACCTCAGCGCTGTTCGTGTTACCACAACAGCTTTGCCAACGTTGCATGTTTACACATCATGGACATCAAATAGCCGAGTTGATCTTTTCCTATATTCACCGTATTATCGTCCAGGTCCAAGCTTTCATTAAACATATTCTATGTGCTATTGCTATCTATCTGTCCCGGAACACCCAATCTTGAGCGGCCTCGTTAACAGTTTTCTTTGCTTTGCTAAACGCCCGTGTTGGTTGCAAGACAAAGGGGTTGAGTTGGTGGCTAATCCGGCCGAAGACGTATCCCTCACGAACGATACCCCAGCCGTCGTCCAAGAGACGGGACCACGGTGAATGTGGAAAGGGATCTCGGTACGCTGGGCCATTAAGTGCTGGGAGTAGAGCTGAACAAATTTGATTGAGTCAATGCGTGGCAGTTAATATTTTGAGCCTGTAGTGAGCTTCTGTGGAAGACACGTAGCAATACAATGGTTAGTCTTTGTAGGGCCCTATGCCAGAGTATAGTATTAAAGGACCGGTCTTTATACAAGTAAACACGGTTCTGCTCTCGCTGTATCTTGTCACTAGTCGCAATTTTCCATGGCCGGATTAGTTTATTAAGTAATTGAATATTAAACATTTAATGCACCGACTGACTCGAAGCAGATAAAAGGTAGACCTTTGTTGTGGGGTTTTCGCTATTTCCCAATCTGGTGATGAATAGGGTCACCTACCCGTATCCAAACTTCTGTATGGCTTGTTTGTGAGTGTATATGCTTCATTTCATCGAGAATGATACTCACTCAAACCAGGTGTCAAAGTTGACTAATGGTTTAATATAATTTGAGATCAAAACAGGACGACAAGAGTTTTATTAGGCACATCTGTCATCAGTATCCGTATTCATACGTCAGGCTAAGGGTATCCGAAGAACTACTCCATACTTCAGACACTCGTCAATGGGTGCGCCAGAAACTAATGAATATGTCATAGAAATTTAGTATTAATATTTTCAGAACAAAGTCCCCTCGTACAGGATATAATTCGATTAACTTCAAATGTCAAGTTATTCTTCGAAGTGTCACGAATCCCCGGATCGAAATTACCAAATACTATCACATTCAAACAGTGAAGGGATGAATATTAACATGACTTTCCTTCGTGGTCTGTGAGGTCTGAGGTAGATTACTGGATACGCTTGAGAAAAGGTCTATGGTGAGACGGCAAGCGTACACTCTCTGGCGTGTCCCCTCCTCTTCGTATAGTTGTTTAATGCACATAAATAATGAATGCACTCGGTCAATGGATTCAAGAAGGCCTCATGTTAGATGTCGGGCAAATAGAAGCACTTTGTAGATGAAATAATAGTCATGGCGTAGACGAGCCCTTGATTGGTTGGATTAAGTCTCTCGACTGGAACAGACATTGGGGATATGAAACGTAGCAGAAGAAATGACCTTTCAGAGGGGGCATATTCTATTTGTATACAAACTTTCGTTTCCTCATTTTGAGATATGATCATGAACTCTGTGGCAAAGAATGACTCGTAACACAAGATACAAACGGATGGTCGTCATTGTCTGCCCTAGTTTCTTTTTTGCGAGGGTTTTTAACTAGAATCTACAACATAAATAGTTTAACACTACCGATGCTTATATACTCATGGAAACTAATAAGGGAACATATGAAAGTATTCCTTTATTTTCCCCAGAATTTCATTCAAACTGCAACACATACCTAGTGAAAAAGCCTCGTACTTTCACGTGTTCCTTTATTTGTTCCTTATTTGAATTTCGATATTTTAAGGGATCACATGAAATTCTGATGTCCTGACTGTACTCATACTTTACTCATTTATAGGAATGTCAGACAAACGCGTCATGGTTATAACAATTCTCAGGCATTTAACACAGTATGTTCTCACACCGACACTTTGTTTGTGGTAGAGTAAGCAAGCGTATAATAGTTACGATATTTATTTAATTCATTTTAATTCAAAATGATGTTGATCTGCCTGATTCAAATGTTCCCATATCTTTCTGAACCCCATCCTCCCTTGCCGTTGCAACGCGACGGGACCGGCGACCCCTAGGGCACATAGTGTTATATGTGCTCAAATACATACATCGTATTATCCCGCTCACGTGGCCCTTAGTGGATCTGTGAGTTTGGGAGGGGGGAAGAAGGGCACCCGCTGTTCGCGGCAAGCAAACCATTAAACACCGATGGATCTTTATAGCGGGTTTAGTGTGTTGAGCGTGAATACTCGGGACCTCCAGCTTATCGCAATAGTTTGACGAAGCCCAGTTGGTGAATACTTTAAGAGGACACATCGAGCTTGTCACGTGACGTATTTAAGGAAAGGCAGCTTAGAGAACCTTTGATGAGCCCGCGGCTGTAACAGCCATTCAACCATCTTTGCCCCCAGTGCTCAAAGAAAACCTTTTAATATCGTCTTTTGATTTGTTCTGACATGTTTCCATATTGTCATGGTCAAGGTGGCTGGTGGCCACGCGCTCAGACCAATGGTCATACACAATGGTCATCCGTGACGCTTCCATACCCAAACTCTGTGCACTCTAGCATTGTTCCTCTTCATCACTTATTTATCACATCGTCAACTTTGGTGTTATTCTTGCTCAGTCACAGACCTCACAACCACAACACCGGTCCATTATGGTCCTGCTAGTCTACCATATGCTCCTTGCCACTTATTGAACCAACAACAATCTATGGAATCCTTTAAGGGCCACCTCTCCTCCAGCACATGGCTCGGAAGCAAGTTGACAGATTTAAAACGCTTTGAAATTTGAGAGTAAGATAGGCCGAAATTGTGGCTCATTGTAACAAAGCACCTGGGTACATGTGGTGAAGTTTTCTCAGCATTTATAACAAAAGAGACACTTTTAAAGGCGGAATTCGGTTAGCTTTTAATATTTCAAGTAGTGTTGATTTGCAGATCAATAGTAGGCACTGCGTGCTAATGAATACCTCCGATAGAGGAGTACATTTGCTTATTCAATTAGTATGCGTGTTCTCGGAGAACTTCAACATTATAAACACTTGTAATGAACAATAGGCAATGATGTACGCCCCCAACCTTTGGTAGCATACAGAACATGGTGAGGTCGAAGCATTAAGGCTCCTTGACAATAAGGAACCCTTGCTTTTATTTGATAATAAGGACCAATAGCAGGCTGATACGATCTTGTGTTTCTTAGCATAAACATTGTTGAGGGGATAGGTACAACGGGTTTGGACACTGGTAGTTAGTATGGAAGACATTGTTCAAAGCGATGTGGATATCGATAGGTGTGTTCATGTTGGAATAAAAGACATTTAATGTAACCTTGTATTGCGATTCTCTGCAGTAAAACCTCGATACTCCAGACCTCGGATATTCGGACACCCCGCACTCTGGACAGCGACAATGGAATCACTAAACAATTGAATATTTTGCTAAAAACTCCGTCGAATCCAACTCGTCGCTCAATCATTCAGTTTGAAACACAAGTTTGGGGGTTGATGGGATGGATGGTTTAGGCTGATGTACGGAAGGGGGAAGTGTGTATGGTTTCAAGACGATATGGTCACCGTCTTTTTCTGTTCCTGGTATAGTATCATGTCTTCACAGGTCTCTGTTAATCTGAGGAACTGAACCATTCTTGTACACCTTTCTGTTCGTTCATTCTTTCAGAATTTTAAGTTGTGCTTCAGTTACTTATCGTTTTATCTGTCATGCTTTGGCTGTATTGGGGAAATATCACACTGGTTGTCTTATGAAGCATCTGCTTAAAAAGATATTTTCAACAACGTTTTAATATTATCAGTGATTATTTTCACTAAGAACGTCGTGACAGGCTCCCACTGTTTATTATTTGTTTTGATTCTAAACTCAACCTAGCATTAATATTTGAAAGCAACAAATATAGATTAAACAGATCTATTGACTTTTCGCTGTCGTCGTTGTTTCAGAAATAAGGAAATGTGTCGATCTTCATTCCTTAGAGCGTAGTAAGAACAATTACCTAAACAAATGGGAGTCATTGACATTCAATATTCTTCAAGAAGAAGAATGCCAAGAACAGACATCTTACGACACGTCTGAATTAATTCCATGGATATTTCATGAACTTGGCTCTTAGAGAATTGTGATTCCGACACCAAATAAGTCGTGGGACCGTTTTCATGAAATATTCATCAGCTGTAGGCAAAACACTTCCTGAATAGTTGAACTTGTTTCAGAACAGGGTTGGGGTTTCAATAAAGGGATATGATTTTCGCTAATAGCTTCGCAAATGTTTAAGGATGAACATTCATATTTTATGGATTTGCTTAATTGTTTTCGGATTGAAGCGTTATGATTAGTAATTGGTAATAATCTGGTTTTTTTTTCAGAATTCCATACATAGAATGCTAGCTGTTGAGTATATTTCGAAATCGGATATTATGCAAGACATGTGTCTGGATGGAATATAGAACTTTGAGCAATCCAGACGCAATTATTTCTACTTTATAGCACAAGTCTATATCACTCAATCACCTGGGATAAATGTAAACTAATACCTTTAGTTTGGTAATCAGTTATCATATTCTTAATATTTTGTTTACACGTATCGAGGATCCTGATATATTATTAAGAGTGCAGTTCATATAACTAATATATGTCATATCAGTAGTACTAAACCAGACAAACGCTTTAAAATATTTTATGTTTTAGTGTAAAATTAATCCTCTGTGTTCAAACACCAGATTAGATGATCAAAGCTTTCAACTCAACGCAAACTGTCGATTCATTGAAACACAAACAGGCGTGACAGAGGTTAGAAGATCAGATAGAATATGCCAAGATTAGAGTTTACGTATTGTGTTCAATTTTCAAAGAAATGCATGACTTAGCAAAATACACCAACTTATCGAAACATGTTTGTAAACCCTGAGTAATCCAATCGGCTATGTTTTTTCACCAAAGAATAGTACAATTGATCTTTCACGAAAGACAGGAAAAAGTATCATCCTACAGCCTAAGTCCTTTTTCTTAGCCTTGGGGAAACCTAACTTAATCCGGGTAATAAAAATGTACCGGTAATTTTTTAAAAAATATACTCCGATTTTTGTCACCTTAGGCGCGCCCAGGTAACGCAAAGCCTCGCTCTATCATTGTTAGTTTTAAGACAGTCGGCGTTTCCCTTTGATGTGTTCTCCAACCGCTCCGTTGTGAAATCATTCTGCGTGGCTGCGTTCCCCCCTTCCCACGGTAGGACGAATCGGGCCTTAACGAAGTGAGGAAAGGGGGGTTAAATTTGCCGGAAAAAATACCCAGTCTGTTTCATTGTCACCCGATCGTTGATTCCCTTGATGCCGGATTAGATGGCTACTGTTTTATCTTACGGCGGTTGTGTTGTAAGGGTAGGTGCTCACGACTCGTACTATTAAAGCAACTAGCTGCTGTGGAGAATCATTGACGATGAGTTCATGGTTGCTACAGGACGTTGATCGTTTCTTCTCGCGCGTTATCCTCTCAGCGGGGGCCCATTGCAAGTATGATGTTTGTTTACACTATTTGTATGATATACCTCATCAGTCTCATGCATGCCATGTTTACATACTCAGACGAAAGGAGTTCTGTGAAACGCGAAACTTTTAGATATTCTTAACCTCGCGTGCACATGTGCAATAAATTAAAAGAGAGATTTTGTTTTGAAAGAGGAGATCCCCCGCGAACAAGCGTTTAAAACATTCAATAGCATGTTTGCCGTATCTTTTCACAACATTTTGCCGATTTTTCTCACAGTCAAATGATATCATTTTTCGGAGGTGGTTTTAAATTAGGTACTGTCACATTGAAGATGTTTAAATGCAGGTTTGCAGTCTTTTCAAATTGCTAATCCGTTTGTGACTAGGAATATATTCTGACAAGCCGATGACATAGTTTATCAGTAAATAGCCATGATATGCATCTCAGGAGCAGACACATTACCTACCCTTTCGATCTCAGTTACTTTGTAGAAACCTGTCCGATGACACAAAAATGTAATGTATATTCCGCAAAGTCATTGTGAATTGCTCCTTAGAGGGAAATCCAACACACCTTTATTAAATTAGATGTAAGATTAAATTCCTTTTTCTGGATTATATTGATTGTGCTGTAGGATTATGTATTCAAATATAGGCTTACCTGATTCTTTAGGAGATATTCATAGTTGTCACAATAAGATATATCTTTTCGACTCCCTGCTCTGAAAGATCATAGTAATATAGACAAGCGCTCCTATATGTAAATGAAATTGTAAGTGTTTGAATTTAACGAACAAAATTCTGACAATAGAGAGTCAAACCTGTGAGATTTAGAATCTTATAATCGTTGAGATTATGTGTCATTTCATGATAATAATTTGAAAATTACGTTCACAGAAATTTATGGATGTTTGCTAATATTCTTTATTGTATCATTTGAAACATTATTGATAAAATCCTTTTGTGTTTACCATTTCAGTTTGAATAGAAAACATTTAACAATATGAAACTTGGCTGTGATTGCAAACGATTAGTTTGAACCATAAACTATAGAATATACACGTGTATGTTTTTATTCTGAAGGAAATCGGAGACACGCGACGAAGCCATTGCCGATATGTAAATAAAATAAATACAATAAATAATTAAATAAATAAAATTATTTTAAATATTTTTATGATAATTTCAATGACAATATAAATAGATAAATCTCATTTTATTTTAAGCCAACACGTAATAAGACTTTTAACATGGAATTATATTCATGCAGTGTGTCATCTACATAATCTTTCAATGTCTGACAATGTTTCAACACAGTATACCCGTATTCTAACGATGTAATTACCGTATTTACTTTAATTTTTGCAATTACTAATTAAGAATAACTATCGTGTTATTACTCTTGTTCGCAAATATAATCACAAAGTTAGTTTCTTCACTAACACAATCTTCGTTTTCATTCCACACAGTGCAAATCTTTCTATAAATACTGTAATATGATTGATGGTCCGACGAATGAAAACGACGTTGGAATAGAAATGAGTTGGTCAAATATTTGTCTCCATGAAAAGAAAAGCCACGAGGCTCAGCCATTATCGCGTTAACGGGGGTGTCGATTGTCGATTTGAGTTGGCAGACCAATCATGGGAGTGGTCACCGCTTACATTTTATCAAGGAATAATTGCAATTATTATTGACTGTTCTGATAACAGTAAATAGTGGTCAGTTGGAACTGCTCACAATTGATCACTGGTCAAACAATACAAACCCATCAAACAGGGGAACTTGATAAATAGTGTTATTTGCAAGCTGAAGCATTGTGCCGATGCGACATAATGTAAATTGTGCGAATTCTAGAAAATAAAACAAATTAATTCATTATATCACGGAACACTAATGTCAAATAAAGAGCGTGGTATGAGGAAAGATGTTAATCAAAACTAGAGATGTTTTGTTCAGTGTGACAGAGAAAACTGGAAACATATTTCATAATAACTAACAGCAATTAAGGACCATTTTGCATCTGGATTTTGTCATTACTTTGAGAGAAAATAATAGGAGGGTTTGATTAGCGTCCCTTTTCATCAGAGTAAGTGACAAGTAAGTCTGTTTGAAACAGGCGATGTAGTGTGAATGCTACGGTTGTTATGTAATAAGAAAGTAACCAAACACTGAAACAAATACATTTCTTCAACTGTAAATACTCCTGTTAATGCACAAGGTCAAAAAAGTTCTGTCAACAAAAAACAAACCATCTAGATCTATATATGTGTAATGTATATAGGAATAATATATTAAAGCGAATTTCATATCGAATTTGCGAAAATCATCAAAAACTCAAATGCTTAACAAGTTTCTCAGGGGGCAAACTTTTTGTCACAAACGGCGGTAATTTGACCAATAGATCGATGGAGCATGTTGAGAAGCACTGTCCCACTGTTCAAAGGCTCGATTTGTTCATTCAAATATATACTCAAACCAGCAGCTGGTCTATTTCCTAAATCGTTGTGCGTTATGTCAAACCAGACAAACGTCATGAAAACTTCTAAACCATTTAAACATTTGAAACAACATGCTTCCGGGAGGTTTCGGGCTTTTTTTCGAATTTCACGATATATTTGGCTCTGGCTTTGTGTCCAGTGCATACCTCAAGAGACGTATTGATGTTTTCTTTGAATGCTGCCTCGACATATGCTTAAGATGAAAATGTACAATCAATAACCGCAGCTCATTGATTCTCATATGCATGTTGTATATAGGAATATTCCACGCGAAGTAAACTAAACCCTAAGTCACCACGGGCGAACTTCGGAATCACTCCTGAATCTTTCATTCACACACGTCACGGTTAGCCAATAAAATGGATAAACAGAATTCAGATATAAAACTCTTTTCCTGCAGTTTTACAAAGACCAAACAATGTGGACTGGTACAAAATATTTCTTATATTCTAACTTTCTACTTAGGTCCCCCGTGATACTGACCTGTCACCTGCGTCTATTCGTAGCCACTATTGCGAGAGAGGTTTCTTTATGATTCACTATACCACGACTAACTCGTGTTTCTTGGGGTTGAACGATGAATCTTAATAGCGAGTTATTTAGCTCAAGAGGCAGGGCTACCCGACTGACCCTCGTGTTTCTATGCACACCCGGCCGACACTAATCTCCCCCATCTGTGATATTTTGCCATCTGGTCTCGTATATTATAAAGATTTGGATAATACCCCCACAATCCCGTCTAAAGCTGAGACAGGAAGGATAGGGGGAGGCTGGTTATAGAGATGTCCTGTCCACGATGACAGATCTGTCTTGACACTGAGGTACCTGGCTTTAAGTTGGGGTTTTCTCACAGATATAGTGTGACGACGATAATCTAGAGGTACTCGTCGTCGTCAATCTGATGATGATAGCTTATCACTTTACTTATGTTACTGCAGTGTGATGGGATGAGGATGGGCTGGCTTTGGGATGGGTAGGCCATCTCACAGTTGTTCCGAGACCTCGGGGGAGACGGTCACAGAATAGTGGAGGGCTGGTATAGTTGTTTTTAAGCTTTATTTTAGCTTGTATGATTTTTGTACGTTTGTATGATGATTATTATGCCAATGTATTCCTGTGCGCGAATACAAAATACCTTTGTATTCTTTGATAATTACTGTGTTATACTTACTTAAAATGTATTTTTTTTAACTTTCGAATATTTCTATGATGTATTTCTAAAAATTACTTAATATATTTTATTATATTTTTCAGGATCCTCAGCCATTTGGCGGAACACCACTTGCAATGCTAGCAGCTCAGTGCAGCAAAATCACAAACAAGAGCCCCCCACCATTAGCAGAGGCGACAGTCGGCAAGAGTTTTGTCCCTTGGAAGAAGGGTGTTGCTACTAGCGATAACCGCAACCCGCTACATCTTACATCACAGAGAGTCCCTACTCTCAACCCCTCGTTGTCGATGACCAGTAGTGGACTAACCTACCCTCGGTCAACAATCAACTCGTCTTGTTCCGGAAGCTACGGAAGCGACATGCTGTACCCAACAACAACGTCTGCCTCTCAGAGCGACATCTCCCAGGCGGCATTCCTCCAGAAGATGCACGGAGATAGCGGTATAGGAAATTCGAGCTTCGGAGGAATGTACTCAAGGGTTCCTTCAGTCACCGGCCACCATTACGAAGCGTGGCCCTTCGCAGCAGGCATGACGTCATCACACCCCCCGGCGACGCATACGTTGAAGACCGAGATGACGACAACGGTAAACGGCGGATCGCCGTGGTGGGAGATGCATTCTGCGAACATGCACTCCAACCCTTCCAACTGGCTGTCGGACATTCCCAGTTCGGCCTCTGGACCACATTCTCAGATATCCAGTGGATATCCATCCTCAGAATATCCCCTGGGGTACAGCCTACCATCCGCCCCTAGTTCTCTACTCTCCTCGGGCCAACATTTGTTACAGGACACTTACAAATCTATGCTCCCTGCCCAAGGGGAACTGGGAGCGTCCAGTGTGACCCCCTTCCTCACCCGACCGGGCTTGTCTGGGATCCCCAGTCCACGGAGTCAGAGAAGGTACACGGGAAGGGCGACTTGCGACTGTCCCAACTGCCAGGAAGCAGATAGACTCGGGCCCGCCGGGGAACATCTCCGGAAACGGAACATTCATAGTTGCCATATCCCTGGCTGTGGTAAGGTGTATAACAAAACCTCACATCTTAAAGCTCATCTACGTTGGCATACTGGCGAGAGACCGTTTGTGTGTAACTGGTTGTTTTGTGGGAAAAGATTCACGAGGTCAGATGAGCTTCAGCGGCACTTGCGAACGCATACCGGAGAGAAGAGATTCGCTTGCCCCGTGTGCAATAAAAGGTTCATGCGCAGTGATCATCTGAGCAAGCATGTGAAGACCCATAGTCAGTCAGGGGATAAGAAAGGCAGCGGAAGTGACACGGAGAACAGTCAGGAAGCTGTCAATGTCAACACATCTCCTGCTAACACTGCCGCACAAATCTCACAAGTACCCATAAAAGAAGAACAGGCAATGAGATAGAGTTATCTCCCTTTGTGTCCTTGAACATATGACTTTGACTGTCAATTCAATGAGACAGTGATGGTGTAACATTCACTTTTTGTGAAGAACGTGCTCTGTGACAATCCCTTGACACAAATATTATAGAACTCCATATGACGTCATTATGACGTAGTCGTGACGTCACTTCCAGTGATAACCATTTTAATCACATTTTAGAATGGCTTGTTTCATGTTATTGTAGAGAAACCGTCAGATTATCGGTTCAAGAGACAGTTTAATTTGTCATCAGTACATTTGTCAATCTTAACTATTCTCATACCGCAGCTTCGGAAGTTTAAAGACACAGGTCACACTTTCAGACTAACGGGGAATGCATATTTCTTTGATCTTATTCACACAACGATATTTGATATTATTTATAAATGTATTATCTGTGACAGGAGGATCTGTGTAGTGACTTGTATTGATAATCTGCAGCAACGAAAAGTTACTTTTACATCCCATAGGTAAAATTCATTTCAGTCGCTCATATCTGTATCTTTTCAACAACACATTTAGTATAATTGTTACGAATGGATAGTTGCTGCAATGCGCATATCCTTATTTCATATGATTCAGAGTATCTGAAATTAATGCAGACTAAAAACAAAGGCATATTTGACACCTGAATTCTTGGGTTAAAGGAGTTCGGTACAGGTCTTGGTTGGATATACTTTGTTACTAGTCCAGAAATGTTCATACCTTTACAAGTGTTTTTTTAAAATTGTTATCGGATGACATTGAACATGTTTTACACTGTTCATGTGCGTTCTAGCAAGTACGTGTATGTCAGAGCGGGTATATAATACACGCTAACTGGAAACAATGTGTAACTTGTCTTTTATTACAACTTAACAATTGACAGTGTGCAAATGCTACTGTATTTGAATCCTTAGAAGATGATTTGTTTTCTTTGGATTTTTAGTGCTTTTCAATTTCAACTTTAGACGAACCGAGGCAATTTATTTAAATAACCAAAAGTCTGCCATTGTTCACTAATTTGTTTCATTCAGATTTCCCCGAAAGGTCAATTCAAACCACGATGTATTTGAGATAGTCGCACCCAACGTAACAAAAACTGCATCCAGCTATTCATATTGTTGAATCATCACATGAAGCGCATCTGTTATGAAAAGTTTTTAGATAATATAACGCTGCTCATCCCATCCGAAGTTCTATAAAATTCAAGAGATTTGGAACATATTGTGGATGCAAGACGCTTTTTTCCAGCTAGAAATGCTTGATCAAAATAAAATCACAATTTGTTTTAGTTAGGAATTACATGCAAGAACTATTCTTCATGATTATTGAACCATTAGAGATTTAAAACAGAAGAAAGGTATGCATTTTTAACGTGTCCGGTTGTGAGGTTTTGATGGGTGTGAATCTGTCTGTCTGAAGTAGATAAATGTTGACAGCATGGTTTGTTAAAAATTATGCTGCAGTACGCAAAACATGTTCCTTGTGAATATGTTTGTAATATTTGGAGGGTATGTTTCTTCCTTGATGTAAATAGTTAATTATTATTGTACAGAGTGCTAGGTAAAATGTTCAAGGCTGTAATAAATCTATTTGATACAAATATGTCGTCGTTGTTTCATATAGAGCTGTTACACTGACGATGACAATTGTCAGTTTGGATAGGTTACGATGACGTCATTTATATTCGTTACGATGACGTCAATTTGGACACGTTACAATGACGTCAATTATCGTCGGCACTATAAGCCCATGGAAAATATTCACGTTGTTATGACGACACGTTTGATAAGCCGAGAGCTCTTGTAGCACGTGTTCGGGGTAACAATTCGTTCATATTACCTTTATAATCAAAGAAATATGGTTCAAACTGATACTCATTTCTTGAGATATTTGTTCAAATCAACCACAGAGATACGTGCTCCTTATAACCTACATAAGACTGGCACATATAATATATTTTCTACTCCAGCTGTAGAGACAGCATCAAAATCAGGTCATATCAGGTCAGGTCAAATTTTGGAGGGTGAAAGGTGTCATGCAAGTTACTGGATACCACATTTACCGCTGCTGAGAACCCAAAAAGACAGACTTTTCTAGGATTTGTTCTGTGATACTGCTGTACAAAGAGTCTATGAGAAAACAGTATGCTGGAATATGTAACAGATGCCTATTCAAAAATCAAACGTTTTCTTCTCTTTCAAAAAATACCTCAGGTTTATAATAACAAATCAACGATACGTGTCTTTTTCAATATGAATAAAAACATGCATATGTGCAAATTATAAAACAAATCATAAACTTAAATCAAAATATCAAGAAGTTGAAACGTTGACGGCTTAACCACATTCTGCCATGTGCAACACGCTATCAATCGCGTAAACAAATGACTGAATAACTTTATGATCCAACGAAATCGTGTTTATTGCTCGAACGAACAAAAAACATATGTTGATATAAACGTATTAAAACTAGATCGAAACATATGCATGAAAAGTTCTTTTGTGACGCAAAAGTGAAAAAAGCATGGCGATGCTTTCCGAGCAATTAGATTGTGTTTGGTTGAACATGAAAAGGTTTTGCACTTTGATGTTAGTTCGGGGCTGCTGCACATATCTGTATGGAGTTCCAGCTCGTGAACATTCAGATAAATATTGTTCTGTGTTTAAGACCACAACTCGTGAACATTCAGATAAATATTGTACTGTGTTTCAGGCGACAGCCTGGTAGATCTTGTAATCTGGACACAACAAATCAGAAACACACTGTCAGAAAGAGATGGCATGCTTTGAGCAGGGTCAACGCAAATAAAAATCCTGCAATGCCTATTTAGGCAGTCATCATTTGCCCAGATCGGCTTATAACACACACTTTTTGAATGTGAATGAATGTGAATGAGTTGCCACACTCGACAACGTTACAGCTACATGGCGGCGGTCTGTAAATAATCAAGTCTGGACCAGACAATCCAGTGATCGGCAGCATGAGCATCAATCGATACAATTGGACACATTGACATTTGTCAACCAAGTCAGCGAGCCTGATCACACGATCCCGTTAGTCCCTTCTTATACAATCACGAGTTGCTGAAGGTCAAGTCTTCAACACTTCATTCTCGTATTCGCAGCCATGACCTTGATCAGGTAGGGACGCCAACATCTCTCGTCTGAAACCTCGCACATTATTTCTCTCTCTCTCGTGGAAATACTTAATAGAATGGATAAATGTGTAAATACACCGCGTGCGTGGTTCTTCGCATTCTCAAAAACCTAATATATTTTGTTTGTTCGTTGTCAACAACCGCGTTCAGCAATACCCAGCTACTTTACGACGGTCTGTAAATAATCGAGTCTGGACCAGACAATCCAGTGATCAACATCGTGAGTATCGATCTTTTACAACGACACTGTAAAGTATACAGTGAGATACGTGCAGAAAAGGTACCATCCTTATTTCGAGTTCTTAAGTAAACACATTAGGACATTATTGCTTTCAGGTGATCACCTCTTACAATATTTCCACAGTTTTGCCTTTTACGGTTAAATGAGTCTAATTCGCCGAATGATCGAGATACATTAAGTAAGTATTTCTCTAGCACTGGCGATACATGTCTTTATTAGTTTGAAACTGTACATGTCAATTCGCTACTTACAAGTAGCGAATTGAAATTCACTTGCAGGTAGCGAATTGAAATATATTATTCACATAGGATGAATACTGAAATAAGCCAGACAACTCAGGATCGTACGCGATAAAATCGACTGGAGTGAACAGTGCTGCACAGCATGCCTATCAACTCAAAAATACACAAGGGGTTGATAGGTTGTTTTGTTACGTATGACTGACGGGAGATCTGTCGCTCACAGTTGTCAATAGCCAACTAGGAAATAGGAATCTGGTTCAATGCTGACACCTGAGGTGTGAGGCGACGATCACGTGACAGCTTGCCATCGTTTTCAGGTGAACTGGTACACGAAATATTGAACAGCTCCTTCTCAAATTTGTAATTGCAAAATCGAAACGACTTCTGATTCTGGGCTCGTGCCAACTCAATTTTGTCACCGACTCACTGGCGACAGTGTTTTAGTACACAGAATATTTATTTTCGTATTAGTATTTAGAAAATGCTTTGCATTAAATTACGCGTCATGCTGCATTCGATGCCAATCTACATCTGTGAAGTGGGTCGACATGGTTCCTAATCGATAAAATGAATTTGCTTAAAATTATACTTCGGATATAGTGCTTAATCGTGTCAAATGCATTTCGTTATAACGCTTGGTTGGTTTTGGTCATTGGAGGATAAATAACTTGTGTGTTTTGAAAATATCCCGTTTAATGTTGATTGTTTAATCATGTAACACTTACTTCATCCGTCCAAACAAATGGTGTACATTGAACATTTTACCAGTTATTGAAATGATGTCAGGAGTAACTTGACTTCTTTGAGTGGCATTTTAGAAGATGGGACGTACTGATCATACTTTATGGATAACAAATTCTTTGTTTCGAAAGTACTGCAGCATTGCAGTCACGAAATAAACGAACTTCTTATCTATAAGATAGCTTAATGGTTAAAGTTTCCGGTAAAGAATCGAGTTTGATTCCGGATCTCATCTCCGTCTCACGTACGATGTGTGAAACCCATTTATGGCCCGCTCGTGATGTTTCTGGAATATTGCTAAAAGCAGCATAAAACCTCACTCACTCACTCATCGTCCAGTTCATCTGTCCACATCTCACACTTTCTTTCATACATCACCTCACTATTCATCCTTCGTTCTGTACAACCCTTATTTCTCCGACATGTCCAGTCATTGGATTTAATTATATCTGGCACATCCATACCATCCGACAACTCAACTGCCAACTAATCGGTCCATCTAGCCATTCATTTTACCTTCACGTCCATCTAGTACTCCATTCATCTAGCCATTCATTTTACCTTCACGTCCATCCAGTACTCCATTCATCTAGCCATTCATTTTACCTTCACGTCCATCTAGTACTCCATTCATCTAGCCATTCATTTTACCTTCACGTCCATCCAGTACTCCATTCATCTAGCCATTCATTTTACCTTCACGTCCATCTAGTACTCCATTCATCTAGCCATTCATTTTAACTTCACGACCATCTGTAACCGGTCCATCTAGCCATCCACTGTACTTTCACCTCTATCTAGCAATCGATCCATCTAGACATCCATTTTACTTTCACGTCCATCTAGTAATCGACCCTTTTAGCCATACATTTTACCTTTCCATCTAGCAATCGATCCATCTTTTAGACTTTACGAATATCGACCAATACGGCCATCCATTTTATGCTCTACCTCCTGTTCATCGAACAAAACCAGCCTGTCCATTAATCTTTCCAGCCAGCCAGCTATCTTACTTACATTTCCATCCATAAATCGATCCATATTGAAAGACCTCACCATCAAGACTCAGCCATCCATCCAGCTGACGCTTCTCAATCAGTCATTCCATCTAAATGCATTCAAGTCCATCAAACATGATTGTCCTCATGTGCTATATATCCACAGTTCCGTCTATCATGCCACGTTCTCCAACGCACGTCCATCCACCGTTCATTCCGGACATCCATCCATCCATCCATCCATCCATCCATCCATCCATCCATCGTGCAAATCATTTATTCATCTAACAACCACGCCATCCATAAATAGTTCCTTCCATTTTACCATCACATCCATCCATCGTAGCACTCGTTTATCCATGTCACGTTCAGCTCTTTTATAAATAATCCATTTGCCAGATCAATCAACTGATCGAGTACCCGGACCATCACTCATGTCATGCATTATCCATCCTTCATTTCGTGTTTCTACCACACCGTTATTTTAAGACCAACTCCTCACATCACGCATATTTTTTCTACTTGGATCGTCTCGTCCATTTACTATTTTTATTTATTTATATTATATACGTGTACTCGATCCAGCTTTAACCGAATACCTACACGTTCTTAAGTTATGGCACAACAAACCCTAAAAGATGTCTAGCAAGCCTTCAAAACGCAAAACATGTTTATACCTGGGACTAACGTGCCCAAAGCCAAATATTTCAGCGAATGCCCGGTCGTATGTCAGAAGGGAAACTACAAAACTTTAAAAAATCTTACATGTTTTAAAAGAGCAAAAGATATTTATACTTCGGATGACATGCATTTCGTTTTCAAAGCCAAATGTTTAATGCAAGGAGACATCTTCTCCCTGCTAATGCCTCTGTTCGACTAAACTTCAAAGTTAACATAAAACCAGATACCTTTGCTCAATGCGATATCATATTCTTGATCTCCATCGAGACTTAATACAACGTGACTTTGCGGAAAAGAAAATAACCCCTATGTATACACTCTTCCCCCAACAGAGCGCATGCCACTTTTTTCTCTTATTCAAAATCATTTCCAGCGGGTTAGGCGAGCTCTGACGACTACCGGGAGTAGGTTGCAGAATGATGTCGAGTAATCTCTAACATTATCTCAAAATTTCCGCGATTTTCCTACTTTTAATAGCTAGGAAAATTGTCATATCACATTCGTGCTGTCACGAATCATTATCACGGAGCCAACGCAAAGTTTCTATCTTTCGAGAAAGCAGTGAAGCTTATAGCCCAAGCGAGTCTAAACAGGATCATTAGCATACCAAGAAAATTGCCGTATTTTGCGGATCTCGGGCTAACGAGATATACGGTGATACAGTCCAGCAATGAGGTTTGAGAAATATAGTTCTTCAAAGACTCGAACAACCATTAGCTGCTTCAGAAAAGCAGTGAAGCTTTAAAAGTAAGGGTTTAAGGCCTTTAAAGTAAAGATTTAAGGCTTAACGTGTTTACCCCATTGATACATTTTGTTATTTCATTACACTTGTTTTCAACATCCGGTACGTCTATGGACAATGGGCAGATTATTCAATTAAAATATTTGTGTTTACTGTTCTTGAAATTACCTTCAAGTTTCTTTTTGATTATTATCATTGGAAACATTCATTCCAAAGCTTTGGGTTTTATGCCCTCGGATCTTTCGTTAGACACATTCAATTAGCAGGCTGCATTCTTAGAATAACGCTCTTTGACATGACATAACGGACACTCCGTTGGCTATGACTAACAGTTGCGGTATTTCAATTTTGTCGATATTGGAAGATCTGCGAACGAAAAATGTTGATGGTATTTGATAAGAAGAAGGTATCTTCTAAGATCAAAGATCTGGTGTTATTTGAAAGAAGGAAGGTATCTTCATTGATCAAAGATCATGTATTGGTTTATCGATGTTTCTTACAATTGGTATGCCGATGCCCATGCATTGCGTTTTCTTCCTGTGACTTTCTTTGTTATCACGCAATATCAGACCGTACATTCCTTTCTCTCGAACCTCCATTTATCTACGAAAACAATATGAATGCAAAAAACAAGGAATGTATTGGTTTCGTTGTCCCTACCATCCAAAACAAAACAACCATCACCACAATAACAAGAACTATGACATGAAACAGACAAACAAAACCACATCCAACAAAGGATGAAGAAAGAACACCATCAGAACTCTCACTTGCTGGACCTGCTTAAAAAATGGTTTACGAGACAGGTACGACTTTCGTCACCACTACGTCGTCTTCAACGGCCAATTGAGGATGATACTTAAGTGGTGATGAAATTGTATATTTACACTGACAAGTGCATTTTGTACCACCTTTTAAAATTGTGAGATATTACGAAAGTGTTCCTATTCTTAAACCCAGGTACATTTACAGTATGTCAAATATATGCACATTATACACGTATATGCTTTTATGATATTTCTAAAATGCCGTGTGATTGGTAAGTTTCTATGAGAATAACTTCCTATAAAAAGGATACATATATTATTTAATCCGAATTTTCATTGGAATGAACTTACGGGTTTTCAATCCGGCCTATTAGCGGGAGATATTGATAAGTGTACTTTTGAAATCGACACCGGACATGTCCATCAAACAAGATAGTCCGAGGCTCGGGAATGAGCACCAAAAATTCCAACACATTTTGCCCAGCATGTCTCGCCTGGGCGACACTTTAAATCCAAGATACTTTCCCTGTTTAAAAATGACGATTATTCGCTCTCGTGGTTCTGAACAACTCCGCTAGGGGTCAGAGCCCACGGTCAACTTTAACACGAGCGTGGCCATAATAAAATTCATCACCCAAACGTCACAATGGTTTGATTACGGTCTTAATTTGTATCGGGTGGGTTATGTTTTGTGTAGTTCTACGATGGATCGTCAAACCTCTTTACGAACGGATGTTAACAGTTCGTCGTGATATTCGCTTGAGAAACATAATGGGTTTAGTGACATACTTCAAAGTCTTTCCTATCAAATCTGTGATGAAATAGCCAAATAAATGGGAATAAAAGACTTAAGAAGGATGACAAATTGATTTTTCCACAGGACACAAAACAATTCTTTTTTTGATTTCCAACACCGGTCAAGATATAACTGACAATAAATTGCAAAGTGCGTTCATTATATCTTTTTGTCCTTTGTGAACTTTTTATCTGTAAAATATGTTCATTTCAGAATCTAAATTTTAGTCCAGCGAACGAATGAAAAGGCGAACTTTACTTTAAATGAACATTACGTCTATAACGAACACGCTTGCTCGAAAACTGTTTTTTAAAGAAATGCTGTCTTAACTCCGAGCATTTGTTACACATTTTAATCGAAAGCTATGTAAAGAAAAACGGTTGTAACGTATTAAAATTTAATGTTTGAAGGTCATTCAGAACTTGAGTTCGCCCACTGTGTTCGTTATAAGAGTCGTTATCTGTAATTTTAAATACTAGAATTTTAACAAACATTTTGTCGAATATTGAAACGAAAAAAACCCATTGTTTCCTGTGTTTCATCATATTTTGCCAATATCTGTCATATGGACCTGTGCAATGAGCATGTTATAAATCGGATATCTAATAAATGGGCCAACATTGACGTCGGAACTATGATGCACATAAGAAGTTATACACCCTGCGTAGAAAACTGGAAACACTGAAACTATGAATCTTCTAAGGGAGAAAAATATGAACTGAAATTCACAAAACATTGGCAACAGCTTCATCTGGAAACTATGAAACCTGGAGGCTTAAATCTGTCGAGGTTGTATGAAGTTTGGTTATTATGAACACAGGGAAACAAGAAATTAATGTTAACCATGCAAAGATGATGTTTGAAATACAGTCCTTTGAACTGAGATCCAGCCTCCGTGTGTTCCCGAAACTGCGAAATTAGAAAAAATAAGACTAAACATTAAAAAAACATATTTATCCCTATCCCAAATCACACGTGTAAGACTCTGAAATGGAAAACTTGAGGAAGCGAAATATCCTCGTATGTCAATATAAATGAGAACGAAATATGATGGGAACAGGTCATTTGAGTGTTGATTTGTAAAATATTTACCAGTTGTATAGACGTTTCAGAATCGACAGATGACGAATTAAATCTGAAGCGTTCTTTGAGTGCCAGTCTATTATACAGACCCTGGAGCAAATATATCCAAGAAAACCAACGCAAATCTTTGTTTCACGTCTAGACACTACAATTGAAAATGAAGAATGAGACCCTTTTCATCATATTTTATTTGTTTTCATATTAACTCTTTTTTATTTGTATGAATATTTACTCGTTTTCTGTAAAATGTGTTCATTGCAGAAACTAGTTGTTTGCCTATTTGCGTGGTTTCTATGAGTGCATTCCCCACTATCACCGATGATTGACTGAGATGTTAAGAAACAATGCACATCGTAGCAGAAGGAATGAAATAAAACTCGACACATGGATTGCGATAATGAATTCCAGGCTTTGATGCCAACAAACTGTCTGCTACAAGATGTGACAGTGCTAACTCCAGTATCAAAGCGCATTAAACAGCATCGTGTACCGATTTGGCCATCGGCGCAAGTGACATTGCATTAGCCTCGTCGCCAAATAGCGATAAACTCCGTACACGTGAATTCCAATTAGGTAGCAAGCACATCAGATTTCTACAAATTATGGGCCTTAGATTAAAGCACCTGTTGTTTGTGGAACCAATTAACGCTAGTTAGTAGAATGTTAGCGTCATTTAGAGGGAGAATTCGTCAATGGAAGCCATAAATACCACGCCTTTTCCACATGGGGAAATATATATGAACATGGATACTTCTAAATGAATAGTTCTTATCGTTGACATGTTGGCAAGGAGGAAATAAATGGGCTATTCATATTATTTTTTCACTTCTGTTAATATTGGGGTTATTGGGTACAAACGGGAACGAAATTTAGTAAATGTGCACCCCCTCATTGGGGCTTCTTGCCACTAGGCAGAAGACCTATTGTAATTACTGATGTTTTTATTATTATTATTATTTATATTTGCTATTCTTTTTGTCTTTGTGGTTACACCTGAGCCAATCTGTCTCACACCGCTTCACTCAGAGGTTTCGATTTCCCTAACGCAAAACAATGGAAAAGAAAAATTTACTCTAGCTATACCAGCTATACTCTACATCCGATCCGTTATACTCTGTATTCTCTGCTTAACCTCTAACCTAAGATGCTGCTTCAAGTAATATCAACCTGCGTCTTAAAGGATTTGATAAAACCAGGGAGCCTATATAGAGAGTAGATTATCCCTGATAAAACATAACTTATGAAAATACGAAAAACTAATTCCCTTCTCATGTTCTCTCTAACCAACCCCCCCCCCCCCCCTCACACACACACACACACACACACCTTCTTCCCTCAACTCTTGCGTAGTGTGTGTCATGAAACGTAAAATGTAAAACACTATATATTTGAATCCTTTGTCCGTCCATGGTGGTGATAGTGAGTGGGACAAAGAGAGTATCACACTATTATGTCTTGTCTTGATTGAATACAGTTTGCGTCATTTCAACTACCTTTCATGTCGGGACACATAATGCGATGTTCAAAACTGCGATTGGGTTTGCACACTTTGATTAAAACTTTACATTTGATATTCTCTTTTCGTAAATAGCACAATTATTTTGGCAACAATGTTTGTCTGTTTCCATCACTTCCAACTCTATATTTACAATCTACTTCCAATACTCCTCGTTAAGAGCCCAGCCATACATCTTCATGATGCAAACCGGCAAACATGTACAATATTAACTATACGATCTTGGCGCTGTGTTTTGAAAATCGACCCAAATGATTTATCAAATCTTAAATAGTCTATTGTCGCTTGCTAACGCTCGGCAATCATGTGAAATACACCCAGCCGCCACAGATACCAAGATGATGTATGACTAGATTCAAGGAGCTCAAATGGCAGCACTTTTTTATCGTGCATTTCGTCAGCGGGTACGCATTACGCGAAGATTGTATCAATACAACAATGATGAAACAGTATTGTATTCGGAAGCCCTGACGCTTCCAGTGTCGCGGCGCTTTCAAATCTACCCCAATAAAAAGACCTATATTCTTTAAACTGACAACCAGAGAATATCAATGGTCGCAATCAACTCTAATCAGGAAAATCCTTTAATCTCTTTTTGACAAGCAGAGGTATGACACTACTTCATTTATGTTAAGAAGAGGAGAGGGAGAGAGTGGGAAATCAGATATGCTTAGGATGTTTTGACCCCTGTGCGAAGTGCCTTCCGAGGGTTGTAATCGCGTATAGTGATGTCTTTACGACTGTCGTATCGTCTTAGCTTTGTGACGGTCATAGAGGAAATCCGATAACCCGATAGAAAGACGAAGGAGTCGATTATTGCTTAGGAGGGTTGATGTATATTGAAGCAAATTTTCCGCGACAGGTCTGGGAGAGCAAAAAGCGATAAATACCAAAATTATGGACCAATCTATTTGAATGGATTTTCTTGTTGGTGGTGTCCACAGCAATATATCCCCGAAGGTACTAATCATATTCCTTAAAAAGAAATCGGATAGTTTAATAAGACTCTTTAGATTTTTTTTACCAGGAACTCTTATAAGGGACATTGTTGAAGCCTTCAATGGACCGATCAAAAATTTCGTTCCACTCTTCCGTTTCTGTGATCAAACGGTTGTGCCGTTCGGAATTGAGGACCCATGCCGACAATTTGTATAACCCTAAAATTACCGCCATTTAGTATTCATTGAGAGGTCAGAGGTCATTCTCTATACGGGGATTTCGGAAGCCGGTGTTCGCAGTTGCAACTAAATTGAAGTAAACGATGAAGAATAATAAACTGTTGATTGGGCCACTATAAAACTAGGAATGTCACATATTTGTCCGAAATTGGTGTGGCTGCAGGATCATCAGTTCAACAAGCCACCCGGCTGTCCTGATTTAAATTCTTTTGACGTTACCCCCTTTATTGATAGGGTGAAAATCCCCGTTGTTCGATAAATATGCCATTTAGATAGGGGAACAGATTGGGGATGTTTTACGTCCATTCTTGGCAAAATAACGATCGAAAATACCATTGGTTATTGTCTATTAAACCGTGTGATTAGTGTAACATATATGCAGTTGTAACGAATCTCATAATCTTATAAGTTGACGATGATGACGATGGCGATGACGTCGACGACGATGACTATGAAGATGATGATGATGATGATGATGATGATGATGATGGTGGTGGTGATGATTATGATGATGACGTTCAGTTTGTTTAAATGTTTATACTTCAAAACAATGTCGCCTTAGCCTGTTTAGATTTTTTAACAAATGGGGGTAAAGTGGCTTTAAAGAATTTTAGAATTAATTTATTTTAAGCACAGACAGATGTTCTAATGACTGTCTTTAAAGTCCATTAAATGACCAGGGACAGAAGGTACTGACCCGCACTCTAATTACATTGAGCAATCACAGGTAACAACGCATACCCATCAAGCGCTCAATCACCTTTTAATCATTCGCCTAGCAGGGGAGGGGGGTCGCCTCTCATTCTTCACCGCCAAATCACCGCCCCTCCCCTAAACATCCACACAAAGCGGGAAGAGGCTTCCTCGTACTGCAATAGGTAGGGGCACAAGGCATGAAGTAACAGGTAAAATGAAGGTATTTCACAATCAAACCTCTTTGATGTTGCCGTGTGCTTGTTAAGAAGGTGAATCGGTATCATCGCCCCTTTATAAAGTGCCAGACCCCTCTTTATTATCCTCAATATTAACACTTGTAGCTATAATTGGTGGTTTTTCACGTGACGTAAAAGAGGATGAGAAATGCCGTAACGTATAAAATAAAGGATTTTGACAATTAGTCTTTCTTGGAAGTTGCCGCGATTTTACATAAGTGTAGGTTGGAGTCGATCAAAAGCATTTTATATGTTTTATTCTTTATCGCCATGTGTGAAATTTGCTTTAAACGCGAAGCCCTAACTTGTCAACAACTTTGACTCCAATTGAAAACGTGCATATCCTTGATTGGAGACTGGAGGAGTACACATTGCTTCATTTAACATTATGTATGGATTTGCGTTTCTTTTAAGTTTTCCATTTCTGATTGCTATTAATTTCTAATTTTGAAACTGTGATCAAATAAGACAGGTTTTGGTGAAATTGATTCGAATTTTGGAATGCTAATTGAAGCATTTAACTTAGAGCAGGTTTCGATCACCTTTTCAGTGAAACCTTTAGAATGATCGTAATAGACGTTGATGGTCTTTGTTCACTTTAATGTAATTAACTTTTAAACGAAACAACGCACTTAAATTGATAGCTTAAACTTTTGGACTATTTGTTCACAGGTATTATCTACTGTTCTGATTGTTCCTGTTAGTTATACAGATCAGGCGGACTATGTAGAGTATCCCTGTACAGATGTAAACTCAGGATCGTTACAATAAACGTATTCTTCACGAGAATGTTTCCCTACACTCCTAATTTGAATTCAAAGTGTGAAAAAAACATTTTAATAATATTGGAAATTACATAAACAGACATAAATAAATAAAAAAATATTCGTATTAAGCAATATTCAAAGCAGTGCATACTGCATACTGCATACACATGCCTACATATTTTCTGAAATGTAAACAGATTATTTTGTATTTCCTCAAGTGAATTCGAAGCATTAAAAATTAATATCTCTTTCAAATGAGTTTTTAAAAAAATATACATCAATCATAAAATTGATTTTGTTTGCCATTACTTATCAAACAGATTCATCTACAATATAAATAAAATGTTGGTAGTAATATCAGGGTATTGCATTCTGATGTTAGATGAAATGTACTCTTTTAGTACAGAACAAAGATGGTGATGGTGAGTAATATTTATAAAAATGTTCGAAGTGAAACATTTTGAAGCATTAACCCTCATTCTGCTGAACATATTCCCACAATCGCCACGTGCCCTCGGGTGTTAGGTACCTTGGTACAAGGTGAAATCAACATGATATAGACATGCCCCGCAGTTGTACATATCAAGTACGTGTATAGGGATTAACCGCCGACATGCTGATACGGACAATAACACCCACCACCACTATCGCGCAGAGGCTGGACGCCTCACACTTTTTAATTGCCGGAGGTTATATAGCTGATCGTCGCCATATTTGTATGTATACATAGGCTTCAGACGGGTTAATTGTTATCAGCCTATATCATCAGAGAAAACCGATAGGCACTCTGTCTAGAGATTAGACAACACCAGATAAATCATGCTTTATGCATTTAAATATTTAACTCACCTTTAATGTGATGGGAGGAATTTGTTAGATTACCGAATACCCCTTGGAGGTTTTAGAACCGTGTTACGTCAACAGCTATCCCAACAAAATAAATAAACTGATTTCATGATTAAATCAAAGAAATAATTGAATTTAGTTTGCTAGCTGGTTTTAGCTGAAACGGCAATTGCGTACTTCGTCATTGCTGGAATTATTTAATATCACTCTAGGTCTGTTAGGGGATTTTGTGAAAGAATACGTTCGGAAACATAATTCTGAAACATACATTTTACTAATTCAAGGGTATTTGTTAGTTTAGATTTTAGCGGGACTTGTATTGTATGGACCTTTTCAACCATCACTGACGCAGTGGAATGTCATAACAGCAAATGTCAATATATATATACTCTTTTCATATATACCAACTAATGAATGTAGACACTAAAATTGTTGTATCAGTTTCTTCTACCAGTACATGAAGACTAAGCATTTTTGCTATTTACTTTTTTCAGAGAAAATAAATGAATAAAAACAATTTCTCAGTATTTACCCTAACTTTGGTGTATTTGCTCATAGTGTTGAGTGAATACGGGTTTCCATGCTGGCTATCGGCATATGTTTGATACAAGCTCATTATTAAGTGCCCCCTAGGGCGGCGTAGGTAAAACATGATCTAAAAGTGTAGCAGATTTAGTTTTCGTATGAGACTCAGACCTCGTTACCCGTGATCCTTTGCGACCCTGATCAACTCTTTCACAGCTCGCTTTTAGCCCGGGGACGGTATTTGCTTTAACCATCTTTTGTCAACGCGTATATTGGATTTGGCTAATCGATTCAATCAGTTTAGTATTTTATCGGCATAAGGGATATGCCTGGATACCTAGCTCTAACGTCTGTGCTGGACAATCTGTTGAGATGGAACTTTTGATTGGGAATGACAGAAAGCGCTTGCAGCGAGAGTGTTTAAAGAGAGGGGATGAACCGAATGAAAACTGTTTATTTGCTGAGCCTGGCATTGTGCTTCGTTTAAACATGTTTAGTTATTATTTCATTAAACAAACAACTCCTGCAGCAGTGATGGACTTTTTGTGGATGGGATGAATGAAATGGCGAACCCGAAAGTTTTAAATAGGATAAAATGAATAAAAATATTTAAAAAATAAAGCAATCACAAGTCTGTGTGACACAAATGTGGCTTAACTTCTCAGTAGCCAACTTCCCTTTTATGTCTGAGCCAGTAGCTCAGTGGTGTCTACATTTTAAATCCTTTGGTACAATCGAAACTAGGAGATTTCATAGAGTCTCATTCGACTCTTCCTCAGCGATCGCTAAATCAGGGTTATAAAATTTAGGTCTACAGTCAAGCATTCCGAAGCGTATATACTAGACATGTTGAGTTCTTCCAAGTTTGAAGTGTCAGTGTTATATGTTTCTAAAGGTGAGCAATTGACTTGCCTTTGCAGGTGTTTATGCTGAGTGCCAACACTGGGACAGGATGCATTCACCATGTCCATAGCAACTGGTTGTATTTTTATCACGTACGTTGGTACGTCAGAAACAATTGACAAATATCAAATATCAGTGCATATTATAGTTTGTATTTCATTTTTTAAGTGCACTTAAAGTGAACCTCCATCTCCAGATGGGATGTCGCATGTGAATGCTGTTTGTGGAAACGAATTTAAGCTGCAAAGCCACTTGCAACATTTCATAATATTTTAATAACAATGATAATACGAAAATGTAATTAATTAATTGATGATGATGATGAGGAGGAGGAGGATGATGACGACGAAGACGATGTATTAAATACTGAAAGGTCATGGGGGTGATACGATGACGACGACAATGATGATCATGATGATCATGACGATATTGTTGTCAATAATACGTTGTTAAATGCATGTATATTTATTATAAACATAATATGTGATTACGTGTTCATATATATGAGTAAGTGTTACGGGCTTTTCAAAATCTATGAGACCCTCTAAGGTGTAATGGATGCTTTTCATCACCCTTGTCACGCCTTTCCCTCCCATCCCCGCCCAACCCCCCTCCCCACCCCACCCTTAACTACCCCCTCCCTACAAGAGTGGCATCTCCATAATTGTTCCTTCATTATGTAGCCGTCTTTGTTTCGCGCTCCTCGAAATATCGACCTGTCTATTGTTTTTTTACCTTTGGCAGGTGTTTGCAATCAAGCAGAGCTTCAGCACAGGTGAAATTAACTCGGAAGCACCTGAGTTTTCCTCATTATATCGGCTAGCCATGTAGCAATCACCCCTGTCCCTGGCGAACTCGTCTTTTCCCCCTAATAAGGAGAAATGGACCGCGACGATGAAGAACGATGCTTTCATATTGAGGGGCTGTGTCAAAAACGATTCTGTCAATAGTAGTGAGTCTTCAGCTTTCAGTACGATATTGCCTAGTAGATTTATGTACAGGATGATCCCTGAAATAGGAACACTATTTTGGTGTTTTTCGTTCACATTTTATACTACCTTACAGATGATAGAGTGAAAGAATGAAAGTTCACTAATGAGAATTTAGCGTTTCAATCAATGAGGGAGCACGATCGACTAATAACTCACAATTTAATCTGTTTAGATAAGATGATGACATTTCTAGTCATTATTTGTCGAACTGCTTGAACCAACAAAACCCAAGTCATCGGGCACTTACCCGACATTATGCACGATATTTGGTTAATAAAACGTCAATATAGAATAGTACAATAGTACAATATCTCACTTACAATGGATGTAAAGTCAACCTCATCGCGAACTTGAAAGTAAGGAGAGTTTAACGTTGATTTACACAATGTTCTAGTCATATCATGACGTTGGGAAAGCTAGTTCTGTGGATCCATAAACCTTAGTTTCCTTCATCTTCACACCCTCTAGAAATGCCCCTCAAAGGAGTGATCTCATGACGTGTCAACTTGATGTGGGAATAAAACCCGAACTGAACCCTATCATAGATATTTACTATTAGCGAAACTTACCATAACGAAGGGGAGATTCGAACCAGCGGCAAAAGGATTGTCCGGGTCAACGTCCGGGTCAACAACCCGGTCAATTGTGTCCGTGTTTGAAGGACTCTGGCTCGTGTCCCCAAAACACTCTTAGCGCTAAGATTGTGGTAGGTCTGTGTTCGGAGATATGGGAGATATCACTGCCTTAACTCTATGGAAGTAACTCTCAGACAAAGATATCCAAGTTCGTGACAGATCATGGTGACCAGTTCCCTTCATCTTTTTCTGATTTTCATTCTGCATCAAGAAGAACGTTTCATTTCTCTGTACAGTTAATTCCAGGCCCATTTCATCTGCATGTATTGTCCCCGGTTTAGGATATCAACATTGCAGCGTGCCACCCGTGAAATACGCATTCGTACAGTTCCCATACACTACTGCTGATATCTATAGAATGTCGATATCATATCATACCCGCCAACGAGCCTGTCTATGTGTCATGGACACATCAACCATTAAGTCTTATCACGATCACCCGATGTTTGTCTTTAACAGTTTGATGTCTAGAATAATTGGCATTCAATAGATATCACGTGCTGGTGTGTTCACGAACGTCTTTGTCAGTGTGTTCACCTTGCACATGTCGATGTCACACATAAAGTGCAACCTGTATTTAGATCATACAAATATGTAAAAGTGAGATTTGGGTAAACAGCCCGGAGTTTAAGAAACATTTATCCATGCCTCTATTCATGCCCCTCCCAACCTCACCCTCCCCCCCCCCCCAAATACATGTAACATATGTTCCATAACCCCCCCCCCACCCATATCATAAATGAACAGTCCATAAATATTGTTCACTTTTATTATTTGGTTTTTCATTAAATTTCTATGCCTCTTCCCCTCTACAGAGACGGCGATGGTGTAGCCTTGTGGTTAAAGCGTTCGCTCGCCACGTCGAGGACCAAGGTTCGATTCCCAAAATGGATATAATGTTTGAAGCCCATTTCTGGTGTCTCTTGCCGTGATATTACTGGACTATTGCTGAAAGCGGCGTAAAACCATACTCACCCATTCCCCTCTACAGATATCATAATTGTTGAAGACCTCCCCTCTCTCTTGTCTCTGCCGGTGAGCTATTTCATGGTTATGCTCTCCCACAATTACCCCCCCCCCCCCCCTCCTCCCTATACCCCACCTTTAGCCTATGATAATTGACCAGTCCCTCATGTAACACCTGTTACCGTTAGATTCATGCCAGCTAGAGAAAGCTGTTTTAAATTAGTGCGATAGGATTAGTGGCGAGGTCTAGGTCATGTCTGCAACGTTGCAGTGGGGGAGTGTCCCCGTTGTCGTCCAAAGAAGGATCGTGATATAATACACGTGATACACCTGGACAGGTAACACGAAACGAACGTTAATTGGTTTACATCGTGTACAATGGTCCACGACATCTCGAAGGTTTTCATCTCAGCAGTGTATACAGTATCTCGAAGATAAGTGTGATCTGTTCCCACGCATGCCCACAATGTCCTAAAATAGTTTCATCAAAGAGTGTCATTACAGTGCAACGTATGTAATATCTAGGGGTACTTTCTCAGTGAAGTACCGATTCCATTGCCCGAAAATGGCACCAGGGTCAGAATGCACAGTACCACTGTACCAGGACCTATACTTCACTGAGACGAACTGAGTGAGAGAGTTTTACTCCGCACTCCGCTATATTGAAGATATATGACAGCGGTCTGTAAATAATCGAGTCTGGACCCGACGACCCAGTGAGCATCATTCTTTGCAACTGGGATACGATGACATGTGTCAACCAAGACAACGAGACTGACCACCCAATCTCGTTAGTCGCCTCTTACGACAAGGATGGGTTACTAAAGATCAATCTAACCCGAATCTTCATGGGTATAGTGCCATTAGAGTGTGGCAGTGTAACGTATGTAATACCTAGGGTTACCGTCCCTACACTGAGACACTTTTGAATAGGATGTTTCTGAAAGAAATAAACGTATTTGTTCTAAGTATGAAATATAAAGCAGCATCCTCGTTTCTTTCGTATAGAGCTGCCCAAACAGCTGCCAGTCAAAATAAAATAGGAGCAGTGGGGTAGCCTACTGGTTAAAGCGTTCTCTCGTCACGCCGAAGACAAGGGTTCGATTCCCATCATGGGTGCAAAGTATGAAGCCCATACCTTGTGTCCTCCTTTGTGTTTTTGCCGAAGTATTGCTGAAAGCGGCGTAAAACTAAACTCACTCAAATCAAAATGGCCAAGTGGTCAATGCGATCACCTCCCATGAACAAAATGGTCAAATCCCGATCGCCGCTGGTGAAGCGAATGAATTGTAGTACTTTCCCAATCTTATTTGGAGGATGAGGACATAAATGGGTGCTTCTAAACAACTATTCCACGTTATGGGATTAAACTGCATGCGTCATCTGTTAAACTTGCAAGGTGAATTGAGGACATTTTATAAGTTTCTCCTAGCTGGTATGTATGCATGTTTGTATTTGGTATTTGTCATGGTAGTTGAACAGAGGTCAAAGAGAGTATAAACTAACCGAGGCATGTCGGGTGGCTACAATGTAGTCCCACTTTTCAGCATACATACACCAGGGGTTACTTAGTTTGTTCTTGGTTGAAGACTTTGTTAACGTCATCCCGCGGAGACCTTAATGGCAATACTGTACAATTCAAAGTACCAAATACCCAACATGATATCAGTACAACATTTACTAATTACGCATGACAAAATATTAATAATTTTGTATTTGTTAAATTGTTATTTGCAAACGTAAAGTTTAAAGGTTGACAGGGAATAGTTTCACCTTTTGAGAAATCTCGCCAAAGAAGAGTAGACTTGCTTGGGCATTTTCTGAAATATTTGTCCTGGCGTTGTGTATGAAAGACTGATCTTTTGTTTACTGAGTTCTTGAGTGAGGTTTGTTTTACGCCGCTTTTAGCAATATTCCAGCAATATCACTGCAGGAGAGCCCGAGAAATGAGCTTGACACATTGTATCTATGTGGGGAATCGGACAAGGATTTTGGCCCGACGCTTTCACCACAAGACTACCTCACCTCTCCACAAACTTGATATTTTGATATGGTTTAGCATAGATATCGGTTGTGGGAAGTATTATATCGAAACATGTTGTTAGCACTCGCAATATCCACCAGCACAAAGTCGAAAATCCGTTATCAATATTAAGAACGGAGACAATCCTCATATGAGGGTGTAATATTGGCTATAAGCATTGCTAGCGGGTTCTGTTGTATTTGATTGAGGAATAATCGCCATGAAAACCATTAACGCGTGATCTGAGTTGACTTCTTCATCACCAGCTGGTGGCATGTCTCATTTGAAGAATTAACATCAGTTTGAGTCGCCACCTTATTTACAATATCAAACACGTGTAGTTCATAGCGTCCACGCTGATGTGGGTAAAACCTGATACACAACTGCAGGACAATTAGCCCCGAGTAAAGCGGCAGAAAATATGTTGGAAACAAAACCTTTTCATAAAACTCAAAGCTATTCTTCATTACAAAGATATGACTTTATGACGTGTTGAGTTAGAAGTGCAATCAAACAAATATATCAAATCCCGTTTTGATACGGCCCCTCATAAAGCTGGGATAAAAGATGAGCGAAAACTACCCAAGGGAGCGATTAGTGAGCAGAAATATTAAAAATGTCCAATAGGACGCTCAAAAGAGAGCACACCGGTTGATACAATTTGTCATAATTTGATTTATGGCTCAATGCTTGAGTTCCCGTCTTACCAGCCTTTTAATATAAAAGAAAAAAATATCTTAGACACATTAATACACGTTTTATCTGATTTCGAGTAATTTTGACTATTCTGGATATTTTCCCCATCAATAAGGACGATGGTGGGTTTATAAATTTACATACTGTATTACTTTTTTCTCGATTATCACATCAAAAAGTTGTTTTTTCAACAATTAATTGATCCATCATAAAGATGGAAGATCAAAGCCTCTTGGAATAAGGTCTTTATCACCCTGTTGGACTGAATTGATATTGATGGGTGGAATTTGTGTGGTAATGACATGTACACTGTGCAATTGACGACTGGTATTGATCCCAATCAATTCCGCGATATAAGCATTGGGAAAGTCGAGTTTCCAAAGACAAATAATTCCTGGTTTGTAAAGACTACACCGTACGACTATAAAACGGCCTTGCTATTATTGGTTTTATTGAAACAAACATGACGAAATGTAGCAGCTGTATGCATTCTTTTATTACAGACAAATAATATCCGAAGGTATTAATACCTCAGTGTTAATTGATTTTTGTTACAATGTACAGAAATAGAACATAAAAAACTATATTTTCGTCACAATCTAAACTTGATGTGCTTCAGAAAACGTAAAATTGACATGCTGTCAGTGTACATATATACATATCTAGCAACTCACAATACACCTTGTAACATGTTTCAAGCTTTATTGTCTCAATTATTCATATTATTGATTTCAAATATGTTTAACATGCTTGACGGCATGAATTCCACTCACGACAACCTTGGTTAGGTAGGATTGTTAAGTGGTGTATGGTATATTTGAAAACATGCTCGGTGTCGAGGCGACGAACTGTTCATATTTTTTCGTATCTAAATAGCACTACTCGTCATGGCCAGTGGCAATTGGAAATTAATTCATCACAATGTGTGTATTGGGACGGACAACAATCGCTGTTCTAATGCAACAGAAATAGTCTAACACTGAACAGATGGTACTAGGCAAACACTCTCTACCATACAATTTGCTGATTGTGAGTTCCACCAAAGGGTGCCAAGTGCGATACGGTTCATATAAGATGAATTTAGAAACTTTTGTAAACTTAGCCAAACGTTTTCTTTACTCAAGCTTTTGGCATACGGCAGCCTTAAGTGAACCACTGCAGCTAGAGTAAACTTTTGTCGGGTGAGAAATTGTAAAAACACTTAACTGAGCCTTTTAACATTGTTGGTCCATCTTTTTTTGTATTTTCTTATTTTATCGTTTAAACTTGATTAGCTTTGATAAATGCTTTATGCTGTTTTTGTGGAACATTTGTACCGCCCCAGGGTGGTGATTGTTGCGATTGTGGCGAAAAGAAACGTTTTAATAAGGGGCTCCAGATACAATGTGGCTTAAATTGGAAAGATTTGGAAACGATGGACAATGGAACTTCTACGATTAGGGAATTAAGTAGAAGTTGCTGAGAGAGCAATGAAATAACAATCACGTTGTTAATTACATGACAATATTTCAATAAAACCTGATTCAATTCAAACTGGATAAAACTACAGAAGAATATGCTTTACAGTGAATGCATTCGTCAGTGCATCGACTTTAAATGAATTAGATATTAACATTTAAAAGTAATGAATTGTTATCGTGCTTTTTGTATAATGCAAACATATTGCAACCTGATTGTAATTTTATTGAAAACATTGCGGTTGTACATTATCATCTGTGAAATGAGTTTGTTTTACTTTGAAGTGTAATTTGCGGATTAAAAAATAGCGTTTAGAACACACAAGCGTTTTGTAACATTTAGCTTTACATTTATTGTGAAGATAATCATTAATAGAGTTTTTAGCAAAAAATACACTTTTCAACATATGTTTTCTTCATGGATGGTTCCCTATTTAAGACATTTTGAAAGAAAAGACAAATTTGAAAGAGAGAGTGGCGTCCCCTGATTCGGTCAAAAATTATTTGGCAGGATTTTGGAAATTATGATTTCGCCTCATCACAATGAATGTTTTCAGTTATATCTCACAATGCTATCACTGTTATCTCATTGGAGAAGCATGTGTCGATTAAAGCCTTAAGAAACAACAAATCTGCTGATTTCATATCTGTGTTTGAAAAACCTAAACACCTACATGAATGCTTCAGGTTATCCGAGGTACGAGACAACTGAAAAAGAACTTGACCTACTTACACGAAGAATGACTAACTCGGAAACACGAATTTCCAAGTTAGCAAATTGACACGCCACTGTTGGATTGCATGCTAACATTTCTATTTTTTAAACCTACTCTTGCTTACAGAAAGATAAGATCTTTCAAAAGCCTTTGTGTTCACCTTGATTTGAGAGAATCGATGTGACGGTTGCTCTTCTCGTCAGAGTTATGTCCCCTGTCCGAAAAATTGATCGGTCGTAACCGTGTTTGAATTCGAAACGTATTAACTGGTAATTGTCTTGAAACATACCAGTAAGCAACAATTTGATCAATCACTGTCAATATACCGTCGATAATAATCAGTTTGACAATTTCTCTGAAAACTACATCCGGCTTGACATAGTACATACACGCTGAACTAATATTTAACACCGAAATGTGCTTCATGTCGTTCTGGTGCTTTTAGAAACCATTTAATAGAAGCACAAGTCAGACCGGCGAAGCAGGTCGATGATGCGGAGCTTGACACCTGGCAAAGAGGTCTTTGAAGTGAAACATACTATTTTCACCTGTCTATCAATGTCAAGATCTTCCGGAGTCCTGCGGGAGACTCCCTGCGAGCGTTACACCTGAAATCAACATTGGCAGGTCACGGCAATTTTGAGCGCGGTTCTCTATCGTTGGGTGAAATCTATTGGTGTTGATACGGCCGTGCATCGTGAGATAAATCCTGTCATTCTGGGCTGGGACAATATAGATTGTGAAGACTCGCGGCCCGGCATTTACATGGTTACTTGAGCAAAACTAATGGTGATATTTTTGCAATTGACAGACCGCTGTTCACAGCTTCACTATAGGTTTGTGGTGTAAGGACAAAAAGCTAGACTACAGAATATGTTCTTTAGAGAAAGTGTTCCTCTTGGAGATTTAGATTGTGTTCATGTTGCTTGAAAATCACCCAACGACACGCCTGTCATTGAAATCCGCTCAAAGGATTTGGATAGAAATTTGCCCTAATGTCTCAATACTATCGAAATCTGACAACGATTCAACTTCAGCGGCCGTGTTCGCGATTCAACTTTTGTTCAAAGAGCCGAGACGATTTTCATTTTCTTCTTTTGAGCAAATCGTTGTCGCTTTCTGGCTTGATTCAAAATGACAGCTGACTTGAACAATACGTATAATTAAAATTCCTTTTTCGTGCTATGCTTTGTCTGTGTATCAGAAATGGAGCTTTCAGAATCGACGTATTTCGCGAAGCAAAACGACTGGGCGCATTATGATTCATTCAGTGTCCTTATATAACCCCAAATACCGCATAGAAACCACGCTACATTAGAATATACATTTGAAATTTATAAAAAAAAAGCGATGAACGAAATATAAACATTCGAGCTGAGTCTGAACATAACAAGATGGCGTTAGGGAAGAATATCCAAGAATAATGGGGCTCCAGTATAATTTACATTAACCACTTCCATTCAAAGGGTTCAATTCGCAGTTATAATCAAAAGCACTTTGAAATAATTTTGAGTGTAACAATGCAGAATTTCGTGTCAGATAATTCCGGAACGCTGTCATTTGTATTAATTTTGAAATAAGAACCTTTACAGTTTGAAAGAGGTTTGCGGGTGAGTATATGACTTTCCACAATGTGGTTAACACTTGAACCAGATGAACAAGGGTGTCAATTGAGAGAAATTATTTACCCGTACATTATGTTACATACTAATTATTTATCCAGTGTGCATAATAACATGTTCACCCTTGACATCTAGAACCACTCGCAAGACCTATAGAGTGTTTTATTTTGTTTTAGGATGATGTATTGCCGATGGTCGCACTCTTGTAGACACAAACATACATTATCTTAACATAATGACTCTCACATTCTTTTAAATGTTTCTGTTTACTAATCACATTACAGCCCTTCTCACAGAAGACCTCCAATCTTTAGTCAAATTAAGTGAACTGTAGATATTGATTTTTGACAATATTTTTTTCAAATTAAACTGTAGCGTATCTCAAGAAGCAAATGTTCCTCTGCATTGAGCAAATCCGAGATAACCATGCGCTGGGATTACATGTCGGTGTGCGTTCCTCGCGAGGAAGTGACCAAACGGTGCAAATGATGGATCTCCCGCTAGTCAGTCAATATAATAAGGCGTTAGGAGGCAGGGAGGGGTGGAATTCAAGTGGGTGACAAAGTGCTTCAACACCGCCCAGTTTTCCTCCCTCCATCCCTTGAGATCGACAAAGTCACAACACTGAGGCCGAAAAAAATGAGATGGCCTTAAGTTTCTTGGAATTTTCTTCCTGGAGTAAATAAAAGCGATATATTTTAAGTTTGTAATCACTTGAACAGGGAAAAGATTTTTGAAAAAAATAGTAATCCTAGGAACTGAAGAAAAATACATTTCCAGCAATACCAGCAAAAATGTGTATCTTGGCATTTTCTCGATGTAGTCTGCTTATGATTAACTGGTTCAGTTCTCATCGGTAATTCCAGATTTTTCAAGATTCTTTATTCAACATCACAGGCCTCCAGCCCACAGTACATGTGTATAAATAGGCAAGTCAAAATGTATATACTTAACATGCATAATGAATTAAGTTTCCCATAAACGGTAGTTTGGGTAATTCAAGGTACCTGTATCTTCAAATATCAAATATTTAATATACATAGAAATATAAATTACTGCGCTGCAGATAGACACTATGTTAAGACCGTATCTCCTAAAGTAACCAAAATTCTTAACTCCAGCCATTTAAAGATGATTACATGTTTTTAGGAAATTTCATATTTTGATATCGACCCCGTGCTGCTCTAAATACGACAAGCATCATTACCGCTGGTAATGTTTTAACTTGTGATTTCACAATAACTGGATTGAAGGGTTTTCTCAGAAACATCGGGCAGGATTGAGTAATACTTAATTCTGCGCAGGTGCAACTGTATAGTATACTCATTCTTTATATAAATAGTGGACTGACTACAAGAGCTGTACCTGTCTTTCATCAAGGGTTTACGTTAACATGTGATGACCGTCTTACGTTATTACTGATCAAGGCCTAACTAGCCTGTCCAGAGCCTGTATGAAAATTATTGCACATTGGTAAAATCTCTGATTGTGGACTTTACACTATATTACAAAGGTATGTCCACACAAAACGATTCAACTGGAAAAACTGTTCCACTATGACAAGCTAGAAGAGTATACAGGTCCAATGTCCTTCGATATGGTAGCTGAAGAAAAAGGAAATAGCATCAAAGGCTATCCATGAAGATGGAAGTACGCCACTGAGGAAGGGTGATGGAAGCGATGGACAGCAGAGATCAAACAACACTTAGAGAGCCACGAAAGACAACCGAAAGTCCTGGAAGCAACGTCAGAAATGATCCATATGATCCACATGATCCACTTGACTTTGATGAGCGTCACGTGGTTAGTCCAGTAGGTGTTTCTCTGGAGAGCGTACATTTCATGTCACAGAAACTTTGGCAATGGAGAAAGTATCCGATGGACGGATTCTAAAACCTCTGTCATGTTTTGCACGAATCCGTCATTGCTGTGCATGCAATCCTAGAGTGAGTAGTTCCAGTAGTCCATTCCTGATTTCTAGGTCATCTGCCGAAATATTTCCATCTGTTCCAAGACATGAAGAAAGTTATCTCTCGAACGAACCTCATAATGTCTGGTGAACCCTTTGTACAGCCTGAAGGAGGGCATCTGAAAACAGAAACCAAAAACGACAACGTTTGTACAGTGTATGAATGTTGAAAGGGATTATGTTCAAAACATAAACAAACGAATTATCTTTCTGCGTGAAGTTGAGAATGTATCAGTCATCCCTCGTAGATTAACCATACCGAGGAATAAGTATATTTGAATATAAAATAACACAGAGTGAACAGGTTTCTTTGAAGTATACTATCCAAAAACAAAAATGAAACGCATAGACCAGAAATCTGTTGCAAAAATGTTCCACTAGTATTTTCAAACAAATGTTGGTAATCTCCAGTATGCACTCTTTGAATGGCCATGTTCCGTGTCGCAAAGTCAAGACGTGAGGTAGTGATCTGACCTTGAAACTCCTTCAAAACCAATGCTTTCTGAGAATAATCTGGGTTTGTATAGCCAGGCAGTGAATGCTCATTAATGCGCAATTTCAACTGGAAGGGGATTTCTGTTGCGTTGTAGCAATGCCTTTCTAGTCTTTGTAAGAAATCTCATCAAAATCAACATTTTCAGGTAAAATCGATTTTTCACGCGTGCAGTTGTGTAAAATAATGTTAGCAACACTTTTCTTACATATTTTGACGATTGTTTGAGCACAATAGGTATTAATAAATTTTTATAAATACAATTCGCCTATGCGTTTCTTTTTAGGGTAGTATATTTGTAGACTATACCTTATCATCCGTTAACGACTACAGTAACATCTTCACCAAGCAGATATATACAACAAATAACAAACGCCGCCATCACGAGGCGCTCTCTCTGTCTCACTAACAGTTTGTCTTTTAATTCTTCTACCTACCTTTCAACAATACTTTGACAGCCTTTCACTTCGCCAAGTCTATGCCTGAACAAACCACAATTCACCTCATGCAGACTCTGTACAATAAAGCGTTCTCTCGCAGGGTAAAAGTTCATCAACGGAGCTATTTGCCTCTCAAGTAAAGCTATTTTGTACAACGAAACTCAATACTCTGGATCGTACAAGCAACTTCTCGCAACTTCAACGTCTCTTTCGCGCTCGAAGCCCTTTGTCAACTACGCCGCTTGAAACATCCTAGTGTATTAAGATTGTGATTTAATTTTGGTTTTAATATGTTTGTTCACACCCGTACACGAGTGTCGGTCCGAGGTTAGGGATTCCGGGCTCTTCAGACTTAAGTCCCAAACATCGGGAGAGTCTTGAGGGGCTTCATTGTGGCAACGTCGCCGGCAAGTAGACACTATAGAAATGCTACAATGAGAGGGTTTAGGGTTTGTCTTTTAACACAGTTACTCAATGTCGACTTACAGAAATCGCAGGTAAATTGTAGTTGATAGGCATTTGATTGAGGACATGGGGTTCTAAATGGGGGAACATAGCCTTGAGCGTCTTCCTGAAGGGTGATGCTGCTGTAAATTGTGTCACAGTTACTCGGATGGGATCGTCATGTTGATGAGGAGAGTGTAAGAATCACTTAAAAAGCGTGAATTGCGCAACCGTGAATAGGATACGGTTTGATTTACGACATGTCGTACATTTCCCATCATGATGGTGTACTGAACGGTGAAACGGCTTTAAAGGCCCATCATCATCATCACCACACTCTCCATCATCATCATCATCATCATCATCATCATCATCAACAACATCGCCATCATCGTCGTCGTCGTCATATTCATCATTGTCATTGTCATCATCACCATCACTACAAATTGAACATTCCTATTCTACACGCGTGGTTTATGCTGTTCTCTTACTACAGTTGCTACTCTTAATGCTACTTTTACAACTAACGCATAGTGATGCGTGTACGTCTGCGACTACTACTACTACTACTACTACTACTACTACTACTACTACTACTACTGCTACTACGGTGGAGTAGCTTAGTGGTTAAAGCGTCACGCCGAAGACCCGGGTTCTATTTCCCGGGTACAAGTGTGAAGCCCATTTCCGGTGGCGTGATATTGCAGAAGTATTGCTTGAAGAGGCGTAAAACCATACTCACTCACTACTACCGAGTTGCCGTTCTCACCGTTGCTGATACCTGCGCGACGACTGTTGCATTGTATAAAACGTGTTTTAAAATTCATGAGAATTACAACCGGATTTCGATGTAACATAATCAGTGCCATGCCTTCTGTCATTGGGAATTTTGCATTTCAAAACCAGTCATAATGCAGTTAGACAAAAACAGATGCCGATTTTGTGCCACTTTGAATACTCGCGCGATCGTGTTGGTTTTGGTCTGGACAACATATTGCGCTTCAATTAGTTTACCCACAAACGCGCATCATTTTCCCACGAACATGTCTTTGATAAATCCGTGCACACAAAAGCACCGTTTGGCTACTAAGGCCATTTTCAAACGCCACTAGCGTCTGATAATTGTATTTCCACACACAAACATGACGTCTTGGAATTTTACGACAGTTAATGAATATATATTAATAAAAGTTTGAAAAATTCAAATTGAACCAGCTTCGTTTCTTTCCATGACAACATTTTATACGTGCTGGTAAAGATGTTCGGACAGATTATGAATTATATGACGGGTTGCTGAATACACTGCAAACAGATCGACAAACAGACAGACAGACAGACGGACGGGCGGACAACATGGTTAAAATACATGAGCACTAATCCCTATATTTGTGACATATCAAAGTGACATAGAACGCCAAACGGGCAAAATCGACGTAACGCATTTTGTCGATCCACTTTGTTATAAACATGTTTTTTTAAAAGTTCGCCTGTGATCCTATACAACTCGGAGGTTACAACGCACAGATCCTTAAAGACGATTTGGATGTGCGCATGAGCTCACTCCTTTGATGAGAGTTATGCCTACGTTATTTCGTTTCAGAAAGGAAAATCAAGCATTACAACCTTTAGAGATACCCACAATGCTAATTGCCTTGTCAGGTTGGGTTTAGTGCGTTCACTCTTCAGTTAAGTATTGTGACGAAAGAATGCCCTTGGATATTTCCATGATGAAATCAAACGAGCTGCAGTTGTGTTCGTTTTATGAATATTTGGACATATAACCATGGACAAATAGAACATAGTGTATTCAGACATACATAGTTGTCGAAACTTATATTATGCAAAGTGAGATTGTTGATTATTACGCTTGTCGATATGAATATATCGTTTTGCGAATAAATCATTAACTCAATAAAATTATTTGATTCGGGTTTTTTCATAATTTGTACATCTGCATATGACATGTATTTATAGACTACAATATGTTAAATGATTGGTTTGGGCTGGGGTAAATATGTTCATATAACCCTGGATGCGATCCAGTTTTCCAGGTTATTGTGACATGCACCTTGCCGGGTCACACACAGTAAACAGCCTGTTACTGCTGCAGTCGCCTCTTCCATAAATGTTATTGTACTGGAGACCCATTTCACGACTCGAGTTCAGCGTTAAATCTCTAAATCTATGTTAGATAAAAAAAAGTGATGCGGAGCACGTCCGAGAGTCCGCTCTGTCCTGGAATATACATTGAGTATTTCATGGCAAGTATGCATTTTTTGCAATAACTCTTTAATGAAGTTGTTTCTTTGTTCATTGTTTAACGTTGCGATATTTCAGCTCTGTGACGACGGTCTGAAAACAATTGAGTCTGGACATCCTCGACACACAATGATATACATTGATGGCGTCAGAGAGTTTGACCATCCGATCGCTCTTGGGACAAAATGATATTAATTGCTTAGTGATTGTTTGACAACAGACAACAAACAGATTCGAATCCTAACAGTTCGCGTCATGCACTCTACTATGACCCAGTCTTGCGAGATCTTTGTGTTAACACGACCGTAACTCCCATAGACGTACACACAGCTAAGGCATTCGTAGCGCTAAGATTGAATTGTAATACGGAGAACCTAAGGCATTCGTAGCGCTAAGATTGAATTGTAATACGGAGAACCAGGGACCAAACCATAAACCGATCTTACACTATGAGCATAGCAAGCTATCACGTGTGTATTTACATCGACAAGAGGTAATCGTAGCCTAAAACTGAATTAAGAAAAAGGGCATCAAATCAAAAACCGATCTTAGCATCAAGAAGATTGTAACTTCCGCAGATAACCTTTCGGCAGTCTTTGTGTTAAGAACGCTTCGATGAACTGGACCATGTAGGTACGCATTTTTCAAATATGTGGCTTTGAAAAGTTCGCAGTGTGTAGGACGCGATGACAGTACATTGGAATGTATCGGGGTCAGCCAGGTAAGATATGCTGTCATTTCATTATCATGTGAATTAAAACCACCTTCCACGCAATGCAGACAGATTTACACCACCGGGTGTCATGTTTTATTCAATTTCGTAAAACGCTAGCGTGGAATTATTAATTCAGTGCTTAAAGTAATTGTCACATTAACGTGAATTGATCTTATGCACCTTACAATTTTATTGAAAGAATTATTCAATATTTAGTGTGAGCTGGCCTGGAAGTAATTAGACTAATTCAAAACCTAAGTGAGTGTTTTACAAATGAAATGATTTTGTAATTAAGTAACTCCTTAGAACAACTGAGCAATTTGTTCGAATGCATCGCTGCTCTTTTGTCCCTTTAGCGCTCTGGGAGATTTATGGGAAGCTTAAGATCGTCGCATCTTCGAGTGGTGTTATTGATTCCATCTCGACAGTTTTTGCATAAAACAATACGTTAACTGGTTGGTCAATTTAATTAAGTGAGTTACGTCCCTTGGGGGAGGATTTAGAAAGACCCCCTCTGTTTAATAAAATGAGAAAGGCTGTTAAGAAATTGGCGATTAAATTCACAGGTTTTGGACCAGGGGAGTCAAATGCATGCGCAGTTCAGATAAATGCAATTTCGGTTAAAATAATTATTTTTCTTCACGTTCCAAAATCCCTGACATTGACCGAATAATTACTGTTTTAATGATATCATAAATAATATTATAATACCCTTAGCTTCAGTCAAGTCTATAATTCTATGATGACACGGATTCAAACCATATGTCCTTCTCTTAGTATTGATGATTAGTGTGTTACTTTGTTTACATGTTGCTTGACACATTCCAGATTTATTCCAACAATATTGTCTGTACACAACTTCTGCACAACATAAACCAGTGACTGATATCATGACCAACTTGCAACAGAGCCGGTCAACATGACACCACCAACCAAGTCATCGAGTCCTACAACTGATCCATTGCGTCGGATGGAGAAAAATATTAGTTCGGGATTGAAGAGAAAACATACATGTACATGCCAAATTGGGGTTAAATTAATGTTTCTGTCCCTTAGAGATTTAAGGTTGAAAAAGGTTTCAAGTGACCCATGATTGTCTTAAGCGGTTTTCATTTTCACCAGTCTATCACATGGCCGCAGCATACTTACATTAATCTGAAATTCAATGTGTGCAGCTTATTCTATAATTGTTTGTTATATAACAATGTCGAATTCGAGTTATCCACTGCTTTAAGCAATATTCCAGCAATGTCACGAAGAGGGGGAACTAGAATTAACCTTCACATATTGCATTCCCTGGGGAACTGAACCCAGGTCTTCGTCGTCAGTAGTGAACGACTTAACCAACGCCCTCACGTGGTAGTCGCTGTTACGATAAAGTTATTATTGCCATTCGATTTGTCTTAACTGTCTCCTTTCAAGACCCCATGTATTTTTCAACCAAGATAAGAGTATAGCAATGTAATACTTAATTTCGTACTTCAAGTAAATATATTCACAAAAAAACAAATGATAGTATTCGGCTCATATTCAAAGTTTCATGTTCAGCACGGCCTTTACCAAAAACGTGACATATTCGTCTCTCACTTTTTACCCAGAGACAATGTGTCACTTTTACAAACAAACAACACTCAAGGCTTGAAATCCTGCACACCTGAAAATAAAGAAGAGCACGTGCGATAAACGCTTTGAGTAAACACCCACACACGAGAGGTAGTGTCACGTGACAAAGCTACAGTCAGGCGCACTCTCATCGTGATGTTCGACCTTTATGACTACATATTATCTCCAGCACTCGGTCGGAAAATTAGCTGAAAATATGTGATGCTGATGATTCGCAAGTTGAAAGGAACGTGCGTCTGATGCATTCGATCATGGTTTGACGTCCATTCACTCTGAAATCGCCAGCGTCCATTATCCCATTGAATCTTTTACAACCCCTTGACAAAACACGATTTATTGCAAAATCTTGGTCCAGGTGCGTGTTTTTTGTAAGAGAAAGCAACCGCAGGTCACCAATAATAATGTTGAGTAGTGTTATACCGCTTTCTGGCACTCCCAACCCCTCCCCTCTGAAGAGCGCCAATCAGGGAGAGTCAATCTTTCACAGAATTCCCCCTGTTAGTTTGACAAAGGTGTGGTATATTTCTAAAGCACTGTGACTTTGCACGACGTTTGATAAGAATAAAGATACTTCCGCGCAGTTTCATAAAGTTGTTTTCCACCTTTCGACGCCACCTTGCCGTATAAACTCTCGCGCTGAACTCTTTCACGTTGGAGGAAGCTTTTATGTTCAGTGTGACGTTGCCAGGGAGCTGTCATTATTCCGCAAGGAATCCCTTTTGAAACTTGCAGTATTCTATTTGGCCATTTCCCAGCCTGGAAGGACGGGGCACTCAAATACTCTTAAGAATAGTACGTTTTGATCAGGTTCTGATGAGGTGTGAGAAACGCTAGACAATCAAAGGGTGGCGCCACGTATGTCACAGACTTAGCCTCTAGACGACGGTTTCATAGTCGCAGATTTGTAAATTACTCGGAATACACTAAATGGTTTTGAGGACGACATGGAAAGGAGCTGCACTGAAACCGATCAACTCAGTTATAAACTTTTATGGCATGGCTGTGTTTGTGTTCAACACAAGCGACATTCAGGTTAGTGGAGGTGCGTATGGCGAGTGTTTCTACAGCACAAAGGATGAAACGAGCGGGTAAAAGGCTGCGTTTGTCGTCGAATTTATATACGCTCAGATGAAGCAATATTCGTTTTGAATGACAGGTTTGATGTTTTGTGTTAGTGAAGAATCTGTGGCTTAGAGCGTCCGACTAAGTTTGAAAGAATGATTGTCAAATCAGGAGACCAGACACAGTCACTGCTATGAAGAGGTACCGAATGCATGGCCCTTGTCATCAGTCATACAAAGAAACGTCAGACGATATGAGGGTCAAAATTCCCATGTAAACCCGTGCAACTTAGAAGGGGCAATTATGACTGAAAAAAGTCATGTGTCAAATAGTAATTGCTGAATCATGCCTTGAGCATGTGTATTCGTTTGTTATCCGTCTCTCTGTTTGCCATTCCTGGCTAAGATCCTTTAAGGGAAACGCGTGGCTCAGTTGTGCAGAGCTGCGTCTCTTCGGTATACCGGAAATCATGGCACCATCATAAGACGGAAATTCTTTCGTGGGCGGTGATATACAGACAAATAAACAAACATTTCATGGCACAAGACTATATTAATATTGGTTAAGATGACAAAATCAAACCTATTGCACTAATGTATTGATCATATTCCGCACTAGACTCGGTTATTACAAAACGGGCCACTGTCATTAAACTGAAACATACACTGCAGCATGAAACACACACACACACGCACACACGCACACACGCACGCACAAAAAAACACACGCACACGGTGACAAATGACAATTGTCAATAACTATAGCCAATTATTCAAACAAGAGCCCACCACAAATATTAATCTTCTGTAACTGGCTGTCGAATATCTCTGTAATGTCCAAGCGGCCAAAAGAATTTTACTCGAACCATTACCTCCGACTTACCCGAAATACACAGAAATAACAAACCTTCGCACTCGCAATCAATAATATTGCATAAACCGACCTCTCCTTGCATACCGCTCATCGTGGCACTCTCGAAACCATGCATTAAAGCGTCTAGGAGCAGGGTCGAGATTGCTAATACAGATAGGTGTATCATTACTTTCGATTCAGACGCATTGGTTAAGCCCGAACCCCGAATTACAACCCCTTGGCAGACTCGTGGTTTAACATCCCATATATCTTCCCCAAATAACTTATATGGTGCACGAGGTATGTATGGAAGATGGGTACTGCCATTCCCTTTGTCCGGATTGATGGGAGCAGGGTGACGATTTGACTTTGCGAGTTAAACCCACTTTCAAGAATACAGCAATAATGTGAGCTTGGCGGGGGTGTAAAACCTGACGTTATACAAGTGTTAGGTGTTAAGCAGATTGGTGAAACCGAAAAGAGGCTGACGATACACGTAAAAACAAACAGGACGAAACTGGAAGTTACTGTGATCGGTTTCTGACACACCTAAGGGACGCAACCCTGCATAGCACCACGAGCATAGACAACATGCAGTGAGGTCATGGGTGCTTGTCGATGAAATATCTTTTGCTCAATATATACATGTCCTGATTAATACATTCGAGGACCATTCTGCAATATGCAGTGATTTACGCGTTCACCCGAAAGTCCTGGTTTGAACCCAAGGATTGGTTGGCGCAATCTATGAAGTAGTGACGCTGGATGTCGAGAGTGTGAAACTACGACAATATGACTGAAATTCGAATATTGTTCAGTGGTCGGTAACACCACTTTTCACTGACATGTTCAAAACGATGCTATTGACTCCAAGCATAGTTTGTACACCTATTGACATCGATATTTTACAGTGATTTAGTAATACACTTTTTACAATAGTTTTGTCTTTTACACGTTATGGGATCTAATGCATGAGCGAGACTGGACATTCCTCAGCGCTGACATACATATTTGAACAATACTCCTATTAGGTCTCTTTGGTGACCACCCCCCAGGCTCGTTCTTACATCTTTTCAAGGCTAAAAGAAATTTCACATTAGTCTCATTTGGATACAACCTAGTGATTAATATAATGAATAATACAATAATATAATAATACAATAATATAATACAATGATCCACGATTAGTCTGACCACCAAATCGTCTACACACGCGACAAGCCTAACCTGCTGAGGACCAGCTCCAATCAGGGATCACCAGGGTTTGACTACGATAATCATTGAAACTGTAAACTGTAAACCTCTGTGAAATATTCTTGATTTGAATTCATTCAGTACATCTAAATACCCAAACCAGGATGGTTCATTTTCCATTATGACTACTCCCAGTTTGATTACCCGTCCAAAACAAAACAAAACAAAATCAGGTTATATATAAAACTTGTTTTACACTGACGATAAATGTAGAGGTGATAATCACTGGAAGCAGTTACTTTTAGAAAGAAACTGGTGTAATGAGTTCAGAATGTCTTTATTTGTTGCGTTATTTAATGAGCCGTTACCGTACAAAGTAGTTTTCATGTCATACCCTTGAATATAAAAAAACCCCACAACGTTGTTCTTAAATTTTCATAGTTCCCACATTTAAGAAGGTAGTGAATAAAATCTGAAGCTTCGTTATTATTATCATTTGAACACTTGGATGTTTCCAACATTTGTCGATTATATCTGTCTGCTTATATATCACTGCAACCGAGCTTGAGGCGACAATGGATGATCTGACAAAATGATTTGATAACCCCACAATTTAACTGAAAGCAATTGTGTGTTTCTGTTGGGTTTATACTGGTTCTAAATTGATTCAGTGAAATAGTGTTACCAGCTCCACCGGGCATTGAATTCCTTGACATAATCACGTTCGGTATATAAATGATGGAGAATATATTTACTGCTAATAGTTTGAATGGAAGTTGTGTCCATTTTTGAAAGGAAACGACCTGCACTATAGGTTTACAAAGCTGTAAACTGAGTAGAAGAGTTATCTCCAAATATCACAAGAACCAATGAATGATCACAAGATCCCGGATTCACAACAGGTGTAGTACAATACTAAGGTGCTCCGTGTAATGCTCATGTTAACGAGTAGTCAAACTGGGAGTAATCATAATGGGAAGATACCACCAGGATAGTCCTCTTCTCAAAGCGAACCTTGGACTTAAGATCCTTCCACAAAGCGCGAATAATTTCGAAACGTGGCAACGGCAATCACCCATACTTTTTGGTCACAGCCTTTTACCAAATAATAATAGACAATGCTTGAAATTTCGAACCCGAAGTCTTTAATTTTATTTGTCTACGATAGTCTGTACTTTGTGTCCACTAGGAGATACATCACTTGTTCGTAAAACATAATTGGATTGGTCCAGGACGAATACGCACCATTACCGATAAGGAGTGTGTACATCAAAGACAGTTCCCGGTCCCTAAGAAGGACACAATCTCTTGATAGCCACTGCCGAGTACGCGTCGCATTGGAATTACAGATTCGCACGTTATGGCTGAATAATTAGATGGTTTTAAGGGTTTTGGCGGCTAACGGAAGCAAGGGTTGGTAAGGGTCCTGTATAATCATTGTATGGCTATTTTTGATATCCTGCTCCGACGTCTATATAATCACAGTATCGCCCCTTTTTATCGATTTTCAATATCCCCGTTATAGTTATCGGTAATAGGGAATACGTATTTGGATAACAGTACATAAATCCGACATATTACCTGATGGATGCTTACGGTGCGATAGGTATGTGTTAAGGCCTGGGAGAGCGGATGCGCAGTCATTTGATAACACTGATCAAAATGCGATTAGCTGTGTTGGAAATTACAGTGGATTTGGAACTTGATGAAAATGGGTGGTTTGGGGTGGTATCGAGGGCGGATAGGGGTGGGGGCGAAAGCTGTGGGATGCAGAGAAGGCGGAAGGGGTGTCAGAAAAGGCGGAATGCGTGTCGAAACAGTGTGTGATTGTAACAGAATGTGTCAGAGGGATAATGTTCAAACGTCGTTTAAGACGTGGGACGTGCCCGGTGACAGTGGACTGAAAACGTTTAATTTTGAACACACAAAGTATAATTCGTTAATAGGATAGTCCTCGAATAGGACATCCGTGGCTAGAACCAAATAATCAATAATAATCTACTGATAATTATTACTACTGAAATGCAGAATGCCAAATATTTTGTATTTGGTATATTTTAGCGATGGTGTCTGCCCCCCGACAACTGCCCCCTCGTTATCTGGATTAGAAAGTCCGAATGACTCCAGGGGCGGTGGGGTAGCCTAGTGGTTAAAGCGTTTGCTCGTCACGCCGAAGACCCGTGTTCGATTCCCCACATGCGTACAATGCGTGAAGCCCATTTTCTGGAGTCCCCCGCCGTGATATTGCTGGAATATTGCTAATAGCGGCGTAAAACTAAACTCACTCACTCACCCGAATAACTCCAATGTTTTCAAAAGTCTAACAAATTGCTCATGTTGTATTTAAATACAGGCGATTATGATAATAAGGACACCTTTTCTGTGGAACTTACATTTATCATCGTTCCGATTCACAGATGGGATTTCAGCTGGCAGACGGTGATTGTCGGCCATGACACAAAGACACATATACTGTGTCTTTCGCGGGAACGTGAAATCATTCTTGCAGTCTGAATCAATTTACTGGACACAAATGAAGATATATACAACATCTGTTGTGACAAAAACAAATGTTCAACAGAGACAGGGCCTCGGTCGAATCTCCTTGGCGCGGGGGTCGCCATTTTGACAAGTGCGTACGTGCTCCATTCATCAACGTCGGAAGGAGGCGTCGCTTAATGCAGTCCGCGCTGTTGGGAGCACGGGGGTGACAAGTGGGAGTACAGGGACCCTGCCTCTTGACAAGTCCTCGATTAGGGGTGATATAACATCGTATTACATTTACAATTGATTCCTCCCGTACTCTCGTTTCAGAGTCTCGTCCACACGAGATTAATGTGCACCTTTATGCTGCGAGATCTTGTACCACAACGGTTGTATATGGCTTATCACGGTGTAATTGTCCTTCGGTGTATCCTTTGTCTAAATTACCGGTTTCGATTTCGGTCACGGCGTTACGTGTTTTTCATCCCACAACTGTTATAGATGTGATAAAACGTAGTTTCACGCGGGTTTTATTAAATGTAAACATATCCGAAATGCAATTTGTACTGCCACCTGTTTGTAAAGTAAAATTTCACGAAGATCGGGAGCATAACAGTATCAGAAACGTTTAATAGCGAAATAATCGAATTGGATTTACTTTTATCGTCTTCAATTTGTTAGTGGGGGCTTTGTTACGACAATCGTTAGGCAGGACCTGTCCCCTTTGTGTTAACGACAATAGAGACTAGAATGTGGCATCACATTTTAAAGATGGCGGCATCTTTGTACGCATCTTAAGTTACGCCGGTTGGTCACATAAATCCCGCTCGGAACGGCTGAAATTACACTCCTTGAGGATGTAGCTCATTTTATAAAGTTCCTTCGACTTTATTTACCAGGTAATGTTCAATTATCGAGAGGCTTTACTTGGCAATAAATACTGAAATAGTTGATATGTTACGCATCGGGTGCAGAAATGCAAACCCTACCGTGGCACGTGACGTCACACCATGGTAACATGTATTAACCGCCATTGTTGTCGAATTTAATTTCAGATGTTTGCAAACACTTTTACCCACTTACTGGCCAAGCATGTAACAATAATAGGTTAAGGTTGTGCCCATGTCGTGTTAAGCACAAGGGAACTCCCAAACTGACCTTCAGGGAATCGTAGATGGTCTTCAGCAAACGATTTACGAACTCGGCTGCCTAAACAACCAAACCTACTTTAAAATACTGTTCATTCTGTGTTACATCTAAGAATAGACTCGAGTGACAGCGCCTGTAGAATTAAGGTTGCAACATACCCACAACCGTTCTTTATTTGCTATACATCAGTTTCTATTATCCAGAGCTAGGGATCGGCGTGTAAGAAAGTAAAGCAATAATACAGCTCATAACGATCATTTAAATTGTACCAAACCACGTTACAAACAAATGATTTATAAAATAAATATGCATACATCTCTATCTAAATATCTGCCTTATGAAATACCTTCAGCATACCTGACTTTAAAGAAACCCGGCGATGAATAAGGATTTTGGAACGAAATCAAAAAGTGGTTTTGGAAACAAGATGACGGAGGAACGTATACAGTAAATGCAATAATATGTGACCCTTCATTCCGCGTGATCGAGAACAGAAGGAGTCTGAGTGAAATATTGTAAATAGTCTCAGATAAGTAATCTCAGTTCGACTCTTAGGATGTGATCATTTGTTCATTAGAACAATGCTTATTCTCATAGATTTTAACAAGGTGTAAACGCTTATAGTTACCATTCGTCATTCTAGGTTTTCCTCAAACATTAACGAGACACAACGTTTACAAAACCGACTTACCGTGAGGCACACTTAAAACGAACATGTTTACGACGAACTGTTGTTTGTTTTGTTTTTATTACCTACGAGGGCGAACATATCGAGTACATATATTTCATACGATGCCCTTGGGCAAAATATCACTTTATGATGGTGACGTGACGTCACAATGCCATGACGTCACGGTTCTTTAGCCACATTGCGTTCTATACAACGGCGGGTAGTCAGCCCATGTTTGAAAGAAGATTTGGGTTTATTTCCTCAATTTAACGATTTCGGTAGTAAACAAGGCATTATATTCGTGCCCATAATATAGTATTTACTATGTTTAGGGCACTCGTGAATAAATATCGGTATATTCCTCGCTCTCGCTCGAGAAATACCAACATTTAGAGTGAGTGAGTGAGTGAGTTTAGTTCTACGCCGCTCTCAGCAATACTCCAGCTACAATGTATATGGCGGTGGTCTGTCACTGGACCAGACAATCCAGTGATCAACATCATGAGCATCGATTTACGCAATTGGGAACTGATGATATGAGTCAACAAAGTCAGCGTGCCTGACCACCCGATCCCCTTAGATATACCTAACATGGGCACTCATACACTGGACAAATTAAGTTAGGGATATTGGTATTTTTATGACTGGTATTCCATCAGTATGACAATGAAAAAATGCATCATTTTTCATAATTTCAAAATTTACAAATATCTCTAACAATTTTTGTCCAGAATATAATATCCTCTGTGTATTTTTAGTTAAAATGCATATAGCGAGCTATGGTTATAACGAGCATAAATTAGTAGTCCTTTCGCTATATCTATACTTTACTGCACTTTTCAAAGCGTTAAGCTCGATAGTAAGAAACAAAACCCTACTTTTCATGTCAAATTATGTGAGTAACGGGTTCTCGCTGTAGGGCAGGACATGCTTAACCTTTGCGCGTTAACTAAATGCCATCACCAATTTTCCATGATATGATTTTAAGTGCTATAACAAACTCTTGGCACTTGTAGCGAGTTCAGTGTTTTTCCTCGGAGAATAGAGATTGGTATCTGTCGCTGATGTTTTAAATACATGTATACGTCACAAATCGCGGGTGATATATGAACGCTTCAGCATTGTATTTAGCATAATTAAGTGAAGGAAGGGTCTAATTTGGTACAAGTGCAATGCATTCATATTTTCAAATCATGCAAAGCAGAAAATACAGTGTAGATACAGAGTCTGAAGCTCAGCAGGTCATCCCTGATGGATGAAAAGGGAACAATAATTGGGTTTAAATATGCACTTGCTCTACTTACAGGTTAAGAACTAGTTTCATACAGTGCATGTTCTACAGATGACGAGAGTGAAATCCATCCCCAGCAACCATCGGCAGCACGGATGGCCTCAGTGGGCATCATCAACTATCAGTCGCCATGGTGTATATATGAGTACATTTTCAACATATGTAGAGTTTATAAAATAGACAAACTTTGGTTTTTTAAAATGAGTCTGATATCTCGTGATCGTGTCGGGTACGTGGTGCTATAACAGGGACCGTGATGAACTGTTTTCACACAGGATCCATAGTCAGTATGGTGACAAATACGGTTCATTTGAGGGGTACTTTTTTGCCAACGATCTTGTTCTCTCTGCAATCGTCAGTTATGTCAGCGACAGTAAAAAAAACAAGTTAATATATGTCGTTCAGATTGACAGCTGTATTGCAGCGTCTGGGTATACAAATTAACCTAAACAACAAATGACCACCATTTCTGTCTGACTTTGTCTTTAGTAGAGTTTCTATTACACGACCTTTCATACTCAGAAACTGGGCATCTGACCAGTATATACGCATTCTAGTCCATCTGGAGATGCATCTGCAATAAGAACCAGTTAATCCGACTTTAACGGCTCTGTCAGAATTGTCTTGTAACAATTGTCAGTGTGATATTACCCTTTAATTAAAGGTCTTGACCTTATCACAGATGGTTGTCCGGAAGACTGGGGCTTGCAGACAAACACACTGTCAGTTTCACGGTATGCAGTGTATGGTGTCTTAGGTTCATAAAAACCCCGTTTATCCGGACATTATAGTTACCGTACTAAGGGCTGTTCATGGACACTCCATTGTATTAATGTGGACGTCTCGCACTCGTTTCCATTTTAACAATATCCGCAATATTTAGCTTGCACTGCATATTATAATTATACATGAACGCCACTTAATAGGTCATTACCCATAAATCAGTATTATTCAATCATATTTATATGCACCTTTTGTTCACTAATCGTTTTCGTAAAGAATGTCAAAGATAACAGCGAAGGTCCACAAACATTACCACGAAGACAAATCAAGGTCAATATCCTGTTAGTACCATTGTCTGTGAAGGTACTTTCACAACTCTAATCAGCTGTTAATGTAAACAAGCAAACACTGAACCCTATATTTGGAGCAATGTATCTTTTCTCTAAAGATTCAAATTCTTTCACTTTCTGTCCTGCTCGAGTTTTTACCAAATACAGCTATCTTTGCTACCCTGTGTATAAACATTAAGTCTAAATACATTTTTGCATTTGTATGTGGATCATAAAGGTACTAATGCGTGCCAATACCGCATTGTTTTAACCTAATTAACATGTGAAAGCATTCTATAACGTGTTCATTGTACGCACCCTGTTATATCCAAATGTTTTGCTTGTTTATGTATCCCTCTACATTTCCGAACTGTCACTGAAAGGGAGTGTAGTAGTTACATAAAGTCAAGCTTCCTGATTTGATTCTTCTTTCAGCTTATAAGAGTTATTAAAATGCAAAATGAATAGTCTTTTATTATAAACAGTCTGGCGTTTATGTGAACGTTTGTGCTTCACTACATCCTGAGAATTCTGAGGCAAATATATACAAAACTGATACATGTATTGACATTCACAACTATAAACATAACAAATCAACTTTTATGGAAAATTACATCATTACTTTTGCAACTGGCACCTTTTACGCGAAGCACAATAGTGTCAGCCATCAACAACTTCTTTAATCGCCAAAGTCTTGTAGTTCTGGAAAACCATACACCTAAAAGTCTGCATTTACTTTATATGAAAATACATTGGAATGTTTGTGATATTTTTGATGTTTTTGCACACAGAGCTGCTACATATACAAAAACTACCAAAAGGTCAAATTGTCATCCCTGTTCAAAACTTCTAAAGGCCAAGAGGGCTACTTTTCCTACACAAAGAATGTTGATGAAACACATGACAATGACTATATATTGGCAGTAAATGGTGAATGTGATAAACTATCTTATCTCTAACTGTGCTGTTGTAGCTTCAAACTTATTCATTATCACTGAGACCTCTATAGTTGAACCTCCTTAATCTACAAACCCCGCATTCCGGACAAACACTGTTTGATCGTCAACGTAAAACGAAGTAACGCAAGTCTGGAACTGTTTTAACACTTTGTTAATCTTCGCGATTTTAGTGGAATTAACGTCCGGATCAATGAGGTTTCGATGGGTTTCATGATCAATATGTTTGTGAATCAAGTAGAAAGGCATAAAGCGTTATTATCACCGTCCGTGTCATCTCTCACATGTGGTCGGAACGTTGCTTGACCCTATACCCCCTATTCTTGTCGTTACCTTCACAGAACCTGTCATTACATGGTACTATCACACGCTGAACACAGGTTGAGAAACCTGGATTTAAAACATGTCTTGCTTTTAGACTTAAAAGGTCCTCCGCGTTTTGCGGATCATATTTACTTACAAAAAGCAATACGACCTGACATCAGAGACAAATAAGACCCTTATCCTAAAGGCATTGAAATCCACTTCTAATTTTGAGGGTATTAGTGAAATGAGAATGTATAACCAAACTAAGCTTTTCTTTGAATAAAGAGATATAATTCATTGTAGGAAACGGAAATCTTGCGTTTTCCGAGCAGGTGCGTGTTTGCAGGTTTAGTTGAGAGCCACTGTATAAGCGCTTCCGTCAGCCTCCCTCTTCCTTTAATTCTTCTAATTGAAGACTGTGGGTTTAGAGATTAAGCGATGGCCAATCTTGATGAACGTCACCTGTCCAGCACTGTGTCTAGGTAGGGATAAGACCGAGACCCTATTATTACCTTTCCCCAGGGACAGAAGACAACCCGCAAGCATTAACCCTAATGACGTCAAAGGGAAATGGGCGGGTACCTTTAATGGGACAGCTCGAAGCGCGCGTGTCTCCATGACAACACGCCCGTGCTTTCTCGCGGTAGACGTTAAGATAATTGCGTGTTGGGGATCACGTTAACAGCTGGCGAAGTCAAATCTGTTTAATTTTTGCTTTTCTTGCGTTTTTCCCTGGCTGAAATTAACACTTTAGTGAAACGGTCTCCTATGCGTCGCCAAGTTTTGGGTTTAAACCGGTGTTTCTAATAACGTTAAAGCGGAATGAGGTTGACGCAACTGGAGCGCACTTTACATCATCTGTTAATCTTACAACATGAAAGGACCGCCCGCGTCAAGACTGTGCGTAAGTCAACGTCGAGGAGGTCAAATTGTTTCCGTAATTGTTGATGAAATAGGTAGCAAGAATATCATTAACGCCATTACTCATTGCCCAGTGACGTTACGTTGACGTCAAGACTTAAACGCACGTGCCAAACATATGCAGATGCGGAGGGAGATACGGAACGAAATTCGAGAAATGTTTGGCATATGTTGGAATAAGGATATAACAAACCCCACGAGTCATTTCAGGAAATTACAGCGACAGAGAGTGACGGCCCTGGTACAAAGCTATCGCAAATGATTGACGTCGATTTTGAACATCTCCTCAAAACAAAGTTATAGATCAAAGTTCATATGAAGTAACGGTATATGCAGAGGTGAATCAAGGCAGAATCACATAATTCCCTAAAATATAGGCGAGTTTTTGCAATGTTTCTTCCAACCCTCGATCCCAGACAGGATAATGATAGCACTAGAGAGCTTTCCTGACGCTGATGGGCGAGCGAAACAGCTGTGAATCGCAACAGCAATCTGGTCGAGAAAAGCGCTATGACCACAACGCCCCTTAAAAGAAGCAAACCCTGTCTTATTCAATTTACAGAGCGGAGAGAAAGTCCAGACTTAAAATTATCGAGCTATAACTCCAAGTACCAGTCCGTCTTGACGGGAGATGGAAAGAAGACCTCATGCATTGCCTATGATTCGATCGTAATTACAGATGTGTTCCTACGAAACCACGGCAGAGCCCCGAACTAATACGTGTGCTTCGAAACGGTCTTGTATGGAATATGTCACTGGTGAGACACGGGCAACAATCAGCCGTGCACCGCTCAATTTCCTTGTCCTTTGTCAAAGATAGTCGAACGTCTATGCTAAAAGAAAGCCCTCTTCGGTCAAAAAAGTGAGAAAATTTGCCCGCGATTTTTGCAGAGCGTGATTTGAGATTTGAATTTATAATACGATAACGAAAGATAACGGCCAGATTTCTTTCAATAATCTGTTTACATCGTGCAATACACAAAATAACTTTCACTTATTAATGCAAATCGTCAAACTTTCGAAGGTTCTGAAATTTGTTTCTGAACAATATTGGCCGCATTTACATATAGTGTTACTGTGACGGTTGGCAGTTTCGCCTAAATCCCCCTAGTTCCATCTTAACCAGTAGCGTATGGCACGCTTACAGTTTATAAACTAATAGAATATCTTTGTGGACTGACTTTATTTGAGAACATTCAAAATGACAAAATGTTATAAAAAGTTTCTTGGCAACAAAGATTAAACATCATGCACTTATTCATAATTTATATAATAGATACCTCTGATAAATATAGTATTATCTCTAACGAACGAATTTTTCCATGTGAAAAGAAGAACATTGGAACGAAACGAATAAGATCATTGGAAATATATTACAAGTAGATGGAACGAAACGGCCATAACATACAATACCATGAGAACTTGAAACATTAAAATAGAGATATGGTAAATCATGTGAACACGAATAAAACTTCATTATAAGTTGTATCGTTCATTAAAACAACCACGAACCTGTGACCTGTTTGAGTGGCATATTTAGAAGTTCGAAGTCAGAGAACAATTATACATGTATATCGATGACAACTTCTCTAATTCTAGAGCACGACGTTTCGATACATTCACACTCGAAAAAGATACAAGAACCTGTATCGAAGCGTCGTACTCAAGAATTAAAGAAGTTGTCATCCATATATACTTGTTCTATCAATCACAAACCTTTCGTTCGACAATGATGTCTATAATATTCAGTTCAGAGCTTCGAGTACTTCTCCGGCAGTGCAGATCTGCTGGCCCTCAGGTTGACGTGATATTCCGCGTCTTTCTGCACAGAGATGCTAGCGGGGGCCCTTGGCCACTTCGTGCAGTCAGCAATACAGGCAGTATATGAACAAAGCGGTGACAGCACTACGACTGTCGTTTGGATTGTTGGTTTGTTCTTTAAAGTCATACGCAGTGATATTGTTGGTCCAGGTTTCTTGAATCAGGGCCAGACTGACCAGTGATTAGTATTGTGCTCAACCGTCTATATTCAATGTATGTTATGTTTGGGATTACACTTTCTCTGAAACGAACAACTTGTAGTGCTTGTCAAAGATTGGGACATATCCGTGATGGGAACCCAAACGTTCAGAGTAATCCCTACGTTTTGTGACTTGGATTGGAACGCACACTTCTAGAGCTGTCCATCTTATCACAGTCAGCCATCTAACCCACTCAGTCACAATGTCTTTGTAATTGTGTATTCGTAACTGTCTGTATCGTTGAGGTTCCGAACTGACTCACATTTGTTTCTCATCGCAGAGATGAATGTGAAAACAACATGAAACATAGACAGTATGTGTACCCTTCACACCAAGTCTAGACCATTCAGTCGCTCCAAACATGGGTTGCCTGACACCAAATGCAACCTGACGGGATACAACTTTTATAACGCCACATTGTATAACAAAGATTTAGTGGCGTAGATCTGAAGTCACTTTGTGAAGCCGGACCCACGGTAATCTGAATCTGATTTCGGGGTACATGTATCGTGACCACCATATTCTAAAACATGTTTTGCATGAGTCGTAACGTTAAGTTCGCTTTGTGAAACCCGGAACCGAAGTCTTCTATTGGTAACCACTGCGGTTTCAACTAAGCTAAGAACAGTCGTAAAGTTAAGATCGCTTTCTGAAACCCGGAACCGAGGTCTTCTATTGGTAACCACTGCGGTTTCAACGATGCTAAGAACAGTCGTAAAGTTAAGATCGCTTTCTGAAACCCGGAACCGAGGTCTTCTATTGGTAACCACTGCGGTTTTAACTAAGCTGAGAACAGTCGTAAAGTTAAGATCGCTTTGCCAAACGGTCCCAGAAAAGCGTTTTTTTCAAGGATTTCTACATGTAACTTCATCAGTGATGGAGTAGCCTTTTGTCGATGTGTTAATAACGATTTTTAAACGTCTAGGGGGAGACGGCAGCCGTTGTGTATTATCTAACTCAGTAATAAACATATGTTCCGCGTTACATCGCGTCTTTATTCCGTCATATTAAAGCGGACCACGCTGCATTAAATAAGACGAATCCACATACGCTATAACCTTGTTTCTGACACTTCTAACAAAATAGTTAAAAGTGTGTTAGATGGTGGCACCTGCGGAGACTCACATCCACTTAGAAGGCGTGTTGATGACGTCCAATTAGCAAGTTTAAAGAGGTGCACCTTCCATAAACTACGTCCTTGATTAACCTCAGCAGTTGTACCACTGTCATAAATAAGACGATGTTGAAGCCAAGAGCTTGATACTTTTAGCAATTATCTCCTTCAGAAACAAACGAGGCGAAATATGGCGGAGAGGTGTTAGCAGTGCAGAGAAAATGGGTTGTCCATTTCATGAAAGTTTGAGAGGATGAAGTGGTGAGAAGAGGGGAGGGGGTCCTTTCCCTAGCGCTGAAGGTATGGGAGGATGGGCGGGTAGGTGGGGAAGCTGGAAGAGGTTGGGTGGTTTTGAGGGTGGGGATGAGACTATAAATTATGGTATTATTTAGAGCCACTTTCATTTTTTAATAGTCTTGTTGTTTCATAACGTTTCTTTTTTCCATACGTAACAACAGTTTTATTACATTCAATTTGTTGTTTGTTATTCGTTTTACATTGCTGAATAGTTTATGGGTTAATACCTCCCATTGAATATACTAGCTTAAATCTGTCATTGTGAAAATTATTGATGTCATATTCTACTTCACGCCAAATCGGGTAGTATAGTTTCCTTCGTAAAATAAACTTTCACACATTTACGTCACACTTGTCGTTGTAAAGAAATGAGAATAATTTCAGTATTTGATATTTTCCTTATACAGAGCTGTTGTATCTGTGCACGTGGTTTGTGAATTAAAAATGGACCCAAGAGGGAAACAGACTTCCTATTCCGAAACCATTTGTGACAGCTTAAATCTTACTGGCAGCACCTTAACAACAAAGTTTACCTTGAAACTCCGTAGTTTATTTAGTCAACAAAGATCAACAAATTCGGGGCATAGAGAACATCGACAGCAGGGTGAATGCACGTCATAGTCTAGATATTCTATGAGGTACGGAATACAACCTGATTATGTTCCTATTATAACCCGTCTCTCATCCAAATCGCCCAAGGTATGTTGGTAGACAGAATAACACATGAGACGTGGCTTAGTTTGTTATTCAACCTAATGAACCAGCATGGGGAAATGTCACGCCTATTCTTGTAGTTACTGTCCATATTGCGGAAACTTAGTGAAAACGATAACCGGTGATGCGAAAGAGAGACAACCTCTACAGTTTCTTCATAATGCCGCTAGATGGCACTGTGCCGCAGGGCACGATGGGATCGAGTACCAAACGCAAAGTACTTCCGCTCTGGTTAACAGGCTTCTGTGTTGGGCCGTAGCGACATGGGCGAGAACCTACCCTGTTATGGCACATTTGAGCTGTGATTGTGAATCCCCCGCCCCTTCTTATCCACGAAAGGATTTCCGGAGACTCACCGGTCATTATCACACTCATTCCCACCCCACTCGTTACGAGGGTCCCCACAATTGCTGTCACCCTTGGCGTCATGTCATAGCACTGGTCAATCATAATTATGGGGTTAATCTTTGTGTCATTGAAACCAGCGGTTAACTAACACAAGCATCTCAACGCCAGCTACTTGAGGCGAGGATCTGTTTCGCAGCGTGAAAGACGTTGCTCCGAAACGCAGCAGAACCAGACAGACTGACAGGATGAATCCAGACATCTTAAAATTGAAGCTGCGAAACTTCTTTATGTCGTCTCAGTATCGGACTAAACTGACTATTATTTTTGCCAAACGTCCATTGGCTACAAGATTTGTATGATCCCCGGGAAGTTGAGACTGACAATACGATGTGCCGTTGAGACTGACGTCCAATGATTTGGGGAAATATACCAGCGCCTTGAGCATGTGCTAGCAGCATGGATGTGTGCGCTATATAAATATTCTATTCTATTTATTGTGAAATATCTGAGGTGAGCTAGTTTAAACGCCACATTCAAAACTATTGAAATTATTTTGCCACGTGGGTGCTCATGGGTAGGAAAATATGTTGCGACACCTTAGTATGGTAGCTCCTTGTTTGAATAATTACCAACACCTATTTAGAATTGTTGCATACTATTCCCGAACCCATGGCGATGGTCATGTAATGTGAGAAACAGTTCCTCTAATTGAATTTCCTTTACTTCGCAAATCCATACGAATACCTGATACCGAGTTTTGCCATTGTTCGCTGTTAATCAACACATAATTCTGGTGAATATTACTCAGTTATGTTGGAGTGGACAACCTCACCTGTCTGCCTCGATTATCCAGTCTATTATATCTCCAGCGTATTACACATAACCGATTGCAGTGCAACGAAATTCGAAACTACATATATTTTTTATTTATTGTTTCCTTTTGTACAATTTATTCTGATACTGAAGAATCGAAAGGTTATCACAGATGAATAAGTCGCCGTGTAATTATCTCAGTAAGACAACTTACGTTGTATTCAAAAGCTGAGATAAGGTTATTGAATTAAGCGAGGTCATATCATATTTGAGACATTTCTCTTCAGAACAGCGGTGCACGGGATCACCAAGTAAGGAAATTGTATTCACTTGATGCGCTCTTTCAGTCGTAAACTGTGTGCCCGTCTAAGCGGTTCGGTTGTACTCTTGTCCTGACCTTTTCAAGTTGTACTCATTATCACAATGATTAAGCTTAGTTTTACGCCACTATTAGCAATATTCCAGCAATATCACAGCAACGGACACTAGAAATGGGCTTCACACATTGCACTCATGTGAGGATTCGAACCTAGGTCTTCTGCGTGACGAATGAAAGCTCAAACAACTAGGGACCTCACTGCCCCGTCCCCAGTATACCTGAACGGTTGACACACGTCATCGTATCTCAGATACGTAGATCGATGCTGATGAAATTGATCATTGGATTGTCTGGTCCAGACTTGTTGTTTACAGAACGCCGTTACATAGTCGTAAGATTGCTTTTTAAGAAATTAAACAACAATCAAACACGTTGTGTAGTGCCTGGGCTTCTGTCGCCTTGACATTCGGTTATTCGATTTTAGTGTGTTCGGATACATATAGACACTATCTAGTTTCACCGTGCCTCGGTGTATTCAGACTAAACAGTCAACTGGTTTATCATCAAATTAGGACAAAGCAAACAGAATTAGTCAGGATAAGCACACACACAAACTCCAGCTCAAACGCGCTCACACACACACGCTCACATGCGTTGCTGTGTACAATAATCTTACACGTGATGACTCTGAACCCTATTTGACCGGGCGAACAACAGAAATATTCAACTGTTTGATTTGTCTGGGGCGCTGTTGATAGGGTCAAGAGGCTGCACATATTCATAAGCGATTGCTGTTACTCAATATAACCAATACTGATACATTATAGACCAGTCTGGTAATTGTCGGATGTAGCTGAGGCGACTGAATTTGAATAAAGTATTACATTTAATACGTAAATGGTTGATGGAGTTCCATCATACCCTGGCTGTGGTTATAATATCAAACACAGGTTTATCTTGTCTAGACATGGGCTGCTAGCAAAAGGATGGCTATGGTTATACGGCTTTAAACAACATCCATTCGTTGGTCAAACTTGTTGAAAAAAAGTTAACGACGGCCCTGGAAACACATTGAAATGCTCATTCTTCATTTCGGTCACTGGTACTCTCGGTTCCAACTGAGGTCATTGAGGAGTATGTGAGATTCAGGAAAGGGATGACTCTATCGAGATGGTTGGTACGAATCTGATGCTGCGCCCATGTGTGAAAATGTGTCGGGTCTCAACACGAGCTCGTGGGTGTCACCAAAGGGAAGAGAGACCTCCAATACTACAGGCGTTCTAGACGAACTAGTCTCAGAAATGAACATAATTTACACAAAAAGGCCCACACAAAAAAAAGCCATGCCCTCTAGTGAGAGAGTGTGGTTTTACGCTTTTAGTAAAATTTCAACAAGGTCACTATAAGGGATAACAGAAACTAGATTCATACACTGTATCCATCGTGGTCTCGAAGTGAATACCCTGAGTATATGGTCTCAGGAATGCCTGAAAACACCGCCATTGCGCTGAACTGGAACTGTAAGACGGAAAACGCCAAAACAGCTGTTAAGTTGCTTTATTAAAGTATATTAATATGGATCAACGTCAAATTTAGACTAAACAAATATAAACTTGCCAAATATTAGAGACTTGTATCGGCGTCATTGGATGCCCTTGGTTCAGTATTGGCATGGGAGGCTTACACCCTTTATAAATGTAAATATACGCAGTATTAATTCCAAGTTTACCTCACCTCATCTTCTGCAGCCTATGATGATAAATGTGGGTTCATTTTTGATGTCTTGATTTTTTATCAGCTTCATCATCATATTCCACGTCATAGCAGACGAGCCTCTAAATGCATCTAATGGAGAACTATCTTTTGAGTAGTTCCTTAATGAAAACAAATTGATTTTGAAAGCACCTAATTGGTTCATCCCGGCGCGAGTCTGACCCGCGACACAATAACGACTAAACAGCTATGTGCTTCTTATTAAAGCCAGGCTGCAAACAATTAACATGACATGTTTTACATCCCTCCCTGCGTGGAAGATGGCGCGCCCGGGGGTCGGGGGATGGGTAGGGGCACATTACGTGTCGCCCGACAGATGGAAGATATTGTCCACAAACCCGCAAATAATTGACAAAATTTTTCAGAGGCACGAATTCTCTCGGCAGACGCGTTACATTTTTTCTGTCATGCTGATCTTTAAAATCCATGCCACGAACTTTTGAAAGCACGGACGATCAACAGATGTACCAATCAGATTCGTGTTTACAAAAGGTTTCAGAGCACGCGCAAAACAGCTTTGCGTTTGACGGACCTGTTAATCCATGGCTTCGGGGACAGGGACAGTGGCTTGTTCGCTATTCATGGCACTTTACCAGCCATCTTAACGCCACGCATTAAACACTTCGCTATTATTCTACAGCACGGAATAGCAAATCTTCTATTACAACGATTTGCACTACAAATGTGGCACATTCTTCCTCAAGTAACCTCTGATGTGCTTTAGTCCTTTAAAAGTCACCATATTAAGCTCGGATATTTGCAATTTGCATTAAGAAGCAATAAAGTGAGATACGATCTTCCTAACTCGGACATAGCGATCCCATCTCCAGATTTGTCCCTGTCGCAAAATTCATGCTAATCAATTGACGGTGCTCATTTTTCGTTTCGTTTGATTACAGTTCCTAATTCTCGATGTTATCTGAGGTGTCTTCTCCGAGGTCCGCGTAAAACCGTAGTGCAAAGAAAGCAGTTCAATTCCATTAGAAGGGCTGCAATTGACTTTCTTTGACGCAGGGGTAATCTTGGAGATGGCATAAGACAGTTAAAGCTACCACTAATGGTATTGGCTATAAAACCAGATAGCTGTGTCTAAAAACTGTCTAGTTTGCGATAAAAACAATGACGGAAATTGATTTTAGGAGCCGGGAAAAAAATCTGGAAAATAATTACAATGTCAAAAGACTGAAGTAATCGACAAGGCGTGTGTCAATCATGTAAGAGGGTGAACCAGATTCTGGTACTTTATTTATCTACTTGTATATCATACTTTGCTTCTAGTATAAACCATCCTTAAAACACGCGTTATTTACTGTATACAAGACGGTTAGCATCTGTCGCGTGGCTACCAGGAATTGCTAATTAACGCCTGCCATGATCAGTATAGCAGGATTTACAGAGATGGTATCATTTGCTGTGAATATGAAGTAGATTGTTTTAATGAGACTTCTGATTATACAAGCAAGTGTGTTTCACAGACATTTCTGATTGGCAGCAACAGTGTTCAAGACAGTTCCAGTGTGTGAGAGTATAGTGTTACGCCGCTTTTAGCAATATTCCAACATTTTCCCGGTTGACAATAGAAACGGGATCTACAGTCCGAAATGCCCATTAAACCATTGTCTATCAGAACAGTACATTTCTTTATTGGGCACATCTAGAACGCTTCGCTGTGCGGAGCTTACCAAAAGTAACTCCTACTTGGTCGTCTCATTTGCATGTTTGTCCCTAGCTCTTCGATGGCAAGTTTATCGTATTGCTTTGTGTCTTCGATAGCAGTTTCGGTTATCAAAAACTTTTTTCTTATCATTTGTTTTATTTCGAGTTTAGACACCAAATGTACATAACGGCGAACTACCATACGAAGTTGAAAACATGATTCAGAAAAATTAGTGTATATTTTAGTTGTGTGCCATTTCCTTAAAATATACTACAGGAGAGAAGCGCAATTTTCGAAAAAAATGAAACCTAGTGAAATTAAGCGTTCTTCTTCATGTCTTGTATATAAAAATATAAAAGGTAGACAAAAAAACCAAAACAAACAAACAAAAAATCCACCAGAGTTGCGTTTCTTTTGCCGTTCAGTATGTAATAAAAATAATCTCCGCTTATACCCACGTGAACGCGACATATGTGAGTTTCCAATATTTGAGGTACTACTTCAAACTTTGAAATATCCCAACCGTTTTGAACAACGCTCTTAAACCTGGACATTAGCAACTGTACAGGTATGTTTTGACAAGGCACGTGCGCACGCGTTCTGATAACAAGCTGATTAACATTTAGCGCCTTTTTGTTGTGACGGGTAATTTGAAAATTATCATGACGTTAAACTACAATAGAAACGTAGACAATGTATTAAGGACAACAGATTAAACGGTGCAAAAGTAATGAAATCAGCCCTTATTATGCGGGTACGAGTAATCACAACATATATATGTTTATACGAGGATTTGCATATTATACCTCATCACCTGCGTGTAAATTGATACTGTTTTCCTATTTTCCGAAATTCAGATTTGCATTTTTTTTCTACCGTGTGTCGATGTTTTCTGTCCTGAAGCAAGTTTTCGGATCACACGCGAACTTGGCGTGGTGTTTATTTTCTTTTTGCTTCGTGTTGTGTTAAACTGGCCTAATCGGAGGTAATTTAATGTGTGTCATATTGGTCCCCTGACAGCTCAGACATAAGAAAAATGAAGGCAAAGTTTTCATTACAAATTAGTCCGTACTTCCCCTTCTGTTGGGTTCGCTTCACGGGGTACATTGATACGTCAGGTAGATGAAGCGTGCGTTTTGGCGAAGTAACAGGATGTGTCCGAGAACGGTTTTGTTTTGTTCGTATGAAAGAGATGCAGGGTGTAGGGGAAATATTGTTTATTGTTTATTTATATATTGATTAATTATTTTGTCTCGATTTTTAATTCTTAAGAGTGTTTTTTTTATTAAAACTGTTGAACGTTTGGGCACACAAGTGTCATCAAACGTCCATTGAAAATAGTTATTTGTCTTTCTATGCGGCATACCCACCAACACACGATTTATTAAGCATCGTATTTGAAAAAATAAATACCATCTCACAGGAAAACAATTCGATTCTTACTGAATGTTTGCGTAGAAATATATCTATCTTGTTTTTATTCCACGACCCTTAGCCAGAAACGTACCTTAAACTTTCACCTTAATGTTTGCATAACGCAAAGCTGTAAGGCTGTCTTGAGTAGATCATGTTGTGTTAAAAACAGTGATAATGCTAAAATGAAAATAAAGAGGCGTAAAACATTACTCTCATACACCCACATACCCACCCAGTGTCACACCAAGCGTCACCCCCAATGGCATACTCAATGACATATGTCTAAGTATGCCTGAATCCTGACATGTCACGACAAGGCCCCTTGTGAACACTGGAAATTTCGAACTATATGAAGTTCCATAAAACTTTGAATTTGTGCTAAAAAGGTTTTGATACAACCATATGACAGACGAAAAGATGTATATTTCGGAGTTCGGCCTCAGCTGCCCACATTACCATATATTACGTTATGGATTTGTGAACATTCTACAACATGAATAGAAACATTATAGGCTAATGAGTGACGTCAACATATGGAAGGTCAATAAGAAACGTCATATTAGAACGTAAGATCACGCGTCGCACGTCATAGTAACAGATATTCACACGTTATAGTAAAATGTAAGAGAGGTTCAGACGTCATAGTAAAATGTAACAAAGGTTCAGACGTCACAGTAAAATGTAACAGATGCTCACACGTCATAGTAAAATGTAACAAACATATTACGTTATGGATTTGTGAACATTTTACGACATGAATACTAGAAACATTATAGGCTAATGAGTGACGTCAACATATGGAAGGTCAATAAGAAACGTCATATTAGAACGTAAGATCACGCGTCACACGTCATAGTAACAGAGGTTCAGACGTCATAGTAAAATGTAACAAAGGTTCAGACGTCATAGTAAAATGTAACAAAGGTTAAGACGTCATAGTAAAATGTAACAAAGGTTCAGACGTCATAGTAAAATGTATCAGAGGTTCACACGTCGTGGTAAAATGTAACAAAGGTTAAGACGTCATAGTAAAATGTAACAGAGGTTCCCATGTTATAGTAAAATGTATCAGAGGTTCACATGTCATAGTAAAGCTCAACAGAGCTTCACACGAAGTACCTGAAGTGAACATATTTTACAGAAAAAAACATTCATGTAAATAATATAATGTAATGAAAAGGAGCCCGAGACTTTGCCTGTAGCTGTGAAGCTCTAGACGGTCCACATTTTCTTGACGTGCGTGGGCTTTCGTAGATGTGTCATGTACATACCATCAGCTTATGATACTCATTGTGTACATCCCTATGATTAGCATGACAGTCTATCATTTCATGCACATGTCTTATGACTCCAAGTTTCCACAGTGCATCTAATGGTAGCAATGGCATATTTATGAGGCAGGGGAATATCTGATGAAGTTATGTGATAAATATATCTACCAACAACAAGCAACGTACTGAACTGGGCGTAATGTGACATTTTGAAGACAGGTTAATGTGTAAATGTCACGGCTGACCGAAACACATCCCTGGCATCAAGGAGAACTCAGAGGATATGTGTCTATCACTTGCTAACTTTGAACATTATGATCGTATGACATTAAATTTTACTCACTTCCCGTCACGGAGGCCCAAATACTCTTCATTCCTTGCCCTCTCCCGTTGATAGAACAGCGTCAATGAAAACTGCTCCGTTCCTTCAGATAAACGTGTTTTTTTTATCCTGGCTATGAAAATATTTCCTAAAAAGTACATTTTCAACTGGGTATGGTGGAGAAAGAAATGCGTTGAAATGTTTTGTTTTGTTTTGTTTTGGCTTTAAAAAAGAAAAAAAAAACCCAACGTTTTGGTGAATGAGTATGGTTCTCTGCGGACACCAGAAATTCTACCTATCTGGGGAGTCGAACTCTGGTGTTCGGTTACCCCACCGCCTAAAAAGTGTTACTTACCTGCTAATAAATGTGTTTTATTTTCTCGTTTTGAACAGTATTTTAATTACATCTACACACTCATACACAAACAGAAAAAGCACGAGCACAAGCGCGAGGATGCACACACACACACACAGACGCAAGCACACATACTCATGCTCACTTGCACTTGCAAAAACTTACTCCGTACATGTCCTAAGGCTTCCAGGGGCGTTGCAGTGGATATTGTTTTTACACCATCAACTACTGCACATGTTTATAATGTGGGTCTTTTGGCACCCGATACGAAGACATAACTCAGTGTGGAGGGAAAATTATAGTTCAAAGGTATGTAAACACTTTAAGAAAAACATATCGGAAACAAAAATGTGCGTGACATGAACTCAATCGCCGAAACGCAGCATGGGCACTGGCGTCGACAGAGATCTTCCTCCTAGGTGTGATGGGATGAACTCGCAGGGGGAGAGGATGGGGGGTAGAACTTGAGTCTCACAACAAGAAGCTGATGAGGTTTAATACAAAATCGAATTACGTGGCTATTTCACCCCAGCTTCTCTCGCATTTCGCCTCTTCACAGCGAGAGATTAATGCGCCTGTGCGGTTTCACCACGGGTCACGTGCGCGCAAAGAAGTAGGCCGTGTTCCCCGCGGGTTACAGTAAATAGAGGCATAGAGGCTGAGACTACCCGTCTTAGTTTTCACCATTCTTCCGATGTGTTTAATTTGCCGCCCCGGGCAGGGAATGATGAATGCGACAAGCTCCCAGTCCTCGAGTCTCATCCGTTCCCGGGTAGAGAGGTGATCTCCGATGGCCCCTAACGTTGTATTTCTCTCTTATTTCACAACTTGGATCCTCGCAGATAATACAGAAGCATCTCATTAAACTTTGAAAATCACTTTAGCTACTAACGATATGTTAATATGTGTGAAGGGGTGACCCACAACAAGGCAGGGGGAAACTGAAGACGGTAGTCTTGGAACACCGTGTATTTCGTTGTCTTTTGAAACCTATAAATTGGATTTCTGCTTCATTATGTTAAGGTGAATAAAGAATGGACTGTGACGGTGGAATTTCGAAAGTTGTTAAATATGGGAGAACGAGGGTTGTTTTTAGTTTCGAGAAATTGGGAGTCTTCTAGATCTTTTGTGTGTTTTAAAGTAGAATGATATGCTATCCAGAAACAAAAAGCCGTTGGATATCTTACTTATGAGGTGATAAAGAACGTTTTTCTTTTTTCTTACGGAATAGTGATATCATTTGCGAAGACGTTTCAGTTTTAAAATGCCGAGTGGGCCATTTAAATGAAATTTCCCGAGACTGGAGTCATACATGAAAAATGTCGGGTTAAAAGAGCACGGACAGTTTTGTTACGAAATCCTGATCTTGACGATGCCGTTGTATTCTTCAATCTAAAACGCCACGATAGCTCAGACTTTGTTTCACAAATATATTCAAGTTCATTATCAAGTTTTTAAAAAGGAAATTAGATGCAATGTTATGAGGAAAGTATATGTTTACCTCAGTATCGTTTACACAAGTATAGTCTGTTGTCATAGAGATATGCTTGCCATGCACACGAAAATACTGACTGACGATAATAGGGTAATTTTGTACAAGTATGTTGGCATTCCACTCTTAGTCAAATCTCGATGGCACTTTAATTTGACATGAGATGATATCTATCAGGTCAAAGATCATCACGATGTAGGACTGACGTTATTATCGAGCGGAGTGCAGAGCATCGGTTATGTTACCTTAATAAATCTCACCTCGGAAAGGCAGTGTCGGAATTGGGTGTCACATTACCCCGTCTGACCCCTCCGTGTTGCGGTAACAAGATGGCAATGTAAACGTTCATTAACGTCACATAGGCGTCGCTCCTGGTAAGAATGGCTGACAGTTAGTTTCGTTTCAAGACCTCAATTTTGATAACACTTCCTGTCGGCGTATCTCTCTATCATGCCGTGGCCACTGAGACGGGTCGTGTCGAATTTCACATGCGGTGTCCCCCAACGTTGTGAATTATACCCCATTTTGGATTACAAGAGCGAAAAGTTTACCGTCAAATCACAGGTAATTTAGCTTAGCGCCAGATCGCTCGACAGGTAGGGTTTTTGATTATTTGATCGCCTAGCCACTCCACTCAATCCACCGCGGACGGGTCTCTTGATTTAATCAGTGACCTCTGACAGTGGGAATTTCTGAGTGTGAGATCATTTCCTGTAGTCGACATTCCCACAGGAGAGAGAGAGAGAGAGAGAGAGAGAGAGAGAGAGAGAGAGACAGAGACACAGAGAGAGACAGAGAGAGAAAGAGAGAGAGGTGGGGTGGGGAGAGAGGGAGGGAAAGAGAAAGCGGAAGAGAGATAAGAGGGGGAAGAAAGGAAGGGAAGATAAGAGTACAAGTGAGAGAAAGAATACAAGAATGAATAACATGAAAACGACAGGAGATTGAAGAACATCAAATGGAGACACGAAGTGTATTTTTGATAAGAAGAAGGTAATATTTGAGAGAAAGAACGATAGAGAGAAATTAGAAGGAAGAGGATCGTGAGAAAAGGACGGGGATCAAGAGATAACATGAGACATGGTCCAAAGCTCGGTAGTGGGACCATCACAAAACACGGGTTCCAAGTCTTACAGTTCAGACTTACAGTTGCCTTATGTGTCAAAAGTAGTCTCACACTAGAGAGCATTTTTCTTTTCTTTTTCAAGAGTGTCTTCAGGAAATTTACTCGACAATCACATCCGTTTCTGCATCGTTTGTCAAATATACACATACATCTGATAAAACGTAATAAAAAAAATCGGAGTGCGTTGAATTAACATGAAAGGGCTGTGACTATCCAGAAACGAATATAACTCATACATGCAGTCTTGCTTGTTAAGAGAATATACGTGTTTAGTGACCCGTGTTTTCAATGGTATCGCTCTACCAAACACACGCCTTCCATCACTTAGCCAGTGATCGATGTGTTGGCCTTTGACAAACGTTAAATGTCATCAACGAGTGTCGCGCATATACATTTTAAATTATATTAATCCACCAATGTCTTTATGATATCGTTAAAATAAAGTAGAATGTTTCACAAAAATATTAATTGTTTGTTCTACATACTATTTGACCTGAAAAAAAAATGATCTGTTGTAAATATTAATCATGAAATTTTGAGAACTGTTTCTGTCAGAATTCACAGATTTGTTTTCATCTACCAAATCACCCAGCACAGCCTCAGTGAAGTAATAGCCCGTATGTGTTTATATGGTAGATTTATTGTTGTGGAAAGTCGAAACGGGTCAGTGAAACCCTTAAACCTTTAAGCTACTGTTAAGTAAGACGTCGTTGACCCAAGGAACGTCGCTCATGGCAACTGTTTACTCGGACATGTTAATCCAGACTAACGTTCATTTTCGTTATTTTTCACAACCACCACTCACACCGACTGAACCTTTCTGAATGGTCTGTGGACGTGTTACATGCATATTAGGCACCACCAAGATGATGGCTAAACCGATTTCAACCCCCCGGGACTGCCTTACTCATTTGCCGGCCCCCGAAACACCCTTTCCAACCCCTTCCACCCTTTACAGCCCTACCGTATTCCCCCGTCTCAACTACCACTTGCCCCACTCTTTCGACCCTCCCCTGAGCGTTAACACCCTTGCCATCCCCTACCCTCCCCCTCCAACCCCTTCCGTCCTCTAACAACCTCTTCCCTTTGACGACCGACACAAGACATCTCTGTGCAAGCCTACCTAACGGCTCGACAGCAACGACAAGAAAACTCGTATTGTGGTCTCTCCACTTGATATACTGCTTTACTGTCAAAGGGAATTCTTTGAAAAGAATGCGATTATTTATATAAAGATACGTGGATTTAACAGGATATAGCGATACAAATGTATGAGACTAGCTGTTCCTGAAAATATTTGAAACATGAAAACATTTTATGCAGACATTTCGTTTGTGGATGGAATTTATTTATTTATTTATTTATTTATTTATTTATTTATTTATTTATTTATTTATTTATTTATTTATTTATTTATTTATTTGTGAAGTAAAAGATTGTTTCTATATAACAGTTATAATGCTGGGAGATTCTTTTGTGTTCATATGTTTAAAGCGAAAAAAATTATATATGTTTCTGTTAAATCTACGTTTCAGAGATGAAATGTCAGGGTATGGCTGAAATATGGCCGATGTGACTTTAAATTTTAACTAACTCGCCTAAAATTTGAAATTTCACGTCACATCGGCGTTAATTTAGTCATGTTTCTACGAAAAGAAGCATACAAAGCTACCATGTCGTCATATATTCATTAAATTTGTTTTGAAGAGCAAATATGTTAAACAAAATCCAAATACTTTAAATTACTTAACGTGCAAAGCAAAAAGATATTCTGTCAGTAATAACTTCCATAGGACTTTCGATTTTGTTCAGTTTTAGATAATATTCTGTCAGTGAAGCCTTCCATAGCACTTTGGATTTTGTTTAAGGTAAGGACTTTAGATTTAATGATCTGTTTGTTTGAGGTAAATTTTGTAGGCAATAACTTCGATAGGACTTTGGATCTGTTTGTTTGGGTTGGATGGCACATTAGGTTTGGATATTTCCCTCATGGCATCAAGACAAAGAGCCGGTTATGACAGGCCTAATTTGATCCACAAAAATGTCTGAGTTATTCAAGAAACTAACAAAATATGTGGAATTTGTTTTAAATGTGATCGGGTATCTTTACATGAATGAGATATTGATTTGTTCCTTCCTAAACCTCCTAAGAAAGAGCTAAGAGCTAGACTTACAATGTCCAGCAAGCTGTATTTAGTTTTCAATAATAACTGTATGACCTGCTTATATATACAAGGCTGATCAGTTTCAGTAAATATTGACAGAATTACCTCACATAAATTTTAGCTTGAGCCACGGTCTTCCTCATATCTATAGACGAAACCGCTTAATTTCACTCATTTGGGTTATTTGATAAGATCATAAATATATCTACATAAATATATTTCACAATACAATATTTTTAGATTTCCTTTAAGTAAAAATATCTGTTTCACTTGGACAAATCGATCCTTATGCCCTTTCATTTTATACCTGAAACTGTTGCCGTTATTTGTGCAAGCTCTTTATAAGGCATATAAAATCTTTACCGACACGAATACTTCCTTGAATTGAAGACCACGCTAAGGTTCTTCCTTTTTTAATAAAAACGGCATTCACACGTTATGTTCGTGGGAGAGGTCTACTCCAAAGCATTTGGACACAGGTAGGGAATCTACCGATATTTCATTTCCTTCCTTTGTTTCGAGTTTTTCGGGATATTTATACACGTTATAATCATAAGTGTCCCTTATGCATACAATAACTCACGGGGTAGGGGGATGTTGGGTGTCGTATTTACGTATTTTCAGGTGGAAACATTAGAAATTCATATATTATGTTCACATTATTTGAAACCAGAACATATTTTGTTATGAAACATAAGGTATTTTTCTCAGCACCTTTGTAGAGTATCAGAGGTATATTTTCTTTTCTCCACATTTCAAAATGAACATTTCTACAAATCGCTTTTCCAAATCCCCGCTCAACATCCCTTCATTTCACAAAACTGGACAGGTGTGAATGGCTATCAATTTTATCGCGAGAAGCTAATTTAACCTCGTGTCCGACAGGGTATATTGTGGAAATTTAAATTGATTGGATCTGTGATTCCTAATTTCATTCACATCTTAGTCCGACAGGATATTTTTATGTGTAACACACACCCGGTACCCGCTCATTAAAGGGGCAGTTCCCGACGACACGCAGCAAGGGGTAAAGGAACTACAGGATGAGGTATGGACGCATGCTTTTTGTTGTCACTAGAGGGCACAAAATGCGCGTGTCAGCTCAGGACCACGACTTGGATTCGCGTAGCATCACTGATGGTAATTACAGCCCCCGTCCACATCAGGGCAGCTGTCTGTGTCAATGTTTTATGTATCACACGCCGAGAATTTCGCTCCCAAATTAACACTTTTCTAAGTTACAAACTGACATCGTGATTTAGCGACGGGGTTAAATGCTCTGAAACCAGTGTTTTCAATAAATTAGAAAATTGAGCTCATGTGCATTAGGATGAAGCTTGATCGGTTCATTTCCCCGGCAGCATTTATCAGTCCCACTGAGAGGAGCGATTAAAGCCCGGTCAGCACTAACGTTACAAGATAGGCCCGGTCAAAGGGGAGGTAACCCCACTAATGAAAAACTCGTGGGCTAAATAAGCTAATTTGCCGTAGCGTTTGATACAGATTTGAATTTCCGCAACAAAGGAGTTGAAAGCTGACAACATGAATCTGATACTGTGCTTACTTCCACGAAGTCCTGTCTTTAAATCAGAGAGGGTGACAATTAAAATGGGCATATTTTCCATGATAGCACTATTAGCTTGCAGTGTTTAGTTGGATGTAACCTTTTGAAAAGAAACAACATCACAAGTTGTTGGAGGAATGCGATCATGGGCGTGGATTTCGGTTACCTGAACAGTTTATAAATACGTCGCCGCGCTGACAGTGAACGATAGTATTTGGGAATATAGTACACTGTTCTGTATGACCCTGGGCATAGGACACGTGAGTGCAAAGGGAAAACTGGTGTAGAAAAGCGTAAGACACCACAAACCCATGAGGTAACACAAAAATAACATTTTCGTAATATACTCATTCCAAAACGGTTAAGGATCACCCCAATACTGTAGCATTATTTGAATAATATGTGAAATATGAAATACTTTAATAATTACTAATAATTTGGGAGGTCCTTAACTTTTTTAGCTGAGTATATAAATACATGAGATTATCATCATTATGAATATAAGCGACCAGCATTTCCGTAATCACAAGCGAAGTCAGCTGGATCTACTTGAATAATGAACATTATGCTGTCTATAAAACGCAACATGCAGTGTAATACTAAACAATGTAAAAACATCTGGAATGACAAATTAGAAATAAATGAACGAAACAATAAGATTACAATAATGATACGAGTGCAGATTTTGAATACAACAATCAGACATCAAAGCATTAAAGGCACGTTCCATTTTTTTTATTAATAAGAACTAGCATATATTTATTTCCCCATCCACAATACATTTGATTAAACATACGTAAATATGCATTGTGGCGATTTTTTTTACAGAACACCGTATCAAAACAATCATTTTATGACGTCTGGTTGGTGTTTTTAATAATCAAGCTGTATTTTGTGTAGCCGAGTAAATACCACCATTGTTTATAATATGGGTAATTTGTACACAAATAGCCTTGTAGACTTTTTGAAGAGCGAACGATACATGAGGTATGATGTATGACCTATTATCGTTTGGGTTTCATTCTTAAATGTTTAATGACAACCGTGATACGCCGGTTAAAAGATTGTTCTGCCAAATTACTTAAAATGCGGGTATTTAGGACGTGATTGAAGTATCAGGCTTTGCTAAAAAAAGTTTGCAATTTTCTGATCACCTTCTCTGCAAGTGATTCTCTTAACGGCAAATTCTAGGGTTAGTTTCGTAGCCCGAGGCCCCTGTCACATTGTGAAATAAACACACTATCGTTAGAGAAATTACAAAATTCACGAACAAAGAAAAACCGTTATTAAATCTGATAATTTCCCCGCTTCTTCATCTGGACTGTTTCATCCACTGAAGATACACTGAAGACGAATACGAAACCAGTGGTTATCGCTCCTCTTGTTCGTGTCACGTGACACCTCGCGCCAGCATTATTTGCACGTGTTGTTGCCAAATGGCGATCCCTGGAGAAATTGGAAGATCGTCTTGAAATATTTCATTCTCGGTTTGAAGGAACATAATTTGGCAACACGTGTAATCCTATATGGAAGACTTTATGTCCAGCTCCACGTTTCTCCTCCAATATGCCGCGTAATTTGAGAAAATATTATCAATCATTATTTTCGATTTAAGCGTTGCGTCTCATACCCCTATTGTAATAAATAGGTGGTTTGTGTTTTTCGCGTTTCTTGTGTTTCAGCCATTATAAAACAAAGAACCCAAATTGAAATAAATTGCTGAAATAGCCGCAACTTCAGGATGAATATATTGCCAAATGGCGATCTCCACCATGTAACAAAATATACCTTTAGCTCGTTTAACGAAGCCATATGTTATTAAGTGATCCATATGTAGATTTTTCGTCATATTGGCTTCTAAAATGCTTATTTTCATCAGAATGAAGCGCCACATGGTTCCTAGGAATTCTTAAGCCCATCTGAAATATATAGCATTACTGCTATTTGCATATTGAAAAACATGAAGGGAGCATTGTTTATTATGCAAATTGAAAAGTCACTTCAATTTACTGTTAGGCAAAATTGCAACAACAACGGACCCTTTCGATCGTTCATGAGAAACCAGTATTTGCTTGGATTTAATCACCACTAAACCCTGGGTATATAAAAAGAAACGTCACTTTAGAAAAGAGTTTGAAAAAACTAAAACAATAGTGGGTTTAGAACAAAGAAATATATATTTGCCGACAATATGTAGAGCTAGCAAGTGAATTTAAGAAAGCAAAAATAAAATCGACATGGTGAGTGAGCACTGTTTTATAGCAATGTTCCAGCACCACCATGCCGTTATGTTCATGTGGGGAATCGAACCCACACCTTAGGCCTCAGGAGCGAGAGCAGTAATTACTTTGCTATCTCACCCCTATACATTATTAGGATGGTCGACATATGCTTGATTGAACTGTGGGGTAGCCTGATGGTTGCAACATTCGCTCGTCCCGCCGAAGACGCGTTTTCGATTCCCCACATGGGTACAATTCATGCCATTTTCGGTGTATACATTTATAAGAATAACGCTCAAAAAAGCATCACACTTAGAGTTTAGTTTAACGCCACCCTTAACAATATTCCATTAAAATCACTGCGGGGAACACCAGAAATGGGCTTTACACATTGTACCTCCTTAACCACTAGACCCCCCCCCCCCCCGCATCTAATTAATCATCGGGATAAAGATATAATATACAAAGACAATGAACTTGCATTACATTCGTACAGTAAACCTGTTAACATGTCAACCCTACAGACATATTTACTAAGGTGCAGCAGCTGCTTACAGTTTATAATGCTAAAAACGTGGAACTTGAGAGACTGTTGGGTTGGTCTGATAAGTCTCTTTGATTAACATTTTGCAAAAGTCATCTCATATTTAGTGGACTCCTCTGTCCTAAGTGAGGCACACCATCCTGTACTAATGCAGGCATACCGTAAGTACATGTTTGGCAACACGTGGCAGCTAATCTAATACGACCGCTTCTAACAATAGTACAGCTTGTCATTTCACTGCTGTGAATCTTCCTGTTCGGTCAGAGGACGAGGATGTTTTCCTAAAACTGGAATCACTCGTTTAATCAAACAGTCGATACCTCCGTGAACATGGTCCTCGTATTTGAAGTGATATCGAACTTATCATTATATCTGAGATACAAGCTTTGTCTACGAAACCATCAACTAAATGGACCACTCGATCCGCATCCGACAGCTCAGGTGTCGATCCGCATCCGACAGCTCAGGTGTCGATCCACTTCCGACGGCTCGTGTGCCGATCTACTTCCGGCGACTCGTGTGTCCATCTACTTCCGACGGTTGTTATGTTGATCTACTTCTCAATCTATTTCTGATGGCTCTTGTGTCAATCCACTGCTGACGGTTCGTGTGTCGATCCACATCCGACGGTTTTTTTCTGTCGTTCCACTTCTGACGGCACTTGTGTCGATCTACGTTCGACGACTCGTGTGTCCATCTACTTCCGACGGTTGTTATGTTGATCTACTTCTCAATCTATTTCTGATGGCTACTGTGTCGATCCACTGCTGACAGCTCTTGTGCCGATCCTTATCCGACGGCTCTTTTGTCGATCTACATCTGACGGCTCATGTGTCGATCTACTTCTGATGGCTCATGTGTCGATCTAAATCTGACGGCTCTTGTGTCGATCTATTTCTGACGGCTCTTGTGTCGATCTATTTCTGACGGTTCGAATGTCGATCCACATCTGATCACTTGAGTGTCGACCCACTTCCCCCCTCCTGTAATCATCCAATTCGACATGATATCTATTTATGATTCCATTTACGAGGTGAATGCTCGTGGCACTATATTATCATTACCGCTCTAAAGGGATTAATGTGCATTTTGTCTTCTCACTCCCCTTCTCTACTACGTCCTGTGTTCCCAAGTAGACATAAGAAACAAGTGAACATACGGGCACTAAAAATTTGGTTGTTTACCATTTCAGTTATAGTAGATGTGACTTCTATTTATTTTTCATTTAAAATTTACAGGTTTTTAAGCTTTGTACCAAAGCACACAGATATATATGGTATCATGCAGATGGAAAGTTTTAAAAAAATTTGATAATTACATATTTCTTTTTGGGCAAAACAGCTAGCAAATCTGTTGGTGTAAATAAGATAAAGAAGAGAATTGCTTCATATGTTTTGAAAATATCATCATCTGGAGTAATACATTTGCTTCTTTCACAGGTTGTTGGGGAAATACTATCTACAGCTGGAGGAAAGAAGACAATCTCAGTGTGTGCGAGACTTCTTGTATTAAGAACACGTTTCATCTACATGTACATCGACAACGTGATGATTGCGCGCCAGGTCCAAATTACCCATGCTGGTCGATTCAACGGACTGAGCGTTTAGCTTGGCTGACAGATGACCAAGTACCATAATAACAGTGTGCTTGGTTGTTCATGCTATCTTCAAACCCGGACAAGGGGCTTTGGGTTAGCCTAGTGGTTAAAGCGTTCGCTCGTCACGCTTAAGATCCGGGTATGACTCCCCGCATAGGTTCAGTGTGTGAAGCTGATGTTCCCGTCGTGATATTACTGGAATATTGCTATGTGCGGCGTAAAACTAAACTCACTCACTCAAGCTTCAAGACGTCTTATGGCGGTGTTAGCAGCATCGGCAGTTTTCTATGTCCATCTATTTCGAAGAACGCTGTCTTTGCCTCATAAATATCTGATTTTCAAAGCTTCCTTTCAGTGATTTGTGGGCAGTGCCAATGTTGCATAAAATCACAAACGTTTGATATGACTCCCTACCTTATACGACTTCACATTGTTTGGAAAAAAATACAAAACGAAAACAAACACAAACACACACACACACACACACACACACACACACACACACACACACACACACACACACACACACACACACGCACACACGCACACACGCACACACACACTAAAATTAACGAAAAAAAACAAAACAACAAAAAACACAAAAGTATATGTATATACATCGTCCACATTGTAGACAGTTTTCTAGTGGGTAATATATACATTATTCTGAGGTTATTACAAATCCATTCATACAAGTTCATAGACATATTTAATCAACAGCAACAAAATATATAAAAGAAAGTATATTCTGATTGCCATAGCGTACATACTGTTTCACTGTAAATACAAATTCATCATGTTTTCTTCAGATTAATATAATTTTTAAAATTCAAACGATCATTAATCACGACAGTGTATTGTTTTCAAATCATGACGTGTCAAGTTGTATTTGAAGAATGCGGGTTCTGCCAGGAAACATATACGCTGGTGTAACTATCCAGACCAAAGGTAATAATCAGTTCCCAACTCAACACGTGACACATAACATCACTCAATATCTGAAGATCATTGTAAACTTTTCCCACGTTCGCTCTCCTCGTTTATGTGAAAAATGTTCTTGCGCCTGGCACATGATGTATATGAGAATTTTTCATCTGAAAGCAACGATACGTATGTAGTACAAAGTTACCAGTTGTTATATCTGACTCACTTAAAGAACATAAACTGCATCGCAAAAGACAGGATACGCCAGCGTTGGGTGAGGGCTGAAAATATTTTTCACAAAAAACTGGTTACTCGTTGTTAAGATGATTTGTGACAATAGTATGATGTTGTAACGCTTTTAGCAACATTCAAGCAACATCAAGTTGGGGGAGAGCAAAAATGGTCGTTCACACATTGTCCCCATGCAGATATTCGAACCCGGTCTTCAGCGTGACGAGTGGACGCTCAAACCATGCCGCTACCCAATCGCCCATTTGAGACAATAAAATAGATCTTTCATGCATAGGTACCCGCTAGGTCAGAGGTGTAACGTTTTGAGTGGTCGTCGGGGTTTGATTGAAAGCAGGTATCAACGTATATGTAAAGTCAGTTTGTCGGTAAAACTTGTAATTGTATTATACGGGTCTTGCAAAGTGAATTTTCTGACGGTTAATGAAATTAACATCGTACATTGTCATATTATCCACAATCCCATCATGCCGTCAGATGATTGTAGCAAGGATGCAAGAGTTCATTCCCTTTAACAGATTTCTGCATATTTTATGGGCGCTTTACTGAGTGTTTGATGAAAGCGTCTGAATATGTTAAAATACAAGGCAAACACACTGTGTTGTCAAATTTAACGTTTCACTTATGCGTATTGAGAAGTTATGAAAAAAGAGATTCCGCTAATATTTACATCTCGCAAGATTAATTTTTTATTTACTCGCAAGAAGTACTGAAGGATTGGGTTGCCATCGCAGCCATGAATAAAATATAGGATTAGAGGTTTAGAAACATGTGAGATGAGATCACGTGATCGTCAGGAATGGAAACATGTAGAGTTGTCAAGCATACCACATACCGCATACCAAATAAGTTACACGACATTACACTCTGCGTCTGGAAGCACAAATTCACATCTTTGAATCCGAGAACACGGTGAGAGCATCTTGGAAACATGAACACGCCATTCCAGTCAATTTGTTCACAGTCGACCTGTGAAAATCTTGGTGAGAGGGTGAGTGCGTTTAGTTTTACGCCACACTTAGCAATATTCCAGCTGTATGGCGGTGGTCCGGGGGACGAGACAATCCAGTAATCAATAGCATGAGCATCGATCTGCGCAAATACACGTGTCAACCTAGTCATCGAACCTGACCATCCGATCCCGTTAGTCGTCTCTTACGACAAGCAGATTCGCCTTTCATGGCAAGCATGGGTTGTTGAAGACCTATGCTACCTCGGGTCTCCACGGGTAGAAAATCTAGGTCCTCAGCAACCCATGCTTGATCTTCAGCAACCCATGCTTGATCTTCAGCAACCCATGCTTGATCTTCAGCAACCCATGCTTGATACAGCAACCCATGCTTGATCTTCAGCAACCCATGCTTGATCTTCAGCTACCCATGCTTGATCTTCAGCAACCCATGCTTGATCTTCAGCTACCCATGCTTGATCTTCAGCAACCCATGCTTGATCTTCAGCAACCCATGCTTGTTGTAACAGGCAACTTATATACAGGGTGATGCTTGGTTGATGCATGTTATCGTATCCCAGTTGCGTAGACGGATGCTCATGATGTTGATCACAGCATTCTCTAATACAAATTCGATTATTTCCCGACCGTCGTCAGATAGTAGAAGATAATGCAACGTTGAAGAACGAACAAACAACCAAATAAATTCAATGTTTCAGATACACGCAGAACAAAAGTTACGTTAAGAGAACATACGTTCATAGGTTGTTATGTACTGTGGACTGGAGTGGGGATTAGTGGTTTCACGACGAAGATAATTCAGCAATATCACTGAGTGAGTGATTGAGTGAGTGAGTATGGTTCTAGCTTGCTTTTAGCAATATCCCAGCACAATCAAGGCAGGGGACACCAGAAATAGGCTTCACACACTGTGCTCATATCGGTAATCGAACCCAGCTCTCAGCTGTGACCACACGGCGGCCCCCCTGCCCCAGTACATGGAAAAGTCCATAGCATTAGCCCGTGTCCCATTATAAGCAGAAACGTACAGGTAGGTTGGACGTATGTTTCTACTTCGACCTCTCACCCACTTAAACATAAACTCAAACTTCCACTAACAGGTATACTAACTGCAGGGAGTAAGTGGAACAGGTTTCAACCTTGAACATCAATTTTCTACCCAAGATGGGGATGCCCTTCGATAAACCCTTACTGTTAGTAGTCTCAAAATTGACCAAATTCAACTGATATCACAGTTACATACAAGGTATCGTGCGATGAACAAAGTAAATGGTAAGTAGAGGAAGAGATCAATTTCACGTTTATATGAAGATAAATGTGCATTTATTTTATACTCGTTTGCTTTGACAAGTTCGTTATATATTACAAATTCGATGTCGTCATTAGTATCAATTCTTTATCTTAAGAAAAGGCTACAGGTCCATAAATACAATATTCCATGAAGATATGAAGGCGCTTACGACCAGAAGAAACAATTCCTCAAAATGGATAGAATTTACCTGTCTACCTGCATAGATTATGTTACTCCCCTCAAAATGGATAGAATTTACCTGTCTACCTGCATAGATTATGTTACTCCCCTCAAAATGGATAGAATTTACCTGTCTACCTGCATAGATTATGTTACTCCCCTCAAAATGGATAGAATTTACCTGTCTACCTGCATAGATTATGTTACTCCCCTCAAAATGGATAGAATTTACCTGTCTACCTGCATAGATTATGTTACTCCCCTCAAAATGGATAGAATTTACCTGTCTACCTGCATAGATTATGTTACTCCCCTCAAAATGTCTTAGTACCATATATATGTACTTCTTATGTACAGCAGATAAATGAGTATGACTGACTGGTAATGTCTTCAGTGTTCAATGATATTGCTAAAAGATATTATGCTAACATCCAAATTCTTCGCCCTAAATCTATCTTGAAGTTTGCAATAATATATTATTCATTTTGTAATATAGCATCAATAATTTGCCCCCCCTTTCTTCGTTATTGGAGCGGTTGGGTAGCCTAGTAGTTAAAGCGTTTGTTCGTCACGCTGAAGATCCAGGTTCGATTCCCTATATAGGTACAATATGTGAAGCCCATATCTGGTGTCTCCCACCATGATATTGATGGAACATTGTTAAGTGCGGCGTAAAACAGTACGTCAGTGTAGCGTAAGGCACAATATCTGACCTGGATCAACTGTGTAAGGAATTTATATACCAAATTGGATGACGGATACCACTCTCGCCAAATGGGCAACTGAACGTCAAAAAAAAAAAGAAAAAGAAAAATCTAAACTAAAGAGCAATAATGATAAACATGGAAGGAGGTTGCAATGACAATTTAACACCTGATAAATTGGATAAACGCCATATCTTTCACATCATCAATAATTATGTTAACATTAAGCAGCTATAGCAATGGAACGTACTGAAGATTCATTTTGTACTTGTTTGGCCTGGTTGTTGGTTAACGTTGAATTTAGCAATATTCCATCTATATGCTTTTACACATTTACCCTGATTTGGAATCGAAGCCGCCCTTGACATGCTGGTTAGTTGGCTTCCTGTTTAAAGCCGCAAACTGTCTGTAAATAATTGAGCCTATACCAGACAATCCAGTGATCAGCAACGTGATCAACAACATCATCATAGATACGATGACCACTTGACCACCGGATCCCGTCAGTCGCCTCTTACGGCAAGCATGATCAGTTCTATCACGGATCCTCACGTATATACTATACTGTTGATAGCTATATACTGGTCATATGGCGTAAAAAGAGCGGTCATTACAATCCTGCAGATATCACATAACTATTAATAACTGAGCAGAATGTCAGTATCTGATGTACCCTCCGCCAACTGCATGGTTGACACATGCATCGTATACCATTTGCGTAGATGCATAGATCGGTGCTCAGACTTCCGCCATACAGCTGGAATAGTGCGGAGGTATAGAACAAACCAACCAACCAACACACACACACACACACACACACACACACACACACACACACACACACACACACACACACACACACACACACACACACACACACACACACACACACACACACACAAAACACACCAAAAAAAAACACACACACACACAAAAACACACACACACAAACACACACAAACAAACAAACAAAACAAAAAAACCAAAAAAAAACCCAGACACACGAAACAAACAAAAAAAAAACCCAAAACGAAAAACACAAACACAAACACGCACTCACGCACACATGCATACATACATAGTTTCCAAATTTCGCTTCCTAGTTGGACCAGCCATGCCTGGAACTCACCTAATACTTTATATTTCATGTCCCAAATTTAAATGTAGTGACGGGTTTCATTAAGCTGCTTATACATCAGGCCATAATCTTGCATGATTTAAAAGTATGTCGGTGAGAGTGTGCATTTGCAAAATAACCGTATGAAAATTCACTAGCCAGTGAGGTCAGTGGTTTAAAAACAACTGCTAGACCTGGTGGTGTTCTGAAGACTGTTCCAGAGGTGAGGACCTGCTTGGCTCGATATACAGTGGGGAATCAAAAATAGCTCCCAAGTTTCGCATCTCAGACTCTATCGAAATCTCACATTGATGCTGAATTAAGAGATACTGGTTTGGAGACGCTTGAGGTACAAAGCTGTAGGTTCTGTTTGAGGTAGTGTCACGACATCCAGTCTTTCTTTCTTGAAGACTTGAAGATTGAAGGATATCATCTAGTGAAGATGCGTAAGGTAGATGTCCAAGAACCCATCCTTGGGGCACGTCGTAAACAAAATCCTTAGGACTTGAAACGTGACCATGAATGATCACCGATTGGTGCCTACCTAATGTGCATGAGCTGTGCCTCTCTAATACAGAACATGGTTTCAAGTGAATATATTAGACAATTATGATAGATAGTATAGAAGGCATAGTATCGAAGGCACTTTCCAAACTGAGTGGAACTAAAGTTTCTTTGTCTACAGCTAACATGGTATCACTCTGCACTTTAAGGAGTGCGGTTTCCACTGAGTGGAAATTCCGGTATGCTGACTACATAACTTCGAAAAAACCCATTGCAGGCAATGTGTCTTTGAGTCTTGTTGTGTGTTGACACACTCAGTCAACGTTCGAGTGAATTTGCGGCAGGCCGATAATTTATTAAAGAGTTCTTGGTCTAAATCTAAACGTTTCTTCTTCAGGTGTGGAGCTACAATTCCATCTTTCAATGTATCCCTCCATCGCACACCCCTGAAGAGATTTATTGGCAACAGAGGCCAGTGTAGGGGAAAAGGTATCCAGAGTTCTTAAGAAACCATGAAGGTATTGGGTCAAGAATACTTGACTTTGCCGATGTCTTAGAAGCATGTTTTACAGTGACTGTCTCTTTGTCTGTTGCTGGTCGGATATGGGATAGGCACTGAGATGCAGCTGATGACTGGGATCTCTGTTTGGAAGGTCATCATGTGGAAATCTGCCGAGAAAAGAGGTCTGAGAACTTGTCAGCTAACTGATCAAGAACTGTATGAGATAGAAGTGACAAGGAATCATCCTTAAACAGAAGCCTGTTAGCTATCCTGAACACATTCTTCTCTCCCTCAACATCTTGCAGCGCAGTTCTGTAATAGCTTGACATGGCTGTCCCAATAAGAGATTGGGCATGTTGTGTTGTCATGCATCTGTTTGTGAACGGTTAGCTTGGTGTGTGTAAACTACTTCAGAGGTTTACACCTCAGGCGTTTAGCTGATAGAAGTTCGCCATTATACCAGGGCGATTCTGCATGACGAGTTACAGTACAGTGAAATCTCTGGAGAGCATGCAGTGTAATGCAAAAGAACAAGCATACGTTCCGTGTTATTTACACTAAAGAAGCTGACACCCATAACTAGTGTTTTTCTTACACATACAGTACTTCAATGAAACATGATGGTCCTATCTATCGTTACGTTGTCGACTCCACTTTATAAAATAGTCTTTCCATCTGCTCGGCTTCTTGGATCAGAAACCCTCGGTACAACCTGTACCTTACTTTCTTACCTCGGGCATCTTTGTCATTGTCAGTAATCAGATGACAACGACAGGGTTGTATTGTTACCTTTCTTGAAAGAACACTTCTAAACCGCCGATTATGTCTTAAATAAAGAGTATCACTGAGCATGTTCACGCCCATTTGTCACCACTCGCCCCTTTCCGTAACCTCGCGATTCGGCTTGTCCCGAAATACCACGAGTGGGTCACAAATGATTCCCGCCGAACAGTCAAATTTCACAGAAATGTGGATTTTAAAGAAGCATGAGGTATTTTTGAGTAACAGCAAACAAATCACATATTCTGGGGTAGTTTTTCGTGTTGAATACGAATCTGTTGTTAGCTATTTAAGACCTCTCTTTGAGTACACATCTGAACAGAGCGCGAATTGGAGCATGACCATAAAATTGAGTTAAGATTATGCCGTTATATTTATGTATTATATATATAGTAAGGGCCAGGTCGTGACGTGAGCACTGAGACTGACCCCAACATGGACACCAAGCTCCAGCCGGTCGCCTTTCTCTCTGTATTGGTTTCCGTGGCCTACACCACTTTCCCCTTTCCAGAGATTGCATGGTGTCAGCCTGATGTCAGGCTGTAAGAAACCGAGGCCGACAAACCAAACAGTGAATATATCCCAGAGATCATATACCGGTATATCGGTATATGGTCTCTGATATATCCCTAGCGAAATAGTCCGTCATGGCACAATGGCGGTCAGCCATGTCGCTTTGCGCGCCACTGGAGAAAATTTAATATGGTGGTTGGATCATTTCTGACAGATCTATTTAACTAAAATGTGTAGAACTGGATTTGTAAATGATGCGTCTTTCCTGACTAAAAATGCTAATGGAATATTTGTATTGTGCGAGCTGATGTCAGAACATCATTCGCAATCACTACACTATCTGTGCATCTGACTTCTGTCGGCGACTTTCGGAGACACGTAGAGATAAGACAGGTAAAGCTGTACACACCTGAGACAATGGTACTCTCACTGTCCATGCATACTATGACCCCGTGCTTGTCATGATGCAAATGAACCCAGGCTGACCCAGGAATCCACTCGGATTGCAATCCACTCGGATATCTGACACTGTACAGTCGTTGCAATCCACTGGGATATACAACACTGTACAGTCGCTGCAATCCACTTAGATATCTGACACTGTGCAATGGTTGCAATCCACCCGGATATCTAACACTGCACAGTCGTTGCAATCCACTTAGATATCTGACACTGTGAAATGGTTGTGCAAAGATGGCTTACAACTAACTAGCACTTGACCAGCTATTTTCATGTTTAAATGCCTTTAAGCATTATTACTTTGGGGTTGTATGCCTATCAGATCATTCACTGCACTGTTGATCTGGTTTGATCAAAATTAATATTTAGCACATTGTGTGTCGTCATACCAAAACTGTTGGGAGATCAATGCTCATTTTGTTGATCACCGGGCTGTGCTGGAATATTGCATAAAAAGACAAACCAAACGGCTGGACGAAAGCAACAACTGTAGCGATAGTTGACTAAATCAACATCGACGTCATGTGTCTCAGTGAACACAACACGAGAGTTGTCATTCTGAGTACGTCACCAATATATTTCTGTTGCTTTACACCATAGGAATTTAGCGGTATTTGAGCAATATCACTGCTGATGACACCAGAGCTAAACCAAGCGTGAGTAGCTGAACACGAGTTTTCGGTGTAATAAACAAACACTTTAAACACAAGGCCGCTCAAGTGCATCTGCGGATGTCCCACCGTGACATTGCTGGAATACTGCTCAAAGTGGAGCAAAACTAAACTCACTCACTCACCATTATTATTTGAAGGTGGCTCGACTGGCACTCATATCTCAGGAGTACCGTCTCAGGTAATTGATTGTTCAGAAAATTGTGCCTAGAGCATTCCACGTGGATTTGAATCCCAGATAAGCCTAGATATGCTTTTAGTGTCTGTCAGTAAGATAGCCACTTCGCCATACACTGAACGATAAACGAAACACGCATTTCGCTACGAGAGTTACGACCCCATGCGTTGTTATTATGCAAGACAGGTAGTTCATTTTGGAGCCCCATGCTTTAACACCAACTTGAAGAATTATGCAAATTAATACAAAACGCGAATATGTCCCTTTAGCGTTGCTACGATCTGGGCCCCAAGCGTTAGAAATGACGCCATGATTTTTGGTTCTTAATATTATTTTTTGTCTCTATTCCAGCTGGTTATCCGACCCCTGAGCTCACGTATGCACAGAAAAGACACGCGTAGGAGCAGACGCAACTCAAGACTGTCACTAGCAATTACCTTGGCGGCATAAACGTCGACTTTGAAAATACCGACGGGTTAATTGCTCTTGTCAGTGAATTATTCAAGACGTTCAAACATGCGCGGCCTCATTCTCAGGTAAATCTTTGGTGACACTAGAAGGTCTGGAGAGAATAATGGCCTAGTGAACGGCATAAGGTAGTGTTCGAAGTTGTGTCCCATAGTCAAAGCAGGATCCGCAGATCCATGTGTTTTTGTCCTAGATTCACCCCACATATGACCTATGGTCCTTTATCCCGAACGGAGGTGTTTTCAGAAGCACGCTCAGCCCTTTATAATTTATATTCGCTAATCAGAGTTGGGTCCTTTGGGTGTTCCGGAAACGAATATCTGGGTTTGAATCCCAGATTCATTCCAGGTATATGACCCCTTAAGCCATTTGAATTTCATCAAAATTATTGATGACTAAGGACTCTTTTGGCCTTACTGGAACACCCGTTGCAAGAGGCAGTCTAGTGGTTAAAGCAACCGCTCATTATGCTGAAGACCAGGGTTCGATTCCCCTCATGGGTGCAACATGTGAAGTCCATTTCTTTTGTCCACCGTGATATCGCTGTAATATTGCTAAAAGCGGCGTACAACATACTCATTCATTTCAACCAATAATACTTGCTATCTAGAACTGAGCTCCTTATGTGCCAGTAGGGGCGTCAACTATACCAACAGCCTTAATTTAAAAGCACAGTGTCACACTGCACGTCTTTAAAACCACGACTAATGCATTTCTCTTAATAATACCAACTATCATACCCCAAGGAATTTGCCATAAAATTCCTTTAAAACATTACGCATTTAGATTACAAGATTAAATTGAAAAGTTCAAATGAATTAATACAACGTTGCTTTAAATCGATTTTCACGCGCTCAACAGGCCGAGGATTAATGCAAGCAAATCCAACATAGTTGTGTCTGTTCTTCGCACAACTTGTGATAGAAACCAGTCCGGAGAAAACTGAAAACACCGTGTGTGTAAGTTTTCGATGTACGTATATACATGCACTCTGTTTGCAACATAGGGGATCGAATAACTGTTTGGACATTTATCATTTTTAGAAATAAAATTTCCACATTTCTGCCACAGTATGTTGTTTTCATATTTTCGGATTAACATATACTTTGCATGAAATCGGTGAGAAAATTAATATTTCAGGAAATTCTATCTTCAGCGGTTCGAACCCATGTTGTTTGGAAACTGTGCGCCTCAAAATTTCAATTATCCATTGTAGGTAAGTCGTAAGGAACAATAAGTCTCGTATTTAATCAGTTGGAAGCTAGCGTAAGTGAATGTGCCCCAATATATATAACATAGGCCAACATAATGTGACAAATGCTTGACATTATGTCTTCAAGATCTTGTATGTCGTATCAGTGCCGGCTGCTGGTAGTTGTAAACTATTAGTCTGGACTGTTGACAAATGATGCATGGTAATGCGTTATTCTAAGCGTAGGGCTAAATATTTCATTGATTTGTCACCGTCGGTGAACACTTAAATTACATTCCATCACTGAAATATTGGCATCCGCTTTCTTAAAAAACATATATTTGTACACGCGTTCTGCGCTATGGTATCATAAATACAATCGAGTTGCGGTGCCCAGCATGCCAACAGTTGGTGCCTTGCTCCTGAATGTTTAATCAAATATTTCTACGTATTCCAGGTGACTGTAGGTGTGTCGTACGGACATGACTGTGTGTACAACCGTTGCTATAACTACCGGGCTTTGTGTCAACCCATTCAGCGAGCCTGGTCACCCGATCCCGTTAGTCGCCAAGCATAATCGCCTTTTGTGGCAAACATAGGCTGCTGAAGACCAATTCTACCCCGGATCTTAACGATTCCACTACAATAAACTGTTTGTATTGTTTAGTAACAGACTGAATGCGTCAGACACGCATACGTTTAATCTACAGCGCGAAACAACATTCACTCACAACGCTTAATTGCTACAGTAATATGTTCTCAGTGTTTAAAAAATGAACGAATGCGTCAAATTCGTACGTGTGTAAACTGCGAACCTGAACAACATTCATTCACAATATTACTGCATTTGCTTGTTCGTATTCTTTAAATACCTGGTTAAAACTAAGCCCCATTGTGTTTTGTTATTAACGGTTTTAACCCAGTCACACCGCCTTCTAAACTACAATTGGAGCGAAGGGGTAGCTTTAAGGTTATAGCGTCCGCTCGTCACGCTGAAGATCGGGTTCGATTCTCCACATGGGTTCAATTCGTGAAACTCATTTCTGGTGTCCACGGCCGTGATATTGCTGGAATATTGGTACAAGCGGCGAAAAATCATATTCACTCACTCACTATTACTACAATTACGAGTTGAATGTTTCAAACACAAAGATGAATAATGTTTTCACTTTGCCTTTGCAGGAACCATCGAGAAACGAGTTGTACCAAATTTGGTACGACGACCTCGAAAGCCTGTTGTATAAGCACGACAGACCTCCGCGGAGTTGGTGTGTGGTATGCCCCCTGCATGAAATACGAAGACTCAACGATGTCCGTCAGTGGATGTGGGAGATACTTCCTCTAGGATCTGTGAAAGACATTGCCGCTCAAACCTCTTCTCTAAACCCTCATGTTTGAAGCCCATTTGTGGTGCCCCACGCCATCATATTGTTGGAATATTGATAAAAGCGGCGTATAACTAAACTCACTCACTCACTCTAAATCTCCGGAATCTCTATTTTTAACACATAATCAGGTCGCATGACCAATGGATGCATGCTCGGATTTGTTTTTAGTAGCTTGAAAACATAGTTTTTAAAACATCATCTTCATTAAATGTCCAGGATATTCTGAATATCGTGGCTCTTTAAGACATCACTTGGTTCGTCTTTTCAAATGAACAACTGCATATATGTATTTGAAACGTTTAGCAGTTGCTTGGAAACACGCCCTGAAATGTATAATGGGCACTTTGGAACAGTTGTAAATGATTAATCGAAGAAAAGAGTTGTATTGATCATCTGTCTAGAGACCAAAACATATTGCGTGAAACCCGATAAGAAGAAGTTATTTTGTGTGTTGTACTTTTAGCCGCCAGGGTATGTGGATGAACATCGACCAAAACAATGCCGTTTAGTGTGGTTGATAGTTTTATAATAATATTTAAGAACAAACACGATGGGGCTTAGTTTTAACCATGTATTTATAACAGGAATACATTCTGTCATGTCACATTCACAGTTGAAAGTCATTTATATCTATGATTTGATCATTTACATTTATGATATTAAGAGGAAATGTTTCGGGGCGAAGAAAGACAATTAGTTTCACCTCGTTGGATTGCAGATCCAGGTTGGAATTGGTCTTCAGTAACCAATGCTTATCGTGCGAGGCGACTAACGGGATCGGGTGGTCAGGCTCGCTCACTTGGTTGACACATGTCATCAGTTCGCAACTGAGCAGATCGTTGCTTATGCTGTTGATCACTAGATTGTGTGAACTAGACTCGACTGTTTACAGACCACGTCCGAGTGCGGCGTTGAACAAATGCACCAAACGCAATCCTAAACGTTTGACATCTTCTCAAAAACGCATCAAACATATGTCGTCTCTGTTGTGTTGTCAGCGACACAACGTGTTGATGTGTGGTCCTGTGTACAGGGCTTAGGTCAGTTGAAGTCATGTAACGTAAGGCGTGGAGAGGCCTTGGTTTATTGACCGTGTTTAGCAGCTTGACTCCTGATAGTTTGTCATATGTTGTCTCATCTTAGGGATGTGGTCCGAGTGAGTGAGTGAGTGAGTTTAGTTTTACGTCGCACTTAGCAATATTCCAGCCATATGGCGACGGTCTGTAAATAATCGAGTCTGGACCAGACAATACAGTGATCAACAACATGAGCATTGAACCGATGACATGTGTCAACCAAGTCAGCTAGTCTGACCACCCGATCCCGTTAGTCGCCTCTTACGACAAGCATAGTCACCTTTTATGGCAAGCATGGGTTGCTGAAGGCCTATTCTACCCCGGGACCTTCACGGGTCGATGTGGTCCGAAGAGAGCTTGTTCAACTTGCCTCTCTTCACACAGCAGAAAATGGGTACCCGGTGGGATATATCATAATAATATTCAGAGTTTCAATTAGCACTTTGAGCCTGTGCCTTGAACATACAAAATGCACACTACAAATATACAATTATTAGTATTATTTGTAGTAGTAGTAGTAGTAGTAGTAGTAGTAGTAGTAGTAGTATTTCCATGTGTAGAAACGCCCTGACAGTCATAACGACACCGATCATTAATCACTCGCCAACCAACCTATCAGTCTTGCTATTGCTTTTTGCATGCCTACATGCCAAACCATAACGCCCAGAGTGAGTCTTGAGCGATTAAGCTACTTTCTACGCCCAAAACACAATTGACGTCTGTCCAGAATGTGTCTGTTTCAAAAATGGTAAAACACAGCGTCAAGCGTAGGCAATATCACTTGTCGGACACGAAAATTTGGTTTAGCACATTGTATCCACGATAACAGTGAATTGACTGGTTGTTTGCCCCTGGTTTCTGATAGATCAGTCGGTAGTGGACCTATGCTGTGCACCAAGTTCAGACCTTGAACATTTTGTGTCTCTTCACTGGATTGTCTGGTCCAGACTATCCAGCGTAAAACTGAACTCACTCACTTAACGTGTTCCAACAGCTGTAACATATCAGCTGTGTCTCGCCTTGTTCTGTTAGTATCAGCTGTGTCTCGCCTTGTGTTAGTATCAGCTGTGTCTCGCCTTGTTCTGTTAGTATCAGCTGTGTCTCGCCTTGTGTTAGTATCAGCTGTGTCTCGCCTTGTGTTAGTATCAGCTGTGTCTCGCCTTGTGTTAGTATCAGCTGTGTCTCGCCTTGTGTTAGTATCAGCTGTGTCTCTCCTTGTTCTGTTAGCATCAGATGTGGTAGGGAAGTCTAACAATTAAAGCTTCAACTCGTCACGCCGAAGGCCCGGATTCGATTCCCCCACATGAGTACAATGTGTGAAGCCCATTTGTGGTGTCCCCCGTGGTGATATTGCTGGAATATTGCTAAAAGCGTCGTAAAATTATACTCATTCACATATTCTCCCACTATCAAATATGCCAAAAGCGTTTTTGTGCTCAGTACCATGTGGACTGAGAATAATGAAAATTACCAATCTAATGACTCGGAGACTTGACCTTTCGTGAATTGTGTAAATCAAGAATAAACCCTTACCCATGGTCGAAGTGCAATGTTTTGGGTAAGGACCGCCTCGAAACTAAAATCCAACTCTCTCAGTCATTGTCAAATGCTTCCCTTTCTTCAAACGAATGACGTTTAAATGTAGCATGAATTATTTCATGATCAATTTCGTTTAGAAGATCCCGTCATTCTCTGTCGAGCACAGTGAGATTAAGGCATCAAGATTTCGAGACGCACGATGAATGCTATTGGCTCCTTCTGTGTGATAGTCAGCGTTGTGTCCATCACATTGGCCTTTAACTTAGATGACGTATTTGAAGGTTTGACAAAGAAAGCATTGAAAAAACAAGGCAAGAGCCATCTTCACTGTATCAACGAATGCATCAGACGAGCATCTTGTAATCAAGTAGCCTCAATAACAAGTGACTTTCTTGGACCCTTTCAATGCCTTCTGGAGGGTAAAAATAATTCGGTCGATCACAATCTCCACGGCTGTGACAAGGTATTCGTTATGAGCACCATTCCAAAGGTGAGTCGTATCACCAGTGACGGGTCCGGACCAAAGGTTCCCTGTGAGCTAGTGGCATTGTATGTTTCAGGTTTGTATTCGGGGAACTAGACTGAGATGAAGAGAGTCTTCTTCCAAATGTTCATTTCTTTGCGTTACTTCGAATATAATGTCGACACCTGCTGTTGCTTGACATTAAAAGAAACGAAGACCCAACAATTGGTTGTAACAATTGAGTGTAATTGTTTCAAGCGCACTCTGTTTGTACCAGGTCGTTAAGATTTTACAATTTGTGTTTTCTCATGTCACGACAGTGGTGTGTTTTCGCATGGTGACAATCACTGAGTTGTTCAGTCCAGACTCGATTTGTTTGCAAACAACATCGTGCAGTTGTATTAGTGATGAAATACATGTATACTCATGATATAGACACTAGGTTTCACTTCGACAGCTTTTGGAAAAATGCGGCTTACGTGTACAGTAGTTGGCCATATGTGAGTTATTATTAGTGAAATTTCCATACACTTATATGTTAATTAACAGTTGTATAATTTGGAGTTTTCATAAATTGAGAAGATGTTATTTTTTATTTGATATTTGACAAACATCTTGGAAACTATCTTCAGCCGCGTGTACATCTTTTATCTTTCTGTTGGTTAGTTATAGAATGACACCTGATTAAGCATCGTAAGTACAGCTTGAGTTTAATCAGTCCCAAAGACAGTAATGTTAAACCTGATTGGTATGTCTCACGACATACTTAATAATTATACTTATTACTTAATAATAATAATATTTTTCTGCAAAGGTCGCACAATACTTCTCTCAAAAAAGGAGACTTGACTGATCCCAAAAACTTCCGCCCTATCACATGTCTAAATACTCAATACAAATTATTCACAGGATGTTTGACGAACCTCTTGTCATCATATTGCTCGTCCAATGAGATACTTTACAGAGAGCAGAAGGGGGCGAGATAGGGATGTTGGGGGTGCAAGGATCAACTTCTTGTACAGAAAATGATTTTGGAAGAGGCTAAAACGTATCATCGCAACCTCTCCATGTGCTGGGTAGACTACAAAAAAGCATATGACTGTCCCTCACGAATGGATTCTGAAGTCTCTTCAGTGTATTGACCTCCCTGAGCGACTACTTGATTTTTTCAAGTCTTTAATGAGTTGCTGGTCGACTCAACTTGAGATGTACTCGCAAGCAGAGGTGCAGACTGCAGAATCTATTCCAATCAGAAGGGGGATTTTCCAGGGGGACTCCTTTAGTCCTTTGCATTTTTGTTTGTCTCTAAATCCATTGAGTTTTCTGCTCAATAGGGAGGAAGGGTGCCATCCCGGCCCTCCTCAGCACAGATCCCCAACACCTCTTACTCATCTCCTCTTCATGGATGACATCGAACTCCTTGCCAAAGGAGAGACCAATTTGAAAGAACAGGTTCTCCTTCTCGAGTCCTTCTCTAATGATATTGGCATGACATTTGGACTCGACAAATGTAATACTCTTCATTTGAAACATGGCAAGGTAACCAATAATGGATCGGTCAGGTTACAAGGGGAAGGAGTTATTGAGCATCTTGTGGAAGATCATGCCTACACCTTTCTTGGAATGCAAGTTCGAGACAGGCTCCAGAATGCCCAGATTCAAGATAAACTTCGGGCCGAGTATAAATCTCGTTTAAAGAAAATCTGGAGCTCCGAGCTAAATGCTCGAAACAAGGTCAAAGCCACCAATACTTTTGCTGTGCCAGTCCTCTCCTATTCCTTTGGAGTAGTTGATTGGACAAAACAAGACATCCAGGGTCTTGACCGCCTGACCAGAAGGATCATGTCAGATAACAGAGCACACCACCCTCGTTGTTTTAATCATTTATACGTGTATATGCCAATCAATTCGGGAGGACGGGGTTTGATTAATGTAGAAGCTCTTCATGATAGAATTTTATTGTGTACTTTTGCACATATTTATTTATCGGATGATCCTCTGGTGATGCACGTCAAGACTCATGATAAAAGCAAGGAATTCCACAGCTATTTTAAGCGTGCCACGGTTGTTGGACACAATCTGAAATTTGAAGTTGATTTTGCTCACGGCGATGTACTGCTGGACGGTACAGTGATGGGAGCAAACCAGGTGAAGTCCTTCACCAAGTCTACTCAGAGTCGGTCCTTTGTGGAGAAGCTGTCTGAGAAGCCACCGCACCGAGTGTACATGCAGTGTGAGGAACAGAACAGCAATCAAGCCGACTTCTTCGCCTGGATGAAGTCGGCTGGTCTCAAATGTGAAACTGAGGGCTTCCTTTTTGCTGCTCAAGACCAGTCACTTCCCACTCGCAATCGTCAGAATGTGATTCTTAAAGAAAATATCAATATGAAATGTCGTCTTTGCAATGAATTTACAGAGACTGTCCAACACCTTGTCAGTGGGTGCCCTTCCTTGGCACAAACAGCTTATCTTAAAAGACATGGCTCGCTGCTTTTACTATCGTCTCCGCCATGCCTGAGGCTTTCACCCCGAGGTCCATCCATGGTACGACCCTGAACATGTCCAGGGCGTCCTGGAAAATGATGCTTTCAAACTTTTCTGGAATAGGCCAATATACAGCCTGAGACGAATTCCAGCTAACAAACCTGATCTTGTTCTTTTTGATAAAACAAATGAAATTATTTATATCATTGAATTTTTTTCTGTCCCTTTTGACAGCAATGTGATTGGCAAGATTCAGGAAAAGCATTATAAATATGCGGACCTCGCTTGCATCCCAAGTACACGGTCGTCAGGCTCCCCATTGTTCTCGGTGCCCTTGGTTTGGTACCTCCTGATCTCTTGCCGCAGATCAGGAGAGTGCCCGGGTTCTCCACCGGGAGCACAGCCCTTCTGACAATCTGGGTAATGCAGAAGGCTGCAGTGTTGGGCAACCTCCATATTCTCCGAAAAGTTCTTGGTGGGTTCGACTAGGCAGTGTTTCCTGGAAGAAGTCCCATTCGCTGTCTGGGCTGCGTGTAGAGGGAGCGAGGGCCCTGAGCTGATGATGACCTTGACCAGCCTGACTGTGCCAGGATCACCCAAACCCTCTCCGCTGCATTTCTATCTTAATCTGTAAATAATAATAATAGCGGATAGCATTTATATAGCGCTAATCTCCGAAAGGACACATTGCGCATTTCTCTCACAAAAATTGAATGGAAAGTGCACAGTCTTGAATGAACTTAGAGAAGGGGAATTGCGGAGTTCATTTGGAAGAGCATTCCAGACTGAGGGCGCACTGTATTTGAAAGAAATTTGTTTTTCCTGTAAGGATCATCTGTTATCTGTTCCTTACTGTCAACTCCCAACCATATAGACCATTCGAAAGGTATGAAACGTTGTCCCCGGAAGTATTAAGGACTCGTCGTGCGTGGGCTTACTTACGGACCCTATCAGTTCTTTATTGAACTCGACCAGTGAAGGTCTGGGGTAGAATAGGCTTTCAGCTACCCAATGCTTGCCATAAAAGGCCATTATGCTTGTCGTAAGAGGCGACTAACGGCTGGTCAGGCTCGCTGACTTGGTTGACATCGGTTCCCAAATGCGCAGTTCGATGCTCATGTTGTTGATCACTGGATTGTCTGGTCCAGACTCGATTATTTACAGACCGCCGCCATATAGCTGGAATAATGCTGAGTGTGGCGTAAAACTAAACTGACTCACTAACTCACTTTACGGAACTCTTTTTGCAGGTTGTCGGAGGTGCCTGTCAAGATCACAAGTGTGGCTTCGACGAATTATGTGTCCCTGACAGACTTGGATACACATGTCTAAAGAGCAAATAGGAGTCACACGTAACATGTCACTTTCACAAACTACGTGTTATTTAAATTCATGGCTGAATGATATATAATGGCTAACATATGAAGTGATAATGCATATCCAGATATGGTTCCTGCAGAAACCCAAAGCCCACATGGTATTTGGTGTGGTGATCTACCTTCGTAGCTACGTAGATCGATCATCATGCCGTTTATAAAGGGATTGTTTGGTCCAGGTCCACATACCGCCGCCATATAGTTGGAATATTGCTGAGTGTAGCGTGAAACAAAGACCATCCAACTAACGTTCCGTTGTTGTCGATCTATATCTAGTTTAAATGTTGTATAGTACATAGCTGGGTTGCTGGCTTGCTGTTGTATGATAGCGTTGTAAATCTGACGTATTCTACTTATTTACTGTCGATTTTTGTCAGATGTTTATTTCGTTGAAGGTAGTTTGTGATATATAGCTTTCAAATTCAGGATATGGCTGTAAAACCTAGGTGACTTAAGCTTTGATTCACTCACAAGAAAATCGAGACAAAGTAACATACGTGTATTTACTCTCTTTGTTTCGTTGGTTATGACTGAAACAAATTATAAAAAAATAATAATAACGATAATTTCTCAAACACGTGCAGTATTCGGTCTCCATTTAATGATGTCGTACATCGGAATCCTAACTTCCTTCTTTTAAACTCCCAAACGCCGTTTGTATCAATATTCTAGCATAATCAAGGCGGGGGACACCAGAAATGGGATTCACACATATAGTTCCCATGTTGGAATCGAACTGAGTCATGATGAGGTAACAACTAAACCACTAGGCCACCCCAAAAGCTCGCACAAGCATGAAGCAGTTATCTTGTTCAAACCTTAATGCTTTCTATCTGCCCACATTTAGTCATTCATTACATGCTTAATAAAGCTGGTCATATTGCTATGACAATTCCGCAGATCGATGCTCATGCTGTTGATCACAGGAGTGTCTGGTCCAGATTCGATTATTTACAGACCGCCGTCATATTGTTGGATTGCAACAACAAACAAATAAAGCATTGAACAAAAATGGCCTCAAGTGTGTCATGTTTCTTTTTATGTTTCAGGTATCGAGTTCAGGATCTTAAAAGCAAGGAAGACCATCGAATCCATGACGAAATGATCTGCTTGCCCTCCATTCCTCGCCTCTGACTCCTGGGGAAACTGTGCGCGAGAAAATGTGAAAGTGCAACCTAAAACAATTACTGGTCTGTAGGAACTGACGGTGTATGTTGATCTACCCATAGGTTTGAAAATCGAAAATAACTCTTTCAGGTGACGTCATACCGACGGAAAGTCACATTTCATCACCTAGCTTTGAACGTATTGAACGTAATCTGTTGATTGCAATGGCCACTTACCAAAATTTACATTTGTGACACCATTCCATTGTCTGCTCGCTCCATTACTTTTGACGAATGGAGCCCGTGTGTACCAGTTTCAGATTAAAGACTTCATTTTGTCATTTTAACATTAAATTATGATAATAGAAATGTTCCGAATACTTTGAATGTAATGCACGTAGGGTAATATCATCATTGGGTAATATCCACATAGGGTAACATCATCATAGGGTAACATTCATAGGGTAACATCCTCACAGGGTAACGTCCTCATAGGGAACGTCCTCATAGGGTAACGTCCTCATAGGGTAGCATCCTCATGGGGTATTATCCTCATAGGGTAACATTCATAAGGTAATATCCTCATAGAGTAACGTCCTCGTAGGGTAATATCCCCATAGGGTAACATTCATAGAATAACATCCTCATAGGGAACATCCTTATAGGGTAACATCCTCGTAGGGTAGCATTCATAGGGAATATCCTCATAGGGTAATATCCTCATAGGGTAACATCCTCATAGGATAATATCCTCATATGGTAACGTCCTCATAAGGTAACATCCTCATAGGGTAACATCCTTATGGGGTATTATCCTCATAGGGTAACATCCTCATACAGTAATATCCACCCGAAGGGATTATTGTTAAGGAATGGAGAGTTACTCGGACATTACCCTCCCCATCAAGATAGTATGGAAACCTGTCTATCTCAATGATCCTTTTAATCACACTTACTTGTTGTGTACCATTCAACGCCTCACATTGCAATGTTCCAGCTCCGTAGTGGCCGGTATATCATCGACTCTGGAACAGATTATCCAGTGATTGACAACATGAACATTGATCTACGGAATTAAGATAATGACAAGCACCATGCCACGTTTAGTGTAAAAACAGGATAATCACCACTCCCTCGATTCGTTTGCTTGTTAACTACTTGTTATCTATCAAAGGGCCAAAGACATAATTATACAATGTCTGATTGAGCTCATTCAACCTGAATGGTTAAGACCTCTGATTAACAAACACTCGACAATCAAGATGAAATCTCATCACGTGAATAAATATACGTAGGGTAACCTAATGGCTACAACGCTGTAGAACCGGGTTCGATTCCCACGTGGGTACAAGGTCTGAAGCCCATTTCTGGTTTCCTCACCGTGATATTGCTTGACTATTACCAAAAGCGGCATAAAACAAAACTCATTTACTTCGTGAACATAATTTATTATACCGATATTCCATGCCTAAGATCAAAATGTCATGACACGTGGATGAAAATAAACTGACGAGCCAAAGAAACGTTACCAATCAGCTGCCACAAACCTTTGATCAGTAGAATTCTGTACCCATCCGTCTACAAGATAGGGAGCCATCCAACTGTTCACTGTTCAACCAAAATAACATCTCATATCATCCCATATCATCTTGCGTACAATTTCATAATGTCATAACTCTTTTTGTACATTGGCTTCTCAGATCATGTTATTTCTTGTTCTTGCTAACGTGACCTCTGTTAATTAATTGTTGTTAGTTATTAACTACCCAGTGTTGGTTTTAACATGTTGCTACCCGTGAAGGCCCCGGGGTAGAATAGGCCTTCAGCAACCCATGCTTGCCATAAAATGCGACTATGCTTGTCGTAAGAGTCGACTAACGGGATCGGGTGGTCAGGCTCGTTGACTTGGTTGACACGTGTGATCGGTTCCCAATTGTGCAGATCGATGTTCATGTTGTTGATCACTGGATTGTCTGGTCCCCCAGACTCGATTATTTACAGACCGCCGCCATATAGCAGGAATATTGCTGAGTGTGGCGTAAAACTAACCTCACTCACTATAACATGTTGCTTGGCACAGCATACAACGAATGTACACCTCTTATGACCTGGTTGTGATGTTACCTTGATGACGGTGTGAGCAAATAGACAAACAGTTGTTAGCCATTAAGTTGCTTGCTTCGTTATTGACTCTGCGGCTTCTAGAATGCTGATCAAACAACTCAAAGAATTCTTAAGAAGCATAAAGCATGAAGTTTTAAAGCATGAAGAATATACTGGTGAATAGGTGCTTCCCAGATGGCGAAAATGGGAATACAATCAGTTACAATTTTGGCGGAAATTAGAGGACGGTGAAGTTGAAAAATCACATCTAAGAAAGATGTAAACTGTGAGTACAATCAATGACATTCTCGAGGCTGCATTAATATTACACGTAAATGGTGTGGAATTGGTTCTGAGACTAAATCGATGAAAACAAAGAGACAAGATGGAGCTGGAATGCCTGTCTCTTACTTCTGCTCTGATTCTGGCACTTCTAGTTAAAGCAACATCTAGTTACGGTTTAGAGGAAGTCTTTTTAGGGTTGACAGAAGAGGCAACAAAGAAAATTTCTAAGAGTCCCCTTCACTGCATCAACGAATGTCTCCGGAGAGCCTGCTGCACGGAAGTTGGGTATACTGAAATTAAAGGCGGCCTAAAGTCATATTCCTGTATGTTTAAGTGCAAGAACTCAACAAAGATGGTCGACCCGAAGTTGTGTGAGTCCAGGCGGATACTCATACACACGATCCCGACGGTATGTTTTTCGTCTTGTTTTATTTATGTTTGTTGCTTAAAGTCGCTGGAAGAGACCAGTTGATGGGAACGCGGTGTCGTGTATAAGATGAACGCTAACTGGCCAGGTGAGTTTTTCTTATGCTCTTTCCTTGTTTTTGTGTGTTTTGTTTGCAATATCCCAGGGACATTACGTATGCCTGCCTGTGTCCCCGATTAGAGCAAAATATGGCTGGGAAAAAGAGAGACATCTCACCGATCCATTACTTTGAAATGAATACCTTACAAACTTACCGCATTCGTCAAGACATAAATTAAACTTTTAATTCTTTGTGACAAGAACAATTTAAACAGATATATGGGCTATTTTCCGAGCATTTGCCTCGACAAACGAAAAAAAAGAGAAATACAGTTTATGGCAAAATGTCTTCTCACTAGTTTTGGAGGCTTCGAAGAAGGAAACAAGTAGCATATTGTAACTATCTCGTTGAAACATATCAATTAATAACAGACAAAATTGATTTGTCATTCAGCTGCCATGCGATTCCGGGTAGAATAGGTCTTCAGACACCCATGCTTGTCATGAAGGGCGACCATTCTTGTCATAAGAAGCGACTAATAGGATCGGGTGGTCACTCGCTGACTTGGTTGACATACGTCATCGGTTCCCAATTCTGCAGATCGATGCTCATGTTGTTGGTCACTGGATTGTCTTGTCCAGACACAATTATTTACAGACCGCCACCATATAGCTGGAATATTGCTGAGTGTGGTGTAAATCTAAACTCACTCACTCACTCAGTTGACATGCATACAACCATGCCTTTAGAGAGCCTTGTTTCGTATTTTGCATGTTTGCCTTAGTACCTAATTATTTAAGCTGCACAAAAAGAGTTAAATGTTTCACGAGCACATATTTTTCAAAAGTGACTAGCACGGTAGGACGTCTTTTATGACGAGAGAGGAACACATATTTTTTCTCTCTCAGAAATGCAGTTTGAGAGGTTTAGCAGGTGTTGATGAGTTGCATGTAGATTCAGTCACACTCTTTCTTACAGACACTCATTATTGTAGTGGACAAATGGATGATCAGGACGCGGCCCAGTCAAAATTATTTTTTTAATATTAAAAGTGTTACGCGCATAAATAAATGTGACGCGACGATGCCAGAGTAACATTTCACTTCTTTTATTTAGCCTTATGTCCTTGTCATGGTCGAGGCGTCTTTGCCTCATTCACTGCCTCCACTGGCGGCCTTGTTTCTTCCACTGTTTCTTTCCACTGCCATATCTTCCAGTGAGTGAGTTTAGTTTTACGCCGCACTCAGCAATATACCATATCTTCCAATCAATCCCTGAAGATCCGGGTCTTCAGTAACCAATGCTTATCGTAAAAGGCTACAAAAGGGATCGGATGGTCAGACTCGCTGACTTGACTTGTCAATATATCCAAATTACGTAGACCGATGCTCATGCCGTTGCTCACTGGATTGTCTGGCTCAGACAATTTATCATTTACAGAGCCGCCATATAGCTGATATATTGCTGATTGCAGCATTAAACAACATACGAACCAACCACGTAACCGTCAACCAACCAACGTTTCCAACACTAGATGGTTAAATGACATTTATTACTGCCTTCCACCATTAGCATTACTGTATCGTATCAAAGTCATACATTTTCAATCACTGTCCTTTTCTGGCATCGATGGCCACATTGCTGCCATTTATGACCTCATCATTTATGTGAATAATACCGCCATGGTTCTGCAAGGTCGCACAATAGTCCTTCCCCAATATGGAGACTTGACTGATCCCAAAACTTCCGCCCTATCACATGTTTAAATACTCAATACAAATTATTCACAGGGTGTTTGACAAACACTTCTTTAAGTCACGAACAGAAACGTTTTTTGAAAACAGTAACTACGATATTATTTTCCAGAATGTATTGTCCTAATGTTTCTAGAATTAGTTATTTCAGTCTATTAATATACGTACAGATGTATATGTCAAAGCATGAACATATCTGCCGAGTTCAATCAGTAACTACAAGCATCATTAGATGGTCATCATGACCAGATGTTCTGAAGATTTGATTATTGCACACACAGATTCTCGCCGGTGCCTGTCAACACCACAGATGCAAGTGGAAGGAACTCTGTGTGGAGAGACGGACAGGTGGATACAAATGCCTTAGAGGTGTGAAGATCCAAAATTATCCAGATCAAGCAATCACCAGTATTCCGACCCCCTTGAAGAATGAGAAGAAATGTTTTGTCGAAAACACTTGACGACTATGCTCCAGATCTGGGCGGTATTCATAGAGAAACTTAGAGACAGAACATAGAGAAAGTCTGAAATAAGATAATGAAAAAGGTTTTTCACTTTTTCAGACTAGAGATCGATATTCATAAAGCAGCTTACGCTTACGTTCTGGCAATTTCTGACTTCAATCTTGACACTAGGCGACCCATGAAGATCCAGGCTAGAATTGGTCTTCAGTAACCCATGTTTGTGGTAAAGGCGACTAAGGGGATCGGGTGGTCAGACTGGCTGACTTGGTTGACAGATGAGCAGACACATGCTCATGGAGTGTCTTTTCCTGACTTCATTATGTACACACACACACACAAGTAGCCTTATAGCTGGACTATTTCTGAGTGTCACCGACCAACAAACTTAAAGCTGGGTGGGGATAGGTTTAATTAGAAGATGTTCAATATCAGTCCTGGTTTAATTAGATTTCAGTCGAATTAGGGGTTTGAGTGACACGTAAAAATATATTTGTATGATTCCGGTAAACAAAGAAAGAAAGATCTGTTTGAGTGAGAGGGTGGGTGAGTTACTTTATTTTCACCAATATTCCAGCAATACACCAGAAACGGGATTCGTATTGTGGGGAATCGAACCCTGGTCGTCGGCGTAACGAGTGAAAGCATTACCCACTAGTGTTGTCCCACCGCCTCAAGTAGAGCCGCTTGAATCAAATTGGCTGTCCTTTTATCCTTGTTTCTTGCCCCTCCCTTGCAGCTACAGGTTGTTCTAACAGTAAAAAAATAACGTGCAGAACCGCCTGTCATCTAAATCAAAATACAGCAATTTATTCTCTTTGCGAAAACATTTTTCATACTTTTTAACATTTTTGCCCATCTGTTCATCAAGGCTGTAGAAAACTAACACATAACATGATTGTATTGTCCTATTGACCTTCGATTGTTATATATTCTACAGCTTATGGAAAGTGAGAATCAGGTGGAAGATGGGAGAGGTGGTTTGACCTCCCCAAGACGCCAGATGCACTGAACTATACCGACACCTTTAGACTGTCCATCGAGGAATATACGGATTCTGGCATCAGGTCATATATGAAACAAAAATAAACAATCTTCTTGATAAAGGTCACTTTGTTATGCAGTTTGTGTAGTTTATGTTATTTGTCCACCGGGCATGTAATGCTGGGGAATATAGTCGCCGTCCGTCCGTAACCATTCTGTTTCCGGAGCATAACTCAAAAACCGTTCAATATTTTCCAACAAAACTTGGTAGATATATCCAACAGAACCTAAAGTGGTGCCTTTTGGTATCTACAGATTTTAATCATTTTTGGTTTTCTCGGTTTCCCTGGAAACGATTCGGACTAAGTCTCAAAAGGGAGGGTTGAGTTTCGTGATCAGAGCACAACTTGAATATTGTTCGGTAAGAAGAAGTTTATTTCAGTTTATAGGCCATCGGCCCATGTACAAAAAGCAACAAAAATGATACTTTGCATAATGACAATAGGCAGACATCTGTGTTGTAATTATGTAGAAGATCGACATTTAAGTGCTGATTTGAAAGCATTAGCACAATTCAATAAAAGTAACTTGCCATTAGAAGTTATTAACTTTATGAGTTTACAATAATTTGTTAAATTATTCGATATAGGTAAATATGTTTTTCGTAGCGTGGCATATTTATCGCAAATAGGAAGTGGACCTCATTTTCATTTCTACTACTATTACACATCTTACAAATTACATCTGAGTTCGTAGTTTCCTTCCTTATTACATCGTAACGGCAATGCATTGAATCTTAACAAACATACATATCTCCTTAAGTCTCTTACACTAATTCTTAAAATGTGATTATCAGGCGGTACTGGTGATAGAATACTTTTAAAATATACAATATTGGATGATTCCATAATATAACTCGATTAACCTCTGCTTAAATAATGACTAAATAATGACACATTCCCAATATGTTGGTAAAGTCAAACATTACCAAATCCATACTCATTTAATAATCGAACTTTCATATTTGAGAAACCCAAATAAACCTAGCAACAGAATCCAGTCTAAATATATAATTATAACATTGTTTGAGATGACGATCATTAGACATTCTTAATAGTTTACACCAACACATCTAAGATGATTATCTACATTCATACTGTATCTTCCACATTCAGCTAATGCGGCATTACTAGATTTTTTATTTTTACTTACACCTATAACAAACTGACATAAGTTGCTATGAAAATTTTCAACAACACTTCTGTCCTGAAATCCCCTCACCTCTGCCCCGTACAGCAGTATTGGCTATATTTTACAGTAAAATAACACATGAAAGGGAATATTTCTAAAATTATGTTGTAATTGTTTCATTTGTAATAAGGCTTTACTGGCTTTAGCCACAAGAGTCTTATAACAAACAGTCCAAACAGCCTAGTAGAAAACATAATACCAACATTTTTCATAATTACGAAGGTGTCCCCTGTTTCGAAATACTAATATCTCTACCTTATACATATTCACTTGTAACCCCAATACTTGCAATATTTACACAAGATGTCGATTTTCCTTTGCAACCCAACCACACTATCATCACAAATACGTAAATCATCAGCATACAACAATAATAACAACTCCAAATAATCTTCCCCGATAATATACCTCTGATATCAGAATCTTCTGTCATAGATTGAAATTCTGAGATAAACATTGAAACTAAAAATGGACTGAGGACACATCCTTTTGTTCCTATTTTGTCTTGTGTATACAACATCATTTGACGTTATCACCACACGCAAACACATTCATGGGAAGCACGTGCACAAAGTGGGAGCCTCCTACACGTGCATGGTGTGTCATTATGAATCTTGACGTTTTTCAGGCAGGTCGATAAATCACTATATACCATTTTTTCTGATAGTTTTCCTGTATCTGTGCATAGTCAGGGTTTTCAGGGTCAAATCACACACTACTGACTGAAAATTGTAAACCTGAAATTTCCTTGTCATACTTCAGTCACCTAACAAGGAGGATAACTGAACGAACAGCTTTGCTTTGAAAGAAATCAATGCGGTCATGCATTCTCAAAAGATCCATTATTACTGTATCAACATTGATTCAATCCCATATATCTCCCAATTTCGACAACCGTATACTGAAAGTACAGTTCCCCTACTTTTTTTAAGAGTATGCCTCGATAATTATATCCACATAATCATACCGTCCCTTCTTATGGAGTGGAACAACCAAATCTTTACACCACTCAGTAGGAAAAGTACCAGTAGATAGAATACTATTATACAAAAGTAGCAGATAAGGAGCGAGAAGACCACAACAATCAATCATATGTGCTAAGACAACATCCGGACCTGCCGCTTTACCCTACTTAAGATCCTTTATGGTGCTTCAATCTCTCCCAGTGTAATGTCAGAATTAAGTATATTATTGACTTCTACATCAAAACGTCGACCACAAATTATGATTATTATTAAAAACCCTTCTACATGCTCAATGATATCACTGTTTATACTTATTTCGATTAAATTGAAGACCATCTGGGAATAATCGAACAAATTCTCATTAAATTACTAATGCTTGTGGCTGAAGTATCAACATTCACCTTATTAGTTAGGTTACGAAGCCTTCTCCAAAATGACTTTCTATCTAGCTGGCGAATACAAGGCTCCTCATACGCTTTCTGCTTCTCTCGACATAATAGTCTATAAATCTTCCTCAGTTTACAATACTCCTGCAAAACAGCCGTGTTCCCAGTCAGTCTAACCTCATCCAGTAATAGCCCTCATATCCCTACACTCCTTATCGAACCACTTATCCACTGATCCACCGCTAGACCTACTACCATGTGATTGTACACCACACGTGACAACAGTTAGCACCTTCACAGCCGAGTCAATACTTTCCTGCAATATACCAGTGAACATATCAACATCAAAGGATGTATGAGACTGAGCCACATTACACATATAATCATCACATATTCCTTTTCTCCGGACAAACTTATGAATATCATAAACACATTTCACTTTCACTTCATCATGCTCACAGGATGTCTTTGCACGACTAACATTAAGTGTAGTTATGGTTGGAAAATGGTCCGACTCAGAGAGGGTGTCGACCTTGAAGAGTGAGTGAGTGAGTGAGTGAGTGAGTGAGTTTAGTTTTACGTCTGGATCATACAATCCAGTGATCAACAACATGAGCATCGATCTGCGCAATTGGGAACCGATGACGTGTGTCAACCAAGTCAGCGAGCTTGACCACCCGATCCCGTTAGTCGACTTTTACGACAAGTACAGTCGCCTGTATTGGCAAGCATGGGTTGCTGAAGGCCTATTCAACCCCGGGACTTTCACGGGTCTTGAATTCTGAAATACTATGGAAAATGTTAAATGAACACAGCACATAGTCAACAAGGCTTGCATGGTTTTCTTTAAAACGTGTATACGCCCCCTGCTCGTCCCCTATACGCCCCCGCGAATCGTCCGTTAACTATATGTACTGCAAATATATGACACAAATCAATCAAATCTCTCACACAGTCATTACACATAATTATCATCTCTGGAATAGCGAGTGGTACTAAATGTATCAGAGACATAGTCCATATCCTCTAAGCTTGAAATATATGTGTTTTTAATATAAACAATGTTGTCTTTCGTATTACTAGAATTCGCGTTATAATCACCTGGTAGAATAATGTCAAAATCAGGGTGGCCATTTATGATGGCTGATAGAGTTCTGTCTAAGTACTCCTTCCTATTGTCGGTCACAATACATGTATTCATAGGATGGGTATAAACAAATCCAAGTATGATATCACGTTTAGAATTAAATGCCCTCTTGTCGAACCCAAGAAAAATCACATCTTTATAATCGACAATAACACGAATATTGTTAAATATATTCCAACAAGAATTGGTAGGTATTAAAGGCAGATCCCAACTTGATGGAATTCTTCTTGGTTTCCATGGAAATGATTTGAATTTCTATGTTGTCTTAAAAGGGATGGTTGAGCTTCGTTTCCGGAGGCCAACTCAAAAACCGTCAACATCTTTCAACAAAACCTGTTAGATATATCAACAGAAGTTAAAATGTCTTTTGCTGTTTACAGAGTTTTGTCATTTTTAATTTTCTTTGTTTCCATGGTAACGTTTTGGATTTGGGGAGGGGTGTTTTTTTGTTTCCAGATCACAACTCTAAACTGTTCAGTATCTTTCTACAAGACTTGACATATGCATCAAACAAATCTTGAAGTAGTGACTGTGCCTTTTGCTACTTGCAAAGTTATGACAAGTTTCGGGATTTCCAAGGAAGCTATTTGGATTTAGTCAAAGAAAGTAAAGTAGGACTTTAACTGCTAGATGAATTGTTCTTTCAAATTGGTGTCGGCCGGGGCACTTGTCACCTTCCGATGACACTTCTCTATACTAAAGCCACGCACTGGTTGCAACGACGACGGATCTTCAATCTAATGAACCAGGGGGAACAATAGGTGACGCCGATTTCTGGTTTCTGATTTTTCTGTAATATTACTAAAAGCGGCATAAAATCCACTCACTCACTCACTCTAACTGATGAACACATCTAATTGCTTTCCCTTTAGTTTTACGCACTCAGATATTTCCATATACATGACGATAGTCGTAACATGGTCACATTTGAACCACTCAGTCCAGTGACTGTCACCATGTGCAATGATCTGCCTAATTAGGATCCGATGACATGAGTCAACCAAGTCAGCAAGCCTGACCACCCGTTCCCGGTAGTCGCCTCCTACAAGCACAGGCAAGAGCCACGGTAATAACAGGGGCATTGCTTCGCATGGTGTCAGCGAAGAAAGTGATGATCCTGAAGTTTTAATGTACTGAATTTGTAAGGTAACGTACAGATGGAAAGTAACCGAAAATTCATTTTAAAACGCTCCGCCTAAAGTAGAGATAACTGAATAATGGAACACGTAATAGATACATTTTTCAGGTATGCCATGGAGAAATAATGAGCACTTGTCACAGGATAGCTTATCTGAGGAATGTGTCCAGACAGAATCAATGTCTCAGTGTCATCATGAGACAAGGAAGCACTCCCATGTTCTCGTGTCATGTCCGGATCAGAAGTGTCTATCACCAAACAACAGTCCAGCTCAAGCAACACCTCTTGCCAATGGCAATACTGTTGCAGCACAAGTCGATGTACTGGAGATGGATGTAGAAGGTGCCTCGACAGCTATTGACAGTCCATCACCGATTAAGACTCTTGCGCACCTGGCTATAGAAATTCAAACATCTTCAAATGAGAGACAAGAACAAGTGAACATAAGTGAAGCAGAAAGAAAGCTCATCCAGATTCATGGACAAAGAATATTATAAAACAGAAGCGATCTAGTGTACAGGAGCGCGTAAAGTATTAGCATCAAGTCGTAGCAAAGAAAGAACTATTGTCCAGGAACTGTCGACAGAAATGTTTTGAGAAGAGGGAGGATAATGCTAAAAGAATTCGGGATGAGTTTTCAGATTGACCACAAAGAGAGACCAAGACATGTACCCCTTCAGACTGACTGACCATTAGGTTGAAAACAACAACTTAGAGGCAGACATCAGGTTGCTAGACAACATAGATTCGTAGCTACACATGGGGCCACACCATGCAGAAAGGCCTGAAGTCTGTTGTGTCTGTTTTCTTCGAGTGTACGTGATAGACAGATCACGTTTGAACGTTATCCTGGAGAGTGATAATCCAGTGTCACCCCCACCACATAAGCGAGGCAGACACACCCTCCACACCAGATCGTGTTCTCGAAGCAATCAAGACACATATTAGAAGCTTTGCACCAATGAAATCTCATTAGTCACCAAATGACAACTCACACAAGCATCATCTTCCACACAACCTGAATATCAGGAGACTGTGGAGTCCTTGTATCTACGAGTATGATCCCGATGCTGGGCAACACATTCTGCAAGGTGAAAAACAGTCAGGAGAGTTAACAGAACGTGTATACAGGGACGTCTTCAATGAATATTCGCTGCCCTTTGGTTTTCCACAGACACATATTGCACACATGATTGATGCCAAACTTAATTCGGAAAATGGTGAAGAGGGACAGAATGACCTGGAGGCAGAAAAAGAAAATCACTTGTTGGTTGAACAATTGTACAGAAAATGCGAAATAATGCCAACAGAGCAAACTTGCCCTGGGAGAATCCTGATCGTGTCCATGATAAAGATAGCTGTACAATTGACAGTATCGACATGTACACATTTGTTTATCAGTAAACCTGATGATTCCGACCTTCACTCACAGTGAAATGTATTATAGCAGACAGCTCACTTTATACAATTTCGGTATACACACGTGATGGTATAATGTGTGTTTATTAAAAAAAACTATACCAAAAAATGAGCGCAGATGTAGCGTCGTGTCTCAGAAAAATCTTGGCAATCAGAAGAACCGGTGCAAAACAGTGCATAGTGTTTTCTGATGGTTGTGGAGGACAGAATCAGAACCATGACACGGTGTGTCTTTTGCAGGGACTCATTCAGGATCAGGTTAGGACCTCCTGGATCATAAAATTCTTTTGGGGAGACACACACGTCTGGCAAATGATAGAGGATTTGGTTTGATACAGCTGAGAGGGTTGATAGTACCAAGCGATATAACACCAGTCATTAAAGAAAACAAGAACCCACCCAAGGCCATTTCCTGTCATGGAAAGGAGAAACTATGGCTTCGTGGACTTTCTCACCCTCAGTCAAAACAGCACCAAGACATCTTTTACAGACCAAAATGGTGACCGCGTCTCTTTCAGCAACAGATGGTTCAGCTATGGAGCTAGCGAGAAACTAGATATTCACTGAGGTGCATTGAAGATCATTCCACACAACACAGACGTGTGGCGTCGGTATACACAAGATCATCGAGAACCGTGGGAAAAGGTTAATGCTCTGAAGAGGAACTGACAACAATGCATACAGAGCAGATAAAGCTGAGAAACGTTAAATGGAAAGACATTCACAAATTCTTCCATACATTTCCGATGTGGACAAGCGTCGATTCCACCAATCACTGCCTCAAGAAGGTGATGAGGATGAAGGTGATGATGAGTTATGTGATGACAGAGACTAGTGACTTCAGATGTTATGATGACATTGGGTGCTACAGGTGATGTGTTGGATTTGAACCCAGGCATTTGGGTACACTGCCTTGAAAAATTAAATGAACAGATTATAAAATGACATTAATGATGTCCATGTGTTCATCACAAGAGGTTCTTTCCCGCGTTTGCTCATTCAAGATGTTCGGTATTTTTCATTGTTCCTTGACTAGTCATGCGACATTCCACGATTGCATTGTGGGAATGTAAACATTGTACACATGACCGTGTCTCTGTAAAGTTTTGAGTCGAACTATGGGGCATTTTATCCTTCGGAAAACATAAACATAATGTTTCCACCGCCGGTGATGTTAGCTGTTTGATGCAACTGCAAACCAAAAAACGGGATGCGACGAAGTAGTTTACTGTGGGAGGTTGTACGAGTCGATGGCAACTGACATCCATCGTGACGTCGGTTACATTGTGACGTAATGCACAAACTTCGATTACGAGGGGGCAGACTGGTATGGCACAGCGACGTCAACACATTGTGACGTAATGTAAAATGTGCACATTATCGTCTGATAAAGTATTGTCGGCGCCTTTGATCTTTCACCGAAGCATCTTCGTAAAGTATTACATTATATTTTGTTGATGTTACATGAACAGCAAAGGGAAACCTGCTGTAATTTCTGTTCAGTGTGTTCAGTTGAATTGCCTTTATTTTGAATCAATATATTTCTTGATGATAGACACTGCTGAAATCATGTTGTTTTATGACAGTTAATCAGCTGTTGACATCCATGCTCATTTTTATTGGAAATTAAAAGTTTACATTACTGTAAAGTTGTTTCTTTATTGACATTGACCATTATGTGGTTACACAACTAAAGGACACTGACACAGAAGTGACAGACTACTGAAAGGTTCCGTCTCATGTGTACCCACTTACAGCAACTGCTGGTCAAATGCACTGTTAAGTATATGTTATCATATTGTTTACAGAAACGATTTGTTCAATACTCCATGACCTTGCTTGTCACAGTGTAAGGCTCCTGCTTTGACTATGTCATCTTGTTTAAGTGACAATAACTACTGAATCGGGAACTGCATATTTCATTAGGCTTACTTACACAAGGACTCATTCTGCTGCCATTGCTATCACTTAGTATTGAAATAAACCAATGAATATACTTACAACCATAATATCAGAGTAATTCACACTGAAATAATCAAAATGATTAAGTATTTTAGTGACTTTTAGTTTATTTTGGCGTGTAACGTTCGTGACTTCAGTTGTTTTGGCATGGAACTTGAACTGACTTAGTGTAGATCGTTTTGGTGGGTAATAAAGTAGTTCCAAATTACCTTTTTAGCAATAAATGTTGAAATATAACTGAACACTCGTGTAACGACTCATAATCCTTCATTGTATGTTTCATGTTATTATTTGAGCTCATTTCGCCTTTGTTATCGCTATTAAAAATGAAAATGCTACTTTCGTCTCTCCTGTGAACTTGCTAAAATTCAAAACATAATATGTTGTTTTGGCATGCAGCCCCTCTGTATTACAGTAACAGAACAGATCACCCAGTCAATCTTGGAATTTGTGTAAGTGCGTACGTACATCTATATTTAATATCAACATGGAAGCTGATCATTTCAGTTATAAACTTAGATCTTCCAATGAATACATCATGAGGAATGTCACAAGTCATGTTGCACGTATAGAGGATATTTGTGGTGAGAGACAGTGTACCCGTGAAGGTCCCGGGGTAGAATAGGCCTTCATGCTTGCCATAAAGGGCGATTGTACTTGTCGTAAGAGTCGACTAACGGGATCGGGTGGTCAGACTCGCTGACTTGCTTGACACGCGTCATTGGTTCCCAATTGTGCAGATCGATGCTCTTGTTGTTCTTCACTGGATTGTCTGGTCCAGACTCGATTATTTACAGACCGCCGCCATATCGCAGGAATATTGCTGATTGTGGCGTAAAACTAAATTCACTCACTGATGAACAGTGAGAGAGAGTATGGTTTTAGGCTGTTTGTACATGCATCTCCGCAAATAGCAATGCGAGAAGAATCTGGTTCAATCTGAAAAGAGTGTTAAGGGCGTGGATTATGACACATTGTAAAAGTTTCCTCTCTAAATCCTCTGGTAATAGGCACTGTGCCGATTGTTTACACAAGAAAAGACAAAGGCACACAATTAGTCTATATCAGCTGCTGGTGTGGACCATGTCGATGGATTTGCTCTATGAGATAATGTATTATCTTACCTTCATGTGAAATACTTTAATCTCATTGGATCACACTTCTACAAAGAGGCGGACGTTAGACCGTATTGCTCTCGGGAGAGGTCTACAACTAATACTACATTATCTGTATGATCTGTATATCAGATCATACAGCTCATATTGTGTACCGCTATTACTTGAGTGAGTGAGTTTAGAGCTCACCCGGGTCTTAAGCGTCACGAGTGATCATTTGAGGTATGTCTGTATGGGGACGGCCATTTGTTGCACCTGTTTGGTTGCAGCAAGCTGCAAACCATGATGTCTTGCTCAGACTAACATTCAGACTCCTGACAACAGAAGATTGGTATTCTCCAGCATGCATTCTTTCCAGTGCGATCTTCCGTGTCGCAGAGTCAAGAGGCGACGTAGTGATTTGACCTTGAAACTCCTTCAAAACGAATGCCAATTTCTAAAAGTAATCTGGAATTTTATTGCCAAGCAGGGAATACTTTTTGCTGCGCAATTTCAACTGGAAGGTGCTTTCTGTTGCATGGAATCTATGTCTTTCTAATCCTTGTGAGAAATTTCATCAAAATCAACATTTACAGGTAAAATCGATTGTTAATTTGTACAAATGTCTAAAATCATGTTATCGACATATTTGTCGCATATTTTGACCATTGTTTGAACACAATAGATTATTAATAGATTTTATTAAATACAAATCGTCGATGCGTTTCTTTTTCTTTTCTTTTTCTCTCTTTCTTTTTTTTTTTTTTTTTTTGATAATATAGTTTAAACACGTCGGTGGTAAAATAAAACATGTTTTGCCAATTTCTGAACTGCCATTTTGGATAAATGGACCTATATCAATTTTGAAAAATTTGATAAGCTAAGATTGTTACAGGAATTCCTAAAAACTCACCTCGAGTTATGAAACAAGAATGGAGAGATTGTCCTGAACGAGCAAACTTAGAGACGAAAAGACCGTGAAATTTAAAAAAATTTGTCAGCATATGCTCTCCCAGTGTGAATGATCGTTTACCACCAAAAACGGCCAAAATCAATCCCCTACAGAAACGATATCAGTATTAAATTCGAAAAGCAATTCATATCCGCACACTGCGTGAAATAGTGCATTTCTATATATTGTTTTTCATGAGTAGACTGTTTCAGAGTGGTCTGAAACTGATGCGAATGATTTATGCAAAAGAATATTTACGCATATTTCAAACATGACGAAACGGCGTATGGAATGTTTGTAGACCACTCATCTCGAGGGCCCTATACATTTGAAATATAGAACTGGAAAAAACCTAACGATGTATTATTTGATGTTATGCCTTTCTTTTTCGTTATTAATATTAAAGTATAGTCATTACATACTAACGGAAAGGGGTATCTGTTCAGTACATAAATCTGCACTAACAAATAATAGAAAAGTTATAAAAGTAACCCGAAGAAAACATGTAGATGTCACGTATCGCGCATGGCATGTGCACTTTGTGCACAATGAACTTACTCACTTTTTGCATGCTCTTTGACATATGAAGTTCACATACCAAACATTAAAGAACGATTGATTATTCTCAAGCGTTGGAATGTTGTGGAAATCGCGTTAATTTCATCCTCATGCCACAGCTTACAGAAAATCTACGCGCAGTGTGTATGGCTGAGACTTCATTGACCCAAAATATAATGGTCAGACATTAAAGGTCACATGCAACCAAAAAATCAAACATAATTAAAACACAGCTATCTTTTATTCATGATATGGAAAATGCATTGTTGATTAAGAAAAAACAAATAAACAAAATAATAAGCGCATAATCGCAAATCAAAAGTGCAATATTTTGTACTTGGGTTTACCGGCCTCGAAACGAAGCAGACGCGATACCGAACCCAGTCAGAGCCGGTGGCTGTGCACTCAAGTGTAACGAAACCTTTTCATTGGCTCTTTGTTTATGGCTCATAAGCCCGATGATAATATGATGTGATAATTTCAAACTGCATTAGGTCAGTGGTTGAAGTTGTGCATTGCGTATTGTCATTAGCAGACAGGCAGGTAGACAAGTTCATGTAACGAGTAGATTATCAGAGTTGTTGTAAACACTTTTCCTCCCAGCTCTAGGGGGAAATTAGTGAATCGTTTGAAGTCCGATTTTGCGGGCCTTTTTTCACCGCGTTTCTTTTAACCTTATAGGTTGAATTGGCTTTTTTGATGATTTGTTTCGGTAAGTGCATACCGAAAGGTATCAGAATCTGCAAATTTGTGTTTTACGTTGCATCTGACGTTGAAGCTTTAGTCAAGCACTACGTCTATGTCCGAGTCAGCTGGTGGAGTCACAACTGTTCGTTGTACATGCCAAAATCCGATTCCAAGTGTGCCCATATTGTTCGTTGACACATCAGTTAAACAACCAAGACTACTTTCAGTTGCATGTAGAACTTGGTATGATGAAGAGGGCACTTTATAAGGATCACTTGTGTGATGACGGATTGTCTCTTTAAAAAGTATTATCGTAGTCCTAAACTCTCTCTCTCTCTCTCTCTCTCTCTCTCTCCCTCTCTCTCTCTCTCTCTCTCTGTGCGTGTGTGATGATGATTTTTATGGAAAAGCATGCGCAAATTGACAACATCCCCCTCCCCTAACCATAATGTTTGTTTTTCGTAATACTTACATGTACATAATAATTGCTGACCTCTCAAGCAAAATGTACAAAATTGATGACACCTCCTGCCTCCCCAGAAAAAAACCCTGTGTGACCCATCTGCAACCCCTCAATCATCAAGTCCCTAGCCATGCAGTCATTATGGGAAAAACAGTTGGCGTTGTATAGCCTCTCGCGAAAAGGTCGGCGGTATAATCACAAAGTAGAGTTATCTACCTTCGTTCTGCATCAGCTGGCATCCCTCACCCACAAAACTATCAGACCGTGAAATATAACAGAAACTTTAATTTTGTTACTATCGCCCTTAAATACAAATACCCACAGCATCCTGAATAAATAATACCTGAATCAGAACAAATACTGACAGCTTTCATCCGTATAATGTCATAATGGACGGGCTTCGTTTCCCTATCTCCGTCTTGAATATGGATTTTTATCAAATCTTTAAAAAAATCACTCGAGGTACAATTGTGTCTTTTTGGTCAGTTACATATGAGACTGTTAAATTACTGTATGCCGCCGTACAGACTCTGTAAAAGAGACTTTCCTGCACTCTACTGACAGAACTGTGTACGTGTCTTTCGAGAATGTACTGTGCGTGGAGGTGATACCAACGCACGTGACCAATGAGTGTCAGTGTGTTTACGTATGGCACAAGGAAGCGCGTCATGTTCTATAAATAGTAACTAATTTTGTTGTTGTTTTGGAAAATGCAATATTCATACGCCAAACTCTTAATAATGACTATTCATAGATTTCTGTTACACCAATACATTGCCTATTACTCCTACGTTCCAAATACGTACAACTGTTGAAATGTAAATTGTGCAATTATGATTTTCCTGAGAAGAAATATTGGACTATATTCTTCCACATTGCACAAGGTGCGTTGTAAGGATCACGAAGCAAAGATGGCCGCTGGGTTTCCCTGATCTACGATTAGGGCTTTGAAACAATTATATGTGACCAGTCTTATACAAGTTGTCACTGTGTTTGAAACATAAATCCGACATTAAGAGAAAATGAGCGAGGCTATAGTGATAGCAGTGAAGCTTCTGGGACAATCAGACGATGTGCAGCCCGAGCCTTTTTACATCAGCCAAGGAATTTCATGGCGAGATCTTCGAGCGATGGTGAGACAACAATATTGAAAATTTACCTCTGAGTATGTCTTTAAATATGTGTGAATTTGCTTGATTTTACTTTTATTTGATACGTTATAAGTTGGTAATCAAAAGTTTGTGAGAAGGGGATGCATGTGTCATGGAATAGCTTCTTAGATTGAACGTAAGAGCGTTTGTTTACATCTTGTGGTGCAATGGTAGCCGACATTTTGTTGTGTTGTCATTCCTTATAGACACTAAGTGTCTTGAATGTCAGCTGATATGCGTAACGGGTTGGTTTGTACAACACAGTACCCTTTATTACAAAGTGTTTGCCAATCTTTGTGGGTTGAATTATTCCAAAATACCCTTTCACGGACATTGTTATGACCTACTAAAGAGGTCAAAGGTTTACCGCATCGCCGTTGTCTAGCCGTCAGCTGATTGTGAAAAAAGTCCATTAGATTGGCGACCGCTCTAATAACAGCTGTTCAAGAACAGAACAGAAGGTTTACCATTCAAATTATCATGAACATTCAATAATGTTAATATATGGATATGAAGATGTGTCTTTTTGTATAATAAAAATTCAGACATGGATATGTCTGTTTCATTACATGTGTACGTGGAATAGAATCTATTTGTCAAGGATATAAATAAAGAATGTGTAAATTACTGTTATTTTGTCAAATCTAAACTTAAAAATTGGTTTGCTCACCATAGATGAATGAAACAGGATGTAATTACTAAAGCAGGAAGGACATTTTTGGCCGCAGCTTTTCTCTTTGTCACGCTTACCAAGCATAGCATTTCATAAACTGGCAAAGTTCCAATCAGCTTAGTCAAATGTGAATTGTCTTAGACATGGGTCATTTGATAGACCACCCAAAATGTTACGTTGTGGTGTCCATCTTTCTCGTGTTTAGAAGTACTGAGAATCAGCTGAGGGTGGGTCATCAAAAAGCATTACAAAAGTATTGGGGAAAGGTATAATATTTTACAGTTTGTTGAAAAGTGGTGCTTTGAAAACAATAAAGAAAAATGTATGTTTCTTTCAAATTTTACAAAATTAACATATTAAAATGATGAGAAGTATTGTTGGAAACATAAACATACTGGAGTCTTTAAGATAAATTCTTCAACCATGACCTGGAAAGAACTTCTTGTGCTTTATAAATGTAACAAAACCAACTTTGTGAAAAAGATTATTAATGCAAACACTTTCTCCGCAATTTTTTGTTATGTGGAAACATGATCGATTGCTTGGTTGTTATGTCACTATGACCTGTCTTCGATTATTTCAGTTAATAGGACCACCACTAGTTACAATCATCTTATCACTAAGATCCCTTTGTTAAACAATGCCGGGGCTTGTTTACTTGAAATATTTTGTGGATCCTGGGGATTAGTCCACATAGAGTTGTGACATGTCCACCCAGAACTATAGTCCTTTCACACAAGAGGACATCTGAGAGGACTACAAAGGTACAAAATTTAATATGTGGAAATTCATGTTTTGCCTGTTAACCATGTTAGGATTGTTAGTGAGGTGAAAATATGTGTTCCATCTCAAGTCATTTTCAGAATATTTGTGTTATTATGGATTAATAAATATAGCAAGATAGAACATTTCTGTAGAACATTCCATATGGGTATTATGACATTGTTCCTGAATTCTCATGCAAAGAGTTGTTTGGATGAAGATTAGTTGTTTTGTGTGAACTGTCCTGTTTTGACATCTGTGATGAATGACTCAGCAGTATAACTAAGTTATATGGCTGTAGGTTCTGTAGACCTCATCACACTTGTAGACAAGTGTTGAGGTGACAGTCGGTCAATACAAGGTTTACTATCCAGTTGGACTTGTTGACCAAATAAACGATGCTTCATAAAACATGCAAAATGCCATTCAAATTCTAGTTTGTCTGTGATGGTGTCTTTGTCAGTATTTGTACATGTTTTGTAAACAGGATTTAGTCATTTATCATTTGGCTTACGATACTGTCAAATCTAATTGAGTAAATAAACATTTTCTTTATGTGGCTCCGTACAATCAGTGAGGATGACTGTGCTTATTTTGCTTATGAAGGGGCCAGCTTACATGATTCTGTGTTGGTAACCAATTAGAGTATTTCACACCTGATAAAAATTAATAGTAATAATACCTTTCTGTTAGCAAAGTACAAACTAACCTTAGACAGGTGTAGATAGCCGTGTAGATTTAGAGTAATAATGGGTGTTATATTTTAGTAGCAAGCAGGTTTCATTGGATCGTTGATGATTGGAGAAGAACACACATGCACACACTTCCATATTAAGTCATAGTATACAAATCATTGATTTGGTCCAAATGTGTTGTAGTTGAATTAGAAATCTATGTACCATAACATGCTGTGTATGGCAGTTAGTAGATAGATAGCCACTGGTATTGTTTGTCTGTACAAGTTCTCATTTCATTTGAGATAACTGTTCCAAGAACTATATTGCTGTGGCAGCTTCTGTTGTATCTGAATCCCTTGTTCACGCTGTACATGTTGTGTAAGCTTATATGTGCCTCGCCCCAATGACAGTTATCCAGTCAGCTGACACAGTCTGAGCCAATGGAAAGCTGAAAGTAAACTTGAGCATGATGAATGGGGCCATCTCTCATTTTCCAATACAGTTTGTTATAACAATTAGTCTACTAAATTGCATTGGATGAATGAGTGAGTATTGTTTTACACTGCTTTTAGCAACATTCCAGCAGTAGCATTGAGGGGGCACCAGAGAAGGGTTTCACATATTGTACCAATGTGGGGAGTCGAACCCTGACCTGCTGCAATATGAGCCAACATGTTTAGCTACCCAATCTCCTTGTATTCAAGAGGCAATCCAGGCTGATATCTGGTCAGCTCAGTGTGAAATTAATTTTGGTTGCTGGATATGTGTCAGCAAGCTCAAATTAATACGCACCATCATAGTAAAGACTGTTAATTTGCAATGGGCAATTTGAAGAATATGGTGAGGATTAGACAAATACACTTGCCTGCTACTTCATTTTTTAGTGATAGTCTCAAGACAAGTTGGCAAGAGGACTAACACTGACAATTTTCTCCTAGACTAACACCTTGGATAAACATGCTTTATAGAAAGAAACATTTTCAAAATTATTTTCATAAACAATGGTAAAAGAAGCCCAGGGACTATTCTTTTGAAAAACTGCAGTAATCTAAACTTGCAATATATTCTAGACTTGCATGAACTGTATTGAGAACGTTTCAGGATCTGTATGACAGATTCATTTTCTCCCAGTATGAAGAAATATTGTGAAGTGTGGCCACTTGAACAAGTTAGCAATGGCTGGAAAGAATTAACCATAGCCGTTAGGGATATACTTATAAAAATCCAGATTAGAAATAATCTGAAGTTACCCATGCATGACACAACTAATAGGATCAGACCCACTGACTTTGTCAATGTCATAGTATCCAACCTGCATAGATCTATGTTCATAATCTCAGTTACAGGATTGTTCAGTCCAGCCTTGATTGTTTACAGACCGTAGCATACAGCAGGAATATTGCTCACTGTGGTTTTAACAAACCAACAGATGTTTAGGTTGTTGGATCTCAGTTTGTTTAAACATGATTGTTACATTCATGCTGAAGGTCAATGAGGATGTGCATTGATAGCAGGATTGGTTAGAATCGATACATAAACAATGATAAACAAGAGGATCCTGTCGTGAGCCATGCACACAGGTCAAACACTATTCTTGTTGATTGAGTCAGGTAGGGTCACGATCGTAGCTAAACAAGGAAACAGTGAATGAAACCAAAATATGAAAAGGAAATGTGAATAATTCTAGGATAGTGCTGTAGAACTTTTAAACATGTCTCTGCATAAACACAAACCAAACCAAAAGTTTGGTAGCATAGTGTTTATTGATTAGCTTTAGTAGTGTGCCAATTAATTGATCTCATCAATGATTGAATAGTAATAAAAGAATCAATGATAACATCTGTGATCGATCATGACTGGTTAATATGTATCTATATATCTGTATTATGTAAGCCAATATGTATTTACACTGTTTTCAATGTGAATTTCACTCACTTAGCACTTACATCATAGCATGTGTATCCATCTCAGGTCACAATAAGTCAGTATCTGGTAATAAAGGCAAGCATATAAGCACATAACATGGAACTATCTGATGTGATGCTTGCATGTGACGGTAACAGCCAGTGACAAGACTTGTAATGGTCTCGTATCATATCACCTGGAGGTTAGATACTAACTGAATGATCAATCATTAATCGATGGTCGATTGTTTTGATAATCCAATGATCGATGATGAAGGCTCAACCAATTACCAACACTAGTTGGCTTGCACAGCTATAGTTGGTTGATGGGTGGTTACTTCCTCTAGTTGATAGGATTTGGGTCACAACTCGTCCTTTTCTGTAAACTGCAGAAAACTTGTCATACTATTGATGAATGTGATGTGAGAAAATATCAAACCAATCAGAATTGCATTGGATTTAGGTAATTTGATAAAAGTACTCCCAAGCAGTACATGTTAAATTGGTTTTGACAGTATGTGATTTTTAAACAAGTATGTACTATGAACAATTGTAATTTTGAGATTGTAAGGTTCGTAGGCTACCAAACTGTATTGCATGAACTGAAGTAGTCACTTGAGGTATGGTTTAGCATCATGAGAGATTCAGTATGGTCAGTATGGTTGCCTTGATGTATTAAACTATTTAAACAGGTACCACATTGTCACATCAACTACGAAAAGGAAACATGTAGGATTTTGTGTAATATATTACCCACCAGAGGACAAATGAAACATACTGGCACTGGACACCAGGAATGGGCTTCACACTTTGTACTCAAGTGGGGAATTAAACATGAACCATCTGCATGGTGAGCAAATGCTTTAACCAATAGTCTAACCCAGTTCCCCCTTTTACACTAATCTGGGGTATGGGATAGTGGGGTAACCTAATGGTTGACGTGTCTGCTCATCACACTGAAGATCCAGGGCTGATTCCCTACACAGGTACAATATGTGAAACCCATTTCTGGGGGTCCCCCCCCCCCCCCCCCCCCCAACTGTGATAGTGGTAACTGTGTAAAACTAAACTAAACTCACTCACTCACTCACTCACTCACTCACTGTGGAGCCTAGGTAAGTCACAACATCTACTCACTTTTGATGTTGTCTTTCAGCTACTGGCTCTGTATGATAACCAGCCCGATGAGCTCGATGTCCGCTACCAGGATGAAGATGGGGACCTGGTAGGTGACTTTATGTATAAGAGTTACACACATTGATCGTTTGATTGGCATTTTAGAAGTTGATGTATAATAAGAAGTGCATTATACTTTATGGTTGACGACCCCTTTATGATATCATCCTGCAACATTTTGATGTAGATTTGTAGACCTTTGTTAAGGTGTCCAGAGAAGAATAGGCCTTCAGCAACCCATGCTTGCCATAATAGGCGACGATGCTTGTTGTAAGAGGTGACCTAATAGGATCGGGTGGTCAAGCTCGCTGACTTGGTTGACTCATGTCACCGGTTCCCAGTTGTGCAGATCGATGCCCATGCTGTTGCTCACTGAATTGTCTGATCCAGACTTGATCATTTACAGACCGCTGCCATATAGCTGGAATATTGTGGTGTGCAGCGTAAAACTGAACTCATTCACTCACTCCTTCTATGTTCAGAAGAATCAACTGCTATTTACTTTCGTAAAGCTCACATTTTACCATGTCAAAATGAAAAAAGGCAGCCATGATGATTTTTCAGATGTTTTGTCAGTGAGATGATGCCCCAAATGTTTTGTAATATCTCACCTTTAATTTCAGTGTATTTTGAGCAGCAATGATGAGTTACAAGAAGCTTTCAGGGTAAGTAATTAAGTGTTTTAAACTCTCTTTAGAATCTCTTATCTAAAGCATTATTAAACATATCTGTCTTCTGAAGTATTGTTAAGTATAATTTGTTTCCAAGGTGTTGTTAAGTGTAGTTTCCTTTTAAGGCACTCTTTAGCAGTGTTTTCTTCTATTAAGGCAGTGTATGTTTCTTCTAAGTTATTAAACACTGTTTTCTGCTACTCTGTCATTCTCTATTCTGTGTACCCTGTGTTAATTTTGTATAGGTTTGGCTGGATGTGTTTTTGATGAGGTTAATGGTATCTGTATCCGAACTCAAATATTTAAAACAGTGATAAAAATAAGTCAGTCAATCAATCAGATTCTTAATTATTATTTGAGTCTTTGGAGTTTTTTTTTCAAAGTTTGGTGTATTTATGTCATTTGGTTATGTAAAGTACTTGAGGTATTTAGGCAGCAGCAGTATTTTACTATTTAGAATAGTTAATGTATGAATTCCATCATCTGGTGACGAATAAGGGGTCCAGATAACGGCCGTATTGGCATATGTATGGAGAAAAAATATGCACAATACAGTAGTGAAAAAATCAGAAAATGTAGCAGATATGCAAAAGCAATGATGTCCAGTCTTAGTATAATTTACAATGGTGAAAAACGTTGCTTTATTGTTTATTGACCTGTTTACATAAGAGTAGCAATGTTGTGGTGCATATATGAAACGAAATACAAGATTACTTACATGCCATTAATTTCCATTCAGTACTCTAAGTTTTGCCAGTACTCTTATATTTAGAACATAAGGGATACATACTCCTCATGCTGAAATATTATCTGGAGCCCTGGATTCATATCCACAGCATGTCATCTGTACACTACGAGAAAAAGGGGATTTTCAGTGAAGTTTCTTACAGATTTCCATACCTTGCTGGTAACCCATCCACGGGGACCTCCAGGGTATATGTTCTAATATATCTCCAAATATGCATCTACGACTTGGCCCTATAGTTATATTACCACACTTTGCAAGATCCAGGTTGTCACAGTAGTCATTCAGATAAGACATTATAACCAAGCTTTCCAGTGTCAACAAAGATGCTTTCTGCTGTATGACTCAGATTTCAAATTGACAGCTCTGACACCTGAAGAAAATATATGCAAGAACACCTTCTATCTCTTTCAGGGTACCTCTGCAACAATTGCGTTGCCAATATTATTCGGTTATATGAAAGAAGTGAAAGTGAATTATGATATGCTATGATTTTTATAAATATGAAGTCTTGTGATTGTTATGCTCCACTTCCCAGTGTAGACACCATTGGATAAAAAGGGAGGTAATACAATGATTGGTCCAAGCCATAGATGCATCCAATGTACTAGTTGAGATATATCAGAACATATACCGAGAAGATTATTGATATAACTGGTTACTATCCCTTGACCAAGGTGCAGGCATCTTAGAAGTAATATTTCAACATAAAGGAATTTCGATAATCTGATAATACCATGTGAAAAATGTCACCATTGGGTGAGGGGCATAATGACCTCAAGTGTCTGTCTCCAGTATGCATCAACTACAGCCAACGTGCTGCAGCTGAATGTGAAGACCATGGACCAGGATGTTGAGTATGTCCCAGCAGAAGTCCATATGATCCATGTGGACCCCCAGTCACTGTTCACTGATGCAGAGAAGGAGGAACAGAGTCTGCTATCTCCTGGTACTGGGGAGGTTGTGCAGCAGGCATGTGCCAAAGCAGAGGCCATTGCTGAAGCATCAAAGGAAGTTGAGAAAGTGGAGATTCAAATTACACAGCACACAGACAGGTGAGGTCATATGTACAGTCGACTTGTGTATGTTGTGTCAAAGGCAGACAACTGTAATCAGAGTTATTTTCGCATGGAATTAATTTTCGCATTTTGGCACTAAAAGATCGTGCATCTATAATCATACCAGGTGAAATATGTTCATGTCAAATTGTGACAAATACTCAAGTACGAACAACCGACAGCCAATGAACCATTTGACCATGTGAACAACACATGTTCATAAACAATGAACACTACTTTATGATTTCAATGTTTAGTCATCATGAGTACTAGTATGCACTCTTCCTTAATTTGTTGTAAGTTGATCTCGCATAGACAGGTGTTGTCATGTTGACACAAGTACTATCCCACCTCTCTCTCTGATTGTTTTAGTGAACACAGTTCAGTTAAGGCAGTTAGCTTTGATCATTGCATGTCTGTCGGTTGTGAACACTTTGTGATGGATACCATCACTCAGGTGTTTAAAATGCACCGAAAAACAACCGGGCTAACAAGTCTTTTGTGAACTTTCCACAAAATCTGCACCCAGTATTGCCTGCTCAGAGACCTATTGTCAACCCCAAGTATGCAGCGAATCCTTGATTTCCATTTTCAGTTGTTAAGCATGAACTATTGCCTACATGTAACATCAGCTAAAAGAGAAGAGAACCCATTTCACTAACAAGTGCATGATGTCATGATGTGCATTTAATCGAGACAAATCTTGGCATTAACTGTTTTTGTGTGCATTTCACAAGCTTATGAACTGTTTTCTGAAAACTGATTTGACACGAGTTGCTTCCCTTGCTTTTGCTAATGCTGAGCATATGTTAACTGATTCTTGAAACTCATGTATTTATCGTCTCTTGTTCTGTAGTCAACCTGAAGTAGCCTCAGAGCTTGCTGAGACTGGTGAAGTGACACCCAAACATGTGTTTGATGAAGAGACTGGACTCATCCACAACCAGGTGAGCAGAGCAGACAGGTGTGATTTGGATGATGTTGGAATGAATGCTGCAACCAATGCTTTTGTGTGCAGGCGATCAGGTACCTCACTCTGAGAGTAATTGTTTGAATCCGGGATGGTACTCAACTCACTCAGTTACCAGATTCTATACATTACTGAGAAAGTGTGATCCCAGATAAAATGCATGTCTTGTTGTGATTTAAGTCTTGTTTCATGTGCTTAGATACTGCCAGAGCCTATCAAGCCTGCCTACCATGAACCTGTTGTACGAAAGAAAGCTTGTTACTATGAAATTGAGGGCAGTGACCAGTCCTCAAAGGAGATGGACAAGCTGATCAAGCATGTTGCAGACAAACTTGGCGAAAATCAGGACCAGGAGTCGGGAGAACTATCCTCCACAAAGTCTGATGAAGGAGATGGAGAGGCCATGCCATACCAGGCATTTGTGCACTTCATGGAGAAGGTGAGTATTAATCTTGATGAGTGATCTCTTGTGTTGGAAATCACCACCTTACTTTATCAGTGATGTGTACTGTAAATAAAAGAACCGCCATGCTGTCTATTTGTAAATTTTTTTAGTAGAAAACAAAAACATGAATGCCTACTTTTATGCTATTTCATTTATTTTTGTTTGTTTAATTTGCATTTCCTTTGCTGTTCAGTATCTTTGAGAGACTTAAATTATGATGGATTAGGAAGTACACCTTGTTGTCCTTTTGTATATCTGTGATATAAATGATATAGTAGTGTTATGATGTTGACAGCTTCGTCATGTTATCATCCCTCCTCACAAGGTGAGGGGGATATAGGTTTGAGCTCTGTTTGTCTGTCCATCCGTCCAAGATAGTGGGGAAAGATTTTCTAAGAAACTGTCCTAGATGGAAGGTGGATTTGTATGTTTGGAGGACTTGAATGCCTAGACGGAGTTCAAAAATGGAAACAGTGTTAAAATTTGTTAGAGTGTTATGGGCCACTGTATAAGGTTACCTGAGTGACTTTGATCACCTTAGTGCTTCATGAAAGGAGGCCCTGTATGGCAAAGTGTTTTTAGCTTACGTGAAAGTATTGGCATTACCATCCCCACAGTGATAAGATCACTTGAAAAAGGCCCATGATTTCCACCGAGCCATGCTAGTACCTCTGCATAATCACCTTCCGTATCAACTCATACTTTGTATACGTAGTTCATTATTTGAGTTAGTCACAAAGAGAAATAGGGCTCATGAGTCTAAGGTCCTGATGAGCATTTCCCTTTCAGCTGAAGCAAGAGCTAAGGAATGAAATTGTGCATGATGTCACCAAGAAGACGGTCAAGCAGGTGCTTCGTGGCCTGGACTCAGCCTGGCCCTATGGTGCCAGGGATCGTAAGGAGAATCGCAGCTCACACCGTATGTACACTTACCTTCAAATTTTTGCTTAGTATGATTTGTTTTAAGATGTGGAGGGGAAGTGTTTGAAACAATTTGGGGATTTCAGGATAACCCGGACTCTCATTGTTCTGTATACAGTGCACAGGACAGAAATCAGAAATCAGGGAAAGTTAAGGGCATTTGGTCATGCAGAGTTGAAGCTTTTGTGACCAGTTCCAAATTTCAGACCTTCGCGAGGGCTTCAAATACAAGTTATGTATCTAGGGCTAATGACTTCTTTGAAAAATGCATCTTTTTAACCAAGTGAGTTTGCCCAAAATAGCATTAGATAGGAAAGACTGTTAACCTAGCATCTCATGGTTATATACTTGCCGGGGGCTGAGAATGACATTTGAAAGCGTATTGATCCATAAACTATGAACGTAATGGTGTAGTATTTATGAAGTAAATTGGAATGAGGGGCATGGTCAATTGATTTTCATTAAACCCCTAAGGGTAGGGAAATATATCACTGTATCAACGAGAGATTTGTCTGGCCCAGATTGGGTTATACAAGCTGTCATAGTCATTTTGAAACACTGGTAGCATAAAATGTTGCTGACTGTGACATTTCTATTCAGCTAATGTTCCCTTTACAGCTTTGTATTTACATGAGAAGATTTTGTGTGACAAGTGTCAGAAAACCATCATCGGACCAAGATACAAGTGTGGGTAAGTTTAACTATGGGGAAAGAAAGTGGGAACACTTAAACATTTACAAGGATATATGTACCTTGCATGTAGTGTACTGGAGTGGGTCAGGAATGGTTTGTAGATTTCAATGTATTTTCTTCCATGACCATTTGGAATCTTTACTATCAGCAAGGTGTTTAGGAATATTTTGAAACTGTCGTGTCAGTGCTTCTTGACCTGTGAACATGTGGATTAGAATTGGTCTCGAGGAAACCATGTTTGTCATAAGAAGCGACTAATGGGATCAAGTGGTCAGGCTCGCTGACTTGGTTGACACGTCATCATATCGCAGGTGCTTAGATCGATGTTCATGTTATTGATCACTGGCTTGTCTTCATTTGTATTAACCAGGAAGAGCCTGTGTAGACTTTGTAGACAACTAAGCAGATCAGACTCACTTCCTGCAACAGTGCATGCCACCATATATCCCAGTTGTACAAGTTGCACCAATATTCTGTTGATGACAGCCATGTAATAGTGTGGTCCAGATTCCCAATGCTTTTTGCTGGGGGTATTAAAATGCACCCCATCCGTCTATGCACATTTGTCTTTTCCGGAGCAGAACTCTAAATCCGTTCAATATTTCGTCACCAACCTTGACTCATAGATATTTTTGGTGTTTCCATGGCAACAAGTGTGACTTAGACTGAAATTGGAGTTAATGCGGGGGATATTGATGACTGTCTTCTTGTTAGAATATTAATGAATGCTGCATTATACAACTAAAGAACATCGTATTTCAATGGTTATAAAATGTTCATTTTCTTGACAGCAACTGCCCTAATTTCGATCTGTGTGAAGAGTGTGAGAGCAAGCCGGGTATTCATGATCAGGACCATGTCTTCATCAAGCTACGGCGCCCGTGTCTGGACGCTGGGCTGAAGGATGGCCGGAAGGTGCCTTTGTTGAAACACCTGTTGTATGCAGACAACACAGAGAGACACACCGAGGAGCATGACCGTCTCCGAGCCAGGAAGTAGGTGTCCTCTATGACAGGAAGCATATTCATTCAGGCATTGTGTATGAGGAAATAGATCTTTATTATTGATTTTGAACAAAGGCAACAATAATGGGATAATGTGGCAAGATTTTACGTGGCACGCAAATGTGCTCCCTGTATGTATAAATATTGAGACTGGACACGGAAAATTAGTTCTCTGCAACAGGTAGGAAGCACAATATTATTCACTGACCCTCAACACATCCATGACTTCGCTGAGAATTTGGTTGTTTCTTTCAGAGCAGTCACATGCACCATGCATTCAATGATTCATTCAAGGCTGTAAAGAAATTGTCAAAACATACAGATTTTTCCTTATCCTGACTAATGCGTAATATCTTATCTCCTCCCTCTATGTGAAGATAGTGGAACTCTTGAAATGCCTTGAAGTTCTATATTCGAAGCGCACGTACAATAAACTCACCGATCATCAGCCTCCCTCCAATACAGTTTCATGACCAGCCATGCTTCTCACTTTTGACTTCATTTCCTGATGAGGACGGTTGGAGGTGCTTTTGGTCCCGGTGCAGCAGTAGGTTTCTGCTTGATTTTCAGTCCTATTATCTAGGTTGTGTCATGTTCGTTTTCGTATTCGCCGATGGGAGAGTGTATTGTACGTCTGCTTCAATTGGATGGGAACTTTAAGGGATTTCTAGTGTTCAGCTACCTTCGCAGAGAGGGAGGAGATACGCATAGTAAGCATGAGTTAGGATAAGTATAAAATACCAATTTTATTCAGAAAATTACATTTCTACTAAAATGTTACTTCAGTGGATGCTTATAGTTGTCAACAAGAGCGCTTAAGTCTAATATGTAGGGGTAACTGAGACCCCCATGTTTGGGAGAAGAGGTAATACCGAGATGTGGCGTTTTTATGTTTCAAGACAGAACCACATGCTGGCTTGAATGCTTCAGATATGTCAGGTTGCTAGGTTGCGTGTACGTTACCCCTTATTGCTATGTATGTTGCCCCTGATTGTTAGAGTCAATGTATGTTGCCCCTTATTCAGAGTGGCTGAGAAGTTGGCTCGGCGCCAGGAAAAGATGAAGAAGCGTGAGGAGAAGGTGCAGGAGAAGCAGAAGAGGAAGGAGGACAAGCTGAAGCGTAAGCTGGAGAAACTGGATGTTCATGCAATGAAGGACCACCCTCAGAAGAAGGAGAAGGTTGAAACCCAGGCACTCCCCTTGCCACAGTTCAAGTACCCCTATCAGTAAGTCAAACCATGTTGTTTACCACAGTTGAAATACCTGTCAGTAAGTCCAGCCTCTCCCATTGCCACAGTTGAAATGTGCATCAGTAAGCGTCTCCTATTGTCACAGTTGAAATACCCCTATCAATATGTCCAACCTCTCTCACTGCCACAGTTGAAATACCCCTATTAGTAAGTCCAGTCACTAAGTTTGCCACAGTTGAAATACCCCAATCAGTCAGTCCAGCCTCTCTTATTGTCACACTTGAAATACCCCTATCAAAGTCCAGCTTCTCTCATTGCCACAGTTGACATACCCCTATCAGACAGTCCAGCCTCTCCCACTGCCTTAGTTGACATACCCCCTTCTGTAAATCCAGCCTCTCCCTTGCCACTCTTGAAATACTTCTATCAGTACGTCTAATCCATCCACTTGGCTCAGCTGAAGTACTCTTGTGAGTCAGCCAAGGACTCCTACCATGGTCTTAAAGTGTTAAAATGATTCTGTGCCTGTATTGCAGGGTTCTGGGAGCAGAATTTGTGAGGGACATCACCATCCCTGACTACACTTGTGTCCAGCCTGGAACTCGCATGCAGAAGACTTGGAGGATGAAGAATACTGGCAGCCATCAGTGGTCAGATTCCACCCAGGTCAGTGCCTCACACAGCTGCCAGCCTCTCTATTTTGCCCAGATGTAATGTGTCCTGTTGTACCTAGAACTCGGTTACTAATCTTCCCAACTTTTGTGTATCCTGATAGGATGGGTCATTGCTAACATTGTCAATCACTGGATTGTCTGTTTGAGACTTGATTATTTACTTAGCTCACAGAATGTGCCTATACCTCGTTTTAGTTTTTGTTAAACAGAAGATAAAATGGCTTGAATTGGATACTCAGATGTAAATCCAGATAATCTTTGTTCTCCATGAAGTGATTATTTGTTGCAGCTGCGACTGATGTGGGGTACTATCCCTGCTCCCAAGACTGAGGTGGCAGTCCCTGCCCTGCCCCCTAGCCAGGAGGGGAACATCACTGTGGAGCTGATTGCACCAGAGGACCCAGGTCAGTTATTACTTCTCTGCTTGTATTTTCATGTTTCTTGTCAAGGTCAGGGAGATGACATTGAGGTTGTCATCTTTGTCTTAATTAACTTATCTAAATATTAGCAATGAATTTGGTAAAGCACTTGACTTAGCTAGACACACTGTGCCTGTCACACATGCAAGAAATGGTAGGCTGTTTTGTGTACATGTCATTTGTTCATATTCATATTGAATGCTCACTATGAAAGTTAAAGTGTGGAGCTGTTTTCTTGTCACCCCAAAGCTTCAGGTTCTATTCACAACTTTGGTACAGTCTCTTCCCATTATTCACTCTTGTGACATTGCTTGAAAATTTGTAAAAGTCGCCTAATACCCAGCATTATTTCAGTCTCTCAAATCATGAAGGAAAAATGCAATTCATTTGCTCACCAGAGTTGCATCCCCCTAGGCATGTCATTACCTGCAACTAATTTACATCAGCAACAAACCAAGTGATTATATCTACAGCCTGCATGTCAAATGCCATTCCTTGCCCATTTAGCTTGACAGTATTGAATTGCTGTTTGGCCTTTGGCACAGGATCATTGTCCCAAACTCACATCAGTAAGATCAAGGTCATTGTCCCAAATGCATATCAATATGATCAAAGTCACTCGCCCAAACTCACATGAGAAACACCAAGGTCATTGTCCCAGACAAACATGAGAAAGACAAGGATCTACACCTGCATCCACCATACTGAAATATGTAAAAATGCTCTTAAATACATTTGCTCTTAGAACAAGTTTTTCTCCAGTATCCCCCTTTTTACTGTCATTCAAGCAGTGCATACGCTTCCATAAGACTTTGATACATCTTACTTACACAAGGAGCAAAGATGTTTCAGTTTCCCCTCTCCATGAATTCAAGGTTGAATTCAAGCCTTGATTTGTTTAGAAAGCCAGTTACAAAGCAGGTGTATGTGCATGTACGTGGAGTGTATCATATACCAAATTGTGAATTACTGGTAATATTACTATCCTCTATGTTCACACCTAAAGTCGTGTTTAAGATATAGAATTACTTCAAGTAACAGATGATGGTGGTATGGCTATGTGAAACACATCACTGTTAGGTGATACATATTGATGATTGCAGGAAGATACCAGAGTCACTGGAAGCTGTTCGACCGAGGGGTGAACTTTGGCCACAGAGTGTGGTGCACCATTGATGTGGAGCCCAAAGAAGTCCTGGAGCCAACACGCCCAGACCAGCTGAAGATGGTGGATTCTACTGATGGGAAGGGAGAAGCAGAGTCAGCCGCTGTTTGCAAGGACGATGAGGAAGATCCAGAGGAGAAGTTTGAGGAGGTACTGTCCTTGAGTACACAATCAGTGACTACACAGTCTATCAGCCATTATAAATTGTTAACAGTCAGGCTGATTAGAGCTCAGAGCATGTGTCATGGTTGCTGAGTAAGAGTATTACTGTCTCTAAATGAGTATTGAATTACCATACAGCAACATTTTTCATTGGTTGAATTCAAATTGTCTGTACAAGTGTATTAAGATCATGGCTCTGCTCTTGGCTTGTGACAAAATTCATTTGACTGAAAGAAGTGAATTGACTAGGAAAGGGTTACGAGATCGTTTGTGTACTGAACCCGTTTATTGTTTTATCTGCAGCCACAGGTTGATGATCCAGCTGAAGAAATATTCTTGGAGGCTGTAGAAGAGAAACAAACAGCCCCACTCATCATGGCATCCAAGCTTGTCCCTGCCGCTGTTATCCCGGAAGTCAAGGAAGAGGCAATAGTTGAACCTACTGAGGTCAAGGTCGAAGAGAGCGAGGTTAAGGTTGATGAGAGTGAGGTCAAGGTCACAGAAAGTGTGGCTATACAGGTGGAAACTGAGATGTTGGAGGTGGTGAGCAAAGCTGGCCTACCCAAATTTGGTGAAGCTACTGCAGTAGAGGGAGTGGTTGACCTGCTTTCCTTTGAGTTCCTAGATCTGTCAGATAGAAAAACATCCAAGGCCTCACAGACAGCGACCCCCAACAACACGCCACTTGGTGGGTATTGTACATGGCATAATAAGAGTGTGTTTGGGTTAGTACTGTATGAGTTAAGCGTGAAGAACTGTAAGTGATAACACTGGTAGTCCAAGAAATGTATCTCTGTTACTGAAATCAAGTCCAGGTGACCTGTGTACAGTGAGTGAGTGAGTTTTATGCTGCATTTAGCTATATTTCAGCAATATCATAGTAGGACTCTGGAACTGGGCTTTATATGTTGTACCCATGTGGGAAATCGACCTCGGGGCTACAGCATTCTGAGCAAACACTTTTATCACATGGCCAACCCACGGCCTGTGATCTAGGTATAATAACACAGGGACGTTACCCACAGAAATTTGGCAGGAGTTTGTCCTCAAGTTTGGAGTATCAGTCTGGTATAGTTTTGGGTAGCTTACATAAGCTTATTATAATCTAGGATGTACAAGTGGCACCTGTGAAAGTCCAGGGTAGAATAGGCCTTCAGCAACCCATGCTTGCCATAAAAGGTGACTATGCTTGTCGCAAGAGACGACTAACAGGATTTGGTGGTCAGGCTCGCTGACTTGGTTGACATATGTCATCAGTTCCCAATTGAGCAGATCAATATTCATGTTGATGATCACTGGATTGTCTGGTCCAGACTCAATTATTTACAGACCGTCACCATATAGCTGGAATATTGCTGAGTGCGGCGTAAAACTAAACTCACTCATTACAAGTGGCACCTCCCAAATGACCATTGATGATATGTGGTTATGTATTCCAGATGTAAGTCCTCCCAAGTCTCCAGCTCCAGAACCATTTATTCCTGCAACTGTGTCCAACAGCAGCAGCGTGGAGCTGGTGGGCAGCGAGGCTGAGAATAACCTGCCCCACCTCACTGAGTATGTTCAGCAGAGAATGGCCAGTCTAGAGCTGAAACCAGGTACCAATTTGTCTCAGTGTGTTATTATATCTCTTTGCCTCAGTAAGTGTGAGTGGGTGAATTAAGTTTTATGCCACTTTTAGTTATGTTCCAGCAGTATCAACAAGGGGATACCAGAAATGGTCTTCACACATAGTAGCCATGTGGTTAATCAAACTCAGGTCTTTGGCGTGGTGAGTGAATGCTTTAACCACCAGGCTTCTACACTGCTCCATAAACACGGAGACTAGCAATGCCAGTAAGACAGATGCCATTTTTTGCAAGTGTTGATTAAAGGTATGGCCTGGAGTTGTGTTTTGACTGTTTACTTAAGTGATTGATATTATGAGCACCTAAGTTTCTGATTCTTTACTTCCTCTTCCATTTGGAATGGTGTGGTAACCTAATGATTAAAGTCTTTGCTCATCATGCTGAAACCTGGGTTCAGTTCCCCTCATAGGTACAATCTGTGAAGCCCATTCCAGGTGTTCCCTGCCATGATATTGCTGGAATATTGCTAAAAGATGTGAAAAACTAACTCACTCACTCCCATTCCATTAAGTGCCTGCTACGTCAGTCACAGGTCTAATTGGTGGTGTGAGCTTGACATCCAGTCTTCAATACCACTACGTAGTGTTTCACAACCATATATATTATAGGCTTTTCTGACAAGATTTGATGCCACTGAAAATTAAGCATATTAAAATAACCAAGAACCGATTTTGTTTCAGACACATTTGATGAAGCTGACATTGAGTCTCTGAGCAGCCTGTCTCTGTCTGATGACGACTCTGACGACTACTGCATCGTCCCACTGCCAGACTGCTTCAACACTGAGGTGCCACTCGCACGCTCAGCAGCAGGCCCTGTGGATGACAACCAGAATGAGATAGGGGTTCCAGGTGAGGAAATCTGTCCTGATTGTACAAGAAACAGTTGATCCATTCAGCACTGATCATTGTTTGGGGATCCAAGTAACAATCAGAATCATTTGTTTTTGGATAGTCTACACAGATCAAACTACTTAGTACTTCATGTCCTTTCAAAATGATTATATATATTTTACATGTCAGTATGCCACTATAACATACTTGGAGAGTAACCTACTCGATGTAGGTATCTATTGTCTGGGTGACCTTGTTTCTGAAGTTGGTGTTTTCTGTGTATGGTTGGACCTGTTATATGTTCTTTAATCAACTTTCTAATATTACTTTGATATTGTTAATATATGTTTACCAAGCATTATGATCACTAAAATATTTTGAAGTATGAAATACCCTTTCCAAATGATATCTTGGTAACTTTGTTTACACATATCAGGTTATGTATAGTGCTTTTGCATATTAATGAATGTGGAATGCAGTAACAATTACTTGCCTCTGTCATACAGATGAGAATCTGTCAGAGGACACGAGCGTTACTCCTCAGCCCTCGTTGGATGAAATGCTGACCACGTCCAATGTAGTCTCAACTCCGGCTCTTGACCCCGAACCAGCTGTCCAGGGAAACGAGGTCACGGTTCCTCCACAGGAAGTGGAAGGAGAACAACCCCAGATGGACGAGACTGAGACAAAGCAGTTGGAGGATGCGGAGGAGGAGCAGGGAGCAGCTTCTGCAGCTGTGCCAATACAGTCAGCCAAGGTGGTGGATGAGAATCAGAACTCAGAAGAGGATCGGGAGGGAACATCTCCTATTCAGTCTACGTGAGCAATTTGAAGCAGTCATAAAATCTTTTGCTTGACCTAATTTTGAGACACCATTTTTCTTTTTGATTCGTGATCCATGGTCACTGTTCTTCAGTGATATCAAGTATCTTGATTTGGCATATTTGCGCAAATTTACTTCTCAGATTTTTATCAACAATCGATTGATATTTAGTTAACAATGAGTGGTTTCTATAAACTTTATTGATATCTAGCCCAAGGGGGATGTCACGTTAATATTGAGTCACATATTTGTCTAGGTGTGGCATTTTGAGACGCAAGTATTTAAAGATTTACATTATTATACAGTGTGTTGATTGTCAGAGTTGAACTCAACAGTATGTGCCGTTCTCTTACAGTCCCTCAGAGTTTGTGAACCAGCTGTTCCACACAGCTATCATCGCAGCAACGAAGGCTGGCGCCAAGGCTTACAGCACCACCAAGGATGTGTTCAACTCCATGCAGGCCAAACAGGTATGCATGTTCTCTGATGGGAATTGAGTGCCCCATTTCTCTGTATGGTTGTCCCTCTTTGTTCTGCCTTATTTTGGTACAGTGTGTGAAGCCCGTTACAGGTGTACCCTGTCGTGATATTGCTGGAATATTACTGAAAGCGGCATAAAAACAAAACTCTCACTGATTGTTCTGATAGAGTTCTTTGATGTGGGCTCAAATCACAAATCCACAAATGATTGTAGGTTTGTCACCACCTCTCTATGCCCTTTTCATCATTATGACCTTGGCCTGCCGTATTTTGCAATCTTCTCCTTTATTAGACATATTATCTGGGATCAGTGATAGATAGTTTTACTGGTTGCCTTAGCAGTTTGAAAATTTATATGGCAGTAACAGTTAGGCCTTACAGTTCTTCTTTATTCAGAGCTTGGGAACGGAAAACTGGGAACTGAACTGACATATATATAATGAGTGGCAAAGCTTCCTTATACATACCACCAACAGTTAGATGACTTTAACTACTAGAATAAGCTGAGGGATTTTCATGTTTAGACTGGAAAGGTGTCCATCAGTTAAGTCATTATTACATGCCAAGTAGTTATAATATTGCAAGGACCCAAACTAGACCAAGATGTGTTTGTTCATTTTTTGAATAACAGTGCTTAATGATACAAATCAAGCTTTTAAATAAGATTCTTTAATATCAATAGAATGCACCTGAGAATTTGTTTCATAACCAGAATCCTTTTGAATATAGCAGAGAAGCAAATATCAGGCCGTATTGACTTTTATGTCTAATCGTATTATAGTCACTAGAGAAAGCTGAAAATATACTTCTTCCTACCAAGTATACAAACTCCTTCATCTTACAGTGGAAACCCAATGAGAACAATTGGACACCTCCCAAGAACACTTGGAATCCTCCTGAGAGTACTTGGACTCCTCCAGAGGACAATTATGTCCCCCCACAGAGCACATGGACTGGTCCAAGCCCACAAGAGCCCAAGCCAGTGACCAGTGATCCCATGGTCCGTTTGATGGAGATGGGCTTCTGCAACCGTGAACTGAACAAGGGGCTGTTGGAACGTTTCAACGGCGATCTGGAGCCGGTTATTCAAGAGCTGCTGCAGCAGTCGGAGAGGGATTGGTCAGCAGCCAGACATGGGGCGACCAATCAGTGACATGGGTTGCCAGACGAGAGAGAAAGACTGAGCGAATGATCATGTCGAAAGGAGAGCGATAGTTTCTATTTGAACAGCGTCTGGTTGTTGTGTGGAGTGTGATGCATTTTCGACTGGTTGGAACAGAGACCTAGAATGATGTACATAGTTGGAGTGAAGATGTAGAGTAGGATAATAGCATACACTCACTTGTACAGCGATCACATGAACAAGCAAATTTTCTATAATACATACACACTGATTATCATTTTCCTGCTTCAACAGTTTGGCATTATGTATCTCCAGTTTTTGACTGTGCAGTCTCAAATTTCTGGTCAATGAGATTATGCTTAAACGTAATCTGTTCTTTATTTGGCTTTGAAACTGATTTTACCTTATTGGTAACTTGATATTTTTTCAAGGTTCAAGCAAAGATCTTTCTCTAATATGCCCTGAAGATGTGTTAGCCATTCATGTTATGCGTTGATGCTGATGGAAATATTTATGAAAATGTTTAAAATGTTTTTTTTAACTCGTTCATTATTGTTACTACAAGGAATTTTGGCTCACAAGGAATGTGGTTGAATACTGAATAACTTAAGCCTAGATTAGACTTTGACATATCATTATGATTCTAATGTGATATATGGTTCATTTGCAGTGTTTAGCATATGTGTATTTCTATCACTGTTTTATGTCTGTTTATAGACTAGGGTCAAGGTGTATTGTAATGTATGTAAAACTGTGATAGCTGAAAGGTGGGTACTTGCATATAAGCATTAAACTGGGATACCATAACAGATACTTTTAGTGTATATCTAGTCCACTTGAATTTTCCGAATCCCAAATTTTGTTCCATTCTTTCAGGAAGTAGAAAATTTTGGTCAGTGAGCTTGAAATGATTTTTAGCATGTTGACATAGCCACATCAAATTTATTATTTGAAACAATTATAATTTTTGAAAACTGTATTTCAGATTCTGAAGTAAGGCTTTCATCAAGTGACATATTTTGATTGTTTATAGCATTATTTCAAAACTGTTAATAAAGTTAAAAAACTGTATGCCAAGGAAGAGCACATTCTCATTTCAGTTAGGCAAAATAATGTGGCAAGTAGAAATGCTCTCTTAGTTTGAAAATGAATGCATTCTTCTCTGAGATAAATCCCTTACCCAAGACCTCAAACATGCTGTTGCTCAGGTTTATCATCAGTAATCCCAGTTGGGGCAAGCCACCAGTAGTGAGAACTTGTTTTGTTTAACTAGTTATCTCCCTGAATGGTTATATCTTGTTTAAGCTTGTGTTGGTACAATCCTGCAGTGGTGATTAGTTGTATATATTCCTGACACTATTGCACCCTGTATTACAATCTGTGTGTGGAAGCCTAGATGTTGTATGTTTGAAATTGGATGTGAGAAAGGGGAAATATCCTTGCTTGTCTCAAATTCTTTCAGTGACAAATTTGTCTAAACAAATCAAATCTGATATTTAGATAAATAAAAATTTTGACACTTAGGACACAGAATAGAAAAAGGAATGCTTCTCTAAAAGGATTATTTCACTCAGATTTTCAACAGTTGGATGACAATGTTTGATTACTTTGAATACTGAATAAATATATTTATGAATGCTCTTTGTTTTAAATCTGTTAGTCATGTCTTTCTTAAGGTATATTTGGACATGTGAGGACGTTTCTGTGCTTATGTCAGAGGATTGTGTTTGTTAATCTGCAAATTACGTAACAGTAAAAGCAGACCTCAGCAAGAAAGTGCTATTGTAGATAACTTGAAGATTAATCATTGTATTCACTGGTATATGCAAATGTTTCATCTACTAGCATAGACTTGTTTATTTATTATGCATGAGCTTTTTTGTCACTCTACATTTTCCTTGTTGAGAAAACCTGTCAAACATTTTCTGAGACAGTGATTTCTTTTTGTAATCTTTTGTTTCTTGGTTTACCTCATAAGTACTCACAAAGTAATGCCACTGATTTTGTTTTGGAATATCCTTGAAAGGCTGTAAGCACAAACAAGCCATCCTGTATCTTTCCATATACATGTTGAAAATGTTTGGCTCATTAAACAAAATACTAAGTAATGCAATCTGTTTCTTTGGCTGTCTCTGTTTATAAAAGCTTGCCAGCATGTTTTCACCAATCTGTACCTCATTTCTATATCAGCTGTGAATAACTGTGTGGGATATGTATTTTCCTTTGTCGACTTGCCTCCCTTGTAAACATATAGAGGAATATTAACCTGTGTATACTTAGTGCCCCTGGTAAATTGAAACGTTTTCATTTAGTTGGAAACTTGGCATTGTGAAGTTCACTTACCAACTAATTTCACGAGGAAGTATTTGTCACCCTTTACAAAATGACTGAAGAAGTGTGAAACAGGTAACTCATATTTGTCTTATAGCCCCTAAGGTGAAACTAGTAACTGTCTTTCCCAAACAGTTGTAATTGTTAAATAAGTAATTGTTCACACAAGGCATTTAATGTTTGTTTTTAAGTTGAAATTAATCTGAACAGGGCCTTGATAAGCTTGTCCTCCATTACTGAAGTTTTATGATTGTTTTGCTGAGATTTTTTATTTTGTCATGCCCAACCACACAAGCTACTACTGTTTAAGAATTTAGGTATCAGTACTAAAGATGCCAAACCGAAGGTAAATCTTTGAGTTTTCCTGTAGCTGTTATGTATGCTTTTTTATAAAATGGTTCCCCACAAAAAATGTTACACAGTGAATGGAAAACTGTTCATGTTTGGATAATGATTTACCAAAATACAGATCTGTCGGATGGAAAAAACATTAGATTTTATGTCATCTTTGTGATAGAATGAAGAAATAATTTATTCCACAGTAGATAGCATAGCTCTAGACATAGCGCTTTGAATGTTGATATTTTATGTTTCTATGAATTTTGACTTTTGTTTTTTTTGTGTCTTTGTTTGGATTTGAAGACTTCCCCCACAGTAATAATAAAATGTCATGTTCAGTTTGGCTGTTTCTGTTGTCTGTTTGGAAGGTGTAACGGTTGTAGACGTTTTGCTTGTCGTTTGTGAACTTGTAAATGACAGATTAACTAAAGCTGCGCGACGAAATCCAGGGTTTCACATTTCTGACCTGCCTTTTGGCATGCTGTCTGTGATAGTTATGATTGGTCAGTCAAATCACAGTCCAACTGTAGCGCAAATGAGTTGCGCAGCATAGAGAAAATGACCAATCTTCATATATGCAAGCGATGCGAGAACAAGATTTGTCATATTCTCTATGGTGCGCAACCACATTTGCTCTACAGTTTGCCTGTGGTCTAATCGTAATGAAAATCAAGGGCAGATAATTTTTGTCTTACATTTACTGAACTGCAAGGCCTGGGGATGTTTACGATGGGAGGAATGGAGCGTTCTTTAACTTCCATTGCGTGGTATGTTCTCCATAAAGAAAATAGTACGGATATTCAGGAATAATGAAAATGTCAAAAACTGTGTAAGAAATGAGTTTCTACTAATAGTTGTCCGTCGCCTTAATGAGTTGGTAAATGTTCTGACGTACTTGAAGGACACCACGGTGAGATGAGAAATTTAAAAGTTGATGACTTTAGATAAATGGTGCGCAGTGCGTCACGATTTGTCCAATATGCATTCGATCCACGTGGCATACTACGTATAAATCTCCCAATAGCGAATTGAGCGAGTTTGTCCTACTTATCGTGCAGCGCCTGTCCAACTTCTTCCAATGTGGTGAACGGCCTTTGACTTTAATGCAGATGTTTGCCTAGTTTGTCCCATTGGGGGATAGCTGTGGGCTCATTGAAGGCCAGGGTGTTATATGGTGGAGCTGGCAGTCGACTTCCTTGTTCTGGTGTTGACCTTAAACAACACGTAAACTCAGGCCCCTTGAAAGTCAGGACAGCAAAGGGGTAAACCATACTCATTCACTCAAAGATGATGAATTATTCACGGTATTGTCCACTGTCGACTGACGTCATAAACAAACAATGAATGAAATAAAGGAAGCGACAACTCTACCATAAGCAGAATCGATACAATAGACAAATAATGGTCTCACGACGTTGAGATCTCACGGCGATCTCTAGAGGGTATTAAACTGAAGAGAAGTTACTCCATTATCATCTGAAACTTTGTCAAACAACAAAGGATGAGGTGTCAGAGGTTCAAACATTTGATAAAAACGCACTAGGCACGTCTCGTGATAAACGTTCTGTTTGAAGCTGGTTCGGAAAGGTTCTTGCAACTATTTGTGACCGAATGGACCCTCGTTTGCCCACATACAAGAGAACCTGTTTTGCTTCACGGCTGTTACATGTCGTCATATATTCACTTGAATATGAGACTTTATTACATTTTACTAGCGCAAATTCCCGCTTACTCATCATAGATCATATTCTGCTCAAGGAATTCATTCCATACAGATTTTTGAATGTTGGCCCTTTCTCCCTGAACGCACTTTACTGTACAGGATTCCGTAGAGAACACAATAAAGAGGCAGTGCTAAGCGATATATGTCGCCAGGCCGAAGACCCGGGTTCGATTCCCCTAATGAGTACAGTGTGTAAAACTCACTTTTGGTGTTCTCTACCGTGGTATTGCTGGAATATTGCTAAGAACAGCGTACAGCTAACCTATCTCACGTCGAAGACCCGAGTTCGATTCCCGCATAGTAACAACTTGTAAATTCCATTTTTTGAGTGTACGTTCAAACGTGGAAGAAAGGACACAGTACGACCCTCTCCAGTGCAGATGACCTCTTCGATGCACTCTATATGTTTTATACCGGTGAGACCTCTGTGCAAATATTTGTTCTGATTCACTCGGTGGGGTGGCTTGGAACACACATTGATCATGGCAGTGATGTAGTGAGACTTCAACGACTCTAGATTCCCGCCATGAAAAGATTTTAGAAAGCGAAAATTTATAGTCACGTATGTGTTAAAGTTTTATTGTACGTCGCTTTTAGCAAAATTCAATCAATATTACGGCGGTCATGAGTACAAAAGGTGAGGAAACTAATTTAAATCGTTTGGAAAACTGGAAAAAATATGCCGGTAAATATCTGCAAAATCCATGGCCTCGTTGGTTCATTGAACGTGTTGATTGGTGGCAATAGGCTGTCACCAAACAACAGAGATGTATAAACGCGCTGTGATTTACTACACAGACTAGAGAAAAAGTGCAATAATTTTCAATCACCTCCTTTGAAATCATGATATTCCGAATTATAAGATATATGTGTATGCATATTGACTTTCACAGAAACCTGCCAACAGAATTAATTATTCTTATGATAGATAATTTGATGAAATATTTGTAACACTTTGGTCATAAGTAGTCAGAGTTTACTGGGGAATGGGAAGTCAGGGTGGCCTTGTGGTTAAAGCGTTCGCTCGTCACACCGAAGACCCAGGCTCAATTCCCCACATAGGTACATTGTGCAAAGCCCATTCATGGAGTCCCCACCGTGTAATTTGTAAAAGTTGAAATTTTCGTCAAGCAGTTATTTTTGAACGTAAATCTTCCTCGATAAATATCAACTCCTACACGTGTAGGTTAGCTGTTGTTGTCTTACCCTCTATACATCAGGAGGACCTTCACCTGAGCGGCTTCTTTGTTATAGTAATGAGTGAAGAGAGGGTTTGATTGTAGGATACTACACAAGTGTTCTGGGAGCTGCTTCTGTTACATCAGACTCGACGTATGTGGTGTCGGCGATAAGTGGTTTTCTTCACGTTTAGCAGGAGACGGTTTCGCACACCTCCATCATGAAATCATCCATGGAAAATTTGCATATACACATATATCTTATATTTCGGAATATTATATTCGGAACAGAGTGTAAAGGAATTATTTCATTCTTTTTGTCAACATTGTTTAATGAATTGCTGATGAATATAATCGGTTCATAAGTTCCATAAATAACTCCTAATTAGTCGTTATTAATGGAACTCCTAATTAGTTGTTATTAATGGTTCCCATGGAGATTTCAGCCTAGAGTAAAAACTGGTTAAAACGATCGGACGTTTTTCATCTTTCACAAAATTTCCCTGGACAAAATACACAGTGAAAATTTGAATCCGAGAGACAAGCACTGCCGAGCTTGGAATACATTGGAGGCTTTTATACGCCTCCTTTACATTTGTGATGATGTCTCATTATGTTCCAACAGTGCCTAAACAATAAATAACAAGTTTGGCGTCTTAATGTATGAGTGAGTGAGTGAGTTTAGTTGTGCCCCGCTTTTAGCAATATTTCGCAATATCACGAGACACCAGAAATAGGCTTCACACATTATGAGCATTCAAAACATTTGGTATAGAAAGACATAGTTGTGAATGCGAGTTTTTCAATATTTGATATCGCCTAGCGCCACTGGATCCAACAATTGCAGATCTGAAGGCACAACTGGAAATGCACTGTTTCACGCCGTGTCACGACGGATGATGACATCCACCAAATGGCTGGTTGAACACCCGAGGTGTTGACAATGCGGCAAATGGACTCAGAAACATGGCAGACAAAGAGAAACTGGATGTTTCAGAAAAAAATGACAACGAAATCAATATTTGTCACGTTTGTACAAAGTCTACATGTCGCGGAATATAGGGCACATACTGCAAAGCATATATATACCGGTTCGTCCATATGCTCAGCTACTACAACATCTTTCACAATGACGACTAATACAGTACATCTCGTAGTCAGGCTCGGCGACGGGACTGATGGTGTGAAACTGTACCCATTGTACCTCTGTACCAATCACTGCATTGTCTGCATGGCTCGACTTTTAAAATGACAACCAGTGTCATTACACTGAAACACTGAAAGTTGTAACATATTTACATACACATGTGCATGTACGCACTAACACACTCTGATCGCCTAGAAGTCGTCCCTGAAGCCGTTCTGAGTGAGTGAGTTTATTTTACGCCGAATTTTGCAATATTCCAGCAACATCACGTCGGGAGAGACAAGAAATGGCTTCACACATTGTACCCATATGGGGAATCGAACCCGGGTCTGCCTAAGATAAGAAAGTCGTAAGTTAATGTTAATGTACGGCACTTAAAACTATCTTAGCCGAAAGAGAACTTCGAAAATCTGGATCCTGGTCTATCGAACGCTTTACGCTACAAAGTAATATCGAATGACCAGACGCCAGGATTAGATTAAACTACGCTTTCTGAGCAAACCTCCTTGAAAGTATAATGAATTCAAAATTAGTAAGCGATATTCAATATAGAAGAGTATTCTGTTAAAGAAGAAATATTCTCATTTCTATATATCCCATATATGTAATAGTAAGTGAATATAGTTTAGGCTACTGGGTAGTAAGGTCTGAGTGATCGATGGCGCTTCTACATTTACCAAATATCAGCCGTCGATTTCTCTACAGAGAAGTAGGATTACTCTTCCAGGGTCACTTTTAAATCTAATTTGCCATGCATGTTCACGTCAGGATATCAACATTTCTGTATTGTGTGATCTATAACAGACAAGATTCAAGTTTCAGACCTTTATCGGATTAGAAACCCTTTGTTCTTGCGTCGTACGTTTTAATCCCGATAGCAGTTGGCACAAGTCATCTATCTGTATACGATAACAATGTTCTTGAATTCCACGATTACACACTTCAGATCTCACAAGCACCGCCATGTTTATTCGAAGCAAACTGCTCCATTAAAAAAACTTGTTCGGTTTTTGCTATCAAGTTGTTATCGCTTGTCGCGCAACAGAAGTATGAATATACTCTACAGTGCCTTATTAGAAGAAAAACGTAGTCCACGTGACCAAAATAGTGAGAACGAGTGTGAGTTGGGCGTAACGCTGATTTGAACACTTCAGTAAAGCTTAGGAACAGGGACATAGTGCTGACAACAGGACCCGTGAAGGTGAAGAATAGGCCCTCAGTAACCCATGCTTGCCATCAAAGGCGACTATGCTTGTGGTAAGAGGCGACTAACGGGATCGGGTGGTCAGGCTGACTGACTTGGTTGACACATGTCATCGGTTCCCAGTTGCGCAAATCGATGCTCATGCTATTGATCTCTGGATTGTCTGGTCCAGACTCGATTATTTTCAGACGCCGCCATATAACTGGAATATTGGTGAGCACGGCGTAAAGCTTAACCCACTCACTGACATAAGTATCAGCAAATCTTTCCCTCTATCTTGCTCTTTGATCTGTCAGCACTGAGGGGATCGGATGGTTAGGTTCGCTGAGTTATTTGGCACATGTCATAGTGTCCCTGATGCGTAGATCGATGCTTATGATGTTGATCACTGGATTGTCTGGTCCAGACTCGATTACTTACAGGCCCCCATCATATAGATGACACATGCTGAGTGTTGCGTTAAACTACAAACACACGTATTCATTTGCTTGGATAACGTTTACAGCCTGAATCATGGAATGCAGGGTCACCAAGTAAGGTTTCTGAAACCCTTCACCAAGACCTGTCTCCTGGATTAGTCAGTGCATCTGTCAAGCTGACATGTCTTAGAGTAACTTAAATGTGGTATACTCCAGCGTTAGGTGAGATTCAATATTTACGGAGTTAAGTAGGCCACTGGGAAGCGATGACATGTGTCAACCGAGTCGAGCCAAAACACCCGATCCTGTTAGTCGCCTCTTGCGACAAGCATAGTCGCCTTTGATGGCAAGCACGGGTTGCTGAAGGCCTATTCTACCCCGGACCTTAGGAAAGCACAAAGGCTCATCCTTCCATGATTGATTATCGTGATCGATACACCTTTGTGTGCCCAACACTGGCGTCCTTTCTCAGTAAGGTTATGTTGATATTCATATGCTTTCTTTAAGATGACATTATCAACTTATCTAGTCCAATATTTAATAATTATACAGTATATATTCACTTACAATGAGTACCTGCCAAGTTCAACACGGACAAAAATATTTGGGGTATTCCTTGGAAGACAAAGAACTTGTTTACAAAATTTGTCGTGGGTGTTTATAACATTCGGTGATGTGTGAAAGCCCCATACTCCACTGCCATATAGCAGAATTGGTGGAATTTTCACACCAATATTTGAAACAAGACATGAACAGGTAAATTAGAAAAGTTAGGTATTGAGGATCTGACAATGGATAGAACTTTCCACGCCCGTTTGGCCAAAACCTATTGAGTGGTATACCATGAGCCTGAGCTTGACAGGTGAACCCTAAAATTCATGTATGAGGAGACAATTTCTAAGTTGTTATTATTAAGAAAAACCTTTTCACCTTTCTTCAGTCCGCCACCTTTTCTAAAGACAATAATGTTACTCTTGATTATGTTAATTTTAAGTATAATTCAACCGTAACTACCCTTAACACAATGAAGTGAGACATTTACTGTTACGATTGTGCCTAATGTTACGTTAGGTTCCGGAAATCAACCTGATAATTTTCGCTGTCACCTATCCTTGCGAAGTGGGTATATGCGTGATGGATTTGTGGTTTTTCAAGGCCACGGTGCCAAGAATGAGTGAGTAGTCTAGACGTGTAGTCGAAAGCATAAATGCTCTGTTCTTTTAACATATAATCTTTGCGCCCTTGTTTACAATGTTTTTTTTTTATTAAATCGATATCCTGGAGATATTAAAGAGACGTACCACTGTATTCATGAGAATGAGAAGAGAACCGAACCTCAGGCGTGACGACCCACCGACCATGAATACACAAATGCCGTGGTATTGAGACATGCTGGATATTGCGTCCAAATTCCGTAATTATTTCATTTTCCTCCAAAAATGTTTTCAATCAGTGTAGCAAAAGCTAAAAACAGTAAAGGTCTAACCACATAGAATTTAAATCAGTTTAGTGTGTGAATTGGTACAAGCAGAATTGTTATCGAAAACATGTTGTATGATGATTCATAATAACCCATTAAGGAAAAGGAGCTTGTTTAAGAGTTTGTACATGCGGAAGTATCATACGGATTTTTATATCAAATTTTGAACACAGGGTAACGTCAATTGAATGTGCCATGTTGTTTACTTCGTACATATTCAAATCCAAATGACAGCCTACTTGGCCAGGAGGTGCTGCCAGGAGTCAGGAGGAATTTAATATCTTCATGCCAGTCAGAATGCAGTAGTGGTGAACTCAACGTTAAACCTAGTCTCACCTCACATCAACAAATACCGAATTCTAAGATGTCATGTGTAATCACATCCAAAAACAGAAGAGACAAAATAAAACATACTAAACACATTAGTGGACACAATTAATAATAAAGTTCGTTAAGAAATACAAACTAAACATTGATGGTATTACGATGCCGTAATGAGCCTCCATGCCGCTGTCGAAACCGGATATAGGAAGGCATACACATGGTGCCGATCGATATCGCCAACGCTTTAAGCGGAAAGGAAAGACAACGTATAAGGGTCGCTATCTGTTGTCACTTCACGAGCTGTGTCAGTCCGCGAACACAGTCGCCAGTGGCGGAGGTATACATCGTGTGGGACAGGTAAGACCTATTTCATTGTTTGCATCCATCTGCGTCATTTAGTGGATATATTTATCGATTACTATTTCCTGGTAAGGTTTACTTTTTTTGCAAAACATTTCCTAACCAGGGCATAGTACAATGCCCGCCTTTATAACTTTTATTGTTGTAATGGTTATTGATATGTTATCGTAAATTGTTTACATGCATGGTCTTCATAATGACTTATTTAATTGAATACTTTATGGATACTTCATTTTTACTTATCAGTGTTTATTGATTTGTATTGTCTTGCTGAGCAACGTCTAAAACTTACTCGCAAGTAAAAAGCGTGTTTCAAATCGCTGAGTGACAGTTATTCGGTACACCCAGTGTTCAAGTACATGGAACCAAGAACGACTTCTTGAAGAGCGAATCCTAACAGGCGCTCGATAACACAGTTGGATAACAATAAATAATTGCATAATTATTACTCACGCATGTAATATAGCTGAATACTGAGGGTACTTCAGTCAGAGATGAGCGCCCCTTAATAGGGGTGAGAATAGAGTTATGAATATTTACTAATCTGTGTATGTTTCAACAATCAACTTTCACCCAACGAAGCCATGGACAAGACATGTTAATGACGCAGGAATGATCCTTAACGGTTACATTATTATGACATCCATCAACTGTTGTTGCAAATGATCCTGCACAAAGCAAAAGCACTCACTGGCCTTTAAAAGTCCATAAAACTCGTGCGACTAAAGGCCATATGGACAAATTGAGAAATTTGACAAGCCAACCATATGTAAATCGGAATATTCTGTCATGGATTGATAATTCTGGAAGTAGAATCACCACATTCACGTGTCATCCATTGCATTTCTCTAGCGCCTAACAGGGAGCTTGGGTTGTCCGTGTTAATTATATGCTGAGCAAGCGATAAAACCTTTTTCATCGTCACGAATCATCGTTAAATGCAGAACTGATAACTATTTAGACGAACCCCACTGACTGTATCCTGTGCAGGTATTTAAGAATCACTAACAAATTGTAGAACGTTGCACTATTCGTAGCACCGAGCATTGATACATGTATACAAGACACGTCAACTTCTCTTGAAATAACATTTGAACATATGGAATAAGTGAAAATATCGAACTGCAATGGACACCAGTTTTGTTTTGGAATGGTCAGATTTGGCAATGTCATTGACATGACCATTATAAAACTTTTGAAAGTTCTACTGAGACCTTTACAGTTGTAACATTGACCATACAGCTTTTGAGCAAGAATGGCCCAACGCTATTTGAAATCGTCTCAGAAAGAACATGCGCGATTGTATCTCAAAATGTAATGGCCAGCGGCAGGAACTGATGTGATATTGATCGACAGCAAAGGAAATTGACAAGCTGAAGTCACCTCTGTAGTATATACCACTCTGTTGTCATACATTTCTGAAGACAGGTGTGTCACTCCTATTCTTTCTACGTTTATCTAAATATGATACATCTGAGGTTTCTCCTTTTATCTTAGCTCAGATGGGTAGATCTGGTATTGACATTTCATAGACACTGAATCATAACAGGTCAACAATTTACCTTTAGCACCTTTAGCTAAATTCTCTTGTTTGGGCTTTACTAATCTGCTTTACCAATTTACGTTTGAAACTATTCTAATTTACTTTATGTGATACGATAGATATGACAACGCTGCAAAGTCCTGTTGACCTTTGGATAAAGGACATGAAGGCCAATCTACGTATTTATACGATATCTTAATGACTTGATAATGATACCGTCAGAATACGTGTTACCAATACAGTTGACGAGAACGAGGACTAAACAACATGTAATTACAATCTGTAGGACAGGTACGTGTACTTAAAGCCAAGCTCTTGGCTACGACTAAACACAAAAGCATTACTGCTTCAGGTTAATAGTTTTGCACACGTCTCCTAGGTAATTATTCACATGAAAGTGAACACATGAAAGTGAACACATGAAAGTGAACACATGAAAGTACATTGTCAAGTGTTCCTTTATTAGATTCCAGGTTTCTTCACAAGGTATGTATTGCACTGTGGGTGACAATCTGGAAATAAAGAAGGGAACACTTGTACTTTCATGTGTTCCCTTATTTATTTCTATGAGTATATATAAAACATATCTCTAACAGACTGGCATCTTTTCCTATATCTTGACTTGCCTCTTTAAAGGATTAGCCCAAAATATATTTCAGCCTTGGATCAAGGCAAGCAGGTTAGATTAGGATTTGTGAGTCTTCACTTAAAGTAATCACACAACACCCCGTGTTAGTCTTAAGGGGAAATAAATCGGGTGGCCAGGAGTTTTTGTTCATTGCGTGTCGTTGTGTCCCAGCGACTCAATTATAGATGAAATATTGAAGAAACGAACACACTTACAAACAAACAAACAAACAAACAAAGAGACGGTGTCATTACTGAAGGTCAAAGATATTTTCAGATGAACAGTGTCCCTGAGCAACACTAATGTCGTATATCATGTAACGGAACTGTTCTTCAAGCTCAACGGAATTTCTTCTATGATAGTATATGATATCTTAAGATCATGGACATACGCTCTCATGGATGATGTGACCTGAGGTTATTCCAGGGTCAACAGTTGCAGTGACGTCAATGTGTTGACCAGTTAGCAGTTCTGTGTCCGCTGATTCCAAGATCATTTAATTAAATGTGACATAAACCTCATACATCTGTAGGGATTTGCTATTCGTGTGTTGGACACACATTTGCATTCAGCGTCCACTGGGATATTACGCGCAATGCGATTAGGCAAATCCTGAACAACAGAGCCAATGACATGAGGTTCCCATAATTAATGCAATACGTTCTTCATAAGAAGCTTTAAGAATGATGGCCGCATGCAGGGTCTGGAGCTTTCAGCGTCTGCCTGGGAGAAGAAAGGCCGTGTCATGATTAAGCTAACACCCACGTGCACCCACCCTCCCCGACCGCCACCTGTTTTTGCATAAATATTTGTTTGACGTGAAAATATATTCTTTGTAATGGTGGGTGAGTGATCCAGCGAGGTTACGGTTTCGGGATCGAGCCCACCTGTGACCGGGTGTAAAAACCTTGGAGTCAACTAGTGTACAGTACACAACCCTGTGCACTTAAAAGAACCCACGAATCCGTTGGTATATGACCAGATGGTGGCCACATGAACACGTGCATACATATACTTGTGGTTACAGCAACGTGCAGTAAACTTGGACAAAGTGCTGTGACTATGTGTCCCCGTCCACCCAGCTGTCAACTGGGTACCTCGTTAGGATGAGAGAGCTACAATAAACTCGGTGCGCCTAGTGGCATCAAGAGTTGTATACACCCCAGGGAGTTGAGATTGAAATACGATGTGCTGTTGAGATTGACATCCAGTGATCGAGGGAAAAATACCAGCGCCTTGAGCATGCACTAGTGCGTGGGTATGTGCGCTATATAAATATCCTATCTACTTAATATGTAAATGACCATCAGACAACGTAGATCAATTTATACGGTAAACAAAACTTGCAGGGATTATAGAGAAAGTGGCGGCGTAACCTCGATGCACTATTATTTACACTGCTGGAATAGTGGTAAGTGCGGCGTTATTCATCACACCAAGCCAAACCTGACGCATTATGTTTGGACCGTATAAATATAATGACTTTGTCGAGGATACTGTGTCATGGGTGTCTTTCTGTCTATCTATAACTATCAACTATAACTGAAATCTTCGCGGACTTTGCAGCAGTGAAAAGATAAATCCACAGATCAATATATTAACCGATAAAGGATTATCGCGAGCCTTACTATGATTGATCTCATGTTATTGAAGGAAACCCTTCTGCCTAATTACGGAAGAGACAGGCACTGATAATACCAATACGATATTAGGAGTGCTCTTGTCTTACACGACTAGCGTAACTGTCTTTCTGGTAGCGTTGCCTATCCTTGGAGCTGTCTAAATTGTCACCACGCACACCATAGCTCCCAACAGTAGCTGACGGAATACCGTCTTTAGACTGGTGGCAGTGATGGCACCTACGGGGATTCGTGTGATGACTATTTGCATCGAAAAACGCAGCAGTATATCTTAAGAAGAGAAGTCCCAGTTGTCAACTTCTAAAAAAATAAAAATAAAAATAAGGAAGAGAAGCATTCAAAACTCTCACGGCACCAACAAAGGCAGTTTATGACCAAAAAGATCCATATATAGTTATTTGTTCTTTAAAGTCGCTCTCGGTAGCATTAACAGAGTCTGGCCACCCGAATAGCTTCGTAGAGGGGGCGCTAAACATATATGATTTACCGTCCGTTAGCCGTTCGCTTACCACAGAGGTTACTCGGGTCACATTATCCCACGTAGGAAGATGTGACTTCGGTGACCTCTATGGGGAGAAAATAGTTAGTTAACCGACTTTCATCGTTTTTCGAGCTCTTCAATACGGCCGAACCTCTGTAAACAGGAAACATTATTTGAGGAAACAATCTAATATACAAGTGGAAGCTGTCTAATCCGTCATCCGTCACTCACTGGACTGAAGAAATAATCCGGTTTTATCAAAGTGATTGATTGTAGAACTGATGGTAAATGTGCAAGCCATGGATGGGGGCTGAGATTGTATGCCGGATTTTTTATAACATGCCGGATTGTACAGATGCCGGTTCTGACAGCTTCCATTGTATATTCAGTTGTGCATGTTATATATATAGATTCAGTGATGTGAGACCAAAGTCGACAACTGCAGCAGAACTCTCTAAGGCGTGTCTGGGCGCAAGTTTCTATGGCCTTCAACAACTGTCTTATCCACACCATGTATAGACGATGCATCTTTATTGTCAACGCTCAAGGAGGCTATACTAGTTATTGACTCTCGTTCGGATCGCACTGTCGTACCACCTGTCATCATTTTGACTTCTAATTGTCTGAAATTCGCCTTTAAGTATTGATGATAAAGCATATCAATTTTGAATTCTTTCCGACCATCAATATGTTATTTACATGTGTTTGAATGAAACAGATTACAAATTACAAAAGGGGTTGACTTTTTTTGCGGTTCAGTGTATTTTATATCTAAATTTTAAATGTCAACTTTCGGTATTTACATGCTGCATAAAACACATGAAAAGTCAATGAACATCGTAATGGTATCCTTTGAATGATAGCTTGAAGCGAAAAGGTTGGAAATCTCACGAGACGTTTCAGAATTCGGTTATGTTTATCTCTCCCTGCTGAAAACACTGACTTCTTGTCGTGCGAAACGAACCCGCGCCTATCACGGAATGCACGAGCGCCCGGACGATAACATCTGCCTGTTTGTGTTTTACGTGCAGAAAATAATGAATTTGTTATGTTTGCAAAGTCGTTAAAAAGGTATGTCAGTTTATGGTGGGAATGCAAATGACGATACTGGCGCCAGTGTGGAGAGAATGTTAAAATGTCGTCACGTTGTGAGAATTGTACAGGGCGTCACACGGTGTATGATTCATTGGTTTGTCCATACGTTGCAACAGATTTTATTTGCATGTTGTTTAAAACCACAGCTATATTTCGCCGATCTTTAGATTATTCAATCTGAACCAGACAATCCAGTGATCAACAGCATGGACATCAATGTACGCAAGTGAGATACGATGATATGTGTCAATAAAGTTGGAGAGAATGATCATCTAAGTCGCCTGTTACAAGTATGGACTGTTGAAGACCAATTCTAATGTTCACGGGTGCATTGCCATGGAAGTTCAACTGAGGAGAATCAGATCATGTCGTTCCTTAATTCACTGAGTTGGTGATTACGATTGTAGTTCAGTTAAAGGGATTTACTAGGGACTGGGGTCGTGATTTTGAGGTCAACTTCTTTCGAATTCGAGTCTTCGTAGTATCTCTTTTTTACGACATCGAGATCCCTCACAGTCAATGTCGTAACACAAACCCTTGTGTGTTGCACTAAATTGATAAATATCGGCCTGCAAATCCGTGTTAGAATAATCATGTAGGAGTTTAGCTTAATGTCCGGCTTGCTTAGTAAAGGCCAGGCATCATATCCGTGTTGCATATTTAGTAAATACAGGACATTGTATTCTGATCGCACTAATATAGCAAAGATCTGCGCCCCGAGCCAAAGGCGTTCGGAGAACTACAACATTCATATGTCAATGAAAAACGGTTGAATTACGACATGTCGTAACGTTCCGAAATCTTTTGGATGGGGACCCGGGCCCCTTTCCTCAAAGCTATCGTAGCTAAGGTGATCGTAACTCCCATACTTTAACATAGACTTACCTTAACTACTGTCGTAGTGATAAGTCACTTTGCGGAACGGGACCCAAAGCCTAGGTATATGTATAATTTAGTAAAAGTCCGTGACTGCTAGTTTCAATGAATTGGGGACCACCTAATCAGTAGCTGGAGAGTCCACTGGATGAGTGAAAAGGAGTGGTTTACACACACACGCACATACGCTCGCTGCAGCACATGTCGGATCGCCTTGATGGTATTCAACAATTCCACTCAACCTCACCTTCAACCTCAATCTTCACAATTTGGTTCACACCCAAGATGTTGTTTAAACCATTACCTCTTCGTTTTTCAGTAATTTAAATTCCCCTTGACAGTGAAGTCTCATCATCGGCAAAATGTGAAAGCTGTCTTCAAACACGTTTACTTCGATCTGTAAGGTTAAACTAAAATGTTTGTTTCTTTAGCTGTTCGGAGCTTAACCTTAAACATAATTAGCGTCCGTTCATTATTTGTCTGCCTCCCAAGGCTATTGTGCTTTTCCACTAATCCCGGCCATAGAGCCATTGCCCGAACGGGCACAACTCGGAATACCGTTTGAGTCGCACCTGCTCTACACCCAGTCTGCCGCAGGCCCTCGGCGATGACGTCACTGGGGTAACGTCGCTGCCAGGAGCTTTGTCATAAAAGGCAAGGCCACCATTAAATGGTTTCTGGTGATTATCAGTCGTGTGGAGTTCACTTTGATGATATGACATATTTTATGTCAAGATTCACACGGTTAATACCGCTGGGAGTAGACTCCTGCAGTGAGAAGTGTTCTTTTCTGTCTGGCTGTATTGAATGTGAAGGTAAAAGTTCAAAAGCAAAAAATGACAACGGGTTAACCCTCTTTGGCTTCAGTGATTTCAAGTGATCCATTCATGCACTTTTAAGAGCTTTTACCTTTTACGCCTAAAATGTGAGTGAGTATTGATGTACGTCGCATCAGCTATGTATGGTATTCGAGGCGAACGCCAAACCGAATATGTTACTGTGATAATCAGTACTTGTTATTCTCCGTATTTATTCATACTTGTGTGGACATTAGTTAATTTCCAGCCTGATCACTGCGATGTGGAAACTTATTTTTGAACCAGACTGTATCGCAGAATTGCAGTCGTTTCACATGAGAATGGTGGAACGTGGTCAACAGGAGTGTATTCCGATTTCTGGTGTCCTAATGTACAATTAATGTACGACTATCATCTACGTTGCGAATTTTCGTTTCGTCCTTGTCACGAATAATTATTTCCTATGGATTCTGTTGTCAAACGAATGTCTGGCTCCTGTCAGCGCTTGGTTCCTGGGAGGCCTACTGCAGACTAAGTTCCGTAATAGTCACAACGCCCAGACTACTTCATGCGCACGCAATCAGTTTCCTTAGATTAAACCAACGCATGACGGAAAGCTATTGTAGACGTTTACTATCACATTAGGTGGGCTATCTTTCTAGACTCCATCGTTAGGTGATAGTATAACAATTGTTATTGTATTACGCGATTGGAAGCGGTTGTTGTTTCATGAATGTGTTCATGAATGTGTACTATTAGCTTTTAGTTTAATTATGCTTTATTACGCTATTGAAAACGGTTGCAATTTGTTATGAAATTGTCAGGATTCTGCATTATTTACACACTCGGAGACGGTGAGTTAGAACTGTGGGTACAGCGTCCGCTCTTCATGCTGAAGAAAGAGTTCGATACCCCATATGATATCAATGGGTGAAGCCCAGTTGTGGCGTTCCCCGTGTAATGTCAATGGAATATTGCTAAAAGCTGTGTTAAAGCAAACTCACTCACTCACTACACATCTTTTCACATGTATACTTCCGGTATGAAACTACCTAATGACATGGCGAAACACAGACGATAATCCTATAGTCTCTTTCTTTAGCATTCGATAAAAGAGACCCCTGAATGTTTTCGCGAAGACTGATGCAAGCAGCATTATAACGTGAAAGCCAAACATACAAGCAGCAAAGTGCTAACGTAATGAATGTTATCATATACTGTATCCCAAAGTCTAACGCCTTTCTCCATTGAATAACGACTGATGGTGATGAACCAATGGCTTCTCTCAACCACATTCATAACACAAGTTCATTATCGCCGTTGCACAACACAAGAGGTTAACAACGTAAGGCCCTAGGAACATAGCAACAACAGTCTTCTTTGTTGACTTCATTAATAATTAATGTGTGTCTAGTCTCGCCAGAAGAATAATATGATATTGGAAATATTATTTGTCTGCAGAGCGTAGTCTTCCATGAAGATATAAATGTAAAAAAAAAATATACAGTGCTACAATATTTATCGAGACACATTTTCGTGGGTAAGGACCTATGGTAAGGGAGTAGTTGTGGCTTGGGTCGATCTGGGATAGGCAAACAGGTGGATGGACTGTTTGATGTTGGTGAATGTGGTGCAAAGAATCGTTACCAATTCCACGAGAATTGCATATGCCATTGTGATTATATAGTGAATTAGTATTTTAGGACCCGTGAAGGTCCGGGGTAGAATAGGCCTTCAGCAACCCATGCTTGCCATAAAAGGCGACTCTACTTGTCGTAAGAGGCGACTAACGGGATCGGGTGGTCAGGTTCGCCGACAGGGTTGACACGTCATCGGTTCCCAATTGCGCAGATCGATTCTGATGCTATTGATCAGTGGGTTGTCTGGTCAAGACTCGATTATTTACAGACCGTCGCCATATAGCTGAAATATTGCTGAGTGCGGCGTAAAACTAAACTCACACACTCACTAGTTGTTGGGCAATGTGTTTTGCTAAAAGATAGAAAACGAATACCACACGGTCATTGCTTCAGTCTCTGACTTACGTATACACTGTATACAGTACATCAGTTACATACCTCCTATCTGCTATTGTGTGAATGTAATGATGTCATGAAATATACATCAGAGCAATCAGAGTGAAAAGAGAGAAAATAAAGAAAAACAACGGATTATAAGTACAGTAACCAATTAAATTCATCGCGGCGATAATCGTCCAAAACAATGAGGCTTAAACGCTAAAGGTACTTTGACAAATTGAAAACCACAACACAATTACACGGCTGCATTCAACAAGGAGATGACTTTGTTGATTTTATTGATATGTCCAATGAGCTACAGTTTAGCGAAGGAAAGTTGGAAACTATCTATGTACTTTGATAGAAGATGCCCCAGAACGATGTTTAAATCTCTCGTCATGGCATGTCTGTCCCATGGTTGACATCTGTGCCAATTTCTAATCCATCAAATTAATCAAACTGAATTAATGGTTTGTCATTATCGTTACAGAGTCAGACTGCCAGACATCAACAAGAGCCAGAATACTCCTGTTCCCTGTCAAAGCTACCTGTTCCGGATACTGGCGGAAAGAGTTAATGGACTCTAATGCTCTCCGCAGCTATTCAAAGGTTTTGATGCCTTGAACTTCAGGATTGCATTACAAATTTCAGACTTAATATTCTAAACTGCTTTTGGGTTTGAGCCATTACTAGAAATAACTATGGAGAATTTCAACGGATAATCGACATCAAAACATTTATCATTGGGATATATGTTATTGAACACTTGTTTTTACCCTCAAATGGATGCAAATATGCTTGTACATATCACATGCTTGCACCACCTGGAGTCTTGAAACATATGTCCCGAGAGCGTCAACAAATTGGTATTTAAGAGTTGTGCTGTGCACGTCTTCATTGGATTTGGTGCTTGGACCTTAGTGAGTAGCTGGAACATTCCTGAGCTGATTTGCTGTGTGTCTAGCCGTAGCTGAGCGTATCTACGGTATCTCGAAGACTATCTACGGCACCGAAAGACTTGTAGACGGCTCAATCTTAACTTAAAGACGGGATATGGCTACCATGGACAACCAAAGCTTTGGTTATCTGAACATCAGCGAACTATTGTCTCCTTATGGGAACAACACCTCAAGCATGTACGAGTTTTACACGGTGAGTGCAATGAAGCCTTATTTTTAAATCCACTTTATTCGGTTGCAACCAGTTAACACTGTGTCCAACTTCGGTGTGTCGAATTAACTGTTGTCGCGAATATTGAATATATTCCAAGAACTAGCATGCTTTGTAATATTAATCATTCGTTCAAATATTCACGAAGAAAACTGAAGTGAATTCCTGCCTACTAAACATCAGTTGATAGCAGTGGTTATTGGTTGAAGTTTGTTTCCTACCTCAGTTTAAACAAGCGACATGTCTACGAGAATCTTTAATGGCTGTCGTTATTTTCATCATCTCTGCGTCTCAGATTATCTTAAAGTTTCTCGTACCATCAAATATATGAAGCGATGTGATAGCCTTGTGGTTAAAGCGTTCGCCCATCATGCCAAAGACCCGGGTTCGATTCCCCACGTGAGAACAATATGTGAAGTCTGTTCCAATGCCCTCGATATTGCATTGCTGGAATATTGCTAAAAGCGGCGTAAAGTAAATCACTCACTCACTCCATCAAACATATCGTACTTACGCCATTAATGTACATAATTGTCCACTTACGTGTCTTCCATGCCTGACTGTATTCGAAAGAGCGAAAATCAAGTCAACATTTTTAAAAAAAAATCCCTCCGCGTCATCAGAAAGTTGAAAAAAACACAAATGGTTTTTACTCAATCCAGTTTTCTTTGCTGTTGAATTATTCATTGTTATGTAGTTTACCCATGCAGTCTTGGGGCATTTCATGGACTTTTTTGGATGAAATGTCGTACGTATCTTCAATGCTGAATGAGACTGTCAACGTGTTACAACGAAACTCAGTCTCCCTGCTGCCGTGATAGATTGAAAATGCCTTTGTTGGTTTCCAAGGGCCGAATATGAATATAGTTGTTTACAGGCAAATGATTTCCCTGACATGAAAACGTCACCTATAGTCTTGATGAACCAAAGGATAGCTGGACGTGTACAGTTTATACCAAATACCAATTCCATGAATCGAAAACTAGACAAAAAGAATTGGCGAAATTTTAATTAACGACACCTTGACCTTAAATACGTAAGCGAAAAGGCTTCAAAGCTTTACATGTAAATATTTTCACTGGGGAAGTTATATCGCGGCATCTAAATGTGCGGATCATTGCTTTAACATGACTGTTGCTTATACATTGTTGGTCATGCGTCTGTAACTGTTGCCTCCACACATCAGGATGTTCATTCATTAACCTTCTTCTTTATTGCACTGGACCCGTGAAGGTCCGGGATAGAATAGGCCCTCTGCAGCCCATGCTTGCCATAAATGGCGATTATGCGTGTCCTAAGATTCGATTAACGGTATCGGGTTGTCAGGCTCGCTGACTTGGTTGACATATGTCATCGGTTCCCAGATCGATGCTCATGCTGTTGATCAGTGGATAGTCTGATCCATACAGACCGCCACCATATACCTGGAATATTGCTGAGTGTGGCGTAAAACTGAACTCACTCACTTACTCTTTATTGAGCGTAACGTTTCGGCGTGGGTTCCAACAACGTTTTCAGACTAGCAAGTGATCAGGACCTTCACTGCGTCGATAAGAACAGTGAAATAACAAAAGGGGCCGCAATTAGCTGTGGAGAGATGGGAACGCTGATTCCCAACTATTTCGTTTCTTATTTTCACCACCATATTCCTGTTTGTCGTTTTCACCAAACAGGGAAATGTCTGTAACCTTCATCACTTAGCACAACACTGGTAAATCGCTTTTTAACGCAGTCATTTCTTCGTTTTAACGCAGTCATTTCTTCGTTAATATGATATTGCAAGAGGCCATCGAAAATATATCAATCTTAGACCATAAATGCGAAATGGATTCTGTCGGGATAGTGTTCTGGTGAGTCAGCTGACAGTATAAAAATATTTAAACAGAGATCAGTTTTAACATACACCAGCCTTTACCTTTCACCAAACACAGCAATATTATCATATCGTTTAATATTTGGTTAAGAACGACGAACCATGTATGGGGTCCACCTCCGTGGTATGCTGGAATATTGCTCACACCGGCGTAAAACTCTGTATTTCTTGCATGGTTTACCTGTCATTACCTTGTCAGCAGTGTGAGTTCAATTACACTTACACCTTAACAATCAATATGGATTTATATTCAGTGCTACTCAATGAAAGAGGTTGTTCGTGTTAAGGCACTATAACTAACCGCAGATTAGCATTGTTCGCCTTATAAATGGCCGTGTTGCATGTCATGTTCATGTGCGTAAAGGCTACTCTTGAGTGGGACTCGGAATGACCCTTGGTCACAAGCCACTGCGGACAATGCCATCAATAGTAATCATACGTTGTTGAATTTACCTGCGTTCTGGTTTGTGTATGATTACAAAAGGCCCCGTCCCTGGTCGAATGATGTCACGTTTACTTGCATTACTTGAGCCCAAATTACGCTGCATCATAGCCCCAAGCAGCCTGATTACATGCAATATTTATGCCCGAAAGACGATAGCATGTATAAATACTTTGTTCATGTGCATTACGTATGCCTGAAAGACGGTAGCATGTATAAATACTTTGTTGACATGCATTACTAATGCCTGAAGGACGGTAGCAAGTATTAATACTTTGTTCATGTGCATTGCGTATGCCTGAAAGACGGTAGCATGTATAAATACTTTGTTGACATGCATTTCTAATGCCTGAAGGACGGTAGCAAGTATTAATACTTTGTTCATGTGCATTACGTATGCCTGAAAGACGGAAGCATAATTATATAAATGATTTGGTCATGTGCATTACTTATGTCTGAGAGACGGAAGCATATATAAATACTTTGTTCATATGCTTTGCTTATGAATGAATCGCAGCAACTCGTAAACCTTTCTACAGAAGAGTCTAAAGCATGTGGCATATACTATCTATTCGAATTTGGAATCGTACTTGGTTTTTTTAATGTTCATCTTTCAGACTTGCAACACACATACCTGCTGTTTAATCGTACAGACAACCAGTGTGTTACATACAACCGAGTCAACCAAATAAACATTCAGTCAGTCACCGTTCTAAACGCTGTACCTGTCAAATAGCATCACAGATGTGGCGATTATGTCTGCAAACCGATGAAAGTTAATTGAAATTCTTCCCGACGATGTCCATGTTATCGCTTTCACTAGTGGGAAGAGATTAAATGGACAAGGCTAAGGGAGGCAACTCCTTGTGTAACCGGTAAATGCAACAGTAATCAGTCTGGCATGAAGATAAAATCTCTTGCGGGAGATGGTAACTCTGTTGCTATATAATCTTGTTGTGGAGAAAGCATTGGCAGGGGCGTTCAGCGTATGTGATCAATCAGAATTAATTATTGAGGAGATTATTTTCATTTGTGGTCTTTTTGATCCGGGACACGTGGGAACGGAATATTTTTATGGGTCGTATTTTACGACTTCGGGTAAATACCCTGTAATCTACGTACTAGCGACTTTATCAGTATCTATGTTCCAGTGCCGAAAACTGACACGGACGTTGTTATCGGTTGAATCATACCAGAACTTACGACTTACCGTAAGTAGTGTTGGCACTTCCTGACAAACAGATTCCAAACACTATGGCATTGGAACATTAAGAGCTTGTGCATTCTTCAGCCGACACCAGAATTGTACACTGTGCCTCATTTTCTGTACTAATCTGTTGAGAGACATTTGATGGTACACAGTTTCGCTGTCAGGGACACAGCCTTTACGGCACATATTTGTTATGAAGAAGGCCTCTCTATTGGGGGTGGGGGTGGGGGTGGGGGTGGAGTGGAGTGGGGGCTCGATACGCTGTCTGGGCTGTAAGAGCGCTGATGATGAGTCTAACCAACCTGAAAATCACGAAGATCCGAATTCCTCAACGAACCTGTGCTTGTAGAAAGGCGTGACAAGCGAGCTACGCTGCCATTGAATCTCCGCTATGCACTTGTAGGTGGATGCTCATGTCAAACACTGGTTTGTCTGGTCCAGACTCGTTTATATACAGACGCCCATCTTGTAGCATGAAATGTGCTGGCTACAGTGTTAAGGCGGCGTAAGTGCATAAAGGTTTGTATGTCATTACCCGAACTACCGTTTAGATCGACAACGGTGTCCACAACTTTTGGAACTTTTGTGAATAGAACTCGAACAAAGAAACACAACATTGCTTGGCATGGTCATTTCTGTATAATGCTCTAACCCATAATACACCTTAGAAACACGGTCAACGTAAGGCGACACTGGCAAAAAGACGATACGTAAAACTTGTAGGAATTTCCAATTCAGCTCTTCAGTCAGGTTTTATTTGTCATTACGTATTCATTGAGCGACGTTTCAAAACTCTGAAAACATTAAGCGCACGAATATAAATTCAAATTAAGGCAAAACCAACGTATGAAATTCAGATCAGCTTTAATTAATGGTCGAAAAGCAGAGTGAATTTCTTTTGAAAAAAATCTTACGGATTTTTAATTCATACTTGAAATTTTAAAATAAAAGAAAATTGTAAAATAAAAATGTAAAATGTAGACACGAAGGCAGCAGCTGTTTGGGTATTGCTCGAGAACTATGCTGCTGAAACATAATGCTGCACAAATATTGTCTGGCGCTTATTAACAATATGAAATCGATATTGTACAACTTAGCAGGCCATGTATGCCCATCAGTCTGCAAAGCTATGCCTCAATGTTACATGTGGTAATTTTCCTACTGCAGGTTATATATCAGATTAGATAATTGACCAGGACCAAATGCCTTGAAACTAAAAACGAGAGATCATAATCAATGGCAGCGAGAAGCTCTTTTTATTTGAGTCACCACTATCTCCTACTGTCCTACACAGTCATCCGACCCGATGTCCCTGTGAAAGAATCCCTGACACCAAAGCATTCACTGCAAGTAAACCTTACGACAAGTCAAATTAAATTCGGAGAGCCTCATGCTAACGTGACCCGTGAAGGTCTGGGGTAGAATAGGTCTTCAGCAAACACATGCTTGCCATAAAAGGCGACTACGCTTGTCGTAAGAGGCGACTAACTGGATCGAGTGGTCAGACTCGCTGATTTGGTTGACACATGTCATCGGTTCCCAATTGTGCAGATCGATTATCATGCTGTTAATCACTGGATTGTCTGGTCCATACTCGATTATTTACAGACCATATAGCTGGAATACTGCTGAGGGTGCCGTAAAACTGAACTCACTCACTCACTCATGCAAACGTTGAGATACTATGGTCGTGATTACCTGAACGTTTGATACAAAATGTCGACCTTGACTAATATCAGTTTATCACGAACGAATCAAAATATTTCTTGGCTCAACAGCTAGAAATATCTGTCCTCACAAATATCCCATTTTTCGTCAGGTAAATGTATATAATTGTATTTTAACATCAAAATCTAATTCTAACAAATATATCAAAAGCATATTTAAGCAATGACAAAATAGCTCTTTCGGCAAAAGCCAGTGTTGTATTTGGCCATACAGTGGTATATACCAGCTGATTTACTTTTGGGTATATGCGTGTAGAAAAATCTGTGGACTAGCACTAGTTACATCGGCTGAAGCCAACTGCTGAGTATAGCATTATGAATACATATCGAATGCCGGAATGCTAGTTCCTTATTACTTTATAAACATAATTTGAACAAATGACACGTCTGTTTTCCGAAGTGGTAGGCACAATATTGGCGTCAAAGTAGCATGAGAGTTATTCACCTTTCATAGAAAGGGAGACAACTTTTGAAAAAATAAACCCATGACATACATGCACAAAAATTGCCGAAAAGAGTTAGTGTAGGCACGTGCTTAAAATGTCCAATGATAGGTACGCGACTGACATTATAATACGCCCAGAATATGGAACGGATAATAAAAGACACCATTATTTGTAGCCTTCCTTTTGGCTCTGTTGAGGGTATTCAAGGGTAGCCGACAGAGCATGGGGTAATTAAACTTGTTAGGAAAATAGTTCAAGTTTAAACCCATTTCGGCCCATCTGTTGCGTCATAGTAGCAACTTGTGCCTCTCTTGTTTCATTGGATGTCAACCTCAACGTCACATCAATCTCAGCTCCCCGATGAGTATACAACTCTTGCTGCCATTAGGCACCCCGAGTTTATTGTGGGGTACCCAAGTTTACTGCACGTTGCTGTACCCGCAACTAGGTGTATGCATGTATTCATGTGGCCACCATCTGGTCATATACTAAGTTTCCACCGAGAAGGGTATAATTCTTTCCTAAATGGTTGGCATAAACACAACAGTGTGGACAACATATTTTTCTGTCTTAAAGTTCAAGTCTTTCTGTGGAATTTCCCAAGTATTATTCTTCTAACTAATTGTTGTTAATATCCTATGTGATGGGGTGTTTGGGACTATAGCTCACTTCATTTTTTGGCCCTTAAGTGTGTTTAGATAGATTACACTACCTGTGTATTCAGTATAATATTTAAACCAATTTCCAAGTATGTTTATATACATTGACAAAATTAGTTAGGGATATATGTAAACTGAAATTTTTAAATTATGAACAATAAATCTATCTATGTCATCTATCTATTCATTGACACACTTATACATTATCAATTATAAAATACCAATATCCCTAACTTATTTTGTCCAGTACACACACATACACACATACACACACACACACCCACACCCACACAAGCGCGGGCCGTGTATGGTGTATCTTCTGAAGATATTTTTTGCAGTGAATGTTTGAGGAATCAACAGAAGCAACTATTCTGCTTCAGGTATATTCTCTGAAAATATTCAGAGCACAAAGTATCACTGTGACACAGTCTGTAAGCCACAATAAAATTTTGATAAATACACATCACGGGTTTCAGATTTAACTACTTGGAGTATTTCCTGAAACACTTTCATATATTAAGTGGTCTTAATCAATGCATCCTTTTAATCGGTAAAGAAACTATTGTGACGCAAAGAAACATTAAAAAAGATGACAAGTGATAGTATATTTTATATTACTGCTCTCCAAAGTCCTTGACGCAACCGTCTAATGGCGTCCAGGCATGTCCTTTCGGGTCTCCAACACAGAGTAATGCACATGACTATCATTTTACCTCTGTGCTGAAACTTTTAATCCTTTCAATAGTCATTGAGAAATTCAATTCACAACGGTTATTGTGTTCTGAAGGGGGCATTTTAATGGCAATAATGTACCTGATTTCAGCGTTGTAATCTCACCGTTGTCTCCGGTCTGTTCGCGCCATCCTTGACCTTTATCGGTGCCAACAAAATCGTTAGATGTTCTCGAGCCTACGTGTCTAGGTAATTATTCAAATGTAAGCCTCTTTACTAATTTACTACTTCAGGCTCTTTGAAAGAGCTTCACAAGAATGTACACATGGACCTGGAGGTAGAACAAGGAATTCACAGCTTGGTTTAGTGGTGATCTGTACAGAAATAGACGTGATATATTTTCTATGGTCGTTTGAACTTGAATAGCATGGCGACACATATTTGGTCATTCACATCACTAAAACGAAAACATGAGTGTTGTTTTTTTTAAATCCTTTATGAAATTAAAGTGTACGGAAGTATGGAATCTAGTGTCCTGCGAATGCAGTGTGAATGACGCCTTGCGTACTTACCGACATGGTCTGGCATCTCACATTTCCTTCCTGTCACAGTTTTCGCTCACCGATCAAACGATTGCACATTTACAGTTGTTATTAATGTACAACAATCATATATTCATCATTTGGATAACACCGTCTCAAGACAAAAAACATCATTTTCTTAACAGACAGAATAATTTTAGCAGCATCAGCAACAGTAGTTCTAAATCTCTCGATATTTAACGCCGTTGCTGCGGTTATGTGCGTCAAAAGTCTGGCCGAGCTTATGTGACGATGAGGTGACACATAAATACCAGACGTTGATAAGCTACTTCTTTCAAAAACGTTAGACTGTTGTCTCTGGAAATACGAAACCCAGGATGACTGATGGTTAATCTAATAATTATAGCTATTGCGAGACCAATAGTTTCCGATGACGACAGCAGTATTTCTTAATACTGCAAATAAACCCCGAAAACATTACCCTGTCAAGTATTTTGCGCTGTGTGTGGGCGTTTAAAGAGTTATTTAGCTACGGCTACTGCAGCAGATGTATGGGTGCCGAAGACACATTGTGAACCAATGAAATATTTGTACTATGTGTGAAGCTCATTTCCGGTGTCCTAAGATATTGCTGGAACATTCCTAAAACTAAACTCACTCACTCACTCACTCACTTGAACCTACATTCCAGCGATAAAGACTGACACCGAACTTCAAAGCAAGATATACAATGGCATTTGGAAGACACGCATCAGTTTTAATATCACATCCACTTTACGATCGTCATTCCTGTCTGTGTAAACATATAAACATTCTACTGTCTAGAAGTTGGCCATTTATGTCACTGTCAAGTACGTAGATGAAAGCGGTGCAACGGGTTCCATGATCTTTAAATTTAATTATCATAGACCACGTGTGAGTTTGGTCGTATAATGAAGTTTGTAAGCGGTATATGTAGAATAATAATGACAATTTTAACAACAAGAGCACATTGCTGGTTATCGGTGGTTTGTCTCAAGGACAAAAAGGGGCAGTGGGTATAGCCTAGTGGTTAAAGTGTTCGCTCGTCATGCCGGAGACCCCTGTTCGATTCCCCTGTTCGAACAATATGTAAAGAGAATTTCTGGTGATCCCTCTGGGTGATATTCCTGGAATATTGTTTAAAATGGCGTAAACCGTCACAAACTCACTTACTTAAGAACAAATATCATGGGAATAGAGTACTTTGTATACGGATTATTCACCTGGGTGCATTAAACATGGTCATGCTTTGTATAAACTATTATTACGTGTATATTAGCACTAGCTTTAGACCCGTAAATGTTCCATGATTACATGGTTTCCAATGAATCTGTGCAAATCGTGAGAGGCGATCTAAGGATCGGGTGGTGACACAACGAATTGGTTGGGTGACACCGGAACCTTTGATGGCGGATCGTAGCTCATAACATCAATTGCTGGATTGTTACATACTTACGAGAATATCTACATGCTGTCATCATGTTTGCTGAAAGTGGTGTATAAAAAAATATACATCCTAACACTAGCTATTATGTTGAAAATATTAACACAGATATTAACATCCTTTGTGCTGTCTATAAAGGAAGACGTAAAATTATGTTTTCAAAGCATCAAAAGTGGTTAGTGCAACTACCCCGAATACCGAATATAAACCCCACCCCATCCCCCCATGCTCGGTAGGGCGCCGAAGTGGACCTTTGAACATACACTGATGGCGTTTTGACAAACTGGAATTGTGTATATGTCTTTTTAAACACATTTTAAGGACTAGGAAAAACCTAATAAAGAATATCTCAGTCACCGTTGCCCCAGTGTCACTCTGCAATGATATGACTAGCAGATGATGTTGAGTTGCCCCGACGTTTGATTACACCATGTCTGATCGTACAAAACTCATTGCAAGTCTTAATAAGAGAAGATCCCTGAAGAACACCGCAAGAACCTTGCACTGCATAACCGGACGGGAGTTTACTGTTATTCTGTGACACGTAATAAGGCTGGTGAAGGGGAGAGACAACTGTTATTGTTTGATTTACACATTTCACACCAGTATTAACCCTTTCGGTGCCAACTGCTGTCTCTGTAGTCACATAGCCCTTCACCTGGACATTAATAATTGTGTATTTAGTTTACTCAAAGTGACGCAAATCTTTTAATAAAAGGCACCAATTGGGCATGAAATTGACGTCAAATCCACATTTCATGAAATTATATCATCCCTGAATCCACTACGTTGTCCAGATGGGTGAATTATCACTGCTGAGGGCGGAAAGTGAAGCCTACGACTGTGTCTTAACAAACGCATGTACACAAGCGTCGTTGTTTACGTGAAAAATACTTGAACCTCTATTTCCCCAGTTCTCCCTTTTAGCACTGATGCTATGCATAGAGAGGACATGCCACGTGGTGCTTTGAGTTTACATTGTAGAGTAACGATCGATGACTTCCTTCAAGTTTGGAGTTTCACTTGAAAACAGGCCTTCGAAACGATTTTTAATTGTATACGTTGACCAGTATTGGTATTAATCCCATACATGGTATACTGTTGTGTAGGTTTTTGGTTATTTCTAGTACACGCGCACGTCCTCGAAGGCGATTTCTAGCGATATGATACAGATCTTATCAAATGATAATGTTAAAACGTCCCAACTGACTCGAATACTATCTTAATTACCCTCATGTTGCAATATTTATTGAACTGATGAGAACAAGTCAAAAAGCTATTCTGACTACCGATCGAAACGAAAACTCTGTGAACACAATCTATTGATGTAATAAGATCTATATTTTCAGTGTGTCTCATGTGCATGTTTTTGTATAATTGTTACGTATGTTGTACTGTTGGTCTCATTGCCTACTGTACTTCATGAATGATGATGGTGATGATGATAAATAAAATGAACAAATCTCAGGTATTACATCAAATCAAAATAGTGTTTTTTATTTGGCAGCGAATCAATACAAGCTAAGCATGTTTTACAGAAAAGAATCAGACGGAATATTCGTGGAACCATCTGATATACGTGTTGTCTGGCAGACAGGTTCCGGGGTTGTATTTCAACAGGCAATTATCACTGTACACCGCGCGAAAGCCAAAAGCGGCCGCTGGCTCTTCTTTCAACAAACTATTCTCGCGTGAACTCGAGCGAAACGTGATGACAACGTGATCCCCAATATCCCGATGACCTCCCCTTAATAACTCTCACCAAAATGGAAATTTGATCTTCGAGGTGAACAACCAATTTGTAGACGATCTTTTGACATTTCTTCTCGCAAGTGCTAACACTGTATAGGACATGTTACCTACCTTCACAGTTGCCTTCAATACAAACTGAGTTTTGTATGCGTTACTAATTATGTATGGGATGCATCGTGTTTCTGAGGATTAGGAGCGATGTCTGGTTAAAGTCTGTTATTAGTTAAGGGTGTAATTTGGGTCCAACCATGATAATTTTGTTGGTGATTAACAATAACTTTCACTAATACCTGTTAGTGTTATCGTCCCCATGTTCAACGGTGGCCATGGTATTTCCTAAAATAAACTGACGTCTGACAAGAATAAACGGACGTCGAACGCTTCTGGTGGTAGTACTCAAAGTAAGTTAATCTGTAGTTTATCACTTAGCTCAGTTATTTAGTCTATGTTTGTGCTGTAGTTTTATCTGTACCTTAATATACCTTAACAGATGGATCTATCACCCGCTAGAGCAATATGAGTGTTACAGCGGAAGCCGTCAAAACCGACATCTTTCCAATTCGGCAAGTTGACATCCCAGTCCCATCCACGACTTGTATATCTATCATCAGCTCTACAATCCGGCACATTGTCTAAACCGGATTGTATATCGGTTTTAATGAGTACCGGTTCAGACAGCTTCCACTGTACTTTGTTATCCCCCTTGAGGTATGATTTGGTTTGGTTTGGCTGTTGTTTAACGCCGCACTCAGCAATATTCTAGTTGTATGGTGGTGGTCTTGAAATAATCAAGTCTGGACCAGACAATCCAGTGATCAACATCATTAGGATTCGATGACATGTGACAACCATGTCAGTGAGTCTGACCACCCGATCCTTTCAGTCGCCCAGCATGGGTTGACGACAGATTCTCACCCTGATCTTAACGAGGCCCTTGGGAATGAACTTCGTCTGAATGTCATTGATGTTTTTTGAAATATCCGTACGCACACCCACGCCCATGAGTGTAGCTAGACGCGTATATCAACAGTGTTTAATGTGTTCGCTCCTCACACCAAGACCCGAGTTCGATTCCCCTCATGGGTAAAATTTGTGAAGTCCATTTCTGATGTCCCCCGCTGTGATAGTGCTGGAATACTAGTATTGCTAAAAGCGGCATAAAAAAACTAGACTCACTCACAATATTGTATTTGTTGTCCTCTTAGTGTTTTGTTTGTTGTTTAATGCCACACTGAACAGCACTCCAGTTATACGATGGCCGTCTGTATGTAATTAGGTCTGGACCAGACGATCTAGAGACTGACATCATGATCATCCATTTTTGAAAATGGAATACGATGATATACGTGTCAACAAATTCGACACTAGTGTTTTGCTGAAGACCAATTGTATGTGGGGTTTTCAAGGGTTCTGAAACAGAAACATTCATGTACTGCTAACAGATTTATAAATGTAACACATTTGGGCACATTTGAATACCTCACAGATTTTGATAAAATGAGTATCGTGCCCCTCTATATTTGTTTTAAGAGTCACTGATTCCAAAAAACTGCTGTTTGACGCTCGCCATTTAAACCGCCGAGACAATGTATTGTTTAGTTCCCTTTTTCTATTCACCTTCAAAGGTCTGTCTCAAGTATTCCACAGTGAACTTCACATAACATCTCCCAGACAAGTACCATACTTTGATTGTCGTATCACCATCCACCATGTGAAACACACTCTCTTGGAAAGCAAAGGATATTTGGATTTTTCATTAAATGTCAGAGAGGCTATGTCTACTTCCACGGCAATCTCAGTCAGACATGAATAGGAGCCAACATATACTTTGTGAGTTGAAATGAAAAACTGAAGTAAGTATGATGACATATGACCTATGGAACAGGGGCAGACAACTCTCCATACTTTACCACAAATACCTGACTGCAGAGACTTCATTCACTTTATGAGACCACTTGAGTAACTTCTGGAACAAAAACTTGTCCATTTTACCATGAATACTGAATGTGATATTTTCACATTAGCTTTAGAACTATAAGTAAAGAGTGTTTTGAGGTTGATAATAATAATTCACTTATATAGCGCCTAGTATCCATCTGACTAGATGCTCACTGGGTACCCATTTTCTGCTGGGTGAACAGGTGCAAATCTGACCAAACTCGCTTGCCTAAGGTGAGACCACATGTTTCTCATGTGCTTCGTTGTGGGGCAGGACCGAAGTCCTAGAAACTCCCAGGAGTTAAACTGTCAAACACGGCCACCCATCCAAGGACTGTCCGGGTTGACAGATAGTAATTATTGCAGATGTTGCATAGGGTGTTGTTATGTTTTGTATATGTACAAAAACAGCATGATAAATGACAACAATCGCATCTCTAAGGACAGATATCAGTTCAGACGCTGTTGTATTGATCACGTCAAGAAATACAGGAATTCTGACATTCTGACATAAGTATTTCCCGTCTTGTGAACCCTTTTTGTCATGGGAGCGGCGTAAAAGTTAACTCACTCACTCCATTATGCTTAACTTCGGATAATATCGAAACGCAAAATGCACTCATGGTCAATAACAATAATCATTCAATGTGTACTTTGGAAAAATCTCAAGAAATATAACAGTTTTTCAGAGATTCGCTTATTTTTTTAAAACGTGTGTCAGATTTTCAGAACAGTGTTCACATTAAGTTTTGAAAACAGAACATTGCAGGTAAAAGTCGCAATCAGCTTCTTATCAAGAGATCGAAGATCAACGGCATGGGCAGGGACACTTGTGTTGGTGAAGTTGCCGCATCTGTAATTTCCAACTTGCAATATCCCGTTAAAATCACGATCAAGTGTGTGTGATCAAGTAATGATAACATTACGAAGTAGGAGATCAAGAAACAGTTTCTGGAATGAATGGGTTTAACAAAGGCTTGAGCTTTTAACACTTTTTGTACGGAGTTAAAACTGAGAGGAACCTCTGTTTTTGAATTGCTACAAGCTACGTAACTTGTAAGGGTTTAAGGCGACGTAATGGAGTTATGACTTAAATCAATTACGTCACAACTTTGAAAGCGTGAACAACACGATATTCTCTCTTGAACCTCTCCCATTTTACAGTGACTACCCAAACTGCCCGTCTTCTTTAACCCCACCTTCCTCAGATCGGAATCGGGGCGGTGGGGCAGCTGGCTGGTTAAAGCGTTCTTTCGCCACACCGAAAAACCAGGTTCGATTCCCAAACATGGGTACAATGTGGGAAATCTAGCCCTAATCCCCGCTATCGTAATCTAATTTGCATTTTGTAGTACCCCTCCTTTCTAAACACTACACACCTTATCACTTAATAACTAGTTTCTGTTGGCCCCATTCATAGCTTATATGAACAACCCCGATCAATCTCACCTACTTCTACCCACCCCGTGCATATCTGACTCCTACTATCCCAAGACACAATCTCAACTATATCCACTCACTTCCGTATATATACAATCCTGCTACCCCAACGTACAATACTTTTATGTCTCAACTGCTTCTGTCCATCCTCTCTATATTTAACCACTCCTAACCTAACTCACAATAAGTGCTCATTTCAGCTATTTGTACCCAACCTCGTCTATATTCAGCCCCTGCAACCCAAGCTCACAAGAAGTTTACATGACTTCTACCTACACCTTCTTTACATTTAACCCCTGCTACCTTAACGCACACCTATTCACATCACAGTACCTGCTACGGCTGACTTTGATATAGATCATACTGATTGATAAAAGTTAAACAAACATCGATCGTTGATAGAAATCATTTCACATCATCCGTGAGTGAAGACACATATTCAATGGATTACTGATAGAATTCGCTTCTTGAGCAAAATTTGGAACCTGCCCACCAGTAAAGACAGATCATCATGTATTGAAATGTTTCACTGTGTCACAAGAGTTTATGTACGATGTTGTCACAGTTTTCTTTACGATAATCATTGATCCTAGTAGCCAGCTCTACATATATGCATAAAAATAACTACCACTCAAACTGCACCGTAATACACTGCTCCACACTGCCTCTTAGTCTCTGGACAGTGGCGAAGCTTAGTGGTTAAAGCGTTCGCTCGTCACGCCGAAGGCCTGGGTTTGATTCCCCACGTTAGTACAATATGTGAAGCCCATTTCTGGTGTCACCCGCCATGATATTACTGGAAATGTGCTAAAGCGCGGCGTAGAACTAAACTCACTCACTCCTCTAGGTCTCATTTATACCACCAACCAACCCTTAACCCCCTCAACAAAACCGCATCTGTATCATATATACATAAATTCAGTCGCTCCGCTTATACACTTAGCCCTTCTTACTCATTTGTTTTCTATCTCTGCTCCTGTATTTCTATTCTTTCAACCCATCTCCTTGAGTTGTAATAACTACCCTCTCCTTCCCACTACTCTTAACGCCACAACTGCAACTCACAATCGGATAAGTGCAATGGGGTATCCTCGAGTTCGCTGGTTATCGACACGGATTTGCTACTCCACGTGGGTGCAATGAATGAAGCCCATTTCCGGAATCCCCTAGCGGTGATATTGCTGGAATCTTTCTAAAAGCGGCGTAACACCCAACTCACTCACTTACAATCAGTTACTATCTCACTATCTATAACTTAACTCTGCTATACCATCTCAAAAACCGTCCTTCCTCTATAGACCACCGTTCCTGCTCTCGAAGGTGTTGAATCAGACCGTGTCAGATAAAGGGTTAACATTGCGATAGATTACTTCATTATATTTCCATCTCTCCGTGCCGTAGAAAAGATGTCAATCCTCTATCACGTCTCTTGCAATTTGGTCTCAATTAAATGCGTAAGAGGGTGCAACAAGGCCTAATCCGAGAGCCAAGCGGCTGCTAATACCATAACTCGGAGACTCTTCTCATCATTAATGCCCGTGTTATACAGCGGCATGTTGTCAACAGCGAGTCCTACTTGTGGCCGCGTCTCCTGCTTCTGGTCACTTTCATGTAGTGCTGCATTCAGGGGTAGGAAGTAGTAGTTCGCGGAAGGTCGTTCTCACGTGACCGGTCATGGGGTGTCCATTATCTGTTTGTGTTTTGTTTCTTTCTGGTTTGATATCTATATCGCTGCGATGTGTAAATAATCATGTCTGGAGTTGACAGTCTAGTGATCAATAGCGTGAGCATCGATCTGCGCATTTGGAATACGATGACATGTATCAACCAAGTTAACGAGCTGGACAACCCAATCCCCGTTAGTCGCTTCTTACGACAAGCGTGGGTTGCTGAAGACTAACAAGATTTTATTTTAAACAAGATCGTTATCGGGTCGCCCTTTGTGTAGCATTGCAATCACAAAGATCCGATTTGAATGAAGCTACGATTTAAAACGCATGAAACCTGACTTCTGGTTGATTTCAGTTGATTACCGATCCACATGAGTTTCCTCGAATGCACAACCGTTATTCATATATATTTCATTCCATTCTATCTCAATTTCTCACAAACCCCATTCATAATGCCCGTAAGTAGGTTACAGCACTTCGCGAGACCTTAGTACTTCCGGTGACATACATACCTTTTCGAATGGTTGTTTGTTGGCGATCGCGCAATTTGGAACCAGAACTGGTTCTTGATTATACGTTTTTCATCCGAAATCTTGTGCCGGAAGTAAGCAGGACTCCGTCTCGCATATCGCAAGTTAGGTGCACAAAGGGAGCTGTGAACCAGCTTAGTACCGGAAGTAGCATCTCCCGAGACTCGAGCCCAAAAGTCAGACACGTAAGGTGTGGTGGCTGCTTGAGACGTCAGTGTCACGACGCGAGTCAGTATCCGTTTTCTGACTGAAAATGCACCATATGTAGACAGCTGGAGAACCCTTCCCGGATGCAGATGTGTTTTTTCAGGCTCTGGAGGACAAATTCCGTCTGGATATTATCAACGAGCAAATTGTGGCTCTATCTAATCATCGAACACCGCGTCGAAGATCCATAATCTGGGCTGTACTGACTTCTAAGTAAACAGGTCTTATTGCCTTGTTCAACCTAAACCTTAACAACACTGCACGTGGACGTCACGTGTTATACGCGAGCATGTCAGTCAGTTAAAACAGTTCCTTGCTACTCATCATATTCGACTCCAAGCTACAGTGATGTAATTATTGTGTTGCTGGCGCTTCCTGAATCTCCCGAAGGCGTGAAGACATTACCCACTAACAACAAGGTGCTTCAGTGGACATGGGATAGATTCCATGCTAGTCGGAACTGTTGAAATATAGGCTAGGTTGTGAAGAGGTGATAGCAATATTAAAAGGTCATTTGTATAGCGCCTTTCCACGTCACAGGGATATGCTCATAGACCTTCCTGAGCTCAAGTTAAACCCTAGACTAAGGGTTAGTCTCTGAATATATATACTTTTGATAGTAACAAACAAACCCAGTTTAATTGAAAAGGAGCCCAAGGGAGATCAGAGATCTTGAACCTAAGAAAATCTAGACTTGCTTCATTCAAGGCTTTAGCACTGCAGAGAATGCTGGGCAGTAGGCAAAATAATGTGGCTCAGGGAGTGTGAGACAGACTAGTTAAACCTATATACATCTGGCAGGTACAGATGATTAAGAGACACTTGTAGCGGAGAAATGGATGCGTCTTGAGACGTGTTTTGAATGTACTTAGGGAAGGAGATGATTTTAACTCGATTGGAAGAGGGTTCAACAGAGAAGGTGCTGCATATGAAAAGGTTCTTGAGCCAAATGATTTTAGATTATAGTTCAGGACATCGAGTAATAGTTCTATATTTGCATTTTAATGGGATTAGCATTACGTTGACCAGTATGGAAAATGCTGTTAAGCTCGTTCAAAGAATTGTTTCCATAGACAAACCCCCTAATTTTATGATAGATTCAGTATATTACAATGTTCCTTGCACAGATGTATGCGTGTGCGTATGCGTGTGCGTGTGTGACTGTGAGTGAGTATGACTGCTTGTTCTTGTGTGAATTATTGCCGGCTTAGATGTGAATTAATAGTCCCACTTAGCACAACATAGTGACCCCAAACCGACCAGTCCTTTTTTTCCCCTTTATGCCAAGCCTAGCCTATTGGTTAAAACGTTCGTTCGCCACACCGGGTTCGATTCCCCACACGGGTACAATGAGTAAAGCCCATTTCTTGTGTCCCTCGTCGTTACATTGCTTGAGTACTGTTTAAAACGGCGTACAACTGAAGTCACTCACTCTCATCTTTATGCCGAACACTAGGCAGGGTAACAACAAGCAGAATATTTAAACGTTGAAATGACATGCGCTCTCCGGTCAGATGTTTTGTCACCATAGAGACAATGAAAGAAATTCCTAGTCAAATTTTATATACATGTATTTCATCCATATATCAAGAGAGAATGCTTAGATATCACTTAAATATTCTTATTCACTGTGGATGGTTCCTGAGTTGTTCTCAGGAATGTAAGTTTGATGAAAGCAACTCGGATTACCTTGCGTATCCTCTCATCATCATATCAGAAATACAGGTAATGAAGCATTATTTCACTTACGTGTCATACTTTGCATACATGATAAAACATAATAAGACACTGTAAACACCAATCCTTTAAAACTCTTGTATGTACTTGTGAGCACATATGCATATAAACAGCTATGTAATAAATATGACTTATGGCCATTGATACTGGAGACTTTTTACATAATAAAATGTAATCTGATCAAGTTTATATACACCGAAACCTCTGATGTTTTACACACTACTCTACAACTGGAGTTTTGGAATTTGGCTGGTGCAGCTGGGTTCTTGTCATAGGCTGCACGTGGTACAAGCAGGATAGCAATCTTTGAATTCAGTCCTGCATGCTCTCTTGGAAATATTAAGACCATACAACTGTTACCTACCGTTTTGACGATTACAACATGTAAAATGTGACCTGTACCCAGAAAAAATGTGCAAATAAAAAAAGAGGGAATGTAATATGTATATATGTTGACAAGAGCTGTACAAGGTGCTTACACAACAGGAGGCCATGTCGTAAATGAATAAAATGTGTTTCAAACAATCTAGAAGGAGGCCAACAATATTAACTGTGGCATGTGTATTTCTTGAAAGCGGTGTATAACATAGCTGCAACAACTCTATATAATAACTTACAAAACTTTCATTTGTTTTGAAATATGATGTACAACATTAACATGCAACGGGAAAGAAAAATACTTATAAAAAAAGAAACAAATGTATGATTACATGAAAATATAGAAATTATATTGTTATTTATTTGATAATAATATATGTTATTAACTGAGTTATACCATTACGCTGCGGGTGCCTAATAATATTATTATACATGGACCAGTGAAGGTCCCGGGGTAGAATAGGCCTTCAGCAACCCATGCTTGCCATCAAAGGCGACTATGCTTGTCGTAAGAGATGACTAACGGGATCGGATGGTCAGGTTCACTGACTTGGTTAACGCGGTTCCCAACAGCGCAGATCGATGCTCATGGTGTTGATCACTGGATTGTCTGGTCCATACTCGATTATTTACAGACCGCCGCCATATGGCTGGAATATTGCTGAGAGCGGCGTAAAACTAAACTCACTCACTCATTTCAAGCGATTATATGTATGGCATCCGTGTGATTGATCTCAGTGTATGACTTTTTGCAGACAGAGGATTCAGTCTGACCAATAAGATAAGCTTGACGAATGTTAATATCAGCCACATCAGAGTGTAATGCGATCTAATTCTGACGTTAAATACAGGAGATTATTGCATTACATTATCCTTAGAGGTTGTTTAAATAGGATGTCTCCATTAAGGCAAAATGTGTTTCAGATTTGTCCATAAAGAAAACCCACGGAGTAAAATGTGAAATGGTTGTAGTTTTAAACTTTCATAACATGTGCTTACTTCTATTTATATTCAATACATAATGTTACGGTTTTCATTTTGAAATTGCATTTACTCGTTACGTTTTAATACTGATTGCTCTGGATGATTGTTTAACGTTGGATTGAGACATGTAACTTTATGACGAGGATCCGCCCGTAATTGAGCCCGGCCCATATAATACAATGGTTGCCATCCTGAACATCGATCTGTTACAATAACATTGAACAAACAACGAGTCCTAACACCCGATCTCTTTGATCGCCTTTTACGACAAGCAAGGCTTGCTGAAGACCATGAGCTAACCTTCTAACCCTGGCCTTTGCGAAATAACACCGAATGCACAAATATTTCTAGGACCCCTGAAGGTTCGAGGTTGAATAGGTTTTCAGCAACCCATGCTTGCCATAAAGACTATGCTTGTCGTACGAGGCAACTGACGGGATCGGGTGGTCATGCTCCCTTGACTTGGTTGACACATGTCATCGGTTCCCAGTGTTGCGAATCGATGTTCATGCTGTTGTTCATTGGATTGTCTGGTCCAGACTCTATTATTTACAGACCGCCATCATATAGCTGGAAAATATTGCCGAGTGCGGCGTAAAACTTAACTCACTCACTCACTCACTAGTAGGATACAGTTCATTTACATGTGTTACTGTTATCAAACACAGTCAATCATATTTCGCCATATTAGTTACTGTATTAGTTTGACGTGTGTTTCAACTGATGGCTGTCAACTCATGACGTGAGTCTGTCAACTGATATCGCGAGTCTGTTAACTGATATCGCGAGTCTGTTAACTGACATCGCATGCCTGTCACTAATGGTGCGAGTCTGTCAACTGATGGAGCGGCTTTATCAACTGACATCGCGTGTCTGTTAACTGATATCGGGTGTCTGTCCACTGATGGCGCGGGTCTCACAATTGATATAATGTGTCTGTCAACTGATGGCACGAGTTCGTCATCTCGTGCGACGACCGATAGTGAGAGTCAATTGATACTTTGATAGTATATCTGTCTCATGAATTCGTGTCTGTGAAATAATGGCTCGAGTCTGTCTAAAATGAATACGATTCCAAATAAATAGTATGACTCATTATTGTAACAGCATACCTGTACCGGTAACAGTGGCTGAAACAAAACAACGTGTCAAGTGGAGATTTATGTGACCAGTTAACCATGCTATTAAGCATTGTCTTTCAAAGTACTCGACCTTTGTCCTACTTTGACTTGATACAAAAATGGAGTTTCTTCCTTCTCCTGTCACAATAAAAAAACATAAACACGAAAACTACTTCATTAAACCAAACAGAAACATCCAACATCACAGATACGTACATTGACATCCATTCAGATCATTGTCTATAAATCGTACTTACTAAACACTATTTCTATACTAGCAAGTTCAACGAGAAGTACGAACACCGGGTGGTCATGCGTAAAAGGTTAAGGATAGTACAATCAATATGGTTTTTGCATAAAGTTTCGTAGCGGCTCCTATGTCCTCCGACAAAACTGGTACAGGTCACGATGGCGCCATTAGTTATAAGAGGACAGAATACAAGGCCTTATTCTGAATTATTTAAGAGAAAAAACTGTACCAAACATAGAAAGAGATTGATCTTAATGCAGCTTCCTGTTCAGTGATCTGGATTCTTAGATCACCATGAAAACACAGCGTGTCTGTTTCTTATTGACGGCTTGTGGAATGACGCATAAAACTTGCAGACCTCACAAAATTAGGATTACAAGCAGTTTGCTGTGATTTTTGCTACATCGTGAAAATATGGACCTGTTTTATCTTCCGTTGTGTTGTGTTTTTTATCGCTTCAGGAATATTACGAATGTGAAACGTTAAAAGATATTATACATGTTTTTCCTTAAGAGGTTTTATATATTTAGGTAGTTAATATAGCTCAAAAGAGGTAAACCTTCATTTTTTACTAGATTTAATTTCATATTTAAATCTGCAAGTTTCCAAATATCAAGAATAGAAATATTAACCACACGACTTTTAGGTGTGTAAAAACTACATGTTTATCGTCAACAGTTGCAAAACCGTCTAATTTTTGACAAATTTTCGTTATTTGGCATACACTCCCTTTTCTAACAGTCATATTTTTTCAAGTATATTCAGGGATATAGAGTTTCTTCAAAAGCCATCCGGCTGCCATAGAATGGTCAAAGCCGAAATATATTCAAGAACAGAAATAAGGGAACACATGAAAGTACAAGTGTTCCTTTATGCTTTTCCAGGTATGGACTGCAATGTGGTTGAAATTCTGGAAATAAGGAACGGAACATCTCTAGTTTCATATGTTCCCTTATTTGTTTCCATGAGTATATAGACCACTTTGAAGAAGCCCACATGCCCAGGGATGCTATCGACACACGAGCGATTAGGGGAGACCTGATTACACAGAATATAGGAAAATCGAACCCACTATCAACAGATCAGGAACCCAGTCCGATTGTGGGTCGCACCTCTTGGTCTACATTCCCAACTGTGGCGTCTTTGATCCTGTATTAACACATGAAATCGGGATCTGTTATCTATATTGTGTGGAGTACATAACGCTGTTCAAGACTGAAGCTAATGTATTTAGTTGAACATACTGATGTTCCCCCAAACACCCGACTCTATATATTGTTTTATAATTTGTTTCAGAACCATACAACATTCTCCAACAGAGCAGTTCACAACATTTTTGTAATTAGTGAATATTGGAACATTTGATAAAACCCCAGACAGTCAGAACAAAAGAGCCCAGTTAAAAATGTAATTTATGAAAAATCATTTCATCAATATTTAAACACAAGAAAAACGTATTCAGAACTTTAAAGTTCTCACTTCCAGGAATCAAACTTACTACATAATGAAACAAGGAACTGTTTAATTAGTACAGAAAAATAACCAACCATATTATACATATGAACTGTCTTTAGGACACCATCCAATGTCTGTGAGGTCTATTGCCAGGAATCGCCTATGTATTTCCTGCTAAACGAAGCTACATTGCTATTAGTTTCCCATTTATTAAAAATAACCACACTATATTTGTGATTGCTATCAGGATATGTTCTTGAAACGAACTTACATTATCTGCCTGATGTTGCCAAACATGTCATCTTAGTATCTGTGGAGCCTTTCAAAGACAAGTGTCCATCATGTCAAAGAACTGCTATTTAATCAGCTTATCCTCCAAGGAATATAAGCTCGAACTGACCCAGACAAGCACAATGGATGATGAACGCTAATGATCAATACCAGGTTGATGTATATAAGTCAAGGATTTAGATCATGTTTGTTGTTATTGAGTGTTGGTTGGTACTATGTAGGTCGTGTCTAGTTCTGAAGCCTCTAAGTAGTTCCAGAACGTTGTCAAGATGGAATCTAGGTCATGCGTTCACCTACTACTTGCCTATCGAAATGGACCTCTGTGTTTGGACATTAAAGTAGTCTGTTGACACGTTGTATTTATCGATCCAATACCCGAAAGGGTAATGTTAGTATGTCGGTTTCAAAGGTGTAATTTGAAGAAAACTGATATCTGAGTCTCACACTTTCCCCTTCTGCTTGTGTTTGATTATGAAGTTTTTAAACTTGGTGATTAGGTCATTGTACGTGTTGCTTTTTGTTGTGCAGAGGACATTCTCAGTACCAGCTTCTGTGGGGTCGATGTATGGGGATCGGATTGTTTCAATGCATGACGTGAACTAGTGTTAGTTTATACTGGTCCGACATACTGTCCAAAGTCTTGTCTCCAGGAGCAACTAACGGGATCAGGTGGTCAGACTAACTGATTAAGTTAATGAATATCAGGGCACTGATGCTCATTCTGGCAGTCACTGGATTGTCGATACTCGATTATTTACCATTGGAACAGAGCCAGTGAAGGTCTGGGTTTGAATTAGTCTTCAGCAACCCATGGTTGTCGTAAGAGGCGCCAAACGGCGCGGTCGGGAAGTCAGCTCACTGACTTGCTTGACACATGAGATCGTATCCCAAGTGCGTAGGTCGATGCTCATGATGTTGACCACTGGTTTGTCTGGATCAGATTCGACAATTTACAGAAGGCCACCACATAGCTGGAATGCTGCATTAAACAACAAACAAAGAACAGGATTGATATGTGCAAATTCAAACTAATAAGAGTAAAGGTCACCGTTTCTATTTCAAGTGAAATTACTTGAAAACATAATATTTACTAACTTTAAAAACTAAATCTGGTATTATAAGTATGGAAAGCCTCCTTACTATTCTGTACCTCATAAATGAGTCTGGGTCTGCTGTCAGTTAATTAATTTAAACTGAGCTAAATCTGACTAAGCTGTAGTCATACAATCTATGTTAGTTAAAGTTACAGCGTTTCATTTAGTTAAAAACATTCAACGTGTACCAAATATAAACTTCGAAAGGTTGTCATAGATTTCATCAAACGAGAAACCGTCGTATGTTTTGTCAGTCTGTATATGACCATGGTAATTAGCATAGTGTATAGAAAATCTACACCAGCAAGTTTCCGGAATCCGGATCGAATTCAACCCTGGTTATTGTTTTAATCCACGACAAAAGAACACAACATATCCAGTCAAAGTACTCTGTCTTCAAAGTTAATATTGCAACACGGAGGACGGTGTCTTATGTATTTCCGTTGGTAATATAGTCAGTGTATAGATCCATTTATATCCCAGATGTACACGCTGTCAAAACGCACCATGTTAAATGAACCAGTGTTCTGTGTCGACATGTTACATCCTAGCTCTCAGCAAGTGTCATGTGTCTGTATCCGGTGTCTCACAGATGTGTCAAAACTACACGCTGTGTGGAGAATGGCTTTATGATGACCCTGGTTACGTATGTGTGTGGGGGAAACTGAAATGTCGATGATTTGGAAGAGTTTCATGAATTTCAAGATTGTGAAAATGTGTTTATTGGAGTTCATGACCTAAGGTTTTACGCTGATTCAACTGAATCCAACATGTCATGGCCGGAAAACCATAGATGAGCTTCGTACCTCACTTACGTGATAGTGGCTGGTGAACTCAGATGTAACTGTAAAAATATCGCAGAGTAAACCTATCGTATGTGTGAAAATACATGGAAAAATGTTAATTCATAATTGAGATCGGTTATGATTTTGCGATTGTACATCATCCGGAGTCAGTACATGGACGTTTTATTAAAACGACTAGTCGGCTATCTCATCGGACTATAGATACATTCGATGGACGCAGACTGAAAAATATGTATAAATAAACAAAATCATTCCGAACAATAAAACAATGTTATTGTCGAACGTTATCTCTTGATGAAGATACATTGGACCATCGATACAGATTCACACCCATTTCTGTCCGTTGTTAGCATATGACCCTATTATTTTTTGAATAAATAGGTTTAGTTGCCAGTTACCTTTAAACAGCATATTGTATCGTCAACACTAAACTGAGAAGTGAGAGACTCAAAATGTCACATGTTGTTATGGGATGAGTGAGTGAGTGAGTGAGTTTAGTTTTACGCCGCACTCAGCAATATTCCAGATATATGGCGGCGGTCTGTAAATAATCGAGTCTGGACCAGACAATCCAGTGATCAGCAACATGAGCATCGATCTGCGCAATTGGGAACCGATGACATGTGCCAACCAAGTCAGCGAGTCTGACCACCCGATCCCGTTAGTCGCCTCTTACGACAAGCTGAGTCGCCTTTTATGGCAAGCATGGGTTGCTGAAGGCCTATTCTACCCCGGGACCTTCACGGGGCCGTTATGGGATGAAGCATAGGAAGAGTCCCTCCTTGAAAGGGAGATGACAAATTCGTCCATTTCTGGAATTTCAGGACTTTAACCATTATTGACCATGCCCTGACAGTCTTTCATCATCCCTCAAAACATCCGGGTTAGAAAAGGTTTTCGGCAGCCCATGGATGTCGTAAAATTAGATTAACAGAATCGGGTGGCTGACTCACTGGCTTGGTAGACACATGTCATAATCCATCTTTGCGACACACTGTACACAGTGGAATCACTGGATTGTCTGGTCCAGACTCTAATATGGCAGACCACGGTCAAACAGCTGTCAAACTGTTGAACAACACAAGGAACAAACCGTACCTCCACAACACTGAGTTATATCCACCAAAACGCTATTAAATTTCAAGTGATTTTTTTTATGATTGCAGCGGTAATACATTTTATTCAGCAAACGAAAACGCTTTCTATTCATGCGCGCTTCTGAACGACCCATATTTAACTTGACGAGACACGTAGCACTACTCAACCCGACCTACTCAACCAGTGACTTGATCTAGAGGCAACAGTGAGGAGTTACTACCAGTGATTCCAACGCTACTAGCAACGCGTCTTTTAAAAAATGCATTTACAAATGACTGATTGTATACTGCGTACAGCCTGTGATGGAAGCTCCCGATCTGAAAAGGTGCTGTTTTAGCGTGCGCTCAGTGAAATCTAATATCGAACAGAGCGAAGCCATTAACACGTTACGTGGAGTGTTAATGAACATGTTCTTGACGGTTATTTCACCAGTGTTACGATGATATGTGATGTAGATAGTGGGGGCGATGAGATGCAATGTGGTCTCAATTGGGTTTCGAAATTGTTTGCGAAAAATGTAATAATCAGGATCGTGGAATGAGAACTGAAAATTATGGTGGAAATTACAGAAGCTTGATATGTCAGAGTGCGAACAAATCAAAGTGAATGAGTGATTTAGTTTTACGCCCCTGTTAGCAATATTCCAGCCATATTACGGCAGGGGACACCAGAAACGGGTTTCACACATTGGCCCCGTGTAGGGAATCGAACCTGGGTCTTCTCCATGATGACCGAACGCTCCTACCACTGAGCTACCCCACCACCCACGAACAAGTCAGATGTATGGTTGTGTGTGCTGAGGAATGGTTGAATAAGCGATCTCTAAGTCCTTTATGGTTTGTGGATCTGAAATACACACAAAGTCATGTTTGTCCGATATCGTTTAATGTCGAGGTAAGAGAAAGGAGGTTGAAACTAGGGAGTCACTCTCCGTTTCGGCACATTTTTCAATAATTGTCCAGCACGATCTAGATTTGCCCCTCAATTAGTTCGTGTGACATCCATCTAAATGTGGTTATATATATTGTGTGTTTTCTTCTTCTATCTCAGATATTGGATGACCAATCGGAAAGTAACAGTAACTCTATGCGCATTACTTATAGGAGAAATCACCGGATTTTGTTGATTTGGGAACTAGTATCTTGGTAAAAAATGGGAAAATATGTCCGGTTTGACTTTTCTCAAAAATATATACCATTTGTCTCGGTGTATAAACAGACACCAATATTTTTGCAAGGTCAACTGTGCAAATCATACGAAAGGACCGTTTAAAATCAGTGATGACACCAGGTGTTCGCAAAAAGGTAAGCATACGCTGCGCTAACGGTATTAGCATTAACACACTGAGGCTAGAATGTCGGTATATCTTCGCGTTACTAACCAGCTTTCTTTAAAATGATTTCTCTGATGTATAGCATGTTATGGTCAATTTATATGTATTTTCTTTATTATTTTGTTTACTGACATTCCACTGGGTCAGGCGTACACACACCGAATAGCTAGAGTGTCTAATTCAGAGTGTGCCACAATGCCTGCGTGACGTCAACATGATGGTTCAACTGTAAAGTCAAACATGATTGTCAAACATGTTGGTTACGATTCCTTGTTGGTCCCGGATCCAGTTACTCAAAGCGGTCGTAACTCCTGTACTTTAACGCAGGCTTTTGATGATCATAGAGCTACTCCCGTTTCGTGAAACAGGTCCCTGACTTTTCCTTCCTTTTTCTGCGCCACGCGTCTGTTTGTGGGTTTCAAATAAGTGAGTGAGTGTGATTACTTTTCTCGCCGGTTTTAGCAAGGGACACCAGAATTGGGCTTCTCGCATTGTAGTCATGTGGGTGTCTAACCCGGGGTTTCGGCCTGACTCGTGAACGGTTTAACCACATGTACATGTCTAACCCACCGCCAACGTTTATGCAAAGTGAAATTAATGGTATTTCTTAAGAGTTAAGAAGCTCTTTATAAGTTACACTTACAAGCTTAAAACCCAACTTACATTCTTATTTGCTTATCAAATATGTCGTTAATTCTTTGCAAATGAAAACTATTCTTGTGAGTTTCAGGTTAATCAGTTCTGAATTATTTTTCAACTGAAGGCAGAAAAACCAATTTGACAATGCCATCATAAACTCCGAAATCATTACTCATATCCCATTGTTTACATTCCATTTTCATGAACAGTATACATTGAGGTCACGCTGAATAACGTAATTTGACACGGTGAATTGTTCGTAGACTCGCAACATCCTGTTATACATATTAATTCTTTGAGTTGGTTGACGCGATTGGATATCCTTTTATACGCTATATTGTTCCGAGATTGATGAAATCTCCCACTGCATGAACAGACAACACTGTACGGGAACACCACGCCAATCCCAAGAATTCTTCCGTTCTTTGAAACACAAAGGAACTTAGTCTAAAAACTATCAATCGGAATCCGGAAATAACAGGATCGATATGTCCAATACGTCAAAGTATTAGCCAATGTGCGTTCTGTTATGTAGCAACTACAAACAGTGATACGAAGATAAAGAACACACTGACTACATATCTGCTGAAATATTAAAGATGTTCGACGCTTTCTTCGTTTCTGACGTTCTTATTAAAAAGACAACATTGTGTCCTATTCAGTGATTTGTCTCCGGCCAGCAAGATAAATCATTACAAGTCCTGGATTATATCGGACTTCAGTGGTTGGGCGAACGCTTTAACCACTAGGCTACCCCATCGCCCTTGGGTAGTCCAAAGGTTAAAGCGTTCACATCGAAGGCTCGGGTTCGATTCCACGTTTGCCCCTCATCAACCTGACACACCAAACGATGTAAAAATAACCCAAAAATCCAGCGTTAAAGTTACCAATTTGCTCACCAAATCGATCTTCTTCCGAGACAAGGAAACTGGATTTTAATATTTCGAAGACTCCTGGGACTTCTTACTGTTCAATCAAGTGTCAGAAATAGTTAACTGTAGCCCAGTAGTCCAGATTCCGGAATTCCCGGAACAGGTGACAGGTTGAGCTTGGACCCGCTGATTACTGGTTCGAATCTCAACTAACTATGAACCTGGGTGTGTCCCCACCATACCGAGACTCTAGGTTACATTAAAGAAGGAATACGGCAGTGCACCAAGATAACAGGTAGTTATTCGGTCTGATAACATAAATCAAAGTCGTCACGATGAAGACCCGGGGTTCGATTCCCCACATGGGTACAGTGTGTGAAGCCCATTTCTGGTGTCCCCGGTGATACTGCAGGAATATTGCCAAAAGTGGTGTAACACTAAAGGTACTCACTCATAGGGGTGTGTGTTGCCATTGTATTGCGATATATAGCGATATAGGTACCCGTATTGCGATATATTGGCACTTCATGTGTTTGAGAGTGAGTGGCACTAATTGTGCATATCAGTCCTATTTTCTATATCACAACTCCTGAAAGATATATGTTATGGTTCTGATAACAGCAATCTCAATGTTAGGTTGCATAGTCAACGATACTATTTTCCTTTTCATACAATTTATAGTACAGTTCGCTCCGTTCGTTATTCACACCGTTAATTGATGTTACCTGGAACTCGCGGGGATTGCATATCAGTTCGCTATAGCCATTAAGCGAATTCGTTATTCACGACGTTTTTATATGATAATATACAGAGGTTAATTCGGGACATTTAAAACAGTTTGCTATAGCCGTCAGTTCGATATATATGAGTTCGTTATAAAAGTATTCTAGTGTATTACAGAATGCACTTTTATGGAACAACAAATGAAAACATCTATTGTGAATAAACATGTGTGTGTATTTTAATTGAAACCGTAAAGATTATTACAAAAACTTCATAAATGTTCTTTACCCGATATCTTGCAATGCATATAGTTTAAAAGCGTATTGCGATATACCGGTACATCGGTAATACCTTGCAGACCTACCCAGTCACACATGACCACGCCAGCAGTACTTGATCAAGAGTTAGCGTGGAGCAGGGTTGGAGTCATCCCATACTTTGCTGGTTGACGGGGATAACCTCTCTGGTCACGTGGACAGGACAGCCGACCCCGTATCAGAACCTTCGTGGTTCAGATCCCATTACGTGACTCGGAATTCCTAGTAACAAGAAACAAATCATTTTAAACTGCAAGTTACAAGACTTACTTTGCTGTTTTCCGACACATGTCCCGCATCTTTGCGAAACAATCATTCCATGGCCCCCGCAGCATTTCTAGTAATGTAAAAGGATATGTCTTCATGGATAACCGCCCTTTTAATGATATCTTATTTATGCTATAATCGTATTCACGGCTATTTCAAGGACTCTGGAAACAGACCCTCAACAATATAATACAGATTTTCTGCAATGAACTAAAAACCACTGAATTGGTATAAATGAACAATATCGGGAGGAGGTTTGTATCAGATTGCAGACATCCTATCGTCACGATCTATGTCTTGATCGCTATCCGGTATCAGCAACATTAATTACCGTCTGAATCACTAATGCATAATTCATGCCACAAACAAAGCTTCACAGAACTGTGATGAATACAGGACGCATGATATGCCAGACAACAGAGAAGATTCTAACCTGAAAGTAGACAATACTATCAATTCAACTGGCAGGTATGAAATAACTTGTGGGCAGGATTGATCCGTTTCATCGGGTTAGTGCCTCAAGCACAAACCCACTGAAATATTAATATTTTAATTATTGGTTTATCTATTTTTTGTCCCCCGTCGTAATATTGGTGGAATATTGCTTGAACCGACGTAAAACTAAACACACTCACTCACTTCAGCACAAGGTGTTTGTAGTAACAGGAAATGAAAACTGTGTGGTGATAATACGAAGGTTGTTATATGTTCTACGAGGGAGTTAGACCGTTCTGGTGGGTAAATACTTAACACACTCTTCCTTCAAAACCATTTTGACGTTAACGTTTGAACGTTGAACTTTGCTTCGGCAGTTTCTTTGTTTAGATTCAGGTATTTAACATGCCATCAACGGATTGTCTTCTTGAACTGCTGATTCAGCAGGTATAGCATTTATTTAACCCCGTTCACAGGGGCGAAATCCATCAAACCTCGGACTTGCTTACGGTCACGACCATGACCTTTTAACGTCCTTGACAATGGAGACTTTAACCGTTTCAATAGGACTACCCAGAAGCCAACCTCCATTAGTGATAACTCCAAATACCTCATTTTTATGTTTGCCTTGATGGACAGTTATCAACTAAATGTCACGGCCACTAATGGCGTGACACATTTAGGGTTGGGAGTGGTTTAGTTGCCAAGTCTCAGTGCCATACGAACATTCTGTATCGCTTTGTGTCACCATCCCTAATAGCTCATGCTTCGCGACGACCGCTCCTTGGACACCCAATAACAAGGTCATCAAACGTAGCGACGTCTCCATGTACTACCTGTAGGCACAGAGCACCGAGTACACGGCAATTAGAACCTGTCCGCCATCTTGGTAGATACCGGAAGCACTTGCAGACAGTAGGCCAGTGCCGGAAGCGATGACCTGATTACGTCGGCAATATTTGACGGGCAGTGTCTGAAGTCTTTCCTTTGCGCTAGATAGTTGCTCATCTTAAATCTGATCATCTCATGACTAGCTTCGGGCACGTGGTCCATACGAAAGGGCACCTGCAGTCTGTAAGTTTGCCAGCTTCCACAGAGTGACTCAGCTCTTCGGCATCGTAACACACTGACCTCTTTAGAAGAACAAGGTATTTTGCAATAGAAAGTTGATTTCCTGTTTTCTGGAAGGCAGTCTCAACAGTTGAGAGAGAGAGAGAGAGAGAGAGAGAGAGAGAGAGAGAGAGAGAGAGATCAGTCTGGGATTGGAGAGACAATGTCCAAGCCTGGATACGACAACGTAAGATGAAAAGTGGACCTAAATGTTTTGACATGTGTAGAGTCCGAGAAGAAGAGCACAACTCTCTTACATGCCTGCTGACGAGCCCCTCTGTATATGCCTAACGGCAATCACCAAAGATAAATCGTAATGCATAATTCATGGCTCAAATAGTCCAAACCGAAACATGAGTTTCATAAACCTATTCAATGACCAAATTTTCCTCCGAATCGAATTTTCTCCAGTGAAAGTGAAAAGAGACGCAACAAACAAGTATGGTTACACAGAATTCCAATTCCTTGCTTCATAAGAAAATGTTTTTTTCCAAATTGATCTTAGTAAAAAGTTGAATGAAATCGTATTTTTACATTTTATGTCGAGGTACAGGCTGCATGTCGCGTTAACTCGGACGTCACAGGCTGGCCCTTTCAGAAGAGGTCTTACAATTCACCTGGCTTACTGGTTACACCTGTTATGTGTTCCTTCTACATATTAAGTGTATTTTTGTAACATATAATTGCGTAATATCAGACCGCCAAACGTTTTCTAGCGGCCGAGCCCCGTTTTCAGGTTTCCATGGTTTCCAGATTTCTGTTTGTCAGGGCATGCTGCACGACACAGCACGCTGCGCGACGTGTTTGATTAGAAGGCGCGTAGTGTTGCAATATGTAAGTGATTAGATTATCAAATAATACTGACTAATATCCTGTTAGTATCCTATTGATTAATATCCTATATCCAGTTGAATGAGTTGGTTTTCAAACGTTTGGACTGGCTTTTGTACTAAGCTCAATAGGACGGAACCCAGTTAGCAGGAAACGAGACAGTTGTGTAATCAAAGTCTTGACTTGTTCAATTTACCATTTTTAATCTGCATCCAGCGATATTCCAGTAACATGACAGTGAACTTTAAATAAAGGAATTTGAACCAGGTAATCAAATGTTTGACACATGTTTCGAGCTATGTAAAAGGGAAGCATTGACATGCATCAGTCAGCAAGCCTGACCACCTGGTCCCGTTAGTAGCCTCCTGCGACATGGGTTGCTAATGACCAGCTTTAACCGGCAGATTCACGGGGTTAAATTGAACATCTGGCACTCTGTGGTGATGGTTCTGAACTCACTTCCACGACAGCAAGGGCGATGGGTCGCCTAGCGGTTAAAGCCTTCGCTGGTCACGCCGAAAACCTAAGTGCCATCGCCCACAAACTCTTCATGACATTGGCCAGTCACTGCTTGATGAATCAGCTGATCGTGCAACACCGTTCGTTTAATCTTTACCTTTATGCATCCATCAGTTAGTTACTGCACCTCTACTCAATCATTCTCATGGACATTCATGCATTTTGTGTATTGAGCTTCTCACCACTCATTCATAAACGCCAATACAGTCAATCAAATCTACCTGAATGCGTCCTCACATGCATGGATCAATAGTTGTCAGATAAGGGTTAGATCATCAAATGTACGTAAGTGCATTCTCAAGTGATTTGATCACAGAGCATGTTCTCCAGTAGTGTAGACTACATAACGAAATCCAAGCAAATGTTTATTAATATTTTATGGTAGATATCTGGAGAGTATGTACTAATTTCAGTGACAAAATTCACTGCCGTCGCCGTTTCAAAGAGACTCATCAAATACTATTGATACACTAAACCCTTCAATGAACTTTGCTTTTAGAGGAAATGTCCTTGCTTTTATTGCGGACAAAAAAGTTTTGTGTTTTTTATTTATTTAGTAACTGAGACTTGAACGTAGCAATCGTACACATGTTGACGTCTTCATTCAAGAGGCTCTTGCAGTGATAGCGGCGGTCTGTTCAAGGGCTGCCGAGGGGTGTTTATGGATGGATACAAATCTGAGTGAAGCGTAAAAGTATTACCAATAATCCTGGTACGACAATCTGGGATAACTTGACCGAAATGCACGGCTAACTACTTTACCAAGTGGTGTCCCCGGGGCCACTATTGAGGGGCGTTCTGTAGACAGGCGCAGTGTAAAATCTTCACATTGACGTTTGGAAATGAGCTCAAGCTGCTGGGCGTGATTTGGCAATTTTAGCTAATAACGGGATGGATGAGACTGATATCTACCTACATGAGTAAAGCCCTCCTCCGCGGTACTTAATAGAGAGACAGAGAGAGAGGGAGAGAGAAAGAGAGAGAGAGAGAGAGAGAAAGAGTGAGAGAGAGGGAGAGAGAGAGGGAGAGAGAGATTTAGAGAGAAAGAGAGAGGGAGAGAGAGACAGAGAGAGGGGGAGAGAGAAGAAATAGACAAATAGAGGGATCGAGAGATAAAGAGTGTGGGACAGAGAAATGGAAAGGAAAGAGACAGGATAACAAAGAGGAAAGGAGAGAGCGAGAGAGAAAGAGTGAGGAGGAGAGGGAAAGAAATACAGAGCGATAAGGAGCGAGAGAAGAGGTAGAGTAAGAAAGAGGATGGGACAAATGACTGAAGAGTGAGAGAGATAAAGAGAAGAGAAAGGGAGCGAGAGATAGAATGAGGAGAAAGAGATGAGAGACGATGGAGAGAGAGAAAGTGTAACCAAGATGGATGCGTCGTATGGTAGATGGTGACACCATTTTTCAATGAGGATATAACCACCGACAACTGCATCCGTGTATTCAATATACTGTACGTAGACGCGCGCACGCAGGACGTTGCATAGTTCATTTACCTGGTCAAGGTGACAAACAAAGTTGATTATGGCGCACAGTATGGTAGACAGTTGTTGCCATCTTACAAAACGGAAGTATTGGCTGACTTGTAATATTAGTCACTGATATTTAGCGTGCAGAGGGTATGTTAGATTAGGAGGGGCAGACTAGAATAGCGCAGTGAATTCAATACAGTGTGACATTGTGCAAACCGTATACGCTATTGCCTGATAAAAGAACTGTCGGCACCTTTGAAATATGCGTCCACTAAGCTTGACAGAAATGCTAAGGGCACGTGACATTCACGTTCTAATGAGGTCAAGGGTTAAATTAAGTCCCGGTATACGATGACCACGCGTCATCTCAGAGTTCCAATTCCCAAAGAAAATGGCCGACTGAGTTATGGGAAAAGACGCAACGAAAGGAGTGCCATCTCGGGTTCTCGTCGCCCTTGTCCCTTGTTCAAGAATTGAATCTGACATACTCCATCAAAGTAAACCGTATAATTTATCAATACGACCTACCATCAGTTTTGATCACCACCTATCTAAACTTGTACCCAATGCCCGGAGCAAGTACGTCAACCGAAAATATTTACTCAGCAGGGCAGACGACCTAATAAAGATTCAGCATGCAAGTGATAACACTCATATACTCTCTGAAAGCCTGTAAATGTATTTGTCATTACGACGCTACAAGCTAGAAATGGTCATCAACTCAATGGCCTGTGGCGAGGCTTCCCGACTCGTTGAACGTTTGCCTTGTTTATAGGTTAAGTACCTTTTGAGAAGTCTGAGGAGACAGTTGTGAGAAAGGACATAAATTGGAGGTAGGAAATAGCGGCAAATGTCCCCTTGTTGCGTGAGAATGAGCTAAGGTAACGTTAATGCAGATGACATGAAGAAGAATTGGTTGTAGTTTTCCTGTCTGTGTTTGAAAGTACATGGTCCTTAGGTCCACTCTGTTGGAGATTTGAGTACACTCTTGCGCAGTGCCTTTACACTGACATAACGTCATCAGACGGAGGAGTGAGCATTGTTTTATTCCACAATATCCAACAATGTCACTGCGGGAAACTCTAGGAATGAACTCACACATTGTACCCGTAAGGGGACCCGGGACTAAATATGCAGATCCAGCTAGATGGACACCGGAAAGGAACTTCACCCATTGTACCCGTGTGAGGAATCCATCCGAGTTCTTCAGGGTGACGAGTGGACGCTTTAGTCACAAGGCTACCCCAAGGCTATCACAGCTCTACGAAGACAAACATTGTACAAATAGTCTAACTTTAAAAATGTTGGGGATTTCATTTTTAATTTACAATTGAAGAAGAGACACATCAGATAACGCCTAAGTCACGTTCTTTCAGTACCCCTCTGACAAGTGCTAATCTATATAGAATCCGTATTCACTGAGAAGGGTAATCCAAAATATAACAAGTATTACTAAGGCACAATAAAAGGTATTACGTATTTATTACCCAATGCTTAAAATATTCTCCCCCTAAAATGAGGACGCACTTTCAATTACCAAGAATTTCGTAAGAACCAACTCAACTTAACATAATCTTATTGTGAGTCATCGTAACCTGTTTCCTTGTTAAGTCATTAGCCAGTGAACTATCTGGTCCAGACTCACTAACACATGCATTGCAAAATATATAATTACGTCCTACTTTAATGTCTGACATTACTGAAGCTTGAGCAATAAACAACACAGGATAGGCAGAACTAACGTGAAACGGGCACACTATTGAAATCAAGTTGTGGGTGTTGATTTCATTAATGCCACGACTGTGTCTGCCATCTAGTTTGACCACCCTACAGGAAGACGCCCATCCTCTAGTCATTAGCCATAGATGGAGTGCGGTACTAGCGTATTATCTCAGACAATACAAGTCTGCAACTATCATCCGGCTCCTTCTCATCATCCGTGCCGATAATGTCCTCCTAGTGACGCGGGAAACTGATACTTTGGATGATAATATTTAATGAAACCCAATTTTCTTAAATGCGCAGATGACGTCTGATGTCCATATGCTGGGCAGACATGATGGTACCTTAGTTATTTCAAGTCACGTTTTTGATTTCGATGCTTTCGTTTTATATACGTCGAAAAGAAACCGATGTTACTGCAGTGTTGACGAGCTGGTCAATCAATCCAATATATTTTTAAATTGAATACATATATCCCTTCTATAATTGTTTAAATTCATGTGGGCAGTTGATCCATTTAGATTCAAAATAAAATGTTACCAAATACTAACCTCCAACAAATATATTTTTGTCAACATCGCTTTTGCCTAAATGATATGAAGCCACTTCTAAGTCGGTGCTTCAATGGAATATATAGGTATACGTCCTTACCTTTATTTACGCACACCCCTCATTCTGAGTTACACTTAAATGTGGATGTGATATGAAGAGTTATTCAAATCCAAACTAAAAGTACTTTATGGTTCAACTTCTTTATTATACTGTACTTTATTATACTTTATTATACTTTATTATGCCTGTACATCAGTTAATAGAAACCTGTATATCTTGTTACCCATTGTTATCAGTCTACTGTTATGTGTATATATACTACAACCCTTTAGTTTTACCCTCACTTCACCTGAAGAAGAGACTAGAATCTGTCTCGAAACGTTGTGACCTTGTATAATAAAGAAGTTGAACCATAAAGCACTTTTAGTTTGATTCCTCCAACTTCTAAATGCCTTTGAAACAACTTATTCAAATTCCTCCAGGACAACGATAACAATGGACCGTAGTAGGTAGGTGTCATGGAAATAGTGAAATAATACCATGATATTAAAAATTCAAGTTATTCGTGTTTTCCTTTACTCATAAATTCCCAGTTCTTGTATATCCTTTGTTTTACCTTTATGTGAGTAGGATACAACTCAATCTTTATACTTTGTGGTCTTTGAGGTATCTTACTGAAAATTATGGATGTCAAATTGGGGGTGTAAGAAAACGAAAGGTAAGAAATTCCATGCTGAGCCTGATGCTTGGTAATGCTAAAATTCTCGGACCTAACACCTCTTTTTCCTTTATCGAAGTATAAAAGTGGCACCTCATTGCCCTTTCCATTGGAGCGTGTGGGATTCTTTGTCTTTAATGTAAAGAGATGCTATCGTGGCAGTGTTTCGGTGTCACATCACGGCTCTATTCTGCAGTGAGTTTAACGAAAGTGGCGTGACAATTTAGTTTTACATCACCTCTTCTTTCACACAAAGTATGTGTATTGTTGCTACAATGTTTAAAAACATCACGCATTCACGTACGTAAGCTAATCTAGGTAGTGATAACAATCTGTTCGTTCTTTAAGTGCATTGATGAAATATACGTATATTATCTTTTAACGTTCGTTTTTACATTCAAGGTCTTATTTTTATAATTTGTAGGAAGGACGAGAAAAATGCTCCGAAAATGTATCATCTACACATCTTAGATAAATGAAATAAATATACTGGACCGATATACACAGACTGAATTTAGTTCAAAAGACAAAACAAACAAGTTTATCAGTAATTGTAAATGACAGCTGTATTTGTAAATTTTCATGTCTGAATTCTTAAACATTTGTTTAATTTTGGTGACAATTTTACAAAATATTTCTATTTTAATGGTTGTTTTAAAAGTGTTTCAGATATGATATGACAATAATACAGAAAACTATCTAAAAACAATGTTTATAGATATCATTTTCACGATCTTGAAGCATTTCTGTCTGTAAATATGAGGTTGAAGTTTCACCCTTTCTTACTTCGTATTGTTAATCCGAAATATTTAACTACATGTATATATAAAAACCATATTATCTATGTTATGTTGCAGGCACCCCAGTTGGTGCTGGTGTCTATGCTTCTCGCCTTCATCGTTATTGGCAACTTGTGCGTCCTTGCTGCCATACAACTGTCCAAAAATGGACGAAAGACTCGGATGAACTTCTTCATAATGCATTTGGCCATTGCAGGTAAGGAATTAGCCATCATAGGCTGTTATGGGTGGCGTTTTCAATCTGTTATTCTGAAAACACTTTTGCATATGTCTGTAACAGGTGCGGTCGACAGGGTGTGACAGCACATCTGATATCATCATTGTTTTAAATATCTGTGTATGTGTTTTATAAACACATTCTCAATAGCAGAGATTTGTAAAGGATATGGAATAGGTCTTGCTGCTTTTCTTTACGTTTGAAATCGAAGGGCTTCTGTGCTACACGAACAACACCTGTCACAATGCTAAATGACCGATCCAGATGACAGCATAAATGCAAACATTTCGATCAGCGAGAAATACCGGTAGAAGTTGTATTTAAGGAATTGAATTTAAACGAATACCCAACAATATCTTTTCTTTTTTTGTTGTTGTTTTGTTGTTGTTTTGTTTTGTTTTCATTAGTGTGCTTATACTTATCACAAGCTGATACCTTTAACGGAGGGGGCACAACGGAAGAAGGAACAGGGCAAACACGTCCTGCGCGTGCCATATGGTACACGCCGTTGTTGACCGGTGTGCTAGCTACTCAGCGGATCTGAAGCTTCGTGTGTTGTCCTGGAACAAAAGGTTTCATTTAGCCATTGCAGCCACGTCACCATAGTTCATTAATGCCATTACACGTTGAGGCCTTGCTCTCTGAATCTCGCACACGGTTCGTGATAATAAGGGGCCTGACAGGAAAAGCATGTACCAATCCATTTTTCACCCACTCCAGAAATATCTTGCCGTCCAACATGATATATGAACACTCATTTGCAATGATGACCAGTGCAGAAAATTTACTACCCACATTCAACAAACGTCTAGACCTTTATTGTATTTTACATTAGAAACTACAAATAGAAACAAGCCAAAACGATAATTTACCACGAGCACTTACGTAATTGAGGATGAATTCCACAACCTTATGCACAAAAGACTTAACTTAATAATTGACGTATATTTCGCAAGATGACTAAACAGGGTGAGATGTCCTAAACACTTTACAAATTGTAAAGTACTAACTTGTCAAAGCTCTTAGAAATTTAAATGATACGCTGTGACACATTCTAATCGATTACTCTTAAGCTTTGTATAATATAAATGTTTAACCGACAGAAAATGTTGTGTAAAAATTATATTGATATTTTCAAATGCCTCGTGACGAGTGATAATTCATCAGTCATCTCAAAATACTTTCCTTGAATTCTGTGATATCCTGTCAAAATAGGGGACACCTTCACTGCTGCCATTTGAAGGTGTCACGTGTGGTGGCATATGGTATTGTGCACAGTGCTCAGGTCACGAAGCAGTTGAAGTTTAGCAACGTCGAGCTCGGACAATCCCTGGATAGGTGAAGTGCTTGGCAGCTTGACTCCTGAGAGTTTCTAGGACGCCAGTCCTGCCCCATAACGAACCATATGAGATACATATGGTCAAACATTAGGCAAGTGAATTTGTTCCAAATTGACTCTGTTCACCCAGCATAAAATGGGTACCCGGTTGATAAATTCATGTGAGCCCCCTAGCGCCTAACAGGCAGTTTGGGTTACCCGGGGTAACAAGAATTAGATTCTGATTAAGCGCAGCGAGCAATCACTTGGCGTTTGGAGAATGCGCTATAGAAGATGACTTATTATTTCATAAACAAAGTGTCTGACCACTAAGTCTTATCGGTCATTTTCCTTGGCCAGGGACTCGATACCAATCTCTCTGAATAGTGAATGCCAATGAACCTATTATCAACACGACATGAAAGTGATCTTAATAATTACTGTGATTAAGTCCATTCTCCCTACACACGTTAGATCGGCCCTCGGAGAAATATCTGCATTATTATGTAGGAGTTATTATCATATAAATTTCTTTGACATATTGATAAGCTGCTGACCCAATCCGGCCCAACACGCCTAGAATCAATATGGTAATCGGCATCCCTTTTAGCAATAGAGGGTGTTGCCGCATCATGCATAACTGCCGTCAGAGTGAGTGAGTTTAGTTTTACGCCGCTTTTTAGCAATATTCCAGCAATATCACGGCGTTGGATACACATTGTACCCATGTGGGGAGTCGAACCCGGGTCTTCGGCGTGACGAGCCAACGCTTTTACCACTAGGCTACCCCACTGCCCAACTGCTGTCAGAGCTTTTGGGGGTCATTGGTTGGAATGAAATGAGTGTTTTTTTTCATATACTGCTGATTGTTTAATTTCTATTGTGGATAACACAACCTGATAATGTAGCAAGCACACGCTTCGAAACATTGTGTTATCCACAATAAAGAAGTTGATATCCCTAAATCTGGCTTTTCTTATGCTCATTGTCTTTTTCATATTGCTTATTTTTATCATTATTGTTGCGTTGACTTTTCTTTCGTGTAACACATGTTGGAAAATTGCCGGTCGTTAATGGAAAATACTTTTCTTTTTTAACTTCTACCGTAGCTGTGGTTCATCAGTGTTTTTATTCAACATGTGCTAGATTGCTCATTTAATTACTATTGTCAGCTAGTGAGTTATGTAAACACTTAAGAAAACATCGGTTCACATACAAATTGTGTTCGTTCGCTCACTCATTTACTCACTTACCCATACACCTACTGTAAATAATACTGCTGTGTCATGACTAAAACATGAAATGGTGATAGCTACAATTTCGTAACGCAACGCTCACTGAATTAATCTCCAATTGTATTTAACTACCCCTTTGAATTGGTTCAAAGCTAAAGTGATAGCGCGCGTATATCGATCGTAATTTGGTTTATTGAACAGAACAATCCGGAATATGCAATAAATATGTGTCAATCTGTTTTATATGCCCTCGCCTGCGAAAAAAAACAGAACTTGATCCTATACTTCAATCAGCACATCACAGAACCGTTATTCGTCTACAACATCCACTGATTGGCGCGCCAAATCCTGACATTCGTTGACGTCAAGGACTGATGCTCATCCAATCCAAGACAATACCCCAGTTCATGTATAAGCCTCTCCTTACTCACACGTTAAACCACAAACATATCACTGGAGCCTACTTCTAATTTGTGTTCCTCCAGTAAATACATAAATGGTGGCATTGCATCTCTAAACCAGCGCTTCCTCACCCTGTTTTGCCCTATGCTTCATTCCAAGCCTTTTAAATCTGCTCAACATTAACCAAGCAAGTGTTTCTTTGTCCAAATGTCTCATTTCGTGACACGCTTTGTAGGATATTCCGGTTCATACTTGAACAAATTGCAAACAGCGTCCGGCGATCCATGCATCTAAATGAGTAGTATGGAAGCTCACTGGAGCCAAATTGGTTTGAGGAATGCAGCCAGTTACCAAACTGGCTTTATGTCGTCACGTCTTTCTGGAGTCAAATCGATCAAATCAGTGGTGTAGTGATTGTCACTCACGTAAACTATGTCAATGAGAGACGTTCTTTGTTATTTTCTTTCGAAAGAGAAATGCTGTTGTGTTTGTTGTATATGGGTTTAAGAAGATTTTACTAATCAGGTCAAAATGATCGAACAAAACCTGTAGGTCATGCGTGTGTGCGAGATTATTTTAAAGCAAGTTCACTTTCAGCCGGGTCCACGATGATCAGGGCTGGAACAGATCTATAGTAATAAACCCATGTTTGTCGGAAGAGGCGACTAACGGTATCGGGTGGTCAGGTTCGCATCCCAACAGCGTAGATGCTCATGCTGTTGATCAGTGGATTGTCAGGTCCAGACTCGATTTCTAACAGACCGCGGCCACATGGCTAGAATATTGTTGAGAGCGGCGTAAAAACTAAACTAACGCACTCACTTTCAGCGACACTTACTTGCGAAAAAGGATTTGGTAATGAAAGACTTGTATATTGAAATATTTACACAGGTACATCAATTAAATGTACAAAAAGGAATAAGAAATTAAAAATTAAATTTATTTAAAAAGACCCCGAACAAATTCTCACTTCAATTTCAAATTTCTCTCTTGTCGATCTGAAACAATAAATAGGTTAATCACATTTGTTCATTGTTGTCGTGTATTTCCTTAATCCAATAGAAACTTTGCAAGCCTGCTGTTTCATTGGCAGATGGCAAAGATGTTTATCATGTTTCGTGCAAACGCGTTCGAAATAAAAGAAAAACGTGTTTCCGAATGTTTGATGAAAATTGTAGAAAAACACATATTCCAGATTGTCGCTCTCGCTATAAATGCAACAAGTGAACATGGAAACTGATTCAGAGTTTTTCACTGCACCCCTGAGACAACATCCAAAAGCTTCAATTTCATATCAATAAAAGTGAGAAGAAAAAACGAGAAACATTTCTCTCTGATTCCGGGTCATGTTCCATAAATGATGAAATAATTATGATCTGTCGTTTCCAACCTTTTCGTTTATAACTGTTGCACAATAAATTGAAATTGATTTGTGAAAGCCAACGGCATGGTCACAGAGGAGGTTATACAACGCATGAACCGCCTCTTTGTACAACTGCGTGGTCACATGATGTTACTCTATCCAGAATCTAACCACCTCCGTGGTGTAGTGGTAAGAGCGCCCGCCCAGAGACCGAAAAGTCGCGGTTTCGATCTCCGACCGCATCATAAAGACGTTAAATATAGTACTTGATTTGTGGCAACCAAAGACATGATCACAGAAAGGGTCACACGACGCGTCAACCGCCTCTTTGTAGCGTGATCACATGATATTACTCTATCCAGAATCTAACCATCTCCGGACAGCGCGGAAAGTCGCTGGTTCGATCCCTGCCTAGCGCTCGTCGTATAATGTCTAACTGCGGCTTTGTATCTCAGTGAGCTAGCATTATAAAAGTGCTTAAATCTTAAGGATAACACACACACACACACACACACGCACGCACGCACGTACGCGCACACACGCACGTCGTATGAGCGAAAATTCTAAAGTACGACGTTAAACCCCATTTCTCACCTATCCAGAATCTATGCCCTCTTGAACCCTGGCCTCGTGGAGCGCTAATCAAGTAATGACCTTTGACAGATACAGTGCATCAATAATTATTACCAAAGCAGGGAATCGAGCTCCAGCCTTAGGCGTTATGAACCAATCCTATCGCTTCACCAATATACAGGACAAAAGCAAGTTCAACGCACTCTGTTGTTACATGTCTAGGTTTGCACTATTCTTTATACGGTCCATGCCTTGTTCTTGGTATGTGGTACAAAATATCACATGCATGAATCTTGAAAGTAATAACATGAAAGCATGGTGTGATAATGACTAAAGGCCCAATTTCATGTGGCAATGTTAGAACTACGACTGTTGTAAATCATTGTAACTCTATGTCAGATTTACTAAATTTGATCGCTTGGTGTTCTTACTGCTTTTAAGTGATCATTTCATATAATGTTTGCACCACATCGCATCGCACCCTACACCACCGTACCGCAGCTCTAAATAACGTACTGCTCAACAAAACTCGCTAGACTCCATACTGCACCACAAAGCAACGCAACGCAACGCAACGCACGTCTAAATAAAGTACTGTTAAACAATCATCTGCACCGCTAGGCACCATACTGCGCTACGCCACACTGCGTCACACCACTCAACACCATACCACTTCGTATGATACTACCGCACCGCACCGCACCGCACCGCACCGCACCGCACCGCACCGCACCGCACTGCACCGCACCGCACCGCACAAAACTCTCAACGTACCAACACACCGCACCTTTGCCTGTAGTGGTGACATCCGCAACAAACACTAAGCCAGAACTTAACCCCCACCATATTAACAACCGCAATGCCAAAAGAATCGATAACGGGTATAAAATGAGAGAAAAACGTCTCCAAAGGTTCCATCGTTACGCTTAATCACGCCAGTATGTCGCATTAATACAGTTCTCGTGTTCAGTTCAAGGACAGGTGGCTTCTCCACGAACTGCCCCTCGTTGTGCTCATTACACTAATACTCATGTCTAGATATGTTCATTGACAATAATAGCTGTCACCAGCATGTCCATCAAGTATTGGCCAGCTGCCGCAGCCTTATCTCAATGGTCAAGCCATGATCGCTTCAAGGATATCCACCTTATCCCCAGCATCAACCGGCGTCTTAGTAATCCTACAGTAATTACCATCAATATGTCGCCTGATTACTTGTATGTTAGTAACAAGGAGAGTAGCCACTTCCTCATGAAGCGCAGCATAGATTTTCAGGCTCTCATTCAGTTCTGGATTATGATTGCTAACCCTCCCTTATCGATCAGCACCAGACTGTCACTCCAGTAGTAACACCATGTATAATTGCAACACTGCCCTGCGGTTGAAATGACAATGGGTTATCAGATGTATTATCTTGCGTTTGGGTTGTTTGTGTTGTTTTTGTGGCCCTGGAAACAAGTGTGTTTTTATCTGTCACATTACAAACTCGTTTCTGCTTCACGTAAAGTCATCAGCGTGGGTTTGTTATCATTCCATCCTGTCCTCTACAATAATATAGTCTACAAACCAAAGTGATTTAATTAAGACTCGCCAATGTACAAGAAGATAAGTAATTTGTAATGTAATTGGGATTGGCATAGTGTGGGAGCCTATGCACGTCTTCTTCCTGTTGTTTTCCACACCACACGCTTGTAACAGCCATATATCGGTGCCCTGAAACCAGTCTGTGATACCATGTTTTATATTAAAAGTATCAAGATCGGGGTACTAATTATTCGAGATCAACAAAGTCCAAAGTTTACTTATGGCCTCAGTAAAATTTATTGTTTCTTGTTTAAGTAAACTACAAAACAGATATCTGTGCCGACACATTAAAATTGGCCCAAACCCTGCTGCAAACCGAACATATTCATTTTCGTCAATACTGCAGAATTTCTGCATTTGTAACAGCGGTGAACCAGGACCTTGTTCAAAATTAACAATTCGTTTTCAGTTACAAAAGCCGAGTAAATCGACTGCTGCCATACTAGATTTTCTGCTCCATTTTTTCTGCTTTGCCTTAGACAGGCAACTAGAGTTTCATATATATGGCGGTACACGGGGTTGGATTGACTTTTAAGAGCGGCGAAGATTGTTCAAAACCTTCTGTTAGCCTGAAAATAAAACAGATATTATTGTTTGGCAGCATTGTCAATTCAAAGCAAGCTTAAAGCGCTACATATCAAAGATCGCTGAAGTTCATGAGGAAAGTATGACAGCTCCTCTAAAGATCAGGTTTTAGAATTTTATGAGAGGTAGGTTTTGTGTCCTGACATGAATGCTTTTGATATGAGAAGACGATGTCGTGGGGACATGTCAAGTGCTTGAGATGACTGAGAGAAGATTTTGATTCTTGGGCCGTGTCTTTAGCGGAAGACAAGATTGGGGATCTGGAACTGAATTCTACCTTCAACCAGACTCTGGAAGACTGGGGTTATGCGAGATCATTTGGACGTGTTAGTGACAACTCTGGCGGTTGCATTTTAAAGTATTTGAAGTCTGAAGTGAAGGTCATTGGAGATTCCAAACAATAGACTATTGCAACAGTCATTCTTAGAAGAGAACAAGTGACTGAGTGGGAACTATAGCTGTATCTGCGGTGACAAGATGGCGGATGTTACCAATATAGTTAAGTTGAAAGTAACCTACTCTACAGATGGTTCATAAGTTGCACCATGGTGAGACAAGGATCAAGATAAACACGTAGGTTCCTGACAGTCGATGAGAGTAGGCTGGCTACCATGATATCGGTCCAGTTGATCCTTATTAGCTTCCATAATGGCCATATGTTGCAACTGAAGTGTTGCTCTAACTACGGAATAGTAATAACTAGTGATAATTCTATAATGTCTTGCTATTTCTGGCATTCGAGGTAAAAGGTATTATTGTAGCAAGTGATAATTTACGACCAACTTCGCACAATATTGAAGTTTTACTTTGTCATTTCCAATACCCAGAATATACGCTTCCCTAAATTCATCAATAATCGTCCCTTCAACTATTGGAAAAACCTTACCCAAGGGTTATCTTCTTCAAAGGATTTTAAAGACTAGTACTTACGTATTATTTTCGTTTTCAAAGACTTGTAAGTCATCAAAGAAGTACCATCGGTATGGTATATGACGCGATGCTCCTAATACCACGCATGAGACATAATGAATTATACTACATCCCGCCATCATACACCGTGTGATGAAGAGGAATATCGGTTAACACAAAAAATGGAAGTTGCCGCTCAATCACAACGGTTAATCTACAATGAAAGGGAGGTCCCGCGCAATTTGACCCTGCTCTTGTGTCGGGAATTGCCGTAGGTGGGTGGTATTTATGTCACATTTTGTCTGTAATGGCCTCGTCGGGTTGATCGCTGCCGGAAACGTGCTTGAGACATGTAGATTAGGGGGAGATAATCACAATGACGGGCAGCCATTTTGAAATTGACCAGTCCAAGTGTTGTGGATGTCATTGATGTGCCCATTAAATCTACACTGTGATATACACGGGGTTCGTAGAGGGCAGCTTTGTTTATTGTGCAGGTTTTGTTGCATCAGAAACACATGCCGGAAGTTTACATTACTACTGGTTTTTCGGCCAAATGTCAAAAGTATACTTGCGAAAATACCTTATAAGCTACTGTAAACTTATATTGCTCGTTTTGTTTTAAATACATTTTTCAGCAGGCATTCACAAAACCAACAACAGCGATAAGAGACTTTCAGTAATCAAATGAAATATCTACTATCAGCACAGTCTGTTGTGCGAGGAACGTTCGCGCGTCACGCCAAAGACCCGTGTTTTATTCCCCCATGGGTACAATGTGTGAAAACTATTTCTGATATCCTCCTCCGTAATATGGCGGGAATATTGCTAAATGTGGTGTAAAACCTCACGTGTTATTGTGCGAATCCGTCCGTATCTTGATCACATGTTTATGAATGATTATCAGATGGTGATGATGATACCTTGTGCTCATAGAAAAAGAGAGCATGTCCACTTCCGCAGACGATACATGTCACACACACACATGGAGTTATATGGTAAACGTCACTAAGATAATCAGATACTCGTTCATTTCTCACTCACATGTAAGCAACCCATCACAAGCACATGCAGAGCCATGTCGGCAGTTCCTCTAGAAATGCATGGTAACATTATGAAGACATTATTCTCCATATGAGAAGGGCAAGGCAATCAGGTAATCGTTTATTTGCTAATTACTTGTAGACAATGCTATAATCACAAACACATGCGAGTCAAGTCGGCTATTTACCTAGAAAAACATGATAATACACATTCTGAAAGTCACAATGGAACATCAGGACAATCAGATAATCGTTGAATTCCTAACTATATATTCGTTAGCCAGTCTTTTGAACCTTGACGTTTGCCGGTGATATCAGCACATAATGCATTTGACAAACATACGCGTGATGATTCTATTTAAGAATTCACGTCCCCAGCAACCCACGACTATCGTGTTAAGCAAATATTTCATCGGATGGACATGCTTGGTGATTTGTTGGCTTTCAGGACCTTTGACCTCAGTTGCATGGATCGATATTAATGGTGTCAGCCACATCACTGGATTGTCCGGTCCAGATTTAAATACTTGCAGACCACAATCATATAGCTGAAATATTGCTGAGTCCGCAATTAAAAAATAAAACAAATGTCAAACACGTTATTTTTTGTGATGTCCAGAGCAATGAATGACGTCATCTCATTTACAGACAATAACATACTGATATGACGTCACGTTACAAGGTGCCTTCGTCGGCAGTCCCAGTAATCAGTGTGAATAGACCAATGGGGTGAAGCCAAAACTTTATTCATCCGACAAACTGACTCAAAACTTATTTCGAAGATAGGTGTAATGCTTACTGATTTCATTATCCATACGTAACGTAAGAGGTTCAATTCGATACCGTCTGTTCAACTCCAAGCGTCAGGTTCTGAATTCGGTTTCAACGAATTCACAACATCCAAATTGAGTTCAAGCTTGTTTTCACATGGCAGTTATTCATAGTATGATAATGAAATTATTGCTCTCCATGTTTGAGCTAAACCTGCGCCAGGATCTGTCGTATTCCTAATTAAAAAGGTTCAGGAGTTCTTATAGCATCAATTGGCTGGGTGAATCATTGATAGGCGGTCTACATTTTCAGTTGATTGATACGGAAGATGACAGATGCTCTATACTTGCTATTTACTCCACGCTTGTGGCTTTGCAGATCACCAAATGTGCTGATATCTTTGACACGTAGCAGTGTCAAGGCTACCACTTGGGTGTTAAAAGGTCGTGACCCTCATTTACTCAGTTTTCGTTAATTGACTTTTTTGTGGAAATGTTTTCGTACAATTAACTCGATGAACCAACAAGATGCCAACTTAACATTCTTGATGCATATATAATCAAATGTGGCACGTACACCTAAATTGCTGTTATGAATGGCCAAGTAACCGCCAGCGTCAATATATTACGGATGTGCTTTCAAGGGCTTTCTTCATCATTGATAGATCCATCGAGTAGATGCGTTGTGATGGTAACGTCTTTCTATACGAGGTCAGAATTGTACTCTCTGTACATTTTGAGTGAGTGAGTGAGTTTAGTTTTACGCCGCACTCAGCAATATTACAGCTATATGGCGGCGGTCTGTCAATAATCGATCGAGCATCGATCTGCGCAATTGGAAACCGATGACATGCGTCAACCAAGTCAGCGAGCCTGACCACCCGATCCCGTTAGTCGCCTCTTACGACAAGCTGAGTCGCCTTTTATGGCAAGCATGGGTTGCTGAAGGCCTATTCTACCCCGGGACCTTCACGGGTGGTACATTTTGAGAGTAAAGCAGTATGTCCTGATTTCACACACACAAACACACGCACATACGCACATATGCACACACGCTTACTCTCGAAAGTAGTTTGAAAGGCAAAAACACCTTGTGATGCCAAATAACATGGTTTTGACTTGGCGAACATAACCCAGAATGCATAATAGAACATCCACGACATTTATTAAACCACAAGTCATGTCTTTCACATTTAGGGCTTTTCAGAATGAACAAAACAAGACATTTAGAGAACAACACAAACATCTGTGATGTATCAGGTTGATAATAAAACAAATCATATAAACCGCCTAATTTCATGTTCAGGCTTTCATACCTTTCTTGCACTAGATGAACTGTGAGCTTACAACCAGCGATATTCGGAGATATTTTCGTAACGTTGTCATATCTTTATATGCCACGCAACCACACGCCTCTCGTTATTATATATATATTTTTTTCAAAATATAAGGTGTCATAAACTTTAATTTTGATTTTTACTTTCAGTTGTATTTTTCTAAAAAAAATCAGCAACATGACGATAAAAACCTTCGTCATGAATAATTTCATCTAACGCAAGCGTTGTCAAATCTTTCTTTGCAAACCGGCACAAACCCACACTCTCGTCTTAACGTGGTTTTGCGAAATGCAGCAAATATGATTCCATCTTTTATTCTAAAAGTTCAAGGATGTTTACTGTTTCAGTGCTCTCAAACCCCAAGGCGCCTTGTCAGCATACAATCACTGCGCATCTTAGACTGTCGTGGGTTTAAGGAACCAGTCAAACAGTTTGACACCTCAAAGCCCTGAACCAATCAACGACCTTATATTTTAACGTCCATCTGATTGCAAGTGACAATGAAATGTTACAATTTTAGCGTGTTATTGGGGGCTTGTTGTAGTATAATCATCAAAGAATAGATATCTTTAGTTTATTCAATGCTTAAAAACCTGTTTTTTTACAAATAGTAGAATTGATTAAAGACGACAAGCTTTTCCATTAAGACTTCTTGCATTTCTTTTAAAATGTTTAGATGATTAAATGGAAACATTTTTCTAGAAAATGTCGCATTTTATTCATGATTGATTAACCAAGTGTCAAGGAGAGGAGAATTGTTTTGATATCCATACGGTGATAAGTGATATTGATAGGTTTTAAGGCGCAAGAGAGGAGAACCTAATCACACGATGACTCATCGCCTTCAATACTTCAAACTGCTTTGATTCTTTGAGGATAACTGTAAATGATGCCAACATGTATATTTGTAATCGTTTTGATTTTATATACATTAGTGACAACTCATCTGGTACTCAAGGTTTACTTTTATCACATTAACATATGCCTGTCGTATTTATTTTCGAAAGGACCTTTTATTAACATCTGAATGGACATGTAATTTTTTTTATTATGTCTTCCGTATCAAGTGTAGAAATGCTGTTGTATTCAAGTGACGGAAACAATAGAAGACATGTGTTCAGATTTCTTTTGCACACTAACAATTATTACACATACACAGACAGAGACACAGACACACACACGCACACACACACACACACCACAAACACGCACAGACGCACACAAACACACACACACACGCACTATATCTGTTTTGGAGCTGGCAGAGCATCTGGCAGAACATGTAGAACTATTGTGGTTGCTGACATGAAGGCACATTATACAGCCAATATCACTGTCCGGGGAGGTCGCTGCCGGTCTTTGTGCGAGGGATGCGTAACTCCCATTTTTCAGACACCTTGCGCGCTCATCAAAGTCACGTTGAACTTGAGTGTCATGTTTATATCCCTTGTTAAACCGCTGGATCATGGATACTTAATTACTTTAGTTTAGTACCGGCCTTTAATTGATAAAACGCAGGCAGAAATTAATACAGGGATATTATTATTGCTGCATATTTTTTTTTATCTTTTTGACGTCTCGTACTAATTTCCTTTAGGTATTTTTATGAATAAGCGAGTGTGCTATGTATAGTGAATGGGTAAATATGCTTTACGTCTCTTTAAGCAAAATGAAGCTAGATCACGGCCAGAGGACACCAGAAATGAGTCTGGCACGCTGTACTCATCAGTTACTCGAACCTGGGTCTTCGGTATGTCGGGCGGTGGTGTGGCCTAGTGGGTGTAAAGGGTTTTCTCGTCACACCTGGGTTCTATTGCTCACATGGGTAGAATGTGTGAAGCCCATTTCGGGTATTCCGCTGTCGTGATATTTATGGAGCATTGCCAAAAGCGGTGTGTGTAAAACCACTCGCCACCCTCATCGGCATGACTCGTTACCACTTTATTTAGCCCCTACCTCGCCTTCGCTATGGGTTACAGAAGCCGAATTAATATATACTAGACACAATAAGCTAGGGATATTGGTATTTTTATGACTGACATTTTATCAGTGTCTCAGTGAGTAGATAGATCGTTATTCCTAATTCAAAATCTACATATATCCATAATTATTTTTGTCCAGTATACATTGAGGGCTCATCTGTTGGTAAGGACAAACCTATCGTACAATGTGGGCATTACGCACAACGACCACTTGTAGCTATTCAACACATGTTAATTCAGTAGGTGGGTGGTTTGTTTACGAAGCAAGTCTGCTCCGTCACTCGGTAAACCAGTTAGTTTACCCTACTGTGGTGCGGCATGATTGCACTTGGAAGGCCGTTTAGTCATACTCACGAACTGACACTCAAGAAAACTGAACTGACAGCAAATATAGCCCTGCCTCGGGACACGCTTTAGATGCAGCTAATAATAGCTATGCAGACTACTCCATCAACCAGTATGCTTACCAGCATGTTTTCAAACTGTCCAAAATTTAAAAAAATGTTTTTGATGTATTCTTCGTTGATATATTACTTTACTGTTAGGTAGGACAGTCTAGTTCTGATTTTAAGGTTCGATTCCTAACGTTTCTACTATGTATGAAGAATATATCTGGCGTCCCCCGACGAATATTGCAAAAGCGGCGTAAAAGTGATACTCTCAAAATGTAAAAGAAACACACGCATTAAACGAACTTCAGGGTTTATGCTCTGAATTGTCATGAATCTATATATCAAGCTCTCAGGTTGTTCTTACTTTCATTAAACAACTGTGCTCTAGAGGATTAAGTTAAGGAGGTAAAGAACGGAACCTTCACTGCGACAAACCAAAGCACAAGAAACGATGGATCTCTCTGTTGCTTTGGTGCCAGGAATTGTGCGGATAAGGTGTGGACTCTAGGCTTGGTATTCGTATGATGTGTCTTGGAAGGGTGTCCGTGCTGTTTGGGAGTTCAGTGGGCTAGCAAAGGGAACGAAATGCCTTCTCTTTTCGTGGACACCTGATGTCAGTCCCTATATTTGGTGACTCATCCCCACAATTTCCACAGCTATATTTCCCTATTACATCAAACGGAATTTGCTCCTGAATATTGCCAGGACTTAGTATTTGTGTGCAAGGACGTTCATTATTAAAAACGCATTGGTTCTGCCGAGTAGTAGTACCCATACCCCAACCCCGACGCCAACCCCTTCTCCACACACGCACGCACAGTCGTCGAGCGCATGCCGGTATATAAATGTAATAGCACCCACTTCAGCTCAGCTCCCTTTTGCATATTTTTCCTTAAATAAACCACCATTTCTGAAACAGTGAGAATATATACATCACTTCAATAAGTACAAGCATCCACCCCAAACAAGAACCTGTCACAATTATCCATACATGATACTTTAGGCCCTTCTAGTGCTCTGTGAATGACAGGTATGTCTACGGGGAGCTTTGATCGTATCGAAAACAGATGGAATCTCCCAGGCTCTTCCGTTGATAGTGGCTGTATTAATTGATTACAGGGTTCAGTCCCCCTTCATTTACATCTTCGTGAAACTGAGATCTCGCAAAGATGACGGGAACGTAAGGTTCATACACGTTATAATGTAAAATATCCACTGTTCATTTAACTTTCTTTGCTCATGCGGCCCTAAATGGGTCTTATCAATTTGGCAGTTGACCTCAGGTATCATTGAAACAAACAAGAGGAAGTTCCAAGAGTAATTAAGAGACTGACAAATGAGGAACTCCACACAGTTTACTGGGTTGAGAGAAAATGACATGCGAGACAGTCTTAAGAGTGATATATGGTTGCTAGGGTTTAATAAACACTGATGCTGGGAAGGGGATTAAACGCTTTGATTGATGCGTACATGAAAGGAAAAGTGATATCCTTTCATTTTAATCTTTAATCAATCAACCATGTTTTTGGAGCTGACACTGATATCATTCTGCAATGTTCACATGTAACATTCACGGTTAAAGTGTATTCACTATGGGGAATAGTAAGGTGAAGTTTACTGTTGATGAAAAAGTACATGTCAAATGTGAAGTCCCATGAGGAAGCACACTTATTCATCCAAACGGTCATGTTAGTCGATGAACAAGCAAAGGCAGAACTAATGACATCGACCTAATTAATCTATTTTGTATGTCACTTTGGATTGATAATGCCATGACCTTTAGCGCCCTCTGTAAACAAGTCCTTAAGGATTACTTATTTTTAAAAAAATCGTCAAAATTATGTTTTAGTTGTGACTAACAAATTCTAAACATTGTGCACGCTTTGCCAAAACACCACCGCACATAACTGTGACTTTGCTAGCGTTCTTCGATCAACGCAGACACGTCGCGGTAATTGTTTATGGGTTAACCGTACGTCACGAAACGGTTCATGAGCGCACATTCCGACACTACACAATCGTGTTTCTGTTATTGCGGTAACCCATCACTATGAGCATCCGGTTGCGCAGATGGAGAATGCACAGCTGGTCTTTGGAGGTCACTCTGTCTGTAAGTGCTATCTGAGGTGTTCTGGCATCCCACACATAACAATGTAAACACTATGTGAGGTGTTCTGGCATCCCACTGACACTGTAAATGCAATCTGAGGTGTTTTGGCATCCAACACACGACACTGTAAATGCAATCTGAGGTGTTTTGACAACATGTACACGATGTCTGTAAACTGAAAGGTACAGTCGAAACTCATTTCAAAAAGTTGACATGGATGGGCATATTGATATCGTGGTACAGATGTGTACTTTATTGTGTACGCCGTTCAGTGTCCACGTCGATTGAGGAGAGACGAAATTGTTTGGTTTGATTGTTGGACTGTTTTATCAGGACTCGTTTGTTAGGAGGAAGTCGATGTACTTATTTGAGACGTACTCCTTTATTGCGAGGAGTGGGTAGCCTATTGGTTAAAGAGTTCACTTGTCACGACGGAGAACAGGGTTCGAGTCTTAACATGGGTACAGTGTGTGAAGTCCATTTCTGGTGTCCACCGCCATGATATTGCTGGAATATTGCTAAAAGCAGCGTAGAACTCACTCACTCTCTCACAGCATCCATTTTACTCAGTTTTAGTGGTCAGTGTTACTGGTAGGCGAGAAAATTACTACCTTTTGCGAAAACCTGACTGTGCCCTTACTGATATTCGGTAATCCTTTCATATATTTGCCAGATCTTCTTTCACTTCAAACTGAAATGGACATGTTTCGGCAGATAATCGAGACTGACTAATCTCCGGCATTGCCAGGATTAACATTAAACAGCCAACCGCTTACAGTCATATGCAAGATAAACACCTTAAGGAAATACTGACAGGTGAATGATGATGTTTACGCCACTTCCAAACTGAGGCTATGAGTGGAATACCTAAATTTTCATCACATTTCATTAATAACATACATGACCCTTTGCATTGTCGAGGTTGTCATAAGAGAAATATACCATGCATTCCTTTTTCGAGTCGTTACAGATATGTGTTTCATACCACCTCAGATATGCTGTCATATTCTGACCACTATTATTCGTTCTTTCAGATTTATTAGTGGGCCTCATGTGCGTGATGACTGACCTCCTCTCCAAGATTACAATAGAATGGTACGCTGGGAACTTCATGTGCAAGGTCATTCAGTATCTGCAGGTAAGTTATTGCATGACATGTGACGCACGTTCAAAATAATATTGCATTTAAAAATTCTCAGAAGTTGCCCTGCAATTGGCGTTCTTTAATGATCATTTTATCGGTACATTCTTGACCTTGACATGAAAGTCAGAAGATGCTCATAACATCCGCCGTCATTCCATCTCATATCATTTCAATGTGTCGCTGTTCACGAGGTCGTATATATCGTTACTGCGAACACATTGTGGTGTATATCGTGACCTCAAGCTTTATGCTCTGACCTCCGTCAACCCTTAACGCTAGTAATGGCCTCTGACGTATATGATGATGTTTTCTTCTGAAAGCTGAGACCTCTGCCGCACACCTCGATCTCTAATCTCTCTGGGCTCTCTGACGGCTCAGTTGTGTCTCTCTTCAGAACATCGTCCTTTGGGTACCCGCAAAATGTATGAGCCCGAACCCGCCATATAGGTGGAATATTGCTGAGTGCGGCGTAAAACTAAACTCACTCACTCACTCTCATCGTCGGTTCGAATGTCGACTCCTTCTGATTGTTTTTTCTAGGTTTGTGAATATCAAACCCGAGCTTAAGTGTCACCAAAGCAGTAGACTTCTGAGACCTGCCTAACTTCGGACCATCCTCCCAAAGCAATCTTACACACCATACAGTTAGAATACTATTCAGCGCTAAACCCACTTTATTCACTACCTCACTCACTCAACGGCTATTACCGAGTTATTCGTGCTGCATGCAGTTGACCGCCAGGACAACTCCAATTAATGGTCACCTCATGGTCATCCAATGACCATATCATTGTCAGATCCGGCGACTGTCAGTCTTTTCCTCGCAAATTTAGTGCTGCATTTTGTTGGTGCGTTGGTGTTTTCAGCACAGATTAACATGTTCGACACGCAACTTTCCTCATATAAGTCCATTACGACGAGCAGTGGGGATGAATTATTACCTGGAATAAAAACATCACATGCGTGTTTACCGTCCTTCTTGTCGTAAACATTTTGATTATCGGTCGTAGGTGAGAGAGCTATAAGAAGATATATCTGAATAAACGATCCAATGACTGATATTATGAGCAAAGATTGACTCACTTGTGTGATGATAGGCACTTAGTCGACCAAGCCTAATCACGCAGTCGCTTTCTAGGACCGATGTAGCGTGTTAGCGATGTTTCGATACCCTAAAAGGCCCACTCAAAATCCACGTTCCTTGCTAGCCTTGTGGTCGACGCCAGGATAAATTCTGGTTTCAAGCCCAGTTCCTTTTCGGCACCATCTTCATGTCTAATGGTTTACCAAAGCTAAACCTCTGTCTACACCCATACATGTTCTGACCCGTGAAGATCCTCGTTAGAATTGGTTTTCAGTAGTGAGTGAGTGCGTGAGTGAGTGAGTGAGTTTAGTTTTACGCCACACTCAGCAATATTCCATCTATACGGAGGCGGTCTGGAAATAATCGAGTCTGGACCAGACAAATCCAGTGATCTACAACATGAGCATCGATGTGCACAATTGGGAACCGATGACATGTGTCAACCAAGTCAACTAGTCTGACCACCCGACCCCGTTAGTTGCTTCTTACGACAAGCATAGTCGCCTTTTATAGCAAGCATGGGTTCCTGAAGGCCTATTCTACCCCGGGACCTTCACAGGTTTGATTTTCAGTAACCTTGTAGAGGCGACTAAGTTGGTTGACCCATGTCATCGTTTTCCGAATACCTAAAACGATGCTAATGCTAATGATCACAGGATTGACTGGTTCAGACTCAATCATTTGCATGTCTTCGTATAGCTGGAGTACTGCTCAGGCTGGCGTTAAACAATCACGAAGCAACCAACCCTACATGTTCTACTTCCGCAGAAAGTCTAAATGCTACCATAGAACATATGTGCTGCCGGAACAGCACCAACTCATTGTTAACGTTGATGGTTTATATCTTGTCAGACTGAACCCTGTCCGGTGTCATGTCCACTAATGACTATCTGACACCTGCTTATTAATAATTGATGTAATCCCTTTCCTGTACCCGCGGGGATTTCGGCTTAGAATTGGTCCTCAGCAAGAATCCTGATCACAGAAGGCGACTTTCTGGATCGAGCGGTCACCCAGGTGTCGTGGCTTATTATCAAGCTGTCGTCGTTCCTCAGCTACGTCAACCACCATATCAATCAATGCATTGTCTGGTCCAGATTGGATACAACTGTACCATTGTTGAGATTGACGGCAAACACACACAGTTGCCGTTTCTCACAATTAGCATCTTCTTAGAGGATGTTATAATATAGTTTAATCAGGGTATCGAACAAAATTCGCTTATTGCGTCAATGAAGGATTCGATTCCTTCCGATTCCAAATTAACCTAATGAGAAAATTTTTATCATATCCAACGGTACATTACATGCTTTAATCTTCAAACCAGGTGAGATGAGGCTTCGACTGATTAACGGTCTGAAGAAAATCTATATTGTAGATAAGTGGATTCACCTGATAAATATAGCATTTTGACGTCGTCTTGGGGATTTCCCCTAAAGCTGTGACATCATACGGGAATTCCCTTGACTTTTCTATCTCGCCGACCGAAGAGCGCGCTATCCTAGCTATGGTTGGTAGCCCAAGTTAGGACAGAGGTAGGATCGTTTCGAGAATGGGTCTTATTCTAACAGTAAAATGTCCTAACTCCCGTCCTAACTACATGTAGTTAGTATCTGTCTTAGCTGGGATACTTTCGAGAAAAGGCCCTGAGATGTATTAGAGATGCGTCTTAAACACGCGTTAAAGTTAGTATCACATCACAGAACACAGCAGCACCAGACCCGCAACTGAGTGTAGGAATGGTGTAGAATTGTCTTTCCGCATTACGTACCTTACACCTCATGACGTATATATTGGATGTCCTGATTATATCTAGGTGTTGTAGCCGGAAAGTGCATCAGTGATTAAATATTAGTCAAGGATAACGTGACTGTCATTCAAGGATTCATGATCATTCAACGATTAAGCATCATTCAAGGATTAAGTATCAAATCAACGATTATGTATTAAATCGAGGATCAAACATTAATCAAGCATTTAGTATCAGTCAAAGATTATGTTTTACTCAACGATTAAGCATCAAATTAACGAATATGTATCATTCAAGGATTAAATATCAAATCTAGGATTGAACATCAATCAAGGATTAATTATCAATCAAAGATAAGGCATTAAGTCAACGATTAGGCATCATTCAACGATTATGTATGATTCAACGATTAAGAATATTGAAGGTCGAAGAATCAGATCAAGGATTAAACATCAATGAAATATTTAGTATCCCTCGGTACGTCAGGTTGAACACAGCTATGGCATGAACCATGAACTTCAGCCTGTAAACGTACGAATATGTTCAGCCGTCAACAAATCATCGAAGAAATACTCGTCAGTGTTTTTGGGTACATGTCCATTGTGTAGCAGGTTGATACTGACAGAAATGAGGATTCGCTAAAATGTTTACCCTCAAGTATTTACCACAGAGGAATAATTCTTAACACCTTGAACAGAGACGTGTTGATTGTAATTTCAGTGCCTTTTAAGAAAGTGGCCTGATGCAAAATACGTTAGATTGGAGATTCAAAACATAAATCTGTTCAAACCTGTACTTTACAGAAAAAATCGTTCAACTGTTAGCACCACGCCCTAAACAGAAACGTTTCCTCAAGACACGTGAACGTTTAATTCGTCAAACGTTTTATCTAGCACCATAAAATAACCTTTCTCAACTAACCCTCGATATCACCGACTTCTCATTACACTTATTGATCTTATATCGATTTTCAAATATTTATACACTGCAGTGTACTGCGGACAACTGAAACATTAGGGATCTATCGGATCGCCATCACACAATCGTTTGACTATTTCAGTCAGGCGCCATCACCCTGTACTCTAATTACACGACGATACGATCTAAAGAACTTTGACTTAATGGCCTTGGACTAATAAAGTCACCGACAAAATGAGTGAAAACCTAAGGCAATTTCTTTTAGTGCTCGCTATTTCCCAAATGCCTGCTTAACGCTGATACGTCACATAAACAAGACAAATTTGACCACGTCACTCCTGCCGTTCTGGTCTCCTAATATCACGCTCCAGACAGCGCTTCTCAAAGACTCACTTGAGAGATATTGTCCTTTTAATTGTGGCTGTACAGCGACTGGTTTTCAGCCCAAGCTTCGGGCCGGGGGCTGTATACTTTATGAACGTGATCCCCGATGTGGGGTTTTGTTTAGCGTTGTCACAAATGCCAAGAGAATGGACTCCGTGACACCACTCCAGCGTTTGGACCACACATACTGCATACATATACATTCCATTTACGTGGAACAGAGGCGGTGGGTAGTCTAGTGATTAACGCGTTCGTTCGTCACGCCAAAGACCCGGGTTCGATTCCCCAAGTGGATACAATGTGTGAAACCCATTTGTTGTGTCCCCCGCCGTGATATTGTGGGACTATTTACTAGAATCGGCGTAAAACCAGACTCACAAACATAAAAGTAGTGGATGATACCATTAGAACAAGCCACGTGTACCCTTTTATCAAAATTCTTGTATTATCACTGATTACCAGGGATTTTCTCATACAGTTTTTAGAAAGGGGTCGAATCCTGGATGAGACACAGCCCAATAAAAGTATTATAATCTCTGCTTTACTGCGTAATGTAACCCAAAATATAATACTTGTTACATTTGACCACTTTTTAAATGGCATTGTGTATTCATAATTATTAGACTATACTACTTTTTAAGCCAAATAGAAAATAGAATGTCTGTATGTATGTGTGTATGTGTGTGTGTGTGTGTGTGTGTGTGTGTGTGTGTGTGTGTGTGTGTGTGTGTGTGTGTGTGTGTGTGTGTGTGTGTGTATTATTGCATTCCTGTTTAAACTGAATTTATAACTTCAGTTCAGTTGTACAGTTGACCTCAGCGATACGATGGCCGTAACTGCGGCCATAAACCCTTAACAAAGACAACTAAAAGCGTGTTCTTTGTAAATATGGAATCACTGCATCCTTAATCAGAACGAGGCCCTGTCACTAACACGATTCCCGTGACACCTTTGAATGAGCCTAGCTCAGCCGATGTCACGTCTCACAGTGAAACGGTTTAACATCAGAATAACTGTCATCTCAATCATTCATCCTCACCATCCTTGGCTCTTGTCAATATTTGTATTGGCAAAGTTGAGAGGTAATGAAAAGAGAAGTTTCTTTTCCGAGATGAAATCTTTCAATAAACGTTTGCCACACAGTCTTCGTGACTTACGGACTGGCGTATGAAGAATACCATTCGTAATGCACAACTCCGTTCTAGTAAGTTCGTGAGAACACCGCTTTTAGCAATATTCCAGCAATATCACGGCGGGGGACACCATAAATGGGCTTTACACATTGTACCATGTGGGGAATCGAACCCGGGTCTCGAACGAGCAACCTACTTTAACTGCTTTTCGTAACTATTAGGCTAGCTACCAGCTCCAACTGTGTAAAATCGGAGATATGACACAACAACGGACATGTATAGCTTGATATCAATACCAACCAATGGTGCAAGACAACACATGAATACTATGAAAAAACCTTGACAGTATTCCATATTGAAAACGGTGTTGTAATCTATAATTTAGATTGAGGGGATTACATTTTTCAATTTTTCACCGAAATAATATCATGCCAGTTTAAAACTCTATAGTATTCGACACTTTTTCCAATTTATACCTTCTGATGCTACCGTTTTCCTGCTTAGAAAGACCAATCTAAGGGTAATGACAAACATGTCAAACCTCGAGTATCATCTGCCTGTCGGCATTTCAAACACAAGTGCCTAATATTTCTCGTTTCTTTCGTTCTTTGTCCTTTATATTTTTCAGTTCTCCGTACTTTGTTCACCTAACGACAGGGTAATGAACGCCCGTGGCACTGCTTCTCTTATTTGATACAAGGAGACAACAGCATTTTGTTGAAGATAACAACCTTTGCGAAAATTATGGAGTTGTTTTTTTTGTTCCATAGCAGAATCGATAATTGTTCAGAGCCATATGCATGACGAATGGCGTATTTTCATGTCGTAAGATATGACGTAAAGATAAAGACGTAAAGATGGTTTTGACCACACGCCACACGTCAGAAAGCAGATAGAACACACAACGACAAATCAAGGCTAATAGTCTATAGATATGGAAAAGTCTGAAAAACGATTTAGCGATTTAAAGAAGATAAAATTTTAATGGAATAATGTACCTTTTGGAATTCAACGGTATAATTTACCATAACTTGTAACAGATCAATATTTTTTATAAGAAATGTATTTATAAAATCGCATTTTCAAGAAGGAATACCGAAGCTTCATATGAACGCCACATCGTGCTAAATGAGTGAGTGAGTGAGTGAGTTCAGCAATATACTGATCCTTCCTGACCCCATGCTCTCAGACGCCACTATACATTGCCCTCTCAGCGAGCCAGAAACCTGTAAATAGGAATTGGAATGAGTTCGAATCCCAGATTGGCTCGAACATAGTTTCCCGGTTTGTCTACACCGTGACGCCTATTGTTTGTGCTTGAACCTCTAGGACCTGTCTCACTCCCCATTCACCCTCTACACAATGCTGACACAATACTGTGCAAAGGCGGCATTAAACTCACTTATTTGTGAAATGTTTAAGTCGCCATTACTGTTTCTCACAGGGTGTTATCTGCAACCATGTTTACTCGTCACGCGACACCTGGTGCTTCATTGATTCTCTTTGATCCACTTATATTATTTTAACCATTACTTTGCTTTCAATGCTCAAAGGAATCTGCATCGGCATATAATCGAAACAGATTATTCTCTGACTGGAACATTCTATATTTACATTCAGAAATGAATTATGCACAATATACAATTCCTGCACGGAATATATACCACCATTTATGTCAGCAGCAGCAAAATTTGAAAGTTGTTCCAAGTTCAGAAGTCCTATTATACAGTGGACTCTGCAACTGCATCTCAGAGGAAGAATACTGAATGTCAGGGTCTATTGGAGTCCTTATGACGTATATTTTGATATAACTTGCAATTCCAATGATTACAAGGGGTTGCACAAGCCATGGTCAGACGACTGATGAGCTGTCTTGTCTGACGAGGCCTGAGTTCATTTGTCATGACTTTCAATTGCAAAATACACATGTGTAGGAAATCTTCATTCCTCTTCTGGGCCACAGAATATGAATTATTTCATCCAGATAACTTTCTCACCTAGTAAACGCTCGACCTTCCTGTTTGGTAATGATGTTGGGGGATTGAAATGTGAGGTATTCACGATCCTCAAGGAATTTGACCATCCATCCTTGGCTTCATCTCGACAGAAAGTGATTATTTTCATTTGAATTAGATGTTTAAAAGATGAAGAACCCTCTCTGTTGTTGGACTCCAGACTCAGCGGCTGTATCGGTGAATGATATGACTTTGATAGATATAAACGGGAGAGGTTATGGCTTTAGTAGACTCACTCGTTTTCTGAGGGATATCATTAAGTCATTGTCAGTTCATCAGTTTGTACACGTTCGTCTATCGCCCATGAGTATATGGCAGTTGGATGTGTGGTAGAGGCACATTGTCTCTAGTCGGGTAATGAAACGAGGTAATGCATAACTGTTGGAATTACAAGAAGCATCCTGTGCAAGCAGTTTGTAAGAGCTACGTCGACACTGAAGCAATATGTTCAGCTTGAAACCACGTAATAGCCTTAAGTCTGGAAGGATCATTTCCCCACTAAATGTTAGTCTAAGCTGGCAACTGTGACAGGTATTGTAATAAAATGAAGTCGCCTGTGCAAAGGATTCTCAGCGCCCAGAAGCAACATGGGTAATCTGTACCTAACATGTGGGTTTGCCAAGCACGGTTCGATTCCCGACATGACATCAGTCCGGTTTCTGATGCCATCCGCCATTATGTCGCTGGAATATGGCTTAAAGCTGCTGAAACAACACTTTCATTAAATGCTCGTTGGTCTCATTTGTTTCTTCTCATTTTGGTTTCATATGGTCCCTACATATTCAAGGGCGATGAGGGAAACATAACCTCTAGTTCATTTTACAGTGTCTGTCAAAGTACATTGTTTTTTATGTTTATTGTGTATTCTAATAAAATTGTCATTGTGCCTGTAAGTGAACGGAAACAGCGTAAACACGTTCTACAAAGCTGGTTGTCCTGTAGTAAAGTTTCCTCTGAGTAACAGCCTCCTCCATATTTTCGTGACTTTGTTTTAAAAATAATACATATTATTCCAGGCTGTTGTGACTTATGCATCTCCGTACGTGTTGGTGTCACTGAGCATTGACCGTTACGACGCCGTTGCTCGACCTATGAACTTCTCAAGAAGTGGTAAGTAGAAATACTTCTTGATACAATGAGTGAATGTTGTTTTACGCAACTGTTAGTTATATATAGACCAGCTATATTATTTTGACCAGTTCATATAGTCTAAACCGAACTGAACGTAAGATTCAGAACTTCAGGATAAGACGCAGTTGCCCTGGTCACAAAGACTCTCCTGTACTCTTTTCAATGGCGTGCACCCATTGACACCTACTGATACCTATTGGCCAGCTGTACCGCAGAACCCACAGGAGCAATATAGGTGCAGAGGTTTGTGCGAATCCTTTAATCAAACATCGCACAGTCATGTCATTAACCATTGTTCTCAAACGTGGACCTTCATGGCTTAAAGGTAAGGAAAAGCCTATAGGAATCCCAGAGCCAAGGATACCATTTCACCTGTCCTCAAGCCTGGGGTAAAGGTGAGTAAAATGTAAGATGATATTTTGCAATAAGTTCACGCAACAAAAATTAATCGCATTGTCTGGGGGGAGTAGAATAATATCTATGGTTCAAAACAAAATTAATGCAAGTACAATCTAAATGATTATAGAAACGGGCATGGGACCAGAAACCCGGAAACTGTCAGGACTAATTAATCAGGGTCACTCAATCTTGGGTAAAGTTTTCATCTGGGACAATCTGATTACATGGGATTGACCAAGAGAAGACATAAACGATGTATTCAATGGTTTTAATTCCAGAGGCTTATCTTTATTATATATATAGTAAACTGTGAGATTGGGGGCGCGTTGAGTTTGACCTTTATCGTTCACACTGACCTTCAACTATCCGGACAGGTGTTCTAACCCCTTCACCACTCATGTCGTGTTCCTTTGTGTCCGTCTAACGACACTCTCCAATCTTTCTCAAGAAACGAGTCAATTTTATTAAGTCTGGACGAACACTCAACAAGTCACCAGAGTCACATCCTCTGACCACAGCGTACTGGTAGAGAACATGTGGGACATCGCACGTTATTGTCAGGAATGCCCTGACGGAAAGTATCAAAACATCTCAGAATATCAATAGTTTTCAATCATGTCTTCAAAAGACCCCTTCAAAAGAGCTTACGACTGAGCGCACATGAGCAAGAATCTGGAGATGTAGCATTCTATCAGTGTGTAATTTAATTTGATGTGATGAAGGACACATCTTTTATGTTGTTTTACGACGCAGTCAATATTCAAACTGTATCAACAGAATGTGCACATGTAGTAGCACTGTTTATATATACGTATAGTTACACCGAGCTGGATTCCATTCAAACCAAAGGATTTTAGTTGACGTCTTGGGATGACCAACAGCTGATCGTAAAGCTCTCGATGGCACGTTTATTCACAAACGCATTGAGCAGTTTGATGGTAGGAATGGAGTGCTATACTAAGGAGTTTATACCCCACTCTTGCTCTTTTGGGCAACCCGTGTAATATTGGAGAAATATTGTCGTTTTTTGGCATATATAGTCTGGTTCATAATTATTGAGAATTTTTCTTCTTACTTTGAGCTATCCTAACACCTCAACTGATTCACTGATACTTAAAACTAAGTAATGGTATAAGGGAGGTAACTCATCTTGGCCTACTGAGTATAGTACAATTAGAGTTACCTCCCCTGAATTTGTAGCAGACGTCATTTTCCTCAGCACTGTCAACAATGTCTGCTGAAGATAAAAGAAGGTTGATTTTTGAGTTGTGTAATCAAGGAATTGATGATGTAAATACATTGGCAGAGAGATCAGGAACTCCTCTTTCTACTGTGTATAGGATTAGGAAGAATTTTAAAGAGGGAAAGGATTTTGGGCACTAGAAAGGAGCAGGGAGACCCAGAAAATTGGACTTCTCAGATCGCGTCCGGCTGGGAATTTTAGCGTCTAAAAAGCAAAGGGCAAGCATCTCCAACATCAGGTATGAAATGATAGAAAGGGGATCAACAGTCGTATCAAAATCTACAGTTAGAAGAAATTTGATTGATCTTGGATGGGAGAAAAAGACTGGAATTCCTTCTCCTCTCATGAAACAAGAACATAAAGACAGGCGTGTTGAGTGGTGTTTGGCACATGAAAACTTTGACAGGGAAAATGTGATTTTTACTGATGAAAGCTCAATATGGGTATATCCCAATAATGTGAAAATATGGACAAAGTCTGCGTCAGCACCGTTGTATCGACGACCTAAATACAGCCCAATGTTTCATGTATGGGGAGGGATATCCTTATTAGGAACGACCCCGCTGTGTGTGTTTGAGGGAAATCTGACAAGTCAACGCTACATTAACATATTAGATAATTTTCTCCTTCCAAGTGCACATGTGTTTTATGGAAATGACTGGATTTTGCAGCAAGATAATGATCCTAAACACACCGCAAAACATGCCAAGCAGTGGTTTCAGGAGACAAATGTGACTGCATTACCATTTCCTGCATATAGTCCTGACTTAAATCCCATTGAGAACATTTGGGGGATGATGAAGGAATGTGTGAATCAAAAGGGGTTGACAAAAATTGAAGACATGAAGAGAGAAGTGGTCCGATACTGGGACAGCATAACTCACGAGACACTAACCTCTCTGATAGGAAGTATGCCTACCCGTCTTAGACTGTGCCGTGAAGCTCAAGGAGACTTGATAAAATATTAAATTGTTACCTACACAACATGAAAAGGTCAGTTCACTTTCACAATACATTCAATTTTATCTGATTTGTTCTCGTTTAATAATATGAAATGCATTAGCTATTCTCAATAATTTTGAACCATACTGTATTTCAACAATAGTGAGCGCGACCTTTTGGAGAGAGATGAGAGTTTGGTTCTACACCGTGTATATGAATATTACAGCAATACCACGTCGGGGTACAACAAAAATGGGCTTCACACGCTGTACCCACGTGGGGAATCAAACCCGGGTCTTCCGTGTGACGAGCGAATGCTTTAACCATTAAGCTATCCCTTGCGATTCTGACTCGGGCGAACTAATAACCGTCTATGACTCATGCCACAAGATGATATACTCCCATGTTCCACACGACAGGTATGAATCATTTCATTTGTAAAGGTTGTAATAAAATACATGTATTCAAGCGATTTGATTACAATAGTTAAATCTGGACCAGACAATCCTATCCACAATATTAACATCGCCTATTGACACAATGAGACACAATCAAACAGAGAGACCCAGATTGACCAGTCTATTAATTTTGTATATACTATGAAATACTATTAGTTTCTTAAACATCCATTCTTTACCGGAATCCCCAGAGTTTCCACATATAAAGGTTCTGAAAGGGCAATTATTTAAACCGAACTAGAAAAACAAGCCCACTATCTTTGCTGATTGTTCATTATGTTCCAGCGCTCTTGAAACGACGTCTCTTTTAATGTCCTTTGGCACGCTATTTCTCCTTTCAGTTGAAGCTAATGTCATGTCAGAGACATGAGGCTCTCAGCTGAAGTATCTTTGCAAATTTGAATTTTAGGGGCTTAATTATAGACGTAGACCTTGTATTTTGTTTCTTAGTTGTTGTTGAACTGTTTTGCTTGGCTTTGCTTGATCGTGTATGTGTGTGTGTGTGAGAGAGAGAGAGGGGGGGAGAGAGAGAGAGGGGGGTGATTTGGTGTGTCATTTTAATTTGATTTGTTTTTCTAACGTTTTCCTAGTATTTTTTTATATTTCTGCTTACATTTTCATCGCCCACAACACAGACAATAAACAGCTGTTATATGCAAATTTTCTTCGGGAGTTTCTCTTCTATTAATACCTTCGTATGCCGTTACGAGCGGCACATTGTGATAATTAGCCTCAGTGATACAAACCTCTTATTTTCTTTAGATATAATAAACAAAATGGTAACACGTAAATTAAGTTTACAAGTAATCAACTAGGAAAAAAGAACCACAGATGTAAATGGGATAGCGATGTACTCGGAGCCATTTGTGTTGTAGATTAATTCTGATACTCAAAACAACATGTTTTAATGCGTGTTCTAGGTTCGAATAATGTATTGGTTCCGTGTATTACTTCCTCTATAGCAATATGATTTGTGCAACAGAACTGTAAACGCTGGAGATTCAGTAATATAATCAAATCAAAAGACGCGCCTTTCAGCCATACTAATATGTCAAAACAATGGGGTGGAATAAACCTGTGTCATCAAGGGGGTTGTGTTGTATTGAAATGACAAATATAAATATCAATGGAATAACTATAATTGAATTTGTCTCATGTGTTCTCTCTTTTACTGTGCCTGTGTTCTTCAATTAACCAATTAACTCGGTTAATTGTGTTTTTCCATATAAAGTAACATGTTAGTGAAAACTATCCATGTTGGATGACACCCGACAGATCTATTGCAATTTGATAAAACTGGGATGATAAAGAACACCTGACTCCTTCAGCCATACGTATGATTATTTGGGTGGTATATATATATATATATATATATATATATATATATATATATATATATATATATATATATATATATATATATATATATATATATATATATATATATATATATATATATATATATGAGAAAACCCAACCAATATATATATATATATATATATGTATATATATATATATATAGAGAGAGAGAGAGAGAGAGAGAGAGAGAGAGAGAGAGGTTGGGTTTTTTTGTGTTTTTTTTATTTTGTTTTTTAAGATTTTGACATGATTTGCAGTCACTTCTATTGAATATATATAATACATGATCGAAATTTAAGCCTCTTTGCTGAAGGAGATATTGCCATTTCTTGCAAATTAACACAACGGGTGTCCGGGTAGGTTAAGGCAATAGGAAAGGGTACTAGCCCTGTGACGTTAATAGTTGAGTTTCAGCTACGACCCGAGATGTACAATAACTGACCTTTGTAACCACATTAACTAATGCCAAATGAACTAATCAAAGATATTTCTCGGCCCTTTGAGCGTAATTCGAATTTCTTTCCGCCACCTTCAAGAACCATTGTTAGTGTGGCTTCAAATGATCCTCTTAACCATGGCACCAGAGCAGCGGAAGATGCAAGAGATGAAATTGTTTAAATTTACTTTACATTTTAGGCCACTGGTGCCAAAGTAGTCTTACGCAAAAACCATTTCCGAAGACCTGTCGTGAAATACTATCGATTGCAGTGAGGTTCCTTAGTAGACACGTCTAATGCATTACGTGACGTGCTGTATTCTGAATGTGTCAAAGGTGCTTGCAATTTGATAGAATGTGAAAAAGAATCTGCTTGCGTTAAACTCTTTCATAACCTAATGAATTCCTCCCTGAGTTAAGATGGTTATTTTATGCCGAGAAGGTCATCAGGAAGACTGCAGGGTAAAGATTCTTGATGGGTTTTAAATATATTAAGATGGCAATAATGACGTTAGAATGATCTATTAATGTGGTGCTATTCCGGAAATAGCAAACATTTGTTTTGTGCTGTTGTAACACCAACGTTCTGGGTATTCATTATTGATTTCAAGGCAAATGACTGGGATTGGTACTAGATCCGAATATAACTGTTTGGTGTTGGTTTATTTTTAATATCAATTTACAAAAAAGACATTCTTGAGGATGCCAATCATGATTTGGTTAACAGGATTCCGTTAAGTGGCATAACACCGGATGCATCTGGTACACGGATGCTAATGTTTGAATATTTTCATGCAAAGAGTGAAAGTAGCATTTTATGAGCTTATAAACCTATGAACGCATCATCAGTTGTTCTATGTGAAATCCTCGTCTAATTTACTTCTACCACGTACGTACATTATTATGATTCAAATGCTAGTATTTCACTGACGTTCTGTGTTGTATATTGCAGCCTATCAAGCACGAATGCTAGTATTTCACTGACGTTCTGTGTTGTATATTGCAGCCTATCAAGCACGTATGCTAGTATTTCACTGACGTTCTGTGCTGTATATTGCAGCCTATCACGCACGAATGTGTTCTGTGTTGTATATTGCAGCCTATCAAGCACGAATGCTAGTATTTCACTGACGTTCTGTGCTGTATATTGCAGCCTATCAAGCACGAATGCTAGTATTTCACTGACGTTCTGTGCTGTATATTGCAGCCTATCAAGCACGAATGCTAGTATTTCACTGACGTTCTGTGCTGTATATTGCAGCCTATCAAGCACGAATGCTAGTATTTCACTGACGTTCTGTGCTGTATATTGCAGCCTATCAAGCACGAATGCTAGTATTTCACTGACGTTCTGTGCTGTATATTGCAGCCTATCAAGCACGAATGCTAGTATTTCACTGACGTTTTGTGCTGTATATTGCAGCCTATCAAGCACGAATGCTAGTATTTCACAGACGTTCTGTGTTGTATATTGCAGCCTATCAAGCACGAATGCTAGTATTTCACTGACGTTCTGTGCTGTATATTGCAGCCTATCAAGCACGAATGCTAGTATTTCACTGACGTTCTGTGCTGTATATTGCAGCCTATCAAGCACGAATGCTAGTATTTCACTGACGTTTTGTGCTGTATATTGCAGCCTATCAAGCACGAATGCTAGTATTTCACTGACGTTCTGTGTTGTATATTGCAGCCTATCAAGCACGAATGCTAGTATTTCACTGACGTTCTGTGCTGTATATTGCAGCCTATCAAGCACGAATGCTTGTATTTCACTGACGTTCTGTGTTGTATATTGCAGCCTATCAAGCACGAATGCTAGTATTTCACTGACGTTTTGTGCTGTATATTGCAGCCTATCAAGCACGAATGCTAGTATTTCACTGACGTTCTGTGCTGTATATTGCAGCCTATCAAGCACGAATGCTAGTATTTCACTGACGTTCTGTGCTGTATATTGCAGCCTATCAAGCACGAATGCTAGTATTTCACTGACGTTTTGTGCTGTATATTGCAGCCTATCAAGCACGAATGCTAGTATTTCACTGACGTTCTGTGTTGTATATTGCAGCCTATCAAGCACGAATGCTAGTTTTTCACTGACGTTCTGTGCTGTATATTGCAGCCTATCAAGCACGAATGCTAGTATTTCACTGACGTTCTGTGTTGTATATTTCAGCCTATCAAGCACGAATGCTAGTATTTCACTGACGTTTTGTGCTGTATATTGCAGCCTATCAAGCACGAATGCTAGTATTTCACTGACGTTCTGTGTTGTATATTGCAGCCTATCAAGCACGAATGCTAGTATTTCACTGACGTTCTGTGCTGTATATTGCAGCCTATCAAGCACGAATGCTTGTATTTCACTGACGTTCTGTGTTGTATATTGCAGCCTATCACGCACGAATGCTAGTATTTCACTGACGTTCTGTGCTGTATATTGCAGCCTATCAAGCACGAATGCTAGTATTTCACTGACGTTCTGTGCTGTATATTGCAGCCTATCAAGCACGAATGCTAGTATTTCACTGACGTTCTGTGCTGTATATTGCAGCCTATCACGCACGAATGCTAGTATTTCACTGACGTTCTGTGTTGTATATTGCAGCCTATCAAGCACGAATGCTAGTTTTTCACTGACGTTCTGTGCTGTATATTGCAGCCTATCAAGCACGAATGCTAGTATTTCACTGACGTTTTGTGCTGTATATTGCAGCCTATCAAGCACGAATGCTAGTATTTCACTGACGTTCTGTGTTGTATATTGCAGCCTATCAAGCACGAATGCTAGTATTTCACTGACGTTCTGTGCTGTATATTGCAGCCTATCAAGCACGAATGCTTGTATTTCACTGACGTTCTGTGCTGTATATTGCAGCCTATCACGCACGAATGCTAGTATTTCACTGACGTTCTGTGCTGTATATTGCAGCCTATCAAGCACGAATGCTAGTATTTCACTGACGTTCTGTGCTGTATATTGCAGCCTATCAAGCACGAATGCTAGTATTTCACTGACGTTCTGTGCTGTATATTGCAGCCTATCAAGCACGAATGCTAGTATTTCACTGACGTTTTGTGCTGTATATTGCAGCCTATCACGCACGAATGCTAGTATTTCACTGACGTTCTGTGTTGTATATTGCAGCCTATCAAGCACGAATGCTAGTTTTTCACTGACGTTCTGTGCTGTATATTGCAGCCTATCAAGCACGAATGCTAGTATTTCACTGACGTTTTGTGTTGTATGTTTCAGCCTATCAAGCACGAATGCTAGTCTCCATGGCGTGGCTATTGAGTCTTCTGTTCGCGCTGCCAACAATATTCATCTATGCTGAAGACGTCAGGGAGGACAAGAAGCAATGCTGGATCGATTTCCCGTTTTACTGGCATTGGCAGGTAGGGGAGACAGACACACACAGACACAAACACACACAGACACAGACACACACAGACATAGACACACACACACACACAGACAGACACACACACATATATATATATATAATTTGTCACAAGACAGTACATATGCATACCCGTGATGATCTGGGTTCGAAATGGACTTCAGCAATCCATGCTTGTCGTAAGAGGCGACTAACGGGATCGGATGGTCAGGCTCGTGGACTTGGTTGGCACACATGTAATCGAATAGATTGATCTTCGTGCTATTGATCACGGGATTGTCTGGCCCAGACGCCGTTTACAGATCATCGCCGTATTGCTTAAAAACTTCTTATTGCAAGAACCCACCATGGTATATATAGAAATGTAAAATGTGGATTAGGATGTGGCGTTCTACTGTGTCGTGTAGTAATAATTCATAGATTTATATCTCCTATTCAGACTAAATTTCATGCCCTAATAATTCAGATATTGATATCCTCTATTCATTCCATAATTCATCTCCTGATAAGTCATATACTGAACAGCAAGAATTTGAAAACGTGACAAGGAAATAAAGTTGCCTTTCTTCTGGTGTTCAGTGTATATGAATGCATCCTATGTATTCCTTGTTTTGTGTCTTAATCATCCACAGATTGATACCTACTATTCATTCCTAATTTCTTAGCCCGTGAAGATACGGGGTAGAATAGGTCTTCAGCAACCAAAAGGTGACTATGTTTGTCCTAAGAGGCGACTAACGGGATTAGGTGGTCAGGCTCGGTTCACAAGTCATGGGTTCCCAATTGTACAAATCGATGCTCATGCTGTTGATCACTGATTGCCTGGTCTAGACTCAGTTATTTACAGACCTCCGTCATATAGCTGGAATATTGCTGAGACCGTAAAACTAAACTCACTCACTCACTCACTCATTATTTCATGTCCTAATAGTTCATACGCTGATGTCACTGCATGATAAATTGATATCATATATGATTCTATTACTGACATTCCGTACTAATTTGTGAAAGTAATCATGATTAGTGAAATTCGATTTTTAGATTTCGGCAAATGATTAACTTATATGACAAATTTTGATATTGTCAATAGTATTCAACAATGGTGTAATTCTGGTGAAATTATATTTATTATCGTGATTTATTGTATATGATTTTTACGCAGAGGCCAATGATTAACTGACATGTCAAAATCATATTATTGTAATGGTATGGTTCATTTAAAATAATAATGATTTATCAGCTTTTTCCGCGTAGATATCAGTGAATTAATTCGATTTCAAAATACATTTTAAGACCATTAAGAGGTGTTGCGGCAAAAGTGGGATAAGTTGCTATCGATTTTGTGATGTATCATATCGAATGACAACATCTCCAAGCAATCAGTAACATTCATTATCTAAAATAACAGGACAATCCTTATCGAACCTTAGGTCTTACATATTGATCACCAACTAACACTGTCATCAGTCTTCATTAGAGTGTTGAGTCGCATCTTATATACATTACCCTTAAGTTGCTGTGACGGCGATGTTACTTCAGATGTCAGTGACATCTGTACAGGAGGCATCTGCATGCCTTTCGCAATCAGCGCATCCACTTTACACTGCATACTACACTACAGCTCAAAAATACATTTCCAACATAGGATCATATGGTTGCCCATTCTTTCCTCACCCTCATCTTTATTTTTATACAACATTACATACTATTGTAGTTATGAGTTATGTTGAGTGTTACGGTTAAGAATTTACCGTGACAAACGATGTAAGAAATCCCATTGTGAACCAGCAAACCAGAACAAAGACATGTCATAAACGTTCAAATGTTGTATTATTATGAAACGAGAGCAAGGTATACAAAGTCACAAGTCAATTTCACAATACAATACAAATACAATATAAGTGAGACAAAATCTAAGACAATGGGTCACAAAATATATTTAGTAGCAAACTCACCAAAGCCTTTGTGTGAGAGAGAATCAACTATGCAGAATGTAAACACAGCGATCGGTCTGACAGCGGATGATGCAGATACAGGCGTTAATGGGTTTTGATGATCAAACGTTGGCAGTGATTTCTATCCTCCAATTGTGTGAATGTGTGTCGCCCTCAACACGGCAACCAGCCTTTTATATATATACAGTCACTTTCCGAAAGTTCGGACACATACGACAATCGTCAACACTGTAGAATGCCCTCGAATAAGTCTCCCGGAAGTAAACATATAGAAAACTAGGAGCAGATAAATTCCGGAAAACCAAAATCCTAAAAGTGTTGACCATCTATTAAACGAAATGTGATCCATCATAATTATTATTCCAAACACTAAACATTGTGACCCAATAATAATTATTACTTAATTAATAACACAAATATACAGAAAATACACACTCGTAACGTCAGTGAGTGAGTGAGTGAGTTTAGTTTTACGCCACACTCAACAATATTCCAGCTGTATGGCAGCGGTCTGTAAATAATCGAGTCTGGACCAGACAATCCAGTCATCAACAACATGAGCATCTATCTGCGCAAGTGGGAACCGATGATACGTGTCAACCAAGTCAGCGAGCCTGACCACCCGATCCCGTTAGTCGCCTCTTACGACAAGCATAGTCGCCTTTTATGGCAAGAAATATGTGCATCAATTACATAGAAACAAAAAATATGTGCAAAAATATTTTAATCTGTTGATTGAAAATGTGTATTTTAGGCTAATGGCCAACTTAACCAACATCGATTTTTTTCATAAAAGCAAACTTGACGGGTTACTTGTACACTATAATCACATCTGGATGTCCGTGGACTATTTTGTTCGGTAATCGGTAAAACCATTTAAGTAATATCTCTAAATTATTAACGTGTTGTGACATTCCACGATTGACCTCATGCGACGCGACGTGTGTGTGGTGTCCACGGCCATAATATTGCTGAAATATTGCTGAAATAATGGTAAAATATTGGTAAAAGTGGTGGAAAACCATGCTCAGTCACTCTTTACGTTAACTGTATCTTTTCCATCATCACTGAGCCTTATTCTTGTTTCAGTTATATTTTACGCTGAATGCCATAGTAACGTTCATCCTACCTGCTCTGATCATCGCCGCCTGTTACGTCGCTATCATCTTTATCATATGGACCAAAGGCCAAGACAGCGTCGACGTCCCGGAACAGAGAAACCTCACCGATAAAGACTGTACGTGTGTAGCACGATTGCCCTGTAGACTTTATCTTATTGTTGAGCTAAGGTTCGGTTCATTGCTTTGTAGAGTGAACCAAATGCGTAATCATGTGACCGTGCGTAGGATATGAACGCTACGTAAAGGTTGTACGTGGTTGTCGATAACAGTGTAAACCCGTGTTAAGTATTTCAGTTTTGTCCAGAAATCGTATTTATGGCTGTTAATAACATTTGTGTTTCCGCCGGTTGATATAATGGTACAATATGTGAAAACTATTTCTGGTGTCCCCAGCCCTGAATTTGCTGAAATATTCATAAAAGCGGAGTAAAACTATCACTGACTCAGTCGCCCCTGACTGTAAAACAGATGGCTCGTTGATCTGTTAGTTCTGGTTCGAATCCCTGCTCCACACCGATTATTACCCTTGGTCTATTAGTCTCATGTAATTTGGTTTCACCAAGTTGACACGTATAACTTTGCGTTTTGCCCCTCATTGAGCTGACACGCTGTGATGTATTACTCACTCACACATTGCTTCAGATGACAGCCTGAGGACGGAGCGCCCCCGTGTGACGCTGCAGTGCAATAGGATGAATGCCGGTCGTGGTGTCATCCCTCAGGCTAAGATCAGGACTATCAAGATGACCCTTATCATTGTGATAGGTGACACGTTACTACTGTTTTACAACAAGCGTGCATTTGAGCGTGTATGCGTGAGTGTGTGTTAGCTAGAAAGACGAGTTTGGAATTATTCTGGTTTTGTTGCCAGTGGAAAGGCAATACACAATCACTTGTTTTCGATAAGATGAATGTATACTGATACTAAACCATCACTGGTAATACGAAGGCAATACTTACTCAAATGACTCAATAACTCACAGTTACACTAACATTCACCAACTCATTTTCTCACTAACACATTCACTAACTCATTGCCTCACTATTTCAGTGTCTCATTAACTCACCTACACACTCATATTGTGTCTCACTAACGTACTCGTTATCGCACTCGCTGCCTCACTAACACAATAACTGCCTCACTTAATCATTCACTAACTTAGTGCCTCACTATTTCAATGTCTCATTAATTCAATGCCTCACAATTTCAATGTCTCATTAATTCAATGCCTCACTAACACACTCAAATTATGTCTCACTAACGTACTCACTATCACACTCTCTAACTCACTGCCTCACAAACACATTCATTGCCTCACTAACTCATTCACTAACTCACTGCCTCATTATTTCAGTGTCTCATTGACTCACTTAGTTCCTTGATACCTCACTAACACACTCACATTCTGCCTCACAAGTGTACTCACTATCACTCTCACTAACCCATTGCCTCACTAACATTTACTGACCCACTCACTAACCTCACTAACCCACTTTTCAATAACACAATCACTAACTCACCAGCACAATCACTAACTCACTGCCTCACTAATACTCACTGCCTCAGTAACCCACTCACTAACTCACTGCCTCACTAACCCACCAACTCACACTGACCCATGTAGGTCCAGGGTAGAATAGGCCTTCAGCAACCCATGTTTGCCATAAAAGGTGACTATGCTTGTCGTAAGAGGCGACTAACGGGATCGGGTGGTCAGGCTCGCTGACTTGGTTGACACATGTCCTCGATTCCCAATTGCGCAGATAGAACCTCATGCTGCTGATCACTGGATTGTCTGGTCCATACTCGAAAATTTACAGACCGCTGCCATATACGTATATATATCTATCGTAGCTGGAATATTGCTGAGTGCGACGTAAAACTAAACTCACTCACTCACTTCCTCACTAAAGCCACCAATTCAATGCCACATACCCACTAACACATTTACTATCACACTCACTAACTCACTGCCTCACTAACCCACTATCCCACTGCCTCACTAACACATTCACTATCAGTGACTAACTATCTGCCTCACTAGCACACTCGCATTCTATCTCACTAACCCACTAAGCCACTGTTCCAGTGTTCATCCTGTGCTGGAGCCCCTACATTGTGTACAACATTCTGGAGCTGTATGAACACATCCCGTCCAACAACGCCCTCAGTACACTAATACAGAGTGTGGCGCCCTTAAACAGCGCCGCAAACCCCATCATTTACGGCATATTCAGTACTCGGATATGCAGGAATCTCAGGTGAGACTACAGCTGATTACAAGTTGTCAATCACAATCGCCAAGCATCATCGATAGATTCACATTTCCAATAATTTTCACAAAATCACCCAAGGTAATGCAAAAGTACTGTATATTATTTCTGAAATAAATATATATGTGGATATTTATATATTCATTGCATCAATTTAAAACAGTGTATCAAATGTTTAGTTTTGACCAAAAAAATGTTAATTCAACAACTGTGTTAACTTTGTTCTTGAAATGATATATTCATGTATGTGCACAGATCTGGAGAGAGAAAGAAATTCACAATTTAATATAATTTAATTTAATATAATTATAGTTATCAGTTAGTTCTGCTTCTATTGGAGATATGTGTTTTTCAACTTCCCATTTTTTCACAAACTGATAAGTATATGATAATTAAAGCTTATTTCGAAATCAGCTCAGATTATATACTTCATTATGTGATGACTGTCCTCCGAAAGGCATGTACTGGGAATTATTCTCGGAATTCTACCTACAAGTAGTTGGCATAAGTGAGTCATCATTACAGAAATTCCCATAGACCTGCATGTTAATTAACTCTTGCAAGAATATTTTTCATAAAGTGAGTTTCTGTCGAATTGCTTTCTTACTTATCTGCCAGCTATGATATCATCTCTGCTACATACACATAATTTCCTTTCTGTTTCCCAATGACTTTAAGAAAACTGCAACTATTTACACAACACACATAAGACATATCAACCAGGTTTAACATGGATGTCTATGGGATAGATTTGTATTTAGTTGTATTTTGTTGTATTTATGTATGGTGCATAATCAGATGCCATTCCATAACTAATCAACGGAAAGATGAAAGAAGATTATGTACACGTAGCTGAAGATGATTTCCGAGATGTTTGCACAATATGGAAATAAAATTACATCTGATCAAGTTCTGAAAATGTTTCGTACAAGAGCTAGTTAACATGTACGTTTATGGAAATTTCACTAATGATGGCACACGTATGGTCAACTACTGTATGTTCCAGTTTTCAGCACCATGCCCGTGGGTTTCACAAACGAGACATACATTCCTTCGGGTTTTTCTCCCACATTAAGCAGCCGTGATAAAACTATTAAAGACATTAAATCTAACTCATGTATATTCAAAGTATATAATATTTTCTTACTTTTTGTTTGTCTTGTCTTTCATTTAAAGACGCTTCGCTCATGCAACTGCTCTTGCAAATATTTGCACCTCATGTGGCTGATGATGACAGCATGCGATCAAACGCTTAGCTTTAACAGAAACTCATTGATCATCATTGAGTGTATTGATTTGCTTTGAACTCACAACGTCGGTGTGTTTGCATGCAAATCGGTTGTCCAGTGTTTAATTTCAGAGCTTTTTACATTTGCAGAGGTTGTCGCGGTGGATCTATCAACAGTCACTCTCAAAGCCGGTAAACAGTTCTACAAGTCCTGTATCCCAACTCAGTAACACCCTTGTTAGGATCTGGTCCAGTCGCGTCATCTCAGCCCCACATCCATCCCTTCACCTACCACCAGTAGCCCCACCCGACCATCCCATCCTATGTAAATGTATATAACACCCTGGCACATAAGAAAAATACCAGTCTCTTTTTAATAGTCTATAGTTTTCTTTGGATGTTCATGATGTTAACTGCTATAGCTTACAGACACAAATTCAACAAAACATATGGATATTTTTTTTAATGTTCACAACCGGTTTCATTTCAAAGAATTCATTTGCAACAAATTATGGAATACTTTCGTTGATACAGATGACATTTTTGCAGCCTTTCTATGTTATATAAATAATCATAAATATTCTTTGGTCTAACAAATTAATATACCGATTTTGTTTAGACAATGTAACTGACCACTGTATTTGACCACGGACTCTTTACATTCCAATTATTCCGTAACAAAAAAGAAACAGCGTTCACGACCAGTTTAAATGAAAGCACAGAATTTCTAATTATTTCAATTTTGATTAAATGTTTGGTGTGATTCTACAGTTGTTCATGTGATCCATTTTAACATCAGGAAATGTAAAGAAATATCACATGATTTAATTTTATACCAATTATTCATAAAGGGGGATGCGTTAAACTTTAATCACGATCCAGTAAATGCGAAGCAACATGAGACATATTTAATTGTCTGAAATGTTTCAAACTGACTTTAATGGACATCGATCAAAACGTAATATAAGTACGTAATTCGTGCCCGTCCCTAGTTTCTTCAAATATGAGTCAGTGAAGAGAAAAAGGTATACTTGACGTTAGTGCTTTAACCTTTTATTGAAATGCTTCTATCAGTGAAGAGGTTCATGTTTTGCTGGATGTGTTTATTTCAGAACTGTCGCCCAACGCACGTCGATCAATCCCGCCGAGCGCAGCCGGTACAGTAACACATACGAGACTTTCCATTTCGCTTCAGCGTCAAAATGCGATGAATGTGTTGTCAAGGCATGGGATCTCTGCTTTCATGATGAACACATTCTTTGATGTAACTTTATATTTTAATATGACAGAAACACCACTAATTTTCCTTCGAAGTCATTTGGACGTTTTCAACGTCAGTTTTTTTCGATGATGATGTGTATCCATAGTAACAGCATCCGATCCCAGTCCTCTGATATCACAATGTAGATTGTCATGTGATCCCTATAGCTGCGCACCAACTATCTGCGTTCTGCTCGCTGCTGGTGTCCAAACACTCATCAACTTGTCCAGTGTCTGAAAGACTGTCATTGTTATTCTAGTGGATCATATTCCAAAACAAACATGAAGGTGTACAGTTGAAACCATATCGAGATATGGTACATTATATTTATTTCAATATTTAAAGGAGAAAAATTCAAATGTCAGCTTAATATAGATATGAAAGACTTTGACTTCCATAAATTTTCTCCTTTATCCCCTACGGCTTGTAAATGCTACTCAAAGACCTTTATAAGTGTCAGGCACTATTTTGATGGTACCAACAACTTGACAATGTAATTGATGTATTAATTTGAACAAAAGTCTTTCAAACATCGTCATTTTGTCGTCTTGTATATCCTCATCCTTTCAGTTCAGTACAGCATCCTCGATAACCCAGGGCGTAATATTTCCATTCTATTAATACCCTAGGGGCATTTGCAGTATAATTATAATGCCATGGTGTACGAATCAGCCTCAAGACAAGAATACAGCGAAAGGGTTCAAGAAATAAGCATGGTGATATGCCGCTTTCAGCAATATTCCAGCAACATCACTGCAGATGACACAAGAAATGGGTTTCACACATTGTACCCATGTGGGGAATCGAACCCGGGTCTTCGGCATGACGGGCGAACACTTTAACCGCTAGGCTACCACACCGCCCCAAAGTTCAGGGAACCTGTTGTAATAGAATGGAAAATACACCAGATCGTCGAGGATGATATTGATGGCCGCAACTGATTAAAACTAACATCCAGCCGAATCCGTCTCAAAATAATTTTCACTTTGGGGATCTGAATAACAGATTTTGCATCAATATAGACAGTATTTAACGAAATATTTTGATCCAAGTTCCTACGACAGGAATGATTTACTGGGATCTATGAAAAACCGAATGTAGCACCAACAAAGACAGAACTTTACCTAATGATTTTATTAAGTTTCCACGAAAGGAAAGATTTAATCTATTGCGACCATGTCCGATCCATTAATGTTAAACATTGCGCAGAAGCTGGTAGTGACGGCAAGTGCTCTTAATACCCCACGGTTTCAATCAGTCATAAACGTAGAAATGTCTGTTTCGTGATGTGAATAATCCATACCCCATATCCACCTACTCATGTTCCCAGTCAGTTCACCAGACATCTTCTTCATCAACAGCATCTCCTAATCAGCGAACATATTATTTATTACTTTCGAATCAATTCTTCATAGAAGGTACGAGAGATTGGCACAGCATGATCTATAGATTTCTCTGGCATTGGTATTGATTAATGGTGTATACAGACATGCGCTTTCCGCTCTTTTGTTGCTAGATTTCATGAATTGAAATTTGGATGGAAGTGTACTTTTATTTCAGATGTCCAATTTTAGATATAATTATTTGTAAATGTAGCCATATTATATTCAAAGTAGTGAAAATATAAAAAAAAGTTTAAAATGCTTCTTTCATTCGAAGAAGATTTATTAACCACATGATTTCATTATGTATGTAAAAAGTGTACATACAAGCATACATTTTGGAACATGTTTTTATATGCCCATTTCAGGATTTGGACAAAGAAGCAATATTAAATCATTATCAGGAAGTATCCCAAAAACATTTTAGATATATAGCGTTTACGAAACTTCGAGGTCGTGATTGTGTTGTGATTAAGTCCTATTTCCCGGACAATGAAGTCGTAATTTTGAGACAGCACAGTCGCAACTACTTAATAACCACTAAGTACCATGCACATTACATCAGAGAGAGCCTAAAACATGTGTGTTGAAACAGGAACGATTACATTGATCCGTAATGCTTGGTGATAATCAAGGTAATGCTTTGATTACAGAATGTCATGTAGAAATTGGTCAAATGTAACACAAAGACAATCACTCAATCACTGCGGCTTCCACGGGTCGGGTGAGGATGCTGAGTTTGTGTGCTAGTGCTTAGGCGCCTATTTCTAAGTGGGTTCGAATCTCGAATGGGACTCAACCCAACAAAAGTACTAGAATCTGTACTTTAAGAAGGAAGTGTAATCCCAAGTGTAACATGTGCTAAGAGATAATACTTGTTTTATACATACCTGTCGCAGTCTTTGTCCAAAATTGCCAGTGTTGTCCAACAGCCACCGACTCTAGACTTCAAGAAGGTGCAGAGTTTCAGTTTCAATTATCCCGTATTTCATTCTGAAACATTGTATTTCTGTCCGTTTCAGAAGATTACCTGTTTTCAACTGCCTTGCCAAAGCCTTCTGTAGATGCAAAACGCCAAAGAAGAGTCCGGTGACTCGGGTGATGGGTCATCCCACGTCTCTCACCGACCAGACATGTTGTACGATGGATAACCATTCATTAAAACGCTGCAACGAATCCACGACTCCGTGTCTTGCACATAGACGACCATCGGGACTGCCCATAGTTAGAAAGACCTTGACACCAAAGGAGACGTTGTTACTGAAGAACGTGACAGAGATCAAAATGAAATCTTTGAAACCAAAGGCATGAAACACGACGTTGTCACAGCTTAAGCCCATATCGCTTGAACATGACTATGTACATTGACGAAACATCGCAAGTGTGATTGGACTTTAACACTGCAAACACGCCATGCGGCACATTTACAGCTAACAGGCTTCCTTTACCTAAAATTAATGATTTCAGCAATTAACGAGTTTATGCAGGGTGTTGTTGACCAAACGTCCGAATAAAAACCACACATTTGAGAGGGTTGGCCACTGCTTTCAAATGCCACATGACTCGTTCACAGATCATCGTGATAGGAACTCTTGGCATCTGAGATGCAGGATATACAAGACCAGCATCAGTGTTTGGAGATTGTATTTCTGTAAAATTGGTACAGTCGGAGATTTCATTGCAGTGAAAATGTTACGTGTGGAGATGGGAATACAGTAAAACAGCTACGTATTGGAGATTTGACTGCAGTATTATTGCTACCTCGAGAGATTTGACTGCAGTGACATTGTTACTTTCGGAATTTGAACTATAGTAACATTGCCACGTTTGTGGAGATTTCACCTGGCTTCGATTGCCCGTGGACGAAGAGCAGTTCTACATAGAAGACTATGAACATTTCAAATGTAATAGACAGGCTGATACAGGAGTCATATGTCAAAGAAGATCCTGATGTTGGATCACTGCGCTTGGACTTCATACAGAGGAACCAACGCAAAGTAGAAACTGTATAACACATTTTGCCATTTGGTTATGATATAGTGACTTTATTACAGGGTGCTGTGTAAAGCCAACGTGTTAATAGGATGCAATATGGAAGGCACAGAAAGATCATGCGTGTAGCTTTATCAGCAATCACCAAATAATCTATGAACCTTTTTACTCATTTTCAGAGGTGCCGCCATGAACCCTTCAGCTTGATGTCAGCTGTAAATAACACAAGTTTCAAACATGGAATCACACAGAAGATTCTGTGGCTGGTGGGTGGGGTTGGGGGTGGGGGCTCATATATTACCGTGTGTTATTACCCAAGTTATCACGGCGGATACTTAATCATGCCCTAGTTGGCACTTACGTGCACTGTTGCTTGCATGTTGTTTCTGTTAATACTTAAACTTTCATCGCATGCTTGCACGCTATAGTTAATACTTTAAACTGGCACATTGAAATGTTATTTGTATGCCAAAGTGCGTCTGTATAAATGTGTATATTCCTTTATTTTACGTGGGTAACCAGTGGAAGGCCAGTTTGGTTTGGAGAGTTATGTCCCTTTGCAAAACTGGATCAGCTGGCTGTAGACTTAAGATCCAGATTTGCCGTGATTGTAATTCTTGGTTCGTCATCACAACGCACATTTCTGTAGTTTTCACTGAAGTGAAAGTACTACCTTTTGGAGATTTGTTAGAGATTCCGCTGTATACAAAGTACAACATTTTAAGATATGTTTTGAGATTTGATTGCAGTAAAATTATTACCTTTCCTTACTTGACTGCAGTAGAAATGGACGTTAGGAGACTGGACTGCAGTAAAATTGTTACGGTCGGCGATTTGATGGCAGTGAAATTGCTACGTTTGTTGCGCCCGAATGTATGATGGCACGACCTAACTGTTCATTAATTATGAATGACATCATGTAAACTGTCAGTAAATCGAGGACACCTCATCTTGTAGAAACCAATCCGTAAAATTTAGGATCGTGGTACATTATTTAACTTATGGTAAAACCAGAAACTCATCACCTAGCTTGGCGGTGACTAATGGAGATTGATGACTGTTCGTAAAGTACTTGATCTTGATTACGTGCATTTATGAAAAGTATGTTCGCACCTGACCCAACAGTATAACGATTCCAAGCAACAAGTCTACAGGTGACAGGTTGAATATACTTTGTGTCAGGACCTAAATTCCGATGAAAGTTTAATTTTGATATATACTTTCGAACATATCTGGACAAGTCGAGAAATCTATGAAACCAGTGAACTACAGGATAGCGTCCTTTTCAGTGACCGCCCTTCGTAAGTTCGAGTCCTCGAATCCTAATTATTATAGTTGTGTCTGATCCGTGTTGTAAGGGTCCACAGCCACTTATCTATTTCACGATCGCATAAATATTTTCTTCCTATACAATGACAGGCAATGAGTTGTGTGTAACACATAAACCGCAACTTAATGACCGCTACATATGTAATGAATTTAAAGGATATGTTATGTATATTTTTACCATACTAAATGTTGGCAAGGACGTCACACTTATAGTCTGCTTGCAGTGAAAATGTACCGATGAATTTCACTTCAAACAAAAAAATTAATCGGGCAAGGACATTGCAAATCCTCATAATTTTAACTTGTCATATGAACATTTAAGTCTCAGAATTTTATTCAACGTAGGGTAAAAGTTGTTTCACAAACTATTGTTGGTTTGTATGACAAGGGGGCATACCCATTAAATGTAACACCGAGAACAAGTAGGGTTTGTCTGAGTTAACACTCACCACGTCCCTCACTGCATTTGTTTCACCGTTCCAACTACTGAACTTATCCCCTTATGATACAAGCCAATGCTGTTGATTTGAATCACTGATCCTTTGTTAAATGAAATTCTAATATTTAAATGTTCAATTGGCAAAGGGTATTTATGACAATGTTCAACCTCAATTTCACTATATTTGATTTACGTTAATGTTAAAAGTGAAATTCATCGGTATGTTTTCACTGCAGACTATACCCACTCATGGCAAAGGGTTGTGACGATGTACTATTTACATGCATGCTCATCTTCAGCAGTCCAGGGGGAGCTGTACGGTAGCATAGTGGTTAAAGCGTTTGCTCCTTCATTCAGCGGTCGGTCATTGCTGGTAGATGAGGAGATTAATCATTTGGTCTGTCTCGGTGATGATGCTTGACAACGTATCCCTAATCCACTGACCATACTCAGTCACTGCATTATCTTGTCCAGACACGACTGTTTACATTGTATGGACGTTGCAGCCTGGAACCACGTTCATAGAATTCGGCCCAAACTCAATGAATTCACACACTTAACTGATGTTATCTTTTTCAAATGGTATATATGTTCATATTTACATTACGTTTGATTTTGCATGCTAACAATTTTTGAGTATGTGTTAAATACTTTAAAGGTTATTGTCTAACTGCAAACATGACATGTAATCCTTAAGATACAATTATATTTATTCATCTAAATGATCTAACATCATTCCATCATCTTCTGGGTTCGTTTTGGGTCATACAGAGAGCCATCAATGTTGTAAGTCCTAAATGTTTTAACTTGCTATAAATCTCGATCTGAAATATGTATGTATATCTCAGGTTTGCTTACAGCCATACTAAGTCAATGTCAACATCAATTTCACAGTCAAGTTCATATATATTGCTTTATGTCTTCCTCGTGTAAATGGACACATTTAATAAAAAATGACAAACGATATGACAGGCGATATTGCCTTCAGATCGGCAGCTTATTCTCGTGTTAGGAGTGGCGGGGCAGTCCAGTGGTTAAAGCGTCCGCTCCTCAGTTTGAAGACCCGGGCTCGATTCTCCGCATGAGTACAATATGGCCATTTCTGGTGTCCACAAGCAGTGATGTTGCTGGAATATTGCTAAAAGCGGCTTAAATGCATGAGGAGTCTTGTTAGTGATTCCTAAGCGCATGTTAATGATATACTGGAAATCTAAGCTGATATGTTTTCTATTCATGTAGTGATTATAGCTTGTATTAATTGAGTGAGTGAATGAGTTTACTTTTACACCGCACTCAGCAATATTCCAGCTATATGGCGGTGGTCTGTAAATAATCGAGTCTGGACCAGACAATCCAGTAACCAACAACATGAGCATCGATCTGCGCAATTGGGAACCGATGACAGGTGTCAACCAAGTCAGCGAGCCTGACCACCCGATCCCGTTAGTCGCCTCTTACGACAAGCATGGTCGCCTTTTATGGCAAGCATGGATTGCTGAAGGCCTATTCTACCCCAGGACCCTCACGTAGCTCGTTTTATAACATCACTTGTGTTTCTTGTCCCGACATAGGAGTGCCCAGGCCGACATCATACAACACAAAACACCTAAAACGGTTAACATACAACTGCGAAAGTCTGTTGTGTAGAGGTCGTGTTCGATGGTCAATGCCATCATTCTGCTGTCGTTACCTCAGTTTAAGAGAAAAGTAACACTAGCACTCCTTGTGCAAGTAGCCGTAACATTTACTTTGAAATGAGAGTAGTAATAACGTTCTAAGTGCTGTAGTAGCAGGGTTCGTGGATCAGTAACATTTACTTTGAGATAAGAGCAGTAATTGTTTCCGAATTGCTGTAATATTATATTTAAGAAAAGAGTAGTCTTGGCACTCTGATATAAGGGTGCTGTACCACTTTAAAATAACAATAGTCCTAGCACTTTTAGATAGAAGTTACCGCAATTCTTTTTTTGAAATAAGGATAGTCCTAACACTCTGAGAGTAGTGGAAATACGTTGTCTTCGGTAAAACTAGTCCCAACACTCTGAAAGTTGTTTCACTTGGTTCGATTTCAGAGCACCCGTCTTGAAAAACCATCTATGTATACGTGTTGTGGTATTATGAATAATCCAGTGGATTTGTACAAGGAAAATGCACTATTTTGGTAATATTTGTATTAAACTTTCAATGTCAATAAATGATTGTCAAAGTTTCGGATTTGTCCTATCTCCACATTTCATCCTGTCTGTAAATGTTTCCTGGATGTTAACAAATACAAATCTAATACAGTGGAAGCTGTCAAAATCAGCATCTGTACAATTCGGCAAGTTGTCAACACCAGCACATAAGCTGTCCCATCCACGACTTGTACATTTATCATCAGCTCTACAATCCGGCACATTGTCTATACCAGAGCATATTTTCAGTCTCAGTGAGAGCCGGTTCAGACAGCTTCCACTGTATAGTGTTCTGACATTTCTTGACATACTACATTATTCTCCAGTACCTCGTCGTAATCATCGATCGAGAGATGTGGCTCATGAATTTGGGTGACGTAATCATCAGGAGACTGTTGGTTTGGTTCGAACTTATTTTTTTATTATTTTATTATGTTTATTATATTATTTTTTTAGCCCATTGGCTAAGGCGTCCGACCACCACGCTCAAGACCCGGGTTCGATTCCCAATATGGGTGCAGTGTGTGAGACTCATTTCTGGTGTTCCCCGCCATGATGTTGCTGGAATATTGGTAGAGGTGACGTAAAACTAATCTCATTCTCTCATGCGCTGGTGTTTACCAGCCAGGTTCCGTAACTAATGCAGATGATGTCAGGGTTAAGCACTGTCCCATTCATCGTCCATACGTTTTCTTGTATGACAATCCCAGTTAGAGACAAATCCTTACACACATTTCCATGACAGTCTAAGTAAACCTAGTTTCAGTATTATTGTAAGAGACTAAGTTTACTTAAACTGATTCCCCTCAATAAATCATGGGGTTCCAAAAGTATTCCAGCGGTAAGGGATATAGTTGGGTTCATGACAGCAACAGCTGGTTTGTCTAGTCATGACTCGATTATGTACAGACGACTATACTAATGCTAGAACACTAACCACGAAGCCAATAGCGTTAGTCCAACTTGCACATTTATATGAAATCCATAATATTGTTCTGAACGTGTCTTAAATCTTTTAACATGAAACCAATCTGAATTCTCAGTTGGTTTGCTATCAAATTGGATTAAAACCAAGAAATTGTTCCAATAAGGAACACTTAATGGAAGTAGATGGGTCCGATTGCATTTCTGTGCCTCCAGCCTGGAGTAGGAGAAACTTCTGTTGCCAAGTTTTGAACGATGACCACATGTGAAGCGAGGAATTTTGGTTCGAGGGACTCCCATCTCTGGCAAAGTTATTCCAGTACTGTATGAGGTCATCAGAGAGATTCATTTCGTCACTCGTCAGAGTGTAATTCCAGAGGCCATACGTACCGAACACCATTGGCAGTTCCATTCCGTGACAGGCGTAGTCGTTACAGATGTTGCCTTCGCCCCAGATGTCGACATGGAACTCCTGGTCAAAGGCGTAGCTGTAAACCACTGCATTCTTTGACACAATGTTTGCAACGGCTTGGCTAACACATCGAAACAAGTAGTCTGTGGACATTTCAGCCAGGACGAAGCGTTTGTCATCGTTGCCATCAATATCATAGAAAGGGCTAAGAAGCTCTAGCGACAGTTTAGGACTGATCATGCGAAGAAGTTCCTCAAGCTGCTGCTTGGAAAGAGGAGATGCTGACAAACTGAATGCATACCCCAAAGTTTCATCACGGACAGTTCCGATAATTATATTCATTTTCTTATGAAGACCTCGTGCGAAGATATTGTACAGGTGGTCCTTCACCAGAGAGTCATCAATGACAGGTCCCCAGAACTCAAAGGACATTAAGAAGGAAGCTTCTGGAAGTTCAACCTCATCCTGCAGGGCTAGAATGTCATCAGCATCTGCCTCCTGGTAGCACTTGAGGTTTCCCTTAACACATCCCATCAAGGTGGCCAGTTGAGCTTCTTGGCTGTCCGACTGAGCTGCGGTTCTGAAGGGCAATGTGAAAGGACTACTCTGAATGATGGCTTGATCGAAGTACTGACTGGCGGACGGGATGCTCATCAACAGAGCAGTAGACTGGGCCCCAGCACTCTGACCGAAGACAGTTATCTGGGAAGATATGGTGTTTTACTTATCAAATTAGTAGAAAAATACACGCTAAGTCAAAGTGATCGTATTAATCTGCATTTCGTCCCGTTATGGATTATGCTGATTTATGGAAAGAGCCAGTTTAATTTGCAGATTTCCTTCATTGTCTAGGATTAACAAACATCAGCACGACCAATTTACCAACTTTACATAAGCATTTTACAGATAAAAGAGTAGTCGATCACTGTATAAAAGACTACTGTAACAGTCAGTCACTGAGTGAAACACACTAGTTTTAGAAGGTAAACACAGGGTGATACACTTCTCTATCAGGCAAACAATGGTTAGAATAAACACCAGTTAGCATTAGATGAGGCTTGTGCTTATCTCCGTCAAATGGATTTTTGTTTTTCAAGGAGTTACCTTCCCTGTGTTTCCCCCGAAGTATTGAATGTTCCTATGGATCCATTCAAGAGCCTTCATCTGATCTCTCAGTCCCAGATTTCTTGAGCCCAAAAATCCGAAGGCAGCTGCAACCATTTGCATTTTGCTTGTACATTAAAGGCATTACGTTCAGTTCATTCGGTATGATAACGGTTGACGTTGGGATAGAGTTTTGCATTCATAAATTTCAAATGTCGGCGAACTGTTGCTGTTCAAAGCCGCATTCAGCATTTTCAGTAGCGGTGGGAAGGTGGTTTGTAATTAGTCCTGTCTTTACCTGTCTTACGATGAGAAATTCAATCCACTTTGATATGTGGACCATGGGAACTCCCGATTCGCCCTCCTTATTTCTCCCCGATGTCCCACAGCGTAATCGTGTCTCATCAAACACAACAACACCCACCCGTTCTAGTGCATGCCTCCAACAATCCGTAGGGATGCCATGAAAGAATGTGGTGGATTTATTGCTCGGGCTGCATGTGACTGGGGTACCTTGGGCGGTATTCATAAGGCTTTTTAGAATTTTCTTAATTCTTCACCTAAGATTCCTTAAGAATTCTTAAGTTTAAGAACATTTCTTACTTTCTCTCTTAACCTGAACTAAGAAAAAAATCTTAACTGAAAATGTTGTCACAACATTAGCTGCCATATTGGATAACTAAGAATTTTCTTAACTAGTTAGGTGTCATGAGGTTTCTTGAAGTTAAGAAGTAAACCAAGAACAAAATGACTATCTAAATGTTTTCTTACAAGTTAAGAACGTTGTTATGGAAACTAAGAATTCTTTATGAATACCACCTCTGTTTACCGCGACACCGTGGCTCGTTGCTCATAATATCATTCACTGTGTGGTCCTGACTTGAACCCTTAAACAGGGAGCAGTGGGCCAGCGTAATGGTTAAATCGTCACACCAAGCACCTGGGTTCGATTCTCCACATAAGTAAAATGTGAAACCCATTTCTGGAGTGAAGCTAAACTCTCTCACTTCACACCTCATGGTGCAGATGTTGTGTTCACCACAGCGTTATATTGCCAACTGACACGAGAAACGTTAACCTATAAACTTCACGTACTCACCCAGTCTGTAATTGATAGTTACAAGAATACATCCACCCTTCTGGACAAACTTCTCGCCATCGTATAGCTGAGATCCTCCACTGTATGAGGTGAAGCTACCGCCATGAACAAACACCATGACACACCTATCAGAAGGCGCTCCCGTCGGTGTGAAGATGTTCAGAAACAAACAGTCCTCCGAGACCTTGCGGAAGATTGGTTAAATGTGTGTATGAAGCTTAACGTATGTGAAGCATACTTTTGAAACCTATGATATAAGATGTAGAACAATTAGTATGGTTTTGTTATGACTGAGATAGATAGATAGACAGATAGATAGATAGATAGATAAATAGATAGATAGATAGATAGATTTTATCATAACAAATAATCCCATTTAAATGGAAGTGGGTGTCCATTTTATGACTGATACAGGTCACAAATGATGAGTACAATGACTAAAATGGGTTTTTTTAACAATGAGTATAATACTCGTAACGATCCGGGTTACAACTGGTCTTCAGCGACACATGCTTATCGTAAGATGGGACTAATGGAGATATCAAGGGTTTGTCTGTTGACTAAAGGATATATACGAGATACAGGAATTCAACAGTTCTTGAAATACGGAAACGTAAGTGTACCTTATCCTGGCACACCAAGCGTGGAACAGCAGGACATTTCTGGAAGCACATTGGACCACGTGATGTTGCGTTATAGGGGTTTGGCCATGGACGCACAGGCTTCGGCTCTTCAAACCTAATTGAAATGGAATTAATTGTGCAAACTGTCATGCTCCAAACCTTTTGATAAGGAGTACAACAATCAAGATCTGGTAATACTTTCAAAAGGTGGACATATGGAGGAGACTGCCAAATTTGACGCATCAATAGCAAAAACGATGACTTAAGATGAAACAAACAGGACGTGGGTTTTTTTACAACCATCTTAGGAATATTCCCGCAATGTCACGGCGGAGGACACCGGAAATGGGCTTCACACATTGCAGACACGCGCGGAGTCGAACCCGGTTCTTCAGCGTAACGAGCGGGCGCTCCACTGGGCTGTATCGCTCCAGGCAAAATTGAACAACAGTGATATGCTGGTAATCGAATACAATGTGTGTTTGTTCAAATCTTTGAGGTGTCTTGATTATCTCACAATGGAAGAAGGTTTAAGCAACTCATGGCATCATTTACTCATATTACTAACTTAGGAAATATCAATAGCTATTGTAACTAAGTAAGACATGACATGCTTACAAGATGTATTGTTTGAACATTGACAGGTAAGAAAAGGACGACTTTGAGAAAACCTCGCTCATGAATTTTCCAACGTAGTACTATAGGCAAATGTTAAAGATCATAAAGAAGCAGTAACTAACCTTATCCGATCACAACACTCACGCGTGGCAAGTGCACTCAGTCGTAACAATGCATCAGTCAGTCGCAACAATGCATCAGTCAGTCGTAACAATGCATCACTCAGTCATCCAGAAAAGGGGGAATTTCGGATTATCCAGGTCGTTTTCACCGAGGTTACCTTAAACTTAAACATACCTCGAAGCCGTGGCGTACTTAATGCCAAGGTATTCGTAACACCCGGGTCTGACGTTGCCAACGATGATGCCGAGGCCGGGTATATTGACGGCAGTTGTTGCTGATGCTGCGTGTCCAAGAAGAGACGTCAGCAGCACTAGATGTTTAAGGGACGCCATCCTCCCTTTTGCTGTGGCATTTTTGAAATGTCATTTTATACGTTGACACTTAATTTGTGGCGCCATCTGTGACCAAATCATCGCAGGGATCCACTGGCTCCTTGTCATCGAAATTATTAACTCACTGCTGGTCTCACCTGGAGAGACAATCATTAGTTGATGAAGAGTACAGAATTGTGTGTCATCCTCTGTGTTTATGTTTACTCGGAGCACGCGTTTCAGTACAGGCAGGATATGGGACAATTATGTACAAACAATGATAGTTCTCTTCATTACTGTTTGCATGTTTTCATGTATTTATTTACTTCAAGAAGGTTCATCTCACTGGTGTTTGCTAAGTGAGGTAAGGATATTTAACTCGTACAAGTAAGAGTGAGTGAGTTTAGTTTTACGCCGCACTCAGCACTTCCAGTCATATGGCGTATGTCTGTAAATAATCACGTCTGGACCAGACAATCCAATGACCAACAACATGAGCATCGATCTGCGCAATTGGGAACCGATGACGTGTCTCAACCAAGTAATTGAGTCTGACCGCAGAATCCACTTAGTCGCCTGTTTTACTGTAAACCAGTATCACTGATGATTTAAGTAAGAGATCGACCAAATCAACACAAAACGACGGCGAAAGAGAAAAAAAATAGATCCGATTGTAAAATGAAAGACTCCTTTCGGCGTAAATCTGGAAGCAGAGATGAATATCAGAGATAGTGTTCTTGAAAAGAAGCTGATACGTTCTATGGATAACAACGTCTACCTATACTGGGTCAAGAAAGAAACTTCACAGAATGGATTTTTTCAAAATAATGAATATTTTTTCTCTGATGATACATCTATGTCTCCTAAATGGGATCCCTATCTTTTGACTCTAGAAAAACGATAGCAAAACCCACTCAAACGTCGTGCAAATGGTGATAGTGCTGCAACAAACTGGCACCGTTTCTGATCGACCAAGGTCGGGTCGTCCAAGTGTGACCGTCAAATCATTCTACATCACCTACTTGACAGATTTCCGCCGGCTACACAAACCAGGGCTGAGATGTTTAGAGGTCGACTGTCCTCACAGACCATTCGAAATCGGTTGCGGGCTGCCAATCTCCATTCTTGCCATACACAATACTGAACTGAGAAATGTCGAATTTTTGTTCTTGTGACTTGGCATTCTGTATAGCCATGTTTCGGAACGGTGGTGTAGCCTAATGGAAGTGATTGTGGAACTGTCAGTGTATCGAGTACATCACGCAGATCGCAGCAATGAAATAATAACAATTTAACCATCTTACCATCTCTTGTTCTTTTATAGTGCCCTGAGGAAAGAATGCTAAGTTTCTTTTTTTTCTTGACTCAGTATATTCTTACATGACCATTCAGAGCTAGCTCCTGTTCCTACATCAGGTGAATGCTCACCTGATGAAGAAGCAAATATTAGCTCTGACATGTAAGGCTAAAAAGAAGTTGTTATCATCAGAGGTGATGTTTCGTATTCACGATGGGTGTAAATATGTTGTGCACTAGACTCGTGAACAATCCAGGTTAGATTTGATCTTCAGCAATTCACGCTTGTCGTAAGAGGTGACTAACGAGGTCGGGTAGAGACCGCCTCCATACATCTGGAAAGATTCAGAGTTCAGCGATAAACAATAAACAAACAAACAAAACTATCAGCATCAGTATTGCTACCTTGATAAAATACATCCATTTATATATTAATGTAAGATGAGGTTATAGCATCAGTTCGTCACGCTGAAGACCCGGGTTCGATTCCCCACACAGGAACAGGCTCATTTCTGGTGTCCCCTGCCGTGATTTTAATGGAATGTTGCTAACGGCGACCTAAAACCGTGCTCACTCACATATTCACCAGAAGAAACACTATTCATGGACTCAAGTCTCATTTGTCGTATCTGATCGGACAAGCGGTAATATGTCTTGTTCCTTGTTGCGGAAGGTTTATACACGCGACTGAATAAAACTTGTTGATGATACACAGTTTTGATTAATTTTATTCCCGAAGGGATGGAAATTAGGGTCTACTTGATTGAGCAAGTCGATGCTACTTTTCCGCTCTCTTGCTAATTGGTTTGGAAGTGCCTAGAATGACTTCAATATGCAATGACTGCTGAAGTGAGTGAGTGAGTTTAGTTTTCCACCGCGCTCAGCAATATTCCACCTGTATGGCGGCACTCTGTAAATAATCGAGCGACGAGGCAATCCAGTACTCAACAGCATGAGCATCGATCTGTGCAACTGGAAACCGATGACATGTGTCAACCAAGTCAGCAAGCATGACCACCCGATCCCGTTAGTCGCCTCTTACGACAAGCATAGTCACCTTTTATGACAAGCATGGGTTGCTGAAGGCCTGTTCTACCCCGGATCTTCACGGGTCCAATGACTGTTGGAACGTTCCGGTTTCCGGGTGTCATTATGCGTGGCCTTATGTTTCGGACTGTCGAGAGGACGTACAGATACTCACCTGTTTGCACTGGCAATCCCTGTGCCCCCGATCGTTGATGTTCTTCATTATACTTAACGAGACCGCCACCATGGTGCAGTGCTTAGAGTGTCTGCCCGGAGAAGGGAAGGTAGCGGCTTCTATACCAAAAGACATTGAAATATGGTACTTGTTGGTCCCTGAATGGCGCTCACTATTAATGGGTACAACAAGGACTGGTCAGGTCGGAGTCAGTAAAATGCCTGTTGGTAGAGTAGCCATCCTTAAATGCGGCATGTTATCTCAGTGAGCTAGCACTATAAAACCAGCTTAAGCCTGGACTAGTACAAGCAGCCACTAATACGCATGCATGTACGTCGTCATGTAAACAAAATATTCTTAGATACGACGTTAAACTAATTTCATCTACACGTAACATGATGCTAAGGCAAATATGTCGGTGTATACCCTGGCCTAAATGTACTTTTGAACCACATAGTGAATCTGTCAACAAAGAGACACAACACTGCGTCAGTTGTAAACAGCTCCACAATTCCCCATATTTCAGTGGCGCGGAAATTGGGGATATCGTTCTCTGTGTGAGCGTTTTGGTACCTTTTCAAAGTCATTAAATGAGCATGATGACTGATAAATATCTTTGGAAATTACATAGCTCTTAAAGAATGGTTTTATTTTTTAAACATAATTTGATTTGGAAATATATCAGAAACAGGTTCTTCCCCAATATCGTTAGTGTCTTGCCTTTACAATTAATGAACAATTCAAACACTGTACGGTCATGTAAATTTCATTTAAATTTATTCCTTTATCCATTCTTTATTTCACGAATCTTCACAAAATGACCATTAGTTTAGCCAATGTGTTGTGATGGGTAAAACGACAATCAAATTTATCAACAGTTATTTTAATTTTCAGTTACATGTGAAAAACGTTCTTTTGACCCCCATGTTATATGATACTGTGAATGGCACGTAGCATGCCATATGAAGATGGCATTTGGTTTTCAAGAGAGTGATTGAGATGGGTTTACGCCTCTAGACTACCCCACCTCTCTTGTCATGATAAAACTGTATGATATTGGTGTCAATGTGTCCTATACAAATATGGATATCGGCAATTTTCGTTCGCCTAAAAAATAAAATGTGCTCACTACTCCCGAAATCGTTCACTTCCTGCTATGAAATATTTCCTGCCGTTCATCGTGAAAAAAGCACCATGTATGTATGCTGTAACTAACAGAATGAGGTTTTGTCTGTACGTCATTGACAATTTTGGAAGAAATATTTGGCTTAAAAGGGGACTGATGAATTGCAATCTAACTCGAAAACTAATAAACATAAACTAGTCAATTAAACGATAATCGTAATGAAGCCATCATACCAACTCTGTGAGGTTATTGCAGATTTTTTATCCTAACAATAAAAAAGTTGTTCAACAAACTATCATTAAAATAGTTCACTGTTTGTTACGAGGGAGGGCTGCAGAGAAAGGGACAGCCTGGTGTTCGGGAAGAACGTGCAAATGCAAATGCACAAAAGGAGGATAACCCTGTGGCGATCTAGTTCTGCATCACTTAGGGCTTTAGCTTTGGCGAAAGGGCTATGCAGAAAAGAACACATTGCGTTTCAGGGGTTGTGAGACAAACCACGTGACCATGCATGAATTGTTATAATCTTTGCGATACAAACACTTACTTCCTTATTAAATTATTTATGTGTACTGACACTTAGATCATGATCTCACCCAGTGCTATACCATATACACAAGTAGCAAACTCAGCATACTTACTTACCCGTCACTTCATACACATAAGCCATACTCAACCCGTCTTTATAAGACTATGTATCTAACGTGATTAAATGTCGAGAAGCGATATCATTTTGAATAATCGTTTGAAGCGCTCTATAAAATCATCTACAGTCCTCAGGAATTGACAGGGCCTGACTACAATCACAAGGAAGTTGTCAGCATTACAACCAAAGTATTCACGAAAATAAATGGCTTGGTGGATTTCGTCAAATCCATAATGTATGGCAACAAGATTAATCACCAAAAACTGTTATAAAACATACATATCCTGTATGAATAATGGTTAGAATATTGACTTTCAGTAACCAATGCTTGTCGACTAACGGGATCAGGTGGTCAGGCTCGGTTGACACATGTCATCGTTTCAAATTGTGCAGATCGATGCTCATGCTTTTGAACACTGGTTTGTCTGGTCCAAACTCATTTATTTACAGAGTGCCGCCATATAGCTGTAATATTGTGGTCTAAAACTACACTCACTCACTCACATCCTATACAGTTTCCTTCATATGTTTCATTTTAATTCTATGGGTGGAATTTAGACGCTTATGTCATGAATGGCGGGGTGAGTTCTAAGGATATACAGCTATATTATTTATACGAGTTACGTTTCGGTGAAGCTTCTTTACTAGTGGCCCCGTGGGTAAAATAAGCCTTCAGCAACCCATGCATCCCACCAAAGGCGACTATGCTTGTCGTAAGAGGCGACTAACGGGATCGGGTGGTCTGGCTTGACACACGTCATCGGTTCCCAATTTCGCAGGTCGATTCTCATGCTGTTAATCACTGGATTGCCTGGTTGAGACTCGATTGTTTACAGAATGTCGTCATATAGTTGGAATACTGCTGAGTGCTTCGTAAAACTTAACTTATTCACTCACTTTACTAGCGAAGGCATGCTGTCGAATGTGCTCAGTTAGCAATGTACACTAGACAATACCTGTAAATGTTGAATTTTTTTTTTGTTTCACTCTAGAACCAAGCAAACCCAAACACCGCTGACAGAGTGAACTGACGTACAGCCATAAAAGAGTCCAGAACACATACGGTTCAACATCGATATGTTGTCAACAGAATACACTACTGGTAGAAAACAAACAATCTGGAAACTATCACTTTTCGTTAGTCATGACAATTAGAACAACATAAAGTCTCTCACACCTTATGAACATATATTGTTCAAGCTTCAGAGGTCAGCGGGCAATGGAAAACGCGGTACAAAAAATGTGCGATGTTTGTGCCATGTTAACTGGGCTCGTCAGAGTGTATATCATGTGCAAGATTTTCACATCGCATATTTCCTTGGATTTGTCTTCAGCAAGCCATGCTTGTCATAAGCGGCGAGTGACGGGATCGAGTGGTCAGGCTCGTGCTTGGTTAACTACTATCTGAATAGAACGATGCTCAAGCTGTTAATCACTGGATTATTGGTCCAGCCTCGATTATTTACAGACAGTGACATACAGCTGGAATATCTGTGCTTCGTTGAGCAACAAACAAGCAACCAAACAAACATCGTTTTTTGCTCTGTCTCTCTCTTTCTCGTTTCGTGTTATCGCTTCAACTTCCCCGTAATAAGTCAAGAAAGCGATGTCCCCTCGGTCACCATATCTGACCAGTCTAAGTTGACGTAAGCTCAGTATTACTCGGTGAGTGGAACAAACCCCTGTAGAAGGTCAATGTATTTGCAGTTCTATTGGTCTTGTTATGAACCTGGACATTTACAAATGATCATTTAAATTTAAAATAACACTTACCTCATATATACTTCCTATAAAAAAAATTTAATTCACTAGTGTAGATGTAGTCAGTTATTTCAGTGAACTGTTTTCAACTAGATTTTGCAAAATGGTCCTTACTGTTTCAAGTTATTGTTTACACATGAACTGACGCATCAAACAAAATTGTAATGTTGCAAAGATTATTGTCATGAGTTCAATAAATGATAAAACTTGGTGAAAATTGGCAAATTCTTAACAAAACTTTACCCCATAACTGTTCACGTGCACGATATGTGCACATGCTTTTCAGCAATTGATGCATGATCCTGTTGTCATTCATCTGCAGTTAGTGGAAAAATCCATTTCCAATGTAACCATATGTGTATATGTAATATACAGTGATTTCTTTAAGTGAATCTAAGCTCTTGATGGGTAGTATAAGTGAATCAAATGCCAAATCTGCACTTAACGTACCCCCTACTTACAATCAACACATAAAAGGGGGATAACTCCTACGTATTGTGACACTGAAGATAGCAGAAAGTACCTGACTGGTCGAATGATTACAATCACTGAAGGTTGCTGTCAGTGTAATCCGACGCCACGGTAACGATGTCTGCTGTTTCTAGCCGAGTTTAATCATGTTCTGTTCCAATGTTTCTATTCATTATAAATCCTTGAAATTTGAAAGCTGCCGTACCATTAACTAGAATGTGTAGTTCATTGCTGATTTCGTTTGGGCACGCTAACGTTGTCCAATGCGCATAGCTATACATGGTACGTTAACATGACCAACGGATAATTTAAAAAAAAACAAAACAAAAAACAAAACAAACAAAAACACAAACAAACAAAAAACCCAGAGGAATATATATAATGGTTTATTGAACTCATACATTTCCCCTTTAAAACCACAAGGGTTGTAGTCTACAAATAGCTCAAACATATGATGTTGGTAAACAAAATCCACTATCGCGAACGGATAATATATCGTTTATCTTTTCAGGAACAATATAATTTTGAAAATCTCAAACTGACTCAGATCAGATCATGAAGTTGGGTAGGGATTGAAGCCCACAAATAGCTCAAGCAATAGGCATCGTACAGAATTTGGTGCACTTGAAATCTGACGAGTGTTGGCACCATTTAGGATCAGAATTCTGTCGACCCAAAACGAATACCTGCTCCATTTCACTAGATCCATCCTCCTTCTGTAAGGCTTTCCGTATTTGGCAAAGTTGGTCCAGTACTTAATCATGTCAACAGAGAGCTCCTGCTGATCGGGTGGCAGAGTTATGTTTGCGAGGGGATAAGTACCAAACAAGGTCGGTAGCTCTTCTCCGTGGCAGGTGAAGTTGTTGCAGATGTTTCCATCCCCCCAAATGTTGAAGGGGAATACCTGGTCGAAGATGTAGTTAAATGCCCGAGAGTCTTCAGCAACAATGGCAGACACGGACTGACCCACGCAGTTGAACAGATAGTCCGTTGTATATTCAGACAAGACAAAACGTTTGTCAGCGTTTGCATTGATGTCATAGAAAAGACCCAGCAAGTCCAAAGTAAGTAATGGGTTTAGAGAGGTCAAAAAACTCTCAAGCTCTGCAGAAGACAATGGACTGGTGAAGATTGAAAAGATGTATCCCACACCTTCATCCTGGACAGTTCCGATGATTGTTCTCATCTTCTTGTGAAGTCCTCTGTCAAAGATGTTGTATAGATGGTCTTGCACCAGGTCACCGTCGATGACGGGACCCCAGAACTGGAAGCTTAGAAGGTAGTTTGCCCCAGGCAGAGAGACCTGGTCTTGGAAAGTCAAGATGTCCTCAGGATCGGCCTCTTGATAGCAGGTGAGGTTTCCCTTCGCACATCCCATCAAGGTGGCGAGTTGAGTTTCTTGGCTGTCGCCTTCCGCTGCGGTTCTGAAGGGCAGCGTGAAAGGGCAACTCCCGAGGATGGCCTGATCGAAGTACTGATAGGCGGAGGGGATGCTCATCAGCAGACCAATAGACTGGGACCCAGCACTCTGGCCGAAGAGTGTTATCTGTGGAAACATACCCCAATTTACATTTTCATGTTATAAAAAATCTGTCTGAAAGCTATGCTGCAAGGGAAAGGGAGAGTATTAACAATGATTTATTGATGGATATGTTAGAAGAACTAGAATGATATTTTTTCAGCTTTATCATCTGCAATATATACATACAAACAGACAGACAGGTACGTGGCTAGGTACGAAATGCACGAATGTGATGTTAATCAATTAGGAGACCGTTCTACAGTCAGTGTACCAAGACTTCAACTGCAGTTAAACCCTGACTTTAATTCTAACAGTGACCTTTGAGCTCCCCCCGAAGTACGAGATGTAGTTGTTAATCCACTCCAGCGCAGCGATCTGGTCCCTCAGTCCAAGGTTCCTCGATCCAAGGAAACCAAAAGATGCTGAAATATAGTAATAGATTGAGATTTAGATTTCTAGTCAGGTGCTCTTAAATGGATGGTTTAGCGGAAACAACTCACTATGCACAATTCCGTTCCTAATGTGTGTTGGACTCTAAATCTCAGTGTCAGGTTCACTATCCAATCTATGATTCTAGTTGTTAGTATTCCAGCACCTTGCCTGTACTCTTGCAGGTTTCGCCAAAGTAGTAAACGTGTAAGAAATTCATTTATTCGAGCTCTTTAAAACACTTGGGGTATTTGACCGTTCATTTCTGATTGGAAGTGTAAGCGTTTATGAACGCACCACCATTTTTATTTATCACCAAACCTAAATAGAACGTGCGTGCGGTGTAAAATGAAACCTACAGCTTTATGGATTACAACTTCTTGTTTATTACGTTGAGCGACGTTTCGATGTAGATTCTTATATCGTTTTCAAGCTACATTTTCACGATTACATCTTGAAAACGATGTAAGAATCTACATCGAAACGTCGCTCAATGTAATAAAGTTGTAATCCATGAGGCTAAATGTTTCATTTTTGACTCACCAACTTCTAGAATGCCCATTAAACAAGTAGCATGTGATGCACGCGCACCAGGCAGTTGCTTCGCACACCAGTCTAAGTAAACACAGGCTCGGTATTATTCACCGAGTCTGACAAACCCAAGTAGAAGGTCACGTCAGGTTACCTTTTAGCGATCCCATGACCTTCCACTCAAATGCTAGACAGCCGAACTGATTTGATCAGCTAGAAACCAGCTACTGGTTAGGGTTCGGCGAGACTTACAAATTTCCCTTGACACTGATCCCTCAACAAACGAAGATCTGCGTAAAACACAGATATTTGACCAGCACAATGTACGATTAGGGCTTTCTGATAACATGGTTATTAGCTATCATCTCCGCAAGCTAACATCTATGAATATTGACAAAAAGCTATTTAGGGACTGTATACTCACTAATACAAGGAGCATCTTATGGGTGACAACTTTTACTTTTCACAATGTGCTCATTACCCACATGACGAAGTGGCAAGAACTAGACCGGGAACGTTGTAAAAAATATATCAAGAAGCTGTTATCCATAAGATTTGTCTTGTATTTCTTATACCAACTTTTAGATGCCTTTTGAAAAATCTCAAGTTTATTCACTGTTGTGGAGTGTTCCATGTGCATCACGATGGTACAGAAAGTAGCATTCGGACTCTTTCGGGTGAAAACGTTTTCGAGATAAAAGTTCAAATGTAGGTGCACAGGCAAACTGTAACGCAAATGGGGTTGGGCAGCTTAGAGAAAATGACCAGTCTTCATATATGCGAGCGAAGCGAGCAAATGTTGGCAACGAACTTCCCTCGCTTCGGTTCAAAAAATATTTTTCATGTCAAAATAAAATATCGCCACCATCAAAGGTACGCTCCCATTTCCTCACTAGGTTGTGCTCTCAGATTTCCAACCCCACAATAATGATTACTCACGTGAAGTATGTTTTATTCAACATTTTAAGCGCAACTCAGACCGTTCTTCACCTCCATTACCCCTGCCAGCTTCCGGTTCATCGCAGTGAAGAAACAGATAATTATTCCTTATGGAATACATGAAGAGTTATCTCCCATGCTTCACACGCCCACTACGCCAGAAGTGTTTTTATTGTAGAATAAGAGTAGTATATACAATGGGGGTTCTGGACCACTTTCAAGAAATGTCTCTACAAAGCCTTATTTACTAAATAAGGCTTTGGTTGGGTCATTAGCTCTTGCTACTATTACCCCTACTACTTAACGTGTGTTGGAGGTAACACTGTGCCGTACGGTACGATCAATAATTCTTCTCTTACAAACCCCCTACCCGGCCCATCCCTCAAGTAGTACAAGTTAGGTTCGTCGGCTTTTATATCCACTTTATCTATGTTGTAAGTTTTGACTGACCATGTAGGATCGGTGGCTCGCTTACGGCTATCACCCTCGTGTTCCCCCGGCTGGTATAGATACATTACCCCTACTACTTAACGTCTGTGCCTATGTTATGTTTATATCGATGAAACAGTTTAACGTGAACCGCCTACGATCTCTTTGGTGTTCATAATAAAGGCTTGCTGGGCTTTTTGTATCCCCTGTTCTATGTACTTTTTTTTCTCGTCCTCACTGATAGCAGACTTACGAGACTTGGATCGAATATCTTGTTTCATTCCGTTATATTTTTTGAGTTCAGAGAGGATTGAACGAAACTCCTCTTCTGAGATCTTACTATCAGAGAGTGCCGTGGAAATACGCTCACTCACTGTGTTCAGCTTTGCTTCGGCCAGAACCCTGATCTCGTCGTGTTTCAATGCCTTACGATTAAGTCTGCGTGATACTAACTTAAGCGCCAATCCTGCTAACCCTGCCACCCCAGCTGTTATTTCAATACCTAGCACTATAGGTGCAGCCACGATGGTAGCTAACAACCCAACACCTGCCGCCCCTAGTCCCATGCTGGTTGCCATAAGGGTAGTGTCAGCCCCGTCCACGATATTGAAAGCTCTATTGTACTTTTTACATAGTGCTTTCCGCGTGTCACGGTCTTGTTCTAGTTGGCGTTTCACATCACATAACTGCCTCAAGCGGAACCCATCTACGGTTTCCAGCGTCTTCGCTACTTCCTCTACGACTGGGTACAGACCCATCCTATAATGTATATTTTGAAAGATATTTTAATTGGGTTTCAGTTAAAAATCTATCAGTGAATTTGAAGTCTACAAGTTCTAGACTACTAGTCAGGGCAATAGGTGAGAGGCTAATAGAATTTCCTGTTGTAATAGAAACCCCACTGAGGTTTATTAAGTGGTTTATAGGACCCGTGGTATCCTGTTGTATAACAATACGACAATATTGGTCTATGTAAGACCAGCGCATTGACACCCCGGGTAAAATTTGGTGTACTATTGGGGGGGTTCCATGGAATATAGACGTAAAGAAGACTTCTATGATGAGGGTGAAAGGGGAGGATATTCTATCAAGATTACTGCTAAATGTTAATTTATTGTTTGGATAAGCACTTAACCCCTTTTTCTCGTAACCAGTAGATGCTATGTGTACTAATGTATTCTCCGGAATGAAATCCCCGGCCCAGATACCGTTGTTCTTAATCTTAGAGACAACCCCATTATTTAATGTGATATAAGGTGAGGTGAATGTTAAGTTGATCAGCCATTTGGGCTCTTTTAAATCTGGTAACGGCACCCGTCTGTACACGTTGTCTTTGAAGTGCAGGATGTATAATTCATCTTCCTCACCAGGCTGATCGAATCCCTCCGTATCTCCTAGGTCGTTAAGCGTAGTGTTGGGACGATGACTGGTCATTATTATACTATTACGATATAATTTCCAACTGGTTTTCTGATAATAATTCAGGGGTGAACTTCATACCCATGAAGTGTATGTTGTCAGGCAGGAAGATATTGGTTAGTGATATCTTGTTTTCCACGATCACGTTGACCCCCTGCAGACTGGTGTTGGAGCCGACACCCACCCGCACGTAAACGTTGCAAACTTGATACTGGTGTCGTTTCACCCACCCGAGTTTGATCCCCTTCACGATCTCGACATCATTCCCCGATGGTTCCCCTAGGTAGACTTTGATGATCAGTGTTGAGTTTGCCGGTAGATCCTCTAGTATAGTGACCACACCTTCGAATTCAGACACCAACTGCAATTTCACGTTTTGTATGGCTGGTTTACTCGATAGCATGTGGGCTGCTATAGTATTGACTGGGCTGACGACTACGCTACGTCTCTGAGTTGGGACGTAAGCCACGAGCAGGGTTCCATTGTTCACGACTTTGTTTAGGTGGTTGTCTTTGTTATCAGTAAACACGTAAGGGGAGACGAGTCTAATATTGAGAAACCAGTCGTTATCGGGTAACAACACCCACTTGTCATCTTCGGTGAAGACGAGCATATATGGCTTGTTTCGGGCGACGGTAGTGCTCTCAACATCGTCTAAGTCGAACAGTTTACCCCCGAACGATGGGTATATTATCCAGTTATTATTACCGGTGTTGACAAGGGCGTACTTAGTGTTGACTGTTGCTCTTGTGGTATCTACTATATCACTTAGGGTTCCACCGGAGGGGATTTCAACGCGTTTGTAAATGTTGTTTTTCAGTTGCAAGGCATACGATTTACCATCTACTCCGGGAGCGTCGAAACCGCGCGTGTCTCCGAGGTCGGAGATCCCGATATTGACGCATTTTTTCACTCCGGGTCCTTGTGCGCTGGTCATTTTACATGAAGCGTTAAGCTGAGGTATCCTATATTTACAGGATTATGATTTATATCTAACACCGATATTGTCAGCTCAGGTATGTTGCCCTGGGTTAATCTCTTATACTGCCGTGGTGAAAACGACTCGGTTCTACCGTCGTTGTATTTCTCAGTTTTCACCGGCACTGCTCTCAGTATAGTGGAAGGGTGACCTCCTTGAATGTTGTACGTTGTGCTCACCTGACCTAGATGAATGTACAGCTCTCGGTACGGTACTAGGTCGGGTAACTTCGTGCCTGTGACGGTTGTTGTTGGTTTTATCTCGTCAGGAGACATACCGAGTATCCTCGCTAATGGTCGGCCGAGCCTCAATGAGGTTCTTCCGTTGTTGATTAACACCACTGTACCGTTTGAGTCGTTCATCTTGAGTTCGGCTCCCAGGGGTTTGAAGACCTCGTCGTTTAGAGAGCACACGCTGTAGTAGCCGTCAGTTATCTGGCTGCGAGTTCCACTGACGAACAGCTTATTGTTGCTGATGTTGATGTTAGTCCATTGCGGTAGGTAGGTGATATCGCACAGTGCGGCTTCGAGTTGACCTGACGTGTTATCGATCGCGTGCGTCAGCTGAACAGCCTCACCGCTCGTTATTCCTGGAAGTGTTATGTACATGTTAGAGTATATATGCTCATTATATAATAGTTTTAAAATGTATTCCCCTGGTGTGTTTTACCCTAAACTGGACGTAGATTTCTCCCCCATGAAGATCGTGGTTGCTCCTGGGTTGTATTTCAATGCCCAGCTTTTAGATGTGTTCGATAAGTATAAGCTTTCGGTGACTAACGTCAAGGCAGTCCACGCTTGGTTCAACAACCCTATGCAGTTCTGGCAGAATCAATTCAACTTTGCCGTGTGGTGCGCTACAACGGGGTGTGGTGTGACATTGACCGACACTCGGCGTGGACCGCTGAGTCAGTCTGTGTTCAAGTTCCACGTGTACTACCAGGTCAGACGTATCCTTAAAGAGATCAGCGCCCCCCTCCCACAGGACAAAGCGTGGGACGCAACAAACAACCCGTACGATAGACGGGTCTACGAACGTATTTGCAATGAATTCGAAATAAACCCGAAGACGGATTGGCGTTTGCCGGGGCTGAACCACAGGTTGGGTATTCCTTATGATGGCGCGCGACCAGTGAAAGAAGTCAGTGATGATTTACTGAAACGAGATATACTACGCCAGGACTTTGCTTTGTCGAGTAATGAATGGAGGGATGATCGTATGAACTTTAAAGGTGGTGTTGCTTTCACAGTCCAGAAAGTGGAGCAATCAACCGCAGACGGGTGGAAAATGTTCATGCTGGACACGTCGAAAGGATTCACTCGTGCCGGGGTAGTCAGGTTGAATGACTCGATTCGAACGTACGTGTGGGCGCTGTTGGGTGCGCAGTCGCAAACGCGTTCCAACATCATCGGTAAGGGAACAGCTTACGACGCTCAGAAACAGTTCGTTTCCAACGTTGAGGATGCTATCAATTCTCCAGTTGATCTCCCGCGGGCCATCGAACGCTACCAAAACGTGTTAGAATACGCCAGATCGAAAGTCAACTACGTGTTCGGAGTGGGGCTGTACATGGCTCCGAGTGATATGCAACTGAGAGTAAAAAAAGTGGTGGGTTATAACAACAAAATAGTCATAGCCACGGCGGATCAAAAGTTGGGTATCAACCCCGATATTAACACCACCTATATCCCACACATCCCACCACGTGAAACGGGTATAGTTGCGCCGCCCCCGGAGCCTAAAGTTCAACCAACACCACAGGAGGTGGCCCCCCATATTCAGACCACCAATCATATTGATAATAAAACAGCCCTGGCGGTTGGTGGGGTAGCTTTGGGACTTATTTGGTTAAAAATTTCTTAGCCGCTACGTACACCAGACCAGCCACGGCGACGATGGCTGCCCACAGGTTTTGACTGAACCACGTGGCAGTTTTAGCCAGAGCGCTCAACAACCACGAGACGATGCTACCCAGGATGCCGGGAAGGGCTTCGGCGGCTTTACCAGCCAGTTTAGCTAGGCGTTCCCCGAGTTTTTTTATCCAGTCTTTAACACCCCCACCGCCACTTGGAGTTCCGCCGCCGCCAGGTGTGGGGGGTGTGGGGGTTCCTCCCACCAGTGACACCACCAGGGTTGATATGATGAAACCCAATGCAGTCAGAATGCTGGCGATGGTGATCCCTTGCTCCCGGAACAATATCCGAATCCTGTCTGCTAACGTGGTGTCTCGGTAGAGGACTTGATTGATGGTTTCCCGTATACGGTTGACCTGGGATCGAAGCTTTTCTTTGAAGGAGGATGCTGTCTCCAGCCAGGTCTGCCTTTCCTCTTCCAAATTGCGTATTTGTTTCTCGATGTGGGCTTTCAGAGCCTCGTCATCAGTTTCACCGAGTTTTTTCTTTTCATAGGCGATGTTGTCGTCTATCTCACTCATTCTGGCCGTGCTTTTCGCGAGATGTCCGCGAATGGTTTGCATCGTCAGATCCAACCCCCGCAGTTCCCGAATGGTAAATTCGAGCCCCGGGAAGGGTTTGTTCTCGTAGTCGGCCAACACCTTTTTAATATCATAAGTCATGTTTTGATCTGATATGGCGTCCCTGATGTCTTGCAGACTTTGAACTAACTTCGGAGGATACTGCTTAGGTCGCGCGCCACCGTAATATTCTAAGCCTAGTTTATAGGATAAAGTCAATCCCATATTTTCTGGCCAATGTTGATAAAGCAAGCGGTTCTCCCTTGCGTTTTGTCACGAGATCGGCATCCGGGTGAGCCTTCAAACGCAGCGTGCCATCGATGATGGTAAAATCGGAATAGTACCTTCCCGGCGCCTTGATGTTGTCTCTCTTTTCAACTGTGTTGTAATAACCGTCGACGGCGCCCTTAATGAGTTCGGCCCTTTGCTTCGATAATGAGGTCTCAACTGCATCGACAGCCGGCTGTAGGCCCGTACTGAATGAGGTCTCCTGATCATCATCGAATGCCTGGGCACTAGCGCCCGGCATCTCCGTCATATCTATGTCTTCATCCATTAGTATTAAAAATATATTTCATTTATATAACAATGTACGGCAGAAAATTAGATCCTTTCAGAAGATTGAGAGAGCCATTAGGCGCCAGAGCCGTGCGCCAGTCGGTGACCATCACCAACAATCCCAGCAAGATAGACCAGAATCAAACTCTGCTGGTTAGATTTCCAAACCTTGGTGAGAATGACCTCATTGTACCAGGCACTGTTCGACTGGCGTTCAATATCACGTTGACCTCCGACAACGACAAACGCGAGCTAGTGCGGAACGTGGGTCGAGCTATCATCAAGAAAACGACCATCAAGATCAGCGGTAACGAGGTGCTGAGTATCGACGACAGCGACGTGTTTCACTGCTACGGGGATCTCTGGAAAAGCGAGGGAGAACGAGTCAATGATGTGTACCAGGGCATCAGCAAATCAACCCGGTCGCGCATAGGGTATGCCTTCACGACAGACCAGCTAGACAAGCTATCGGACGGTGAAAAGGCCATCGCTCGAGCATACGGGAATCGATTCTGCGTGCCGCTCGACTTCGAGTTGCTCACGGGACACGCGCCGTTTTACCAGGCCGCGCTGGGTGATAGGCTCGAATACGAGCTCACGTTTAACGACTATAGCAAAGTAGTGCGTACGCCGAACGGTGATGAGGCCAGTTATGCCATAGACAACATCTCTCTGGAGTTCGACATGGTCACTAGCCCGGAGCTGGCCAGGCAGGTTCGAAGTCAGTACTCTGGGAAGATGGCTATCCTGTACGATCGCGTACTGAGGCATAGATCAGTCGTGTGAGATAAGAGCGACACTGTGTGGAATATCAACCTGAACGTGCCGGCGCGATCGATGAAAGGTATCCTGGTCGTCCCCGTGGAGGATTACGAGCCATTCCGGAGGGACAGCGAGAAGTTTTTCAACCCCGAGATTGAAAAGGTGGAAGTGACCATCGAGGGCGTGCCCAACCAGCTGTTCAGTCATGGTATGAGACCACACCAGCAGTGGGATGAGATAAAAAAGCTACCAGTGGGGGATTACATAACAAAGGACCTGGACCTAGGCTCCGTGCAGATCGGTGAATACCTGACCACCAAGTACGCCCTATGGTTGGACATGCGATCCACGGATGATGATAAACTGCACGGTAGCGGGCGCCGTATAGATAACGGCAGCGAAGGGATAACCATCCAGATTACTAAGAAGGCTCAACCCGCTGGTAAGTTGAAATTATATCTATACGTTATTATGGACGCGCAACTTAATATAGACAATGGGAGATTCGTGCAAGCCATCTACTGATGGGGGGTACCCCAACAATAAACTGCCACAACTACCCACTGACCCACACTGCGGTATAGTGTGCGGGCAGACTGGCTGTGGGAAGACCGTTTTCGCGTTGGATATGTTGGAGGGTTACTACAAGGATGTGTTCGATAACATCGTTATCATGTGCCCTACTCTGAGCATGAATAAAACGTACGCGCGACCTTGGGTGATGACGGACCCGGACGTACACAAAATCGACCCTGGAACACGCCTGCAGGACTGGTTGAAAGCTCTTCACGAGAAATTTAAAGGGGAACCGACGCTGTTTATACTGGACGACTGCAGCGCTAATCGCGAGATAACAAAAAAGAGAGACATGCTATCGTACTTGGCCTTCTCCGGCCGGCATGCAAATCACAGCGTCTGGGTGCTAACGCAGAAGTTCAACTCGGTGTTGAAAGACCTCAGGGAGTGGCCTTATTTCACTGCAAGGATAGGGATTCGTTCGAGGAGTGTTTGAGAGAGAACGATGTGATGAGCAAATTAGAACGGGAACGGGTGAAGAAACAGCTCGCTGAAACTAAACACGCTAAGCTCGTTCTAAAAACCGACCAACCAGTAGCATATATAGTATGTTAAGCAAAGCTAAGCAAAGCTAAGCTAAAGCTAAGCAAAGCTAAGCAAAGCTAAGCTAAAGCTAAGCAAAGCTAAGCAAAGCTAAGCATATAGCTATGATATTTGAAGTATTTGTCATGTGCAACTTAACCTTCATTTCTCTGTGTTTTGTCTGCATCGGGTATTATATAGTTAAAACTAAATCTTACTTGTTATATTATAAGATGGAGTGTGAGGAATTGCTCGAACAGTTGGTACCTGGGGGTACCCCCACTGTGGGGGATTCCCCCAAGCGAGAGAAACTGGTGGCGTTGGCTGTTGGTGGCAAAGCCAAACATTACTTTGGAGACTACACTCCGGATAAAATTCACAAAATGTCAGCCGAAGAAATCGATAAGCTGTACGCTAGATACGAGTCCCGGCTCGGAGCAGAAATGACAAAGACAATAGCATCGGCTATGACCCAGATATACACCGGTATTGTATCACACTTCCTTCCCATTCCACCAGAGCGCCGACTTTACCTGTGGGAGGACCTCGAGAAAGACCCTTTTATTGAACACGCCGTGAGCTCTATCAGCTGCAGGCTGTACCACAAATATGGTATGTTGTTGGCTCCAGTGATGGCGGCGATTATCACAGCAAAACATTGTCAATTTGAGAGAAAGAATAATAATAATAGTATAGATGGATGCTGCACAGGAACCAGTGGAGGTACCCCCAACAGTGGAGGAGACCCCTTCACAGGAACCAGTGAGGGAAGTGCCCCCAACAGTAACCAGACAGAAGAATCCTAAGAGAGTAGCTGCCGGTAAAAAACGGTGGTGTAACCAACATAAAGTGACCAACCCCCGACTGTTGTTGGCTGTAGGTGTAACTGCTGCCTTGGCTATCTCGTGGTTATACGTGGGGGTACCCTCCCACAGTGAGCCACCACCCAACAGTGAGCCCCCCACCCCCACGGTAGACCCGCATATCATGTTATAATTTTAATATTTTATATCATATACATAATGTCTGAGGGGAAAACGTTCATCAACGACGCATACCACGCCACAGTGGTCGCCAGTCTAGCCGTAGGGTACGCTCGGTTGACTAAAATGGTGCTTAAACAACCAACTATCAAGCTAGATTTCAACCTGCAGGATATGGGTATGCTCATAATGAACCTTGGTATGGCGATGGCCACAAAAGACATCCTAGTAAAACAAGGGATCATACCTGATAATATAATGAAATAAATATAGGGATGGCCACGATAGCTATGATGGTCGGTGGGGCGTTAGTGAATGCCCTGGCATTTTCCGGGAGTAATTTCCTCTTCTCGAAACTACGAGATGATCACGCGGCTGAAATACAGGAAGAAAGGAAGCGGCACGATCTCGCTACTGAGAAATTACAAAGAGCACAGGCCGAGTACGCTAAAAAACGTCTCCAGAGGATCGATTTTATTAACGAACAACTCCAGCGTGAAAACCATGCCGTTCAAACATTCAACGATGTCAATGAAGCAATGAAAGAATACTACCTACTAACTGGTAAACAATTGGAACCGCTCAATAAACCCACACTCGCTCAGTACTACACACCATCCAAGGGACAAATGAATCGTGAACTGGGCTTCATAGTGTTGGGTATAGCAGCTACTGCGTTGGCTGCGAAGCAATTAAATTAAAATACCTATATAAGTAAACATGAGACCCGCTCCATACCGATGCGAATACATACTTATGGGGAAGACCGAGGCCTGTGGTAGGAAATGCAGGAATCAGGGGTTCTGTTGTTTCCATATGGGAAGTCCTAACTACACGTGTTCTGTGTGTGGTATCGGGGTTAAAGGACACTACTGTCTATGTAAAGCTCACGGAGCGAACGTAGTCAGACATCAACTCATCTACGAGAATAAAAAAGGCTACATAAAAGAACGTAGGCGACTGCTCAAGATAGACTCCAATGCGTGAAAGGGTTACCTCCCTTTACTGTGAAGCAATTAGACATTGGTTCTCTTAGGTGTAAACACTATGTCTACTGTACGCGAGCTGAAGAGGGTCGCAAAACAGAGAGGTGTGATCGGGTATTCTCGAATGCGGAAGTCAGCATTGTTGAGATTACTAGGTTTAGAAGCCCCTCCTTCAGTAAAACAATTAAAAGCTCAAGCAAAACAGCTTGGATACACGGGTTATTCAAACCTGGGGAGAGCCGGGTTAACAGCATTGTTATCACATGCCCCCGTAGCAAAACCTCCCACTGTAAAACAACTGAAAGCCGAGGCACACGATTTGGGTTTAGGTGGGTATTCCCGTATGAGAAAACCACAGCTTGTTGAATTATTACGACAGAATAGAGCTATTGACCTACAGTTCGTGCGCACTGAGCGCGCTGTAGGCAACTATTTGAGAGGTTGGCGCATGCACGTTGATAGAAACATAGACATTACAGATATCAAGCCTCTGATAGCTGATAAGGTCAACCAGGAACTAAATAACCTAGGAAGTATCAAGTTTCAGATCACAGTGAAAATGTCGCTCGATAAGCAGGTTGGGGGCCCCACAGGGGCCACTGAGTATGTTCAGCCTTACTTCCGAGGTCAACAAGAGGTCGCCACACATACAGAGACCATTGACGCATCAATCGATACCAGTTTTCAGCAGATACGAGAATACCTAGAACGCTACACACACTTGGGGTCCGGGTGGGCTGTAGATAAAATCGATAATGTCTATCTAGACATAGCTAACTACGTGCCGTTCAGAGGCGGATCATACCTAACCTTGCCACCCTACTATAGGAACAAACATGCCATAGTAAACGTTAAGAATAGAGGAAACGATTGCCTGAGGTTAGCTATCAGGTCAGCCTTATTTCCAGCTGGCACTCATTCAGATAGGCTTTCTAGCTATCCCCAAGACGATGGGCTCAACTGGGATGGTATAGATGAACCCACCCCCATATCCCAGATCACTAAAGTAGAAAAACAGAATAATCTGGCTATAAATGTCTTTGGGCACGAAGGTAACACAACAATAGTACACAGGGTCAGCCCGGTGAAGGATCGCCAAGTTATCAATATATTCATGATCCAGCGAGGTGACAAGTATCACTACACATGGATAAAACACTTTAGCAGGCTGTTGTATGACCAATCGGCACACAGAGAAAAGACCCACTTCTGTGAACGATGCCTACATGGCTTCACACGAGCTGATTTATTAGAATCCCACCGGGATGATTGTCAAGGTGTGGGGCAGACGGCCATACGAGTCGACATGCCTAAGGAAGGTGATAATATCCTAAAATTCAGTAACCACAAGAACCAAATGTCTGTGCCTTATATCATATACGCCGACTTCGAAGCCTTAGTGGCTGCCGCCGGCGAGGCTCCCAGTGGTGCCTTCACCCACAAAACACAAGAGCATAAAGCCTGTTCGTTTGGATACATTGTCATCCGTTGTGACGGGGAAACGAAAGCTCCGGTAGTGTATAGGGGCCCTGACGCGGCTGAAAGGTTTCTAAAGTGTTTGCAGGAGGAAGAAAAAATTATTAGGAATGCATTGTATAGAATCACTCCCATGCGTATGACCCGAGTTGACAGGCTAGCTCACGCTAGTAGCACTAACTGTCACGTGTGTGACTCACCACTTAACGGTGATTCGGTGAGAGATCACTGCCACATAACTGGTAAGTATAGAGGCGCCGCTCACAGCGCGTGCAACCTCAAGCTTAAAATCAACCCTAAGACAATAAACATCCCCGTTGTCTTTCACAACTTGAGAGGGTACGACTCACACTTGATCATGCAGGCCATCGCGAAAATCGATGGTAATATAACGTGCATCCCCAACAACATGGAGAGATACATCTCCTTCAGCTTAAACGGACTTAGGTTCATTGACTCGTTTCAGTTCCTCCTGTCGTCACTCGACAGTCTGGTCAAGGCCAACAATACCTTCCCTATCACCGATCGATACACAGACGCCGAGACTAGACCCCTGCTTATGAGGAAGGGTGTGTACCCCTATGAGTACATGGATAGTTGGGCCAAGTTCACCGAGACCAGACTACCCCTATTGACTGCTTTTATAGCAAGCTGAATGAGGCGTCCGTCTCACGAGATGATTACTCGCACGCGACTAACGTATGGAATAAACTGGGTTGTAAGAACCTGGGTGATTATCACGACCTGTACTTGAGGACAGATGTACTGCTGTTAGCCAACGTGTTTGAAACGTTTAGGCGGACGTGTTTCAATCAGTATAAACTCGACCCCGCATGGTATTACACCAGCCCAGGTCTGTCGTGGGACGCCTTGCTTAAAAAGACCGGAGTTAATTTGGAATTGCTCACAGATTACGACATGCACCTATTCATTGAGAAAGGCTTGCGAGGTGGGATTTCCATGGCATCCAAACGATACGCGAAAGCAAATAATCAATACGTGAAAGGTTACGATCCTAACAAACCAACCAATCACATTCTCTACCTCGACGCAAACAACCTGTACGGCTGGGCCATGAGTCAGTATCTACCTACAGGGGGATTCGAATGGGTACCCCACGTTGATGTTATGGGGGTTGCACCAGATTCGAACAAAGGGTATATCCTCGAGGTTGACTTAGAGTATACCAAGGAATTACACACATCACACAACAGCTACCCCCTGGCCCCCGAACGTATGAGGGTTAACCCAGACTGGATGTCTGAGTACCAACATAACTTGTCAGGTGGGCGTGTGACAGATGTTGAAAAACTCGTGCCTAACTTAATGAATAAGACCAAGTACATCGTTCACTATCGCAACCTACAGCTGTACCTGTCGTTGGGTATGAGGCTGACCAAAATACACAGGGTGCTCATGTTCGACCAGAGCCCATGGATGGAGCCCTACATCAGAATGAACACAGACCTACGAAAAAAAGCCACCAGTGATTTTGAGAAAAATCTCTACAAGCTCATGAATAACTCGGTGTTTGGTAAGACTATGGAGAACCTGAGGAAACGCGTGACCGTGAAGCTGGTTCGGTCGAGTGAGGAAGACAAGCTCAGGAGATTGATAGCCAGTCCGGCATTCAACCGTAGTAAGATATTCACAGACAACCTGGTTGCCCTACACATGAAGAAAAGCCATATAAAATTCAACCGGCCTGTTTACGTGGGGATGAGCATCCTCGATTTATCCAAACACCTGATGTACGACTTTTACTACAAAGAGCTCAAGAAACAGTACGGCGACAGGTGTGAAGTGCTGTACACTGACACGGATTCCCTGCTGATGGAGATTCGAACCGAGGACGTGTACGAGGACATGAAAAAACACCTCGATTTATACGACACCAGCGACTACCCTAAAACCCATGCCATACACAGTACGGTAAATAAAAAGGTCCTAGGTAAGATGAAGGACGAGTGTGCTGGCACGCCCATAGCTGAGTACATAGGTTTGAGACCTAAGATGTACTCCATACTGAAAGCCGACAATAGTGAGATCCGGAAGGCTAAGGGGGTTAAGAAGTATGTGGTGAAACAACACATCAAACACGCCAGATTCAAGGAAGCCCTGTTCAAGACCCGTACCTTTAGACATAAAATGAACACACTTAGAAGTGATGGACATAAGATATACGGACTGACTATAAACAAGACGTCCCTGTCGCCTATGGACACGAAACGTTGGATAGCTATTGATGGGATAAACACATACGCGTATGGACATGAAAAAATTTGAGGCTATTTACTACAGCCCGCGTGGGTACTGGAAAGGAGCTAGCGCAGTAGATAAGCTAGCTAAAATAGCGCGAGTACCCCCGGAGGAAGCCAAAGCGTGGCTTGAAAAACAAGCCCTGTGGCAGATCTATTTGCCGGCACCACGCTACATGCCTAGAAGGAGGTTCGGTATTAACATACCTAATAGCGCTCACCAGGCAGACCTACTGTTCCTACCCAACGACAAGAGGTACAAGTATGCCTTAACCGTAGTGGACGTAGCCAGTCGTTACAAGGAAGCCGAACCCTTGACCACGAAAGATTCGGCCCAGGTAGCCAGAGGATTCGAACGCATATACAAACGCAGCCCGCTGACGTGGCCAACAGAGCTGCAAGTTGACCCCGGACGGGAGTTCATGGGTGCCGTGTCACAACTGCTAGCCAAACACGATACAAAGGTCAGGCGTGGCACGGCTGGAGCCCATCGCAGCCAAGCCATAGTTGAGAGATTTAATAGGACTTTGGCTGAGCGCTTGTTCGGCCATCAGTATGCTAGGGAGATGGTCACCCCTGGAAAACGATCGACTGAATGGGTCACGAGGTTACCCAAGGTGGTGTCGGCAATCAACCATGAAGTCACCCGTCTCACCGGTAAGAAACCGGCAGACGCTATCAAACTAAAATCAATAGTTGCAGAGTCGGCCGCTCCATTGCGTGGGAAGGAGAAACAGATACCAGATAGGGCCCTAGTGAGGTATCTATACCAGCCGGGGGAACACGAGGGTGATAGCCGTAAGCGAGCCACCGATCCTATATGGTCAGTCAAAACTTACAACATAGATAAAGTGGATATGAAAGCCGACGAACCTAACTTGTACTACTTGAGGGATGGGCCGGGTAGGGGGTTTGTAAGAGAAGAATTATTGATCGTACCGTACGGCACAGTGTTACCTCCAACACACGTTAAGTAGTAGGGGTAATAGTAGCAAGAGCTAATGACCCAACCAAAGCCTTATTTAGTAAATAAGGCTTTGTAGAGACATTTCTTGAAAGTGGTCCAGAACCCCCATTGTATATACTACTATAAGTGTTACCAAAGATGTAATAATAACGACGACACTTAAGAAAATAAACTCCAACAGATTCATGATAAAATTAGGCAATGTGGTATTTCCTTTTGATTTCTGCTCATTCTTGTTCCTTCACTCCATTGAACCGGAAGCTGGCAGGGGTAATGGAGCCGAAGAACGATCTCAATACGACGAGTGGCGCTTAAAATGTTTAATAAAACATATTTCACGTGAGCAATGATTAAATATAGGGTTGGAAATCTGAGAGCACAACCTAGTGAGGAAATAAGAGTATACCTTTGATGGTGGCGATATTTTATTTTGACATAAAAAATATTTTTTGAACCGAAGCGAGGGAAGTTCGTTGCCAACCTTTGCTCGCTTCGCTCACATATATGAAGACTGGTCATATTCCCTACGCTGCGCAACCCCATTTGCGCTACAGTTTGGCTGTGGTAGGTGCGAGTGTTAGCTTTCGCGATATGGTAAACTGTTCTGATTGGTCAGTTGAAAAGGTTAGCTGACGCGACCTTCTATTAGGGTATGTTAGACTCAGTATATGCAGTGTAACAAATGCATCAGTGCTTGCTAAGGCTGCTTCATACACGTGCATGTAATGTCATTCTTGATTTTCAGGAATGTCGATAGTTCACTGCAGACAATTTTTGACAATTATCTTGCACCTCGCGTTTGTTAGTATCATTTCTTTTTTGTTTGAGAATGCAAATGTAAATTTCACTTGATACAACAAACATATTTCAAGAGCGATAAGTGTTTAAATTACTTATGTCCTTTAGAAGTACAAGTGGCACTCTCAGAACATTCATTGTTATCATGTCAACATTGCTTCTCCCAACTGTTTATATTAAGTTCCACGACAAGGTCAGCTAGCCTTTGTCGACATGATATTATTAGATATTGATATTCAATACCAAGTCTTTATTACGTATGAAGACCATAGACTCGTATACATGTTAATAAACATTTTCCAAACAGGTATGGAGGCGTTAACGAAGGAGAGAAAACAATTTGTCTACCTGTATTCCAGAATGCGTTTGTAAAGGTTTGTCATAACAAACATTGAAAAAGGTACATGAAAGGTTTTCCGCTTAATGCATGTGCAATGTGTTTTACACGTGAGTACAGACATCGACTATAAGAATCCAAACCTAATTCAAATATTTTAATGCAAAATTTACGACGTTAGCAAACGAAGAAAAATTGCCAAGATTAAATGCAACTTACCAAAATATCAGTAACATATTTGCCGCTAGATGCAACTAATGAGATCGGGTTGTCAGGCTCGCTGACTTGGTTGACACATGTCATCGTATCCTAATTACGTAGATCCGTGCTCATGGTGATGATCACGGATTGTTTGGTCCAGACTCGATTACTTACAAGCCGTCGCCATATAGCTGTGATATTGCTGAAGGCAGCGTTAAACAAAGGTTCAACCATCCAACTCACATAATCTGTAGTTGATGGTCACCAAGATGCATCCACCCTCCTTAACAAACGCATCTCCATCAAAGAGCAAAGATCCGCCGCTATATGACTGGAAGTTTCCGCCGTGAAAGAAGACCATAACGCAGGTTCCAGAGGGGTTTCCCAATGGCGTGAAGATGTTCAGAAACAAACAGTCCTCGGATATCTGGAGAAATACATGTGGTCATCAAGGTTATGGTGTTCAGATTTTCTAAATACGTAATTGATTGGATCCGATATGGGAATACAGTCAAACACTTTTGCTTTGAACTTTGATGAATTCAGTAATGAGGTGTAATACAACACAAGGTAAGCATGTCTAGCTTGGTTTTACGTAACTGGAAATCGAAATATCTGCTGTAAACTTTGGTTATGTCTATCATTCTTTCATGAAATTGTGTTCCAAATCAGTGAACTAGGGAAAAAATGTGTTTACGAACAGCAAGGTTCACAAAAATCTTGGGCAGAGGTTTGGCAGGCCAAGAACATGCAACCATGGCCAAATATGTAATTGATAATTACGTACTGTGAACAAGATAACGGTTTACATTGCTTTCATATATTATATGTGGTGAGAATACCGAGCGTAGTAGTACATATATAACAAATAGTCTCCGAAATGATAACACGACACGGATCTTCTTCGGATGGTCACGGAAAAGATCCATGTCGTGTTATCATTTTGTCATTTTCATCATTTTATCTATGAATCCAAGATCGGGCGCGTTGTCAGACTAACTCACAGGGTCAAACGATGCCTTAAAAGAGATGATCTTAAGAATAATCATGTCATTCACATCCCCGGTATCTGTTACCTATTGCTGGGGTTTGATATGTACCTTCAACCAAAGTCTTACTGCTCGGACACAAGATCTGAAGCGGATCAAGGAGTGCGAAAGACCTCACGGTCAATTAAACTCCGGCACCATCGTCCACGAAACTTGCGTCCGCCCGAAGGTGTGAATTTGCACAAATTTCCGCATCTTTGCACATAGCCATATTCATTACCGTTAGATGACGACCAAAAGCAAGTTAAAACTTTACAAGTGTTACAACCAATGACAATATTTGTAACTAAAACTGTTTTTTGCCTTGTGGTTTTGTCAATATTGGGCATTGAATTGGTAGGTGATAATGTTGAAATGAGACAGTCGAGAAACCATCACACAGTGGAAACAACAAATCTGGCAGCGATCTTATTTCGGTTGGGGATGTTCACATTAGCAAGGCTTCCCAAGTGTGGCTCGCAATACACGATATTCTACAAAGCGGTCAACAAGTAATAACAGCAAACTTTGATACATTTTTTATGACAGTTACTAAGTAGCTCAGAAATGAAATAGAAGAAAATTAGTGTTATATCCACTACTCCGGGGATATAGAGTCACATCAAGATTATCATTGTTTTAGAAGGACTCGTTTTGTCATTATGTAAGTTTGACAAAAAAGCTTAGAACTTATATTCTTTGCACTTTATTTACCTTAGTAGTTAGCAGGTAAATATCTTTGACTGTAAAGAAAGAACAATATATCTGCACGATGTGCAGCATGTAATTTCAATTTTAGCTAATTGTTTGGATAACAGAGATCCTTTCTTCAAAGGTTTTTCCATCGCAGGTTTCCTATTTCTGGAAGATGGATCAGTCTACAGGTGCAGATTGTATCATGGATCACCTGTGTTTTCTGGTGCTGTGACATACCTAAATGCAGGCAGTTCGTCAAGTCTAGTGATGTGGAAGAGCATTCACTGATTTGTATCTCATTTGGGATTACAAAAGTACCCACTGACAATAAATAGAAAGGATCAAACAAGTTATGTTGTGATCGATTTGTTGACATTAATATACACAGATAAACGAGTAGTAGGCTGGAAATATATCTTTTGCTTTGTTTTATATTCTCCGTTCTTTTAATTCATTAAGAGATAGAATCCTGTGCTTCAGATTATTGATTTAACTGAATTTGAACAAGTAGATCAGTAACGGCAGTGTTGACAGTTTGCTTATAGATACTGGAACGGTCTGCCATTTGCATCTGTGGTTTGTATAAAATTATGATAGAATTTTTAAACAACAATATCAACAACAAAAAAGGCAGACAAACAAATTGAGTTACCTTCCCCTGCTAATATCTTTGAGGGACGTGAATTGTCTAACATATATTGCTTCGAAACAAAACACGGTCTAACAGCTAAAATCATATATGCATAACTTTCCTCTTTAAATATCATTCACAAACGACGGATACCAAAGTACCACAGGTAGAATTCATCAACATCGTTCTCAATCAAGTACGTTTCGCCATTGTTATTAGTCAGTGGTTATCCCCCTTAACGTCAAAAGCGAAGTGGGCGGGGCTTATCGGCCTGGACTGGATCGGTCTATTGTCAATGGCTGTCCCTTCTAACGTCAAGAAGAGGAGAGCTAGTGGACGGGGCTTACCGGCCAGGACTTGGTCGGTCTATTGAAACAGAGCTGCAATAATTCTCCATATTCATCCATTCATCTATTCCATTCGTGATATCCCATCCGACCTGGCCTGGTTCTATCCAGAAACTAGATCTTTAGGTTTACTATCAGGTTAGTTTCTATCACCCTTGTAGTGTGTTGTGCACGGAAAGCAGTAAGAAACAGATATTTTTTTTAATTTTTATTGCTTTGTTATTAAACGCTGCACTAAGCGATAGTTCAGGCATATGGCAGCAGTTTGTTACTAATAGAATCTGGACCAGAAAATCCAGTGACCAAAAGCATCAATCGATGGCTTGGTCAACCAAGTCAGCGAGTCTGGAATTCTATTCCAGATTATAACCCGGATCTTTACCGGTCCTGACTCACTGAGAAAGGCACCTACCTCATCCTGACACACAAGGGCCGGGATGGCTGGACATCTCTGGTAACAGGCAGGGCCCCTTGCCGTTGCGTTGTAGGGATTTGGCCAGGGACTCACGGGCTGAGGATTCTCATACCTTCGAAACCATATTGAAGAATTATTGAGACACCACAGTAAGTTTTGATTCCTTGGTGGTGAACAGGTTTCCTCTCCACGACGAGGACAGACATTTTTATTCATTTACACTCTATATTTTATGCAACAACATCAAACAGCCTAGAAATGTGTTTATGATCTTTCTTTTTTCCGTTAAATATAAGAACTTTCATTTCGATTTATTTCGTTCCATTTGCTTCTTTCACATTACAGATGTCAATAGTTTAATGAAGGTCTTTGGCTTTGCTCCACACCAGGATATTATCGTCCTTATACAGAAGTATTATAAACATAGGCCCTACAACCATCTTTAATTAAAACACAAATTATATGAGGAAACTTTACATTTTGCTGCACCGAATTACCTCTTATAGGAAAAGAGCATGGAAGATAAAAATTCACCTTGCCTGACGCCGTTTATACACAGAATTTCTTCTACATCTTCTACATCTACATTTAGAAGAGCAGGGAAGATAAGATTTCGCCATGTCTGACGCCGATGATACACATAATTTCATCTACATCTTCGAGGAACATTTAGAAGAGCAGTTACCAAAAGAGCTCATTGCGTCAAACGGATTCCTTTGGCCCTGTTGTTTATGGAACGGAACCGTGTCAACTTCTGCCCCAGCCTATGCAGATGGAGGAACGATATAGCTTGAACGATTTAGCGTCTTTGAGGAATACAACCTCGCAGCTGCATACCGTATTTATGGTATATCACTATCTGTCAGTGTCATGGGGCTGGAAAGGTCCATATGTATTTACCACCTTGGTGAATCTGGCCATAACAGATGTGCTAACAAACTGAAATCACTGCCAACCTTCATGCGCGGAGGCATCGCCACCATGCTATTTTAAATGCCGTACGCGCATCGGGATTTTGTGAGCATTTCATCTCTTAAACAAGGGCCCTCTTGGGCTAACCGATACTTACCTTTCTGCTGTGGCATACTTGACACCGAGGAACGCATTAGAGTTAGCCCGAACAACACCAACGATGTCTCCAAGGCCAGGAACGTTAACAGTTACTGTTGACGCCGCCGCGAAATGCGTCAGCGACTCAAGCAAGAGGACAGCAGCAAGAAGGGCCATCTTGTCATTGAATGTTATTGTGTGTATTAGTTTATATAAAGAAAATTGATTGGATGACCATCTGTGATTCCGTGTCATCTAAGGCAATTACTGCGATCAACAGCTTGTTTGACCTAATGTAGAACGAAATAGGGTGGACATTTCTAATCTGCACGGCACTGTGCCTATATTTATATATTCAGTTCAGTTCCTACGAACGTGTAAAGACCCTGGTTAAAATTGACCTTTAGCAAACCATGCTTGTCCTATGAGGGAATTAACGGGAGAGGATGATCAGGTTCGATGTCATGTTTGACATGTTTGTAGATCTATGTTCATTATGTTGATCACTTGATTGTCCGGTCCAGACTCGATTATTTACAGACCATCACCATATAGTTGTGATATTGCTGAGTGCGGCGTAAAACTAAACCCACTCACACCACTTATTTGATATCATTGTAGAAATGCTTCTGTAGTTCGCCTGTGGGCAGCTGCTCAAGAGGACACAAGGCACTTGTGATGAAATGATTTTAAGTCAATGATGGATGGAGTTGTTGCAGAGTCTGATAAAGGAAAAGAGTTGTTTCCATCTCAGCAACAGCAAGTGGAAACTGATGAATAACAGGTGGGCAAAGGAAGTAAGGGCAGAGGACACAATAGCCACTTAGGAAGTAGGTCTCAGTCAACAATATCCACAACAAATCGTCATCTTTTGATGGTCGGGGATTTTAGAGTTAGGTCGTAGTTTGGAAAATATCATATTGCTAGTCTCACGAGATTTCGTGTGCGAAATTTATATCTAACATGACGGTCTCCATAGTAACTAACGAATGTTGAGATAAGATAATTGTGTTCTATTTGTGATCTAGCCACGCTTATTACGTATTGTTATGATGTGTGCATCGTTAGGTATCTAAGTAGTTGCTGGGGCGTCAGTTTTTTAACGTTGTAGCTGTGTGGGTTGGTACTCTGGAAATCGTACGCCTGTACCGAATAAATACCAGCACCTTGTTTTTTCCTTCACAGATCTAACACACGTGAAGGATACCTGAGGAATTTCACGGTTTTCTGTATTCTGCAGGACTGACACAACATGCATTTTCTGCCACACAGAGAGGCCATACACTTTATCTTGTCATCACCAAAGCAGATAACGTCATTGTTTCGTCAGCAAACGTGGCTGATCATGGCCTTTCTGATCACTTTAGTGTGTCTAGCTCCGCTGTGATGACCGCTGAACGAAGTCAGAATCCACAGTAACACGCTAACAATTTGGTTTTGAGTTCTTCAGAAAAGTTGACAAGATAGTGTCGGGCATAATCAGACATCATCACACCAGACCCCTTGAATGTATGACAGTCACTTTCGTGTTTTAGGACAGAACCATTTCTACCAAGTCTGTGAATCAGATGTCATTAAACCTGTTTAAGAGACCTCCAGCAACTCGTGTCAACTTGACCCAGTGCCTACGTGCTTAATTCGTCAGCGTTTGCCTGTAGTGAAGACAGCCTCACTGTTTCAAGCAGGCGCTCGAGACCCCTGTACTCAAGACATCTTCTCTGAGTCCCCTGGTACTTAAAACTGCAGACCCGTATCAAAACTTATATATCTTAGAGCGGTATCAAACCTCCCATTTCTTTCTAAACTAACGGAGAAAGTGGTCCTGAAGCAACTCAGTGTGTTTAAAATATAATATGTTTAAAAAATAATATCAAGGAACCATTTGAATGAATAATGTACTGCTATGTAACTCAAAAACTATTAAGTATAACATCCTCAATGAAATGATGATCATAATCAAAACATCATACCAGCTCTGTGAGGTTTTTACAGAATGTTTGTCCTAATAATAGAAAAAAGTTGTTTAACAAGCTATCATTAAAATATTGACACAGTTCACTGTTTATTATGAGGGACGAGTGCAGGGAAAGGCACAGCCAGGTGTTGGAGAAGCACGTGCACAAGTGCCGAGAAAGTCATTCATCCATTAGCCTCTGGTCTGCTGTTCACAGGCGCTCATGTCATTGCGAGGATTAAAGATTGCATTTTTAAATATGAAAATTTTTAGATGAGATTAGAACTGAAATGTTGGCAAATCGCCCATTTGCATGTACCCTCGCCACGTGCATGAGAACCATTGTTAATTGTTTCGATCAAGCTGGGCCTTGCTCGTTACCGCGCGCATACTATTAATAAATAGCATAAACCGATTCTAAAATTAACTTCCCAGTTTGCCTTTATAGAAGCGCCTAGATTCTATAAATCTGGACATGTTTGCACAATCTTGTCAGCTCATAACTTCAGCTGACAAATACCAGTCGACGCTTTATGATAGGACACTGGAAGATTTCTGTGCTTAAAGTGTAAATTTAACAGCTCTATGGAATGCATGCACACGCACTCGCGCACACACGCATACACACACATACATACATGCATACATGCATACATACATACATACATACATACATACATACATACATACATACATGCGCACACTTGTACACACACACGCACACATACATGCATACACACACGGACATACACTCACATACATACAAACACTTATACACATACACACACGCGCACACATTGGCGAGTAAAAGACAATACACAGGTGGAATCGTTGCGTGTTCTAACTAATAACATTATTGTAGAGCATTGATTGTACAGAACGCAACCAACATGTTTCATTTGCCAAAATGCAACCAAATACATTTGTATGTGTTTTGAACGAAGTTTTGGAAACATTGTGAGTATTGTCTCATGCACCAGCGCTTTTTCCACCATGGGTATGACACCTGTTTGTCGTGAAGACTGAACAATCACTTCCCGATCCCCAGGAGTGTCACAAATTGGTACTTCCCACGGCCATACTGCAAGGACATTGGGTTGCAAAAGACAAACCATAATTCGGATCTTTACACGTTTCTATGGTGGCTGATTCGGGCCATCGCTTTATCGCCCTGTAAAATCAAGGCGACATTGCGACAAAGCGATAGCACGACACGACATTGCGATACGCCGACACGATATAGCGATATTGCGATACGGCCAGAAAACGAAATAGCGAAAACCCGACACGAAATGGCGATATCACGACACGAAATGGCGATATCACGACACGAAATGGCGATAACTAGACACGAAATGGCGATATCACGACACGAAATGGCGATAAAACTGGGCGACATTGCGATATGGCGATAACGCGAAAAGGCGACATTGCGATATAGAGACACGATATGGCGATATGGCGATACAGCGACATTGCGATATTGCGATATTGCTTCCTTTCCATTTATGAAATATGGAAAAGCGGGTAAGCTGATTCAGTTTTAGAATGTGATAGGTGGAGTATGTGAGATAAACGCATTTGTAAAAACATCCAGTTTACAGAAATAGCTATAGCTCATCCAAAAGCACGATGAGTGATGACATATTTCAAAGTGTGATAGTTGTGCAGGCCATGGTCATGCTAACTTTGTAGGCTATAGGATTTCACCAGAACGGATTTGGCATCATACCGTGCCTTTTTTCTTCTTCTTTACGAAATGAAAATATGATCATAAAGAAAAGTTGTAGAAGACTTTATATTCTTATATCTATATATAAGAAAATATTACATTGTACACTGAATTAATTTCAGTAAGTATAGTAAGTCACTCTCAGAATTTAAAGAATTTAAAGCAAAATATATTTGACGCCGAATACAGTATTGTGGACCCACTGATGACCTTCAGCGTTTGAGGAGACAGCCCAATTAAACAGTCCGAGATACAATATTACACATGATTAGATTAAACAATTTGGTACAAAATTGGGTGGAATTGACTTTAGTTTAGGTTTGTTGGGGCTAGAGCAATAGAATTTTACTGGAAAGGTACAATTTACGGGGATGTAAATGTTTTTTTGGGTGAAACATCTAGTTGATAAAATACAATGTATATGATTAATGCACATGGGTTTCAATCTGTCTCTAAAGATATTTATGGATTAAGAAAGTGTAGGTCTTGTAGTTGTTATAGCATGGTCCCTCTGGTAAACGATTTGGAAACAAACAGATAAAAACATGTATGTTTGTTTGTTTGTTTGCTTTCTGACCATGTCAGTGTTGTATTTGAATGGTGGGGTGGTTATTACTATTTAAAACGTACCTCTTATCTCTTACCATCTGTGTAACTGCGGCGTCATATTACCACTAACTAAAGAAAAATGGAACAACGTCGACACATTGTTCCATACATAAGGACAAAAAATATTGCACTAAATGTAGAAATATTTGAGATATTTACCGATTTTCTCTAAATAGACATTAGCAGGGTTGGGTGTTACCAAAATGTTCGTATAGCGATGTTTTGTGATATACGTCGTCGTACTGCAATATGTATTGCAATACATTGTGAAAGTGGAACACATGGTTTAAGGTCATAAAATTATTGTTACATTTCTTTTGAAACAATGCCACTAGTCAGTTGCTAATCAGGTGTGATTGTAGGAGAGATCAAATGAACATGTTTCTGAATGCTTTGCTCTAATGTTTGGAACTCGAGTCTCAGTTTGGACATGATAATTTGGAAAAAGATCGTGGCAATAATTAAAGTATTTATAGCTCTGAAAATGAGAGTGTAATAAGTAATATATAATTTAAATTTAGACAATAACTCTGCCGATTTACATTTTCGTTCAGATTATTGTAGCCTTGTATGACTAATGGAAGAAGAGAGTGTTATAGTGTTAAACTCGTCCAGCTGTTTTTGTTCTGGCTGTCTTGAGTATCTTTGGCATTATGAAGGAAATAGTGAGTATTTTTACCCACTTCTTGTGGAGCTTATCTTGTTAAGTACTCTGGCGTTAAACATGTACCATCTTATAAAAAATAAACAATTTATGATTCTTTCTCCTTTGGAAGAGAGATGGCATACATGTTTCTTCGTCATTTGTTTAATGACTGATACCCATGATGGCCTCCCTTTAGGTACGATGAGCATCAAGGTGTAATCTTTCTAGTACTGATCCTTGTTCTTGGGATCAGTTGTCCCAAATGAAGTCACAGTATTCAAAGACAGGAAGGAGGAATGATATATACAGTCTTTCTGTTTAATTTATTAGTGCATATTTAAGACTCCAAAAGCAATATATTACAGGACTAGTTTCTTTACCTGATATTCGATTTGCATATTCTATATACCATTGCTTTGAAATCGTAGCCCTAAATGTTTATGATAGTCATCCATCATTAAATCTGTTTTCGCTCTAGGTATTGCCTTTCAGTGAATAACGTTGTCACTGGTTTGGGGGGACTAAACGGCACCTGCAATTCATTTCTTCATTCAGACAGATTAGTAAGATCACTGTTCAATATTCTTGGTGCATCGGTGGGGTTACGTATGATTATGTAAAGGGAGGTATCATCAGCAAATAAAAGTATGTTGCTTGATACCAATAAGTGATTCATTTATCTAAACAAGGAACATAAGAGGACCCAGTACGGAGTGTATTAATATATAATGATATAGAGGAAATACGAATATTATTAGTAGTTTGGCTACATCACAAAAATGGCAGATCGTATCGGGTGAACCGGTTTGCGAAATATAGTACTGTGAAGCTCGTATGGCAATATAACGGTTAAGCGGTATTATCGGCCACGTCCACAAATTTATCATTATCGTACTTTAAAACGAACTTCTAAGCTACAACCAAATCGAGAAAGTGTTAACTTTAACAAGTAAAAGATAAGGTTCTTATTTTAAATAAATAAATAAATAAATAAATAAATAAATAAATAAATAAATAAATAAATAAATAAATAAATTATGAACTGATAAAAATCATGACATTAGTACTAAACATTAACTTGACACGGCAAGACGTAGACTTTCGGAATACGGGAAATCAGCTTCATTAATCCTTTTGTGCACATTACCATGGCCACACATGAGTTTAACTGTTTGTTTCCAAATCGTCTTCCAGAGGCATCATGCAATAACAACTACAAGACCCAGACTTTCTTAATCTAAAAATATCTGTAGAGATAGACTGAAACCCATGAACATTAATCATGTACATTATTTTTTATTAGCCAGATGTTTAATCCCATACTTCACATATTAGATTCTAAAAGTGAATAAACTTATCCACTTTTCCACATTTCACAAATGGAAAGGGAGCAATATCGTCATATCGCAATGTCGCTGTATCGCTATATCGCAATATCGCATTGTCGCTATATCGCAATGTCGCTGTATCGCTTTATCGCAATATCGCTGTATCGCCATATCGTGTCTCTATATCGCAATGTCGCCTTTTCGTTTTATCGCAATATCGCAATGTCGCCCAGTTTTATCGCCATTTCGTGTCGTGATATCGCCATTTCGTGTCGTGATATCGCCATTTCGTGTCGGGATATCGCCATTTCGTGTCTAGTTATCGCCATTTCGTGTCGTGTTATCGCTATTTCGTGTCGTGTTTTCGCTATTTCGTTTTCTGGCCTTATCGCAATATCGCTATATCGTGTCGCCGTATCGCAGTGTCGTGTCGTGCTATCGCTTTGTCGCGATGTCGCCTTGATTTTGCCGGGCGATAAAGCGATGGCCCGAATCAGCCACCATACGAATCAGCCACCATACGTTTCAATATGACAGGCATGTGATTGATCCAGAAGTGGACATCCCAGAGTCACAACACCCCCAAGAGGTTCGCTATCCGCGGGTTATTCACCTACACAACTAGATGGTGACGGTGATGTCATCAGCAAGCCACATCGTTGGGTCATCGCGTGAGCCGTTCAATGAGGCCACGTATTAATCACCGAATTACATGAAGCGCCAGTAAAATCACATTCAGTACTGTGACTGCGTGTGGCTTTACGCCGCTGTCAACAATATTCCAGAAATATAGCGGCGATCTGTAAATAACCGAGTCTGGACAGGCAGTCCAGTGATTACCGACATGCGCATCCAGCTGATTTGATTACTCGAGGTGCCATAGCTCAACAGTTGGTTACTAGTTCGTTGTCATCGTCAGGGCCTTCTTACTGAGAGATGAAAGTGAATGGCATGAAACTAAACCGAAGTCAACAAAAGAGGATGCCCTGAAAGAGATGAACAGAAATACACTTCATTGATCAAACTTTCTTACTGTGCCGTATGACTCAAGGCGACTGGAAACCTCTCTCCTCGTGGAGAAGACTCACACGAGTGAATGCATGGGTTCACAGGTTTCTCCCTAATTGTCTGAATCAAAAGATGATAAACTTGAAGGAGAATTTTATCACTAATGAGATAAGTGACGCAAATCGCCATGAATGTGGCATGGATACGGCTCTTTTCTCAATGCCTCATATCGGATGGTAAACAAAAGAGGTCTTCCTGAGCTAGTAGTATTTCATAATGTTATCAACTTGGGTCTGTTAAAACATTGACGGAACTGTTCCTCCTTCTTGATGAGAGTGCAGTTAGACAATCACTCGCAAACAAGGGAATAAAATTGTGCTTCAATCAGTCGATCAGTTCAATCAGACCATATATGATCTCTGGTCTGAGTAAACTTGGTCTCAGTACTTATCGTTACACTCCACTACTGAGTCTAACAAAACCTAGTAGGAGGTCGCGTTCGGTAACCTTTGAGTGACCCATGACCGTTCAGTCAAACGCGAGAAGGCCGAACGGATTTAACCAATCAGAAACGGCTACTGTTTAGGGTTTGGCGGGAAAAATTCGCCAGTCACTGACAGTGGTCCCTGAAAAAGCGAAAATCCGCATAAACCACAGGTATTTGGCCTTCAGTATATGTGCTTAGGGCTTTTTGATGACATGGTTACCATGTGCTAACTGACAAGCAGACTCACACCCTTAAATATTTTCAGCGACGGTTTACTCACTTTTGACAATATTGCAGCCTGCTCCATGTACATTACCCTGTAGCGATCGTATGGAAAATAGCATTCGGAATCGTTCGGGTACAACCTTTCCGAGGTAAATGTTCTAAATGTATGTGCGAATGTGCACTTTCGCGATTTGGTAAGCTGTGTTCTGATTGGTCAATCTCAAAAGTTACCTGACACGACCTCCCATAAGGTTTTGTTAGACTCAGTAGTGGAGTTAACGGAACGTACTGAGACTGCGTTTACTTGGAATGATGCTTCAATCCCCCTAATGCCTCACATTTCGGAGGAGTGTTTTAAACCACAAAGCTGCAAAACGTGCCATCTTTGCTATCCTCAGTGGTGGTGATGTCACAGATGAAGAGTAGGTGACTGCTTTCTCTGGGCAGAAACTCTTATCAACTGTCGTCCTTCAACTTACCACTCGGCTCATCCACATGACATTACACCTCTCATGCCAAAACTGTTGGAACGGATCGCGTAAACGCACCATGCTTCGCCGCTTACCGAGAAGCATGACTTTTCACGTGAGGCAGAACACGTGCTCTTGACCACGGTCGAACCGGTCAGTTGTGTGCAGGGTTTGCTTGGGTTTAGGTCTCACTTGAGATTCGACGTCGGTTATGTTCAGGTTTCACGGGACTTTTGGTGTTGCTTGAAATAGGTAAAGATTCCATTTCTTAGCTCGTCCAGCTCAACCCCTGCCCTTGCAATCGCTCAAGAAAACGAAACGGCTGTTGAAACGCATAGCACGCTAAGGCTAACGTCTGCACAGCGCCATGAGGCCATTGGGATGCATATGGTCCGTGGTCGAATGTTTTAACGACAAGTGACTGCACATTTCCACTGTCACAGGAACACCATTTCTGCACTGGTGAGACGCTACCAGAACACAAATGACGTCATCGATCAGCCACGTTCTGGACGTCCACATGACAGGACAGATGGATAGGAGTGACCCACCTTCGCTAAAGGTTTCAGACTACAGTGATGACTGCCCGGACCATCCCAAGACTTCGCCGTATTCACCCCAACACAGTTGGACAGCGTTTACGTCATCACGGGATCAGACCACGGCGTCCCGCCATACAACCTATCCTGACACAACGTCGTCGACAAGCTCGCCGAATGTGGTGCCGAAACATGTCCGCAGACCCTTGTTTTGGTGGAGAAATGGCTGTTTTCACAGATGAGTCCAGGTGATGGACATCAGCGTGCCTGTAGACGTGTGTGAGAACGTTATGCACAGGCCTGAGTCTTGGAGAGGAATTTCTTTGGTGGTGGTTCAGTGATGATGGAATAAAAGCACGCCATGGAACTCTTTTGGTGATTGTTCGGGGCAATGTAACCGGTTTGGGCGACATGGATCAGATTCTTCGACCTGCGGCAGTTCCTTCTCTGTAGCGTGATGACCGTGGGTTAACATTCCAACAGAACAATGTCCGACCTCATACGGCAAGGGTTTACTTGCTGACTTGGCGTGCAAATTCACCAGATCTCTCCCCGATGGAGCATGTTTGGGACGAGCTGGATCGACGTCTACGCCGTCTTCCTCATCCGCCAGATAACGTCCTTGACCTTGCGACAGACCTTGAGAGAATCTCCCACATGAGATTATCTAACGCATCATAATTACCGCTTTCATACAACCAAACTTGCTACTTGTATGCACTGTTGACATTTACAATGTTTGAAATATAGACATAGGTTCCCTTCTGATCACTAATATAATATCTTACGTGAATTCAACGACCCCCGCGTCTTTGTATGGACAATCCTCAGATAAATAAAGGGATCAGTCAAGGAGGATGAAACAGGCGTTACTCTAGTCAGTTCAGTAATAACATTTTGTAGGTTGTAATGAATAATCAGGCCACGTACGTTGTGAAAATGAGTAAAACTATCTTGATGTAAATTCTCCCAGCCAAACCATATGCTTTGCTATATCAAGAGTATAACTAATTATCCAGTGAACTGACATGACCCATTGTTGGGTAGACGATATGACACGCATAACATTAAACATTTAAGTTCCGAAAATAACTGGAACCACATCATTTCACTCATGAGTGTTTCTAAATCCTGTCTTCTTTTAACATGCAATCAGTCAGAAACATGTACTATACTAGCAACAAAAAGAAAAGCGTGCGTTGTCAAAATATAATCTCTTGTGATAAGTACGATAACAATATCAAAGGTACATACAAACTTCAATGGAGGGATCATGAGACCATAAGTTGGAAGAATTTCATTTGAAAAGTCAATCACAGTGATGTCACGAGTCCACAAGTTGGGCAGGAGCCAAACGGCCATGTCACAAGCTCAATACAGGGTACTTCCACTATCGGGATTGAGAACAGCGGGGCATCAACGACGCACAGAAAGCTTGTGGGATGTCACAACAGATTTTCTCAAGTTCTGATACAAGGTCAAGGACGGTATCTGGCGGATGAGGACGACGTCGATCCATCTCGCCCCAAACATGCTCCATCGGGGAAACCTAATAGGAAATATGGGGAATGTTAAACCTGTACTCCTCTGCAAAAACAGCATTTCTCCACCAAAACAAGGGTCTGCGGACATGATTGCGGCACCACATTCGGCGAGCTTGTCGAAGTCGTTGTGTCAGAATAGGTTGTATATGGCGGGACGTCGTGGTCTGATCCCGTGATGACGTAAACGTTGCCCAGCTGTGTTGGGGTGAATACGGCGAAGTCTTGGGATGGTCCGGGCAGTCATCACTGCAGTGGCGAAGAAATGGTTGTTCCGGTGGCAGTGGAAATGTGCAGTCACTTGTCGTTAAAACATGAGAGTGGTCAATGAGTAGCTCTTTAGTCTGAATTTTACTATCTAAATGTTACCGAGTGAAACACCAAATATACCCATGGAAAAATTTAAGCGAACGCATGTTTCTTAGGGCATTTCACCGTGTATTATCGTTTTCGTGAAGAGAAGTTCACTCAAACTCACCATAATGCTTTCCATGCACGTGCACTACATGCTCCTGAAGTTACATGCACTTTGATCTACATGTTACATGTATGCGCACTGTCACACACAATGCATGTGCACTGTTAAAAACATTGTTAACATGGCGAGACAGTACTTACCTTTGGCACAGAAGTGGGAGGAAATTGGCATGGTTAATGGTGGAAGCTCATTACGACAGGTTGCAACAATTTTTGACAAGTCTGTTAGCGTGATATCCAGACTTTGGCATCTCTATAGAGCGACTGGTGACGTCAAAATGAGGCGTAGTCGGGGACGGAGAAAGAAAAACCACCCCACGGGATGACCGGACCCTACGCCTTATTGCTCTGCGAGACAGGTTCAAATCCTTCTCGAAAATCAATACGGAATTCAGGCGAAGAACAAACGTCGGAATTTGTTCATGTCCAGTGCGTAATCGCCTCAAATCGGCTGGTCTAAAAAAGCCGCCGTCCATTGGTTGGAATCAACATGACTGAGCAACACAAGCGCTTGAGACTGCAGTGGGCATGGAACCATGGAGGAAGAACCGTAAGTCAATGGAGGAACACCATGGTTAGTGATGAGAGCAGGTACACACTAGACCATAATGACGGTCGAATTCGAGTTGGAGACACGGTGGGGAACGTCACAGTGCTTGCACCATCAAACAGCATGATCGTTATGGAGGGAGCTCTGTTATGGTGTGGGGCAGGTTTACCTTTAACCACAAAACAGATCTTGTGCGTGTTGATGGCAGGATATCAGGTGTACGATATCGTGACGAGATTTTGAACCCGATTGCGATCCCCTTTGCGCGTACAGCAGGTCGAATGTTCGAGTTCCAGCATGACAATGCCCGCCCTCACATCGCTCATGTTTGTCGGGAGAGAGGGCTGCAGGTGTCCGGGTGTTGCAATGGCCGGCTAAACGTCCTGACCTTAACCCTATCGAACATCTTTGGGATGTTCTTGGCCGCAATGTTCGGGATAGACCTGTTCAACCCAACAATTTGGATGAACTTTTCGTGGCTCTCCAGGAAGAATGGCGTAGAATTCCGACTGGTACCATCCGTACACTCATTCGCAGCATGCCACGACGATGCCAAGCAGTTCTCCAGAGACATGGGGGACACACCCGATATTAATTTTCAGAAGCCTTTTCATCTGTATGAACTTTTCTCTTGCTGATTCAAAGATAAAAAGTCACAGCTATTTCATGCGTTCCCTTAAATTTTTCCATGAGTATATCAAAGTCAGATATATCATTAAGAATATCTTAAAATTTATGACGAATCCTTCCAACATATAAAAGAGATATTGATAATTCGGTTACAGGTTTTGTGACGCCTGGATTTGTTTGTTTCCTTTCGTATTTTGTTTTTCATGTGAACCTTTGTTCTGTGTCATTGACTTGATATAGATTTAACATTTAGGAATATTGTATAGTATATACCATTGAGATAGGATATATCTCCAAGAAATCTGCCATTGCTTGGAATTGTTTTCAGAAATCACCTTCGTTAACTGTGTTACAACGCCACCATTAGAAGTTTGGTGGGATTTTCATCATATCATTGGTTGTATCATTATTGTATCATACTGAATGTTAAGTACATATAAATCCTTAAAACGCGAGGCTGAGAACATGTTTAGACTTCACCATATTTTTCACAGCTTTATATTCCCATGAACCGAAAATCAGTGTCAGTGACAATGTCAAATAACACCAATCTGAACCCCGTCCGCGGTGTAGCAGACAGTCACTATGTATCCTAACCCTGTGATACCCGCTGTTATCTTGAATTCGACGTTTACGGTGGGTTTACAATTTGCTGGGCGCTTTTGTCGTTGATTAAAATTCCATTTCACGAATACACAAACAAAACAATGTTATTGCAAAGGCTACGACGATCTTTCGAAATTTTCAACTTTAGGACGTAAATACAAATAAGACAATCACCACGATATATTCGTATTGCTCAATTTTAATGTTCGATTTACTCAAAATTTGAAGGTTATGGGAGATCCGAACGTTCGATTTCTCGGAAGAATTATATATTTTACGTACGCTTTAATGAATTAACGTCCAACTCGAACAAAGTCTCGAACTTACAACGAGATCCAACGAGACATGGGGGAAATATGGCGGAAAGAAGCACATCGACTCACGAAATTACACATTACCTGAACGTAGAAAATGCGAAAATAGCTGCATTTCTTATGGTGTCGGGATTTATCCTATACCATGGGGTTTTACATCTCAAATTCGGTAAGGTTTTATTGATGCAAATTCTCATTACTTTTTCAATTCCTCTTCTGAATACCTCATTTGTTTGGTTTTTTCACTTCGTCAGTGGGCGAATGTGCTGTCAAATCAACACTACGGCCATTGCCATTTTTTTCGTTTACCTCAGGGTTTTATGTAATTAATTATACATCTCAGGCTAAGTTGAAACCAGTGTTTGTGCTCTCTGCACTTGACATTGACTTGTATCACAAAGCCACATGCATGTCTCGTCACGTCGCTTCCAAATCGTCACATGTTTTCGTGACTCATGGTGTCCGCACATAACGCATGTTCATCACGTACGTTTATCTTCAGAAACTCTATATAATGAAAACATGGTAAGAGTTCCGCTCCTACCCACTACCCACATCAAAACCGAAATTACAAACTGACATACATCCCAGTATATACATTCTATAAACTAGAACAGGTATAAAACAGCAATCCATGTACTTATTTCAGTGTTGGAATAATACACTGGGTGAGGACTCACCTGCAGCAAATTTGCTATGTAATAGGAGGGGGATACAGGCGGAACTATACTGCGGAAATATAGATTCAATTATGCATAAACTTATTAAAGGATATTTCAACACACATTGGAGGAAAAAATGACAACAGGAAATTGTTAGAAATCTACTCATATTTTTGTATCTTAGTCATATGGCCTCAATTTCGAGTGGAGAAGAGTTAGCTTGCTATTGATCATAGTTTCTGTGTTGTGTTTAATAGGTTTATCACTGTTTGCTACTGTGTCAAGAGCTACACTTTCTCAGTAAAGTACATGTTCTTTGTTTAGGCTGAGTGCTATCCAGGACTTGAATCCTCACTTGCAGAGTGAAGCACCTAATCTCCAGCACACTAAAACCTGTAGTCTAGAACATGTACACAGTATACTTTTTGTGCCCCTCTGACAATTGTAACTTGCCACAGGACCCGATGCCTAAGCTATGAATACATGTGACATTGTGGCCATGTGCTATATCTGTATATATCATCAGTACAGTACGTACGTTACAGTAATACTTGTATTGTTTACCCTAAGGGTCACATGCAATTAATGAAACAAACATAATCTAAACACAATTATCACTTGTTCATGACATATAACATACATTACTGATTGTGAAAAAACTAAGCAACAAAGTTATAAGTGTAAAATTGCGAATCAAAACTGCAATATCTTGTACATGCGTTTATTTCCCTCAAATCGAAGTTGGAGTGGGTGGGTGTCCGCTTAAGTGTAATGGAGACTTTGTATTGGCTGATTCATTTGATGACATGCAGAAGGCTTATTGAGTGTATATAGAGATGACCTGTTTGATTGATATTTCTGAAGTATGGTGAGTAATAAGAAATCCATACCAAACCGTCTCACCATATACAGTAGAAGTTGTTCTCCATAAAAATTGTTTATAGAGATGTTGGGTTTGTAAATACTCTCTGCAATTCAATCAACAAATACTGAGATGGTGAACTACTGTGTGGCTGGAAACTGCCATTCATCCAAATACAAAGCAGAACTTGAAACTGACAATCTGAGTTTGCACCAATTTCCATCTGATCCGGTCCTCTGGGAAAATTGGATGCAGTTAATTTGCAACCCACAGATACAATACCATGTCATGTGTACAAGTATCACACTGCCTATCAGTGTAATTACGTTACACTGTACTGCACTGCTTACATCACTTGCTGTGTTTGTACAAGTTGCCCTCCTAGTTCCAGCCGTGCAAACGTAATTACAGCACAGGCGTTCTGGGCATGGTGCAACACAACTGGTGGAACCACTTTTTACCCCAACGCGGGGAGAAAATTAGTGAATTGTTTGAACTGCGATTTCACTGGCTTTTTTTATCGTGTTATTTTTCAACTTTGTAGGCTGAATTTGCACTTTTGCTAATTTGTTTCTGTGACTTTAAGTCTGTAACGGAAAGTATCAGAATCTACAAAGTTGTGTTTTGCATTGCATGTGACCTTTAAGTCCCATCTTAGATTTAAATCAACACTCCCAGATTGAGGTGCCTAATTGCCAACATACAGTCAGTCACTGGCAAACTGTAATTATGGTAAAAATACATTAAAACTCATCATACTCCTATTAAGGGAACGATTCATGTAATGATGTCAAAGTTGTTTCGCAAGATTTCCTAACCATATCCATGATTTCTTCCCGCAGGTAATGACTCATGCACATGGCTCCTGAGCGATGGCAGGTTCCCCGGCTACAGCACCTGGCAGCCATACGGATGCATGATGCACAAATATTCAAAGAGGTACAAAGGCATCATAATTTGAAGTTGTATTTAGAAATGAACATTTGTGAACTGTTAGTGTTCAAAAGTAAGCATGAGTCCTTGTCATAGCCCTAGGTTTTTTGGTGACATTAACTAACTTTCTGTCCCTATTGCCTGCAACTCCTCTCTACACGGTACCATCTTTCATTTAGTTGCATACCCATAACATGCATACTCGTTCAATTGCTTTGTGTTTAAAGCTTTCGCTCATCATACCAAAGGCCCAGGTTCAATGCCCCACATGGGTACAATGTGCGAGGCCCATTTCTGTTGCCCCCACCATGAGATTGCTGGAATATCGCTAAAAGCAACATAAAACCAAACTGACCAACTCACTCATTACTTGTTCAGAGTCGAAGATTAGGGGGACCTTGACATTTTGATGTAGAAGGAGCAGACCTCTAAGAACCTTTGACCTGTGAAGGTGCCGGGGTAGAATAGGTCTTCAGCAACCCATGCTTGCCATAAAAGGCGATTATGCTTATCATAAGAGGCGACTAACGGCATCGGGTGGTCAGATTCTCTGACTTGGTTGACGCATCATCAGTTCCCAGTTGTGGAGATTGATGCTCATGTTCTCATATTGTCATGGCGTAAAACTAAACTCACTCACTCTAAAAACCTCTTAATTTCAAACACTGTAATTGTTGTACAAGTCATAATTTCAGACATTTAGAAAATTGATTGGTGTGATTTTTCAAATACATTCAAGCTGCATTAATCCGGTCCCCAATAATCCAAATAATCTAAACCGATTCAACCTGTAACCAATCGTTTACTATATGAACACATCAATCAGTGAAATAGATTAATGGGATGTTCCAGTCTCCAACTCTGAACATCAATTATCGGTAATAGATGAGCTAATTGTACTTGATTGGGCTTCATTAATTAATCTGGTTGTACATACAGTGGAGGACATGAAGTGGATACACAAACATATTTTGTTTTTGTCAAAAGTCACAGTTACTGGGTAGCTAGATGATCATAAGTCAACGAACTGCTTATGCAGTGGAAATAGCAAGATCATGTGAAACCTGATTGGTGACAGGTCAAACTGTTTCATGCATAAAAACTTCCTGGACATACAACAAAAAGCTGTTGCATAACCTAAGTTATAATTATAAATATTTTACATTTTTTAGCACAACTTGCAATTAAAATGACATAATACTAGAATATATTTCTTTTTATAAAATAATAGTTTCAGATACTGTATTTTTGAGATCACCACATCAGAATTCATCTCTGCTGAATGGTCCATTTTAACTAATTCACTGGAATCCCTGTATATTATACAATGCCAGAAGTGAATAGGTAAATACTCCTGTCTTGCGATGTTTAATTGCAAATTTGACATCTTTACTGACAGAGTTGTCTTGTCTGGTTTGTTCGTTCACCATTGCAATACAATGCCATATTCTTACCCCCAGATGATAAAAGAGTTTGACAAAAGTGTAAATAATAGATATTCAAATCCCCGTCTAGTTCTACATACTGCTAGTTTTGGTCATCAGAATTTAGCATATCTACAGTAATGTAAGGTATATGTTCTTGTGTGTCTATGACAGTATCAGTCAAGTGAAAAGGAAGTAACATTACTGCTCTGTGGTTTACTGGTCTTATTTCAGCACACTGAATGTTTCACTATGAAAAATGGCACTTCAGATTAGCACTACTGCACATTGTACTAATGAACATGATGTCACTGATAAAAATAGAACAGTTTTTTGTATTAGTTAGCAGACAGTGATGTACCCTTTCTGTGTTGCTGTTGTCAAAAACGATCTCTGGAAGACACAAAGAGATATGGACAGTGGATGTGTGTTCTTTACAAGGGTTATACCAAGTTATACACATTACATCCTCATATGTTTATAGCTTTTTTGAATTCTAAATTAGCTAATACTAGTATGTTTAGCTGTGTATTGTACAAAAATAATGCAGTCACGTACCGTTAATATACAACTCAATATCCAGGCACTATAGACTCTACTAGTACTATTATGAATGCCGATGTACTATTGGCCTCATGGCCATTCATACAATAAAATCTTCTGTCTGTCTGTCTGTCTGTCTATTACTCTCCTTGATGCCTTTCTATTTCTGTGGTCCAAACTCTTATTTTTCCGTTTGTATTGTAATGTACATTAACAGATAGTTGGGATCAAATTATCCGTAATATTATATGCTTTTGCACTTGTCAGTGTGGGTTTTTAATGTAAACTTGATTGGCATTTAGATTGTCTGTGTTGTCCTTCAATTCATATTGACTTGTATTTGGTAGCATTACCAGCTGAAGGGATAAGTCCACATTCTAAATCTGCTTTATAACTTGAAATAGTCATGCTGGTGACAATAACAATATGTCTTCCCCAAATCAAGATCATTCACTTTGTACTACTAAAAAAACTCGTAAGGATTGTCAAAGAAAATTTGAATTTTTTTTACATAAAGCCCTTTTACTTGTTCTTTCGGCCATGGAAGTGAGCTGGAACAAAGTTTTCATTCTTTCTTAACAGTTCAAGTAAACACACTTGTGCTTTAGTTATTGATTTAGGATGTTCTCTCTTGGTGCTTATGTAGAATATGCAAACTTTACCTGGTTGATCATGTACCATGTCATGAAAATGTCAATTCTTTTGTATTCACACAGTTAATCTGTCACATCATGAACAGTGGTCACAGTTGAGTGCACTGATTATCTTCTCAAAAAGCATTTTGATTCATCAGTAACTGAATGTCTTTTGACCATGCTGTATCATAAATAAATACTTAGAAACAATTTCCTCAGTCTGTACATTTATGCTGTAAAAAAAGCAGCACCCTTTAACATATTCAGGCACAGTGCACAGTGTACTTTCATTACCAGTAACTGTATCTTTGCAGTTTTATATGTGCAGTCATGACTAAATTACAAGGAGTGTATACATTAGGCAAACAGACATTCTAGAAGTAAGTAATAGGAATGACATGACTTTATGGATGACCAACCTCTGCAATAGCGATGTTTCTTACGTGGTTATCATACAACCTCTTGCTTGAAATCTGATAAAAACTTGATAATCCATAAAGGCTTCTTTCCTATACATTAAGTTGTTCCCAAAAAACAATGATATTGTTAATTTTAGTCTATAATACTGAGGTTAAGAGGTTTACCTGAATTTCTAAATGATCCTTGGAGAACTATAGGTGGCTATTTATGAGAAATATGCCTTCCGTGACCAGGGATGTATCTATTTATGTTGACCTGCACAGAGGTCAATGTTCAAGAAACCAAACAATGCCATCTGAATGAAAACTTCACTAATTTGTATTAAATGTTAAAATTTAAAACTAATTTTCTGTTTGTGTAGACCTGTGAAGATCCAGGATACAATACATCTTCAATAGTCCATGCTTGCCACAAAAGGCGACTATGCTTATCGTAAGAGGCGACTGACGGGATGGGTGGTCAGGCTTGCTGACTTGGTTGACACATGTCATTGCTTCGCAATTGCAGATTGATGCTCATTCTGTTGATCACTGGATCATCTGGTTCAGACACAATTATCTACAGACTGCTGCCATATTGCTAGAATATTGCTCATGACAGCATAAACTAAACTCACAAATTTAAATTAAATGTTGACATTTAAAACTAACTCTCTGTTTATATAGATAACTTGTGTTTCACTAGTAACATGATTGTTAACCATAAGTCTTTATTGTGCGATAATGCTGAGTGTTACGTTGAACCTGATTAATCATTGAATCCACCCAATAATTTTAAACATTTTCTAAAATAGTCTTAATTTAAGGAAAGAACTTAATTTTGAACGCAATAAAAAATTATAGCAATTTGTCTACCAAAGTCACCTTTTTCAGATTTCTATGTGTATCTGGATGAGCCAGTGTTTCAGTGAAACTTGGTTGCTTTGGTAATATGTGACTGGAATAATGTCTGCCTGTCTGAATAGGTGTCCCGTTATATATGTTGTTTCATTGTTTGGATTGCCTGGCCAGCTGTTGTAAAAATCCATATTTGCTGTCATGGTACCAGTATTTTATCATGTGCAGTACTGCATCACACACAGGCTGATTGACCAATGGTTGATTTGTCAGCGCCAACTCCAAGCATGCAGCAATGGACATTAAACATCCTGACTCAGATAAATAAACATTCCTGTTTCTGTTACATATTGTGACCATTATATTTTTACTAAAGTGGTAGGTTTTTTACTGATCAAGGAGGTTTACCTTGTTGTTCTTGTAATTGGTTCCAATGATAAAAATAATGCAACAATTCCATATGGGAGCTAAAATACCTGCCCACAAAAGTCAATTATGTTGGAGTCTCTTTAGCTAATACCTTTGCATTGCAAGTCTGAGAGCATGGTGCATTGACAGACATGATAGTCCATGTATGGTGAAAAAAAATGAGGTACAGTTTGTTTTGTTCTAAAAATTAAAATTTGCATGATCTAGTTAGTTCACACAAACCATTGGTGTAAAACAGCTCTAGACCTGTTGGATGTGACATGCATATCTACTCATGTTGCTAATGCAATGTAGAGAATGATTTGTTGGATGGCTCAATCATGTTCACAGGCTGCTGGTGACATGTAGGACGTGTATGTTAGGGTGTGTTGACACTGTATATTGGGAGATAGTCAAGACCATTGGGCTTTCTGTGTATTTAATCAGAACACACACACATATGATCAGCTAGTCTGTCTCTCAGTCCCTGAACTGTTTTTCCCCTTCTGAAAGTCCTTTCCGTAGTGTTTAAGACCTAAATAAAGCAAGTCTAAATCTCAACCTCAGGCCATCTCATTGGAGCTCCTTTCCAATTTAAATTGGATTATATCTTTTTATCATGTATGTATATACATGCATACAGACAGACAGTTAACTTTTACACTGCACTTGACAATATTCCAGCTATATGCTGTCTGTAAATAATCGTGTCTGGACCAGACATTCCAGTGAACAACAGCATGAGCATCAATCTGTGCATTTGGGAACCGATGATGTGTCAACCAAGTCAGCGAGCCTGACCACTCGATCCTGTTAGTCGCTTCTTAGTTTTTATTTATTTATTTCACTTTCTGCACCAGGTGCAACTAAGTGAATTAATCAGATTGCACCATCCAAATATTGGTTGCACAATCATGCCAACAATCATCAGTTTTAGCGACATGAGCGAGTGAGTTTGGTTTTTACGCCGCTTTTAGCAATATTCCAGCAATATCATGGCGAGGGACACCAGAAAATGGGCCTCACACATTGTACCCATGTGGGGAATCGAACCCGGGTCTTCGGCGTGGCAGGCGAACGCTTTAACCACTAGGCTATCCCACCGCCCTGTTGCCGACATGGGAGAATGGATAATTCTTTAGTAGCTGATTGAGGGAAATATTCATAACCAGCATCGCTATTTCTAGAAAAAAACTCACATTACTCAATGTCTGAAATCATATTTGGATAGATTGCTGTTTTAACGAACATTTTCATTCATTTGTGAATGTAATCATTTTTCCTCAGGGTAAAATCAGTTTATCCACCATTACCTATGATGTGTACAAGATAGTGTACAGTATGTGATCTATATAGCTGATATACGAACATGAAAATCGACTGTTTACATATTCGTTTCTGATAATTTATTAACCTAGTACACACAACAGAAGACCGATTTAATACCAGAAATGTATTATGCTCAGCAGGACCTGTGTTAGTTGTGATAATAAACTAAACCACCAAATCAGAATCTAGTGTTTGTTTTAATATACCTTGTATTACATTTTCAATATCTTACACTGCTTACTAAACTTTCTATAACATTTAAGTTCAGTCAAACACCCAAAATGAGTACCATTAACTGACACTTTACACCTTGCTGCCTTACTAACTTATCAAAACAAACTAACTACAATTTCAGTTCGAATGCAAATAGCAAAAACCACATGCTTTTATCAAAGTAAGTTGCGTCAGGTGTGTTTTCAGGAACCATTTCCATGTACGCAAACTGAAACCTAATAACCTGTCTGGTTGATACTAATAACAGTACAGGCAGTACAATGAATAAGCAATGAATAGACAGTTCTTTTGTCTGTATAACACTAAGCACGTTAAGACTGCTTCCATGCATATGTTGTAGACTTTATCATGTTGATAGCCTACACTGGCAACATTGAAAGTTAGCCACACTGGTGTAGTTTGAAGATAGCGAAGTCAATCCCTGATAATCATCTACTTGACATTGTTACGCTGTGCACTGAATCCCACTCTGCAGTGAATGTGAGAATAGATTAACTGAACCTTTTGATGTGTATTTAACCATGGCAATCGTTTACAAAAGAATGTTTCCATGAAGATATTTATTTTGTTAAATCATAACCAGACTATTGTCTTTATAGAATTAAGATGATTTGTTTGTGTTATTACTCAGGTACAAATGTTTAGTTTCAGTAATTTTACATCAAGTAGAAGGTAGAAGGTAATATGTATTTTCTCTAATACCTAAACAGCCTACTTTTGAATTTGCAACATGGCTGCAACCCAGTGACAGGATTAAGTGAAATTCTAACATGGTCAAGATCCAATCTTGACCATTTTGATGACTGCTAGTATTTTGCAATGCTTGGACATCCGTAAACTTGTGAACCAGATTCATGGCAATAAATTGAAAAATACAAAGCTGTACGTGTGTCAAGGGCTGGCACACCAGGCCAGGTGGGCGGTTGGGTAGCCTTGTGGTTAAAGTGTACACGAAAAAAATCATGTTTTTTCTTATGTGAACCAGAGTGGATTTTTAAGTTACTTAATATCAATGCTTGAAAATATATACTTGTTTTTCTTGATTATATAGCACACTCTAGAAGTACTGAAATGTCATCATTGTGTGTGAGTTTGTGTCAGTCATGGCGTCACGCGTTTGGAAACTATGATACATTGTGTTGAAGCATGGAAATAATTTGAATGCACCTATATTTTTTTAAGTACCTTGTCTTATGATGCTCTTCTCCTGGAGTCTGCATGTTCTAAAACTCACAGTATTAGAAAATAATACACAGTGTAAAATGTGAGGTTGGCCTTGTTGTCCTATGCCACAATACAGAATGGGGGACTATGTATTCAGCAGTGTCTGTACATATGTATGTGCATCCCAATTCATGTTAACATGATATCTCATGAACTGTTGTACCCAATGTCTTCAAATTTGGTGGCATCCCACATTGGGGAGACTACACAAACTCCACTCAGTATGGGTCACCTTGACCTTATTTTCAAGATCACTGCAACGATATCATGATATCTCATGAACTGTTGTATCCAGTGTCTTCAAATTTGGTGACAGCCTACATTTTGGAATTAGGTAGACGCCAGTCGATTTTGGTACCATTGACTTTATTTTCAAACTTAATGTAAGCGCATTATCTCATGAAGTGTTGTACCTAGTGTCTTCAGATTTGGTAGCAGCTTACATTAGGGTGTTACTAGGCACCAGTTGATTTGGGTGACCTTGACCTTATCCTTTAGGTCACCATAACTCTTGGACCAGTTTTCACACTTGCATAAATGTGATATCTCATTAAACACCCAAATGTCTTCAATATTTTTTAGAGGCCTCATTTGGTGATTATGCAGACATTTTAGTCACTGCAGAAAGAATTTCAAACAGAATATTTCCAAAGTTGTATCTTCAGGATATATTTGGATATGGTTTCAACATCAAAGTGAAGGCTGAAGAAGAGGGGCATATATTGTACAATTTATGTAGGAATGTCTAACATAGAATACCTTCACAAAGAATCACATTCACTGATGGCAAGACAGATGTAGTACATACATTTAAGTTTCGGTGAAAGAATTTACTGTTTCTTGGAAAGATGATCTACTCTGGGTAAATGTTATACAGTTTGGTTATGTGACACTTTGTGTACAATGTATCAGTTTAGAACCAAATCACGTAGCCAGCTGACCATGCTGACCGCCAGGTAAAAGTAGCCTGCACATCGAGACAGAAGAACCTTACCTATGCCATGTGAAATAAGGTCTAATGATGTCAATTTGTATCAATATAAAACAAAAAATTAATTAGTTTTTTCTGATGTCTGAATTGTTTTGGCCATAAAAATGCTTAGCAAAACATTTCTTATGATGAAAGGTTAATTTTCATGTAAACTTGTCCTTAGAAGTGTTTGTTTCTTATGCCTAAGAACTGGGTTTGATTCCTCACATGGATACATTTTGTGAAGCCCATTTCTGATGTTCCCCTGCCCTGATAGTTGCTCTAATATTCATAAAAGTGGTGTGAAACCCATCTCCCTCACTTACACACTCACTTAAAAACAAGTTAAACATTCCTCGTTTCATAAGGGAAGTAGTTTTGCAGGAACACAGTCTCTGTTGCCTATGCATGCTAATGTTCTGTAGAGCAATTGGGTACCAAAGTGGATAAAGCACTCACTCGTCATGCTTAAGACTCAGATCTGATTTCCCATATTGGTACAATGTGTGAAGCCCATTTCTGGTGTCCCTTGCCATGATATTGCTGCGATATTGCTAAAAGTGACGTAAACTCTAACTCTCTCACTCACTCGTGTTCTTTGTCTGTTTCAGTGACGCCAGGATGTGCATGCACTATGTGTCCTACTGGGGAGGCAGGAATCACATCACATTCGTAGGCGATTCAAGAATCCGGCAACTCTATTTTGAGTTTGTCAACCTTATCGGGTCAAAGGAGGTGGAGAAAAAGAAGGCTCATACGGACATCCATTTCCAGGATGAGAAGATCAGTGCCAGAATTGTGAGTAGTGCTTAGTGACCTTCGGGAGGGTAGCTTGTGTGAGAGTTCTGTGTAGGGATAGGTCCTTGCTTGAATGTCAAAGGCTTGTTGTAATTGGCCCGCTGCTAAAGATTTGAGGGTCCATAGATTCAAACACTGTACATGTTAAAGGTTCAAACCTCATTCACTTCTTTCAAACAACAATTTGAAATAGGGTAATTGTTGTGATAATTTTAGTTGAAGTGGATAAGGGCACGCTTAAATTACCTGTCTGGCGGAAACAGTTGCATTTCCCTTAACTCATTGATTCTCTCTGTAACTTCAGGATTTCCTGTGGCAGCCAATGGTGAATCTCTCCATGTTCTATGTGTACAAGAACTTCCTGCTCAGTGAACCCGGCGCCAGACCAAACCTGGTCATAACAGGCAGTGCAACGGTGAGTTCCTGCAAGTGCACATTCAAATACGGATGATGGGGTAGCCTATTGGTGAAAGTGTTCGCTCGTCACACCTAACACCAGGGTTAACTCCACAAGGGTACAGTGTGTGAAGCTTATTTGTGGTATCCTCACAGTTGTAGATTCAGTCACTCGTTCTCACAGACACTCATTCATATGGTGCACGAATGGATGATTGGGCTGGGTAAAGTCAAAATTATTTTTTTTAAATGGCAGTAAAAAATTGTTACATGCACTTATGGAAGTGGTGCGCCGATACCCAAGAAACATTTCTCTTTCTTAATTTAGCCGTGTGTGTAGTTCCCACCAAGATCATTGTGTGGTGGAGTTATATTAGGTATTAATGTATTGTATTGTATCATCTTCTAATTTCTTCTGCTTTGTGTGTTTTTCAGTGGTGCATAAAGCTGAACAATGGCAGCAAGAATGCTCTTAGCAACTATCAAGGTATGTTTTATTGCCAACACCTCAAGATCTTTGTAAGAATTGATCTTCAGTAACCCATACTTGTCATAAGAGAAGATTGACAGGATTGACAGGATCATTGTATCCCACTTGCATAGATTGGTGCTCATGCTGTTGATCACTGTATTGTCTGATCCAGATTTGGTTATTTACAGACCTCCATCTTATAGCCGGTATATTGCTGAGTGCAGCATTAAACGAAAACTCGACCAACCATAAATCTACTCTAATTTCCTTTTGTTTCAGTGAATCTCACAACAATTGTCCCGCTTTTCCATAAGCTGAAAGATACAACCCAAATACTCTGGATGCTGCAAGGTATTTGTTTCACTACCACTGTTGTCTATCCACACAGTAAACTTGGTTGAAGCACTATTAACAATCATAACTGATTACATTTAGTGCTATTCCAATGATTGAAAATAATCGAAAAACCGATCAAAAGAAAGATTAAGAATGATTGTCGATTTGCTAATACATATGCTTGATTAATCAGAATTTTCTTGGTTTGGAAAGACACTTGAAAGAAGTAAACTAACGATTAAATTTGACAAAATTCGAGAACAAACATGTGCTCAATAGTTTTAAGTTACACACACTGTAATACGTTGACGACTTTTCTTATTTAATTAAAATTCCAGAGTCTTCCTTAAATGTGTGCATTTCATTGCAAGACTGTATTAGTTATTAAAAACATTGATTAGAAAAAACCTGGAGTAAAACCCTTATAACTGGTGATGACAAGAAAAATGTATATATTTCGATTATAATCGAGTCACTCAATAACAAAGTGACGTAAGACTACACATATGTTGTGTTTCACTTTAAATGACAATGTGAACTTTTTTTAATTACCGGTGTAGAAAATACTCAATTTTTTAAAAAGGGCAGGTATCGGAAAATTTGAGTGCAACCTCAGAGATCAGTAGTAGCCACTTATAACTGGCACAATGGTTAAAATACCCAGATTACAAACAGGCTATCTAGAGCTCTGTAAAAACAACATTAATCCAGTTATTATTATTTTTTTTTTCTATTTTCCTACAATTGCAAACTTGTAAGTTAATAACTAAATCTGTTTTTGTTGTTAATGTTGTTTGGTTGTGTTTCTTCAGATCCAGTGGTGGAAGAGAAACTGAATGCAAACCGCTCAATGATAACTAATGAACAGATTGATGACTACAACAAGGTTGCTTTGGATTTGTTGTAAGTAATGATCTTCAAAAGTGTGCATTGTTTCAGTGAAATTGTCATGTTTGGTTCAGAGGGTAAACATGTGAAGATTCAAGTTCTAAGCTGACATGTCATCAGATCACAATTGTGTAGATCAGTGCTCATGCTGGTAATCACTGGAATGTCTGGTCCAGACTTGATTTTATACAGACCACCACCATATAGCTGCACTATTGCTTTGTGCAATGTTATGCACCAAGCAAACTTTACAAGGCAAAATTCAAAAGTGTGGATGGCGTTTGCACTAGTTTCAGAGAGATTGAATCTATGGTTTTAGGCCAATCATAGAGAAAGTGTTTTCTTCATTCATGGTGACCCCACATGTGGTCGTGCGGCAAAGTCACTGTGTATTTGCAGGAACAAACAAATAAGTTAACCTTGATAGAACTACATTTTACGGTACTCATGCTTTGGGTAAGATGGTTCTTCATATTATTATTGATGGCGTTCTCCATAGTTTCAGAGAGATTGAATCTGTGGTTTTAGGCCAATCATTGAGTAAGTGTTTTCTTCACTCATGGTGACTCCACATGTGGTCGTGCGGCAAAGTCACTGTGTATTTGCAGGAACAAACAAATAAGTTAACCTTGATAGAACTACATTTTACGGTACTCATGCTTTGGGTAAGATGGTTCTTCATATTATTATTGATGGCGTTCTCCATAGTTTCAGAGAGATTGAATCTGTGGTTTTAGGCCAATCATAGAGTAAGTGTTTTCTTCACTCATGATGACTCCACATGTGGTCATGTGGCAGAGTCACTGTGAATTTGCGGGAACAGACAAATGATTTAAACCTAATGTAATGTGGGCCATATCTTACAGTGTTCATACTGGTTGTTCGCTTCATGCTAGATGTTCGCTCTGTTATTGATGGCGTTCTCCGTGGTCTTGGGCCAATCATAGAGAAAGTGTTTTCTTCACTCATGGTGACTCCACATGTGGTCATGTGGCAATGTCCCTGTGGATTTGCAGGAACAGACACATGATGCAGACATAAGAAAGAAACATGTTGCAATATGTTTATGATCATGATGATAAGTATGATGAGAGGGGATATATTTGCATTTCTGTCACATTGTGTTTCTGGAACTTTTGGCAGAAGGCAGTTAATATTTTCTTAATTTCCTTTGCATTTGTATCAGACACTTGCTGGGCAGTTACATTTAGATGATTTTTTGTATATATGAAAAATATTTTATTGGATTTCCATGGCAACAACCTGAACTGATGATGCTGAATGTTGTTTTTTCTGTCTCCTGGTGTTGCCTAGTGCATAGTGGCTGAAATGGGGATATGATGTTGGGCAGTGGGGTAGCCTAGTGGTTAAACCTAAGGGTTGACTCGTCATGCCAAAGACATGAGTTCAAATACCCTCACGGATACAATGTGTGAAGCCCATTTCTGGTATCCCCCACAGTGATCTTGCAAGAATATTGCTAAAAAGGTCGTAAACATGATCAGAATATGATGTATTGTGTAAAGCCACATCAGTATCAGATATCCTGTTAGAGGTAGCTGTCCACTATATATAAATTCTAGTGACAACTGACCAGCCAGATTATTTCCTGGAGACACAGTTTCATGTACTTATCATAAATTCCAAATAAACATTGACAGAATTAGGCTGTGGACCAGTTGCAGGTTGAAACATTGAACATGTTGAAATTGTCTGTTATCATTTTTTTGTTTCATAGCATTAATGCTGGTGTGTAATATATATAAGGGCTCAATTTGGTGCCTTGTAACTTGCATTGGTTCAAAAAAATATTTAAAAAAGCAGCCCAGTTATTAGTCTATCTTGCACAGTTTTTGAGTGGGTATAATTGTGAATAAATCATCTAATTTCAATAGCATTATATTTCTTTCATTACACTTTGCAATAAACGCGGTGTCTTCTGCAAGTAGTTTTTTTATCTTTGATTGGACCTGGTGCAAGTAGGTTAACATCTCTTTAATCGAGTCCTGTATATGCAAAACACCATTGGTCTCTAAGTTGATCTTGATGCTGAAGATGATTCTTGTGTTAGTCATTGTTATCATCATCATCATCATCATCATCACCATCACCATCATCATCATCATCATCATCATTCTGATGTTTGTTGTCAGGCGACACAGTGATGCCAAGTTGTGGAAGTCATCACGTCTTGTTGCTCAAGGGATGAAGAAGGAATCTGAGGATGGTCTGCACATTTCAAAGCTGGCGCTCGATCTGGTAAGTTTTAGAATATAGATCATAAAAGTGACCTGTATCAAATTATGGTCCTCTGATGTGTTTGCAACAAATACATTGCAGAACCATTAAGTTGATTTTGGTGTGTGGTCCTGTGCAGAGAGCTCAGGTTGAAATCTGTTGAACTTTAGCAGTGTTGGGATCCTCTGTAGCTTGGATGGGTGACCATTTGTTTCTATCACTCAGTCCTTCCCCACAACAAAGCACATACATGTGACCTCACTTTCAGCAAGTGAGTCTGTTCAGATTTGCCTCTCTTCAGCCAGCAGAAAATCATTCTCTTCCCACAGAGGTTACTCCTGTTATAGCGTCCCACGTAATCTATGTTCTAATATAGCCCTTTCATGGTATGAGTGTTCTTGATTCATGATTGGTTGTAATCCGAGTTTGTTGTGCAATCAGCATCGCTGTTTCAAAAGTGACCGCTCACAAAGCATCGGTAATTTCAGTTTTCTTTGGGAAACCTGGAACATCTGCCCCAGCACGGTGTGCAAGTGTTTCATCTAGACAGAACCCAGTCATGTAGTGGCAGATCAAAGGCACCTCCACCTCCCTTGTTGACAATGCCAGAAAAAATGCAAATTAATGCATTACATTATCACCCTGATGGAACTGTACTTTCAAAGCTGCTACTAGCCGCTAACCGTGACGGTATATGTCCGTACACCCACTTCTCAGGTAGCTATTTTAAACAGCAGGGTGGACTGAGCGCCATGTGGACAAGGTGCTGTGCCAAGGGACTCAGCACAGCATGAGAACGAGGTCACAATATTCTTTTTCTATCAAGATTCAAACCTGGGTCTTTGGCATGAGTGGCCTGCATGGTAACAACTACACCACTGCGCTAAACTAATAACCAAACCTTAAGCCTGACATATCCAGGGTAAGAATGATCAGATGCACCTTGAGCAAGATAGCTAACCTGGAAAGGCCAAATTTAATCTGTGCACTAAACGTCTACCATGTCATAGATGTCTTGACTATATTGTGCCTTTGTGTGTATACAGGATGTCCAGATTCTGCTCAACATGTACTGCAATAATGACATGAACCACCATGATGGCACCTGCTGCAACCAGCCGGAGCAGGCAACCACCCTGCAGATCATTACTGCTGCGTTCTTCCTTGTCTGGTAATACAGCTCACATAGACTACCTTGTAATCATGGTGCCGTGTCCATAACAACCTCTTTACCTTATGATGCAACATTTTCAGTATAGCTTCTTACACTGTTGCCAAGCAATTTCCATAAAGTATCATGCCAGGAGGTATTAAAATGCACTCTGTCCGTCCATGCACATTTATGTTTTCCAGACCAGAACTTCAGAACCGTTCTCTATTTCTTCGCCAAACTTGCCACATAGATAAATCTGGTAGTGTACTTGTGCCTTTTGGTACTTTTGGATTTTTTAATAAAATATTTTTTTTGTGTGTTTCCATGGCAAATGCTGTTTTTCATCCATGCCAACAAGTTTGGCTTCAACTGAATTTAGTGGGAGTGTTCCTTTCTGGAGCAGAACTTATAAAGTTTTCAGTACACTCCTTCCGCTTTGCCATAAAGACAAACCATTTGACATGGTCATAACTAGTAGACATACACTTGAAGAGTATTTTGCTACTGCAGGGTATGTTGATGATTTTTTCTTGTCTTCTCTTGCGGTTCATGTTGCAGAGCTGCTTCCCTTAGACATGCCACACCCGTAAGATGTTACTTATGTAAAATTGTTACTAAATACACAATTACTATTTCAGTATCGTGTCCGCAATAGCCCTGTGCTTGTATCGCCGAAGACAGCTGAGGCGGAATGGGGCAAAGGCAAGAGCAGGTAATGATCTGATAAAAAGAGACTAATGGAAAACCCCACAAATTGATCTGTTTGTTGCAACCTGAGAATAATATGAGCTCACAACATGTGGTCTACACTCCTTGTGATAAATAAATATGTGAACAGTTTGTGTAGTTGTTACTGATGACTTATTGGTGATTCGAATTTAGTTACATTTTTGGCACATTTTTTGTCAGTTATCTAAAAATACCTACCTCAATTCTTAGATATGCAAGAGTTTCAGCATGACTGACTATAGAGTGACCAGACCCTTTATCAAAATAAATGACTGTCCTAGTAAGGCAGAATTTTTTTCCATGCTTCTGTATGTGATCAACTGGTCAGTACACCAGAATTCAAAGACTATTTCCTTAGTAATTGAGCACTGTTGATTCTACATAGATGAGTTAGTTTAGTTTCATGCCACACTGTGCAATATTTAAGTTATATGGCATTTTGTGTAGATAGGGACGGTTGGGTAGCTTAAATGGTAACGAGTTCGCTTGTCACGCTGAATCAGTGAATACCAAGGTTTGAATATATCAGCCACTCTATGAAGTTGTGACGTATTGAAAAATTGTGCAATTGATGGCGTTCCCCAGTCTCTCTGAGTATTGAGAGAAGTGGTTTTAGACCATCATAGATTAACCTGACCTCGTCAGTCATAACTGCCATGACACCTGCGGATCATGCGGAGTCCTGTAGCACTTGTGACATTGCATGGTCAGACACTTCAAGCACACTGCTGTACAGGTTTCATAAACAAACTGATATTTTGTATTTATGTTACTTCATTTATTTTTCTCATCTTTAAATTGGGGTGATGGAGGAAACTAGTGGTTAAAGCATGCTCTAAAGCCCAGGGCATAGAGTTTCAATGCCCTCTTATTGCTAAGATAGTCATAAGTTCATGTTAATGTATTGCACTTACGAGTATCTTAAGGCTAAGAGAGCTTCGAAAATCTCGTCCCAGGTTTGATTCCTCATGTGTGGAAAAGCAATTTCAAGAAATAAAACTGGTCTGACCTAAAGCAAAATAAATGCTAAACACTGTTCAATTTGGTGGGTTATATAGTTTTCAATAATTCTGAAATACAGAACTTGCAGTGTTTAGTTATTGTTAACCTTCTCTGTATTTTCAGCAAAAAATAACATCTGAGATTAGGAGACGCGGATCCACTGTGCCTAAGTTGTTTGATATTTGTATATTCCTTGCAATAAAATATTATTTATTTCATTTGGGGAATTCATTATTTATGTTTTGCTTCAGAATAGGGTGACTGGGTCCAATATTGTCATAATAATTAAAAGTGTAGTTTATGAATATTCAGTGTGCATGGGTTTTTTTTTTTAGCAGGGTTGGGTTTGGGTTGTTTGTAGAAGGATCATGACTGATGGTGTTCTCCATAGTTTCAGAGAGATTGAATCTGTGGTTTTAGGCCAATCATTGAGTGTTTTCTTCACTCATGGTGACTCCACGTGTGGTCATTTGGCAGAGTCACTGTGAATTTGCGGGAACAGACAAATAAGTTAATCTTTATAGGACTACACTTTACAGTACTCATGCTTTGGGTATGATGGTTCTTCATATTATTATTGATGGCGTTCTCCGTAGTTTCAGAGAGATTGAATCTGTGGTTTTAGGCCAATCATAGAGTAAGTGTTTTCTTCACTCATGGTGACTCCACATGTGGTCATGTGGCAAAGTCACTGTGAATTTGCGGGAACAGACAAATAAGTTAACCTTTATAGGACTACACTTTACAGTACTCATGCTTTGGGTATGATGGTTCTTCATATTATTATTGATGGCGTTCTCCGTAGTTTCAGAGAGATTGAATCTGTGGTTTTAGGCCAATCATAGAGAAAGTGTTTTCTTCACTCATGGTGACCCCACATGCGGTCATGTGGCAGAGTCACTGTGAATTTGCGGGAACAGACAAATAAGTTAATCTTTATAGGACTACACTTTATAGTACTCATGCTTTGGGTATGATGGTTCTTCATATTATTATTGATGGCGTTCTCCGTAGTTTCAGAGAGATTGAATCTGTGGTTTTAGGCCAATCATAGAGTAAGTGTTTTCTTCACTCATGGTGACTCCACATGTGGTCATGTGGCAAAGTCACTGTGAATTTGCGGGAACAGACAAATAAGTTAATCTTTATAGGACTACACTTTACAGTACTCATGCTTTGGGTATGATGGTTCTTCATATTATTATTGATGGTGTTCTCCGTAGTTTCAGAGAGATTGAATCTGTGGTTTTAGGCCAATCATAGAGTAAGTGTTTTCTTCACTCATGGTGACTCCACATGTGGTCATGTGGCAAAGTCACTGTGAATTTGCGGGAACAGACAAATAAGTTAATCTTTATGGGACTACACTTTACAGTACTCATGCTTTGGGTATGATGGTTCTTCATATTATTATTGATGGCGTTCTCCGTAGTTTCAGAGAGATTGAATCTGTGGTTTTAGGCCAATCATAGAGTAAGTGTTTTCTTCACTCATGGTGACTCCACATGTGGTCATGTGGCAGAGTCACTGTGAATTTGCGGATTCAGAAATATTCCTATCAGTTATTGATATATTAGAAATGTGGCTTCAGTAAATCTGTGGAATATCTTGGCACTCATGATTTCAGTAGTATTTTTTGATGGCGTTCCCCACTTTTCTCAAGTCATGAAAATGTGGTTTTAGACCATCGTATAATCATTTGAACCATCTACTCACAGTTGCTGTGACTTGTGGGTCATCCTGGGTCCTCTGGTGGCTGTGACATTTTGTGTTCAGACATATTTTAACTCATTCATTTTACAGAAGAAAATTTCTTGTTTTGCTTAAACATTCTTGCAACATCCACAAAGATGAATAGTCAGATTCAGTGTGTTTTATAACTGTGATGAAGGTTATGCCTTGAAGTTAGCAGGAAATTGGGTTTTTTTCTTGATATTTCATAAATACTGTAGTTCTGCATTCAAGGTGACAAAATACATTTGAACTTTTCCAAACAAGCCTGTATAAATTGTTGTTATTTTACCATGTGTGCAACCTTATTGAGAAGAAGTTTTATAGTGTAACAATGTGTATCTCTTGAACTCATTTGTTTCTTTACACAAAGGCTTGTAGTAAAGATTTATCTTTAATGAGCCAGTGGATTCCTTTTTTGCTGCACAGAGTAAAGTCCCTGTGCTGTGCCAGAAGCTTACGATTATGGATATATACCCCTGACTTGCCTCAGTTATTTTTCAGCTTGTAATCAGCATACTTTGAAGCCTTTTAAGTGTTTTATCAAACATGTATAACTGAAGTATTGCTGAGGGTGACATGTAAACAAGATGTAAAAAATTGTGACGATGAGCAGTTTTGATGTATTTCACAGTGACCTATCTGTTGAGCCCAGAATATTGGTGAGTGCAATGTTGCAAGCAAAAAGCTGCATCGCTTCAGATGTATTACATAATGACCCTCTGTTATAGAAAATGGACAGCGTAATGGACAGAATGGTCTGCAAGAATCTCATGAAGGATGCTACGATGTCATGGTATCACTGGCCAAGCTGGGCGTCATCATGGCATACTTCTACCTCTGTGACAGGTAATGTAGCCAGGTCCCTTAGATTGAAGCCTTTTTCCCCCATTTTCACCTTGTTACACAGATTGACAGAACAAACCTCTAGCATGACAGAAGGCTGAAAAAATATGAGCAGTGCCCTACAATAACTGTTCTCTTCTAAACTGTCATAATAACAAAAAACAAAGGGACATACGATGTTTCTTTATAATGACTAAAGTTTATTGTATGCATGTACAGTCAGGCCACGTTAATCCGGACACTTCTGTTTTTCATAAAAAATGTTCGGATAGTGAAACGTACGGACTACTGAAACGAACTTTTATGAACACAACTACAGTAGAGTTACTTCCCTTTGACATGGCAATACAAAAACATATGAACGTATACAAGTTTCAAAAGATTTTATTACCGTTTGTAGACAAAATAACTTGAATATTCATATAATAACAAATGCTTACAATCATGTCTGGATAGATTATACATATATACACATAACAAAACTCACTTGTGAATGAAATCTACAAGATAGTGTCAGTTCTGAATGATGGAGCTTTTTACTTCGGATCAGGCAGTTTTCTCAGTGCTTCTTGGAGATTAAGCTTCTGTGGCCGGTCGACACTTGTAGTGGGCCTTGAAAGTTCTCATGATGCCAGCATCCATTGGCTGAATGTGTGATTTGGTGTTTGGGGGCAAGAAATTAACTTTCAGTTTGACACTGGCACACTTGTGACTGGCAGTGGCAGCATTGTCACAAAGAAAGATCACGTGTCAACCACGTGATTGAATCTGTCTGTCAAATGATCATAGCCAATCACAAAACATATCCGATGTCCAAAATTGTGCTCTTGCCGATAGAATGTCCGAATTCTTGACCAAAATGTTTACACATAAGATCAAAACTGGCTTTAGGGTTTTCTCTTTGTATCTACAAATTTCTCTTTTTTTGTGCGGCAGTAATTTCACATCTTTTACCCCTAGGGGCAGGACTTGCCATTATGACTGACAAACGTCATCTGATCTCATTTTGACACGATCAATGTTTTACACAGGAAGTAAGCATGACAGGTATTACTCCAACTAACCAAATGTGAGACCTACTAATTGATCAAAATCACAAACTAACAACATGTTCAACTCGGAAGTGTCACTTAACAATTACCACTGAATGGGGCTCATGGTGTGAAGGGATTATCCGAACCTTTTTGATGTACCGCTGGATTAATGAAGCAAAACTATGTGTAATTAGCTAATCTGTTACCGCTGATTAACGTCCGGATACAGAGAGTGAAGCACCGGATTACTGAATCAACAGGTAATGAGTTTACATAGTAAACAAGATTGGTTTCAGCTAGCTATTGTTCGGATATCGCGGTATTCGCATCGTCGGGGTCCGGACTAACGCGGCCTGACTGTATACTGATTGCACAAGACTCCCAAACCAGTTTGTCACAAATGTTGGTTATAAACATGGTTTACTGTATATTATCATGTAAGATGTATGTATAACATACTCTTCATGAAGGGCCTTCTGTTCCTCTCTGGTGGAAGAAATGGCAGTTTATGAAAATACAGCTGTGGCCAAGTGTGACCTGTTTAATTGTTCATCATTGTGTATCATTGTATGGGTACATGCTTGTTGGCATGGTAGCATGCAACACCAAGAGGTGGTCTGTTGTTACGAAATATATAGTGTTATCATAGTTAGAAGTAGGACGCGTCATTTTTACGTGAAGATAATAATCATGAAAATATTTACGTTAATATCAGTCATATGATTTCACTTCCAGGACCAATTTCTTCATGAAAGAAAACAAGTACTACACTCATGTGAACTTCTTCCTCCCGTTCGCCTATGTCATGATTCTCGGCTTCTTCTTTACTGAGAAGACGGACAAGGTAACAAGGAGCAAGCATTTAGTTGACTATTTATGTGACCAGTCATCAGGTTGATTGTGTTCAAACTGAGTCAGTTCTTTGTGAAGCCCACTCCTGGTGTCCCCCACCATGATACTGCTGTAATATTGCTAAAAGCTGCATAAAAGTTAAAACCAAACTCACTGATTGCTTATTTCCTGCAGTCTAATGATGGCTAACTTGCTCCCTTAAAATCTAACTTTAGAAGGCCTCATTTCATGTAGCAACCTTTAACAGGGTTAACCTTAACAACCACTCTTTAACATTGCACTATGGTTACCTTAGTGCTTGATGCAAGGAGGCTCTGATCAGTCCTCAGTCGGTACATTTGAAGTCATGAGGTAGAAAAAAAGATGTTAGTGAAATGAGCAGAGGATATCTTGAACTAAAAACATTTTTCTAGGTCCTTGGAATTCTTAAGATTTTGTTGTGTCTTGGGTCAGTTTTGTGCAGTATGTACATAAATCATATAGTTCCGAAGATCCCCATCTAAGAACTTTAAGTGTTGCTTACAAAAGAATATTTTTGGCTTTGTATAGATGCATTTATGCCCTGCTAACAAGGAATACACTGTAGAGCAGCAATTGGTATAGAGAACTTTGACAATGGGCCAGTTTCAGGATTATTAGCCATTTTCTGAATTCAGAAAGCCACTGCCTTTGTATCAATAGCAGACTTCACAATTTTAATGGGCCATTTTTTATTCTAATGTTCAAAATGGCCCATGGCCCCTGCCTTTTTACCAGTCCCTGGTACCAGCAGGAAGGGTATTAGTTCTGTTTGTTTTGCCATCAGACAGCTGTCCTTCACCGAGACCAGACTGATGAGTGGAAGGGCTGGATGCAGCTGGCGTTTCTTATATACCATCTTACAGGAGCAAGCAAGGTGAGAAAGATGTTCAAGTGGAGAAGGTGCTTATTTTATGTTTGAATATCTTTTGTAATTTTATCACTATACCTGTCCACTATTATTTATAGGGTAGAATAATCATGCTTTGTGCTGCAATGGCTGGGTTGTGTTCTTCAATCTACCTTTGCTTCCAGTCAAGACCTACGAAGATCTGGTTAGAATTGATCTTGAGTAACCCTTGCTCACAGACTAGGTTGATGTGCGTCATCATTGGTCAGTGCTCATGCTGTTGATCACTGGATTGTCTGGCCCAGACTTGATTATTTACAGACTGCAAGCTATGTGGACTTCAACCACCTAGCTGGAATATTGCTGAATGCTGCGTCAAATTAAACTCACTCTCACTGCTTCCAATCGGACGTTAATGATTTGTGTACAAGTATTGCTTTGCTTTCATACACAGGACATATGCCCAAAGCACTAGCATTATTACCCAGTCATTTGATCAGAAGCAGGCTTCCTGTGGGGCAAGAATGTTAACAGTCATCCCTCTGGGTACCCATTCACTGCTGGGTGAACAGGCATATTTTGAGAAACTCACTTCCCTCAAGTGAGAAAACATGTGTTACATGTATTGTTATGTTGTTGTCCTTGAAACTCTCTGGTGTCATGTACCCGTTAGGGTCTCAGGGTAAAATAGGCCTTTAGCAACCCATGCTTGCCATAAAAGGCGACTATGCTTGTCGTAAGAGGCGACTAATGGGATGGGATGGTGAGGCTCTCTGACTTGGTTGACACTTGTCATTGGTTCCATATTGTGCAGATCGATGCTTGTGTTATTGGTCTATGGATTGTCTGGTCTAGACTTGATTATTTACAGACTGCTGCCTATAGCTGGAATATTGCTGACTGCGGCGTGAAACTAAACTCACTCACTCTGGAGTCATGATGAACATGTTTACCCATCCAGGGCTTTGACTATAGCCATGTGACTGTTACATACTCATAGTTTTACAATATGGCTTTCTTATTAAATGAACTTAAGGTGGTTGGGTGGTTGGGTAGCCTAGTGGTTAAAGCGTTCACATGTCACCCTGAAGACCTAGGTTCAAATCCTGCATTGGGTACATTGTTCGAAGCCAGTGTCTTGCCTCCCTCACCATATCACTGGAATATTGCTAAAAGCATCATTAAACCTTACTCCCTCTCGTGATTTCCTTGCAGGTGCTGCCAGTGTACATGCACATACGAGTGTTGGTGTCATCCTACCTCTTCCTCACTGGCTTCGGGCATTTCACCTACTTCTGGCACAAGGGGGAATATGGGCTAGTGAGATATTGCAAGGTAGGCCCCTCATAGACTCTTTTTGCATCAGTTGCCATCTTAACAATGTTTGAACACATCAAATGAGACTACAGCTTCAGAGATTATTTTCATAAACTGCTTACCAGTCATTTTATCTCATCATTTCTTGTAGGATTTGTTTCAGCAAAAATCATTTGGATGTACGAAAAAATTAAGTACCTGTTTGTAATATATCTCCTGATTTGACACTGTAAATAAGTCCCAAAATGTATGAGTTAATAATGTTTGTGCAAAGCAAGAAATGTTTTATGCTGGGTGCTTTTCGATAGTGTTTTCATGAGTGTTCAGGTCATTCACATGTGATGTATCTGAATTCAATAAGTCATTTCAGATATTCTGGAATAAGGGCACTGTTTGGCATTGGTATTTATTTTGATATCATCTTCATATAAATATTGTTTTGCCATGTGTCAGAAGCGTATATATCAAGAATGAATTTTTTGCCAACTTGTTCAAAATGAAATGTGGGGGGAAATTGGGAAAACAATGCAACATTTTCTTTACTTGCATCAGCAGAAAACTTAAGCTTTTACTTCACAAAGGATACACACATAATAGATTAGACACTAAGGTAATTGGTAAGAATAGTTCATGAATCTATACTGTAACACTAGCTACGAATATCGGAAAACATAAAATATGAAAAGACATGACATGAAGTGTTTTTTCCCCTTTAATACACTTAAATTTTTCCCCAAACTGTCTATGGAGCAAGGAATATAAACCAAAAATCTGTCCTGTCACAACCACGACATAACATTTGTAGAGAGGCTTACTGATAGTTTGTGTTGTTTAAATGTTGTTCTGCACATGTGTTGTTTGCTGTTTGTCATTGCTTATATCATCAATTGCTTTCTTTAGTTGTCATAGTGTTTTTGCAGCCTAGTTCCTGCTGTAATGTTTGTCAAGCAAAAAGTATTCTTTTCTGCTTAGATTCTGTTATTATATTAGCAAGTCGCAAGTTGATGTCATTCTTAGGACTGAGAATGGTTTCTTATGAAGACATGGTACAGCAGACATGTATTTCAGTCAGTTAGTGTGAAGCCATGCCTAACGTTTCAGAGTCAAGGTACGGACGTACATTCCCTTGTGAGGAAAGCTTTGACAAAGGTAGTTATGCTTGGCTTGTTAAGTATTAACACACTGACAAGTTACTGAACGATGAGCAAGTTTACATTTTACTATTGTGTTCTGTCTCGTGGCTGTTTCGTTGTCACTACTGATTGGCCAAATATTGTAGAACTCAGATTGAAATCTGGTATAATCGTTGAGTAACAAGCCACTAGTTCTAGTCCAGTGGTTAAGCTAATCAGTTCATTTTGAACTTGAAAACTTGAGAAGGTGTCATCAATATTATTACTCCTTCATTCTAAAGCATGGGTTTAACCCTACTGGGGCATGGTGAGAAGACAAGCGCTGATCATGATATTGTCACTAAAAATTCCTTGCTCCCTTCCAGTAGCTCACCTGTGTGATGGATACATGTATTATATTGCATGCCTTTATTACCCAAGAAAGTAATCCTGTTATACAATGGCATGATGCTATGAAACTTTGTTACTACTATTTGACATGTTTGTGTTTTAAGCCATTTCCTGATTTTTTCCTTGGGTAATAAAGGTGATTCCCTTGAATTATATTCACTCTCTCAAGAATTAATGCTATATTTCACTTGCAAAAGCTCATCATCAGTTTGACTCAAGAGAGGTGGAAACAAGTCTCAATCATTTCATTTTATTTCTTGTTTTCTTTCCCCGATCTTTTATTATACCCTGTCTTATGTAACTCCTCCTGTTTATTCATAAGCAGCAAGCACTTGCACTCATACCTGTGATAGATAACTAAACACCCACCTTACACCATGAGACCCTGTAGGAAATAATTTGTGGACTGGATGTTCCCATAGAAGGTTTATTATAGTGTATCAGTTTTAGAGGAAAAGCCATTTGGAGACCAGCTGGCTGTTGGTTGCATGCTTTGCCATTGATCTTTGGCTGTGGTGTTTGATGAGAGTGTTTCAGTCTCGCTAACTCAGACACTGTGATATTTGATCCTAACGTTTCTCGGTACTGTCAAGCTCTTTATGATGTTGTGTGACACTGATGTAACAACTTTGTTCTTTAAGTGAATGGAATAAGGTGTATATGGAGACTGTTAATGACCTCTGTTGTTTCTGAAACTGACAACTGAAATCATATCCACAATTTTCTTATGCTAAATGATGAAGGATATCATCCCAACCCATCTCCACTCACTCCCAGAGGTACTTGAAGAGAACCATCTTGAAGGAGAGATTGTCCTGTGTTTTCTTGTTTGAAAAAGGACAGCCCTCTGATACCACCCAAGGATTAGAACATGGTATGGTGGCCAGCCAAGCACAGGATATCATGAATGTATCTGATTTTGCTCTTCTGTTGTTGGGCTGTTCCTTTGTAATACTGGTGTTCAGAAAAACTGAAATAATCAAAGCTTGGTGGCAATTACAAACGACCAGGCAATCAATCTCATTATCTCATAATCAAACACGAATGATTTTGGAAATACTGATGTAGTCTTTGAAACACTTGACGATCGGACTTATCGGAAAGTTCTCAGGGTCTGAAAAATGTTTAATTGTTATAATGTTCTCTTCAGTAACTGAAAAGTCATAATAGAACATTTCTTGTAGACTCCAGGAAGTTAATGTACATGATATATTAGTCATCTCACTAGCAAGTTGCATCATGTTATACTATCTGCAATAACAACCAGAATTGCAAAATCTGAAAAATGACTTGAACCAATGTTTTTTGATGATGGATCGGTTGTAATGACCCTGTCATCAATTATGAGATTTCAACCAATTCCCAAGACGACTTTGTAACCATGCTAACTAGGTCATTGTCTTTCTGGGTTTGTTGTCATGACGATAGTGATGTGAACACACTGGTGTTCTTGTAGTCCTAACAAGGTTGTGAACTTTGTGATCCTCTTGTTGTCCACAAAAGGGCTGTTATGGTCCCCTTTTAACCTTGCTTGGACTCTTGTGGCCCTGACTTGCTCGTTTTCATGTAGTCTTTCCTGTAGTTTGTGGTCCTTTACTACCCTTGTTAGAAAGGTCATGAAGGTGATGGTTCTCTTGTAGTCTTCCAAAGAAAGTAGTGGATGCTATGGTTTCTTTGTGACCTTACTAACAAGGTCATAGACGTGATGGTTGTCTTTCAGTTTAGATTGTTTAATGCTTGGCTTTGGTCTGTTATAGTCAGTCTTTGTTTTTCTTTTGCAGAAATAGGTTTGAACATTATCTGTTTTGTCAGCAAGGAATTACCTCTTCATGCCATTTATGTACAAAATGTAGGTGTGGTCGTGTCAAACATGCAGCTTGACAAGAGACATCGGACATCATCATAATTGTGTTCATATATATGTCTTGAGAACTATTTGTCAGTGTATTATTACTTTCAGTATGTGTATTTGGAAGTTGCATGAAACATACTTTATATTGATTCTCTATATAACTCCCAAGTCAAGTTCAAACTAGGTCCTCAAATTCTTATTCAGCTTGTAAGAAGCAAATGAGGATCTCGATAGTTGCCCTTACTGGCTTGGTCGATGCCTTGTCTTGGCACACAGAGGGTTTTAGATGCTCACATCAACCACTAACACAATAATTTAGGCTAATTTGTTTTCCCCCATAACAAATTATTATCTCTTTCGTGGACTCTTTCTCTTTCCTGACGCCCATATGTTCACATGGTGTAATATATGCATATGCTTAAAGCGCATCCTCTGTCAATATGTTTTGCATCCAGTGGCACTGACTACTGCAAATACAATAACCACATTATCCTCTGAAGTAATTTCTCTTCATTACAACTAATGTATTTGAAGGTCATTGCTTTTGGGGTCTTCAACTAAACTAAATATTTGCGTGGGATTAGTATGATACTTCTTGTGATGGGCTCACTTACAGACATAATAATGGAAGTAGACATGTTGCAAGATGCAGTTCGTTCCATGAATAGTCTCAAAATTCCCACACTACACCTTCCCATATTTGAAATCCTTTCCATTATAGAGGATAGTTTTTAAAAAAGTAACTGCATTGTTTGTACCAGTTTCTGGTGTCTAAAGGTACACTCATATGTCATATTGTGCCATATTGTGCCAATTAGAAGTCACATTGTAACAACAACACCTTGACAATGTGTATTGTCTAATTCGATGGAATCACAGGTACACATGAATTAAAGCATGGACAAATGAAAATAGTAACATATGAACCTGTCAGGGATGGAGAGGTGGATGGGGGTGGTTAAACCATTCACCTGTAACACTGAAGACCCAAGGTCAATTGAGCATATGGTTACAAGGTGTCAAGTCCATTTTGGATGTGACCATGGTGACAATGCTGGAATATTGCAGTCATTATGAATCTTCAGAATGCACATTATGATTCACAAAATGAATTTGATATTCTGAAATGAAATGGGCATTAATAACTTTACTAAAAAAAGGAGGAGCAAATTAAAAAAAATTAGTTGCTGTTTTCAGGCCTTGGTAAAGTGATTTCACTGAAGCAAACATTGATTATTCTAATTCCTTAGTAATTCCTTATACTAGACCTAAAGATCTGTATAAATGCACTGTGGCTGACTTGAACTTAATGTTCCATCAGTGCTCTACTATAAGGGATCTTAGTGTACTGTGACTTTCATTCTGTTGTAAGGTTGTGAAACAATCTGCACTGTACTTTATCAGTTATTCTCTCAGTTTTCAGCACCAATAATAATAACAATAATCTCCTGAAGGTTTCTTAAAGTTTTGCATTCAGGGTTGGACCTTCTGAAGTTTTATCACCTATTTCAGTTTGAATGACTCCATCTCTCCATAGTGTTTGTTTGCTGTTTTGAGTTTGTTCCGTTATTTTCCTTTTTAACTTTTCTGTGCACATATTGTTCAGCTCGGAACTGAAAAGTGGAGTATTGTTCTGATAACTGCAATGGCTACAGGACACCCATCTGTCTGTGGGAGTTATTAATTCTGTTTTCAACTTTCTGTTGACACTATTATTTCTGATGTTTGCTTGTCCATAAACTGCCTTCATCATATTCATGCCCCGCTTTTGCCCTAATATGACATTGCTGCTATTAACACTTTTCCAATATTTAGTTCATGCTTGTGGAAACATTTCACAGAAGTATTATCACTTCAGTTTAAAATCATTCAAACGTGAACAAAGAAACAGTTATTGACATCATTCATTCCCAAGATTGAATGAAAGAAAGAGGTAATAGATGCTTAAAGAATTCATTGAACTGACCATGATGGGTGACAATGGAACATTTTCTCAGTTCATCATGAAGATATGTTCCTGAACGCCTCTAAACCTTTATGGATATGTTCAAGTGCAGTGTGATGGGTGTAAGTGATAAAATTAGACATGCCTTATATTTATTTCTTATTGCAAAGCATTTCAAGCACTGAAATAAATAATTTGAACACATAGTATGTCTTTTGTTACTTGGTGTACTATGAATGATTTGAAAATTTAGTTTGTGGATGTTATTGTTTGTTCATTATTAACTAGTGAAGTAAATAACATTACCTTTTAATGTAACTATTAGGGGAAGTGCTAGTAATTTCACATATGCAGTGTTCATATTAATGGAAAATATATTTCCATTTTGTCCTTTTGAAAATCAAGCAAAAATGATATGCAGTATTGGATATAAAACCGAGCTAATAAATCTTATAATTAGATGTCATTCTGGAAGAGTGTCTTTTGTTAGGATAGCAAATATAACAAGTAAAATATCATTCCTATAATATATTCTAAAACTGTAAGTTATACTTAACGTTAAACAGTAATTGATACCAGCAATTTTTGTTTAGGACTTAGTGACTTGTTTTTCAGAATGGTTGTCGCCACTTACCCTTCTATTGGCATACAAGAAAGAACAGCTTGCGTCGGGTTCTGGAAGTAAGTTTTCTTTCTCTGCACGTCCCTCCTTTTCGCAGTTTCATCTCTGGTAGCAACTTCTATGTCATGCTTCCTTTGAGTTTTCATAGTTTATAGATATTAATACGTAGTGTAGTATCATTATGTTTTGTTTTAAATTTTAGATTTTATTATTTTAAAATATTTTGGGAACCTTAATTCTTGTTTAGAGTATTGACCAATGGTTGCTGCAATAGGTTTTAAGCAATATAATGTTCAAACATGAATAATAACGGTTATCACACACTTCTGTCAGATGATATATGATTCTAAATATGTGGTGGTGTGCGTTATGCTCATGTTGTTTTCAGGTATAGTTCTTTGGCAAAGCATCAAAAACATTGCTTCTCAATGGTATAATATGGAGCGAAAATGCTTTATTATTAAGCAGTAATTATTGTTTTGTGATCATGCTTGTACGGCAGTCAAGAATAAGGCATTGTTTGAGATTATTCCATATGAAACTTTTGTAGGCAATAAATGGATATATGTAGGGATAACCTTTGATTCCAGAATAGAATAGTCCACAACTTTCCAAAAATCCTTGTTGTGAGATTGTTTTGAAAAGACCATATATTCTCAAAAGTAATCTGTTCGCAAGAGAATTACTTAAACTATATACTTTTAAGTGTTTTAGAAGAAAAAGTGGAAATCTATTCAAAGTTTGAGTTTATAATTTTTGGTGTTGTAGCCAGTTAATTATATCCAGTGGAATGCGATTCAGTCCTTAAAACATGAATGGAAAATCAGGTCATGTCAAGTTCAAGGCCATTACTAAGTTTTAATTTTCATGGAGGGAGGATCAAAAGACCTTGAATAGTATGTCAGATATTTTGTTCACACCCATTAACATGAGCTCTGAATTAGCCTGTCTAAACAATGTGGAGCTATCTGACAGAGAGGGGAGGCAGTCGTGTGTAGTCTAATATTTTGTATTTTTCTTTGCTTGTTGTTTAACATTGCACTCAGCAATATTCCAGCTGTATGGCAGCATTCTGTAAATGATCAACTCTGGACCAGTCAGTCCAATGATCAACAAAGTGAGCACAATCTTCACAGTTGGCTCATGTGTCAATCACAAGTCAGCGAGCCTGACCACCCAAACCTGTTGGTCGCCTCTTACAACCATGGGTTACTGAAGATCAAATCTAAGGGCATGATGTTAACTATATTTGCGATAGGTGTTAGTTAAAGTTTTAAAGCAAATTTGTTGAGCCACGGTAGCCATTTTTCAAACAAAACACATCTTTTTTAATGGATCTTTCCTTATTTTTCAAATGAGTGATTATGAAACATAAGACAACATCTCTTGCCATGGTTGTGTATGCTTAAAAAAGTTCTCCTTAAAATGAGAATAATATACAAGTCCTCGGAACAGAATTTGATTCTCTTTGGTTATCTCTTTATTAATACCACTCTTGTGATAGTTTTAAAATAGCATTCATCAACTGTTTTACCTGTACATGATATGTGTCTTGGGCCTGAAAAGTGCCCTGCTGAATAAGTTTAAGAGGGAAACCAGTTTTCACAACTGAGTTGGACAAGTTATTTTTCAGAATAGTTTCTTATGTTGATAATACTTGGAAACAATGAAAAACAGACAGGTAAAAGTGACCATAAATTGGAGACTTCAGTCAGATCTGCGTCTGTGTCATACTGGATCATAGCCATTCTGTTAATACATTGTATTTATTCTTCATGTAAGGTGGTATAATGAATCAGCAGGACAGTTATTGTAACAGGAGAATGTTCACCATCTCACTGACTTTGATATTTAATAACTGGTCAAGAAAAAGCCCAAATCATAACATACAGTATGTATGGTATATTTCCCAACCTTTTTTGCTGTGTTTAGAGTTAGACTTTCAACGCTATCATGTGTTAGTCTTCGTTTTGTGTGGCTTTGTGTTTGTTGCTTCATGTGTCTTGGCTTCTGTCATGTTTTACCCTGTGATGTAACAGACTATGGATTCCTATTGAAATAGATTCATGCAGGCTGTGCTAACTACCTACAGTAACTAAAGTCTTGTCTTTTACCCTCACTTGCAGCTGTTTTAATGTGAACAAATACATTTACTTCACCCATGGAGATTCTAGGATTGAGTGAAATATAACACACAAGTATTTGCGTGTGTGTATTTCGGTGCATCCAAGACAGTTGTCAAAAGCTGCAGTGTTGAAGCCATTAATATATCATCAACATGATCAACGAATCAATGACGTTGTCCGTATTCGCATTAATCTATTTCTTGGTTGGTCAACACCCTGCTTGTGGGAGTGACAGGTAAATGTATAGAACTACTTAAGACTCACGATTCCACATCAAGTTATCCCATTGTCTTATATACTTCAAGTCAGTTCTTCATTGCAACTCTGGCCGTCTCTTTCTTTAGATTAAACTTATCAAGATAAATGAACATATGTTTCTTTCTTTGTTTGTTGTTTAGTGCCGACTATATGGCTGCATCTGTAAATAACTGACTTTGGACAATCCTAGGATCAATATGAAGGTCTGGGATAGAATAGGCCTTCTGCAACCAATGCTTGCCATAAAAGTCTACTGTGCTTGTCATAAGAGGCGACTAACGGGATCGGGTGATCAGGCTCACAGACTTGGTTGACAGATGTCATTAGTTTCCAAGTTGCTTAGATCGATGCTCATTTTGTTGATCAATGTATTGTCTGGTCCAGAGTCAATTATTTACAGACTGCCAATCATATAGCTGGAATATTGCTGAGTGCAGTGTGAAACTGAACTCACTAGGATTAACAGTATGAGCATCAATGTATGCAGCTGGGATACAATGACATATATCTACCAAGTCCGTGAGACTGATGACTCGATCCCGTCAGTCGCCTCTTATATCAAGCATGGGTTACTGAAGATAAATTCTAACACAAATTTCCATGGGTCATATGAATAGGAATGAGCACTAATTGACCCTATACCATTCCCAAAAAGTAGGGCATATTGGATTCAGGATTCACAAGATTGATTAAATGCAGAAGCCAAGGAGGAAACAGATGATAATGATAATAATAATTCACTTATATAGCGCCTAGTATCCATCTGACCAGTTGCTCACTGGACGCTCTAATCAGAATCTGATTATCATTACCCCGGATAACCCAAGCTGCCCTCTTAAGCACTAGAAGGTTATAGTCACAAGACTCACCGGGTACCCATTTTCTGCTGGGTGAACAGAGGCAAATTTGAACAAACTCACTTGCCTAAGGTGAGACCACATGTTTCCCATGTGCTTCCTGTCTTGGTGAAGAGAAATAAGGGAAAATGTGATGATTTATTCCATTCTTTTGTATATGTTTCATCTGTATTGATGTATCTTACTGTTCCTCACATGCATTGGCATTGGCTTGTAGCATGCTCGCAAAATGGAATATTCCCTACTTTTGTTTTAGGCCACAGCATTGCTTATATGGCATGAATGACAGTTTTCTCCAGATTTATTTTAAATTGTGAATCATGTAAATCATCTAATCCTCATTTTATGACACAATGTCAAGTTCTCAGCAGAAAATAGATTTTTTCTTTGCAATTCCAGTTATTGTCATACTTCATGGTTTGTCAGGCCAAGTCACAATTATTTACAGACTACCATTATATAGCTGGAATAGTCTTGTGTGCAGCAAACTGCATTTTGACCTAACAGAAGACATAGGTAAATGATTGTTGATGGAACTTTACTATGGCCATTATTCCATGTTGAGGCTTCAAGGATATTTTGGACTTGGGGCATTGCTATTGATTGTGTGTTGCATTTGTCCTGTAAATATTCATGTTGGGGGCCAAGCAGTGTCAAATCACGGAGAAGGTAATAAATTGTGAAGTTCATTATATATCAGTAGGATATTATCTTTGTGAACAAGTCAGGTGATGTAGACTGACTGTGTGGAACATCATACAGAGCTCCAGATAAGGCGTGTATTTGCGTATTTTACTCGATAAAAAACACATTTACTCAATTAATTACAAATCTGGGAGTACAAAAAATGCATAAGAATCACTCAAAACCCAGTAGGTCTATAATACCTGGCATACTTTAATCAGTTAACTAAATTGGCTTGTGTATGATTTGTCATGGCAAGCAAACTCGACAGCAGCATTAGTTAATTGTAGGCGATGCCTATATATACATATGCTATTATATAGCTGTAGCCACTGTCCGGGGTTTACTCTAAAAGTCACATGACTTTCATGTTGAGTATTTAGAAATGGCCGTCAAATGTTTGGCAATATGACAATCACTAAAACCTTTCAGTCTATTGAGATGTATTTATATTTATATATTTAGTTTTAATTACCCAATAAGGATAAGAAACCGTGGAAAAGTACTCAATTCTTTAAACGAGTGGGAAAATGCAAAATGCAAGTTACTCCTCAAAAAATGCAATTACTCATTCATAAACAGACATGGAAATAAGTACCCAGTTGCTTGAAAATTATCTGGAGCTCTGATCGTATACAGGGTATGTGCAAGTTGTATGCATGTAGAATAAGGCAAAATGACAATGACATTTCATATGGTTCAATTCTCTGAGATGGGACTCAACCCCAAAGAATCCGTACTTTACAGAGAAATGTAATCCCAGATATAACATGTGCTGCCACATATCGTTTCATTTTCATATTTTTATATGAACTACATTTACTTTCCTTATTCTTGACCAAGTCACTTGGCCTTCAGTAAGCCATGCTTGTCGCAAGAGGCAACTAACAGGATCAGCTGGTCAAGCTCGCTGACTTGGTCAACACATGTTATCAGTTCCCAGTTGCACAGATCAGTGGTCATGCTGTTGATCACAGGATTGTCTGGCCCAGACTTGATTATTTACAGACCACCATATAGCTGTAATATTGCTGACAGGGCATAAAACAACACTCACTCACTCACTCACACCTATCTTCATTTAAATAACTCCATCAGTAGGCTGAACTTTTTTTTATCACTGACTGATTGATCGATTGTCTTTTATGAACTGTAACTTTTTCATCAAAGAAACTGATTTTGTAAAGTTTCCTTTATTTTCTGAAATTTCAGGTGAAGTTAATGGTATTGCCTGTCACAGATAAAACATGCATAACATTTTGAATAACCATGATTTACCCATCTGCTAAGCATCTTTTCTTTTATCCCTACTTGCTACCTTGAGATACTTTTGAATAACAAGCTTTAACATTAGTTTGACACATCAACTTTCAACATTAACATACGATTTTTCAAAAATTCTGCCTGCCAAGATGCGGACCAGAATTGATCTTCAATAACCCAACACCTGGCTTTCCATTTCTCTGCACTCCTCCCTTATAACAAATAGTGAACTGTGTCAATATTTTAATGATAAACAGCTTTTTAATTTTCAGGACATACATTCTGCAAACACTTTACAGAGTTTGATCTGATGTTTTGATAATGTTCAATCTTTCATTGAGTATTTTGTGTGTATTAGGTTTCGAGTAAGTTTGGCTCAAAAGTGGGTCGATGAATTGCAAACAGACTGTAGGGGTGAATGTATTCACTTGTCTAGCTGAAGACCAGGGCCTTGATTTTCGAAGCTCTCTTACTGCTAAGATAGTTGTAAGTCATTGTTAATGTATGGCCGTTAAGACTATCTAAGCGTTAAGAGGCTTCGAAGATCTAAGCCCCATTGTTAGATTCCATGGATACAATCTGTGGAGCCCATTTCTGGTGGCCCCAATTGTAATAATTTTCAAAAATTGACCTAAAACTAAATTCGCTCACTGAGATCCTTATTTATCCTGTTACCACTAAGTGCTTTCATTTGATGTTTGTATTTCTGATTATATATCTAAACCTTGGCAAGAAATTGATGTGTGAACACACAAACAAGGTTAGTGTTGGTTCATCTGATGGCTATGACTTCAAGATACCAATCATTATTGAGAGGTAGGGATGTTGAGGTAGCCAAGTTGTTAAAGTGTTCGCACACAATGCTGAAGACCCACGTTCTATTCCTCACATGGGTGCAATATGTGAAGCCCATTTCCAGTGTCTCTTGCTGTGATATTGCTAGAATATGCTAAAAGACATGTAAAACCATACTCACTCAACACTTTTGACAGATAAATGCAGTTGGAAGCTTAAGGTGACATCAGTTGGTCGTCCTGACTGGGATGATCATCAGTATCCAGGGATGATGGTTGATGATGTTGTTTGTGTTGCAGGTATTGTTCCGGCTCAACCTGCTAGTTGTCGTGCTGTGTTTTGTGATGAACAGGCCCTACCAGTTCTACTACTTTGTGCCTCTTGTATCCTACTGGTTCATCGTCATATATGTGTCCATGGCGATATGGCCCCACATTACTCAGGCATCGGCTGAAGGTAAGTCTTTCTGTCATGTCATTCTTGTCTCGTTGTGGTTCAAGGGCAGTGAGGTAGCCTAGCGATTAAACATTTATTCATTATGCTGAAGACCCGGCACATACACACAATGTGTGAGTCCCATCTCTGGTGTCCCTTGGCCATGATATTGTTGGAGTATTGCTTAAAGTAGTGTAAAACTAAACTCACTCAGGGATTGGGAAAGAGAATGTTGACAATGGGCCATTTTCAGAATTATTAGCCATTTTCTGAATTTAGAATGGGCCACTGCCCTTGTATCAATAGTAAACTTCCATTTTTCATTCTAATGTGCAAAACGGCTATGGCCCCTGCCTTTCCCAATCCCTGATCACTCACTCACTCATTGTGGTGGACACAGAATTTGTCCCCAAGCTTCTTTTGACTGTTCTGCCTTTGGAAATTTCAAGCCTAATAGTTCACAAGTTGATAATGCAAAGAGAGCCAGGATTCAGCTTAGTTCTGAAAGTAGCCCCTCGCGAGACTTATAGCCCATACTGCCAAAACTAGAAAGATTTGAAACATGTGTTTTTTTTCACTTTACATGTTCTGAAGTCCCAATTTTACAGAATGAATATTCATGGGTATACTATACTTTCAATGTATGTGTACCAAGCACTTGATCAAGGTGTCATGTTTGTTGCAGGTAATGTGCTCCAGTACCTGTTCATGGTGATCAAGATGGTTCTGCTGATTACAATCATCACTCTCTTCTACCTATCTGAGGTCAGTATATCTGTGACAACACTTTCACATTGCCAGTGTAACTATCTGCTTTGCTCATTGCCATTCATGATACAATACATATCGCACCATCTTGGAAATACATTATTCATTTCAATGTACATTATGATTTTCTTTAAAATGTATGTTTTGATGTCAAGTAACAGTCTAAATTTTTACATAACTGCCAATTTCTTGTGAAAATTAACAATTTCAAGGTCAACGATACATATCACAACACAAAAAAACAGTATTGATATATGTATCGTCCGATAATGTTTCACAATTATCAATATATATCGCCATAGCACTAATATTTACAAAAATGACAGCAGGTATAATTAGAATCAGTGCTTTCTTATCATGCTCATCGTTTCTGGAGCATAAGATGGAGATTGTTTATATACAGTCATGAAATTTGTGTATGTATGTATCAACATTTGCCAAACTGGTACTTTCGTTGTAGTATTGTGTTGAATTTTTATTAATGAGTTCAATTACAAAATGTTATGGTGAACATAGCAGAGGGTTATGACCTTGTAGAGACTAGACCTGTCACACTGGGAAGAGTGTGTTTCATGTTTGCTTTCATTTTGACATTAGGCAGTGGGATGACCTGTGAAATTGTCCGCTTATCACTCTGAAGACCCAGGTTCGATTCCTTATGTGGGTAAAAAGAGTAAAGCTCACTTCTGGTGTCCCCTCTGTGATATTGCTAAAAGCCACGTAAAACCATACTGAACAGTTTGAGAGATATGTGGAATTAGAAGCATTAAAGACATTGTCTCTGATTTCATTCCATGACTAAGTAGTATAATAACTGCATGAATTGTTTTAACAAGTTACTATTTACAGTTTGCATTTTAGTATTTAGAGACATAACTTACATGTAACATTGATTCTTTTTCAGGTATTTTTTGAAAAAGTATTTTTAACTAGGCCCTTCAAGGCCCTGTTTGTGACATCTGATGACTCACTGCACGAGTGGAGATTCCGATGGCAGTTAGATAGATATGTAAGTATTAACATCACCATGTTCTTCATTTTCCTTTGGGGAAGACTGTATGGGTTCATAAATTTGTTTTTTTGTTGTGTCAGTGAATGATGTAAGATATGAAATATTGCCTATTCAGTATCACATATTCCTTATTTCCATGATTCAAAAGAATCTTTTCACATGTGTTTGGAGCCTTGGATTTGAGATTTGTATATTTGTAAAATCTGAACTCCATTTCTTATTTTTTCAGAGTGTAGTTTATGGAATGTTGTTTGCGTTTGGATATCAAGTTCTTCTGAGGTACAAGATCATCAATGATAGCCATGAGGAAAATCTCTTCTCTAAGCCAATATCCTGGTTACTCGGTGTGCTGGGACTAATAGGAATAGGGGTAGGTGCTGCTTTCCTTACTGTCTGTGGACAAAAAAGAAACAACTCCTGAGTTCTATATAGGCAGAATAATGGGATTGGGTGGTCGTACCCAGTGACTTGGTTGACACATGTCTTTGTGTCCCAATTGCAGAGATCAGTGTTCATGATGTTGATCACTTGATTGTCTGGTCCAGACTTGATCATATAGCTTAGTTATTGCTGAGTGCAGCATTAAACGGGAAACAAACAAACATGTTTTTAATGGAGTTGTTTGGGAGGCTGTCATGAAATTGCTTGGGGAGTTGCTTCTGTTTATGAATGTAACACAAAAATCATTCTGATTACTTCAGAGCCTATTCAGTAATTTTTGTTGTTAACTAATTTAAGTATGTTTGGTAAATACATACCATGTATTTGTAATTACAAAGAAAACAGAGTTATTTTCTAGCCTAATACATACTGGATAGAGTCATAAAACAACATTCACCCAGCCCTGGACTGTGGTACAGATGGATGTATTGTAGCATTTGAATGTTATGCTGTTACTTTCAGAGCTATGCTGCCTTCACCTTTCTCTGTGGCAATAAACAGCAGTGTAATGATGTACACTCTTACATAACCTTCCTTCCTGTAAGTACAGCTGTTCGAAATACTCTCATGTGAATTGTTGAGGATTTGCATAAAGTGGACAAAAAAGAAACAAGTGTATCATGAATGATTTTGACTTGCTTTTGTCCCACGTAAATGGGTCACAGTAGCTAGACTCATTGCTGTAAGAGTTAAGTAAAGTCTGATACAGGGGTTGTCTAGTGGTGAAAGCGTTCGATTGTCATCATGCCGTCATGTTCGATGTGAAGCCCATTTCTGGTGTCTACATATCCATGAAGATCCAGATTAGAACTGGTCTTCAGCAACCTCATGTCTGTCATAAGAGGCAGGATCGGGTGGTCTGACTTGCTGACTTGGTTGACACATCGGATTTCAGTTACGTAGATCAATGTTCATTCTGGATTGCCTAGTCCAGCCTTGATTTTGTACAGACCACAGCCATATATCTTTAATATTGCTGAGTGCAGTGTTTAAGAACAAAACAATCTGGCGTCTACCACAGTGATCATAGCTATGTAAACCCTCACTTACACACTCTACACTGATGTTAGGATCTTGTTTATGACATCATCCTTTGGGTTCATAAGTCAGTTACTCTAGTCACTGATTATACTCTGTTGATGCCAACTGTTAATTTGTATCACTTGATTGGTCTTTTTTCATCCAATGTCTTGTCGTTTCAGATCATTTCCTACATAGTTTTACGAAATGTGCCAGGGTGGCTGAGAACGAGGTACAGCTCTTTCTTTGCTTGGTTTGGCAAGATTTCACTTGAGGTGAGTCTCTCATTCTGCTGGTAGGAAATTAAGGATGGCGGTCAAGTGTTACTTGTTATTTTAGAACATTTAAAATAGGATGCTGGTCAGAGTTAGTCTTTGCTAGATAGTGGATTCAAGGCATGAAGTGGGCCCCAAAAGCACACGCGGGATGAAGCTCAAAGGATCATATGGTCAGACTTAGGGACATTGTTTGATTTTACTCTTACAGTGGGAATCGTTAGGCATGATATCAATCACTGGATTGTCAGGTTTAGACTAGATTGTGGCTTGGAATTTTATAGCGCGCTTTGTCTAACAAAAGAAAAAACAAATCAATTTCGAATCAACAATTTGAACGTTTTGCATGAAAAATGATCACTGCTTGTATTCTGCAGCTATTCATCTCCCAGTATCACATCTGGCTGGCGGCAGACACCCATGGCGTGCTTGTCCTCATCCCAAGCTACCCTGTCCTCAACGTCATCCTCACCTCCTTCATCTTCATCTGCATCAGCCATGAGATATCCAAGATCACCGCCAACCTGGCCAAATATGCCGTGCCCAATGACTGGAAGTCGCTGCTGAGGAACGTCATCTGTTTCTTTGCTATCTTGGTTCCAATCTGTATAACCAATGGAGTGATAGCATTATAATGGTTGTGTTTAGCATGTTTTGTTGGTTGTGTGTGATTTTTATCAGGGTACTGACAAATCATGGGTTTAGTATTTAAGTTTATCTGCAGTATGTTCTTTTAAGTCTCACTTTTGACTGGTTGGAGATTTATCCATTGCCTCTTTTAAAACACTATTGAAAATGAGCACTGTCAGTATTGAGGGATATATCTGTAATGGTTAGAAAAGACATTCCTGTTGTTGATCAGTGCACAGGTCCCTTAACACATCTTCCCTAGGTTCAGTTTAAATATTTCTAGTTAAAGCTCAAGCTAAAATCACATGATGTGATGGATTTAAGTGATCTATAAAGTTGACACTCAGAAAACATGACTTGGGATCCCATTCCAAATATGGACCACAGAGCAGCCATATTGAAAATGCCCTCAACTCTCTTGCTTTATAAAATTTGACATGACAAATTTATTTACATGGGGAAAGAATATTTATTGAGGAATGGCCATAAATATCTTTCAGTATGTCTGCAGTGGTAGCGATATTGTGAAGTGGTCATTGGTGGGGAATAAACTGTGAAGCATAGGCTTATAGGATTAATGCATGATTTTTCTGATTCCTATTCCTCAAACAAATTGCATATGATGATCGTCTCGGCCCCAGTGTTGTAGAGAATTGGGTTTCTTTTGTCAGTGATGCTTGCTATATTGAATTTTCAATTATAAATCCCAATATCCACACATAATTTAAGCTGAATCTTCAGAATGTGTCACTGGAGGCGAATTTGCTTATTCTTCAGTTTTATGTCTGTTAATGACACACATTGCAGTATCTTAGCTGTATGGTGGCAGTGTGACGATAAGAGGGTTTGGATCAGGCAAACCAGAGGCTGATCTGCCACAAAAGGTAACTAAGCTTGTCCTAAGAGACGATTAATGGGATTGGGTGGTCAGGCTCGCTCATTTAGCTGACACATCTCATTGATTCCTAATTGGTCAGATCAGTGCTCATGCTATTGATCACTGGATTGTCTGGTCCTGACTCTGTCATTTACAGACCACCGCCACATAGCTGGAATATTGCTGAGTGAGGCTTAAACTTAACTCACACACCCACTCACTCATAAAGCCTGAACACCTCAATCAATATTGTCGCATCTAACAATCATTAATCGTTAGTAGTGTTGTAAGAATATGGTAATGCACTATTGTATTGTGAGACAAGACTCATTATACATGTACATAGATAACAAACTGACATTGGAGTAAAAATATGCATAACTACGGAAACTGTCCAAGAACCAATTTATCCTGAATGTGTACATTTTCCCCCAAATGTATGTATGTATCCCCTACAAAATTCCAGCTGTGCTATTTGAAAACAAGTGATTCAGGGTTGTGATTCACCTACTAAAATGGAGACAGTATGCACCATGGAAAGCAAAGCACTGTATCGGAGACAAATCATATTGTAGCATGGCAGTATTTGTACACTTTGGTGTTAGGGACATATTTTATCTGGAATCTATTGAGCCTGGTTGAGCTGATCTAAAAGTCGAAGTATCCCACTGCACAATACCCCACCAGGGAAGTTTGTTGATAATCATAGTGCAAATATTGGTTCCCACACTCCAAAACAGACTTATAATGGTCATAGTGCAAAGATCACTTTGAGCAATCAGGTCAAAAGTATGAATGTAACGCATACGATGCTATAATACAAACAGTACATTTGTATGGGTCTTCTCCATTATGGAGATGACACTGAAACTTCCATCAGAGGTTGGCGCATGTGATGGATCTTGAGTGAATTTCTGCACACCAGTTCGAAGGAAAGATTATTCCATTGATTAGTTAATGCATGAGAGAAAGTATATATGCTCAGCATTCTTCCTAAGTTTATTTCAATCTAAGGAAACTCAGACCCAGTGAAATTCGTTACACTCCCACACTGGGTCTAACAAAACCTAGTAGGTCATGTCAGGTAACCTTTGCAATTGGTCAATCAGAGCATTGCTTATCAAATTGTGAAAGTGGACATTCACACATACCTTTGTAACTTCTACTCACGCAAAGGTTGGACCTGAATGATTCCGCATGTTATTTTCCCTATGATTGCTTCTGGGTGATGCACATGGAGCATGCAACAACAGTGAATAAACAGTCGTGGAAAAAGAGTAGTTTTGGCAATATTTAAGAATATTAGCTAATGGTAACCAAGATAGTAGCCAACAGAAACCAAAAAGCGTATATACCGCAGGTCAAATATCAGTGTTATATGCAGATTTTCATTTGTTGAGAGATCATCGTTAGTGACAGAGTATTTTGTAAAACCCACCAAACCCTAAACATTAGCTGTTGTCTGACTGGCTAAATCCATTTTGCTGTCTCGCATTTGATTGGATGGTCATATGTCGCTCAAGGGTTACCTGAAGCGACATCTTACTAGGTTTTGTTAAACCCAGTATAGGAGTGTAACGAATAACACTGGGGCTAAGTTTACTCAGGCTGCAGTTTATTTATAATTCATGTCAACTATACCCCTGATATTTATTATATTATTTTTTTTATGCGCAAATAATGATCAAATCACAGTTAACGAACAAATATAATTTTCTGATTGTTTTGTTATTGATGCTCATCAGTATTCAGCAATGGTCTACGATCAAGAGCCCCTCCTCCCTTGTAAGAAGTGCTGCAAAAATGGAAGGAAAAGAGCAATTCCGTTTCTCACAAGGGTTCAGATCAATGTGATGCAAGCAGTGGTTTAAAACAATGTTGTGACACCCTGTACAACTGAAATAGCTGGTAAATCTCTCAAAGCTTTTCAAAGGATTAAAATGGTGTTTATGAGATACACAGAAGGTACAGTTGTTAAATTCAATCAAAACCACATATTGTTTCTTTATATTGTGACATTTATTAGCACAGCAGCTCTGGACATGTTGTAGACACCTGGTGTTCTAATTTGTGTTGATGTATAATATTGTATATCGTATTTACATCTCATTGTATATATTATCTTGTATCATATGTATATATGGCATGAGTGGAACTGCAAGGTTTTCCAGGAAGAAGTGATTGGAATGTGCAAGTGATAGCATAATATTTGTTATGTTGGCCAGTGTTTGTTTCATGTAAAGGTAATGCCTGAAATGAACTGTGGTGGAAGAGCATCTCTCACTGTGCTTTGTATTTGCTCAATCTTCAGGAAAGGTGTGTGAATGAGAAATCATTAATGTTACTTAGGCTGCATAAAAGAAATAGGTGTTACTCGGGCACATTTTTTTTTTCATAAGTGACATGGGCAGTTGGACTTTATAGAAAATAAGTGATGTATGAGGAACATGTTTATTTTTTTTTCTCATAGATGCAGATTGGGAAGTTTAACTCTAGCACGTGTTACTGAGTTGTAGATTCAGTGACACTCATTCTTATAGACACTCATTCTTATAATAGACAAATAGATGATCTTTTAAATGGCAATAAAAAATTGTCACGCCGATGCCCGAGAAACATTTCACTTTTTTTATTTAGCCTTATACATACAGCAGTGAAAAGAATATATAAATAGGTCACTTACTATGTAACCTGTGTGCAAAGAAAACACCCACATGAGCATGAATTAATCAATAAACATATGCTTGTTCTTGAATGAATGAGCTGACCTTCGATTGGATTGATTATCGGAAACATGACACCAGTGATCAAAACCGATTTAATGGCGTTAGTGTGAAGAAGTCTTTAAAAAAATATTCATTTCAACAACACAGAAAAATATGGCATCCTGCCAAGAAAAACAATTGTTCGCCTAGTCATAATCACACATGCCTGGCAGTGTGCGAAATTGCCTCTGGCTGATGGCTAGTAAAAATGTAGTGGGGCTGGTGATTTTACATAGGGTCATTTTGTAAATACATTATGTTCACCAATTTGTTTAGTTAAAATGAACCTTAATATCAAGCAAGATTATGGGCTGATACAAAATTTTCATCATATTAGCTGCCGAAGTGTTATTCTCTATTTTCCTAATCTTTTGCTTAATTTCTACAGTGAAATTGTAGGCTAGAGAATTATTTTGTGGACCTATTTTGTCAGTCATAGCTACCCTTACTGGCCAGCAAGATTTGAAAACTATTATGCACTCTATTGCTTAATGTGTCCTTATGTTGGGGAGGTCTGATATTCCACACTTGGGTCCTTTACCATTTTTTGGGGACCTGGTCAGTTGTTCAAGTTTTGTTCTCGAGTGTGAATAACAAGAGGCTTAATAAATGCTCATGTGTGTGTATATATATATATAAAGGTGTAAGGATACATGTTCATTGTTCAGGGCTGGATTTAGTGTTTTGTTACTTGCACTGGTGCTGATCAGTATTACTAAGTGCAACGTAGTTATTAGTCGAACACCATGTGCAAGTCAATTTTTGATTGGGGAGGGGTTCAGAGGTCTACCCAAACATCTAATTAATTCAGTAACATATTTCTTTCATAACATATTGCAATATAAGCAGTGCAGTTGGAATTTTGTGAGTGCAACTAGGTTTTTCATCTCCAGTTGCACCTGGTGCAAGTAGGTAAACATCTCTTAAATCAAGCCCTCTTGTTTATTGCCTGTATCAGGAATGGACATCATTTCCATTCATTTTGAACAGCAAGCATTGTGTCACCATCTTTGGAAAGGTAATGGACATGAACTGTGTGGCATGTGTCTTTCTTGACTGATACAAACTATGCTTGCTTCTGTTATATAGTGAACATAATGCCAAAGTTGGTTCCATTGCTTCTGTCAGCACAAGCCAAGTTTTGTTAATGACAGTATAGGCTACTGAAAGTAAACATGTTATGTAATATTTGGTGTCTGTTGTATTTGACATTGGTGGGAGAAAATATTGTTTGGTGAGTTAATGCTCTCATTAGAATTTTATCGTTGTGTATTTATTTAACCAATAGGAAACTGACAGGTAAATGTTTTGCTATACTGACAAACTATTATATTGCTACCCGGAAGACACAAGGATAATGATGACAGCCAGGCCAAGCCTTGGGCTGTGACTGTCACACTTATCTTATCTATGTCCAAAATGATACACAGATGAGTTAATTCATGCTTTGCCTACATATCATATCAGGATGACCTCATCGACCCATCTCACTTGTTGTATCATTGAGATACATCATTGTCTGCGATAGGTAGCCTAAAGGTGAAAGTTTCACCTGTACCCAAATTGGTAGTGTGTGAAACTGGCTTTTGGTGTCCCCACTGTGATTATTAATGCAAGAACACAAAACTGAAACTCGCATCAACAGGGTTTATTATTATAGCCTTTAGAAATTAGCGTTTATATGTGGCTGAGGCAGAGATACAAACTTCACAGATGAGTTGCGTTCAGCGTTACAGTTGTGACGTTGATGAGGTTCAGAAAACTACAACAAACAATAGCTATCAATGAAATTCGGAAAATGTACAAATTTCACAGTACATAACATTCAATACTTCATTCGAATGCTATGTGAATGTATTAGTCAAGAGCACATTGTTCAAAATTAACAACAAATTTGCAAAAAATTGTGTGAAATGTAGTAACACATTTTTGCACTAACCAATTAACATTTTGGCATACAAACAATTTCATTTTCATTTAGACATAGCATACTCTAGCAATGAAAAGATGAAGTACTCACATGTGTGTCTGTACATGGTTCAGCTTACAGTCAGCTGAGTGACAACTAGGCAGCATGGAGGTCCAGTACACACTGACAAGCATGTGCTCCAAATTGCATGAGCTTTGGAGAGGTCGAGATGTGACCTTTGAGCTTTGACATTAGACATGAAGGTTAAGGCCACTGAGCAATGGAAATTTACTGGCCAAATGTAAACATTTACAGTTTTGAATGATAACTTAAATGGAAATATACTTTAAATATTGAGAAAGTATTTCAGTTATTGGACCACAACGGATAAATTAATTAAAATCAACTGCAACAATTTGAAAACAAACAACAAAAATTCATTTTAAACAGTTTGTACATTGACATGTATGTACAGAAATCTTGCATTTACAGTGATATTGCTGGAACATTGCTAGATGCAGTGTTTAAATCAGTTACTAACACTAAAGTCGTTCAACACTGGCCTGTATTAATTACTGTTTATTAATATGTGGTGTTATTACTAGTTAACGTAAAGAACTGTCTTGGTCTGGGAGCAGGATCTTGCCTAAGTTGAATATAGACTTGTTATTTTACCTTATTTAACAGTGGCATGGTATTTCTGTGCACTGGTCCCAGAAAACCATTTTTCACAAAGCCACATTCTTGAACACCTTATGTCCCACGTACGCTCTGAATATATATAATAAATATAAGACTTGCTTTAGAGCCTTACCATTGCAGAAGGAAAACGAATGGGGCTCAAAGACTGTGAGACAGACCGACCAAGTCAAGACTGAGCATAGAATTTCATATAAACATTCTAAATTATTCATGACCATCTCAGTATATTATATATCAAAATATGTCATTAGCTCGTGACGTAAAAGTCTGAAAAATAGACCTAGTTCAGGCTTGGCGCATAAGAAGTGAATCCAGATGGCCATGAAAATCCCCATTGTTACAATCTGAGTGGGTTTGGTTTTACACCGCTTTTCAGAAGTATCACTGTGGGGAACATCAGAAATGGGCATCACACAGTGTACCCAAATGCGAAGTGAACCCTGGTTACGCCCACTGCACATTCAACACCAAGTTGAAGTCACCAACCATATTTAACATTTTGGGTTTGTTGTGTGTATTTACATGAACGAAGCCTTAAGAAAGGATGTTTCAAGTCATGACTAACCCAGATGAAGTAGATCACATGTTGCGTCAGCACACAAGTATGTCGACGTACACCCCCTTTTAACAATAACAAAATGCTGAGAATATCGCAGGTTACGAGAGGCATGCCTTCACGCCAGACGTCTGACTTGCACTTTTAACTGTTACTTCACTGGCACCAGGTTCGCCAATGGTACTGAGGCGGCGTCTTTTAGAGTTTTGCTGCGTAGACAGGTTTAGTGTTGGCAGTGCGATGAGACAGACCATCTCCCATAATCCGAGGACCATCCATGTCTTCATTCAGGGATACCTAACGTAACAAGCCTCCCACGTAATCGCGCAGTAAGGTTGACGTCCTCCCTTGACACTCCAGAACACTGGACTTTAAAACGAAGAGAAGAGTGGGATGAGCTAGATAGACGACTACGCCATAACCACACATACAGCCCATCCCGCAGCCGTTCGCCATTCCCCCATGTGGTAACTCAATCTTTGACTGCTTCCATCCGCAGAAGCTGAGCAAAACATACACGCTATTGACTTCTTCTGACCTCTACCTTTAACTTTGTGAAAAAGAAGCTATTTTTAACGAAAGGGCCACTACACATAATTTGGACTTTATCATTCCAAAATCTTGAAAAACTAAAGGTAGTCGTTGAATATCAATTTCAGTCTTTGTTTAGATAGTAAACGGTTATGGTGTAAACGAAAACATGGCCGTACAGTTCGGGAATAATCTCAGGCTTGGCTGAGATCATAAATTGTATAGTTTTCCAGGAGAGAGGGGTTGTGAAAATGGTGTTTTCGCTATTCCCAGTTCGCAGTATGCGCTATAGCGCTACACAAAAATGCTGTGATCCACAGAGGGTTGTCGTGTAATCTAATCAAAACATCGAACATCACTAAGACCGTTGAGAATACGACGTCGCCCTTATCAGCGATTTCGAACTTTGCAACACATTTACGGGAACGCCTTCATTGTGTCCGAACTGGTGATATCGGCCACTACAGACAGTGTTGATAACATCAGTGGATAGACATTAATATGCGATGTGAGCGAGGAACGACACCCTAGGTATGTTCAGCATTATGTAACTTAAGAATTGATTTGAAGTAATAATTTTTATTGATGTTTGTTGTACCCGAGGTCCGAAAAAACATGCCCCTTCTACCAATAGAGGAACATGGTCCCTTAGTAGTATACTGAGTCAAAACAAGAAACGTCACATTCTTTCTTCAGGGCACTATAAAAGAGATAGTAAGGTGGTTAAATTGTTATTATTTCATTGCTGAGATCTGTGTGATGTACTCGATACACTGACAGTGCCACAATCAGTTCCATGAGGAACCAACTTCTGAGGCTGGTTCCTAAGACCACGAAGCCTTCTCCCAAGTGCATCCCAAACTCTGTTGGATTAAGGTCAGGGGACCTCGATGGCCAGTCCATGACGTTGATTCCAGCGTTTTGAAGGAAATTTCGTGTCAACATCGTGGTATGCGGCCGAGCAATATCATGTTGGAACTGTAGACCTGGGCCATGAGCCGCCATGAAAGGAACAAGTTCAGTGGTGAACACCTGATCGCGGTAAGCAACAGCTGTGAGGTTTCCACGGATGACCAGAAATCGGGAACGGTTGTTACCACAGAAAGCACCCCCAGCATGCAAAACCTGATTTGGCACTAACGTCATTTGCACAACAAATGGATAGGTTTGAATGGGTTTTGCTAACGTTTTTCTAGAGTCGAAAGAAAGGGATCCCATTTCGGATACATAGATGTATCATCACAGAAAAAAAAGTATTCATTACTTTTAATATTTATATTTTGTGAAGTTTCTTTTTTGACTCAGTGTAGTAGTAGTAGTAGTAGTAGTAGTAGTAGTAGTAGTAGTAGTATCAACCAAATTAAGAAGTATCAACCAAATTAAGAACTTGACACTTATTGAAACCCACAATATGAGGAGTGTGTATACATTACGTAAATAGACTTTCAACATAAACTAATACTGTAGATCGTAGCTCATAATATTGATCACTAGGTTGCCTGGTCTAGACTAGATTATCGACCGCCGCCATATAGTTGGAATATTACTGAGTGCGACGAAAAAACGTGTGCCGTAAAATTACACTCTCTCGCATAAGCCGCCATACACACGCACACAATATTTACAAATATGTAGGTGTCAGTTTTCTAATTTTGTTGAGTAGTGTTTCATTACTGCGACTGCTAATACTATTGATTGCAACATCAGGCGTATAGCAATTCACACTGTTTATGCTTATGTTTAGTCACCTAGTTCAGTGATAGCGTTATACGTACCATACGTCAAAATATATTGTACGATCTGTAATTATTCATACCAGACCCTTCAACCTTCACCTGCTACTGCGGAGTGTTCGCTGAAGGCCAAGCGGAACGCTGCTCTGGGTTGTCAGAATAGCTGATTAACCGATTTTGTTGGATCTTGTTGCGCAAATTCTTGAATATTTTGAAGCAGTATTACGCTTACATAAATGGGAGTTATACATCCACCCGAATGAGTGTGTTTCAGTTTAGATTTTTTACGCCGGTTTTAGCTGTATTTCAGCACTATCACGGCTGATGACAGCAGACATTGTACTCACATGACCTTACAACACGAAGATATGTAATCAAATGTGTATTTCGAGGGCAAATTTCATAACTTTCGATGAAGTGCTATTTCCGTATTTATTGATACATACACATGGACAGAAAGTGTTGCAACAACACATATTTTTCACAGTCTTAATATGCCATAACTGACCATAGTAAGGGAACTTCTTCAAACATTTGAACGTTCTCTCGGGATAAACTGACCCTCAAAGAATATACTTATATGACCCGTCTAAACTCCCCAAAGTCGTCCCAAGTCATCACGATTCTGTAATGAATAATCTATCGGACATATTTTGGGAACCACAAGGTCTCAGAAATGCTCTATGGATTGAGCTCTGGACTGTGAAGGGCCAAGAAAGAGTTGCTTCCGGCCCATGGCCTCAAGATTCCATTGACGTCGTACTGTTTTGTGCTAGAGGTCCAGGTTGCCTGGCTGTATATCCGAACGATTGATTTCTGACTGTTCTGTTCGATGTCGGTGTAGTTGACCCCCTTCTCTGGCAGTAGCCGTTCGTGACATACTGTATCATAGGCAGATTCAGAGGGATAGACTAAGGTTTAATCTCTGAGTATATACGGTGTGAACCCTATTTTCTGGGGTCCCTCGCCGTGATATTGCTGGAATATTGCTAAAGGCGACGTAAAACTAAACTCACTCACTCACTCTGAATATACACAAGTCAGTGAGTCTTTGAATTTGTGTCAGTCAGTCAGTGAGTTTAGTTATACGTCGCTTTTAGCAATAGTCCAGCAATACCAAGGCGATGAACAACAGAAATGTGCTTTACACATTGTAACTGTGGGAAATCGAACCAGGGTCTTCGGCGTGACGAGCGAACGCTTTAACCACTATGCCACCCCACCGCCCCGTAGAGTTGCCAGACCAAGGCCTGAATTTTATATATGTAGAACCCTAGCTCCAGTAATTAATAAGGAAATTGTACTTACGTTGCCCACAAGGTGATTGTGTCTATCTTGACATAATTATATAGTACATACTCTGAAATGGTTGTCGTGTATCCTTTACTGTCATAGGCGTAATACTGCCATTCACTATTCCGACTGTGATACTCCAGCAATGCAGTTGTCCGTTGATGGGTTTGTAGTTGAGCATTATTTAATTCGTTAATGATAAAACAAAGGATACACATTTCATTTAGATGTGCGAAAAAACCCTCTGAATCTTTGCAGCTTGTCTGGAAAAGCACCAAACCTATTTGACAGAGAGATGTTCTGTCATCTCAACAAAAAATGAATATCCTCCTTCCAGACAAAACGATGAAAACGGCTCTCTTAGCTTTGGCTATCTGTTTCATCGGGCTCGCATCTAACTCAACCACATCCGGTCTAAGTCCATCTCCCAGTGCAAATGCGTCACCGACACCCACATCGATATCAAACCCAGGACCCAATGCAAATTCGTCAGCAACACACAAGCCTGGACCCAGTACAAATGAGTCACCAACACACAAGCCTGAACCCAGTACAAATGCGTCACCAACACACAAGCCAGGAACCAGTGCAAATGCGTCAACAACACACAAACCAGGACCCAGTACAAATGCGTCACCAACACACAAACCAGGAGCCAGTGCAGATGCGTCACCAACATCCAACACCTTAGGACCCAGTACAAATGCATCACCAACACACAAGTCAGGACCCAGTGCTAAAGCGTCACCAACACACAAGCCAGAACCCAGTACAAATGCGTCACCAACACACAAGCCAGGACCCAGTACAAATGCGTTACCGACACCCACTTCGATATCAAACCCAGGACCCAATGCAAATTCGTCACCAACACACAAGCCTGGACCCAGTACAAATGAGTCACCAACACACAAGCCTGAACCCAGTACAAACGAGTCACCAACACTCAAGCCTGGACCCAGTACAAATGCGTCACCAACACACAAACCAGGAGCCAGTGCAGATGCGTCACCAACATCCAACATCCTAGGACCCAGTACAAATGCGTCACCAACACACAAGTCAGGACCCAGTACAAATGCATCACCAACACACAAACCAGGAGCCAGTGCAGATGCGTCACCAACATCCAACACCTTAGGACCCAGTACAAATGCGTCACCAACACACAAGTCAGGACCCAGTGCTAAAGCGTCACCAACACACAAGCCAGAACCCAGTACAAATGCGTCACCAACACACAAGCCAGGACCCAGTACAAATGCGTTACCGACACCCACTTCGATATCAAACCCAGGACCCAATGCAAATTCGTCACCAACACACAAGCCTGGACCCAGTACAAATGAGTCACCAACACACAAGCCTGAACCCAGTACAAACGAGTCACCAACACTCAAGCCTGGACCCAGTACAAATGCGTCACCAACACACAAACCAGGAGCCAGTGCAGATGCGTCACCAACATCCAACATCCTAGGACCCAGTACAAATGCGTCACCAACACACAAGTCAGGACCCAGTACAAATGCATCACCAACACACAAGCCAGGAGCCAGTGCAAGTGCGTCACCAACATCCAACACCCTAGGACCCAGTACAAATGCGTCACCAACACACAACCTAGGAGCCAGTGCAGATGCGTCACCAACATCCAACACCCTTGGGCATAGTGCAAATGCGTCACCAACATCCAACACCCTTGGACCCAGTACAAATGCGTCACCGACACACAAGCCAGGACCCAGTGCAAATGCGTCACCAACACATAACCCAGGACCCAGTGAAAATGCTTCGCCGACATCCTACAACCCAGGAGCCAGTGCAAATGCGTTATCAACACTAAGATCCGGAACAAGCAAAGGGGGCAGCAGAACTGTAAAATCTACATCCACATCAGGGTTAGGCCCAGCACAGACTACAACTCCTCCTCATACAATCCCTCCGCACCCTGGTAAGGCATTCTTCTATATCTCTTGGTTTTTTTCCCAGGAGCATTGTTTGTTGGGTTTGTTTCTATCGCCGCAGTCGCAAATATTCCAGGTATTTTAAGGCAGTGTTTCAATATTCGAATCACTACCAAACAATTCAGGCAGGCTCTCCATCCTATCATTTGCCAAAGACACGGATCCGCTCTGGGCCGATCGAATGAACCGAGACTGATCGTACTGGAAATGGAAATCTATTTTTATACGTGTCAATGTTTTCATGAAACACTTATGTAGAGCATGTACAATCAAACAACACAATGACTATTGTGACATTTTCAGTTTAAAAGCTGGGGCTTTCTTTTTTCTTTTTTTTTTTAAAAAAAAGAAGACCTTACTTTATGCATCGCAGAAATTCATTTAGTTGTAAAGCATAATAAAATTCAGCTCTCGAAATTTTAACTGAATTCTTATGAACGGTTAAAGCGTTTACAATGTGTGCTTCACATGCCTGTGTACCCGGCCATGCTATTGCTAGAATAGTGATAAAGCATTATAAAATTAAAGTCACTCACTCAGGCAATAAACTGAATATACAAATGTTTAAGGGTCAGAGGTGCACTTCAGTTTTTCAGCTTGTTCAGCCTGACCTGAGCTACTCTACATATGCATGAACCGGGAGGTCAAATGTTAACTACATTAAATAGTAGAGCAGAGAATGTTACATGGCGACCTTGTCTCGGCAGTTCGGACATGTTGACAATCAACTTACAAAGGTGCACCCCTTCACAATAATAGACCCAACCAGTTGTGACACGGCCACACAATGTATTAGTATTCACTTGATAAGATCAAGCTGAACAACCTGTAGTTCTGTCCCGAACTGTTTCTCCTTCGTAATCATGATCTCATCAGAAACCACTAACGCAGTGACGTTGCAAATCCACCTTAGTTCCCATTATAATGCTAACAGAATTTGTCCAGTAGGTTCGAATCTGAATTACAATATGGCGATTACTAAAGACATATTGAGCAACGTTCATTTCAGTACAAGTTATGTAGAATCTGGTATCTGTTTAACTTGTTGATGGATTTAATACGTTTTAAAAATTCAGGTTTCCTTTTGCATGCTCTCTCAAAATGTGTAATTCGATCATAAGTAAATATGATATGTCGATAAATCGCCAGACTGTGTGAGCCTATATGTTTTCGTCACAATGAAACATTGACCAAAGCTGGAAATCCTCGAAGTTATGAAGGTGATACACATACTGTGGTTCTGATTTAGATCTAAGCTGCCCTGTAGACTGGACCCCAAATGGCCACAGTTAAAGGTCACATGCAACCAAAAACATCAAACATAATTAAAACACAATTATCAGTTATTCATGACATATATAATATACATCGCTGTTTGTAAAAAACAAATAAACTAAATATTAAGCGTACAATCGCGATTCAAAAGTGCAATATTTTATACTTGGACTTACTTCACTCAAAACGAAGCCCTCGGGAGACCGAACCCAGTCATAGCGGGTGGCGGTGCACTCAAGTGTAACGACGGCTTCCGATTGGCTGGTTCATTTGCTGATACGCTGAGGGCTCATTGTGTGTACACAAAGATGATCTGTTTGATGAGCATTTTAGAGTGAGTGAGTGAGTGAGTTTAGTTTTACGTCGCACTTAGCAATATTCCAGCTATATGGCGACGGTCTGTAAATAATCGAGTCTGGACCAGACAATCCAGTAATCAACAACATGAGCATCGATCTGCGCAATTAGGAACCGATGACATGTGTCAACCAAGTCAGCGAGTCTGACCACCCGATCCCGTTAGTCGCCTCTTACGACAAGCATAGTCGCCATATTTATGGCAAGCATGGGTTGCTGAAGGCCTATTCTACCCCGGGACCTTCACGGGTCCATGAGCATTTTAGAAGTATGGAGAGTCACAAGAAAGTAAGATTCTTTATGGATAACAGCTTCTTTTAGAATGTACATAGAGATGTTGGGTTTTATAATTTTGTAAGCACATTTTCTCTGAATTTGCGTACGATCCAATCATAACTCACCTCAGTAGAGATGGTGAACTACTACATGGCTGGAAACTGCCATTCGTTAAAGTACAATGCAGGATTTGACACTGACAAAAGTTTGCACCAGTTTCCGTCAGATCTCAGTCATCCGAGAAAAATGGAAGTAGTTTGTCTGCAACCCACAGACATAAAAAAACATGTCATGTGTTGAAGTATCACACCTGCCTAATTACATAATGAGGTTTAATTACATAATTACATAATGCAGTTTATTTTGTTTATGGCGTATAGCCTGATATGTGGTCAATGATTTAATCTGTGTATTGCATATTGCTTTAACAGACAGGCTGACAGACATATAGGTGACAATAAACTCCGATTTCTCGGGCTTTTTTTCATCGCTTTTTTCAACTTTATAGGCTGAATTGGCATTTTTGATGATTTGTTTCCGTAAGTGTATACCGAAGGGTATCAGAATCTGCAAAGTTGTGCTTTACGTTGTATGTGACCTTTAATTAGCAAAATGGACTGCATTTGTGGTTCTTTTCCAAGGAGATTGAAGACATGAGACATGGCTGAAGATGCTATCATTAGCTGTTATAAATAATACTAGACTATTTAATCTCGCCACGGTACTGGGGAAAATACGGTTCGCTCTTACTTCCCACTCGTGTGAATTTATGAAAATTTTCAGCTGTTCTTATAGCTGGATATGTAAATACCCTCTTTCACGTTAACGAATAGGCCACTGCAAGATTTTTGTGTCTGATTTGTTGACCAAGAAGTGCCAAATATTCCTAACAAAAAACGTTCTCGTATTTCTTTTTGTCACTATACCTGAAAAACTGTTCATCCGTTTCACACTGAATTATCCATTTAATTGATTCCTTTATTTAATCAATATAATTGATTTTTTTCGATTAGGGAATGTTTATGATACAAAAGAAAGAAATATGTCTACACTCTTTCTTTTACAGAAAAGGCAAATTTCAACCTTGGTTTTTCGCTGAAAATTGATGCAACGTTTTCTAAAGATTTAGATGATAAGACTTCACCCAACTATATGAACTACTCGGCAGCATTCAGAAAAGTGGTAAGTAGGATGCCGAAAGTGATGTAGACCCACAATGATGACAAACGTAGGAACCCAGTCACAGCCAGTCAGAGTCAGTTAGAGGTTTCTGGTACTGCCAAGGGGCGTAATTTACCCGTTGTGACAAGCGGAGCGCTCGTGTGCACCTATTCTTGCATAGCTGGTACAGCTTACATACATTTAACAATACATTAATCCATACCGATTGTATCACTAAATGCATTGGATTTCTTGGCAAATAGGCTGCATGGATCCTCACACTAAACAGGTAAGGTATTATGATATGTTGTTTTCGTATGATGTTTACTGAGGAGACACGAAGGATAACACTTGTTATTAGCAATATTCCAGTCGAGCACCTGAGTTCGATTCCCAACATGGGTACAATGTGTCAAGCCCGTATCTGGTGACCCCCCACTGTAACATTGCTGGAATATTGTTAAAAATGGAGTAAAACCATACTCACTCACTGATTTAATAACTTAATCGATGCAAAACGCACCAATTTTACAGTGTTGGGTAAACTTAGAAATCATGGAAAGCATATACCCGTGAAAGAGTCATGCAAAATGTGCTCCACTGATGGAACAAAATGATAACATTCAGGTTTGGCACAAATACAAGTTTCTACACGTCTTGGCATTGACCAAATGAGCCTATAAAGGTGTTGTTGTGGAATCAATGGTCTACCGTTCTCTCTGTATCGTCTGCTCAAGGTCATCTAGAGTCAAAAACAACATCTGAGACATTATAATTCATGGGCGAGCATCATCATCCATGGACGAGCATTATCATCCATGGACGAGCATCATCATCCATGGACGAGCATCATCATCCATGGACGAGCATCATCATCCATGGACGAGCATCATCATCATTGGACGAGCATCATCATCCATGGACGAGCATCATCATCCATGGACGAGCATCATCATCATTGGACCAGCATTATCATCCATGGACGAGCATCATCATCCATGGACGAGCATCATCATCATTGGACGAGCATCATCAACCATGGACGAGCATTATCAACCATGGACGAGCACCATCATCCATGGACGAGCACCATCATCCATGGACGAGCATCATCATCCATGGACGAGCATCATCATCCATGGACGAGCATAATCATTGATGGACGAGCATCATCATCATTGGACGAGCATTATCATTGATGGACGAGCATCATCATCATTGGACGAGCATTATCATCCATGGACGAGCATCATCGTCATTGGACGAGCATCATCGTCATTGGACGAGCATCATCATCCATGGACGAGCATCATCATCCATGGACGAGCATCATCATCATTGGACGAGCATTATCAGCCATGGACGAGCATTATCATCCATGGACGAGCACCATCATCCATGGACGAGCATTATCATCCATGGACGAGCATCATCATCCATGGACGAGCATCATCATCCATGGACGAGCATAATCATTGATGGACGAGCATCATCATCATTGGACGAGCATTATCATTGATGGACGAGCATCATCATCATTGGACGAGCATTATCATTCATGGACGAGCATCATCGTCATTGGACGAGCATCATCGTCAATGGACGAGCATCATCATCATTGGACGAGCATCATCATTGATGGACGAGCATCATCATCGTTGGACGAGCATCATCATCATTGGACGAGCATCATCATCATTGGAAGAGCATTATCAGCCATGGACGAGCATTATCATCCATGGACGAGCATCATCATCATTGGACGAGCATTATCGTCCATGGACGAGCATTATCATTGATGGACCAGAACTATCATCATTGGACGAGCATCATCGTCCATGGACGAGCATTATCATTGATGGACGAGCATCATCATCATTGGACGAGCATCATCATCCATGGACGAGCATCATCATCAATGGACGAGCATTATCATCATTGGACGAGCATTATCATCATTGGACGAGCATTATCATCATTGGACGGGCATTATCATTGATGGACGAGCATCATCATCCATGGACGAGCATCATCATCATTCGACCAGCATCATCATCCATGGACGAGCATTATCATCATTGGACGAGCATCATCCATGGACGAGCATTATCATCCATGGAGGAGCATCATCATCCATGGACGAGCATCATCATCCATGGACGAGCATCATCATCATTGGACGAGCATCATCAGCCATGGACGAGCATTATCACTGATGGACGAGCATCATCATCCATGGACGAGCATCATCATCATTGGACGAGCATTATCGTCCATGGACGAGCATGATCATTGATGGACCAGCATTATCATCATTCATCGAGCATCATCATCCATGGACGAGCATCATCATCCATGGAGGAGCATCATCATCATTGGACGAGCATCATCAGCCATGGACGAGCATTATCATTGATGGACGAGCATCATCATCATTGGACGAGCATCATCATCCATGGACGAGCATCATCATCCATGGACGAGCACTATCATCATTGGACGAGCATTATCATCCATGGACGAGCATTATCGTTGATGGACGAGCATCATCATCATTGGACGAGCATCATCATCCATGGACGAGCATCATCATCATTGGACGAGCATTATCAGCCATGGACGAGCATTATCATTGATGGACGAGCACCATCATCCATGGACGAGCATTATCATCCATGGACGAGCATCATCATCCATGGACGAGCATCATCATCCATGGACGAGCATCATCATCCATGGACGAGCATCATCATCATTGGACGAGCATCATCATCCATGGACGAGCATCATCATCCATGGACGAGCATCATCATCATTGGACCAGCACTATCATCCATGGACGAGCATCATCATCCATGGACGAGCATCATCATCATTGGACGAGCATTATCGTCCATGGACGAGCATTATCATTGATGGACGAGCATCATCATCATTGGACGAGCATCATCATCCATGGACGAGCATCATCATCAATGGACGAGCATTATCATCATTGGACGAGCATTATCATCATTGGACGAGCATTATCATCATTGGACGGGCAGTATCATTGATGGACGAGCATTATCATCCATGGACGAGCATCATCATCATTGGACCAGCATCATCATCCATGGACGAGCATTATCATCATTGGACGAGCATCATCCATGGACGAGCATTATCATCCATGGAGGAGCATCATCATCCATGGACGAGCATCATCATCCATGGACGAGCATCATCATCATTGGACGAGCATCATCAGCCATGGACGAGCATTATCACTGATGGACGAGCACCATCATCCATGGACGAGCATTATCATCCATGGACGAGCATCATCATCCATGGACGAGCATCATCATCCATGGACGAGCATAATCATTGATGGACGAGCATCATCATCCATGGACGAGCATCATCATCATTGGACGAGCATTATCAGCCATGGACGAGCATTATCATTGATGGACGAGCACCATCATCCATGGACGAGCATTATCATCCATGGACGAGCATCATCATCCATGGACGAGCATTATCATCCATGGACGAGCATCATCATCCATGGACGAGCATCATCATCCATGGACGAGCATAATCATCGATGGACGAGCATCATCATCATTGGACGAGCATCATCATCCATGGACGAGCATCATCATCATTGGACGAGCATTATCGTCCATGGACGAGCATGATCATTGATGGACGAGCATTATCATCATTCATCGAGCATCATCATCCATGGACGAGCATTATCATCCATGGAGGAGCATCATCATCCATGGACGAGCATCATCATCAGTGGACGAGCATCATCAGCCATGGACGAGCATTATCATTGATGGACGAGCATCATCATCATTGGACGAGCATCATCATCCATGGACGAGCATCATCATCCATGGACGAGCACTATCATCATTGGACGAGCATTATCATCCATGGACGAGCATTATCATTGATGGACGAGCATCATCATCATTGGACGAGCATCATCATCCATGGACGAGCATCATCATCATTGGACGAGCATTATCAGCCATGGACGAGCATTATCATTGATGGACGAGCACCATCATCCATGGACGAGCATTATCATCCATGGACGAGCATCATCATCCATGGACGAGCATCATCATCCATGGACGAGCATAATCATTGATGGACGAGCATCATCATCCATGGACGAGCATCATCATCATTGGACGAGCATTATCAGCCATGGACGAGCATTATCATTGATGGACGAGCACCATCATCCATGGACGAGCATTATCATCCATGGACGAGCATCATCATCCATGGACGAGCATCATCATCCATGGACGAGCATAATCATTGATGGACGAGCATCATCATCATTGGACGAGCATTATCATTGATGGACGAGCATCATCATCATTGGACGAGCATTATCATTGATGGACGAGCATCATCGTCATTGGACGAGCATCATCGTCATTGGACGAGCATCATCATCCATGGACGAGCATCATCATCCATGGACGAGCATCATCATCATTGGACCAGCATTATCGTCCATGGACGAGCATTATCATCCATGGACGAGCACCATCATCCATGGACGAGCATCATCATCCATGGACGAGCATCATCATCCATGGACGAGCATCATCATCCATGGACGAGCATAATCATTGATGGACGAGCATCATCATCATTGGACGAGCATTATCATTGATGGACGAGCATCATCATCATTGGACGAGCATTATCATTGATGGACGAGCATCATCGTCATTGGACGAGCATCATCATCATTGGACGAGCATGATCATTGATGGACGAGCATCATCATCATTGGACGAGCATCATCATTGGACGAGCATCATCATCATTGGACGAGCATCATCATCATTGGAAGAGCATTATCAGCCATGGACGAGCATTATCATTGATGGACGAGAACTATCATCATTGGACGAGCATTATCGTCCATGGACGAGCATTATCATTGATGGACGAGAACTATCATCATTGGACGAGCATCATCGTCCATGGACGAGCATTATCATTGATGGACGAGCACTATCATCATTGGACGAGCATCATCATCATTGGACGAGCATTATCATTGATGGACGAGCATCATCATCATTGGACGAGCATCATCATCCATGGACGAGCATCATCATCAATGGACGAGCATTATCATCATTGGACGAGCATTATCATCATTGGACGGGCATTATCATTGATGGACGAGCATCATCATCATTGGACGAGCATTATCATCATTGGACGAGCATCATCATCATTGGACGAGCATCATCATCCATGGACGAGCATCATCATCATTGGACGAGCATCATCATCCATGGACGAGCATTATCATCCATGGACGAGCATCATCCATGGACGAGCATTATCATCCATGGAGGAGCATCATCATCCATGGACGAGCATCATCATCCATGGACGAGCATCATCATCATTGGACGAGCATCATCAGCCATGGACGAGCATTATCACTGATGGACGAGCATCATCATCCATGGACGAGCATCATCATCATTGGACGAGCATTATCGTCCATGGACGAGCATGATCATTGATGGACGAGCATTATCATCATTCATCGAGCATCATCATCCATGGACGAGCATTATCATCCATGGAGGAGCATCATCATCCATGGACGAGCATCATCATCATTGGACGAGCATCATCAGCCATGGACGAGCATTATCATTGATGGACGAGCATCATCATCATTGGACGAGCATCATCATCCATGGACGAGCATCATCATCATTGGACGAGCATTATCAGCCATGGACGAGCATTATCAGCCATGGACGAGCACCATCATCCATGGACGAGCATCATCATCCATGGACGAGCATCATCATCCATGGACGAGCATCATCATCCATGGACGAGCATCATCATCCATGGACGAGCATCATCATTGATGAACGAGCATCATCATCATTGGACGAGCATCATCATCATTGGACGAGCATTATCATTGATGGACGAGCATCATCATCATTGGACGAGCATTATCATTGATGGACGAGCATCATCGTCATTGGACGAGCATCATCGTCATTGGACGAGCATCATCATCATTGGACGAGCATTATCATTGATGGACGAGCATCATCATCATTGGACGAGCATCATCATTGGACGAGCATCATCATCATTGGACGAGCATCATCATCATTGGAAGAGCATTATCAGCCATGGACGAGCATTGTCACTCATGGACGAGCATCATCATCCATGGACGTGCATCATCATCATTGGACGAGCATTATCGTCCATGGACGAGCATTATCATTGATGGACGAGAACTATCATCATTGGACGAGCATCATCGTCCATGGACGAGCATCATCATCCATGGACGAGCATCATCATCATTGGACGAGCATCATCATCATTGGACGAGCATTATCATTGATGGACGAGCATCATCATCATTGGACGAGCATCATCATCCATGGACGAGCATCATCATCAATGGACGAGCATTATCATCATTGGACGAGCATTATCATCATTGGACGGGCATTATCATTGATGGACGAGCATCATCATCATTGGACGAGCATTATCATCATTGGACGAGCATCATCATCATTGGACGAGCATTATCATCCATGGACGAGCATCATCATCATTGGACGAGCATCATCATCATTGGACGAGCATCATCATCCATGGACGAGCATTATCATCCATGGACGAGCATCATCCATGGACGAGCATTATCATCCATGGAGGAGCATCATCATCCATGGACGAGCATCATCATCCATGGACGAGCATCATCATCATTGGACGAGCATCATCAGCCATGGACGAGCATTATCATTGATGGACGAGCATCATCATCCATGGACGAGCATCATCATCATTGGACGAGCATTATCGTCCATGGACGAGCATGATCATTGATGGACGAGCATCATCATCATTCATCGAGCATCATCATCCATGGACGAGCATCATCATCCATGGACGAGCATCATCATCATTGGACGAGTATCATCAGCCATGGACGAGCATTATCATCCATGGACGAGCATCATCATCATTGGACGAGCATCATCATCCATGGACGAGCATCATCATCCATGGACGAGCACTATCATCATTGGACGAGCATTATCATCATTGGACGAGCATTATCATTGATGGACGAGCATCATCATCATTGGACGAGCATCATCACCCATGGACGAGCATCATCATCATTGGACGAGCATTATCATCATTGGACGAGCATTATCATTGATGGACGAGCATCATCATCATTGGACGAGCATTATCATTGATGGACGAGTATTATCATCATTGGACGAGCATTATCGTCCATGGACGAGCATTATCGTCCATGGACGAGCATTGTCATCCATGGACGAGCATCATCATCCATGGACGAGCATCATCATCCATGGACGAGCATCATCATTCATAGACGAGTATTATCATCATTGGACGAGCATCATCATCCATGGACGAGCATCATCATCCATGGACGAGCATCATCATCATTGGACGAGAATTATCATTGATGGACGAGCATCGTCATCCATGGACGAGCATCGTCATCCATGGACGAGCATCGTCATCATTGGACGAGCATTATCATTGATGGACGAGCATCATCATTGGACGAGCATCATCATCCATGGACGAGCATAATCATTGATGGACGAGCATTATCATCATTGGACGAGCATTATCATCATTGGACGAGCATTATCATCCATGGACGAGCATCATCATTGATGGACGAGCATCATCATCATTGGACGAGCATTATCATCTATAAAAGTGAAAAGCCAGGACCAGAGGAATTATTACAGGTAGGTTTACACCGATCAGGGTACACTCGTGCAGAGTGGAGCACATTCAGGCCACACATGTGCATGTCGTTTCTGAGAGTTGTTGTAGTGCCAGTCTTATTGATTTGACAGCTACCAAATGTCATGTATAATAATATTTACCTTCAGTAACATGTCGGCAAAAATCTACATCGAAACTGAAAACGTTATTATTCTTTTGCTTATTTATGTTTTTGTGAGTACAATAGAACTCGCCGGAACCGTAACTAAATCGATTATACAGGGTATATCATCTACAAGCAACTTCCAAATTTCTTTAACGATGATGTTTATACCTTATATACTGTTGGCGCTTGGAAGGCATTTTGTTATTTGTTATCATCTTAAAAGTGAAAATGTCTCACCAGGTATGCAGATGAAGATTGTTTATCCCCAAACAACAATTTGGAACACGCTGTTCTTTGTTTGCAGTATTTTAGTTGCCTTCTATAAATAATATTAGTGCTCAGATAAAATACACACGCACACGCACACGCACACGCACACGCACACGCACACGCACACGCAATCACCTACCTATTTGATTTGTTAGGACCCTGCAGACCATTGTGCTACGTGGAGTTTCAGCACTGCATTATTGGTACGTTCAGTGCAGTTTGTCTTGCCAGAATCATCAGTATCTGCTCGGTGTTTCAGATTACAAAGGCCTTTGTGGATGTCCCTGGTTTCAGACAGATAATTATTAAAGGGTTCCGGTAAGCTCAAGCTCAACCTCTCTCTCAGACACAAACGCGTGCGCGCACGCACACACAGACACCTCAGGCAACTAGCAGGATCAGATGGTAGACTCTTTGACCAGGTTGACACCAGGTCATTGTTAACATCAAATCTTGTAGATCGGTGCTCATGATCTCGATCACTGGACTTTTGAACGATCATGTTCAGAACGCGGTCATATACCTGGAATATACGTAGAATCAAGACAGCTCAAGTGCCCTCTATTCAACTCCAAACAATCATGTGTAAATAGAGGAAGCGAGCCACTGAATGGATGATGAATAGCAAACGACCTCTTTGATTGTTAGTTGCAAAGCGCCTCTTCAAGCAATGTGACAACTGTTTGTAAAAACAATTGTACTTGTCTATCTACATCAACCAAGTCACTGAACCTGACCACCCGATCCCGTCAGTCAAATCTTACGACATACATGGGCTACTGAAGACCAATTCTAACCTGGACCTTCACGGTACAATACATCCTTTGATAGTGAGTGAGTTTAGTTTTACGCCGCACGCAGCAATACTGCACCTACATGGTGGCGTTCTGTAAATAATCAAGTCTGGACCAGACAATCCAATGATCAATGGCATGAGCATCGATTGGAACCTACGACATGTGTCAACCAGGTCATCGAGACTGACCACTCGATTCCGTTAGTCGCCTCTTACAAGCATAGTCGCCTTCAATGGAAAGCATGGGTTGGTGAAGACCTATTCTACCCCGGATCATCACGGGTACAATACACCCTTTAATAGATACGATATGTGATATTGCATGTTATCCTGGAATATATATTGTAATATGATGAAATATAACGTAAAGCATTAAATATAAAATTGAGTCTGGTCAAATGAATCAGTGTGAAATGAAAGAATGAGCAAGATCACAAGGCCATCCAAGCAACATTTTCGTCAGTAAGTACAACCTTTTCTCCATCCTTATTTTAAATATGGGGGGAGGAAAAAGTCACAGTTTAAAGTAACAGAGAATTTTAAGAGAAATCCTCAAGCTATGATATAGTTTTTATTTTATTAGGAATGGGTCCATCATCTGTGACTACACAGCTGTGTTCGGAGCTACAACCGATCGTACACAAGTGGTCAAGGAAATCAGAGGTTCTGTGAAAGGAAATTTACAGAAGGCTAAAGTGAGCGGCCATGACGTAAATAGCAATTATCTCGAGCAGAATATAAACGAGGGACTCAATGCGTGTAAGTACAAATGATAATTGTTTGTGGTTTGACGCCGCAGTTAATATTCCAGCTGTATGGCGGCAGTCTGTGAAAATCGAATATGGACCAGAAAATCCACTCATCAACATCATGAGCATCAACCTACACAGGATACAATCATGTGTCAACCAATCCGATCCCATTATTCGACAAGCATGGTCTGCTGAAGACCAATTCTATGTCGGATCTTCACGGGTCACAAATGGCGGCTGTATGTAGGTGCAGCAGTTTATTTTGACCGATCCCACTCGAAACACGTGTATTTAAAATCAAGTCAAAATATTAATTGGCGTCAGGTGCGATTAATGGCAAATCTCTGTGAACTGGTGTTCCAATTCCAACTGATTTCTAAATAAACCATGAATGACCATATTAGCCACATCATCATGGGATCGAATCTGCGGCACGAACCACGATGAGGTAGCCGAGTGGTCAAATCGTTCGCTCGTCACGCCGAAGGCCTGGGTTCAATTTGTCACATGGGTGCAATGTGTAAAGTCCATTTCTGGTGTCAAGCGGCGTAAAACTAAATTTCATTCAACACTTGGTTTTCAGCGAAGAACTTAATGTCTGACATCTGCAGAGCAGAGGGCATCTGCGATATTGGCTACAACTGCTCCCTTGATCACAAGAAGGTCACATGCACCAGTAATTGTAACAACATGGACTGTGGCAGTCATGGAGTGTGTCAATTCAAGGTAGATGGTCAACCTATATGCAGGTGAGCTGTTAAGTAGTAATTATGACAGAATATTTGACAGAGTGGGTTTATGTCATGTGTTGCCCAACTGATAGGTACTACCCAGCAACGTTTAGGAGCACCTAAAGCACTCGCTAAATGTTATGCACCTATCAATGGTGACTTTCTCCATTACCTTGGGGGAACCAACTGCAAACCTTATGCAGATGAACTGTCTGAGGAACATGCATCACATTGCTGAAAGGCACGTGCAAATGTCGTGCATGTGAACAGCTGCGTGTCAGTGTAAAGCTTTCTTAAGAATTCTCCCATTTTCACTGAGTACCATAATTTATTGAACCTATGACAAAACCTTTTCAGCGTTACAAATTTGTTTTACAATACCTCGGTTCATGTGTAATGGTTCAAGTGTTGTGGATTATGCGATAGCTTCAGCTAAGTTATTTCCACACATAAGCGATTTTTAAGTTGAAGATGCTGATTACTACAATCATTTCCCAATATCATGTTCATTAAACACTGGCCTCCACTCAACATGTGACTGTGAACCTATTACTGATGGTGATATACAAACAGAAGCCAGACTACATACTAGCGCCACTGTACAGGAACAAACTTCACATGACTGGATAAAGTTTGTATGGAACCAGGATTCCTATGAAAATTTCATTAGTAACTTTAAAGGCTTAATCACAAACATTTTTTTGTCAGTCTGTTGATTTTGCTAAGAAATTATATAAGTCTAACACAAGGAAATTTCAAGCCCAGCCTCCATGGTGGGACCAAAAATTAGAAGTACTTAAACGTAAGAAATATGCTGCTCTTAGAGCCCACAGAGACTAAGGTGCTGATTTTAATATATTCAAATTGGTGAGGTCACTGAAATACCCGTTTAAAGGGAAGAAGAGACAATATTATGAACACAACCAACACAAACTGGTAGAAGCCAGGAATGACCCTAGAATGTTTTGGCAATTGCTTAAGTCTACTAGGAAAACAACTGTTATTAATGTTAATATTGACCCATGTGACTGGGTGAAACATTTCTCCTCTCTCCTGACTTGTGATCAAGACTTACAGTTACTCTTATTTCACACTCCAGGTGCAGTGTGTGATACTATGTGTGATGATGGCTTAAATGATAACATTACTGAACAGGAAGTGAGCCATAACGTTGACAAACTGAAAAACATTAAATCTCCCGGACCTGATGGTATAGCAGCTGAATTTATTAAAACAGCAAAACCATATTTTGTTCAGCATCTTACATTACTTTTTAACCAAATACTTAATAAGGGCAATTTCCCAACTGTGTGGTGTACCAGTATAATATGTCTTCTCTTCAAGTCAGGATTAAAACAAGACCCCAGTAATTATAGGGGCATCTCTCGTATAGATTCACTTTGTAAAGCGTTTATTTGCATCCTAACATCTAGGAAGGTTTTACTGTGTTTTTTTTATAGATTTTGCAAAAGCATTTGATACAATTAACCATAAAGTTTTATTTCATTGTCTAAAGGATGTTCGAATAACTGGCAAATTCTCTAATATCTTAGTGTCCATGTACTCGAAATTGGTAGCCTGTGTTAGGACTTCAAATGGCCTCACTGATACTTTCAGGTGCAATCAAGGCACCCGTCAAGGTTGCATCTTGAGTCCCCAACTATTCATTATCTTTATCAATAAGCTCTTTTCAGTTTTAGAAAGGTTTGGAGAAAAAGGTGTTAACATCAAAGTTAATGTTGATAATCTCTATGCATTAATGTTTGCTGCTGATGTGTGGGGAGTTGCAGATACTGCACTTCAATTGCAGAAGAGACTAAATGCACTAGAGTTATTCTGCAGGCATACTGGTATGAAGATTAATTTGGAACAAAACAAAGATTATTGTGTTTCGAAACTCAGGATATTTAAGGCACTATGAAAAATGGTTCTTTGAGGGCGAACAAATTGAAGTCGTGCCATTTTATAGGTATCTTGGCATAGCTTTTACTCCCAGGCTATCATGGACTAAGGCACATCATTGCCTCTTCTCTCAAGGTAATAAAGCACTTAAGTCTATCTACTCATTTCAAAGACATTTTGGTAATCTGTCAGCTCAGGAATGTGGCAGGCTTCCATCACAATATAATTTTATGTCTAGAGCAGTTAAATATTGGTGTAGGTTAACACAGTTAGTATCACACCGACTCCCATTTCAGTGTTATGATATGTTGAAATCTCTTGATGATCTAGGTAGGACTACATGGGCTACAAACATAAAAAATTCTTATTTAACCTCGGTTTAGGGTTTGTATGGATCACACAGGATGTCGGTGATAGCAAGGCATTTATGCAGCAATTTAAACTTCAGCTCTATGATAACCTCAAACAATCATGGTCTGCCACTGTTCATAACCTTTCAGATTCATTTGCCCACAAACACTTTAAAACACTGCTGCGTGTAGAAAGCTACCTAACATCATCAATCTCTCCCTATCCAAAATCTCTTCTAGCAAAGTTTAGGTGCAGCAATTTTGGGTTAGGTATAAAGGTAGGAAGACATAATGACATTCCAGTTGCTGACATTGTTTGCACTGTAAAGCAGAAAATTTGCAATTACTTGATTGTAAATTATATAATGATGATAGAAATAGGTTCATCATTCCATTTGTGTATGGCAATGTCAGCAAACAAAATGTAATACACATACTTAACACTAAAGAAAAAATATTATCATAAATGTCTGTAAATTTCTGAATTATGTACGTGAAACTAGACCTGCAAGCCTGAAAACATAAATCCTATCAATTTTATGTGCGCTTATCTCAACGAATCTACTTTTTTTTGGTATTATGGGCCTTTGGCCTTTATACTGAATAAAATATCTGTCTGTCTGTCATGTATAAACTATACCGTTAAACAGTAATGAATAAGTGAGTGAGTGAGTGAGTTTAGTTTTACGCCGCACTCAGCAATATTACAGCTATATGGCAGCGGTCTGTAAATAATCGAGTCTGGACCAGACAATCCAGTGATCAACAACTTGAGCATCGATCTGCGCAATTGGGAACCGATGACACGCGTCAACCAAGTCAGCGAGCCTGACCACCCGATCCTGTTAGTCGCCTCTTACGACAAGCTGAGTCGCCTTTTATGGCAAGCATGGGTTGCTGAAGGCCTATTCTACCCCGGGACCTTCACGGGTAGTAATGAATAAACTTTTGATGGATAGTATATCATTTTCACATGACAAGAGTCTTGAATATCTATTTTAAAAATACATGTTGGTCGGTGGGGTGGCCTATCGTTCAAAGGCATTGTTTCATCAAGCCGAGGATCCGGGTTCGATTCGCCACATGGGCGTAAAGCCAATTGCTGGTGTGTACCGGAAACTCAGCGAGTAAACCAAACTCACTAAACGTTCCTTCCTAATAGTATAGTGCAGTGTTGACAGATCACCCTGACTTCTTTGCAGTTTGTTTGATGTGGGGGAATGGCTCGCGAAATGGCCACGTCGCTTTACCCTCGGGTCCATGTTCTGAGTGCAATAAGTGGATTAATGTTGTTACCGCCATGCCAGTCGTAGCCTAGCCATACTGACGTTTACGCATCTGTCTCATGAGGCCCGGGGATTTTTAGGCCTTGTGGCAATGATAACCTGTTCTAACCCTGAATCTTCTAGGGGTGAAACGGTACATCGCGGTTTTAGTAGAAGTATTTTAGTAGGTATTTTTCCTTCGGTTCAGTCTACCGTAATGCAATACAAAAGTACGTTTTTTTCGGTTTTCGTAACGTCACATTACTAAGCTTTTAAAACCCTTTTCTAAAATGTCTCGCAGTCGAGTCGTTTCGTCAAGTATGCATTTCTGTAAGGTTTAGCTCTTGTTGCCAATTTTCGGCTTTATGATCTTATTTCACATACGAAATACGAAAGAGATCGAACCGAGGGCTTTGTACCGCAATACGTACCGTGCCGTGTGCGGAGCGCACTGTTTCACCCCTAGAATCCACACGCCTCGTCATTTTGGACTGATAATAGAAACAGTGAGAGTGTGGATTGTTATCCTTTGGCAGTAGGGCGTTCCTTGACAAATATACCCGATACACAGTTATACGGAAAATGAAGCCATACGTATTTTATTATATATTTTTCTTTAATTTAACCTTAGTTGGTCTTGGATGTTTGTTTATGTTTTGGTTCAACATTGTACTCAGTAATATTGCGACTGTAAGGCCGCGTTCTGTAAACAATCGAATCTGAACCCGACAGTCTAGTGAACACCATCAGCATCAACCTCTGTATTTGGAAGGCAATGCTATGTGTCAACCGCGTCAGTGACCACAAGAACCTGTTGGTCGCCTCTTGCACACAAGCATGGGTTGCTGAAGGCCAATTCTGACCCGGATCTTAACACCAAATCTGTGTCGGACGTTTGAGCACCCCTCAAAACGAAGATACAATATCGGACTGGTCCAACCTAAATGTGAAACGTCGAACTGAAGGGCATTATCAATCAGACACAAGAAAGGAAGATATTTGAACATCTGTTAATATATTCTCCAGGTACATATCCACCTAAAAGAAGTGAGTTAGTTTAGTTTCATAAGCCTCATTTAGCAATATCCCAGCAATATCCCAGCAATATACTGGCGGCGGACACTAGGCATGGGCTTTACACACTGTATACCTGTAGGGAATCAAACTCGGGTCTTCAGCGTGACGATCGAACGCTTTATCTAGGCTACCCTTATTTACCACTATTTCAGATGCAAAAAGCACCCAAAGTACGTTTACAGTGGGGACCGCTGTGAGATCACAGGGGAGCAGCTGCTGCTGAAGTCGGAATATATCGCCGCCATAGCTGGAGGTGCGGGAGGTGGCCTCGTTCTCATACTGGTCATAGCTCTCATCTGCACATGCGTCAGGAAGAGGAAAGCGAAAGAAAAACGGTAGTACTGAATCCTTAGGATCTGCATCACAACACTGTCATGTTAATGGCGCTTATGTTGACTACTTAATTTGTTTGTGAAAAAAAAGAATTATGGTAGGGACCCTTTTTAAAGACATACCATGGACAATAATGAAGAAAACAAAAATTAATATAATTTTGAATTATGGTTCCTTCACTTGTAAATAGTTCGTACTTCAACTAATTTGTTTATGAAGATTAGGTAAGATAACCCGAATTTGCCCACATGACCGTATTTACTAAGTGAACCCTTCAGAAATTGCTTGACTATTGTATGAACACCATGTTCAACTTTCCTTTCCTCCTGTTCAATACAGTTTGAAAGCAGAACAGAGTCAGTATAGGTAGAGACATGTCAGGCAAACTAATTCTCAAGACGACATCTGTAAATATGTACTGAGATTCCAGCAGAGGCAGGAGATAACTTTCATAACTGTTGAAATACAATATTGAAAAATATATTTCTAGAACTTTGTCTTGGCTATAAAAAAGGTCGGAAAGCGCACATAATATCTCCCCTTCATCGCCAGCAGGAACTGAAAGAAAAACGTGCATGTGTGGAATTATCATGGGATTGTACACGACACTTAAATGTATCCAGTAGGCTCACATACAGAGTGAGCGAGTGAGGATGCCTTTACGCCGCTTTGAGCAATATTTCAGCAATATCACGTCAGAGAACCTTTGAAATGGGCTAAATAAATTGTACCCGTGTGGGAAATCGAACCCTGGTCGTCGGCGCGACGAGCGAACGTTTTAACAACTAGGCTACCTCACCGCCACGTCAGATATAGAACAGAAGTAGAAAGCTATAGTGCATGAACAGCGACTGACAACACCAATCGTTGTATTAAACCCCTGAGAAGAAATAAAACGGATCATATAATTGAAGGAATTATCGTCACCAAATGCAAAGTAATCTACATAATCTAGTTAATCAAGCTATGTTAACCTGTATAACGCAATTTTACTCGTAATGAACTCAATGTTGCATATAACCTCTGATCACTAACTAGGACTGACATTTACTTGTGTTTTTCAATCTTTCTGTTTTCAAAGTGATGGGCCACTCAGTGCTTATGACGAGGGCACCCGACAACACTGGACCTCCAGACAGGACGGCCCGAAGGGATATAATGTAAAATACAGAACTTAAATGATGTTTTTATTTCCGTAAACAGTAGAACTCATACCGGTGTATCTATGTAGCCAAAAACCAATAAGGTATAGAGTGCATGCTCTGTGGGGTTTCCTGACAAGAATAGGCCCCTCGTGGTCCCAAACCACAATGACATTTCTTCTTTGCCAACAGTAGAGATATACCAGTCCACCAAAATAAATATTGGAATTCTGTTCTGCTGTATGCAGAAAACCTTCCACTTCTGCCACAAAATGTCCGTCGATTTTTCAGTAACCTCTGTAAACGATACTGACCGGAAGTGTCGAGACGGAACACGCAAAACAGTCTTGATCTTTGGGTCACATCACTTTTGTGCAGATTGTGGATTATAAATGTTTGTCAACAATGGACAATCTTTAATTTACGTTACCAAAAGGCACAGAATGAACAGACTATTTACTAGAGCGTTATCCTACTTTTCTTGAGCAGGTCGAAAAAATAATTTAGATTGGGTGTCTGGTTTGGTAACTTGATTTATATCGTCCGGGGGAGTTACATATTATTTCGTTTGTCTCAGTCGGATTTGAAGAATCGTTTATATGTTTTGTTGCGTTTTCTGTTACTGCTACAGAACCAGTCGTATGAGACCATTGAGATGGACCATCTCCCAATTAAACGTGAAAAACCTAGCCTGAACGAGGAACCTGTAAGTCGATGCATTGTGATGTTTTGTTGGCATGGATAGCATACGGTTTGAAGAACGTTAGACTGTTCACATTTCTGCATTGTATCGAAGCTCTCTCTATAGTTGGATCTTGTGGATCCATGACACCATACTGAACCATGAAGCAAGAATATAAAGAAACATTTTATATAAATAGATCTATAGTATAATAATATAATGATACATAATAATCATATTATAATGTATAAACAAATAGTTTCTGACAGTAGACAGTAGTAGAACTACAAGACAAGTTTAATTCAGATACATTGCGTTACTGATTTAACGAAGGACACAATTCTTTAAAAGGAAATATTTTAAATTTTATTTCCGTTCCTGCTGCATATTTGTCGACGTGATAAAATTTAAAAGATTCCCTTTTTATAAAATGTATACTACTCATGCCATGCAGCGTAGAGCTAAAGAAAACTTTGTTATTAAAGAATAGTATCCAACATTAAATCAGTAAAGCAATTTATCCTCAAACACTATGCTCCACAGACGATATCACTTGTGTGAGATCTGTGTATAGCCTAGGAGATATCGCTTTGACAGTAGATTTTGCACAATACCCTGACAATGCTATGACGTCATGAACTTGATGACGTCACAATGCTATGACATCGATGCACTGCAAATTTAATGCCGTGCTGTGTTCAGAGATGTACATATTACATTGAAAAATCTAATGGAGAATGATTTTGGATGATAAATATAATCTCACCCTCGTGTCTATTGATTCAACAATATCAACATTCGTTGATAAAGGTAAAAATATCCTCGGCAAGCCGCGGGTATTTGTTACTTTATCAACTCGTGTTGATATATTTGACATCAGTAGACACTTAGTTGAGATTCTCTATGTATTTGAATTATACTTGTTTTTCTTGTGCCTCTACTTCTGTCATTTTATAGCCGCCCATATGAATTCATGGCAACTCCGTGTCACAACATGTGTATACAGTTGCATTGTGAAGTCATAACAATCTGTTTAACTGTAATCACTTCTCCCTGAAGATAAAATTGAAACATGTAGGAAAAGATCCGTGTCTTGTAATATTTTCAGAAACTATTTGGTGCCAAATACAAGTGGCACGTACACGTCTACATATAGACAGTGGAGAAACAGCCCTCTGGTGAAAAAAGGTCAACAGAAGGTAGTCGGGGACAGTAATTATTTTAATGTTGTTTTTGTTTCCAGTTCTCTGTCTATCAGCCTTCCAACATCTCGAGGCCGATAACAAGAGCGAGCGCCGAGTTCGCTTCCTTCATGGATGAGGGGTCAACAAGTATGATTCATGCACCCCCCATCAAGACTCGAACCGACACCAATTACGCCAGTCACCATGGCCACGATGGCCCCTCTAACAGAAATGAAGATGCAAGACGTGAGGCAGGGTACGTTTCAGCTGCTGCACAGGCCGACATCCTCAACGACGTCCGGAGACACGACAGGATGCGAGAGGACCACTACAGGACTGGTGCTGAAAGGTCCCTCGACACGAATCGTTTGGCAAGTGTTGTTTCTGGGTCCCACGCTAACATCAAAGAACAGCGCCGTGAAAACATTTCTGTCACCCAAAATACTCCCCAAATGCAAATCCAAAATCCCTCATCCCTCTATCCTTCACTTGACCATCTGCGGCGCAACGACTATCCCTCAGTTCATCGTCAGGAGCAAAGCAGCTTCCGGTCACGTGACCATCTGAGGCGAGGCGACTCCCCTTCAATTCATCGTCAGGAAGAAGACTTCTATCCTTCACGTGACCATCCAAGACGTGACGATTATCCCTCACTTCATCGTCAAGAGCAAGACGTCTATCCTTCACGTGACCATCCGAAGCGTGACGAATATCCCCCAATTCATCGTCAGGAGCAAGACGGCTTCCGGTCACATGACCAAAGGGATCAGGATATCTATGTGCCGAAGGACAGAAATCTGGAACGGCTTCATCGGGAGGAGCGAATGTCCTCAAAACACGGGAGACACGAGAGCTTTGGAAATGACAGACGGAGCTTCCGAGAAGCAGACCGTGTACAACAAACGCCTGTTCCTTCTCCCAAACCTCGCCCAAAGACGTTCGGGGATTTTCGGCACCCACACAGTTTCATCACTGTCCCTGAGCCAGATTACGGCGTCGAACATGGCAGCGGCATGGAGCACGACAGAGGTCGGCCGAGCCAGGACAACGAATCGAGGGATGGAGGACAACACTATAGAACTGAGAATCACGGGAGAGTCAATGACAGCTCATTTGCCCGAGATTTACAGCGACGCGGACAGGAGATAAAACGCTCTGAGGGTCGAGGTGCTAAGGACAGATTAAGGGAACCCAGGGACAGACGTGGACAATGGGAGCACTCGGACCGCCGGAGTGAGAACTGGTCTCGCCACGGACGGGATGGCAATGAGGTAGGACTATGTTGGCAAGGCTGTTTGTCTGCTTGGTGACTATCGTCAAATGACGACTGACTGTAAACAATCGATTCAAGAGTAGACAATTCAGTGGCTGACATCATGAGTTTTTGTCCAAGTAATAAAGATTTCACTGAGTAAAATAGGGTTAAAGCCAATTCCACGCCATTCAGTAATACAAACGTACATTAATATTCCATAGGTGTAATAACGGATTCTCTTTTGCATGTTCAAAAAGGAATAATGAAACAATTCTCTTTTCAGGGACTTCATTCTCACCATTTTTGATGGGACACGAAGTCTGTTTGCCAGAGTCACCACTTAGGAAGCCATACCATGGCTACATGTATACAGCAACGATTCTAGTGCTTCAAGCACCCCCTAACATCACCAAGAACAAAAACACCCTACACAATCAAAACAACCTCATCGTCATCCAAGGTGACCACAACAACAGCCATAGCCCAGACACCATGGACAAGCACAACGCCACCACCCACGACACCCTGGACATCTTCCAAATCCAGATTCCGGTAAACACCCGAACACCCCAACTTGGACACCTTCGGCATCTAAAAGATCTTCAACTGGACGTCAGCCAGCACACTGCAGGAGCATACTGTGGTTCTTTACTATACAATAACTATGTTCGCCTTTTAGTTAAACTAGAGGTTTGAGACCGTTTGTAAGGGGTCACCGCAATTTGCCCTTTTTATTTTATTTTATGTTATATTATATTATCATTATTATTACTCGCCATCATCAGGTGCACCAGTGATGTCTTGTAAAGACATGGTGACACCTCCTGAAACACATGCTTCTATCTCTCCATCTCATGTCTTCAACTTCAATACAGGAAAATCTGAGTTTAGTCTTTGCAATCAACCAGATTGTATCTGAGTCAGCTTTTCCAATCTATTAATTTACCTAAATAGATGCACATGCGTGATATTTTGTCCCAGTTTTTTTTAAATGAAATGATAATTTGAGAATTTACGCTGATACCACATCTACCAGCGCATATATTGTACATGATTGAAGTGTTGCTATGTCTGCAGATGTTATGACAATAGTCTCGTCATACACTCTAGTCTCCTAGGAGCTGTACGAGATATTTTCAAATACTCATTTCAAACACCACTTAGAATGTATCATCTAGTTAACGAGAAATAAAATAAATAAATAATGATAATAATAATAATACATATGGTCATCATCTTTGTCATTGTATGTATTAGTAATTTCACTGAAAAGACGGAAAATTGTATTTACAAGATCCAGAACTATTCCCAACAATAGGTTTGTTTCGTAGAGACGAAAAGCATTTCTATTTATGCACTAATAGACAAATAGTCGACATAATACCAACAGCATGTTTAAAATAGTATACACCTACGATATTCATGAGTTTAATACTCACACACTGTTTTCAAAACGTAAATACATAATTTACCTGAAACCTCGCTTTGACCATTTGTATCTTCAAACAAGATTCCCTACGCTTCTGTTTATATTTGTTTATTTACAGCTGTAAAGCTTTGAAAATACAATTCGTGTAATATATATTTACCACTTTTAGTGGTTGGGCGGGCAACATACAGCAATGGAGGCCATGTTCCAAGAAATCCGCACGAAGACTGTTTGTCATCGAACCTGACCAGTTAAGCAAACGTTGTCGAGATGTTTTCCAATCTTGTATATAATGGTACTCGTTCTTGGGTAGCACTGGTTAAGACAGACCTAGATTAAGACGTTTATAGGCAAGCGATGCCATTGTTCGTTTATTTCTGTCTTTCCTTGGCAGAGTTGAATGAAATTATGGCCGTTATGTATTCTCCCAGATAAACAGAGCGGGTCTTGCTTGTTTTTAACGCCGCGGGCAATGTTCCAACCTATATAACAACGTCTGTACATATTCAAGACAGGACCGTATAATCCAGTGACTGACATCATGAGCATCGTTCTACACAATCGTGATACAATGACATGCCTCAGGAAGGTCAGCCTCAGCCGATCCTGCTAGTCAGCTCATACGACAGGCATGGGAACGGGAGAATCAAGTCTAACCCTATCTTGTCCTAAACCAACCAAACAGAAAAGATCAGTAAGAGCGAGATAACTGACAACGATATGGATTGCTATGTCCATCTCGGATCTTCACGGATTAGGCAAGACATTTCAACGAACACCTGACACCTTCATGGGACTTCAATGTTAAATCCATGTTCCTTAGTTGAATCTGGGTTTTTTGTAACAAGGGTGATATGCTTTCTTCGATGAAATACCCTATATTCATGATATGTTTATAATATTTAAAAAACATCCTGTTTTAATCACTGTGTTTCATGTTTTCCTGTATATTTTTTCAATATTTAATTTTGTGTTGACTGACCATAATCCCTACTTTGTTAGCTTGTGAAAATATGTGCTTTCATATTTATATTTTTAAGACTTGAATATTCAAGTAAAAATTTAAGGTTACATATTCCGATAGTCCACCATGTTCATGTTACAGATATATAATCAGCGTGAGCCATCACCTTAAAATGAAAACAATATCTGTATTTTCAATCAATAAAATTTTTTGACATGCTTTGTAAGTGCTTGCTGGTGGTTCATTGTGCATTGGCCCGACTGGTTTGAGTGAATGCGTTAGGTTTTCACACCGCGTTAAGTAATATTCAGCAATAGTTCAGGCACTTCGTCCACATTCCACCCAGCTGACGTAAATGGCTACCTGAGAAGTATGGTGACTGATTAGGGCCATCACGAGAGAGCGATATCACAAGACGAGAAAGCGACAGCACGAGAAAGCGATAAAACAAGGCGATGAAGCGAGAAAGCGATAGAGCGATATTTACCTTACCTATCTGCGCGTGTCGTCTTGTCTGCGTATGACTTAATCCAACAGGAATCTGAATCACCATTTCTTTTAGTCATGTTCGTATATGTTCGTATATAGCTTTCCGTTTCATAGTTTCTTCATACACCTGATGAAAGAAATAAAAATATACTCCGTAACATCGTGTTCCACAAATATAGAAGTATTTGTCTTTAGGTTTTTTACTAGGATTGTTTATACCTCAGACTAAAGCTGCACCTTTGCCGTGACGCCATAAAGAAGAGTATCAGGACATGTGATAACAACTAGTACCTCCCTAGTCCCCATTTTACCGGGGAACACGATCGAGGTTACATTAGTCTTCAGCAACTAATGCTTGTTGTACGAGGTGACAAACTCCGGCTCGCTGACACATGTCATCGCAACCCAATCACGTAGATTGATGCTCATGATGTTGATCACTGGATTGTCTTATCCAGACTCGATTATTTACAGACCGCCGCAAACCCAGTGAGTGAGTTTAGTTTTACGCCGCACTCAGCAAAATTCCAGCTATATGGCGGTGGTCGGTAAATAAGCGAGTCTGGACCAGACAATCCAGTGATCAACAATATGAGCATCGATCTGCGCAGTTGGGAACCGATGACATGTGTCAACCAAGTCAGCGAACCTGACCACCCGATCCCCGTTAGTCGCCTCTTACGACAAGCATAGTCGCCTTTTATGGCAAGCATGGGTTGCTGAAGGCCTATTCTACCCCGGGACCTTCACGGATCCAAACCCAGTGAATGTCATCTGTTGCTCTCATTAGATTCGAATAGTTTTGACATAAATTGACCAAATTATAAATGGGATAATACAAGTAGATCATTACATATACTGAACAAGTTTCAAGTCCTCGTCTGACAAAGAAAATGTTACAGACTGAAAAAGGGTTATTGGATACACGCGTCACCAAACCGCTTATCAAATGCTACGCGACCAAGAGCAGCTTTACCCTTTGAGAGATACATATATATATATATATATACATGTACACAGAGATACAATATCAATACAATACAATACAACAGTGCATTTATAAGTTACGACGCTGTCAGATATGGCAAACGGAATGTTTTACACACCAACTTTCGACATATAAATGCCATTTAAACTGTCTCAATAATATATTCATAACGTACTCTAAGTGATAATACGTATGATATCAGATAAAAGTGATACAGAGCAAACAGGTGTTATTTACATGGGCCCTTGGCTTCATCATGCATCATTGTTAATGAGTAAACATCAGTCAACTTACTAAGCAAACTTTACTGATGAATATATAAGCGTTTCCTGTAGTATTGTACATCACGTGCTTGAAAACAGTGTCTACAGCAAAACGATGCTTATATAAATAAAGAAGCTGCATATCCTTAGAACTGTCCCCACTGTTCAGCGCACCCACTGCTGAATACCTCTTGAAGTTCACTATGGTTAGTTAGACCAGCTTTAACTGGGTACTGGATACTGGATATTTTCAGCTTTGACTGGACGAACGTTGGGCGACATCCTTTTGTCTAGGTTAGACCACTGACTGTGGAATGGTTCTGCTTCTACATTTCGGACCCAATTTATATTTTAAGGTGCTTTACTGTCAGGCGCGCCTCTTAGGTCCTTGGGTAGGAGCGATTTGGGTTCATAAAGGTGAAGATCGACAGTTAATAAATTTTATCATCATGAAGAAATCAAAGAAAGTACAACCGAAGTTTTTATAACCAAGGAAAACATAAATGGTTCCAGCTTGTTGGATTAATGCTAAAAGCAATAAATCCATAGAATCTCGCTCCCTTTATTGGGTTGCTGCAGTGATTTTATTTAAGGATGATTGTTTGGACGTGTAGCGCTATCACCATACCTTATTTGTTCCTGCAAAATTTAAGGCGAGAAAGAGATGGCCCTAATCAGCCACCACAGAGAAGCGGATGGACGGATCTATACGGTCGCGCTCAGCACGTAGATTCAGCTTTGAAAGTAAAGTTTCGTCAGGGTAATAATGTAATGCCAGAAAGCAGCATCGTGTTGGATTCTAGGCGCAAAAAATAGCATTATTATTATTATTAACATCACGACGGGGGACACCAGAAATGGGATTCACATATTGCACCCACGTCGGGAATCGAACTCGGGCCTTCGACGTGATAAGCGAGCCCTTAATACTTTTAAAACTTAAACCAATGATGTTATAAAACACAATGTACACCATGTTCACAAGTACTCTGCTACAAAACAGACATTGCATAACACGTCGATCGATGTACCAGATGTCCATTAGTCGGGGGTCTGTAGTTATCCTAGACCTGATCAGAATTCGTCAGTGGGTTTGGCACAACGTCGATTTGAACAGTGTGAGCGAGTTAATATTTAACGTCACCTCGGCAGTATTGCAGCCATATAGTGACGAGTCGCTTTGAACAGCATATCAGACAAGATGGTGTGTCAAATTCACGTCGGAGAAATGTTCCAAGTCATGCGGGTCTTGGATGCTTCATCGTGAGTACGGGTGTGGTGCTGACTGCCAAGAAAATAAATTGAGGCTTTTAGGGCTGCGAACCCACCACCACCACAGCCTGGTCCTGCTCGTTCCTTCCACATACTTGGACATCGTGTAGCTTGGATTGCTGGGTCTAAGCAGCGACTCCAAGCGGAAGATCCGAGTACCTGTCGACAAGCACGACAAGTTTGTGGAATCAACATATCTCTGTGTGTATCTGAGAAATGAGTTACACGTTATGCAGGTTGCTGGTAAAGAGCCAATGCTGAGCCAGTACAAGAACAGTGCTCAGGAAGGGCCCTTCTTGGTACCTAATGATGCAACGACAAGTGCACACTATTTTTAAACCAACCTGAAATTACGGAAGTTACTGTAATGAGTGCAGTCAAGGGAATGTGATATTTTGTATCCGTACTGGGGCATTCAGATACGTGAATCCGTACTCTTACCTTGACGAAACTTTCATGTCGATCTTCCATGCAAGTAAATCCGACACATCCTAATGTTTTGAGTCTTCAACAATCGGCTCGTGTGCTCGCTTGTCACGAGTAAAACGCGCATCTCGCTGAGGCAAGCGTGCATCTCGCCCAGGTATAAATATGATTATTTATGCAAGACTCACAGGTCGATGTGATCCAAGAAAGATAATGAACGTTATTTTATCACACAACATCTGAGGATTGAATTCCAATTTAACAGTTGAATAGTAAACCAACATTTCTGTGGTATACTTTCATTTTCTTGTCATCTTGTCATTACATTCAAAGCCTGAAGTTAAAATCTTGGAGAGAAACATCTTGAAGTTGTGGCTAACTGTAGTTAAACGGGGGACATTTAAAAAGAATCAAATTTCTTATAGTTACAAAACATTTATTATTTTCATTGCATCGAGTTGTAAACAGGAACACATGCGTTGCATCAGAAATATATTAATAAAAGAAAGAAAATATATCTTGTATAGCGTCATATTATAAGCTTTGTCTTAATATATTCCGAACTGTATATTTAATGCGAATGATGACCAAGCATGGTTCTTCTACGTCGAAGCGCTATAAACAGAAACAATACTTACATCCTGTTTATATAATCAAATTTAAGTGTATTTCTGACGGCGTAAACGCTACCTTCTTCCTTGCTACGACTTCCCAAAGTTCTAAAGCTGGGACGACTTTGGCGTGTCATACGGGCGGTGGGGTAGCCTAGTGGTTAAAGCATTCGCTTGACCCGCCGAAGATCGAGTTCGAACTCCGGTGTTCGTCGTGACGAGCGAAAGCATAAACTTTCAAGCAACGTAGCCTGTGCAACATACGTAATATCTGGGATTTCACTTTCTTAGTAAAGTACAAATTCTAGTACTTTTTCGGTTGTATCCCATCCTGGATTCGAACCCGCACGGGGCTCAACCGAAAAAGTACTAGAATTCGTATTTTACTAAGAAAGTGAAATCCCAAATATGACATATGTTGCATTTGACCACTTTCTAAATGGCATCATGTAATCAACGTAGTCCGTGTTGTATGAACATTAATTCTTTTGTTATAGGTTGACACCAGCCTTTGAGATCTCAACCCATATTCTATAAAACATCTTTGGTGTACACAAGCACCCCCTTACGTGCGAAACGTATTTGTCTGATATTTGTTTTATGCAACCGGTCTTATGGCAGCACATTTGTGTATGCAAACATTTGCGCACCCAAGGTAAACCGGATTCCTATATCGTGTTTAAATATATTTCGATGTGGAATCTCGATGGGACTTTATCGCGTTGTTGTTCACGTTAATGGTGTTTTTCAGACGATATTTGACCCCATGTTAATTTTGTCACTTTTGCAATGCGACAATATCCTGTTTAGAATTCCCCACAACACGACTTTAAACAGGCTGGTTTGTGCGCATACCATAGGCGAAAGGGGTGTGACAGTAGGGGTGCGTAGTTATGTTACACAGTTATTTCCATTTTGGAAATAAACCAGGGCAAGAGTTATCTCCCCTTATCAATTTAATTGGGGTATGATTTTTTAATTGCAGATAATATTGATACCCTCTGGAAACATATTTTATTAAATCTGTTTTACATTAATCTGGTGTGAATTTAATACATGAAAATTTATTTTATAAAAATCTTGGTTTTCATTGATAAACCCTTTTTTTTAATTCCTATGATTTTAGAAGTTGGTTAATGTGTCAAATCCTATATACCGCCTTGAAAAATGATTTTCCTGCATTATTTCATATCAATACTGAAAGATCCTATCTTTTATTTATAAAAAACACATATTAAATAATAAAAGTAAACGATTTACTTTTAAGAGAACCTTTATTGACATATTACTTTTTACAGACAGTGCCACAAGAGGTTGCCACAAGGGGGTGTCACAAGGGGTTGTCACAAGGGGGTCTCACAAGGGGGTGTCACAAGGGGTTGCCACAAGGGGTTGTCACAAGGGGCTGTCACAAGGGGGTTGTCACTTGTCAAACAAATGCCGCGGTGACTTGCTATTTATGTTGCATAGTTAGATTCGGGACACATTTTTGTACAAAAGACAGTGTAAAATGGTGACGGTGTAACAATGACTTGACTCGATTACAGTTAACTTTTCTAGAAGCACCACAGAAACAGTGTTTGAAAAGATATAGGTGTGTCGACTCTATCCCAGTACTATATGAAAGGAAAGTGATGTAACAACGAAACCACCCCCTCCTCGATCAAAGTTAGATTTTATTTTTATTCCCCGATGAGGAAAACTTGGTGATTTCCATATAAAATGAGCTATAAATGGTGACAGTGGAATCATCACCGAGAACAGCTACCTCCGCAATTCCACGCCAAAAATCAAGGATCACCCAAGAGAGGGAAAAGTAACCTTTAACATTTGTGTATTAATTCCAGCTACGTTGACAGCTCATGTGTAGGGCTAGATTAGGGCAGCATTCCACGGGCCTAAAAGCTTTTTGCAACCTCCACATTTGATTTCCTCGACAGTAAGCAGGCATTTTCTCCAATATCGGCAGTCATACTCATTTGTCGGCCATAGATGTCCTTGATCTGAGCTGTAAATTGGTAAGAATAATTCTAGCGGTCAAATATTTATAAATATAATTTAGTGAAAATGAACTAATATCAATTGCATTTTTATAATCTCTGAAATGATCTTATCAATTTATTGTAGCGTTCGCTCGCCACGCCGGGTTCGATTCCCCACAAGGGCACAATGTATGAAACATTGTGTGAAACAAATCTAGATTTCTAGTATCCCACGGCTTCATGTTAATGGAATAGTGCTAAAACGGCGAAAAACATTACTCCCTCACTCATGACGCATTGTGTGCAGTAGATTTGAACAAATCTGACACCAATAGAATACAGCGGAAACATTTGACTGTGAGTGCGTGTGAGTGAGTGAGAGAGTAATTGGGCCTTGTTGGTAACCATTCCTGACATTGCTGGCATATTGATAAACATTCGCGCGCTCACTCGCTCGTTTGTCACGTGATTCTCCTCCAATCACGTCTCTCTCTCTTTCTACACCAACCTATGTTCCTGACAAACTTGATTTACCTGTTTTTAGTTGACAATAAGATGAGATAAAGAAAGATAAAACAATAAAACGCTTCCGTGTGTGCAACAGAAGACGAATGGGATCAGCTGGGCTCGCTGCATTTCCCTAAATCGAGAAAAAGCATATTGTTGCCTCGATGTTCTCTTCATTTACGTGCAGTCAAGGAAAGGAGGATCATTGAGTTCATACTTATTTCATGTAACAAGTTAGGAATGGAGGAATTTGAAACTGTAACACACAAAGATTAACCTACGGATTGGTTAACGTTGAAGGAAGGCTTCCGGGTATGGATTACACAATTCTGACGAGAACCTGTGATCTATACTTCAATATGTTATCGTATCGGCTGCAAAAAGTTCCTTCGTTCCGGAACCCTATTCCAGGATATTCAAGCAAAATTACGGCAGACACTAGAAATGGGCTTCCTATATTTTACGCATGTGGAGAATCGAACCCGGGCCTTCGGCATGATGAGCGAACGCTTTAACCATTAGGCTACTTAACCGTCCCTACCAACAAAAGAAACTTCCACAGTCACAATTACACACACAATAAATCAAGGTTGACACTTACTGTTTCACACACATAGAATGGATCAAGACCAATGCTCAAACTTCTACCGTCTGATCATTTCAGCATAACACCATGGAACAGTCAGATTTGATATTTGTGGCCATTTATCACTATGCTACAAATACTGGAATGAGTGCCGTAAAAATGCAATGCAATATTAACACCACGTCGATCAGCCTCTCAAAACAGATCGATATTAGTTCTTCTCGAAGACGCATAAAACAGCTTATTTCAACCTCGCTGCAGTAGACTTTGTGAATCTAATACACATGTATTTAAAGTTAAAACCATTAATATGTTCATCAGGTATAGCTTCCTTAGTTTCCACTGTTTGAACGGCCAGCATGTATGACTAACACACAATATCACTCCAGCTGCTGTCCAATTTCTCATTGAATCCCAACCACGGTCACATTATATACTGTTCCAAGAATAGATCGCAACTCTTATCTACATTTCTTAGTCAAGCTTACACATTGGGTCACCTCCTTTCTGGAGCAACGTAAAGGAGACACTCTGTATATATCGATTATTATGTTTGCTCGAACTCTTTATCTGCACTCTAAAGAACGTTGAGTAAACAGTAACCCATATTGTTGTGACAAGATATACTCTTCGAGAAAAGAAACTATACATCCTGTTTTGCAACTTACTTACTGAGTGAATGTAATTGATTCAAATATGACATCATTGGCCAGTTACAGTAACATCTTCACTTTACAAATTTTCATGATTATCCAGAAATTGTTTGGAAATACCACAGAGTGACTATTAAAACTACTTGGTCTGAGTAAAATGTCGGTATCTGGTGTTACCACCATGAACACCGAAAACAGCTTGCCAGCGGTGACATACAGAAGAAAACACAAGAAAAATGCTGCCTCGGGGAATGTTTTGAGTGAATGCTTTGACTGGATTTGACTGCATTCAGCAGAAACGCTGAATACAGTTCGTGTAGTGTCTGAGTTAGCGGAAGTAATGATGGCGCAAGCGTCGATCAAGAGTATCCTACAGATGTTAAGTGGTGGAAAGACCGGGTGATCACGAAAGCCAAGGTATAAAACACCTGAACATAGTTATGCTAAAGGAAGTCCAGTCAAACACGTGCATCGTCAGGTTTGCTCATTGCCATGCTTCAAAGATCCACCAATGACGCTGATGAAGGGAACGGCGTGACGTTGAACTGGTCTTCTGGCATCCCATAGTCAACTGAGCAGTGTCTCGTCAGAGATTCGGGACAGTCCACGGATTTGGATTGTTGTTGATGATGAGGCAGTGTTTTTAACGAAGCTTTATCGACTGGATGTAGCGATCCTGGGCGGCCGTGGTAACTCTAGTTCCACCTAACCTGGGTTTGTCGTTAACACTGCATCGGATCCATACTTTTAGATGGTCTGTCTGGACACACATCCTTGTAAACGTATGGGTGTCGTTGGGTTTCTGTCAGTCCTTTCATTCTCTTGTCGTCTGCTCATGTGGTTGCTTAAAGACCTCCATGTGAAGTACCGTTGTTATGACGGTTTAAAGTCTTCAGTCATAAGCTTCAGTTCACGTTGATACACAATTTCACGATGCACGCGCATTTCATGCAGGATGCGTTTAGGCGATTCACTACAGACGTGAATGTAAGGTCACGATTTTCGTCAACATTTCTTTTTTCAAACCTTTTGCCATCGGCAACCATTTCCCAACGTGTTGGGATTCAGCGTGGCTTGGATTGTGTCAAATATTTTCCTAAAATTCATTTTGTGTCTTTTGTATTAGAGCTGGTATTGGTATACAACCTGCGATACGATACATCATGATACTAGTAGTAAGTAAGTAAGTTTAGTAACGACGATATATTACAAAGGTATTGTGCACTTCAGCTACGATGCAATACGAATCCCGATATAAGAATCTCGATACAATACATATCACGATGCTAATATGCTGACATCAATTATAAACCACCATCACATATATCAGATGTGCTTATATTAAATCGGCATATCTTGACAGATATCGCGATTCGCCAACATTCAAAATTATCTATATATATTGCGACTCATTTGAAGTGCCGTTTTGGGATATACGACAATGTAAAATTTTGTATCGATTCACTGTATCGACGTTCCATAGATCAATGCGTGTCGATGAACTGTCACGCCACAAATATGTATAGCGACGTCTTTTGAAGAGTATATAATACGCTATGAGGGCGAGTGATTGTGGCTTTACGCCGCTTTTAGTCATTTTCCAGTATTATTATAGCGGATGACACCAGAAACAGGCTTCGCCTATTGCACTAATGTAGGGAATCGAACCTGGTCTTCGTCATGACAAGCCAACCCTTTAACCAATAGGCTACCCCACGGCCCTGGAGTTAGGTACGACTACCAAACCTGTGGAAGGGGTACGGTGGTAAATATTTTATATATATATTGGAATTCTAGACCGCAATAGATTCTTTGAAAATGCTGTTGAGAAATCTTGCAGATAAAGATTACCTATTACCGGAAAGCTGCACTTATGGTTTTTATCTTTGATTTATGGTGACTTTGCAATCGAGAACTCCGTGCAAAAACAATATCGACGATAAACTGGTTATTACGGTCAAATACAAATGCAATAACTCCGACAAGCAGGAACTACTTGCAGTGTCATTCATGAATTCAATATCCACAATTTATTGCCTGCGATTGTCAACAACTGCAACTAATCGATTTTCGACATTAGTTTGATTCTGCGAGCGAGTTGGATTCAACGCCATGTTTAACTCCTTTTACTCCTCACACAAAGGCTTAATCACATTGTATATTCCTTTACTGAAATAACAAATTATAGAATGATGCAAGAGATGGGTGGAACGTGTGGACACACGAATAACAAAATGAAAGAAAATGGTTTCGAGCAATAATCGACTTACAAATCATCAAAAGCATGTACCCGTGAAACAGTGGTGCAAAATATGCTACACTGATGGAGAAAAATGAAACACTGTTCAATAACGCTTATGAACACAGTGAATGCAAGCTTCTATACGTCTTTGCATTGACCAAATGAGCCTTTAAAGTTGCTCTCATTGAATGTTCTGCCTTTCTCTCTGTAACGCCCGTTCAAGGTCATCCAGACTATGAGGTGAGTGAGTGAGTTAATATTATCGTCACGTGGGCAATATCTCAGCCACATCGTGAAGAGAACATTTAACATTTAAATGGAATATATGCATATTTTAAAAATCTGTCGACGAAGGACGGTAAAATAACTAGAATATCACAGATATACATGTAAAACTAGTAATTAACCTAAAACATTTTAGCTATAAGGGACAACACAATATAAAAATAGAGAATGAAGGTGAACATGAAGAGAGTAAACACGACTTCAGTAATGTCCCAAGCATGTTCAGTGGGATTATAATCAGGTGACCTTGCAGGTCAGTCCATAATATATGTGTGATGTTATTGATCTACTAGTATACAACATCATTAACAACTCTTTCTGAGGCAAAAGTTTCTGACATGCACGACAAGATGCATTTTCTACACTACCGATGTATGTAATGCTGTAATATGCAAATGATCGTGTAATACATAAAACATTCCACAAAAAATGGCACAACAAGAATTTCCATCCTAAGCATTTCAACTCTATTTTCCGGCAGAGATTACAATTACTCCCCGAAGATAAATAAGTTAGTCCATCCATACATGCACGCACACACACATATCATGCATACACTCACGCACGCACGCACGCACGCACACTCACATACATACATACATACATACATACATACATACATACATACATACATACATACATACATACATACATACATACATACATACATCTGAAGCCACGTTTTACAGTTTTCTTAAATGATTTCAAAGACATTACAGAACATTATGTTTTCTTCACATTGCGTGACGAGAACTTTCAGGAAATACAAGGTCACAGTCAACTATAAAATTAACAAGACCTCTACGTAGTTAGTTACGCAATATAACGACAAAACCAGCTCGACTAAACAAAGGTTTACGAGCAACGCAAAGTTTTATCTAATTGTGTGTCGGTTCATCTTTGCACTTAGAACACTTATCAGAACAAAATCGAGGTGCAATACCAGCGTTGCTTGCATTGAAATGAATTTCAAGTCGATATCTTGCTCATACAGTGAAGTATGTGAAACTTGAGACAGATCGTTTTTACCCCTGGGTTTAATCTAACCGACGCATGATATAAGGCTCTTACTGTTCTGGTGTCGTCACAATTTAATCAGGAAGAGAAATTCGTCACAAATTATTCAGGAAGAGAAGTGTGCACAGACACAAGGTGAGAGCAGCACTATGTTTTATAGTTTTCGTGAAACTAAGGTATTTCAATGTACATTGTTTATTCATAATATATAATGAGGACCTCTGCGCTAGGATTAATAAGCCACGGCAAAGTCGTCTCATCAGTTAAGAGCACGCGTTCAGACTTTTCACGTACAATCAGAAGATTGAAGATTGAATAAGTGTGTGATAATTTACGTCAGGTTAAGTCGAATTCTGGATATCGTTTAAATATTCAGCCTTCCTTAATTCCCGTTCGAAGGTTTCGAACTTTGAAGATCTAAATATTACCTGCTTCAATATTGTGCTCTTTTGGGGAGTCTTGTATTTCATAATATTTGAATTCAACACGAGTTAGTGAGTGAGCTAAAATTTAAAGTCACTTTGGGAACATTTCAAATCATGTCTAAGTCAAGTTATGGGTGAATGCAAGGTACAGTAAAAAAACCCTGACAACGAAGGTCTGTAGAACAATCAGATTATCACAGGTAGAAATATAAAACTAGTAATCAATAAATTATGAATTCATACAAATCAATACAATATAAAAACAGGTTATTATCAACTGAAGGTAGATCACCAACCTAAGTATAAAATGTATATAGAAACCTGCTATGGGGTGTTATTTTTCAAAATACTGTTATTTTATTTTATTTTATTTTATTTTATTTTATTTTATTTTATTTTATTTTATTTTATTTTTGCAATTGCTGCTGCGACCTTATGCAGTACGTACTCACTCCTTCACTCACGCACTGAGAGCAGTAGCGTCATTCTAGTCTAAGAAACGCACAAACACAGCACAACCATGCGGCCACCCGGGTCGCTATCAGTCAGGGGTCCCTCTACCGCCGATCCCCGGTCGACGGGGACCCCGTAGCAACCCGCCTGTCTGCATTGGCTGTCCGACCCTACGCCCATTAGTTACAAGTTATCTCGGCCTTACTTGAAACCCAGTAAACAACTGCTTGCTTGTGCTTATATACGAGTTAGCTAAAGATGTCCGACGAATCATCAGTTGTCTTCAGATTACCAAAACATGACAGCCATCTGCAAACAAAAGAATGTGAAAATACAATAGGACAAATTTTGAAACTGTTCCCTCTTTGGTTCAGTTAAAAACATCGTGTCGGTTTTACCAGAGCAAGATTTGATATACTTAGTTAATCATGAGTGATATTTTATAGTATGTCGATTTGAGATCATTCCTGCAGAGAAAATAGAAATTAAATTCTTACTTATATACTTATACCCAATACCGTTGGCTCCACAAGATTAGGAGAATGACCTAACAAGATTGTTAGATGACCCAACATAATGCAAAACGAAACTCGAAAAGTATACGAAAAAGACAATTAGTATAACAAGTTTACAAATAAATTCACATCACTAACATGGATTACAATGGCGGTTTAAAATCGTTTGTGTTGCTAAATAGTGACAACGAAAATCGCAGAGTACCATGCATGTGAGCTGTCACAACCTTATCACGATGTGACTCACGCAGATGGACAGATGCATCCTCAAGCAATAATGAAATTGTAAAGAAGCAAAAAAGAACTGAAAGTTGCAGTTTATTTAGAGTAAAAAACTTGGCAAAAAACTAATCATCTGTAGCGCTGAGAATTAGTGGTGAAACGCCTTTCCGCGGTGTTAATACTTAGAACCGCGATATTTTACCTCAAGTTCAGTATACCGTAGTAGAATAAAAAATGGATCTGCTTAGTTTTTGTGCCGTAGTTTTCTTAACCTTTTACAGATGTTTTTAAACCTTTTCTAAAATGTCTAGATATCGAATCATGTTATCAAAATCTGTCTAGGTTTGGCTTTAGTTGTCAATTTTCTGCATAACGATCACATCTCATTCACCGAATGATCTTGTACCTCAATATGTACCGTACCGTCGTAACAGCGTACCGTTTTTCCCCAACTGATTACTAGGGTTGAAATGGTATATCGTAGTATTGGTAGAACCGCGGTATTTTACCTTAAGTTCAGTATACCGTAGTAGAATAAAAAATGGATCTGCTTAGTTTTTGTGCCGTAGTTTTCTTAACCCTTTACAGATGTTTTTAAACCTTTTCTAAAATGTCTAGATATCGAATCATTTTATCAAAATCTGTCTAGGTTTGGCTTTAGTTGTCAATTTTCTGCATAACGATCACATCTCATTCACCGAATGATATTGTACCTCAATATGTACCGTACTGTCGTAACAGCGTACCGTTTTTCCCCAACTGATTACTAGGGTTGAAATGGTATATCGTAGTATTGGTAGAACCACGGTATTTTACCTTCAGTTCGGTATACCGCAATACAATCCAAAAAATCGTTATATTCAGTTTCCGTACCGTCATTTTTTCAGACTTTTGAAGACTTTTTAAAACCTTTTCTACTATACCTAGATATCGAATCATTTTATCAAAAGTCTATCTAGGTTTGGTTCTTGTCAATTTTCAGCATTATCATATCATATACCGAATCGAAAAGGACCGAACCGAAGGCGTTGTATCGCAATACGTAACTTATCGTAGTGGGAGCACAAGTCAATATCCGGTGTAACCCCTGACCACTGCATTAACATCCGTGACCGTCACCTCATTGATTGTGTCAGAGATCTGTGTCCAATACATCATTTTTTAACTGGAGGATCAGTCTGGCGTATTCTGCGACCTAGTGAATATACTAGCATCAAGGCCGAGTTACAGTACTTTGTCTGGTTAATAACCCGTGGCAATCTATTGACCCGTGGCAATCCGGGTTAAAATTAGTCTTCGGCAACCCATGTTTGTCGTAAGAGGTAACTAACGAGACTGGGTGATAGAAGTCGCTGACACATGTCACCGAATCCCAGTTGGGGTGGTGGGGTAACCTGGTGATTAAGGCGTTCGCCCGTTACGCCAAAGACCTGGATTCGATTCCCCACATGGGAAGAATGTGTGGGGCCCATTTCTGCTCTCCCCCCGAGTGATATTGCTGGAATATTGCTAAAAGCGGCTTAAAACTAAAGTCACCCACAAGACATGCAGCCACGAGCTCGATGCACACAAGGTGCTTGAAGACCTGTCACAGAGCGCATCAATATCAGAGTGCTTAGGACTGCAACAACTGAATGCATGGATGACGTGACGATAGGAGAATTAGGCACTAGCATGCATGAAACGTTATGTGGTTCATAGAATCGAGACCAGAAGTTTTAGATCAGAGACATGCAGGTTACTGACAACATTCACTACACAAACTTGCTCTACTTAAATAGAACACATCTTACATAGTTTGCCATAAATTACCATATGTTCATTGTGTTTCAGGAATTGAAGAGGAATGGAGCTCAAAGTTTTTGCCGTAGTATTACTGGCATTTACGCTTTCACTTGCACCAGGTATGACTTTCTATAGTAACTGAGAAACTGTACAGACAATTATAACAACAGTCTATGCACGAATTAAACACACATGTTGTTAAAAATGCTCTTGCAATATATTGCAATACATATCGCAATATATGCTTTCGCATCGCAATGTATCGCAATATGGAAATTCTCTGCAACAACATCTTCCACTACTAACTAATCAAAGACCAGCTTGCTCTTGTCCAAACAAAGTATGTTTTCAATATCAAGCAGATACAAACAGGTGTAATTGCAAAGCCACCAACCATTTTCGCTCCAGATGGATCCACACAGTCATCATCCACTTCCGCCCCTGGTGGAACCACACAGTCATCATCCACTTCTGCTCCAAGTGGAACCACACAGTCATCATCCACCTCTGCTCCAAGTGGAACCACACAGTCATCATCCACTTCTGCTCCAAGTGGAACCACACAGTCATCATCCACTTCTGCTCCAAGTGGAACCACACAGTCATCATCCACCTCTGCTCCAAGTGGAACCACACAGTCATCATCCACTTCTGCTCCAAGTGGAACCACACAGTCATCATCCACTTCTGCTCCAAGTGGAACCACACAGTCATCATCCACGTCTGCTCCAAGTGGAACCTCACAGTCATCATCCACTTCTGCTCCAAGTGGAACCACACAGTCATCATCCACTTCTGCTTCAAGTGGAACCCCACAGTCATCATCCACTTCTGCTTCAAGTGGAACCGTAGAGCTATCATCCTCTTTCTCTCCAAGTGGAACCACACATTCATCATTCTCCTCTGCTCCAACTGGAACCTTAGAGCTATCATCCACTTTCTTTCCAAGTGGAACCATAGAACCATCATCAACGTTCTCTCCAGGGGGAACCATTGAGTCATCATCCATGTTCTCTCCAGAGGGAACCATAGAACCATCATCCACTTCCCTTCCAGGAGCAACCATAGTGCCATCATCCACTTTCCTTCCTGAAGGAACCACTAAGCAATCAACCTCTTCCGCTCCAGGTACAACAAACCGTACAAATAAACATACGCATAACTTTCCGTTGTCAATATCATTCACAAAAGACTAGTATCAAAGTACCAAGAGCAAAATTTATGACTCCAACAATGCAGTTACGCCAGCGGTGACGCCGTAACGATTAGCTAGTGGTTTTCCCACTAACGTCAAAAACAAAGACGAGAGCTACTGATAGCCGGGTCTGGATCAGTCTATAGAATACCGGAGGCTACTAACTGCATGTCATATGACTAAATCGAAAATACTCTTGGTATTGATATGTTCTTGGAGTTCTGTAAAGATCTTAATGTATATATTGATACGTATATCCGATGGAGTTGTAGTAAATACAGATCAACAATCGTGTTTAGTAGGGTAATACCAGGCATTCTGCTTTATATAAACTTAGAGGAACTAAGCTTCTAGATTGGATTTTGTTGAAATCGATTTGAAAACGTTTTACAAGTATCATTGTCCGAGACTCGGGAAGTTTGCACAGCGAATAAGGTTGAGCTTACATGGATTATTCACAAATGGTTTAAATGAAGAGTGTCCGAAGCTGATATTTTGATTGCAGAAAGATCCAGGAAACCTTTTCAAGTAAAACCAAATTTAGGTAAGTACTGAATGTGAAATATTTTCTTCTGTCAAAACGGTCTTTTCTAACATGTTTTTTTTATATGGACGTTGCTTTACACGGAAGTCAATATACTCAACAACATTCAGTATGACGTATTTATTATTTAAAATATACAATGCCACATCCTGTTAATATTTATGTCATACGACTATCTGATACTTAGTGTGCCAATATATGTGTATGTTCTTATGTGGCGATTCGTCTTTCTTTTGCTAAACGAGAACACGAGCGACTCAATTTGTTCGACTGCTAAAATACATAGTAGGAAATGCGTTTTCATATTTCTTAGACGAAATAAAAAATACATGGTTTGTCAAATGGGGATTGTACTTTAAGGAAATAGTGTATAGACTTATGTAGGACATTAACTTAAAACGCGCTTGTCGTCGTCTGAACATTTAAAACGCAAGCAGATAGTACGTTTTATCTTTTGAACATTTAGATCGAAAACAGAGAGTACGTTTTAAACAAAAAATTATCAAGTCATCTTGAAAACCTAAACCAAGCTTTTCTGTAATCACACATCTGTAGTTTGGACATAAATTCAAACTGAAGCTCTTTTTTCTTTAATCTGGGAAATGACTGCTGCAATCAGCAATATGTTGTCTAAAGACAAATAAACGTCTCCTCATTACCAACTTCCTGAGATATAGAAACATGTCAGAAACAGAAACCTTACAGCCGATTTGTGATGTGAGATATCCAATTTAATGGCAATGGGGCGCATGTCTATACATGGTCATGGATAAATCACCCAATAAATACTTACTACCCATGACATCAGTGTGTATTTGTCCCATTGACTCAATACAAGAAGCGTCCAATGTCACCCATAATACAGGACTCTTCGATTGTTATGCCGAGCTCGAAACACTGGCAGCACTTGAGGTATTTTGCTGTTCATTTGAACTTTTTTTTCTCCGCAGAGACAGCGCAGTTCATGTTCAATCTCTCGGCAAAAGTGCATGCAAACTTCACTGACTCGTTGAACAACCCAAAATCTGAACTGTATCAAAACTACACCAGGGAGTTCAAGGAAAAGGTACCAAAATTGAACGAATACCACGTGTAGAGTTAAATCTTATGTGTTATACATATTTGTGGAACATGGAACGACAAGTGTTTGGAGATAGGATACCAATCAAGAGCCACATTGATGCAGGCCTGAAACCTTCACCTCACTGGCCTTACTCACTGGCCACATGAAAGCTTGGAAAAGAGTTTCTGCAGCGTTCCTTGCTTGGGGGATTCGAATGACAACGTAAACATCTCTCCATTGCATCACATACGTGTTTCGGTGGGTGACAAAGCAGTGGATCCTGTATGCCAGGGTGACACATTAACATTGTTCTGATTAAATATTACCTTCCAACACATGTCATTGTCAAGTGTGGTGTAGCGTTATCGAGTTGAGACTTAATTCCAGGGTGGTTCTGTTGCAAAAAGGGCAAAACATTCATTTGTAACATTTCATCACGGTACAAGATAGCATTCAAGTTCCCTCCATCACAGTAATTTCCCTCCTTGCTGCTGCTGTTATCCCGCACCAGACCATTATGCCCCAACATCCAAAATAATCCATTTCCTGATCACATGGCCTGATGTAAGTCACACCTGTACGTCAGTACATACGTGTTCTGCAGTCAACACTGAAGAAGGAAACGTGACTTTTGTGATGGGGCCTTTCCTCCTTTCACGTTCTCGCCGTCACAAGCGTTCTCCGCTCCGCCCTGCTCCATCGGAGCATCAGAATTGGCCGTCGGGCTACTGTAGACGTTGGCGACCTGTTCGCAGATAACCTTTGTTTCCAGGTACAGTACGCACTTTACCTTTTGCTGCCTGGAACCTGTGTCGACAGTATGCGGTTTGATTCCATAGGTCTTGTCGTAGAGTCGTTGCTGGTGGACGGCTACTACGGGAACGGTCTATAATTTGATTGCTTTAGCAAATTGTGTTTCTGTGGACGTTGAATTGGCGAACAACCCTCTCGCTGTGAGTTACTGGACTGAAGGCTACCTATTTGTCACAATTTGTCATTTTCTCCGAGGCGACGTGTGTTCCAATTTATTGGAGACTGATGTTTAGATGTGTTTTGCTCCGACGTCGGCACTTAAACTTGCATTGGATGGAAATGGTAAGCAACAGGTCGCCTGGCCTTTTAAAATGAACTTTCCCAGACATTTTTCTCGAAACTGTGATGCTTCATGCAAATTTCGTTTAACGAGTTGGCTGCGTTTCTTCGGCCATTTTAACACTGGTTCAAACCTGAAACTTCATCAACAAGATTACTAATGAAACAATTTCATGTCACTATGATTTTTGCCTTTGAGTATGTATAACTTTGTCAGGGAGGAAAACATGACCTCTGTCAAACGTTTCATGAGATGATTACAAATGTATGAAATTGTGATGGTAGAGACCTTGTCTACAGACAACTTCATGAACGTTTTGCTCTTAACTGCATCAGACAGCTGGACAGATTCGGCGGAAGATGTGTTATGTTGTGGGGAGAGATCTCATATTCCGGCAGATCGGAACTTGTCCAAGGCAGTGTGACGAACATCGACCCGATTCTCCGTCCGCACGTCCTTCACCTTAATGACAGGTCCCACACAGCACGTGCCACCGTGGACTACATGGCTAATAGCAACATCAATACCCTCCACTGACTCTCCAGATCCCTGGATTTAAACCCAGTAGAACACCTTTGGAATCAGATCGATAGACGAGTACGTCGACGTCGTAATCCACCAGAGCACAGAATCTTCAACAGTAGTTCCACATGCTGCAGGAGGAATGGAGAAAGATTCCACAACAAAACATACAACGACTGATTCGATCTGTACCCAGGAGGTGTCAGGCAGTGGTAGCAGCTGGAGGTGGTCATACGAGGTACTGACTTCAACACCACCTGGTGGACAGCAGTAATGACTGTGATGACTCTTGAAATATGGACAAGATAGCAATGCATTGTACCACAAACTTTCATTCATGTATCTTTCCGCCAATCTACATGTGCTTGAATAATACCAAATTTTCACTATTTGGGTTTTGCGTTTCTTTTTCCGAAGAGTGTATATTCGAGGAGAACCCTGCTCCTATGGCTCAGCATGTTATGTCGCGTAGTCTGCTCGAAGAACCAGCACATCCTCTAGGAACAGCTTCCGTTGAGTACAATTTTCACGGGTCAACCTGTGAAATCAAACCGAGCTGCCAACCTTGGGCCATCTGGCACGCCTCTGCATTTTGGGTCAGTCGTCTGTTATATCTTTGATGGAAAACACTGTTTGATAGATACCTCCAAGTAAATTATCATTCTGTTCTAGATGACGTCAGTCTACGACAAGATACGTGGGTTCTTGTATATTGAAGTCATCGGGTTCTCGTAAGTATCATATCTGGTGTCCTCTACTACGAATGTTACAACATACGAAGTAATCAGCATAGGTAGGTTGCATTGCATTCTACAGTCGTTGCAATTACAGAACCTTTACATCTTTCATTTAATTATACATGATCTTTCCCAGGAAGTTGAAATGTCTGTCCTACGTTTTGTTTTCCTGGGCTATACTTATTCTGAACTGGTAGCCGGAGCGGGTGCTCGGTATCCCATACATGTGAGTTAGTTGATATTTACGTATGTGCCTCGGGGTAATAGTAACAATGAGTAATTCTTCTTTACCGTACGTTTGCCGTAAGAAGGTTTGAAACCACGTTTTGGTGACAATATATGTAAAAGTTCATACCAATGGTGAAGTGACACGAGGAATAATTTTACAGCAATGGATCCATCGTTGTTGATTACAACATCTCCTTAAAGGCTGAAGTAGTTGTAGAAGACGTGACGGATGTGTTTGCCTCAACAACGACTCAACCAAGAATTTTCAACCATGAAATGGACCTCATCACTGATACCAAAATGAGTAAGTTTTGATTCCATACCATAAGTTTTTTTATGCTGTACCGTTATATCTCCACTTCTCCACATGCACTGACTTTTTCAAGACGAAATAAGAGGGCCAATTTACAATAAGTACAACTTCTACAATCTTCAAGAAAGAAAAGCATAGGCGCTTTCAGCAGTTTATTTCGATATATTTTCACAGCAATCACCATTAAGACAATTCTCGTGTTTGAATCTCGTTAATCATGCTGTAGTTGTTTTGCATTGTCCGTCAACTCATCCCAAAATGTGTGAGTAAACCTGTGCCATAAAAAATGAAAACCATACATGAAACGGTCATGCAAGAAACGATATTTCCACGTAGTGCATGTACACTGCGTGTGACGTATGAGTGGAGACATCCACAATACCAAAGTCACCATTATCCCACGGTATTGAAAGGATTTACCGGAAAAGAACACTTTCGCCCAAGGCAACCGAAGTCGAACTTGTTGCCAGGGAAACGAAAACAATGTTTGATTAAAAAATCCAAACCTAACAATAGGCACCCCCAAGTGCGACAGTGATCGGTTTTAAATTTCTGCTCCGGAAAAGAGCACAACCACCAATTTCAGTCATACCTGTTGTAATGGAAACCACATTATAATTCACACACTAGTGTAACTTCCAAAAGGCACATCCAGGGATCACGATGAACACGGCGAACATGGGTCCTAAGTTTGATAAAGCAAAAGTCTGGAAGATCTGCTCCTGACAAGATGACATCCTCAAAGCCACAGCCTAAGTCATAATTATGTCCATGGAAACCGCTAAAAACAGATAAATAAATACAATTCATATCTGGGACTAAACCCCAAAAGGCACATCTAGGGATCATTCTTGACATGTGTACCATGTTTTGTAAAGCCACCACGAAACGTTTAGGTTATATGCTTCAAAGTATGACAGACGGACGGACGGACACTGCAAGAGTTGTACCAGATCTTCGGAGATTTTCCGCTCAAACCGTCTGCGCGAAGTGGGAATTCGAGCATATCAACCAAATATGAACCTGTCATGGCGCGACTACACCGACAACAATGAGTCCGATGGTGCAACATGACACAGGTATGAAACCTGTGGAACTGGCGATGCGTTTGATTCAGTAATGAATTGCGCTTCCTCCTGCAACGACGGGATGGGAGACAACGTGTCTGTCGACGTCGACACGAACGTCTTGCTCCGAACTGCGTTCAACAGGTGCACAGGTTTGGATGATGTCATGGTGTTGGAGCCATGCCCCATACGGTTAGATGAGAAGTAGGGGTGGTTCAAGTGGTGGACCATATCCTGTGACCTCACCTCCTCCAGTTTCTAACTGGAGGGTGAGATTCAACGCGACAACGCTCGACCTCACACATCTGTAACAGGTGCCTATCTCGCCGATGCAAACGTCAGTGTCTTTAACTGGTCTTGCATGGCCGTGTCACCTAGGGTTGGTTCACCCTTGTCAGTTGATTGTGAAGATGTCCGAATAGCCTAACTGTCTTTTAAAAAGAAGCTATGGATGGTGTAATATTTCCCATTCGGGGTTTTAGGCAGCGAGCAACAGCAGCAACTGGTGTTTCCAGTGAAATGTCTGTACGTTGTAAAGTTAGTCATGAAATGATAGTTTTTCAGAAGTGTTGCTTTCAGTTCCAAGTTCTGTAATGAATCCATGTATCCATGTTTCGCACGAACCCAACAATAATAACTATCTCTGCTCCTGTATTTCACGAAGTTAACTCGACCAAGCCCTTTGTGCCATTTGACCTCCCGGGTTATGCATATGTAGAGTAGCTCAGGTCAAGCTGAACAAGTTGTAGATGTTCACTATAAACACACTCACACCATATCTATTTATCGAAATACCATGTCATCATATTAATATTATCTGTTTCAGTCTTGCATGTTATTAGAGATAAATGCAATGCTGAAGGAATATGCCCCAAAGGTTCTACGTGTAAGGATGGCACCAAGTCATATCCGTCATGTGAGGATGTATGTGCACATCATCACTGTCACCATGGTACCTGTAATGTCAAGAGTGATGGAAAACCTATATGCAAGTACGTACTTCTCTATAACAACACCTAACCTCCCGTAGCTGGAATACCTCTGAAACGACTGATTAGTTGATTGGTTGGTAGCCTGGTAATTAAACCGTTCGCTCGTTATAACGAGGGCCCAGGTTCGGTCCCTAACATGGATACAATATGTAAAGCTCATTCCCGGTGCCCCCCGCCGTGATATTCCTGAAATCTTGTATAAGCCCAAATCACTGACTCACTCATTATTATGAGGCACTGATTTGTTTATATCAATGCTGTACGGGTGTTTGGGTCACCAAAAGGGCCACATTTCGTTAAGTGGTGCTTTTCCTATTGTCAAGAATTCCACGATCGTGTGTTCGAATCTCTTACTATGATATGAATATTCGTTTACAAGAGCCACACTATGATGGTAATTTTCAAATGCCTGGGATCTGTATCGTTCATTATTATATATGATCTGTATCGTTCATTACTATATATGATCTATATGGTTCATTATTATACATGATCTGTATCGTTCATTACTATATATGATCTATACCGTTCATTATTATATATGACTGTATCGTTCATTATTATATATGACTGCATCGTTCATTATTATATATGATCTGTATCGTTCATTACTATATATGATCTGTATGGTTCATAAAGGGTTTGAAACATTGTTCAAACTATCATTTAAACTATAGTCAGTTATTTAATACCATCTATGAGTGATTTTGATGTTCTGTCTAAACTGAATTTTAGGTACATTGTACAACAAGCATCATGGGAGATAACTCTTTAACTCGCGTTTATAGAGATTATAGAGACAACTATTCCACATGCCTATAGTTCAATAACTAATACAAAACAGCGGGTTAAACAAAAGGTGTCTTTTTCTGTTGTTCCTGTAGTTGAGTGCATAAATATGACAGCAATTGAGAAAACATGTCGACCTTCAATCCACAGTCGTTTTTCACCCACATTTAGTAACGTTTGTCAATTGAAATTAAGTGAAATATCCATGAACCGAGTTTATGTAAGGGCTGATGGATTCAAATAAGTGCTACAACAAAAACAGAACTACACCGTACGACAAACACAGAACCAGCCATCTAGACCGAGCGCGCTTATATAGTGTTGTATATATCCTTCTTATACATAATATGGCCATAGACTATTGCTTGTACGTATATGGTTTCAGATGCCATGTTTCGGACGATGTCGTGTACGGTGGTGACCAGTGCGACATACAGGGAACAAAAATGTCCATGGGCAAGGGGGCCATCGCTGGCATAGCTGGTGGAGTGGGTGGAGGGGCGATCCTGCTGCTCTCTATTGCTCTGGGCTGCATGTGCTGTTCAAGGAGAAAGGGAAGGAATCCCGAGAATGATATGTACGTATTCCGACATGGACTCGAAGTGGACTCGACAGTATGTGTGTGTGTGTGTGTGTGTGTGTGTGTGTGTGTGTGTGTGTGTGTGTGTGTGTGTGTGTGTGTGTGTGTGTGTGTGTGTGTTGGGGCTGGGGGTGGGGGGCTGGGGGGTTATTCCTGCCTACTGTGTTTTTTAAAGCAATATATACTACGCCTCACTTCACTTAAAAGTACAGACTGTGGGAGATGGCTCATGAAAATCGAAAATATTTTTCGACATAGTTTTCAACAACACGTACAAGTCTTTTAGCACTGTCACGGCAGGCTTTTAGTTTCCTAAATGCACCGAGGCAGAGAGCCAAGTGGCAGGTGTCCACAGGCTGTAGAGTGGTCTTAATGACCACTCACTCACTCTCTTGTTTAATGTTTGTCTGGAACGTAGTATTCATTTCAACGAGGATACGGTTAGTCAGTGTTGTTGAGGATCGTTGTCCATGCAAAGACGTCGTGTGACATGGCTGTGAACACAACCCGGCATCGCGTTGTCCAAAGCCCCGCAAAATGATCACGCAGTGAAGTGACGACTCCGTGTAGATCCGTTTTAGAATAAGAATCTTTAGTAACCCATGTTTGTCTTAAGAGGCAACTTAGGGATCGAGTGGTTTGGCTTCCTAATCGGTTGACACATGTCATCGTATCCCGTTTGCGTAGGACGATGCTCGTGATGTTGATCACTGGATTGTCTGTTCCTGAAACGACTGTATTGTGCAAAGAACCTTGTCGTTGGCGTCACGAGCCAACGCTTTAACCACTAGGCTACCCAAACGCCCCTTTTCATAGAGTGAAACCGAGTTAATACACTGGTTTTGAGTGGCGCTCAGGCAAAGATGGAGTCTTTTATTTGCTTTCAGAATCTTCCGCACAAAGATACCCTCAATATATAAACATGCCATGAAATGTGAAACGACATTTTGTGTCTGATCACTACTAATTCTACAGCATATCAAATACAGGAAACACGAAGACGATGTTCCTCTGTCGGAGCGGTTGGAGCGGGATATCTACAACCAAAGACAGCCCGGTCAGTTTAACTACGGCGCTGACATCAAGGACGAGTATCGCTACACCGGTCGTCGGGATGATGGACGAGGATATGAGGGGGTAGGTTTGCACACGACGAGGAGAGAACATTTGACCCATGTCATGAGTAAGTGAGTGAATTGGGTTTTAAGCCGCTTTTGGCAATATCCCAGCACTATCCATGCGGAGGACACCGGAAACGGGCTTCACACGTTGTACCCATGTGGGGAATCGAACACGGGTCTTCGGCGTGACAAGCGAACGCTGTAACCAGAAGTTTACCCAACCATCCCATTGTGATGTAATACTTGCATGAGCATGGTTTAATGCTGCTTTCAGCAGTATTCCAGCAATATCACAGCGGGGGACACCTGAAACGGGCCTAGCATATTGAACACATGTCTGTTCTAGTAAGTATTTAACCTTCCTTCTTATGTGTATTTCAAGAGTTCCAGATATTGGACAATACGATTGATTCATGTGATTAATGCTCATCAAATAGTCCGCATTATACGATGAACTCTTTTTCATCTTTATTAACCAGTCTGCATTGTCTACAAGTATATAAACACACTTATTTCTTCATTCCAGTGGCTGATGAGTACGGATAGATCAGAACGCGAGCCAAGCGGCAGAAGAAGTGAGAACGACTTCCGGGCACCCAGCTACAGCAGCAACTGGGGACGTAACTATGGTGACGACAAACGAAGAGACAATACCGATATGGAATCCGCCTCCATGTTTGGTTTGTTATCCGTCTGTCTCTAGTTAACTCTATCGATATCGATATCTGTACACTTGACTATGAAGACAGGAATAACAAATCCTTATGGATGATCAGCATCTTTATTGTAAATAGCCATGTTTCGGTAAAGATACTTATACCATTACGTAGACAGGTCACTCATGAATACCCAGGTCGCTCATTACGGTACTCAAGAGACAGCATGAGGGAAAGTTTTTTTTTTCTGAAAATAGCAAGTGTAGAATACACATTCAAGGGGATTTGTTTCTTTTCTGGACTGCATTTAAGCAAGACAAGAAACTACCTGACACTTTCGTATTTGCCAATCTTCTGTAACTATATTCAGTCACCGTATAGAGATTTCTGCGCATGCAGTGACGCAGGTGATTCATTCGTCACCACTCGATCTCTTTTCCGTAACCCCCAGCGCTATTCGGCTTCATTTGTGACTAGTTCGTAGTATTCCGGGACAAGCCGAATAGCTTCTTGGATGTTACGGAAAGGGGCGAGTGGTGACGAATGTATTCGGCTTGTCCCGGAATAACACGAGCTGGTCATGAATGGCAGATTTTTGAAAATATGAAATAAAATGCAAAATGGAAATCGGTTCGCAATGTAATGGTATTACAAACACTATACCTAGCGTACTCTTATCCACCAACACAACCAATATCACTATATGCTGACCTGACACATGTTCCCTCATGTTTGCATCTACTTGCATTAAGTGTACTGTAAACAACGAATTCACTGACTCGGCTGTTATCAATTATTACGGAGACCGAGAATCGGACACAGATCGTTCGCATACTAGCGTAGCTAATACCACCAAAACGTTCTTACATCAAGTAGCATTAAATAACGCATTAGTCAAGGCTGGATTATTTCAGGGGAAAGGAGTTTTGATTATTTGTTTGTGAAACTGTTTTTTCGGCAAATCAATGCTCTAAATCTCCATAGAGATAGGTGGGGACCGGGGTCAACTGTAACACTTTGTACTTAACGTCTTGTGATTTGATACTAGTCGACCGCTCAATCAATTGGTACTACTACATCGGCACCTTTGGTGTAAACCTCAGTGTCATTTAAAGTTCACTATCATGTCGTTACAAGTTATTACATTTCAAATGCAAAACTTTATGAGTGCCAGTTTTATGATTGACCCCTTGCACGTGGCTATTGTAACAGGTGGATGGGACAGTTATAACAAAGAAGGTTCAAATGTAACAATCTACGAAATAAACTGTAGAAAGATGTAATCTTGATCAACTGAGGTGGTAATGGGTTACCATTAGACTATTACCACCATCGATATTTAAATATGTTTGGGGTTTAAACTTCTTGTATTGGTATGCACAAAATATATAACGCAAAGACTAACATAAAAAAAAACCTTCACTCGAGGGCCAGTACTATCAACACAAGACAGAAAAAGTCCTGCTATGATAAAACTAGTAAAAAACTAACATGGAACGTCATCATAATTTGCCGGATAAGTACCTCAGGAAAGCGAAGGGAAACAACTCATCTACACTTTTAGAGTAATCGCCCTTATTACAACTGTTCCATGTTACAATTGACCCCGGTCTCGATTACTGTACATAAAATACCAACATTTTTTATTGAATTTTCTGACATGACAAACCAATGCTATTAATCTTATTACCACAAAACAGTAAATTGGAGGCTGCGTCATTTATTGTATTCCCTTACAGGGCAACTCAAGGCAACAAATTTCATTACCGCAAACTGTAAATTGAAGCCAGAATCATTAACTTGTATTCTCAGGCAGGGAATCTGGCCTTGGCACCCCCCAGTATTCTTTCCCCGATGAAGTGCCTCCTGATTACGACCAAGATGACAAGCGCCAGATGATTCCCCACCCTCGGGACCAGAGCAGGGAAAACCCCTACACCCGGATGCCCACTAATCGGCCGCCATCCAGACAGTCCAGTCTGTTGGGTAACAACTACAAGCAAGGCAGCAGTGTGTACCCACACATTGACACTGGCGAACAGGTGAGTGAGTTTAGTTCTACGCCGGGTTTAACAATATTCCAGCAATATTCGTAACGAACGAACGCTTTAATCACTGGGATTCTCCACCGCCCCATTATCTTGAATGAGTATGGTTTCTCGCCACTTCTAGCAATATTCCAGCAACATCACGGCGGTGGATACTTCACGCATTGTACCCATGTGGGGAATCGAAACAGGGTCTTCGGCGTGGCGAACAAACGCTTTAACCACTGGGTTAAGATAGTAAAGGAATGAGGTACAGTTTGGGTACTCTGAATAATGAACAATGCCGTAAAATACGATTAAATCGATTTTTGTTTTGTTTGCTGCAAACGCGTCAAAATACTTGCCTAATGTATACCTTCATACAACAATGCATTGTATTCCTGTAAGGAAATTAATAATATTTCCTTCTGACTTCCGTCCATTGCTGATATAGTACGCCATCAAGAGACCGAGCTTTCGCTAACAAGACGACCAACACTTCGCTAACGGTAAGAAAATACCTCAGTGAAATCAACGTGGTCTCACCAGCACGAGTGAGTGAGTTCGGCTTTACGCCGCAATGAGCAATATTTCAGCAGTATCATGGCGGATGACATCAGAAATGGAATTGAGACACATTGTACCCATGTATGGAATCGAACCCGGGCCTTCAGCGTGACGAGTGGGAATAGGCTACCCCGCCGCCCCTTTATTAAACTGGATAACATCAGTGTAAACTTGCACACTAAGAATTAATTAACAAAATGCTTCCATGTTATCAAAATGCCACAAAATCAGATCATTATGTCTTTTGAAGTATGTGGATAATAGTTTTGGTGTGACTGTGTTCTTCTTCTTGTTCAATTGCTTTGTTTTTGTTTTGTTTTCTGTGGGTTTTTTTGTTGTTTTTTTTTTATTATATTTGTTGTTATTTATATTTTGTACTTATATTGCAACGGGTATGTCCTAATACCGTTGTTAAATTGGATCAATTGTTAATGTTTCCAGACCACATAACACCGAATGTGATGCTAAATCTGACAACGATATTTCCCGGAGGGTCTCGTCTGCATACACAACTTGAGAATTGCGGAGAGGAGGGCAGACAAACTATTGTTCACCAAACGACTGTTTGCCCCAGCAAACGTGTTGGGGGGTGTCATCGTCACTGATATAGTTCATGGTATGTAATCGAAATGCGGTCACTCGTCGCTGCATTGTCATGTCTGATGTCTTATAGCTTGAGTAATGTTAAAAGTAATTGAAAACTGGAATTGAGTCTGATACTGAATGTATGGCGTCTTGTCCAATTGCGAACAATTTAGGGGAGATAACTCATGATTTACAATTTGTAACAGCAAGAATTTGAACTTGACAGCTATGATCAGATATCTGCATTGCCTTGTGAATATAGCATTATTAGCGCTTTAAGGGTGTCGGCCTGAAATTCTGAGAGTATTGGCATTATAACACATCTTACAGGTCAATTTATTATGAATATTGATGTTTCCTAATCGTCCTGGACCCCGTTTCACTAAGCTATTGTCGCGCTGCGACTGTCGTAAGTCGTCCATGGGACCGTATAGGAGTTACGACAGTCATAACTCTACGATAGCGTTGTGAAACTGGCTAGCTATTCTCGAAACGTTCGTAGCTCTACGAACTTCTTAAGCCCATTCTTAACACACTGGCTACGATCAAAGTTAAGAATTCTTAGGGCTACGAACGTTTTGAGAATAAGGGTCCTGGGTCTTGGGCCAACTTACACAAAGCGATCTTAGCTCTACGACGATATTTAAGTCTATGTTGGAGAGTGGGAGTTACAAGTGTGCAAGTGAGCTCTGAAGTAGATTAGCAGTTCAATCATTAACTTTCGTCTATTCCTTATACTTGTATAGTGTGGAACTCGAGTATCACAGATCTGTTTGTATTTTGTACATATTTGCATTCGTCTCCATCCTTACAAAAGCGTCGTTTTCGTTTACGTTAATGTTAAAGTTAACTATCACTTCACAATTACAAGGTCATTAATGATGACCTGTCGTTAAGTACTTACCAAACTGCAGTGACTAGGAATGTGCTTGATGCCTTCTGCCCTCTGCATGACCGAAAGACAGGCGGATATGTTTTTATTCACAAATCGTTACATTACATAAAGGAAAAACAAACGTATAGAGTACCAATCTAATTTTCAAAAAAAAATGCATAGAAGCAATAATTTTTAGAAAATAGTATAACAGAAAAGACTCAACCGCTATTTCACTAAATGTTTATAGACGTATGTAAGAAAAACAATACGTTTGTTCGTAGTCTTGGCAGCAAAAGTTTAATATCTTCACTGATTTCCGGTTTTGGTTGATACGTTTATAGCTTAACCTATTCATTGAACTGAAGTGAACGAATTAATTGATAAGTTGCTTGAACACAGGAAAAACTATCACAGATGTTATATCTGTGCAGAACTGATTCGGCTATTTTCTATCAAGAACAATTAAAACGCAGAGAACAAACCGATATCATAAACACACGAATCAGTAATTTAAAAGAAACACAGTAAACTAGGGCCACAACCAGAGGACCATTTGTCTTTCTTGATATAGTGTGAGTGGGTGAGATGGGTTTTAAGCGGCTATTACCAATATCACATATTCTACCCATATGGGCAATCGAACCCGGATCCTCTGGCGTGACGAGCGAACGCTTTACCCACCAGGCCACCTTAACCCCCATTTGTATGTTCGTATGTTCGCTATACAAGTTACCGTTTATTAATGTAGTTTAGTGAATGCAGTGGAAGCTGTCTAAACCGGCACGCATTGGAACTGAATACATAATCCAGTTTAGACAAAGTGCCAGATTGTAGAGCTGATGATAATTAAAAGATGCAAGCCATGGATGGGACTGAGATTTTATGTCAGTGTTGACAACTTGCCGGATGGGACAGATGCCGGTTTTGACAGCTTCGACTGTAAATACGTAAATGATACATACGTGAACTACCCTGTTAAACATTATTGTATGTAACTGACATATATCCAGGACTTATATGAATTAAAAAACATACATATTCCATGCATAAGGTACCAAATATATATTCCCACAACAAATGTAAATATCTGGTACTCAGGCTTGAAGGAATGCTTCTCATATACAACCTAACGATACTTAGCACACACCGAACATGTAGCACTAACGAAAGTGTACATGATGTCGAATGATAAGCAACTATGTTATGTTTTTGGATCGATGCCCTTGTTGCAATAAAGAACCGTTTAAACTGTCAACGGCAGTAATATAAGTATTATGCTTCTTTTCAACTGAGAACTGCATTTTACTGTTATGGAAGATCAGATGGTGTAAAATACTCCGGACGTGTTGTCGATGTGTGATTATAAGATATACAGTGGAAGCTGTCTAAAGTGGCACGCATTGGGATTGAATACATAATAAGGTTTAGACAGGTGCCGGATTGTAGAGCTGATGATAAAGATACAAGCCAAGGATGGGACTGAGATTATAGGCTGGTGTTGACAATTTACCGGATGGGACAGATGCCGGTTTTGACAGCTTTCATTCTTTGAATTGTAATCTTAGCAACGATTCGTGATCGTGTTGTATGTAACCAGTGTGTATTGTTTAAGTGGGATACTTCTTCTGTATTCCCTTGTTTATTTTACACCAAGTCAAGCGAGGAATGTTGACAAAAGTATAAACAATATATTTGTTTTTATTATGAGCTGAATGAGAGTATTTGTCATGTTTATTAGGAATATAAAGAAACACAAACATTTTTTAATAAATCGGGTGGTCAGGCTCTCTGACGTGGTTGACACAGGTCATCGGTTCCCAGTTGCGCAGATCGATGCTCATGCTGTTGATCACTGGAATGTCTGGTCCAGACACGATTATTTACAGATAGATTGTTTATAGCTGGAACATTGCTGAGTGCGGCGTAAAACTAAACTCAATCACTAACTCTTGAATAAATGTTATGTTTGGATGAATAATTATTAATTATTCAATTAAGATAACACAATACATTGTACCTTGTTTGGTTTGTAACATTGATGGATGTACCGATTCATGTTATCTTCTCTGCGAAAATTAAATCCTGTTATATGGCATTAAACAACATTCTCTAAACCCTCCAAAGTATTTGGTTATTTTCAATGTTGAAAAAAAACATTTCAATCATAAATGGTAGCCTTTACAATCTTGAAAAAAAATTAATTATCTATCTATATTAACAACTCAACAATAAACCAGAGTCATTATTGTTATGTATTTTTTAATTCTATTTGAATTATGTATGCAAACTCTGAAAATCTGAATTGCCATGTAACGATGTACGCTTGGGACCAATAAGAACATTTTGAAAAGAAATATACTCAATAAAGTTATTGAATGCAACGTTTGTTTTGTTCCCGCTGAAGTAAATGAGTTACGAAATTCATTTTAACAGGGTCCCATTCCCTTATCAGTGTTCCACAAAGGGCGACAGGGTAGCCTCGTGGTGAAAGCGTTCGTTCGTCGTACAATGTGTGAAACCCGTTTCTGGTGTTTCCCGCCATGATAATGCAGAAATATTGCTGAAAGCGGCGAAAATTACTCATTTTCCCTCAAGGTAGAACCCTTTCAGCCAGAATATGATCATTGCAAGTGTTGTTGCTGCAAGAGACCATGGAGTTTAGTTTTACGCCGCTTTTAACAAAATTCCAACAATATTACAGTGGGTGCACCAGACGCTGGCTCCACACAACCCATATGGGGAATCGAACCCTAGGCTTCGGCCACGCTTTAACCACTTAGCTACCACCACCGTCCCCGTCACAACAAGACGACCTGGAAAAATAAATGCATATCACACTGGTGTGATGACAGACAAAGCCACTGCAAAAAGATTGGTCGTGAGCACCAACTGCTTTTTATTCCAGAGGTTTTGGGTAGCAGCTAGACGTGAAACATAACAATTTATTACATCGTTTATGCAGTTTCTTTGACGTGGCTGTTCTTGAAAGAAGCGGCGTTAAGCAACATTCACTCACTCACTCACTCACTCTTGAAAGAAGTCATGTCTGCATTAGTTGCACTAACCTCAGTTTCAGTGGGTTCACAGAGATCTAGAGTCAAATCGGAGAACCTTTTACAAATTAAATCAGTTTTCTTATTCAGAACACATGACAGTGAAATGTCTTGACGCCTAATCCCCCAACTAAATCCAATCTGGATGATCGACAATTTGAGCATCGACCCACTCGCGATGACAGACAGCAAGTGGGTTGGGAACCCATTCTAATTCTGATCTTCAGGGGTAGCTATGTTGGAGTGCCGAGTCGTTCAATCTGAGTTTGATCGACACACAGATGCAATGTTCAGCAGTACATACATGCAAAGATCAGTAACTTTCACATTTACACTCTTCCAAACTAGGTGATAGGTGATTTTGAGAATACCAGACTCATCTAGCTGCGGAAAAGCAAAACGTATATTCTATATCTTTCTGAAACGTCATCTTTGCATAAGCGTAGAGAGCTTCAACGTCAAATGCGACAATTTAACTTATCCCCCTTGTTTCAGAAGCGTTTGAAGAAATATTCGCCTAAACGTCATCCAGAATTCATATAAAGCAAAATGCACACACAAGTAAGAGGAAAAGCGAGTATCGATCTGTCTAAAAAGTTAAACTTCGTGTTATTGATTTTGTCCTTCGATTTTGTCAACGTCAAAACACGCCTCGTCTCAACTGATCATCGCATTGCAGGATAGTGGAGAGGAATTCCACAAGAGCGACTTCGTCGATGTATCCGGTTGCTGCCAGTGGTGGCTGTACAAAGTATCGAGTTATGGTGGCTGTACGAAGTATTGAGCTTTACTGTCTTGTGGACTGAAGTCCACAGAAACACAACAAAGGCTGTGGCTGTGTTGCCATACGTTTTGGTTTTCTTTTTGTTTTTCTGAATAGTCTACATAGGGAATTCCACAAAATATCGACAATTTCCAAACAGCATTGTTTTCATAGAGAGATTACTGTTACATATTATATTGTCGTGTATTCATTCATCCATGCATGAAAAGTTCATGGAGCTTCCATTTGACATGTATAATATAAATTGTATCAAAACATAATATTGTGTCAGTATTTAGTGGCCGTGCCAAATTCGGATATCTGGGATAATTCCGGTCTAATTCAGAAACTAATAATAATGGCATCCCCGAGGTTTTTGACACTTGAAGATAGATCGGAAATACAGTATGAATCTGCGTTCAACATTGTAGAGGCGTTTCGTTTTATTTATGTCAGAAAGGTACTTCTGAGGTAGTTCCATGATACGAGAATGATTATAATCTAACCTAATTTCTACTGGAAGAAAAGAGCGACGAGAGGAGGAAATCGGGTCCTTGGCATACGATATCGTATCACGGATACCAGACATCAAGGGCTAGGTTTGGAGACAGCAACCAGGTAGTTGCATGATGTGTATTCTCTTCTTGATAATGTGGCTATAATTCTCAATGCTGTACTCTATATATACTGTACTATGAATAGAACTCCTTCAGTTTTTTTACAAGGTAACAATGTCCAGCGATATGAAACTGTCATAAATACATGTAGGTACATTGCGCTTTTATTAGCTGAACATGTAAACATTCCAATAAAGAGGTTTATTGGCCTATCCTTGTAAGGAATATGGTCTCCTTAAAACTACGTGTTAAATAGAAGGGTGTTTTATTCGAATAGAAAATCCCGTACATGTAACACTTTATAAGAAATTGAAGCAAATAATCCAAAGCTCTTTCCACATTTGGGAGCATTTGGTAGCCCAGAGGATGAAGTGTTCGTTCGTCACGCCGATAACCCGGGTTCGAATCGAATTCGAGTACAACGTGTGAAGCCCATTCCCCTTTCATATCGACAAGGAAACTCTAATTAAATAAGAGTTAACTGAACGAACCCGACAAGACATGAATATGTGCTCGTCATTAGTATCAAAATGTGAGGGTTGGTGAAGACCTACTCTAACCTGGGTCTTCACGGGCATTAAAACTTTCACTCAACGGGTATCGTATTAAAACGTCCCTCAGAACAAGGAAGTAACGTGACTTAACAGTAACGTGGATTTGTAATCTATTTTAACCACCGAGTCGACCCATCAACCTCGCCAGAGATTTCTAGAACGTTTACTGAAAACAAATGCAGTGCCCAGGTGATGAAGGCAACCCCAGTGTTCGTCGTGTTTGGGTGTTTGGTTGGATGGTCAGTTCGATGGATGGATGGGTGCATGGATGGGTGAGTGAGTGGGCGGTCGGCCAGAGGGTAAGCTGGTTGGTTGCCTGAATGGTTATTTTAGCTATGTCTGTAATAAATAATAGCTTCTGGCTGGCTGGCTGGACGTATGGATGATGGATAGATGAATGGGTGGATGGATGGGTAGATGGATGGGTGAGTGGGTGGAAGGTCCGCAAGTGGGTAAGCTGGTTGTTTGGCTGTATGGTTATTTTAGCTATGTCTGTAATAAATAATAGATTCAGCTGAGGGAGGATGGATGGATTGTCGGATGGATGGTTGGTTGGTTGGTTGGTTGGTTGAATGGTCAGTTTGGTGGATGGATGCATGGATGAATAGTCGGTCGGTCGGTCGGTCGGTCAGTGGATTGGTTGGTTGGTTGGTTGGTTGGTTGGTTGGTTGGTTGGTTGGTTGGTTGAATTATCAACGGAGAAAAATATCCTTTGGGGCGTGAAACTAGTTGTGACAATTAAATAAACAGTTTACTGAAAATATATGATAACAGCAGGAGTTAAACATGTCCTGCTCTATCGGTTTCGCAGCCACTCACACAGCTTGTATAAACAGTGTGTGTTTATTGTCGATTTAGTTATCCCTGTAGGCTTCACGTAAATCCTGTTGCAAGTACAACAAACACCCTCTCAAGGTAAGGTCATAAATATTAACAGCGTGTTACCTTTGGCAGAAGATAACAACATATATTGCATGATATATTGCACAAACCAGGGCGGAGACCTCCAGAGAGTGGTTTACACCCGTCTATTATATCTCTTAACCTGGCGGGGAGATCGCTATACGCATTACAATCTTCATAAACGTTAAACTGTGTCTAACTGGTCTACCCGTTTGCTGAATCAACCCCTCGACAGAGTGTGAAGGACGAAGGGTAAGAATTAATTGAATTAAATATATGTTGGTAGTATAACAACAATGCCAATCTATTGATCTACTTCCGGGTTATCAGTTAAATTGTTTTCAACACTGTCTTAAAATTCAGGAATCGGAATGACCATGGTAAGTAAATTAATCATCGTATTAGACTTATCAGACGTTTTGATAAAATATGTAATTGCTAGGATCCAGAATATACACTTTATTGAAACATTTTTTTAAAGGTTTCAGAGGCAAACACTCCAATTAGTCGTAAATATTCTACCACTGATCACATATTCACATTCCACAGCCTAATCGAGTTGTTGCAGAGGCAAACACTCCATTTAGCCGTAAATATTCTACCACTGATCATATATTCACATTCCACAGCCTAATCGAGTTGTTGCAGAGGCAAACACTCCATTTAGCCGTAAATATTCTACCACTGATCATATATTCACATTCCACAGCCTAATCGAGTTGTTGCAGAGGCAAACACTCCATTTAGTCGTAAATATTCTACCACTGATCATATATTCACATTCCACAGCCTAATCGAGTTGTTGCAGAGGCAAACACTCCATTTAGCCGTAAATATTCTACCACTGATCATATATTCACATTCCACAGCCTAATCGAGTTGCTGCAGAGGCAAACACTCCATTTAGCCGTAAATATTCTACCACTGATCATATATTCACATTCCACAGCCTAATCGAGTTGCTGCAGAGGCAAACACTCCATTTAGCCGTAAATATTCTACCACTGATCATATATTCACATTCCACAGCCTAATCGAGTTGTTGCAGAGGCAAACACTCCATTTAGCCGTAAATATTCTACCACTGATCATATATTCACATTCCACAGCCTAATCGAGTTGCTGCAGAGGCAAACACTCCATTTAGTCGTAAATATTCTACCACTGATCATATATTCACATTCCACAGCCTAATCGAGTTGTTGCAGAGGCAAACACTCCATTTAGTCGTAAATATTCTACCACTGATCATATATTCACATTCCACAGCCTAATCGAGTTGCTGCAAAAACGAAAAGGGAAACTGGTATGATGTTTTATAGATTTTCACAAGGCTTTAATATTGTAAGGATAAATGTTTGTCTTTGATGTGAAGATCGGCTAGGTGACTGACAGAAAATGATTACGAAGCATGAGATCAATGTATGATGATATCGCATGTGCTTGAAAATGGTCTAAAATCATTGCTATTTTAACGCTGGGGTTAGAAAAAGGGTAAGTTTATTTCCAGTCCTTTTTTCCTTGTACTTGAATGATATAGAATCTTATCTTACCTCACACATGTCGTTTTCTAACTGTCTGAGCCAATCAATGTATCCCGCTTACAAGCGAGTAACATTTTCTATGTTACCCGCTGGAAATGCTGAACTTTGGGACTGCGTTTGGTACTTCGTGTTAGTATTATAAGGGATGCTGCCTAACTCCGGTACTCCTTCTTATTCCCGTCTTTAAACCAGTTTAAAATTAACACTGAGGTGTTCCGTAAGATAAATCGTTCCCTAGTCCCTTGGGGCTCATGGGTTGAAGTACCATCTATGTTGCCTTATGTTCCCTGAAGCCAAATATATATAAAATATAATAATGTATCACGATGGTTGTACATGGTTGCAGATCGCAGCGACTAAACTAGATTGCCTCGTAGATATATTGCTCTAGTTCTATTCGTGCTTCTGTATGCCGACTACAGGGTTCTTTTAGACCGTGTTGGACCTATAAAAATCAGTCACTCATTTTGAACCTTATTGTTAACAGTGGAAATTAACTGCACACACGAATAAAACGAAGGCTCTTGATGCTAAAATTGACAAAAGAAGGAACTGTCTTTTGAATAAAAAATATTTGGACTTCAGTCTAAATATGTTGCTATTTGTTTCCCAACAAATAAAAAAATCTCTAAATTTGTTAAAATTCCTTATGACCAAGCATTAACAGCCGTGTATTGCATCTCAAGTAATTAGGCAATCTCTGTCTAACATGCCAATGCCATCTCTTCAACGCTATGGTAAAATCATTACAACTAAATGAATGTGAGACAGGGGTTATTGTGATTGTAAACTAAAAGTGTTCATGTACACTTTCTCACTTATGCTTTACAGGCAAAGAAAAGTACGCCTTTAACAATATTCGATGTTGAATTTGGTAATACCCACTTTGTCTACTGTTAAGTAGTTAAATTTATGGGCAACGCTCATGATAGGAAATCTAGCATCAATGTACTCAACTGTGGTACGATGACGTGTGTCAACCAAGTCAGCGAGCGTGACCACCCGATCACTTCAGTCGCCTCTTACGACAAGCATACGTGACTTAAGACCAATTCTGCCCTGGATTTCCCAGGATATGGTTATAAATAAATGGAATGAATCACGTGAATCTTTTATTTCATGTATTTGGATACCATGTGCGCTCTAGATCCTCTTCCTGGTTAAAATTTACTTGTGTCCAAAACTCTCGCCGGAACATTGTGGCCATCTTGGAATGCGGATATCTGAAACAAAAGACTTACTTAGTAAACACGATCACAATTTTGGTAAAGGTCCAAGATCACGAATATGGTGCTGACAAAGCACAAGAGCAAGCTGGGATTCGAAACCACGATCACAGGCATCTAAGGCGCTTAAGGGGGGCGGGATACCTTAGTGGTAAAAGTGTACTCTCGTCACGCTAATGACCCGAGTTCGATTCCCCTAGGGTACAATGTATAAAGCTATTTCAAGTGGCCCCCGCAGTGAAATTGCTGACGCATTGCTAAAAGCGGCGTAAAACCATACTCACACTAATGTGATTTGTGGCACGCTTGCCTACTGGGTCACGTGCTGGATGACATTAATCTCTTTATCCGTATTCCGGCTTTAACCAGAAAGTTCATATGTTTTCAAACTAACCGTATATTCGAAGTTGATTCAAAAACGTGAATAACTCAACACATATCTAGACAACATTTTGCAATTTTGATGGTCAAAGGAGCCGTTATGTTATCATAAGTGTCTTAACGTCTACAACATCAACATGACCCTCGTTGATATGTATTTGGTGATGACAGATCACCGTAACACTTGATGTGTGGTAAACTCAGGTTACGAACAGATGGGATTAAAGGTTTACATGCTTTCATTCAGTTTGTTTTGGTTACAGAAGATCTACAATGATCAGTTTCAAGGACCTTTGTCTGGTGCTTCTGGCGTGCTACTGTTCGATAGGTAACTGTTCACTGTTCACTCTTCACTGTTCACTCTTCACTGTTCACTCTTCACTGTACTATTCAGGGTTGGGGCGGTGGGGTAGCTTAACGGTTAAAGCGTTCGCTCGTCACGCCGAAGACCCGGGTTCGATTCCCCACATGGGTACAATGTGTGAGGCCCATTTTCTGGTGCCCCCCGCCGTAATATTGCTGGAATATTGCTAAAAGCGGCGTAAAACCAAACTCACTCACTCACTATTCAGGGTTAGTCTGTCTCACAGTCCCTGCGCCACATTATTTTCCTTAGAACCTATCCCTGCATGCTAAAGCCCTAAATGCAACAAGTCTAGATTTCCCCAGGTTAAGGAATCTCATGCCTCCAAGGGGCTCCTTTTCGATCTAAATGGGTATATTTCTTACTGTCAAAATGGTATACGCGGAGATATAAAAACGTTCTAATTACCACCAAGGCGTTTTCAGGGTGGAAACTATATTTTGATTTCTTGTCCTTAAGACTTCGCTACATATTCACCATCCAGAGTGACACACTTCTCCCAACATTTCTTCACCTTGTGCAGACCAGTACCGCTTAAACAGACCCCCTAATTTCATGGAAAACCAACACTCAGTCCATTCAATGTCCTCAAAAATGGAGTTCACATCTTGGCTGATCATCATAAGATGGGTTGCAACCCTTCAATTTCAAAGGCTTAATAACACTGCATGACTCAATATTCTGCAAGCATTAGGGTTACCCGTGTTTACTAGCAACTACCAGATTGAGTGAGTTGGGGTACACAGAGCAGGGAACAGGGAGTGAGTGAGTTGAGTTCTGTGATCAACACCATGAGCATCGGTCTATGCAGCTGGGATACGATGACGTGTCAACCAAGTCAGTGAGCCTGACCACCCAGACCTCCTTTCACAAAGTACTAAAATGATCGTAAGTCACTAATTACATGTGAGTGGGTGAGTTTAGTTTTATGCTGCACTCCGCAATATTACAGCTATATGGCGGCCAGCTGTAAATAATCGAGCCTGGGTCAGACAATCCAGTGATCAACAACATGAGCATCAATCTGCGCAATTGGGAACCGATGACATGTGTCAACCAAGTCAACGAGCCTGACCACCCGACCTGGTTAGTCGCCTCTTATGACAAGCATAGTCGCCTTTTATGGCAAGCATGGGTTGCTGAAGGCCTATTCTATCCCTGTTCCCTGCTCTCTGCACCCCATTCACTGTTCGCACAAATGCTGGGTTTGCTTTTTAGTTTGCTGTAAAATGGTAGTATTCCCTAATAACACACCCCGACCCAATTCAACCCACCCTTCCCTGGCCCTGCATGTTTTAGTTAGCACTAAAGCGTGCCCAAATGCTACAATTTGCATTGAATATTCATAATTTTCAGCATGAGAGCGGCATTACATGGAGCGCACTCGCACACCTCTCTCTGAATCGGAGCGGTGGCCTAGCCTTGTGGTTAAGGCGTTCGCTCGTCACACCCAGGACCCGGGTGCGATTCCCCACAAGTATAGATGGGGATTTCCCACAAGGATAGAATGTGTGAAGCCCGTTTCTGGTGTCCATGATAATGCCGGAATATTACTAAAAGCGTCGTAAACCTCAACTCGCCCACTCTCTCTGAATCAATTTCGCACGTATTTCCAATTTACCCAAGGTCGTTAGTCCTTCCTGGGCAATCTAAATACAGACAGATCTTTAGGCTCTTGCTCTGTATGTAATTTTAGTGACTTCAAGATTTAGTGAGTCATGATGATAGAGAGCATGGTATAATACTGCATATCACGTTGTATAATGTACTTTTTTTGTCATTTACAGACTTTTCCAAATCATCGTTATCGATTGTTGTCGATTATTCATCTGGTTATACGGATAACTCGGTAACCGATTCTTTAACGCTTGGAACAACAACGCCGGTTATCGATTCCTCTACAGTACCGGTGGAGACGTCGGTTCCCGATTCCTTATCGGCTGATACAGCAACGCCGGTTATCGATTCCTCTTCAGTTCTGGTGGAGACCTCGGTTCCCGATTCCTTATCGGCTGATACAGCAACGCCGGTTATCGATTCGTCTACAGTTCCTGTGGAAACTTCGATAACCGATTCCTTATCGGCTGATACAGCAACGCCGGTTATCGATTCCTCTTCAGTTCTGGTGGAGACCTCGGTTCCCGATTCCTTATCGGCTGATACAGCAACGCCGGTTATCGATTCGTCTACAGTTCCTGTGGAAACTTCGATAACCGATACCTTATCGGCTGATACAGCAACGCCGGTTATCGATTCCTCTACAGTTCCGGTGGCAACTTCGATAACCGATTCCTTTTTGGCTGGGACAGTGACGTTGGTTGTTGATTCTTCAATAATTCATGAGGAGACATCAGAAACCGATTCCTTATCGGCTGGGACAGCCACGCCAGTAATTGATTCCTCAACAGCTCCGATGGAGACTTTGGTAACCGATTCCATCACAGCGTCGTCGGTATTCCATTCATCTTACAGTCCAACGCCTTCCTCGGTAACAGATTCCTCAACTAGTACAACGGAACCGGAGACAACTCAGCGTATGTTTGGCTCTTTTGGTTTGACTAGTTGCAAATGTTGCTAAGATCTGACAGAGATAACTAATACTGGAGTCTGGGTTGTTTATCTAGTGTCCGATGTCATGAGCTTGAATTATACTCAGGTGACATAAGATGATATGTATTAACAAAATCAGAGAGCCTGACCTTCCGATCCTTTCAGCCGACTCTTACAAGAAGCACGGACTGCTGAAGACTAGTTCTTACCAGTCCCTACACGGTCTACGAAAGAGACTTGTCTTTCTGATAATTACAAAACCTTTAATCAAAGTGCACCGTCATTATTTACAAAAAAACCCACTTGAACTGATTAGTAATGAAATGTGTATCCATGTCGAGATGTGAGAGCAATGATATCGTTGGTTGCCTTCATTATTCACTAAAGAGTTACGTATCCTTCGTGTTACAGGTCCCCCGACAACACAACCACCACAGGACATCTCTACCTCCAAACCCAATCTGGGTAAGTGTTTCACCAGAGAGTTAGGATTTGGTTGTTGCTTAAAGGCCACACTCAGTACAATTCCAGCTTTATGGCGGCTGTCTGTAAATAATCGAGTCTAGGCAGACAATCCAGTAATCAACAGCATGAGCATCGGTCTATCCAACTGGGATACGATGACGTGTCAACCAAGTCAGTGAGACTGACCACCCACACCTCTTTTCCCAAAGTACTAAGATGATCGTAAGTCACTAATTCCAAAGTAACCTTACTGCAATGTTAAAGAATGAAAGGAGACCCCGATCCAATTTGTCGCCTCTCTTGACGAGCATGGGTTGTTGAAGACCAAGGTTGCGATATAAGAGATGTGCAGCGATTCGCGTAACAGCGAGGCGCTAACTTTCAGCAGCTGGCAATCGCGCCAGTTATTTAACCACGGGTCAGAAAGTAAGGGATACAGGATATATGGACTTCGTGCCCCGAGAAGTACTTCCAGTGTAACTTGTACCCTGTTATATTTTCTTCGCAGACACGGCACTGTTCAAATTAGATATGAAAGTAGAAGTGGGCGTGATGTTTTCTCCTGCTCTGAACAACAACACATCAACAGACTACGAGGAATGGAATCACGAGCTTATCCTTAAGGTAACGGTCCCTGTAAGGTGCGAGCGGAATACAGCATGTTATTATGTTTAAGTCCATCATATATAATACTGAGTATCCTGTACACCGAACTTTTGTTTTCACTGGACCTGTGATTATCAGGATTAGAACTGATCTTCAGCAACAATGCTTGTCGTAAGAAGAATCGGATGGTCAGGCTCGCTGACACATGCCATCGTATCCCAATTGCATAAATCGATGTTCATTTCGGTGATCACTGGATTGTCTGGTGCAGATTCTATATTTTACAGACCGCCGCCATATAGCTGGAATAGTGCTGAATGCGGCGTATAAGTAAACTCACTCACGGTAATCACTGTAGAGCTACTGTACACGTGTCTGTTTGTTAAACATGCACTTGTGCACTCGTTTATAGCGACGTTATTATGATGAATTCATTTTGTTTTATGAAAAGTAAATGACAGTCAATACGCAGATAATGAAAGTGGGGCCTGGGTTAACGAATTACAGGCTTTAGGGAATATTTCCATGGATAATTTTTGACGTTACCAACAAGTCCGTCTCCAGGACAAAAACGAGTTTCTGTTTTCAACGTCATTAACTCACCACAACAAAGTCGTGTTTGTTTGTTGTTCAACGTCGCTCTGAGAAATATTCCAGCTATATGGCGGCGGTCTGTAAACGTCTGAATTTGGACCAGACAATTCCGTGATCAGCAGCAGTAAAGTTTCAAATGGAACGGAATAGGTAACTGTCGTACATGCACGATCGCAGGTATCAGCCTGTGGCGTTCCGTGATAGGTGTGATGCAAAACGGGTACCGGATGGACATTGTTACTGATCCAGACATGTTAGGGAAGATACACGTAACAGACTTTGCAACACGTCGCTCGTATTTACGAAGACTGGTCAATTTTATTCTGCTGCGCAACCCACTTTGCGTTACAGTTTTCCTGCGCATAATGTCGCCTTGACCTGACGTCATGGCTTGTGTGCAACGATTGTCCACACACAACACACTGGGGTTTGTAACACAAAAACCGTGCACCAAGAGGTACATACACCTGCACGCGCGCGCACAAACACACACACAGATTTGACAACATGTACTTTGATGCCAGTATTTCTCGAATGCGTTGTAAGTCCCTGTGAGTTATCAGAAAGCAAGACTATTGCTGAATGCGGCGCTACACAACAGGTAAGCATCCAAGCATGCATCAACATGCACATATAAATACACACATCGCACAATTTCAAAGATACAAAACACACAGGGACATCTTTCTACCTTGAATGTATGTTTTATCACCTTATATATCGTGGACTTAGCAGACATCCACACAAACATACGTAATCCAAGGTCGCTTGGTCCAGAAACATCCCCAACCGCATTGAATATGAATCACGGGTATCGAAACAAGTATCTCCTTTCCCGATGATGACCCGGGTTAGAGCTTCTGCAGTTCATCCTTGTCATAAGAGGACAGTAGGTCAGGCAGGTGCATTTGGTTGACACATGTCGCAGCCCAGTCACTGGATTGTTCCACCCAGGTAGACACGGTTATATTCATACGGCTGGATCACAGATAGGTACAAACAAAATATCTTCTTTTTGTAGTTAACACCTGTCTACACACGCATTCCTGGGTTCCTGTACCTGGCCATTACTGATTTTACGTAAGTGTGTTGTTTCTTAACACGACAAACCTAACTGCCTCTTTATCCTGAAAATGCCTTCAGTACACCGTTTTAGTATCAGTGTTCAAACTGTGCATTTTCTATAAGGATACTGAACCTAATTAAAACTATTAAAGCACTATTAAACCAGATGGTGATGCTATCATTTTGACTGTAAGATTTTGGTAATACAGTGAGTCCCAGTAACACCGTCAGTCCCAGTAATATGGTTAGTTCTAGTAACAGTCAGTCACAGTAAAACAGTCAGTTCTAGTTACACAGACAGTCCCAGTAACACAGTCCCAGTAACATAGTCAGTTCCAGTAACATAGTCAGTCCCAGTAACAGTTCCAGTAACACAGTCAGTTCCAGTAACAGTCCCAGTAACACAGTCAGTCCCAGTAACACAGCCAGTCCCAGTAACATAGTCAGTTCCAGTAGCAGTCCCAGTAACACAGTCAGTCCCAGTAACACAGTCAGTTCCAGTAACAGTCCCAGTAACACAGTCAGTCCCAGTAACACAGTCAGTCCCAGTAACATAGTCAGTTCCAGTAGCAGTCCCAGTAACACAGTCAGTCCCAGTAACACAGTCAGTTCCAGTAACATAGTCAGTTCCAGTAGCAGTCCCAGTAACACAGTCAGTCCCAGTAACACAGTCAGTTTCAGTAACAATCTCAGTAACACAGTCAGTTTCAGTAACAGTCAGTCCCAGTAACACAGTCAGTTCCAGTAACAGTCCCAGTAACACAGTCAGTTCCAGTAACAGTCAGTCCCAGTAACACAGTCAGTTCCAGTAACAATCTCAGTAACACAGTCAGTTTCAGTAACAGTCAGTCCCAGTAACACAGTCAGTTCCAGTAACAGTCAGTCACAGTAACACAGTCAGTTCTAGTTACACAGACAGTCCCAGTAAGTCAGTCCCAGTAACACAGTCAGTTCCAGTAACAATTCCAGTAACACAGTCAGTTCCAGTAACAGTCAGTCCCAGTAACACAGTCAGTTCCAGTAACAATCTCAGTAACACAGTCAGTTTCAGTAACAGTCCCAGTAACACAGTCAGTTCCAGTAACAGTCAGTCCCAGTAACACAGTCAGTTCCAGTAACAATCTCAGTAACACAGTCAGTTCCAGTAACAGTCAGTCCCAGTAACACAGTCAGTTCCAGTACCAATCTCAGTAACACAGTCAGTTTCAGTAACAGTCAGTCCCAGTAACACAGTCAGTTCCAGTAACAATCTCAGTAACACAGTCGGTTTCAGTAACAGTCAGTCCCAGTAACACAGTCAGTTCCAGTAACAGTCCCAGTAACACAGTCAGTTCCAGTAACAGTCAGTCCCAGTAACACAGTCAGTTCCAGTAACAATCTCAGTAACACAGTCAGTTTCAGTAACAGTCAGTCCCAGTAACACAGTCAGTTCCAGTAACACAGTCAGTTCCAGTAACAATTCCAGTAACACAGTCAGTTTCAGTAACAGTCAGTCCCAGTAACACAGTCAGTTCCAGTAACAGTCAGTCACAGTAAAACAGTCAGTTCTAGTTACACAGACAGTCCCAGTAAGTCAGTCCCAGTAACACAGTCAGTCCCAGTAACATAGTCAGTTCCAGTAACAGTCCCAGTAACACCGTCAGTTCCAGTAACAGTCAGTCACAGTAAAACAGTCAGTTCTAGTTACACAGACAGTCCCAGTAAGTCAGCCCCAGTAACACAGTCAGTCTCGGTAACATAGTCAGTTCCAGTAACAGTCCCAGTAACACAGTCAGTTGCAGTAACAGTCCCAGTAACACAGTCAGTTCCAGTAACAGTCCCAGTAACACAGTCAGTTCCAGTAACAGTCAGTCCCAGTAACACAGTCAGTTCCAGTAACAGTCAGTCCCAGTAAGGCCGTCAGTCTCAGTAACATAGTCAGTCCCAGTAACACAATCAGTTGTAGTAACAGTTGGTTCCAGTAAAAACGTCAGTTCTACTTCTAGAAAAACAGGAACACTGTTCGAGTAACGTCCTCAGTTCCAGCAACATCCGACAGGTCTACAGTAATTTCCGTTAAAAGCTATTCCTTTAACACAATCAGTTCTAGTAACAGTGTCAGTTCCAAGAACACAGTCATTTTAGGCGACAGTCATTATCATTCCAGAAACGGTTCAGTTATTGGCCATTATCAAGTCAACATCCAGGCAAATGAACCAACCGATGACGTGTTGGGTGCCTTCACTGGAACCTTTTTATCGGAGATGAACAGCCTAACAATATTCAACACTACAGCAGAACCGTTTACTAAGACTAACAATATGTCACAAAGTAAGTCCCAAGTATTCAATTAGATAATCAACGAAACTGTTCCAGACTGCCTGTCCAATCGTCCATCTGTTGGGTTTTGGATCGTGCATCACATGAAAAGAGATTGTATAAGAGAGGCGTACATTTGCGAACCAGTCTATACTTACAACAGAAAAGGACGTGAGATAGTTCATTTGTTAATACGTTAGCACGTCCAATACAAAGTCCGGGGTCAAGTCCATACCACCAGATATAATGTTGAAATAATGCCTGAAAGTAAAATATTATTCCCTTTCAGCAAAAGTTCTCGCAGAATTGTAACCACCTATCATTTGTGAGTCGTTATGCACAATAGGGACCTGTATCTTTGGGCTTCCATCAGGTCAGGAATGGAAACAAGGTGCAAAATGTCAGAATGATTAGCTACTGCATGTAATAGTTAATGGTAAAAATTAATGGATGGTCAACTTTTGAACAGGTGAATCTGTTGTGATGATTTGGAGATTTTACGTTCGCTTTCCGATATGATGCCATTTTCAGTTTGCTCGAAAGAAGGATGGTTATGTACTATGTGATGATGTTTCAGTTCTGGAAACCATCGGTGACAAATGCCAAGCGACGGGAATATGTCCCATAGGTTTTACGTGTTCTGGTGCGAAAAGTGGAGAGGTAACATGCCTGTCCACGTGCACGGGTGATACATGTCAGTATGGACGGTGCCATATCGGTTCGGACGGATATCGCATTTGCAAGTAAGGGGGCGTTCATAATTTATGACTAGGGTCGTGGTGATGATTTTAAGGGGTTGGTGGGGTAGGGTTGGTGGTTGTCATCAATTTCGTACACATGTTCTGGAGGCGTGTACATGACAAGCACGGGGGTCACTTACTTTGTACATTAATTTTAGTGGGGGACATTAACATTGTACATGCAGCTCCATAAACAATACGCTGGGATACGCTGACATGCATCAAACAAATGTCCATCATGGTCCAGATAGTCACTTTTTATGATAAACATATGGGTTGATGACAAACCTTTTTGCTGGTATCTCTTTATTTAACATTTGTCCTCACATTCAGCCTGATTGGTTGTACAGATTCTATTTCGTCATTATGCATGAAGGCGCGGTATTTTACAGGTGTGATGTATCGGAGGATTTCGTATACAGCGGTGATAAATGCGACATAAAGACGGAAAAACTGTCAATGGAGATAGGCGCCATCGCTGGTATCGCTGGAGGCCTTGGCGGGGGAATAATTCTTCTGCTTGTCGTTGCCCTGGTGCTGACGTGTTGTTCCAGAAGAAAGAACAAGACTAAGAGGTAGGACCACGCTATCTATTTTGCAAACAATAAATTATTGGGTCATGATGTTCTTTGTTGTTCTAGCTGTATATCTCATTCAAGTGGATAATTAGTGAGTGAGTGAGTTTTACACCGCTTTTGGCAAGTTTCCAGCAATGTCGCGGCGGGAGATACCAGGAATGGTCTTCACATATTGTACCCATGCAGTGAGAGAGTTTAGTTTTACGCCGCTTTTAGCAATAATCCGGCAATATCACGGCGGGGGACACCAGAAAATGGGCTTCACACATTGTACCCATGTGGGGACTCGAACCCGGCGTGACGGGCGAACGCGTTAACCACTAGGTTACCCCACCGCCCCTTGTACCTATGCATGGAGTCGAAACCGAGTCTTCGGCGTGACGAGGGAACGCTTTAACTACTAGGCTACAACACCGCCAATCAAATCCGGATAGCTGATATTATAAATGACAAGGTTACGAAAACTATATGCTATAGAAATAGAATAGCTAACTGAAAATATGCGTCATAGATTATTATTAGCTTACGTTGCTCAATACCGAATCATACGTCTATGTAACCCAACCGATAAAAATCAAACCCCGCCCAACCAATCCACAGAACCTTGCTCTATCTAATCCCCACCCATCCGATCCACACAACACTGCCCTGTCTAATTCCCACTGAAGCCGACCAAACCGATCCATCCGCACAACTTTGCTGTACCTAAGCCAACCCAACTGAGCAACATAACTTGATCTACTCTATTTAATCCGTACCCAAACTTAGCTATCCATAACACGTCTTATCGGTCGTCCGAAACTCCTTTCGACAGAGCTGAGGAGAAGGCTCATACAATCTTGACCATACTGTGTATTTATAACAAATATATTGCCAAAACATATGAAGTGTTTGATATAGCCAGAGAAATGTTAGTTTCCAAGTATCGAAACAGCCATGCTCAAATCTAAACTTTACATTAGTAAAGGTTGGTCACCAATCCTAGCTCTGAATTTCTTTTTGCAGACACCACAGTGAGGATGAAATCCATCTGACTGGGTTAGAGGGGGATATTTGGGGCAGGGACGTGGGTGAGGATAACCCTGCCGCCGACACGAAGGAGGAATACAGTTACCAGGGTGTACTTAGTGAAGGCAAGAGCTACCAATCTGTGAGTTTTCACAACGGAACATCTATCGCATGCAAGTCTTTTTCACAACGTTTTGGTCAAAGATATATACTGCTCAAACAATTAACGAACACCTGATTTTGTAGGTTTATAATCAATTTGTAATGGCGTGTTATGGTGATGTGGCCATTTCGGAATTGTCTTATAGTATTACCACAGTCGCATCTATGATCACAAGATTCTTGCAAACGCTCGAAATGGTCCAAACGTCGTTCGTAAAGCGTTCGCAGCCGTTCGTACGGATATGTCTGACCAAGGCATTGACTAACAGATATCAAGGGGAAGACTGATCTGTGGGAATCACTACCAAGTCTGTGGTGAAACAAAAGATCATTTAGACGAGCCTCCGATTCGAAAGAAAGAGCAGCTCATCCTGGCATTTCACATTTGTCCATCTTAGACAAATGGTCCATCCCTTCCCCAACAGTATGACCACCAAGAAACTACGATACGGAGGTTATACTAGACTTCGCCATCTTCGGACGTGAACTTGTTTACAGGTTGTAGATAAGTGGTTTGGTTGAAATATGAGACTTCCTCACTCGCTCTTCCTTTAACAACAGTGGTTGATGCAGGATAAACCAGAAAAATCTTCAAAGGGACAAAGGAGAGCAGACGACTTTCGGCGGACTAACGATGGTAATGAGAGACAAGAGTGGGAGCAGATGGAACCTGCTGCCTTATTTAGTAAGTTTTCGTGTTGTTAGAAAATAACGTAACTATGTGTGTGTGTCACGTCACGAAAAGTTTATGTATATTTTGACCTGCGGGGAGTGAATGGGTGAGGCTAGTTTTACGCCGCACTCAGCAATACTACAGCTATATGGCGGCGGTCTGTAAATAATCGAGTCTGGACCAGACAATCCAGTGATCAACAACATGAGCATCAATCTGCGCAATTGGGAACCAATGACATGTGTCAACCAAGTCAGCGAGTCTGACCACCCGATCCCGCTAGTCGCCTCTTACGACAAGCATAGTCGCTTTTTATGGCAAGCATGGGTTGCTGAAGGCCTATTCTACCCCGGGACCTTCACGGGTTGACCTGCGGGGTAGGTGCAGAAGTCATCCTTCCTTACATGCAACTGTAGCAAGAAAACAGTGGCTGACCAGAAACAGACTGATCAAATCAATCAATGTGACGACAGCGATTTACTGAGTTCATTAATAACATACGAGACAGGTTACACAAGCATGAAACGTGTCTCTGAACATGTTTACAGGTCATGCCCAGCAGAATGGGTCATCTGGCCTGCGAACTGGTTACTACCGTGAGGACGTCTATCCCGATTATGACAGCGAAGACGGAGATCAGTTTGTTGGCCAGGACAAACATAAGGACAATTGGTAAAAATACAGCATATCTAAGTGAAGACTCTGCATTTGCTGCTTTACTGCAATTTCCTTGAACGGCACTAGAATCTGACATGACGTAGAAAGTCATGTTTATGAATTGGCAACATCTAGATTGCAACAGAGACCAGAAAAGATCCAAGATAGAAATGATCTTCTTGTAGTTAAAGCACTGATGCCATGGCAAATGACACCCACACGAAATAATACCGTGATAATGTATCTTCCTTGAGCCGGGTCATAGGATAAATAGGCTATCACACTCGTGTGTTTTGTAATGGTTAATGTCCTGCATTGGGAATAAAGAATATTTGGCTGGTACAGCTGAGGAGGTTGGTGTGCACAGTAATTACATTGCTGATAGTTGTTGTGAGTATAGTTCATAGGAAAGAAGCCAAATGACCAAACGGAGCGGTGTGGAAGTCTAGTGGTTAATGTGTTCACTCGTCACACCAAGGACTCGGGTTTGATTCCCCACAGAGATACCATGAGTGAAGCCCATTTCTGATGTCTCCTGCCGTGATATTGCTGAAATACTGCAAAAAGCAGCCTAAAACTAACCGCACTGGACAATGTGGGGAAATGTTTACTGTAGACTACATGATGATAACCTGCAGGGGTGAAATAACCCTGATCTCCGCTGATTTGATATTTATTGCCCGTTTTCAGATCTTTAGTCTGATTGGTTGGTTTCAAAGATGTTGATGTTGGCCCCGATGGTATGGTTAGGATGGGCTTGGGTGTTCTCGGAAATGTCTGATTTAGTTTCTTTCTGCACATATGTCAATTGTGCCTTGTTTTCATGTTTAGGAGAAGGACGTTTCATCTGTTACTGAAGACCGGTGTCGGGTTAAAAGTTGATCACTCTTTTCTGTACTCTAGGAATGTGGGGAGTGATCGCCCTGTGACCCACCTTACTCGAGGTCAGTCAAAGTCACGCCCCGTCAAGGACGACTATAGTCAGGAAGGTCACCAAGCCAGGAGCCAACCAGTGAAATCAAAGTCACGCCCCGTCAAGGACGACTATAGCCAGAAAGGGAACCGCGGAGGGAATCAACCAATCAAATCCCAGCAACGGCCGTTCAAATACGACTACGGACAGGACGATTTCGTGGATAATCAACCAATGCAACGCCAACCTCGTTTGTTGAGCGCCGGTTACAAACAAGGACAGTCCGTGTACGATAGCATTGAAACGGACGAGAAGGTGAGAGCGATGCTAAGAAATTCAAAATACAAAAATGAAGGTGATTTCATGGCCGTTAAATGGTTAACCAGTCAAAATCGTTAATGTTTACATGTATTTTTCGATGCACAGAAACAAAACGGCTTTACCACTAGATAACAAGTTTGATGACTACTTCATAGTAACATTGTTGATCTTGGCAGTGTCAGTGATTTCTTGTAGTTTATAGCTTTATCATATGGGGTGAGTTGGGTTTGGGATGAATGTGTGTTAATTGAGAAAGAACAGTCCTTGAAGTTATTATTATTGGTGTAATTAGATAAAATAAATGATCTTTATGTTTTTCTGGACTGTTATGCTTAACTCTATGAACGTTATTAATGAATTCAATAATAGCGTAATGTAAGTTTCTGATGCCACGGACCCGTGGAGGTCCCGGGGTAGAATAGGCCTTCAGCAACCTATGCTTGCCATAAAAGGCGACTATGCTTGTCGTAAGAGGCGACTAACGGGATCGGGTGGTCAAACTCGCTGACTTGGTTGATACATGTCATCGGTTCCCAATTGTGCAGATCGATGCTCATGCTGTTGATCACTGGATTCTCTGGTCCATTATTTACAGACCGCCGCCATATAGCTGTAGTATTGCTGAGTGCGGCATAAAACCAAACTCACTCACTCTTATGCCACGGGTTTGTATAGTTCATGTTGTCCCGCAACAAATATGCCAACTGCAGAACTTAATTGATCCAACAAGCAAACTATCCAGTTGAGTCAGCGGAAGTGATCACAACAGAAACGACACCAACACATGTACATAAGAAATTCTGTTAACATCAGTGTCAACTTACCCGTGTCTGACTATATCGCTGGGACGTCACAATCAACAACATTGCAGTATAACGCTCAACAATACATCTTTCAAATCTGTGTAACATCGTTCAGTAACCCATGCCTGTTGTACGAGGCGACTAATGAGATCGGGTGGCCAGGTTCGCTGACTTGGCTGACAGAACTTATCGGTTCCCCATTGCGCAGATAGATGCACATGCTGTTGGTCACTGGGTTGTGTGGTCCAGACGCGATTAGCTACAGACCGCCGCTGGAATATTGCTGAATAACGGCATAAAACTAAACTCGCTCATTGTGTAGTGAGTGAGTTTAGTTTTACGCCGCACTATGCAATATTCCAGCTATATAGCGGCGGTCTGTAAATAATCAAGTATGGACCAGACAAACCAGTGATCAACAGCATGAGCATCGATCTGCGCAATTGGGAAACGATGACATGTGTCACCAACTCAGCAAGCCTGATCGCTCGATCCCGTTAGACGCCTCTTACGAGAAACATAGTCGTCTTTTGTGGCAAGCATGGGTTGCTGAAGGTCTACTCTACCCCGGGACCTTTACGGGTCAACTCACTGTGTAACATCTCAAAACTGTCTACATTCGTTAATTGGGGGAGAATTAGCAAACGTCGCCTCCAAAGCACAGTGTGGTGTTTCATGACATTACAATGTATTCACCTGGGTGGGACAAATATGTGCTAAGGGGCGGTTGGGTGGCCGAGTGGTTGAAGCGTTCCCTCGGCACGCTATGGACCCGGGTTCGATTCCCCACGTGGGTACAATGAGTGAAGCCCATTTCCTGTGTCCCCCGCAGTGATGTTGCAGGAATATTGCTAAAACCAAACTCACATACTCTATCTGGTTAAGTAAAGGTAATGCATATCAAATGGGTTGAAAATATGCCTCTTGTTCGATAGGGCTAAAATGCAACCTTGTAGGTTTAACTTATTATTTACAGCGAACCGATAGCGATATCTGTCTGTTTCGTCAGACCGATAACTGTTTGGCTTACTGATAAACCCGTGATAAAAATCCGAAAATAGTATCTATCGCTAGTAGTGTGCGAAATAATCACCAGCCCACTAGCCCATGTGTCTCCACAGTCACTGGCCCGACTGTCTGGCACACTTTCGTGGGGCCATTTTTTTGTAATTATACCGCTCTCTCCGACTTGTCATTTAATGATACACTATTAAATCATGCAAAGTTGTGGTCTAATGAAAAAGAAATATAATAATAATGATGAAATCCGTGTCATGCTGGCTATATCTTATTCTCATGTATTCTTATGATCGTTGGCTTAGTTTCTGCATTCAAAGTTTGAGCTAGTGAATTCTTTTGTGGGCTAGTAACTTTCGGGTATAGCTAGACCGACTGGCTAGCAAACTTTGGAAAATATTCCACACACTGATCTCAAGCCAACTGAACATAATATCTCAATGATTGTACTGATTGATAAATATTAAATATATCTGAATGTTTCAGCTAACTGTTAATAACATTTGTTTTAGCCAGACTGTATTCATTGTGTTCGACTATGTTTTGTCTCTTGCAGTACGCTATCAGAAGACCAACACTACACTGAACCTAACAGATATTTGCCGAACACCAAAGGATGAGCTACTATGTTGTTCAAATAGAAAGTGTAGGAATGTAACAATCAGTCAAATGCAGTTGAACAAATGCAATATACAAGTGATATGTGGACATACACCGCCATACATTACACATAGATGTGTACATTACAGATGTGCATATAAAGGGATCTAGAAACTCTCTGACTAGTATTGATGTTTTGCGATCAATCTAATCAATCATAGAAATTGTGTCTATCTGTCCATATATCCATGGTCTGGGTAAAATCAACCGTGACCATAAAATAACCATAATCAACTCTGTTCACCAGCCAGCAGGCAGTCTATGGGTTTCAGCAGACCACTTCTCGGCGGGGGATACTCCAACTATACTCAGCATCTTTGAGTTTCAACATATGTAAGGTGGAAAACCAGATCGCAATATCACCATACTGTTTTTCCTTTATACGTCATTTTACTTGTATAAACATGTAGATATGTGTAGTCCTAGGAATTTCATACTAATTCATATCAACACATGCAATATATACACATATACATATAGTACACATATAGAAGGAGTGCTTCTCACGTTATGCAAAGCAAATATCTACAGCTCTAATATAAATTCTGGAAATCATCTTCGAAAACGTTGAATGACATGTTCAAGTTTGATGCATAGTAAATCTGTAAAGTTTCTATCTATTTAAAGACTGCTTCATGCATCGTGCAATATACATGGTAAGAGTGTCTTTCAAAATATCAAGCAGGGCGCTAGCATAGTTTATCTGCATTTTAACAGTATTGTAGTATCAAGAGTTTAGACACCAGAAATGGGCTTCACCAACTGAACCCATGCAGGAAATCGAACCAAGGATGTCCTTGTACAAAGCGATCTTTGAACTAAGGTGACTGTAACTCCCATACCTTCACAAAAAATTATCACTGTCGTAGAGCTGAGGTTGTTTTGCACATAACACATTTTTGTGCTATCCAAGCGCTTCTCATGAAGCGTAAATGTGTACATCATAACTTTTAGGGAATATGTACATCATAACGTTTAGGGAATATGTACATCATAACGTTTAGGGAATATGTACATCGTAACTTTTAGGGAATATGTACATCATAACGTTTAGGGAATATGTACATCGTAACGTTTAGGGAATATGTACATCGTAACGTTTAGGGAATATGTACATCGTAACGTTTAGGGAATATGTACATCATAACGTTTAGGGAATATGTACATCATAACGTTTAGGGAATATGTACATCATAACGTTTAGGGAATATGTACATCATAACGTTTAGGGAATATGTACATCGTAACGTTTAGGGAATATGTACATCGTAACGTTTAGGGAATATGTACATCGTAACTTTTAGGGAATATGTACATCATAACGTTTAGGGAATATGTACATCATAACGTTTAGGGAATATGTACATCATAATTTTTGGGGAATATGTACATCATAACGTTTAGGGAATATGTACATCATAACGTTTAGGGAATATGTACATCATAACTTTTAGGGAATATGTACATCATAACGTTTAGGGAATATGTACATCATAACGTTTAGGGAATATGTACATCGTAACGTTTAGGGAATATGTACATCGTAACGTTTAGGGAATATGTACATCGTAACTTTTAGGGAATATGTACATCATAACGTTTAGGGAATATGTACATCATAACGTTTAGGGAATATGTACATCATAACGTTTAGGGAATATGTACATCATAACGTTTAGGGAATATGTACATCGTAACGTTTAGGGAATATGTACATCATAACTTTTAGGGAATATGTACATCATAACGTTTAGGGAATATGTACATCGTAACGTTTAGGGAATATGTACATCATAACTTTTAGGGAATATGTACATCGTAACGTTTAGGGAATATGTACATCGTAACGTTTAGGGAATATGTACATCATAACGTTTAGGGAATATGTACATCATAACGTTTAGGGAATATGTACATCATAGCTTTTAGGGAATATGTACATCATAACGTTTAGGGAATATGTACATCATAACGTTTAGGGAATATGTACATCATAACGTTTAGGGAATATGTACATCGTAACGTTTAGGGAATATGTACATCGTAACGTTTAGGGAATATGTACATCGTAACGTTTAGGGAATATGTACATCATAACGTTTAGGGAATATGTACATCATAACGTTTAGGGAATATGTACATCATAACTTTTAGGGAATATGTACATCATAACGTTTAGGGAATATGTACATCGTAACGTTTAGGGAATATGTACATCATAACGTTTAGGGAATATGTACATCGTAACGTTTAGGGAATATGTACATCATAACTTTTAGGGAATATGTACATCATAACGTTTAGGGAATATGTACATCGTAACTTTTAGGGAATATGTACATCATAACTTTTAGGGAATATGTACATCATAACTTTTAGGGATATCTTTTATTAAGATGCATTGTAAATGTGTACATCTTTTCAAGGCCGTTTCATCTATGAAGTTTTTCATATATATAAAACGTTGTTTATCTTGGTAAAATGCCATATTCATGAGTTGCTAAACTGATGTAATTTCATTTTAAAATTAATACGTAAATTGCAGAAAGAGTTGTTGATACCAGGAAGACTATATAGAGAGAAGAAACTCCCCGAAAAGCCCCTGAACGTATGTCTCGGGTCGTTACGTAACCAGTCTTACCAATATGGCCGCAGCGTAGTATTTAAGATTGAGCCCGGTATATTTTCCTCAGCTGATTAAATTCGGTGAGTGTTGTGACAACTGGAATCAGTTGAAGTCAAATAATTGGTATTGGTGTCAGTATTAGGACAGTAGATTTGCAGTAAGGTTTCAAGTCGGTATGTTACAGCTCACTGGCTTCCATTCTCGATTCACCGCGAAGATAGACTTAATTGTGCTGATAAAAACCTTCTTTCACACATTCGTTAATTTTTTAGAAGGAACACATGAGTGTTTCTAGTTATGTCTTCAAAAACATCTTTCACATACACCTTTAATTCTTATAAGGGGAATACACTATCAGGTGGAGTGTGTTTGCAAGTAATAGTGATAGTTTCATAACCTAAAAAAGAATGTTAGGGTGTATTTGAGGTGTATGAAAAATATGACATATCGCCGATCTGTTCTGATCCGCCTTTGATGCTTGCGAAGTTAGAGGGTTATAGTTCTATAACTTCTTTCTTTCTTGATCTTATTTTTTTGACAAAATTGGAAAGGTGTCTACAACGCTTTGTGATAGTTTTAAATTTTCTGTTTTTGAAGGGTGTGTGACAGTGTCGGTGAACATTTTGTTAATGTCCATTCCATTCCCCACATGCAAAAAGATATCTGAATTAGTTATTAATGTAAACAAAAAAGTCTCACTGTAGATTTTTTAAAAAGCTGATGTTAAGACATGTGTCTTCGCGATACTTTTGCGTTCTTTAACAATGTTTTGGGAGGGGAGGCCGCGGTGTATCATCTATTCTTTCATTTATTCACATGTACTTTATTATTTTTCTATATTTTTCATTCACGTATAGCCTAATTCTTGCTCTTAATTCTTACTATAATTCATTCATTCACTCATTGTCAACTTCCGACTGATACAATAAACTGAATGAAGTTCTGTTAAACACAGCTGAAGTTGCGCTGGGAACGAGCCAAGTCACTGTGTGCGCTGAAGCATGACGAGGCACACGTTAATTAGTACAAATGGTAAAGAAAGCAAGCGAGTGACCTATCCCTATTGTAGATTATCCCTGTTGATACATACGGAATCGTATCTTACCTCTCCCTCAAGTAAGTCGACCAGTGGTTCACCATTCAACTCTGACGGAATCAACAAGTCAGTTACGACTGGCTGACATTTGTGAGTTTTCCAGGGCAGCTCACAATGTCTCTACGTCACACTCACTACTTCCGGTATCTGACATATTCAGATACATGATGTGCATACATCACCCGAGTAGTGCCTTCGTATCTGGCACGTCGCTTGTTACATGCCCCGGTCCAATATCCATGAAACGAACGCCCAATGCTTAAAAGTGATCCATCCTGTGGGCCTCAGTTCTTAATTGGAGGCTGTTGTATTGTTACTGAGATTAAGTATTTCATCATTCCATTTCAAACTGTAGCGCAAAAAAGGTTGCGCAACAGAGAGAAAATGACCAGTCTTCTATTATGTCCACGTGCAACTCGTGAGACTATCAGCAAATCATTGGACAAAAGCACCCATAATCATGACCAACAAACTGTGAGAATTCTAAACGCGTCACAACTTCCGATGTTCCACCGTATGACCAGGGTCCAGTGATTAAAGTTTCATCTGTAATATTCGGCAAGGTCAGTTCCCGAACCAGAAAACTGAAAACAAGATGGCCCGGATGTAAAGACATGTTGATACACAGCCCTCTCTTTGTGCGAGAGTTGTCTTAAATTTGGATATCACGACGAGAAATAGTCCTTCACAATTATCATGATATACACGCACATCGATATAAAATTACGCACAAATATTTGGCTGATGACGTCATGCCAGCAAGAAACCGAATATGAGGATATTATTACATAACTACAAAACAGCCAAGTAGCATAGCATTTTATATTTATTTTTCATATACAAATGACGTTGTACAGAGCAGCAGAATCATACAGGTACAGTGAGTTCGCACAAGAGCTAAAGTTCTACAGCCAAATATTCAAAGTATGATCTAACTCAGATGTTATTCACAAAAATACTTTGTTCAAAATTGCAAGTTTAACTCTTCCTGAGATGTAGTTAGACAATATAGTAAGGGTGAGTGCGACAATAATTACTCAAAATGTTGTCCCAAATATAGTTACCTCAGACTATGCCATTTTACAAAACTGTCACTACTGAACATAACTTATTGACTCCCAGGACTACTATTTCATAATTCACAGCATACTTTGAGGAGTTTTTTTTCACCGGAATACTGGGTAACCGACATGGTCAATTTTATGTTACACATTTTAATTTGGACGTTTCTAACTTCAGTAAGACTAATGAGCGAGGGTACGCAATGAAAAGTCAAAACTTGGTATTGAACATTACGTCCGAATCTAGCACAAGTGAAGGACCCACATGACATTGAAACAACAGTTTGTTTATCGACAAGTGGACAATCTGTGCTCTAAGTAGAAAAGGCTCACGCACCAGGCTGAGAGTTGATCCCCACCCCATCCTTCTTTTTTTCTGGAGCATGTGGCACTTCTTTTCAAACAAAAACAATTTTAAACTGCCTCTGAAAACTGTTGTTACCAGTCCACCTACTAACCACCCAGGGCCTTGATTTTCGATGCTCTCTTATTGCTGAGATAGTCATATGTTAATGTATGGCACTTAAGGCTATCTTAGCGCTAAGACAGCTTTGAACATCTACACCCTGCTTACTAATGAAGATTCACTTGACCACACAAGACAAAAAATAACATATGCCATTACAGTAACATTTTGGCTTCACATATTTTGAGTAATTACAGAACTATCAATATTAAATTGGCAAATCCTAATGACATGGCTGCTGTAAGCACAATAATGCCAACAAATGCACATATTTATAGGTAACCAAGTCAGTAACTGTCAGTTGAATGCCTGACACATGGGATTAATAATTCATAGTCATGTGATTCTTCCTTAATGATAATTACAAAAATTATTCAACATTTCGCTCTTTCTCGTCCAATTATCCCAGACAACAAAACGGACTTGTGTCATCATTTGTAATCAATTCTAGCTGCTACTTTTATTCAGAATGTCTAAAAATTATGGCACATAAAAGTTGTAATTAGATGTTATCTACATCTTATCTGTTATTTCTTGCAGCAGTCAGCACTATTACCATAACACAGGACAACGCAAACCAGTAATTGACTTCAAAATAACATCACTTTAAAAGCCTCTAATAACAAGACTTTTCATGTGAAGATCTGTCAAAATACCATTAATAACTATTCACTGCCTTGCATACTAACTGCATCTCTCGTCATACATTTAATAGTTACAAACACCGATTTGAAACCTTAAATTATGGTAAGAAGTCATGGGTGTTTATAATTTCAGAAAAAAACATACTTAGTATGGGTGTGGCTCTGAAAAAATGTGGAGACACAATGATCAGTTTAACTCTGCGATGTTAGGTTCCTTTATGACTAAGCCACAAGTCTAGAGAGTATACCAGTGACTAGGACTCACACCTGTAGCTGTTAAGTGTTCGGACAAAGGATATGGATATTCAACTGAGGTCAAACATAATTGTGTCAAAGTTGAAGGCATTTCAATGTTTGATTCATTTTCAATGTCCAAAACACCTTAAGTGACCTTTCCTTTCACATTTTCAAAAAAACTAATCTACCCAAACCTCTTTTGTAAAATGATAGTTTGTGGATGCATGCAAATTTGAACAAAAGGGTGGTAATACAATTAAAAGATGAGCTACCAAGGTAGAATTTAAAAACAACTAAAAATGTCCATTTGGAGAATACATGCATAAATGCACCACTACAAGATATCACTCTGCGATTGCATGAGCATCTCATCAACACCAATGAAAATGACAAAGTGAATTTATCTGGGGCTAGCAGTTCAAAGCCCATTTAGGCTCTCTTATTACACGAGTTAATTTCTATTAAAAACTAAAACATGCAGTAAGTGAAAGAAAATATACTGGACAAAATAAGTTAGGGATGATATTTTATCAATATGTCAATGAATAAATACATCATTATTCATAATTTCAAACTTTACAAATATCCCTAACTATTTTTGTCCAGTATATGTACTACTGTTCAACATCAGGACAAAATGGCATCCTCGATAATTTCCAGGGTACAAATTTTGTTAAAATTTAAATATTTTAGATATTTAAATACTTACCTTACCATAGCTTGAGGTAATAATCATATATCCTATGGAAAGGTAAGTAAAAAATCTGAGAAATCCCAACTAGTGGAGATTTACTGGAACCTACATCCTGCTGATAATCAAGAATGACAAAATCATATGAGTGACAATTCTTAAGCTTATACCTTGAGTAACCAGCTTGTATCACTATACTTTGAACAGTATTTCAGTTGTAATAATAACCTCATGTTATCGTTCAGATATCAAAGGTGATAATGATGCAGGTTGCAGATGAAAACAGTCTGCAAAGGTGGTGTTTAAAGATGTATTCTCCCATGACTTCAGTAAATACCAGATGTCACTGGCTAATCAAAGTCATACAAAGGTATATGATCACATTACATACCTCTGATTTTCCAACACCATGTAATTTTTTTTTAAAATGTAAATAAATGTATTGTAATGGAAAAACAGAGGTACATAATGAAATCATAATAACTCTAAATTTTTCATTTAAAACCTCAAGTTATGCGTTCAGTTTTAAATCAAATTTAGAGCTGCTATCATTTTGTCATATACCTCTGATTTTCCAACACGTATGTTTCTCTCCTAATTACAAAATGTTTTGATTTTACTCACTTTAAGCCATTACAATACAAAGATACACAAACAAAAGGCAAGTACATCTCCTTTCCTAACTGAACACAACTAATGTTGACATCTGCTGCATGCGAAAGTGGAATTTTCTAATGGTTTTTAAATTTGATACTACCATTACAATATAAATCAAAGTTCTTACAAAGGATGTGAATTATTAATGTTTGAACACTGGCTGAAAAATACATATATATATATACTGATAGTGGACAGAGAGCATAGGCAAAGCCTATACAAAGCAGTCTCTGGTGCATTGGTTGAACATCTTACAGAATTTCCAGTATGGAGACATCGCCAATCTGCACTACATTTTCTGAAAATAAACAGGAAAATCTGTTCCCTTCCCTATTAACATCCAACTCAATCACATTCAAACAAGTCTATTCATTTAAACGCTCATGACTGCAAGAGCAGGTAACTCCAACAAAAGTTCTTATTTCCAGATAACGTTAACATCCAACTCAATCATTTAAATGTTCATGAGTGCAAGAGAAGATGACTCTTCATTTCTGTATAATGTGAACATAATTTTACATAATGACCATCAAATTAAACAACAGAATCAACTTAGCATAACCAAACAAAAAGAAAATTTGGGGAGGCGAGTTTATGCTAATTTCCACTTTTCTGACTTCACTGACTATTAATGGATAAAAGAACACCTAATAAGCCACTGACTGCTGCTAGTCTGTATCCCAACTTGAAAAGAAGCTTGTCATCGCTTCACCTGCAAATTTCTCTGACAAGTTACAGGCAGTAGTTTGTGCAACATCACAATAAACTAGATGACCATATATCACAAAGGACATAAACGCAATATACACCAGCACTTATTTACATATTTACAGACACAATGAAGATTATAGAACACATAAAATCCACCTAGAGCATAAAGCATGAACTGTTATACAAACACATACATACCATTCTTTCACACATAATAACTTTCTGAGATGTTGAACCTTGCTTCTGACAGTGTGTGCTTGTGTACACCATTTACACCCTATTTGCAGTAATAAGTACACTGGACATTTTATAATATTAACAAAATTGGGTGTATGCAACACCCTGGAATCTGTTTGCAGGGATCAGCTTTTGGCAAACAAACTTAGTTCAGAAATGTTTTTGGTTAATCATGTAGTTACTATGCAAAAAAACATTCCACATGGGTGGGTCTTTTTACAGGAAAATATGGATAATTGAATGAATGTTCAATGTTATTAGGGAGGAGTTTGGTCAATGAGCACTTAAGACACTTGATACATCAAATATGGTGTAAACAAATACTGGGGTTATTTATATCATTTGTCAGCAATGGTAATCAATTATTTCATTGTACAAAATGTCATGTATCGCACAAGTTTTTCAGCATTATTATCAGATGATTTTACTAAATTACTCCAAGTGAACTGAGAATAGTATTAATGTTCCTCAAAGTTTCTTCAGGATACAAGCCTCACTTAATGCTGACGTAACAAATAAATATCAGCTTAAACATTCCATGAACTACTGGGTATTGATAATGGGGAGAATGAGTACTCAACACTTTCAGTATCTGATATCCTCAGTGTCATATCAGACCTAAATAGTAAACTACTTTCAATGTTGTTTACGGATGCTGTATTTAGAGTCTCATTTTAACCAACAAGTGGCCCTTAGCAAAACGAAACACAACACATATGCACATTGGTAATTCAGGATTAAATTAAACAGTATTAGCTTCCTAAAAACAAGTTCTAGCTGGTCAAAAAAACGTGCCTTACATTTTCAGCATACATTAAGATATACCTCTAACACACATACTTAATCCATTCATAATAAAATTTCATTATATCCACAAAATATTTAAGAGCTTAACTGGACAACAAATCCACACATAACACAGTATTGATCAAGTTCAGTTCAGCTTTTCACACAACATAAAGACCAAGCAGTATTATAAACCTATGCTGCAGATATCACGAACAACATTCAGCCTCGCTTTGTCAATATTATGAACAAACATATACAATCAAACAATGATATGGTAGATGCTGAGTAAACAATCTGTTGATTAAAATAACATATTATGGACATCTATACAGAACGAGAAAAATGCATTGGATCCCCAAATTTGATTTGCTATTTAAAAGATGGTAAAGAGTTCTTATGATAATACCTGTTCACATCATACACTGAAACCACTAATTTCAATCAAAACATCTCCCCAAAAGATCATTATTTGTCATTTGTTCACGGCGTGGTGGTCATAGAATCAGCCTGATTACCAATATGGCCTGCTGCTTCTTGCCCAAATATCAAAACCCTCTGACCTTGCTCAGAGAATAAACTTGAAATGGGAAAGCCAGGATTTAAGAAAAAAATCTTTCATCAGACCACCTAAAATTAAAAATAAAATTAAACACTCAGTTTTTCTCTTTGACAGAATATGAGATAACTGTATTAATGAGATTCATGAGATTAAATGTAAGGAATTCACAAATTATATCAACATATTTAGAGGCCATTTCTTCTGTCAGGCCATTATTTATTTGTCAATCACAGGTATTTTGACCCTATGTTACACAAAATCTGTTTGAAAACTGTCAGTGCTTCAATATCCAGCAAACAAGCTGCATAATTATTGATTCTACTTTAATTGTTAAAGCTTACTGACAACCATACTCCAGTTTTGTTTTTCTCTGCAGTTCAATGCCACATTCCAGCTTTATGGTGGTGGTATGTAACTAGTCATACCTGAACCAGACAATCCAGTGATCAAAATTAGCATCTATTGATACAAAATGATAAGTTTCATTCTGGTTGGTAACTTGTCTCCCTTTATCAAAGCACATCACTTTGTCATGTCCACTGCTCAACTTCCTCTGGAGTAAGCAGGGTCTCATATTCCATTTTATCAACACCCAAATGATATCATAATTGTCAAAATGAGAAATCAAAGACACACTGTCCTCATCAGCTGAATCAAAACAGAGTCGTTAGTGTGACCAAACTGACCACTTGTTCTGTAAACGAATTTAGATGTTCCATACACCAGAGTAAAAGCATTATATCTTGGTGTCTGGGCTGGTTAAATCCATTTCAGACTGGAAACATTTCAAAGCTCCCAGCACTGATGTCTGGCTTATTTCATACACTGTGATCACAGACTGTGAAATCATCTTGTTTTCCCAAATAATACATTTGTAGAATTGTCTTGTAGCTGATAATAATGGAGATTAAGCTATACACCTTAGCTGCCATACATACCTCTATGTACCACATATCAATAATGAATCAAGTTTCACTTTTTGGCCTTTGTGGTAAACTTGTACTGATTAAAAACCTCTCGGATTAGTCAAATGTGACCACAAACCTTCGAACAAAAACGCTTAATCTACTTGTTCCCTCCCTTATGTGACTGGTGGGTGCTCCCATATGTAGGTGGAAGTGTAGTTTGTGCTAGAAGCAATACTGCCACAATGAGCACCAGATCTCACGACTGGACTTCACAATCCTGCATGTGGAGAATCTTACTGGGTACGTTGCTGCAAGGTGAACCTGAGACCCATTAGGGTAACCATCTTCTACAGAAGCAGAAATATTCTCTGAAGTTTGTGCATACAGTGATTATCAGTTCACATATATATACAGCTTAACCCTGATAAGATCTGAAAAGGCAGGAAAACCTCCTCCTGTTTCATATGCAACAAGAGCATGTATTTCCGCCCTGCCTACTTACTTCATGTTACCAAAATGTCACAATAATCATGCCCACATCAACTGTAACACACCTCTGCTTCATAATTAGTTCAACAACAAAACATAATGCAAACTGATTTGAGGCATAATGATAACACAGGCGCTAAAAACAATTTTACACGTGAAAGGAATATACATTCTTCTAAATATCCCACTAAATATCTTCACCGGACCGGTCATCTGTACTATATTCTCCACTCTTGCACACATACATTATAGACTCGATCACACTTTAGAGGAAGTTCTCACTGGCTCGGCGTCTTTGCAGTCCAAAAGTCAATTCGTTACCATGGTAACATCAGATTCACACTTTCATGTCTTCTTGGGCAGCAAGACTTGCCAGTGTCTTTCTGATCCTGAGCGCTGTGAGCCTAGCAGCAGCATTGGGATACCAGCACTCCTTCATCAGCTTAGCCATGACATGCAATGCCTGGAATACAAGGAAATTAGTCAACTGTTTGGTTGGTTGGTTGGTTGGTTGGTTGTTATCGAACACAACACTCAGCAATATTCCTGCTCTATGGTGGTAGTCTATAATTAATCAAGTCTGGACCACACAAACCAATGATCTACAACATGAGCACCAATCTACACAATTTGGACATGACGATACGTGTCAGCCAATTCAGCAAACCTGCCCACATGATCGCGTGAGTCACCTTTTATGACATTCATGGGTTGATGAAGACCAATTCAAATGCGGATCTGGCAGCTATGTAGTCAGTACAAAACTATGAATAAATGAAATACAAATAGAGGATACTAAACGACCTTCCGTGTAATACCATTTTTATTAAACGAGTTAATGATTTGGTATCAGATGAGCGAAAGCGAGTTTGATACTAAATCTTTAACGAGTTTAATGAAATGGTATTTCACGGAAGCGAATTTAGTATTCTGTTTATTACTCGCCAACATAAAATAACAGAAACTGCGGTGAAATTGAAATCACCGGTGAATCAGCTTCCAAGTCAAACAAGGTCCAGTAAAATCACGGCATCAACATTAGCATTGTCACGTCACAACTTTGAACCATTTTGACGTCATACGTCAAGCGGTATTACACTAGTGTAATATTGAAGTGAAAAACTGACACTGCAGTATTATCAATGGGCGAGTAATAATACTTTAACCTAAACCTTGAATTTTTGACTAGGTAATTAAAACTGGTAACTATACCATGTATATCAAAGTGGGAATATCAAGCAAAATCGAATTTGTCAGTTGCTTTTATTATACTGCACAATAAAGATAATGGCGATGAGGGGTGGCGTAGCCTAGTGGTTAATATGTCCGCTCATCACACCAAAGACCCGGCTTTGATTCCCCACATGGGTAGAATGAGTGAAGCCCATTTCTGGTGCCCCCCACCTTGATATTGCTGGAATATTACTAAAAGCAGCGCAAAACGAAACTCCCTCCTTCCATCATGTAGGCACAAAGCATCTATCTGAAGCAATGGTTTATCGCGACAAAGTTTTGAGATTTCAGATTTTGCACACAAAACTAGCCCCCTTCACAAGTAAGATCTCACAGCCTTTCAATGTCCATACTTCTTATGTCTCAGCATTTCTCACATTAACATATCTTCAAGACAATGGTCAGCAGTACCTAAATGTTAGTAATGCTACAGAGGGACAGTGAACTAGTACAGTAACACTGTCCAATTTAATTATTCCCTAATGCCTAAACTAACAATAGATCTTTGTGAAATAACTATATCTACTGGCTTCAGTGAATAAGATCCTCAATTTCACCATTGCATGCAACAGGCAGGCTGTTTACACACTGCAGGACCTTGCCAATAGGAGTGAAACACAATGTTGGTTTAGTTCAAGTTCCATGTAGAAATCTTCTTGGAACTGGGACTCACACAAAAGTGCCTCTACACGATCTCGTTCATCCAACCAAAATAGCATGAGTTGTTGATAATAGCAGCACAGAAATGTCAGAGAGCTTTGAAGATGTCATCTAAAATTAAATTACATGGAATATTTGAAATGATATTCCAAAAGTAATGTGCAGCATAAGGTGAGTAAGATAATACTTTCAGTGCGAAAACCAAACGCACCATACTGTCAAAGTGAATTCCAAAGGACTGAACTGAAAACAAACTACCACAGTATATCGTTTCAATCCTATTCTCTAATGCATGCACACATTGGATGTAACATATGCATGTCATAAAATTTGAAATTGCTGATAAAGTCGGTTCTGAATGTCTATGAGGGTGAAGACCAAGAAAGACTTTACAATGTGCCTACCTCAAATGTCTGCCACCGATTAGGAATGGCCGGCCTATGTTTCTCGATACAAACTACCTTCTTCATATCATCAAGGGAAGGGTCCGGTGGAACTAGGTCATAGTAGGGCATTTGATACTCCTCAAAAATGCCTGAAACAAATATTCAAATCCAGACTACATATCAAAATTCCTACTGAATGACACAATGTGAGAACCAAATTGTTGAGCAAGGAGTAATTTATATGCAAAGGGATGAGAATGAATATGAGGAAAACAAAAACAAGGAAAACAAGCATAGTCACTAAGGTTACATAATGCCCTAGCGCAAATTATCAATTCAAACTTAAAAAAGTAATGAAAAAGTAGTTAAATATCAACAAAAGCATGACCTGTCAACCTCTGTTGATATTTTGCTCTGTAGTTGTTCAAACACACAAGTATTTTCAAGACTCGCTTTGACATTGTTATGGATGTCTTGGTGTATGAAACATGCCAGAATAGTAATAAAGAGTAAACTTGAAGTCTAGGAAGAAAATCCAGTGAACCTGTCTTAAGATATCTTAAAAACAAGCTTTAAATGCAGTTTAACATAAGGAAATCTTTTAAGTGTCGCTGTGACTTTGAAAATTATATGAAGGTCACCAAAATCACCCAGGCCCAGCGCCTTTCCTAGATGATAATTGGTGTCAAATATAAGAAAGTCCATGAATGGTTCTTGAGATATCTTGCTGACAATCATAATATGCAAGTTAACAACATGCTGAAATCACTTAAGTGTCGCTGTCATCTTGAAATTTACGTGAAAGTCACCAAAATTGACTGAGCCTTGCACCTTCTCCAAATGAAGCTTGCTGTCAAATATGAAGAAAGTACAGTAAACTGTACTTGAAATATCTCGCTAAAAAGGGTAAAATGTTTAAGTCCCCTTAAAACCTTGAAAGGTCAAGGTCACCAGACCTTACTTGGACCTTTCTTATATTGTAATGAACTTAGGTACAGGATATGAAAAGAATCTAGTAAACGGTTCTCAAAATATTCCAAATCATAATGATGGATGGAGCCTAACACTATATCCCCCGCTTTGCGCTAAACAAGCAGCAGGGGATAATAAGCCTATGATCTTGGAATGACAAAATTTACAGAATTCCATGGGCATGCAGAAAATTCTCATCTCTGGAATTAGCAACTGTTTCTGATACTGACACAGGGCTTTGAAACTGTTCGGGGCACATTACATGTTGAAAGGCTTGATTTGAAAACTAAAGTTTCTGCCATCTTTGTATCTGATGACTTAAGCAAATAACAAAGACGAATCTTCTAGAACCATGAGGAAACTATGTCCATAAGCATACCTCCGATCATGCATCTGCGTGCAATCTCCCATAACACCAATCCAAATGAGTAAACGTCCGCCCTTTTGAAGGATTCAAAATGGTTCATGTTGATGGACTCATCCAGAGCCTCAGGTGCCATATAACGTTTTGTCCCAACACGGTTGTTAGGAGCAATGTCCACTTGGTCTGTCTTGGAGTCATGGCGCACTGCCAGACCTGAAATATATTATTTGTCACAACTTTTAGATGGAGTCAACAGTAGCTGAAACAGGACAAAAATCACTACACTGTTTGTCGTCATTTGTTGCTTTGGACTCTGTCCAGTCCGGAATCAGTGGAACAGTTGGGTAAAGATGGTTGGATGCTTGGTTTGCTGTTTAACACTACACTCAGCAATATTCCAACTATATAGCAGCAGTCTATAAATAATAAAGTCAGGAGCAGACAATCCAGGGATCAACAGTATGAGCATCGATCTACATGAACAGAATATGATGACAAGTGTCAACCAAGTCAGCAAGCCTGATCACTTGATCCTGTTCGTCATCTTTATGACAATCATGGGTTGCTGAAGACTAATTCTAACCCACATCTTCATGGATTGAGTAAAGAGGGTTCAGAGAAATCAGTTTAGTATCTTGCCGGTTACTGCATGTGTCTACGTGTGAATGTATGTTTGTCAGTGTGTTTCATCTGTTATCCTTTTAACATTTTAACATTCTCTGCCACTCCTAACTCAATTCACATGCAAGTACCTGGGAATTTCTATTTTGCAATGTCCACCTGGTAAAACGTACAAGGGTGGTTGGCAGTGTTGGTCTTATTAATAATTAAAGATTAAATTTATATCACAGTAGTTAATAACCTGAGTATAGATTGACAACAGCATAATTAGATCATCAATAAATGATTTATTTGACCTGTGGAAATGCATGTACAGACTCACCTAAATCAGCAATACAGCAGCCATTTGCTTTGACTAGAATATTTTTGCTCTTCAGATCTCTGTGGGCAATAGCTGGTTTACCTGAAGAAAAAAAAAATACCTAGTGATACAAGGACATAAAGAGTCATTACACTTGCACCATTTGCCACAATTATACAAAATGATGAGGAAGAGATGGCAATGAAAATTTTTTTTGTCTACCATCTGGGTATGAAACTCAACAAAATTTCTGCCAAACCACAAGTGTGCTTACATGTAAAACTTGCCAGCCCTGACCAAATCTTACTTGCAAAAATGTAGGTTTGACAAGCAACACAGTTTATCATCCAATTGGAATTCATCATTATTTCCACGAGAGGATTAATAATGATTTGTTATCCTGTAATATTAAGAATATCTTCATATACACGTCTAAATCTTAGTCCGACTGCCTGACAAAATTTGAGAAACCGGTCGTATGTGTTGAAAATAACCCCTCCTGGTGGTCAGGCAGGTAGTTCTTTTCAATGCTAGTATCACTAATCATCTTGATGACACTAACAATTGAAACAATACTCTGTCCTATTCTACAAGAACAAATGATTGCCCTGGATCATTTTCAGCATTATAAAGAATTTAAGAGGTTTCTCAATCCTTGATGATTATCAGCAGCGCATTCACCTTGTGGTGTGGTGGGGTAGCCTACCAGCTCTTTCACCTTGTGGAGTGTTTGGGTAGCCAACCGGTTAAGTGTTCACTTGTCACAACAAAGGCCTGGGTTCAGTTCCCAACATGGCTAGAATGTGTGATCCAAACCAGTGTAACCCGTAGTGATATTGCTGGAATATTGCTAAAGCAGCATTAAACTAAACACCCTTGCTCACTCACTCACTCACCTTGTTGACCAAGAATCTCCATGTGAAGATGGGAGAGTCCATTAGCAGCTGACAGTGCTAGCTTAATCATCTGTGCAGGGGTGACAGGCTGCCTGTTGAGATAATCAAACAAGGAACCGTTCTCGTGGTAGTCAGTGATGAGCCACAACTGAGTCCAAGTGCCGTTGTCTGAAACATACCCATACATGTGATACCCACTACTATTTTGCATTTAACTTGATACAAAACAGTATGTCATATGCATCTACAAACTGAGAAGACAAACAAAGCATCCAAAATACTATTTACATGTTATCTGCACTTCTATTCTGGGAAGAAATACTCTCAGTTAAGGATATCCAAGGCTTTGGCTTTTGATCTAAAATGGTTTATTCAAAGATATAGAGACTGGAAATAGATCAACCAAAGTTTTATTTTAGACTGCAACTTCAAGGAAACCTAACAGACAGGTCACCTATAATTCGTACTAGACTGTTCCAAAAACTGTGAACAACTACATCTTGCAAGACTGTGCTTGCCTGTTACCAGCTGCAAATTTATCTTGGAGTAGCAGTTCTACCAGAATTAACACGTTGTTTCTAGTCATTTCTAGCCTTGGCATTTAAAATGTTTAAGGCAACACTTTGTCGCTTCCTAATATTGAATGCTGGCAAATTTTTTAAAGAACATGTACTCAGCTACTGAATTGTGATAGCAGCTGTGAATGTTTTTGTTGGTCTGTCATCATCAATGTCAAAATATCAACAACATTCTCATCAACGATGTCAACATATCCACAACATTCACGTAAAAAACTCAGAGGCTACCACCCCTCGGAATTTAAGACACTAAAATGTTAATACACGTAAAATACAAATGTCAATTGTACTGATAGGTCACTGTTGTTGACTCCAGCAGTAGCAACACCTGTTACAGCTCTCAAAACAAACCAGATGTCAGTACGTGCAGGCGGAACAGAGGTTTGTGCAGCTACAGAGACCAATCATGCATGGGTAGAGGGTTAAAATGTGCCCTGCTCTTGTCAATTTTGAATTAATGCCCGAAATATCAGTTGCAAAGAGCTGAGTAAACAGTCGTTCAATATCACTCATGTCAAAACAAGAGTCTGTCAAGACAAAATTGTTTTGCAACATGACACATTGCATATGTAAGCATGTCAAAAGTCAGGTTTGTCATATATATGATGTAACAATATTATGAATATCAACAAAAATATTAGCATTGGGCAGGAGAAACAAGAACCATGAGTCCTTCATTTGAAGACTGTCTCGGCCTGTTACAATTAACACATGATCGACAGAGTTTAGTTTTACACAATATTTTAGCAATGTCACAGCAGATGACAGAAGAAATGAGCATAACCCAGGTCTTCGGCAAGACGAGAAAATGCTTTAATCACTTGGCTACCCCACCATCCCAATCACTAAAAGGAACCAGTTCACTTCTAGACTGATATATATTGCAACATTTACGAAGAAATATTTTATCATTGCACAGTTCTTTAGTAAAGCCAACTTGTTGTTATGACAGCCAAAATATTCAAACTACTTAAAAAATCTCAAATCATCTAAAGGCACCACATCATCACTGAACTGATCAGTAAAGACAGTGCTGATAAGGAATATTCCTTACATATGATTACATACAATCTTTGTTACAAGGATAGCATCAGTGTTGTGAAGACACTAACACAAATTCTTGACATGGCTTGGTAACTGGCTGTTTCTATCTGCACCAAAATGCCCAGTTAGTTGTAATAAGGAATCTGAATCTTTAGTAATTTGAAAAATACCTTTAATAAAAAATCTGACATTCAAACCTATTAATAGTACATCCTGGAAGTTAGGTTGCATGGGGTGATACCTGACACTATTTGCCAGGGTGTCCCCCAGTTTCTTAAGTGAACACATTGCAGGATACCTACCTTTATTGTCAGCAGCGATGAAGCCCAGTATGTTCTCATGCCGCAGCATGACAGTCTGGTAGATCTCAGCCTCACGGAACCAGGACCTTTCCTCACGAGATGAGAAGATCTTCACCGCCACACTTTCACACCTCCAGTTTCCACGCCATACCTCTCCATACCTCCCCTTGCCAATTATCTCACATAGGCGAATTTGTCGGGCAATTGTTCTCTGGACCAATAGCGGTAAGCCTACAAACAGCAAGGTTTTTATGGTAGGTATTTCAAATTTGAACAAGCATTGTCAGTTAGGTGACATAATCACCTGTAGCATATTATTAAATCAAGTTTAAAAAGAAATGAAAGTGAAGGTCGTAGTTTAAGATGAAGTAAAATGTCCAAAAATCATTTCCCTCAAACACTCTTGATATCTTGCACTGCACTTGTTCAAACACAAAAATATTTCGAGGGGTCACTTAGAACTTGACCAGTGTATATGAAACAGTCGCCGTGACCTTGAAAATTCACTGAAGGCCACCAAAATCAACTGGGCCCTGCACCTTCCATAGATAAAGGTAGGTGTTGAATATGATGAAAATCCAGTGAACAGTTCCTGAGATATCTCACTAAAAAGACAAAATGCTATAGTCCCCTTGTAACCTTGAGATGAAGGTTAGAAAAGAACAAACCTGACTGAGACCTTTCGTTTACTGTGATAAGTCTAGATACCAAATGTGAAAAGAATCTAGTCAATGGTTCCTAAGATATTCCAATCTGTACATACAGACTTGCGACCCTGAAAATTAACTGAATGTCACCCAAACTGAGGTCCCTACACATTCCCTAGATAAGACTTGGTGAGATATCTCACTGACAAGCTTCACATGCAGGTAACCATGCTGAAATCTTCAGTGTTGCCAATACCTCGTAAATTATGTGAAGGTCACAAAAATTGACTGGGCCCTGCACCTTCCCTCGATAAAGCTTGGTGTTGAATCCAGTGAAAATCCAAGAAAATCCAGTGAATGGTTCTTGAGATGTATGGTATGTACGTATGGTCACAGCCTAATACTATATCCCCACTTTGCACTTAACAGGTAGCAGTGGGTAATAAACCTGACAAACAACCAATTGTCAACTAGAGTTATTGACTATAAATTTGAGACACATTTTGTATGAATTGAGTGAGTATGGTTCAATGCCGATTTTAGCAATACTAGTATTCCAACAATAAGACTAACCCACCACAACCGCATTTTCTATGACTGTAAACAGTTTGTATTTTTCAGCAAAAACTTATCTTGAAAATTTGGGAGTGTTGTTTCATAACACAATCAGCACCATTCAACCTACGTACCACTGTTTGGACAAGTCAGTCCTCTGACAGCATAAACATAAGCATCAACTCTTGCGATAAATTGTCTTGCTATGGTTCCATGTAAAAGTGGCCATTCAATCAAGAAAAACAACACAATTGTCTGCTAGTGTTTCATAACACCAAGAATGTACCTGACGTGAAAAGATTCATACTTTACGAAACAGGAAACAGAATTACTTAACTTAATTTTGATACACACAAGCGTAGAAGTGAGCACAGCTCACATACCCACGGCTCAGCTTCCCACTTTCAGACATGGAAATGAGTGAGTGAGTGAGTGAGTGAGTGAGTGAGTTTAGTTTTATGCCGCACTTAGCAATATTCCAGCTATATGGCGGCAGTCTGTAAATAATAGAGTCTGGACCAGACAATCCAGTGACCAACAGCATGAGCATCGATCTGCGCAATTGGGAACCGATGACATGTGTCAACCAAGTCAGCGAGTCTGACCACCCCATCCCGATAGTCGCCTCTTACGACAAGCACAATCATCACCTTTTATGGCAAACATGGGTTGCTGAAGGCCTATTCTACACAGGGACCTTCATGGGTCGACATGGAAATGACTGATATTGATATATATAATGTGACATTCACTGACTAGCATCAGCAGCTCACAAACTTTCTCTTTGACTCTACTAAACTTTATATACATGTTAGATAATAGTTGCCATGTACACCTTCGTTTGCACATAGGAAATGAAGAAATTAACTATTTAGAATCAATCAGAATTATATCTGTACTTCTGACATGAACAAAACCACCCATGTAGATACAGAAAATAGATCACATGATAACATCAAGGAAATAACTATTCTAGATACAGAGAATAAACCGCATATTGGTACACTACACAATGAAAGATCATAAAAAGGTGTGAAGTTAACATCACACTTTGAATAATCACATTTGGCAAATAAATAGCACATGGCATATCTGTGGGTCATGATTAACTTTTGTATAAGTTTGGTGAAACTAGCATGTAAACTTTAAGAGATATGCTCCTGACAAAATCATCACACACATCTGGCACTAAGTCGCGTTTCCATGGAAACAAAATTCTGAAAAACTTCAAAACAGCTAAAGGCACATGCATGGGCAATGATTAACATGTGTGTGAAGTTAGGTGAACCTAGCATGTAAGCTTTAAGAGATATGCTCCAGAAAGAGTTTCGGGACAGACAGACAGAATGAACACTATATACCCCCCATAACTAGCAGGTTATAACAAACAGCTGAATCCACAATCTTCTCATGCAAGCGTTTTAGTTTCATTATTGCTAATTAGGGAGAGTAAAATAGCAAGGGACAAAGTTGGGTCTATTAAATTATCATTGTTTATTCGACTTTTCTGTTATCTCTAGGACCAATACTTTCATAGCAGAATTGAGTCTTTCATATCTTTCTGGCATCACTATTTTAAAGCGTGGCATACATAACTTAAAACAGGGACTAAAACAAATAATTGTGAAAAACACCTGAACCAAAATCAAAATGAAGGTAAATCTCTAAACTATACCTATTTTAGACATTCCTCACAACTATCTCTACCAAACAAGCATAAAAAGCAATATAATCCAGCTATTTCCCTACCTGATCCAGATCCTGAATGTGACCAATCATAAAGCTGGTGCAGTGACGGTGGCTGCCCAGCAACCAGGGGATTAGTCTCCATACTACGCTCCACATCGTGGTGTGAAGGAGCACGAGTTTTCCGGTACTGTTGATACACGAAGAAACTAGCCAGGAAGAGGGCACACACAAGCACTATTGGAACCGCAATAAGCGCCATCAGCTGAACAGCATCTAAGTCATTTGAGCTTTTCTGTATACCTGATAAATGTAAAAGTGAATAATTACAGCTTTTGAAAAAATCTGCTGCAACAGTTTACTTCAAACAAGATTTCTTCACTTTGAAGCGTTTAAATATGCTTTCAACCATCAAATATGCTTTACAAAGTTTCATAATGATGAGAAAGATGATAGGGAGGAAAAAGTATAGCAATAATGTTGCTTTGATCACTGCGAAAGCCAACATGGTATGTCGATTTATTTCTTATTTAATTCAAATGAAGTAGTTCACATGAAAGCTGACTAGAATTCTAAAATGTAATAAACTCAGAGAAACATTCATTATGTGATACTGTAAATGGCATTTCTGCAAATAAATATATGCTTGACATGAAATCTTAACAAAATTCTGATTAATTACTTAATTCTGAGACATAAACCTGATGAAGTATGTTTGCTTTTAGATCCAACTACATGAACAAAACATTCATTTCAAAGAAGTTAAAAACATGACTACAAGATTCCCCTAAGACATAAACTTTGCTTCTTACACAGTTGACACACACAACATATTTTTCAAGTGAAGTACACTATCCAGGATTGCAACAATCTAAAATATGCTTTGGGTTCACGATCTCAACTTACTTCTGTTTCCACCAGAATCGTCTGAGGTTAAAGGTGGAGCTAGTGTTGGGATTGTTTTCAAGTTACACATATCACTGTTGTCACAACAATGCACATTGAAACTTGACAACTTCTTGCGGTTGGCATGACACACAAATGGTCGCACTGGCGGCTTTAAAGCAGCTTTTTCTTTACAGCTGTCAAAAAAAGTTAAACAATTCAGTTACAAAAGCATAAGAATAACAAACGTTTATTATTTTTTTCACCCACGAATTACTTTGATTTTTCTATTACGTATGATGTGGTCAACACATTAAACAATACATATACATGAAGGTCCGGATTAGAATCAGTCTTCAGCAACCCATGCTTGCCTTGAGAGGTGACTAATGGGATCGAGATTGGATGGTCAAGCTCAATGCCATGGTTGACACATCATATGTTCCCAGATTGATGTTCAAACGGTTGATCACTGGATTGTCTGGTCCAGATTTGATTATATACAGACTGTCGCCATATGGCTGGAATGTTGCGGAGTGAGGCATAAGACTAAACACACTTTAACAAAAAATATCAGCTGAAGACTAATTCTCACGTGGATCTTCATGGGTCATAAACAGTTACACTTAGCAAGGTGATAGCACATTCTGTAGACATAATCGCAATACCTGTTGTCCAGTCACAAGAAAACATCTACAAGGGAAAACATTCCAATGAATACCTTGTATAAAATAATGTGCTGATATCAGTATAACATCACTGCTTCAGACATCCTAAACACCAACTGCATGAGTCTACAGATTCGAGACTTTTCGAGTTCATCCATTAGGTGCTCTATCAGGTAGAGTGAATGAATTTAGTTTAACACCACACTCAGCAATACTTCAGCTATATGGCAGCGGCCTGTAAATAATCGAGGCTGGTCTAGTGATCAGCAGCATGAGCATGGATCTGCGCAATTAGGAACCGATAACTTGTCAACCAAGTCAGTGAGCCGATCAAGCTAGTCGCCTCTTATGACAAGCAGAATCACCTTTTATTTCAAGCATAGGCTGCTGAAGGCACATTCTACCCCGGGACCTTCATGGGTCTCTATCAGGTAGAAGCCTGGACACCTTGAACACCTTGGCAAACCATGGTGTTTGTTTGATCTGCTCTATCCTTGGAGAATTTTAACTAGCACTTTCAAGCCAGTTTCAGTTGCAGTGTTAATAAACTCAAGCCTTTAGATGTCCAAAATGTTTAACAAATCAAATATAGTTTAAGAAACATCTGCAAAGTTCAAGAAATACAAATTTTGGAATTTGGCACAATAAGCCTTTGCTCCTTTCAGCAATCAATGTGCATTTTGTCCACTGTTCTCTGTTTAGTCTAAGCATAGCTCAGGAAGGACACACACTGCCAAAGTTAGTAAGTTAGTTAGTGAGTGAGTGAGTGAGTGAGTGAGTTTAGTTTTACGCTGCACTCGGCAATATTTCAGCTATATGGTGGTGGTCTGTAAATAATCTGGACCAGACAATCCAGTGATCAACAGCATAAGCATTGATCTGCCCAACTGGGAACCAATGACATGTCAACCAAGTCAGGTAGCCTGACCACCCGATCACATTAGTCGCCTCTTACGACAAGCATAGTTGCCTTTTATGGCAAGAATGGGTCGCTGAAGGCTTATTCTACCCCAGACCTTCACGGGTCAAATGATGCCAAAGACTTACAGGTAGTTGACCTTGACCACGCCTTTTGTTCTTGTTACCACGGCCATGCAGACACCATCTGTCTCACAAGTGTCATTTTGCGTTTGACTACCAGGAGTGCCACAGTAGGTACATTTGCACAACAGACCTGAAACCGACAAAAATCATGAATAACTAATAGATTCACATACAAACATGATACAGAACATGGCAGTTCAACATTTTGAATCTGATGGTGAATAGACTTCAGATCAATGAAACAGTCAAAATTCTAATATTACGGTATCCAACAAGTTGACTGGAACTCCATATATAAAGTTTAATACCACTGGAGCAATAGTTGTATGACTGGTTCTGAGTTTGCCTCCCTATTGCCTAGGGACCATTCCCAGTGCATAGCTAGGGACTGATGCTTTTTATGATAAAACATCTACAATGTGAATGACCACCCTAAAATCCATTACAAAGTAAGTGATCCCACCTTCCCCACCCTTTACGTCATGTACAAATTTAAAGACAATAGAAATTATCACCACCCACTAGCCAACTATGAATAACAAAATGACTTGTTGATTAGTAGTGTCAAAATGGTTTCATGTCAGAAATCCACAAAACTGTTTTGCTGTGTAAAATTAATAAGGTAGTCTGTAACCTCTGGAAAATGGAAACATTTGAACAAGGGGCTGCGAACTCAAGACCCTCATGACAAACCATGGCGAACATGGCTGAACATTATACAACACTGCAGTAATAGCCTATAAATAATCCAGCTTAAAAAAACTAATCATTTCCATTAGGATACCATGACACATAAACAGTCAAATCTCCAACCCATACATGCATATAGATAAGTATTTGAACATGTTTACCGGCACCAGGAAAGTTCTTCACTCACAACCATGTAGGGTCCTCAGCGTGACTAGGTTACCCCACTACCCCTCTTTCCTCAAGGTGGTCACAGAGATCCAGAATTTTTTTTTTTTAATTCTTGCAACTGGATATTTACTCCCATGGCTGTTAATGTATGAGCAAGTACACTTTATAAGGTCAGTAACTAACATCTTGTATACTCACACTAGGTTAAAGAACAGAGTAATTTTACAAAGAGTTTCTCATACTTTCTGAGTAATTAACACTTCTAAATACATGTATATAAACATAAATGCTTCTCAATAGACCAATGTTTTAATAATTCTTGCATTGTCAAATAGTTGTCAGGCATTTTAAACACTAAACATGGAAGTCACATGACTACTACAGCAAACACTGGACAAAGGCTACGATTTTAATAGTATACATGTATGTAGGCATTGCATAAGATTTGTTAACACTGTTTAGAGTTTGGGCACCATGACGAATGGTCATAAACAAGCCAAATTAGTATTTGAGTTATGTATGCAAGGAATTATGACCATGCAGAGATTTAAGCTATTCGTATGTGTTTTGTAATGAATTGAGTACACATGCTTTTTGTTGCGCAAAATAGGCAAACACGCACATTATCTGGAGCTCTGGAGTCACATGTAATAGGGAGTCAATTCTTAATATCATATCATTTAGCTTACTGCTGCATTAAATCAAACATTATAATTAACCCAAGTATTTCCAACACATACTGCATCAGATATGTTCAACAACACAACTGAGCACACAGGCTATACATTCAAGGTACTGGCTACACACACACTGAACTGATTCCTTCCATTTGAGATTGATATTAACCTTTTCAATTTCTGAATAACAACAGATTTTTAATATATCAACAAGAAGACAAAGTCATCAGTATCCCCTGCAATGGAAAAATACTCTTCACGAATATGTCCATTTTTTATGTTTTTGTCAAATGTTTTTAATGCATATAGCACAGTGGAAGGGGAGTATTGAAAGGTTTTAAAGTTCTGCTCTGGATAAGAGCACAAACACCAAGTTCAGTCAAAGTGAAACTTGAGGCCACAGTAAAAAAATTATTCCATTCAGAATTCCATTGCCAAGCCTACCAAAAAGCCACCAGCACACTCTGAGACCTATCCAGGTGAGAAGTTTTGTGAAGAAATAGTGAACGTTTTGTTAGACTGCTCAGTTTCAGGAAAGAGCACTACCACCAATTTCTGTCAAAGTCAAACGTGTTGCCATTGAAATGCAAAAAGTATTCTAATCAGAAATCCAAAACTATGAAAAGGCTCCACTTCACCACCAGACCTATCTATGTGACATGTGTTGGTGGAGGAATATTGAACTTTTTTTTAGAGTGCTGCTCTGGAAAAAGAGAACTACCACCAACTTACATCAAAGTTAAACTTACTGCCATGGAAAAAGAAAAAAAAAATTATTCATAAAAGAGAACTACCCCCAATTTATATCAAAGTCAAACTTGCTGCCATGGAAACAAAAAAAAATTTTTTTCATAACCCTAAACTACCAAATGGCACCTGTTCACCACCAGATGCATCTAGGTGCCAAAGTTTGGTGAAGAAATACTGAACGGTCTTCAAGTTCTCCCGAGGAAAAGAAATGTGCACTGATGAATGGACACACAGATGTAGGGATGGGACCCATTTAAATATCAACCGCTACTCCATGTTACAAGCCGGTCACGTAGTAAACAGGAGTTTAATAGCAACACAGAAGTGTTATTTTCTACAGCCAAAAGGCTCCCAAGTAAAGTTACAGTCAAGTACATGTTACCTTGCACAAAATATATGACAAAGGTAAATGTGTTCCCACAATAGGCATGATAGATACCAGTAAGTTCACAAACCCAGGGAAAGTGTGTTCTCGTACAGAAGGGAAAACTGAATTTGACGGTTTTGATAAGAGCGCAAATTGCCAGTACACTCAACACTGCTTCACTGTAACCAAGACAATGCTAACACTGACAAGCGTTATGAAAATGGTTACTGATGATTTGGGATATAAAGGGGGTAAATAAACAATGCATGAAAGATTAAGAAAAATTGGTTTCAAATGGCAGAAAACTCATTCTGACAGACAGGTCCTAATGGAGCAAAAAGACATTGTTGCATGGCATTTAAGATATCTCAGAATGATTCGCCAGTAGTGTAAAGAAAACTGTCCAATTGTGTACATCAGCAAAACATGTACACATCCATCACATGGTATCAAAATGTTGGTCAACTAAAAATGAGGCTGCAGTTGGCGGTATTCAGGTACCATCTGGGACAGGTCGAAGGTTATTTATAGGCCATGCTGGTACAAGTGAAGGATTCAATCCTAATGCTTCTTTGATATTTAAAGCCAAATAAAAGAGCAGCAATTACCATAATGAAATGAATTTCAACAATTTCTCTAAGTGTTGGCACAAACAAACTTATTCCTAATCTGCCCCAAAACATGGTAGTTATCATGGACAATGCCCTTATCACATAGTCAGTAAAGCTTCAACAATCCAAACGATGACATCAAATCGTGGCTACAAAGACATGATATACCTTTCACACATTTTATGTTGAAGGCTGAATTGTTTGAACTTGTGAAATCATGTCCACACTGCCATGTATATCATGTCGATGAAACTCTAAAAACTCATGGGCATACTGACCCGTGAAGGTCCCAGGGTAGAATAGGCCTTCAGCAACCCATGCTTGCTATAACAGGCGACTAAGCTTGTCGTAAGAGGCGATTAACGGTATCGGGTGGTCAGACTCGCTGGCTTGGTTGACACATGTCATCAGTTCCCAATTGAGCAGATTGATGCTCTCGTTGTTGATCACTGGATTGTCTGGTCCAGACTCAATTATATACAGACCACCGCCATATAGCTGGAATATTGCAGAGTGCGGCGTAAAACTAAACTCACTCACTCACACACACAGGCATAGTCCTCTGATTACCCCCTTGTCACACCAATTTCAATGCCACAGAATTAATTTGGGCAAATTTTTTAAAATTGGATTGGGACAAGAATTTAGATTTCAAAATGGCTTCTGCACAGAGTGCTTGCGAAGAACGATTGTCATCTATTGGCCAGAAGGAACGGTCAGACTGTTGCAGACGTGATTGAAATTGAAGATCATTACTAGCATCGAGAAATTGTCAAAGGGGATGAACTAGGTGTCAATACTGATGACAGTGGTATCAGTGATAATGATGACAAGTAGCAGATCCATGTAACAAACAGCAGATACACTGAACAATCAGTTTTGTTTTATTAGTACCCTGTTTCGAATTTTCATAACATCATTTCATTCCCTTCATATTATCCATCAAATATTCACACACACACACAGGACTTAAGCTAGGAAAGAAATTAACTTTTGGTACTTTTTTTAATCATTAAACACACAAAAATAACTGAGCGCTGTATTGGGTTGTGTATGGAAATCATCAACTGAAAAATAGCAAATAAAGCCCATTCCAGTAGTGCCAGAGTGGACTGACGAGCTTCACAGCAGTTTATTGCTTTACATACTCTCGTCCCCTTAATGGTAAAATGGACTGAATCGCTGTTCAGATTCCTGGATTAAAATGACAGGCCAGCATAATCTTTAGTTCATCTCACAGTAGCGTGTAAAATTCTATGCATGCCAAATGCCATTTTGAACTGAAATTTCATTTAGATTTATAAATGTCATGTGCACTCTTATAATCCCCATAGATCTATGCTCATGATGTTTTGATGACTGAATTATAACCTATTGCCATGGAAATAGCAGGAATATTGCTGATTAGGTAGTTAAACAAACTAGTTTTACAGACCTAACCCAATGAGATAACATTACTGTATATCATGGATGCACCTCTTTCTTTTACTTACATAAAAAAACTCCACAAATAGAACTTCATCTATCTGGCCTTTTAACTCTCTCACTTACTAATGCCATCTGGGTTAGTTATAACTGTATCATGTTTCGATCCTAATTTCTCCCTTTCCATTTGTTTGATTTTCACTTCTTACTGGCTCTACACAAAAACACACACAAAAACTTTTTTCATATAGACGATTTCTACATGATTTCTTCTGTCAACATGTGCTCCAAAGGCACTAGGAAGGTAATTTCAACCAAGCCATTTGCATTTTAATCATATACCTGCGAAAATCTAGAATGCTGAAACCATGGAAACAAGGTGTGAAAGTTTTGGTGACACACCAACAGAACTGAACCTCCTACTGCTACAAATTAAATCATGTGGAAAGATGCTCATGTTGTTGATCACTGGATTGTCTGGTCCAGACACGATTATTTACAGACCGCCACCATATAGCTAGAATATTGCTGAGTGCGGCGTAAAACTAAACTCACTCACTCATGCAACATGTCATATTTGGGATTTCACTTCCTCAGTAAAGTACAAATTCTAGAACTTTTTTGTTGAGTCCCATTTGGGATTCGAATCCGCACCCTCAGAGTGAGGCACCTAATCCCCAGCACACAAAGTCAGCCGCCTAACCCACTCAGCCACCGCGACTTCCACAACTGAGGAAGTGAAATCCCCAATATGACATATGTTGCATTTGACCACTTCCTAAATGGCATCATGTAATCATCACTCACTCATGTGGAAAGAAACAACTACCAACAGACAAAACGAACAGCACACCTGTCATACGCAAATGGTTTGAAGGGTTCAGCTGGAAATCAAAACTCCATTTCATCCCAGACATGTTTGATTGGTGACAGATCAGGGGATCCTGTAATCCAGGATAAAAGATTAAAGTTGTTCTGTTTATGGACCCCTAAGTATTAGGTTTGCAGCAATTTGGGGGTCCTTTGAAGTAAGGGTGTAGAGATGTTTATGTCTTGATTGTCTAGAGTCTGGAATGAATCATGAATCATGTGGAATGATGCTCAGAAATGGCCTGAACCATATGCCAGACACTTACATGTCATCAAATTGTCATGGTAAGTGGCTAGAAACTTTAAAGTCAGAGGAGAGTGTTTGGTTATAAGAATGTGGTTCAAATCCATCTGTTTTGATGTGCGGTTGTTAATGGCTGGCAGCTACTGCATAGATAGTTTTCAATTTGATTGTCTGTTGAATATGTCACCATAAGTACAAAACAGAGATTCCATGGATGTGGAATCCAGTAGCAACATCACATTGCAAGATATCAGACTGAAGCATACCAACAGCTCACCATGGCTCATTTTCCCAACGGCAGTATGTTCCAGCCTGTTCCAGAATGATAAGTAGAGGTGTTTTACTCACTTCTGCATTTCTTAAATCTGCACGGAGTGAAAATAATAAGCATCTGGTTTTCTGGCCTTTCCAAGGGAACGTTGAAGGCCTTTCTTCTTAAATTTCGAATAAGTCATGTTTTTTTCAAATTTGGTGCAATTCAATCAAGTGCTTTGTTGCATTTCTTCGGCCATTTTATTTCATACTTTCTCCTTCTATTACCAACAAATAAATTCAATGTCACAATAACTTTCAACTTAAGAGTACATGCGCTGTTGCTTGCCCAATCTCTACCACAGACAGGTGTGCATGCCAACTTTCACCAGCAGGCCATTTACTAGATTTAGACAGACATTCTTGGCACAGGAAATATATAAATCTACAATAATTGTAAGGTCTGATGTGGTATAATGAGAAACAGGTCAAGAGATTGGTTCGCATATCAGGCTTTCATCAATGATGAGAGAAGTATGATGATAATAACTGCTATAGAACAAAAAAATCAAGGTGCTTTTGTATTTATTGCAGCTATATCATGGTAAGGGAGGTGGAACCATACCTTCACAAACTGATAACAGGGTCATACATTGTCCACATACATAAATGTCACTATTTTCCCCATTATGAATTTCACCCTGAGTGTCAGACTTGCACAAGTCTGCAAGGAAATTGTTACTGGTCTAAAACATCATTTATCATCTACCTCATCCAAAAAAACAGTAGTGGGATATTCCATTTTGTGAGCATACGACCAGCTAATGCATATGAGGAAAAGTAATATATAGCCATACAGATAAAACATTTCCAAAGGAATGGAATGACCTGTCGCATTTTCCATTAGTTTCCCTTCATACCTTGCTTTATCATTTGCATTTTATCAATCTAGTATATGTGTGTGTGTATATATATAAAATATGTGTGTGTGTGTGTGAGAGAGAGAGAGAGAGAGAGAGATAGAGAGAGAGAGAGAGAGAGAGAGAGAGAAATATGTACATGCTATGGGTGAATTGGTATGCTCTTACCATGGTAAATATGTTTCACAGTAAAATGCGTTTACTTTGATATATGAGATTGAAAATTGACATATGGCAAAGAAATCAATATATGAAATGATTCAAGTTCTAGACATTTAAGACAAAGTCTAAACAGGCTAGTAAAGTCACTGTACAAAAAATGAATATAGCAGATTTTTGGACTGCATTACTGTATAGAAAACCGAATGCAAAATACTGAGGTCTACAAATACCATATACCATTTCACCCCTAGTACATGCTGTCCACATAAACATGATAAAAGGCAACCAGTAACAGCAGCTTATCTTGACTAGACTATTAGGTTAGAATTACAACACTTTAAGTGACTCATTTTTCAGTCAAGCCCTGGAGCAAGACTTTTGTCCATGCCAGAATATGTGTAGTTTTGATTATTTAAAAACTACAACTTGTCTTGCATCAATGACAAATTTGGTGAAAATCAAACAGAACAGACCATACAGCCTAAAGAGTGAGAGAGTGTGTTTAGTTGTACACAGCACTATGCAATATTCTAGCTATATGGCGGCAGTCTGTAAATAATCGAGTCTGGACCAGACAATCCAGAGATCAACAATATGAGCATTGATCTGTGCAATTGGGAACCAATGCCATGTGTCAACCAAGTCAGCGAGCCTGACCACCCAATCCCAATAGTCGCCTCTAACGACAAGCTGCAGACTAAAGAGCACACACAGAAATATTTTGTTTGTAAAAATCCATAGTGATTTTCATGTGAACATGAACACAGGAAATGCATAGGAGGATAAAGCAAATTAATACAAACATTACAGAGGGATGTAACTAAATTCAATGAAGATGCAGGAGAAAACAGTTTTAACTTAATTTGGAAGATGAATAAAATATTAAATCCTTGTTGCCATACTTAAATTCCAAAGGGCACTGCTATACGCCTTGTAAAAGCACTCTGGCAAATTGGATTAAGTAAATTTAGTTTTACACTGAGCAATATTCCATCTATATGGTGATGGCCGTTGAATACTGAAGTCTGGATCGACCAATCTAGTGATCAACAGCATGAGCATCAATCTGCTCAACTGGGATATGATGACGTGTCAACCAAGTCAGCGAGCTTGACCACCCATTCCCATTAGTCGCCTCATGGCAAGCATAGTCATCTTTTGAGGCAGGCATGGGTTACTGAAGACCTACAGTGACAAAAACTTGTCAACACAGATCAATAGAACAGTTGACAGGCAACAGGGGTGGACAACAAAATCAAAGCGAATGAAGTTGGTACTGACTGTATTTATGAGATAAACAATTACTAATTATAAACAGAAGTCAATTACTAAACTACTGATTGTCACATATACTATCAATAGTTTTCATTTCAACCATCGATTAATTGTTATCAGTCACTCAACAATTGCAATCCATCGATACTTCCATGTATCCTTACAATATGCAGTTTGCATTACAAATATTTAACAAAGGTTATAATATATGTCTTGATCTAATGTCACGGACCTTACTCAGCACCCATTCTGTAACAAATATCATTAACATTTACCAAATTGAAATTAAACATTTAACCAAGTCTTACTATCAGTAGAACTAATGTTATTCTTTATTTAGTGTGATTTTACAACAAGAGGCTGTGTGTAAGCTGTGTATGTTTTCTTACTGCAACAAATTCACTCGGAGTCTAATATGGAACAGATCATCAATACTGCATAACAAATCTGAATATTGAGTATTTTCAGTTAAAATGATAGCCAAATATTTATGTGACAACTTTTGACCACACTGACTTGGTTAATTTATGAAGACAATAACCAGTGACTATATTATTGTCAAAATTAATATATAACAGAACTCGCTATTATCACTGGATACTTTTCATTTTGCATATTTCATTTTAGTAAATAACACTAAACTCAAGTGAAAACATCCCTTATAAAACAATCACAAATATTGGATTATAGTGAAAATGAATAAAAGAATTCATAAATGGATAATGTTCATTTCAGGAATGTACAATGTATTTTTGATAAGCAAACAAAACACCTCAGTCCCTTTTCTTGCCTAATCATGCTCAAGTCTTGAATGATTTTTAAGCAAGCTGAGTGAATGACTGCTGTTTGCAATAATCCAGCTACATACATTGTACCAATGTGGGGAATCAAACCAGGGTCTCTGGCATGACAATCACATCAAACACAAGGCTACCCTACCACCCTCTCCTTGGGCTCAATCAAGATATTTCGGGAGATAAACATACTGTGTTGGAAAATCAGAGATAATTAACAAAATTACAATAGCTCTAAATTTGATTTAAAACTGAAAGCATAGAATGAGGATTTAAATTAATAATTTAGAGCTATTGTAATTTTGTTATATACCTCTGATTTTCCAATACAGTACTTTTATCTCCATTCTAACATAACTGAGTTGTTAAGAGTCAAAATCAGTTCATACTTTGTTGGAAAATCACAGGTATATAATGTGATTATATACCTCTGAATGACTTTGACTAGCCAATCACAATCCGGTATTTACTGAAGGCAGGGTACAATAAATAATAATCATAATCAAATAATGAATGTTAGTTAGTTCAGGGTCCATAGTACATGACAGAATGTTGTTAACTTGTTACGAAATAAAAGTTCAATTATACTAGCAGATGGTAGTTATGGATGACGCATTTGCCAGCAAGAATGGCGTTTAACGGGCGCAGCACCCTTTACAATCCTTAGGGTTTGGGTTTATGGTTATGCACCCTTCACAATCCTTAGGGTTTGAGGTTAGGGGCAGGCACCCTTTATGATCCTAGGGGTTAGAGTTTAGGTTTATGGTTACCAACCCTTTAGGACCATTTGGGTTTGGGGTTAGGGGCAGGTGCCCTTTTCGATTTTCTATCTTAAGAGAGTGTAATTAATCTGAAATGTGCACCCGGTAAAGTTCCCTTTGCCAAAATATATCTACTAGCCCACGCTTGACTCTGGTGTAATTATTCTACGCACATTTGATGAAGTGACAATCAGTTAATTTGTTATTCACTGGTTGCAGAGATCTATGAAGTCCCATGTACCTGGCGCAAGAATCACTTATCATGCTTTGTTTCCCATTGCATTGCTAAATGCATCACATATGACAAATGCTGGTAAGATGTCATGTGAGTGTAGTTGAATAAAATGTAATTCGTGCTGTATCGCTTTCAGCACTGTGAAATGTTGATTTATTGATAGCAATGTAGACAGCAGACGACATAATCTGACCTCAAAATCTTATCTCTAGCCATTCAAGTGATGCACATGGATCACAGACTGTGTCAGCTTAAAGAAAAGTCGGTGATGATTATATGTGGTTGTTCGATTAAGCCTGCGATTCCACCCGTTTGAAGTTGTGTATATGTGCATAATCAAGGTGGCGGCCATTTTGGAAGCGATTAAACCAAACATGCTACGAATGCGAGGGAAAAGTAACGACTTTGCTTAAAACAGCAGCTCAGGGTACGGGGACAGTCACCTACCTGTAGTTAATGGAAGAAAAGACAAAAGTAGGATTCCAAATAAATTCATGATTCTCGCGTATGATTCTGGTTGTCACATTTGTACGTATCCACCGGCCTTTATCTCACAACCGTACAATAACAACCGCTTCGCAGTGACCTAAATTTATACCGTTGCAGACACAAATAGTTCGGAGAAGAAATAGTACTACATTGAGGTATTTATCACCAATAGACATCAAATATAATATTTCGTATGAACAGTCAGAGATGTAATACAATGGCAGTCTTGTTTTACGTAAATATGGTGTGTTTGGAATTAGCTGACATGCCATTCCTGCGCTCGTGCGAGCGCGGAGGAATACATATACCGACAACAACAGGGTCAAACGAAAGAAAGACACTTCAGGTTAATTGTTTTTATTCTGCTGCAACAAATATATGTTTGTTTTATACGTACAACACATCTTCCTTCATACGTTGCTTTTGATACAATATTGTTGGCCATCTTGTTCATACATCGACATTTTTCACACGTGAGACGTCGTTAGGTTTGTTTTTATTTTTCTGGAACAGCGAAATAATTTTTAGACCATACTGAACATGTTTTGTAGCTTTCTTCAACTTCTTTAAATGCATGTAAAGTTTCATGTAAAAAAATCATATGTACCTGTTATTAACACTATAAATTATATATTCAATTACAACTTAGTAAAGTTTAAACTGGGCCCCGTTTCACAAAACTCTCGTAAGCCTAAGATCTCGTAACTTTTCTCGTAGCATTCGCATCTCTTATGCTACAGTATAGGAGGCATAATGGCTACGAGAAAACTTACGAGATCTTAGGCTTACGAGAGTTTTGTGAAACGGGGCCCTGGCTAATTCTGTCAGATTATCCATTCGCGCCTCAGTTGCAGCGATTTAAACGCACATAAGTATCAACGATGTTTATCTTCAAATCCATCTTGTTCTTGTGGCTACTGTTACAGTGTTAAGAAGATCCAATTCACTATTTATTTCGTGGTTTAATTTCACTGACATACTAAACAAAATGCTGTTCTATACCAAAGGATATGACATCAATACTATACGGCCACTCTCACGAATCTGCTCAAGATAATCGTGGTTACAATCTATCCATTCTTTCATCGTACTGTTAGGCAGATTTGTGTTGTAATAGTAAAACAAAGTTGCACTTACTATTACAACGCAACCCTGCCTGACATTCCGATGAAAGAAAGAATAGCTACTTTTAACAACAGAACCATTTGTGTCGGTAAATACATATTAGTAAAACCAAGTTGCACTTACTATTACACAAATGGTTCTATTGTTAAAAGTAGCTATTTTGAATAGCTTATGATTGTTATATTTTCAGAAAGCTATTGTTTATTGCTTGTTAATAGAATGCTTTTCCCCTCGCGGCTGGTATATCTATAAGTTATTTGGATTTCGGAGCGGTATTCAGATACCAATAAGCAATGTACTGCTTGTTTACCAATCCGATTCCTCTTTTGGAAACGAATATGTTTAAACAAACAAAAAAAGGACAATCACAAGATTGGTCTTAACTGCATTTTATGTATAAAGTGGGGTGTTACTTTAATATATTATCTGTCTTGTCTTTAATAGCAACTTCTTTATGCCAAAACGATGCGACGTTTCGTGGTATAGACCCCTGTATCATTGTCGATTAATCCTGTTGCGGTATTCACAAACTAAGCTTCTAAGAATTTTCTTAGTTTTTCCCCTAAGTTTCCTTAAGAATTCTTAAGTTTAAGAAACATTCTTACTTTCTCTCTTAACCCAAACTACGAAACATTCTTAGCTAAAAATGTTCTTACAACTTCTTAACATTCTTCCTAGTGTGGAAGTTTGTGGTTCCATGAACCCCCATTTTGGATAACTATGAACTTGCTAGTTAGGTGTCCTCATGTGGTTTCTTAAAAATTAAGAAATAAACTAAGAACAAAATGACTATCTAAGTGTTTTCTCACAAGTTAAGAACGTTGTTATGGAAACTAAGAATTCTTGGTGGATTTCAGAATTCTTCATTCTTAAGAAAATTCATAGAAGCTTTGTGAATGCCGCCTTGGCTTGTGTGGTGCGATTAACTGCTCCAAGTGATTGTCACTCACAGTCGTCTAAAATATCAATCCAATATCAGATCATAGTTCAATATACTTTGAAGCAATAACCGGATAGTCCCCAATACACACATTAATTTTGCGGCGTTTACCTGTTTATCACCACATAGCGTCCTTATAGCTGTGTGCAGTCTGTTTGAATGGAAACATGGGGAGCATATATGCATGCATGGATAATCTAGTCTTCTGGGCTCCCTGATGCATGTAAAGGAAGATAATGATTAAAGTACAGATAGTTACCTTTCTCTGGAGAGGATGGGGAATATGTTGGTAGCTCACATTGAATTTACATGACTATTAAATTACACTACGTTTGCCTTTACATATTTGACATTAATGTATTTCTTATGTAAATATGATAAACATCTATATTTTAACATATGTATATACATGTAATTGCATTTCATTGTGTCAAAGGTATGTGACATTTTGTTCAGTGATAAATGACCTGAATACTGCTAGTTTCCAATGTGTGACACATTAAAAAAATATTTGTCTGCCTCCTCTTCACTTTGTGTGAATGTGAAGTGTGCGCGTACGCGCGTGTGTGTGCGTGCTTGCTCGCGTGTATGTACAGAAGGGGAACGTATATGGCGGAGTAAGGGTTGGAGGGGGGTGGTGGGGCCGTCCGTCCGTCCACGCTTGAATGTAAAGAGGTGGAGAGAGAGCAATGTATTCACGCTTTGAAATTTTGAATGTATCTAGTGTTACTAGTGGAACTGTGGTGGTCACGTCATAACATTTTCAGTTCATGTAAATATGTCATTTATCTGTGGATAAAACCGTGTTTGATAAGAATTTCAAATTTTAAGCCATTATAAAAATTCCAAATGATTTTATGGTTGATATAAGTGGGATATTTCACCCAAGCCTCAGCAGTGATGATGCCCGATGTCATATCCAATATTTACTTATATAATTTACTGTTAAATTTCCGTTATAGCAGGGATAATCTGCTACAGGGATGGATCACTCGCTTGCTTTCTTTACCCTTTGTACTAATTAGCGTGTGCCTCGTCATGCTCCAACGCACACAGGGACTTGGTTCGTTCCCAGCGCTGTGTTTAACAGCATTACAACCAGTTTATTGTATCCGTCGGAATTTTACAATGAATGAATGAATGAATAAAATTAATGAATTATAGCAAGAAATAAGAGCAATGATTATATGTCAATGGATGAAAAATATGGTAAAAGAATAAAAATACAGGTGAATGAATGAAAGAATAAATGATACACCATGGCCATCCCTTCCCAAACAAATTACAGAATGCAAAAGTATAGTCAGAACACATGTGGTGTTTTTTTTTTCGAGAGCAAACTTTGAGACATTTTATACATTAGTAATTAAATCAGATGTTTATTGCATGCATGGACATTGACACAATGTTACCTGACCCCGTCAGACACCCCTCAAAAACAAAGTTTTAAACTATCATATAGGCGGACAGAGCAATGTCAATAATTATCTTGCGTGTTTAGTTTCAATGTTAAAATATATTTGTTGTTTTTCGTTCGTTTGTTTTTGTGGGTTTGGGAGTTTTGTTTTGTTTTTTTTGTTGTTTTTGTTGTTTATGTGTTTTTGTTTTTGTTTTTGTTTTTGTTTTTTTTTCTTTTTGTTTTGTTTTGTTTTTTGTTTGTTTTTTTTTTTTGGGGGGGGGGGTTGGTTGGTTGGGTGGTTTGTTTTTTCGTTGACTACCGTGTTTAGAACCGACTGTGATAAACATATGTTGTGTTTGTGAAATACAGATTAAAAGGACAATTTCACATTTTAGTCAGGTTTTTGTGAGTTTGTGTGCGTATGCGTTTGTGCATATGCACTCACTTGCCTGACATCGATATGTGAAACTTGGAATCGAACAGCTTTCAAACAGAGAACACTTGCCTTATGTGGAATGTAAACAATTGACCCGAACATCGGAAACTGTCGCACGCGATATTGTCCAGGCCCCCCTAAGTAACTGAAGGAATCACGGCAAATTTTAAGGAATTGCATCTCAAATGTAAACAAAAGCAGCCCACTCGCGAAACAATTGCAGCGATATCGGCAGTTTACCGGTAACACCATAAACGCAACGCCACTATTGGAAACAATGTCGGTAATACTTGAAACACGCTCGGTCATCATCGGAGATTTCTCGGCTACGTTCCGTGATTGTCGACGTTTGCTGAACTGGTTCCAATCGCAAGTTGCGCGTATGTTTTTGCCCCAGATATTAGCGGTATTGTGTCTCGGACTGAGTTTTTCTTACAAGCGAGCTATACGATATTCGTAAAGAGCACTCTATATATGGTAACTTTCCTAAGCGTTGAGAGTCTGTATTATTGAGAGAAATACATAATTCATGTTTTAGAAGTTGTGTGTTATAGTGCTTTTAGAGTGAGTGATTGAGTTTATTTTTACGCCACACTTAGAAATATTCCAGCTATATGACGGCCAACTGTAAATAATCGAGTCCGGACCAGACAAGCCAGTGATCAACAGCATGAGCATCGATCTGCGCAAGTGGTAATGGATGACATGTGTCAGTGAACCTGACCACCCGATCACGTCGCCTCTTACGACAAGCATAGTTGTCCTTTATGGCATGCATGGGTTGCTGAAGACCTACTCTACCCTGGATCTTAACGGATCTGTAGTGCCTTTAAACATGAGGTATACACAAGATGCTTTTTCAAAAAGTTGTATAGTTTTGTTCTGACAGACGTAAATGTGACATTACAGAAGGGTTCTTGGTAGTAAGGACCTTGTTTGATGGACAGTGACAGTCACTTCCAGAAAGGTTCCGCTTCTTTAAATATGTGTCTTGTATATACAATATACAGTGTCATATATATCCGAACAATTATCACACCATTATAAAGAAAATGGAATTCCATTTATTACAGATTGTTGTTTTGCGTGTCACAAAGCTGAGTCGATTGTGACTCTGTCATGAACGTATATCTGTTTCAGCAGTGTTACAGTTTACGATGCTGTTTGTAAACAAATAGGCTCTGGATCAGACAATCCGATGATACGATCCGATCCGATGAGAATATGTGTTTATGAATCACTATGAAATACTGATGATACCCAGTGTTCGCCAAAAGATGAGCGTATCCTTCGAACCCGCCATAAACAATGGAACGTCTAGTTAATTGTTCACCTGGAAAAGTCAAAATAGGGACTTGCACGGTGCTGTGGGCTGATCTTGTGGGACACGGCTGCAATGACGTTAATGATATCTACAGTTCATAATCAAACAGAACGAGGCGTGACGAAGCGGCAATGGTATCGTCTCGATGTGCTCGGCAGGCAATGATATCATAACAAATGAATGGTCCAGTGATTATGACTCCGATCTGTGTGATGCATTTGACTATTGTGGTTAAACTTGTTTGAGTGGCATATTTAGAAGTTGGAAGTCAAATGAAAAAGTGTATATGGATGACAACTTCTTTAATAGTAGAACACGACGTTTCGATACAGGTTCTTGTATCGTTTTCAAGTGTAAATGATACAGGTAGAGAACAAGCGATATATATACAACAGAAAACTAATTAACAGGTGATGACTGAAAAGGGATAACAATGGATACAAGGATAAACATAGAAGCCAGTGGTGCACACAGTCTAGGATGAATACTGGTTAAGTGATGATAACTAAGTAAGCCAGTGAGGTACACAGATTAGATTGTTTGTACAGGAGGCTAGAGTGGTTTGATGAGCTCATCGTAAGCCGTGGGGATGGGGTAGCCTTGGTCTCTGTTAATCAGGGTCGGTATCGTTTGATGTTGATGGCTTCAGTTGTTTTTCTTTTGGTAAAGTCTGACTGGTTCTTTGAGAGGATGGTGTAGTCAGTCCAGTTGAATTGTTGATCGGGATGGGCCGCTATATGATCTGAAATGGCTGATTTCTGGTCCGATTTGATGGTTGATTTCTGATGTGCTTTGATTCTGGTGTAGACAGGCCTGGATGTTTCACCTATGCATGAGTGCCCACAATTGCAGTCAGTTTTGTAGATTACATCCTTGTGGTTAGACTTTATGGCTTGCGGCTGTTTTGTTCCATTGGCCTGTAGCAGGTTGTTGATAGTGACAGAGGTAGTAAAGATGGCGTCTGTTCCTGCTTCTTGCTTAAGCAGCCTGCTGATCTGTTGGGAAGGTTTGCCGATGTATGGGATGGAAATCTTTATAGGAGTAGAGTCAGGTCGAGGAGGTTTGGTAGTAGGTGGCGATAAAGTTGCTGCAATTGTCCTGTTCACTAACTGGGGTGGGTAATCATTATGGTTGACAAAGACATCTCTCAGGCGGTTGATTTCCTCATGCAGCTTTATAGAACATACGTTCTTAGTTCTTCTGGTGAGCGTGGAGATAATACCTGACTTCACTTGTGGAGGGTGGTTGGACTGATAGTGGACACAATGGTTGGTGTGGGTGGGTTTCCGGTATACTGTTGTCTGGCTTCTTAAGCAACAAGCAGAAATTCATATTGTGGCTAGGTTTATTTCGCTTTTGTGCCGGTTCACTCTCACGTAGCCAGACTCTAACCACAAAGGCCTTATTAAAACAAGGTTGAACTATGGCTAGGCGAGGGATGCGTGAGCTAAAGTCTATAACTACAATGCGACATAATTTAAGATGCATGCAAGTTTGTATGTAAGCATGAAGCTTATGAGGAAGAGTTTAATTCTTCTCCAGACAAAATAACATTTATGCGACTTGCATTCACAATATCATTGAAAGAGTATATGATACTATAAATAACACAAAGGATACAGCATATATGAATATAAGCATCCATGCAGCAAACATACTTTTAGTACTACAAGGTGCCAAATGAATGCGTAACATTGATAAAATCTTCTTGATGTGGTAATACATTTATGTACTGATTTGGTAATATCATGATTGATAGATCTGGGTAATTCTAGGTCACCACACAGAACATCATTTATGTCTAAATTATTTCAATAATATCACTATTCGAGCGTTTCCTGAAATCCTCCAAAGAATTGAAATAATGCCACATCAATGCGTCTTACCTTGATACAAATGTCACTTATTTCACCTTCCTCAAAATCCTCCACCAAAATTCAATACATATCAATGAACATGCATCTCTTATTAATACAAACTTAACTAATCTCACTAACTGAGCATTTCGTTGATACAGACTATGACTGATCTGGACTAAGTGTTGTGAAAACACTAACCCCAGTCAGCTGAATCCCCCTCTGGCAATGTGAGAGACCAGTTTTGACGGTACCGTTTTGACAGAATCTGGCTAAGTGAGTTACATTTTACAAAATACCGAGATCTCTGTCGTGTATTGTGATACGTTTTATTAAATATTGAGATATCAGTTATGTATTGTGATAAGTGTTTGATACACTTAGGTTTTCTTAACACCACATGCTTACTCCATAATTATGAATTGTATTAATTCTGTGTACAATTGTATTGTGGTGAGAACATCGGTCTGATGGCATATTTCTGTTTCTCTTTGCAACATTTAGTTAAAATGGATTAACATTTTTTTTCTTCTCTAGAATATGTTAAGTTTTTCAAAGACGAGCTGGAACACCCAAATGCATCATACCATTGCCACCAGAAGGTGAGCTGAGCGTGCAATACATAGCCGAATGCTGGTTTATGGCTCTGTGCTAAGTGTTTACTTTACTTAATTGTATGGGTTCAGAAGTCATGAGTGAAGACACCGTAGCGCAAGATGCCTCTGCAGTGTGCCGTTAAGTGACATGTGATAAAGTTCCAATACTGATTGTGAAAAGTTCAGAGACTGGTTACTTTACAGGCTGGTTAATTTACACTTGTCTAACTCATATCGATATATGATCTGAATGTCATTTTGAGCAAAAAGACCAGAATATAGAGGGATTAATGGTGTATGCAAAACCCTGAATATATTCCATTATTAAGTCAAAAGAATCCTTTTCAGTGAATGTGATTTTAATTTACGAATTTAGAACTGAAACTATCAAACATAATGTCCTTGCTGTTGGCGTGGCATTATAAGAGATTTTACAGGAGCTTCTTATAGTTCTACAATGACTCCTCGAATTCCCATGCCTGTTGTCAGAAGATGCGAGAACAGTTGATCCAAACTATAACCTTATACTGTAACTGGAATGAAATAGCATCACTATATTTTGTTATAAGCATCATCATCGTCGTCGTCATCATCATGATGATGATCATCAACATCACCATGTTAGCGAAAGTATTTTACTCATTACACATTGTTGTGGGTAAGTCAGATTTTTGTTGTTAGACACTACACTGATGTTATCTATTCTAATTTAGTCATTGAAAATTCAATGCGACATTCTTAACTGAAACTAGCTACAACAATTATTGATCGTTATTCTTTGAGATTAGGTCATGCTGCGTGTCCGTTCCTTTAATAGCGTGTTCTGATCCTAAACACGTCTTATGAATCTTAATGCCTTCGTGTCTAAACGTGTTTAGGCAATGTGGTATTTTGGGTCAAAATGTGTGACTGACCCATCGCTTTATACATACTAGACAAAATAAGTTAGGGATATTGGTATTTTTAGGATTGATATTTTATCAGTGTGTCAATGAATAAACATATCATTATTAATAATTTGAAAATTTGCATATATCCCAAACTATTTTTGTCCAGTATAAATTACTACGGCGCCTGTCTATGCTGTACAGCAATGGGATAGCTTTGTAGTTGAAGACCCGGTTCGATTCCCCACATGGGTACAATGTGTGAAGCCCATTTCTGGCGTGCCCCGCCATGATATTGCTGAAATATTGCTGAAAGCAGCTTAAAACTAAACTCACTCACTTACACTTACACTTTCCCTGCTGTGAGTACGTTTAACGTACATGGTGCACGGAGTGTCCCAATGTGTCATTTGGCCATTTTTATAGTTTGCAGAATATTAATACTGTCATTTGTAACCGAATTACAACGCATGACACTGTAATAAACTGCAAGTGCTTCTCTTTCTCCTTCTTCTGGTGATTTATGATGAATAAGTACAAGTGAATCCCTACGTGCCTTGAACTCCGATAAGCCGTAGTGATGACGATAAGCATGTTAATCTTTAGCTTCCATCCGCGTGAGAACCGATCTTCAGAAAACCATGCTTTTCGCGAGGCATCTAACGGGATCGGGTGGTCAAGCTCACTGGCTTGGTTGGCATGTGTCTACGGTCCCCATTTGCGCAGATCGATCGTGTTGTTGATCACTGGATTGTCTGGACCAGATTCGTAGAGACCGCCGCCATATTGCTGGAATCTAAAACTAACCTCGCTCGTGAACTCACACAGACAGAACCGTCGTGGCAAGGGATATCAGAGAAGCGCCCTGTCAATGTTCCGATAACGGCAAAGACAACGCTTCACGAGTCGATCGAGGACCTCGTGGAATGGCCTGGTTGAAGAAGAGACATAACTATCCGCTTTAAAATGATACGCGCCATAACCTCCACAACTAACATACATGCAATACATAGACAGAGTCATAACTAGATGGTATACACAACCAACAGTTCTTACGATTTCAGCTCCATGCATAATTTCGACAGCTTCTGCCAGCTGTGACTGGTATGTGACTAGAAATGTAAGGAAAATGCACTGCTAAAGTCACCACTGACGTCATGGTAGCTGAAGTTCATGAAAGGCATTCAGAAGTTGCTCGAACATGAACACATGACAGGTGTTATGGATAGGAATTAACTCAGAAACGTATAGTAGTATAGAATAAAAAGATGGTCTAATCCATAAAACGTTTCTTCTATTCATACGTACAGTTGCTTCGTTCGGCGTACAGTTCCACTTATACATAAATGCAAAAATCATGGTATAACATTCTAACCCCCTTATATTGAAAATTTTTCTGTCCATTATTTTTAATGGTCAATAGATGATACAGAATTATATTCAGCTTGAGATCATTACATGAAGAACTACCACTTGAAGTAAAACAGCATTCCTTTGGCAACGTGTTAAGTACCTCGTGTTTCCTGTAAACCTTTATTATATGCCATATAGTGTCGCGGACTAGTTTCCTCCTGGCATCGTAGTCCCGCCCTACGCGCAAGGATATACACGTGAATGTGAACCGCCCTAAACAAGGAACGCTGTGGGCTGACGATCATGGACAAAGTAAAACAATGAATTCATTGTATTCAGTGAACGTAAATTGGCTGTTGTATAGGGGCTTAAATAAACGAAAGTGACGTCATCAAACACCTGTGTGACCTCACCGTGACGCTTGGTTTATGAACGAAAAATCAAGCACCGGCGTGACCTCATCCGTCTAGACACCCAGTCTAGATCTACAGTCGAAGTTGGTGACTCACCACCCCTTGGGTAATGGCTCCGGGTTGACCTCATTGAACACCTGGCTCACACCCAGTGGGAACCGGCATCATGCCATCCCTTTGGACCCATTGGCGTCAGTATCGAACTGTACGGGATGACTCACACTGAGGGTGACCGACATGTCCAACAGCCCTTGTCATGACTCACGCGGACGGGGGTGTTAATGACCGCACAGGACCCATCCCACCCATCGAATTCGAACTGGACTACAAACCGGTTCCATCCGATTTGACAGTGGGAATATATAAAACCCCTTTCATTTTGGATTAGGCATCACTTCGTCCCTGAATACATATCACATCCAGGTCTCTCTCTCTCCCTCTTGAAAGTGGAAGCTACTCACCCGGATACCCTGGGGGAAAATTATTCTGGCCTCGTTCAAGCGATACAGAGAATAGGAGAGGTGGTTAACAAACTGGTACAGTTTCAAGTCCTGACATTCATGAAAGCTGAGATTATTGAGAAGGCAGTGAGGTGTCATTCTCAAGAACTGGGACGTCGAGGATAATCCTTGGAGTGAGCATGAAAAGTGGTCTCCAAACTGTCCGTACTTGGTCCTGGTGGGAGTCCCTCAGAAAGTGATAGCCCGTTGGAGAAGTCATGTGGATTTACATGTTTAAGAGATGGCCTGAATGTATTTGTGACTATTTGGTTGTCATTGGTTGATATAAATGCCCTAACACAATGTAGATACAAGTATAGCAGAGTGCCGCAGTGGAAGCGCACTGGGCTCATAACCCAGAGGACAGTGGATCGAAACCTTTTTAAACACGAGGGGAGTTCTATATAAAGGACTACTAGGGCAATCTAGCTTCATTTAGCCGTGGACTCGTGATAGTGACACTTCATCTGAAACCACTGGGTGAGTAGAAACCATGAACATGAGATAGTGGAGACCTTATCTGGATGACCCTAAGAAATGGACCAAATGTTAATACTTGCAGGCCAAGGGCTCTCCCAATTCCTTTACGAATGTAGACGATTATGTCATCTATTACAAGAAACAAGAGGTCAAGATGGATCTATCCACTTCTACAGACACGTTTGCTCTCACGTCTCCCACCCAACAAGTCGTTCAACAGGCGAAAGCCAAGTTGAAGGAAAAAAGTGTCGTCCATAGGGAAAACACCATGGAAGCAGTTCCCCCAAAACGAATGAAAACAGATTTTTAAATAGAAACAAAAGGCTAAATGTGTCATTTGTAGTAGGACTGCCACCGCATGAACATGTATTCCTGTCCAGTATACTCCAAACAATATGTTTGTGCTCATGACTTGTCCCGTCATATTAGAACAAAACATTCTGGAGATCATCTCAAGCAGCAAAAGCAGCAGCAAAAGCAGCAGCTACATGTGGGTGATGAATTTAGGTTGCAACACCCGTTTACCATGATTGTTTCTGGGCCGCCCTCCTATGGAAAAAACCTACTTAGTGAAGCAGCTTCTAGAACGGATGAACATTAAACCTTATCCTGAACGTATTCTATGGCTCTACAAACGATGGCAACCCTTGTATAATGTCATTCAAAGTCGTGTTTATCCCTACGTTGAATTCCATCAAGGCATTCCTTCTGACCTGGAAAAGGATGCGTTTCTGGACCCCCAGGTGGTGAATGTCGTTGTGCTTGATGACTTAATGTCCACAGTCAGCAAATATCCACGCATTACCGATCTGTTTACCGAAGGAAGTCATCATCCGAATCTCTCTGTAATTGCCTTGAACCAAAACGTACATTACAGTAAGGATCCCACACAACGAAGGAACTGTCATTATCTACTTCTGTTCAATAATCCTATTGATCAACAACCCATCATGACTTTGGCGAGACAGATGTATCCAGGAAACACACACCATTTCATGGACCAGTTTCAAAGGGCAACTCAGAACCCCGTATGGACACTTGCTGGTTGATCTAAAGCCCCAAACACCTCCCCATTTGCGACTTTGTCCTAATGCGTTCAGTTTAAGAGGAAACCCCCAAGCTAGGACGATTCAGTCGAGTTCGACGTTCATCGTGAGCAGACGTGTGAAGAACAGCTCTCAGCCATGCCATCTTGTGATGACTGCGGACTCATGTTTCAAGATCCTTCTGATTTGCAAAAACACAGGCGAAACTGGTGTCCCGAAAAGTCCAATGGGAGCCTTCCTGGAATACCCCAAGTTAAATGGAAATGGGAGGAAGACAACTCTGATGTGAACAGAGCACGTCCTCTGTCAGAATGTGGCTATTGTGGTCACGTGTTTAGCAGTAACCATAACTTACGACATTTAGACGACAAGCAATGTCCTGAAATTGAAAAGGATGATTATGATGATGATGAATCATTAAGCAATGTCAACAACAGGAAAAGTAAGATGGCTGATCTCGAAGAGCAAGGTATCCGGCAAATGTATTCACGTACACGTGAGCTGAATAGAGATGAAACGTCAGGTGTACACGAAGAGAGGTTTTAGCGAGGACGTAAACCAAACCAGACTGACAAAATTAACCTGGATCGCGTTTAAGGAGACGCATGCTCGCTTTATTACTTATCTGTATCATATGCAGTGGGGCCCAGAGACACAAGGAATATTAACAGAAGTAAAAGATAGCAATAATATGTATGATGATGTGTTTTCCAAATTGTACAAATACAAGTCTTGGGTGGAAGGGTTGACTGATGATGATGATGATACAGACACCCTATTTGAGACAGAGAGCGGAGGACAGGAGGAGGATGAAGAACAATGTCATGTACAGTAGACTACTGGGCGTGCTCGAGTCATAAATCAATTTATTTTCTTTACGTCGTATAGTCAGATAGGTGTTAAGTTCAAATTGCACGTGGTCAATGGTTGAAGCTGTGTACTGCATGCTGTCTTTAGGAGACATAGCAGGCAGACATATAGGTGTGAATAAACCAGACACTGAGCTTTCTCTGTGACAGAGACTGCTTACCACAATCAACAAGGTTTTTTTTACTAAACGAGTAGTTTATTTACTTGTTTGTGTATACAACCAAGATTAAACTACTGCTCACGACCTCAGACTCTGAGCATGCATACTGTTTCAAGCTCCGCGAACCTATTCACTGCGCATGCGTTATGGACGCAGCGCAGCACAGCTGTTGAAACATGCATGAACTGTTTCTGATAAAACTTATTAGAGACTTGCGCCAGTCGTTCCAAGACTTGTCGGCGCTAATATGTGGCGGTGAGTGAGAGATACACAGATGTGTATTTTCATCTCATGTGCTTTGGTGGTTGATTCATTCCATACAATCACAAACATATGAGGTTTGGCTTTTATATGTCAATATGATCCTTGAATTCGCATCTCCCGCATTGGATACACTGGTTTAGTATGAAACAAACATGTTGACATTCTCAGGCAAGATACCATAAGGATACGGAAAGTAACCATGGCATAACGGTAAGTCATTTTGATTCGTGTAAACATGTAGTATGGCACATGTGTCCTTAAACCGGCGAACTATTTACATCTATATGTTTCATCTCTGAATGTGTAAACAAACAAACCACAGCAGGCAGAAAATATAACATGGGAGAGAACAATTTGAGGAGATATCATATGACCACTTGGCTGTGTGAGCTTTCTCGGCTGCAGGCTGAGAGTGCACCATGCCTCAACGTCGCGCACTTTGAGATATGCGACAGAAAAGGTGATTGAGTATGGAAACATGTAAACATGGTTTAAAGACAAGTCAAGTGATTTTTGTCAGCGGAGTTCAAATGAAAACCGGATGAAAGTGGTTCGTAAACCAGTATGTATTGATACTTGCTGATTGGTCCAAATCAATGGGGTGATGCCATGGCGTGATGTGTCATACCGGTTCCCAAGGCGGTGTGTGAGCCAGGTGTGTAATTAGGTCATTGGAGCTCCTGAGTGAGTTCGATACTGTACGGTGATTGGTCCAAATGAATGGTGTGTTGTGATGTGTCAGATCGATTCCCACGGGGGGTGCGTGGTCACTGACATCCTCGAAATGAGGTCACGCAGGTGTTTGATGACGCCACTTTCGTTTTGCATGTATTTAAGCCCCTATGCAACAATTGGCGCCGAGGAAATACATAAAGAAACCGAAGTGTGGGTTTGCTGTGCCAGTATCATGGGTTTTACAGGAGCGGAGCATATGTGAAGTCTAAACTCAGTATAACAAGCTGTATGGCTCATACCAATGGTAGACACCGTTAGATCGTTCCCAAAGATATAATGCTTCAAAACTAATCTAAAGTTTTAAACTGCACATATCAAGTGTGGCATATCGATCTACGCTGTGTGATGGTTTTTCCCGCATGAAGTATCAGAGTGGAAGAAGCTCTGCAATGGACTGCTTGAGCATCACAAGGTATCACTGAAGTGTTGTGTTTATTCAGTCGAAACGTAACATAGTTTTCAAAAGTTTAAATGTCAGTGAGGAAAATCAAAGTTCCAGAACACTTAGTTGAGATGGGTTTTCACACCTTATAACTCATGTATTCTGACAGAACAGCTTGACATGTATCACGATTATATAAAGGATCGCTTTGAGCAGCTACTCGATCCACTTTCAAGACAAGATTTGAAATGTGGATTTAATGTTATATAACTCAACGAACGCATCATGGAACAGTCAATAACAAGGACCAAGAGTGATTACCAGAAACTACAGGTAGGGGTTGGGTGAAGTGCATAGTTCGATAAAATCGGGTCTCAGGGATGTGAGGCAAAAGATGAGCTCTCAGTCGAAGGTGGCTAAAAGGTGCCCATGCCAGAAGCTATTCTTGCTGAGGTAAAAAAGGATCACCTCAGCATTGAGAGTAAGCATCTGAAGCCACCGAAATTCACCCGGGGACCGACAGAAGATGAATGAATTTTCATTGAAAGAATTTTCACTAGAATCTCCAGAGCTGAGGAAAATCCTGTTTCTTAGAAAGGTATACACTCTCCTACTGACGTCATCATGAAATAATAATGCAAATCTGTGATAAAGTAAGAGAAATTCCAAGCAAGAAGGGAAGTCAGAAATCAATGACTGTCCTGCAAAAGATTTGCCCCTAAGCAAACCCTGGAAAAATCAAAGTTCTGGATCACTGAACACATAACTGGAGTCCCACAACTCTCACAGAGTGCTGACTCAAGATCCTGTGTACTTCATACAGGCATACAGAAGAGAAACAGGCACCGCATGAGAGCATCTAAGAACAAAGCACATGTCGCAAGGGAATCAGACAAAAACAAGCACCCCTGATACACAAATCAGAAGGACAGTCAAACACACAAGATGATGTATAGGCGGGACATGAGAACAAATGGTCCAGCCCATAGTACAAGCATATCGGTGCTCAACACGAGAGAGAGAGAGAGAGAGAGAGAGAGAGAGAGAGACGCGCGCAAGCACACGCAACTGACGTAGCCTTGCTAAAATTTGGGGATAGGGGGTGGGGAGGAGCGGTGGCTGGTAGGGAGTAAGGAGGAGAGAGAGGGGGTCGTTATTACATTCAAAACGAGAGAGTAGGATGGTCCTTAAGTACATGTATTGCAAAAATTCCCCGATTGTAGGCAGAGAATAATGATTTATGTCACAACCATGAGACATTATGAGTGTTTATTAGCTGACAAAGCTTGATATGTAGTATGTCAACTGAATGCATGTTTTGTTCGATGTGTAATAGGCTTTTCAGCCCAGTGACAGCTGAAGTTGGCTATTCTCTGATTTTGGACCTTGCGTTGTGTATTTTTTTTATGCGGTGATAATAACTTAGCCAACTTCAAGTAGGCTCTATGAATCAGGCCTCATTGCTGGTAAAACAGAACAAACAGACAAAGGAAACTCAATAATTTATTTATAACAAAATTCCTGAACCTATCCTTACCCACCCATCAACCTAACCTAATCTATACCTAACCTAACCACCTAACCTAACCTATACCTAACCTATACCTAACAACCTAAGTTGACCCCAAATCCTACGAAGACATGGCTCTGATTTCAAAGCCTATGACTAAAAACAAATAAATATATTAACTTCCTGTGGTAAACTAAGAAAAACTTATCTACTTGGTCTGGATCACCAGGACTCAAACAACTAAAATAAATATCCTCACCTCTGGTGGACCAGTGGACTAAAGACAAGGAGTGCTATGTAGCTACTCCTTTTATAGGGCTAGAGACAGGCAGTGCATGGGCTGCACATGCCAGGCAGACCACACTAACCTGCCGGGTGTGTTGTGGCTATGCATATCAGCATAGCCAGGAACACAGTAATAGCCCATATTGAACTATATCCAACCCTAAACTACCACAGATGTAATGAGCAGAGCACCAATCAGACAAAAAAGTGAAGTATGCAACATTACCTGCACCACAACGTCTTTTTTATTTTAGTGAGTAAGCAATAGATTACAAGATGCAACAGCATGCTTATGGATCAGAGGTTACACAGATAACTGACTGACTGAGTGAGTTAATGTTTAAAGTCACATGGGCAAATTTTACTTCGAAATTTCTTGGACTTACGCATCCTCTCATGGGGACAATAGTCATACGATACTTTAACTCCATTTGAGTGAGGTTAGTGAATGAGTTTAGTTTTATGCGATACCCCCTGTGAGGATATAGCCACTGACTACCGATAATTGGACGAAGCAAAATTCAGAGTAAGAATACCAAATAGTGATGGAAGTCTGATCAAAAGTGACTATTAATAAGGTCAACACTTTGATAGGAAGTGCTTATTAAAAGAGGTGAACACAATGATTGGAAATACTGATTGTAATAGGTCAATACTAATTGTAATAGGTCAACATGCTGATACGAAATACGTATTAGAAGAAGCTGATAGGAAATACTTATCTAAATAGGTGAACACGCTCACCTGAAATATTTATCTAAATAGGTAAACACGCTCACCGGAAATACTTATTAAAAAAGGTGAACAAGCTAGTTGGGAATGCTTATTAAAATGCTAGTAGGTGAACATGCTGACTGGAAATACTTATTAAAATAGGTGAACAAGTTGACTTGAAGTGCTTATTAAAATAGGTGAACAAGCTGGTTGGGAATGCTTATTAAAATAGGTGAACAAGCTGATTGGAAATGCTTATTAAAACAGGTGAACAAGTTGATTGGAAATGCTTATTAAAATAGGTGAACAAGTTGACTGGAAATGCTTATTAAAATAGGTGAACAAGCTGGTTGGGAATGCTTATCTAAATAGGTGAACAAGCTGATTGGAAATACTTATGAAAATAGGGGAACAAGCTGGTTGGGAATACCTATTAAAATAGGTGAACAAGCTGAGTTGAAATGCTTACTAAAATAGGTGAACTCACTGACTGGAAATACGTATTATTCTTTCTTCACCACAGCACCAAGTGCGCTGTGAGTGCGGCCGTTGACGTACCTGTGTATCCCAGATATTATAGGTATGGTAAGCTGGTTATAATTTCCTGTCGCGTCTATTATTGTGGACAAAAGCCTTGATTACTATTGCACTTTAAGCAACAAAGTTATTCGTGAGTTCATACACTCACATACATGTCTTTTAACCATTTGATACAAAGGTAACAATATACTTTGGTACACAGCATAAGCGTAGAGGTTGAAACCGAACCATTAGAAAAAGTTCACCTGCAGCCATGTAAGTGTTTTTCATTCACTCTTCAAATCTATGAAACATATTTAAAACTTAACCCCACGTGTGTCGGGGCCCAATTGCCTTGAACAGGCTGAGACATAGATTTCGGATCTGAGTCCTGGTAAATGTCGGAAATGTTCTGTAGTTTCCCTGTTGGGTTACAATCGTCGCAGTCTACCAACCAATGAGGATGAGAAGTTTTCAGTGAACGATATTGTGGACACATGGGATAGTACGTCGATGCTACTCAGGGAAATCTGACTCTTATTTTAGTAGTGAGCTATCTTATGACCGTCGATGGTTAGGTGAAATGTCTTTAAGGTCGACTGGATCTAGACAATGGGCAGTCCATGTTTTCTACAACGGTAAATGCTACAATGTTCACCGGAAAATAAGTGAACAAGTACCACGCTGTAAAATGTCATTTATATTTAAACATTTGCACTTGCCCTGTTAACCTGTTGACTTAATAATAAATAAATAATAATAATATTAATGAATTTCAGAAAGATGGTTTTATGTTCTCAGTTATGTTATATTATGTTCTGTGTCTGTCATCACATCAACTGTAGAGGGAAGTCCTATTGTTTCTCTATCTGTTCATTGTTGAATCTTTGCTTGTCCATTGTTGTTAAAGACTCTCCATGTATGTGTGTTCACATCTATATTGGTATTGGGGAGTCCGGTATTCCGACTATCTGTCGAATAAACTATCTGGCAAGCAACACCATGCATGGCGTATTGAGATGTGAGAAAGACAGCAAGAAACAATCATCTTTGCATTAAATGCTACACTTTATTAAAGTAACAAAATTAGAAAGAGAAGGTATAAGTGGAATCAAAATATGGACGGATATTTTTATGGACGGTTACAGCTACAGGAGTTCCCTGGCCCGAGACGGAGGCCGTACTCATCACAGTTGGAGCAGCACACGTTCACTCCGTTGATGTTGCCAACGTAGCTTTGGTTGCAAGTGCTGCACTGACTCCCTCTCCAGCAATCACCAAGTTGTTCTGAAAACACAAACACGTCATAGAATCATGTCATACGTAACTGGTTAATTTGGGTGAAAATGTCTAAATGCGAATCACAAAAAAATCCAGATGCAAGACGTTCAATTGTGTTCATTGTAATTCCTGGACTCAGACTGGTTGAAATGTTCTTCCCTGTTATTGTATTCATTTCCCGGTGAATGTGAAAAATACTTCTCTCCGATCAAAACGGAGTACTTTCACGACTATGGATTATAGTAGAATCCCATTTGCGTACGATTGCGGATTGTCATGATTTGCGCATCGGTTTTTCCATTCAAACCCCAGTGAGCCGAAAGGTGAGTTGAGTTGAGGTGAAATGCTGTTTAACGTCGTACTTTAGAATATGTCTCTAATATAACGGTGTGTACGTGTGCCTGTTTCTACAAGCACAGACTTGAGTTGGATGTACAATGCTATAGCTAGCTCATGGAGATATGTCGCACTGTACCCTTCTCAGATACATTAAACTGAGTCCGATCTGATCAGTCCATGCTTTCCCTATTAATGTCGAGCATCAGGCAGTATCATATTTCAACGTCTTTGAGTATGACGCTGTCGGGGATCGAACTCGCAAACTTCCGCTCTACTAGTGGGCGCCTAAACCGCTACATCACGGAGGCGGTCAAGAAACCGAAAGCAATGCACAGTCAGTTCTTAATTTAACAACAGGAAATTGACTGAGATTTACCACAGTCGAAGATATAGCTTCCATCGGCAGCGTTGCGACGAACTTGTTTAGCCACAAGAGGATCCGGGCAGCAGATAGGCATACTGTTTAGACGGACGTATGTGGTCATTCCAGTGCCAGAGCACTCCTCCCCTTTCTTGGCGCTACCACTCACCCCTGTGTCGATGAACACTCAATATTATGATTCGTAAATAAGAAAGTGTAATTTATATCGACTGTTATCACTTTGAAATTAATATCGACTTTGCTTGTTCCTCACTCACGGAGGGCGGTGGGATAGCCGATGGGTTAAAGCGTTCGTTCGTCACACTGGTGCCCCGGGATCAATTCCTCATATAGGTACAATGTGTGAAGCCCATTCCTGGTGTCCCTCGTCCAGATTCTGCGGGGATATTGCTAAAAGCGGCTATAATTAGGGCAAGCCCGTCGCTTTTAGCAATATTCCAGCAATACCACGAGGGTGGGACAAGTAATTGGCTTCACACATTGGCCCCATGGGGAATCAAAACCAACCTTTACTATGGTTAACCTCAACTCCGTTTCTTTAACATTGCACTACGGTTACCTTAGTGACTTACGATCATCTTAGAGCTTTCCGACAAAATGGCCCTGGTCTTCGGCGTGACGAGCGAACGCTTTAACTATTGGGCTACCCCACCACCTAAAAGTACCACTTAATGCAGGTTACCTGCAATTTACAGGGTGAGTTACTTTCATGTATATTAGTAAACGAATCGCCCGTCATTTCCGGCGTATGACTACCAACGTAACGTAGACTACGAGTACGACGCTGTCAGATACTTACGGTCAAAGTTACAATTACAGTAGGCGCTCCCTGTCGGGTTGAGTCCGAAGTTGAAGAAGCGGCTGCGGCAGCTGGGACAGCAGACTTTTACAGAATTCCCGGATGCAAAGGTCAGCCTTTTCACCTTGTCGCCTGTACAGCTGTCACAAGCTGACCCCACAGCACATGTTGCTGTAAAGATTCAGGACCAAGAATAATTAATAGGGCATGAGGATTGAGTGAGATGGATTTACTCCGTTTTAGCAATATCCAGCAATATGAAGAAACCCGAAAGGGCGTCACACATTGTACCCGTATATGGAATCGAACCCAGGCTCGCGGCATGATGAGCGAACGCTTTAACAACGGGGGACCCAGTCTCATGGTTATAAGTGAAAGCATAGCGTGCCACCGAGTCGATAAAGGTCACATGCAACCAAAAAGCAAGCATAATTAAAACACAGTTATCACTTCTTCATGACATAAAAGTTTCTAGTGAAAAAACATAAGCAACATTATAAGCGTACAATCGCGAATCAAAAGCCCTATGTTTTGTACAAAATGTCAATAAAAGAAGTTGTTATCCATAAATAATGCATATATAGAGATGTTGGGTTTTGTGAATACATGCTCTCTGCATTTCCGTTCAATCCAAATCAACAGATACTGAGATGGCGAAGTCAAAGTACAAAGCAGAACTTGAAACTGACAATCCGTTTCCGTCCGATCCAGTTTGTTTGCAACCCACGAACACCACAAACATGATTGCATGTCATGTGTACTGGTATCACACCTGCCTGTCTGTGTAATTACACAATGTGACAGAACAAATGTGCATGAGCCATAAATCAGTGTATTTTGTTTATGACATATAACCTGATGAGTGTTAAGTTCAAATTGCATGTGGTCAGTGATTGAAGTTGTGTATTGCATGTTGTCATCAGCAGACAGGCAGACACATAGGTGTCAATAAAACACACACTGAGTTTTGTCTGTAACAGTGGCAGATTATCACAATCAACAAGTTTTCTCTATGTTTCCATAGACATGACTTCAAACATTTCAGTTTTGTAGCTGAGCAATTTTTAACAATGAAATTAGTATTTCTAATGCTATACTTTCTTGAAACCTTGGTTTGCACATCTGTATTTTTACTACTGCGGACCCAAACTTCCTTCGTCCGTAGCGATAATTCTAGTACGCATCCCTTGCTGTGTTTATGCAGGGATAATCTACAATACCTGCATTTATACGAGTCGTCAACCCCAGTTCAAGCCACGTCAGCAGCGCAGCACAGCACAGCTGCTGAAACCACCTTTTCCCCCAGCAGTGGGGGAAAATTTTGTGAATCATTTCAACTCCGATTTCGCGGACATATTTTAAATCGCGTTGTTTTTCACCTTTATAAGTTGATTTTGCATCTTTGCAAAGTTGTGTTTTGCGTTGCATGTGACCTTTAACCCGCTTTTATCATCTCATAGCTGGAGCAAACCATTCCGTTAAACTCTGGATCACAGTAAACCCGAACTTATGAATAAACAAATGAAGAACCGGAAGTACATCTGGAATGCCTCCTTGCTGATAAATAAAAAAACTGCGTAAAGTTGTAAAGTTCCCGAAAAAATCAAATGAACTAAGATTTCTGGACGAGAATACGCCTGTGCATGTTAGTTCATTTGACACGATATTTTGAATGGGATGATTCACCACTGCCCTTGTTTTCTCATTGAGGCACGACATCTGGTGAATTTTGAACTGACATTATGTGATAAAATAGTTATTACCCTTCTGTTTTAACTTTCATATAAACTACGCTGCTACACTGCTAAGGAACTAAAGAATATCCCTAATTGCTTTTTGGCTCGATCACTTGGATTGTATATTTTAGTCAAAATGGGTATAGAGAACTCCGGTTATAAAATTAGTGGTCCCTTTGAGTTCGTTATAACCGTTGTGTACCGTATAACGCACATTACGAATAACAGCTTGCACAATCTTTAATGGAAGATCTGTAGTATAAACATATGTGTATATGTGTATACATATGTATACACATTAATAAGAAATAATAATTCCAGATATGTGCTAGGAATTCCCAAATGATATCAGAATAGTGTTGCTTATAAAATTTATTATGGTTGCGAGGAATATTGATAAACAATAAACACGAAGAATGGTACGGGGTGCGCTGGTTTTTTGTTTTTGTTTTTTTTTTGGTAAGCAGTGAAAGGAATGAGGTGTCATTTTGCCAGTAAGTAAATATTTTCATACTTTTTAACACTGCATGGGACAATTTGCAGATGAATGAACTTAAATTAGGAAATGTATTAAGCTTGGGTACGGGGAGATCAACCTCTTAAATCTTATACCTTCTAATTTAAAAGCTTTCATGGAATACATGGAATGTTGTTATATGAATCAGTGTTTATTAACACATGGAAATCTGAACATTTCATGGACATTCTTGATCCCATAAAATGTTTTCTGATGAACTAAACAGTATAGTAGATAGATGTATTCCAAGGTATCACACCATCCTCAATGACATCCGTTGAGTCTGACACAGAACTTGTATAGTTAAAATAGTTTCCAATACACAATCATCGAACGTAACACTTCGCCGACTTTGACAGTGGGCCTGCCTTGGCACTGGAAGTGGCGATGCTTAAAGTACTTAAACTCTACAAGTAATGTTAATGTTTCAACCACTAGACAATTTACTCAGCTTCAAAACTGAAAAGTTTCTATCTTCAACAATAGGAGGGAAATGCTTGAAGTGCCCGTCCCAGAAAATGGACGATATGTATATAAATGAGTTAACAGTGAGCAGCTATACGTACTTGTTACGATAAATATATCTCCGTAAAATATACTGGACAAAGATAGTTAGGGATATATGTAAATTTTGAAATTATGAATAAGGATCTATTTATTCATTGACAAACTGATGAATTATCAATCATAAAATGCCAGAATCCCTAACTTATTTTGACCAGTATACAATAGTTTAGTCAATAGAAAACGATACTTTGTATTACTTGTATGAGACAATGTTCACAGCGGTAAAGGAAAGATACGCTTATCCAACATTTTGTATTGTTTTTTATTCAAATAGCCTGCTTTTCTTTTTCTCTATTGGCGACATACAAATGGCCACTGTTGTGTTGCTGGAATGCTGTTTAGTTCAGCGTTAAATAATACACAAACATAAATAATATACAACAGGTCAAGGTTCTTTACTTACTTCTCTGGGCCGACACCGGGAACGACGTGTACAGCAGACAAGCCGTTACAACAGTGAGAGCAACGAGGGATGGGAGAGACATAGTGGACTAATCTGAAGAACAGAAATACGGTTGTTTCATTGCATTTATTCAGTAAGACACCTTTCTTACAAGGTTTGTGCTGGAATAAATTACGAGCGGTACAAAGCTGGTTGGAATTCATCGTTTTCTTGTAAGGCAAAGGTTTTGGAAATTGTACATTATTTAATGTGTTACGTTTCATAATTGCAGGTGTCCGTATATGTTCTCGTATGTATGTACAACGAGGTTAGAACTGGCCTTCATCAAACCCATACTTGTCGTTAGAGACGACTAACACGGTCGGGTGGTCAGGCTCGCTGACTTGATCGCAGCCCATCATATTGCTTGGATTGGTGTTTGTGCTGTTGATCACTGGATGGTCTCGTCCAGAATCGATTATATACTGACAGCCGCCATACGGTTTGAATGCGGCGTTAAACAACACATCCACCATCTACCTTTTGTATGAACCCGCATTTCAGGTGGCGTGTACTAATCAAATGTAATTAATGTTTGATCTGCATCACCTGCATCACCTGCATCACCTGCATCACCTGCATCACCTGCATCTCGATGGTCAGCACACTAGACAGAGACACAGGGGGAGAGAGAGAGGGGGAGAGAGAGAGAGAGTGAGGAAGAGAGAGTGAGGGAGAGAGCTTGGATGAAATATGTTTACACAACGCAAGGTGTGTGTGTCAGAGAGAGAGAGTGAGCGAGAATGAGCGAAAGAGAGAGAGAGAGAGAGAGAGACTGAGCGCGCGAGGGAGAGAGATGTAGACACAGAGAGAGGGAGAGGGGCTCACACACAAAAGGAGAGGGGCTCACTCACAAACAGAAAATACTACAAACATATAACACTAACACCTACTAACACAAGTCACAATTAATGTGAAGCTTGTATTAGTCCACACACATCTACTATCCCATGCACACCAACACATATACGCCAACTGCCATATTTTAATTATATGGACTACAACATATTACTATTGCTGTAACAGACAAACTTTTGGCCTAGTGAAGCTGCGGGTGTAACTTGGGTTAGTTGTTAGCCCGAAATGTCCACACGAATTAGGATCGAAGTCACTTTGAATGCATGAAATCATTTTCAGAGGCAACACAAGACAGGTTTTCTGCCGAAATGAACGTCTGAGTACTCACCTAGATATGTTGCGACGAGAAGTGAGCATACAACACTGAACACAACAACAGTATTCGACTTTATAATGCTTGTGTTACATCCGCTTTTATGCTATACTTAGAAGATTGCGCAAAAGGGTTATTGCGACATTTCCAAGTAGCGCAGGACACTGAATGGAGTTAACATCCGGGTTGCCAGCGATTGTTGACATCCATCGATCATTTTTTCATCTCTGTTTTGAATTTACGGTGTGCGCGATTTTCCAAGAAAAGTAAATGCTGGCCTGAATTTTGTGTAACAGGAAAACAATTTTGTAAGACGTACTATGCTAAACGTCTCCGTGGGTGACTAGTTCACCTTTTCTATAACATTAACCATGCCTTACACAATATGATTAACAATCGTTTTATAGTTCATCTTTCCAACAACATTAATTATGCCTCATACAATGTTATTAACAGTTGTTTTGTAGTTCCTCTTTCCTTTAACATCAATTATGCCTTATACAATGTGATAAACAATTGTTTTATAGATCCTCTTTCCCACAACATTAACAATGCCTTGTACAATATGATTAACACTTGTTTTATAGTTCCTCTTTCCTTTAACATTAATTATGCCTTATACAATGTGATAAACAATTGTTTTATAGTTCATCTTTCCCACAACATTAACAATGCCTCATACAATGTGATTAACAGTTGTTTTATAGTTCCTCTTTCCTTTAACATTAATTATGCCTTATACAATGTGATAAAAAATTGTTTTATAGTTCATCTTTCCCACAACATTAACAATGCCTCATACAATGTGATTAACAGTTGTTTTATAGTTCCTCTTTCCCATAGCATTAACAATGCCTTATACAATACGATTAACAACTGTTTTATACACGTAGTTCCTCTTTCCAAAAAACATTTCTTTGAACTTAAACGATGCCTTAACATAAACAATGACTTTCATAATATGATGGTTATCTTTCAACATAACAATGACTTAAACAATATGGTTTAAACATATTTTTGCATGAAGGCATGAATGGATTGGCCTACAAGCTCCGAGGAGCTTATTGCATTCCCATAGACAAATATGTATACAAGTAAATGCAGGAAACAGTTGGAACATTGTTACACGTCTTAGTTATCAGCAATCAATATGAGAATAAGGATAAGGATACTGCATGCACACCGATTCATTTGACTGACAGTCAAAATCAATATATATAAAGGATCAAATCGATCAGATCTTATGATGTAATCATGAGTAGATTTTAGTCATTTGTGTAGGTCATTGCTAGTGAGGGATGCACATCCCCATACTTCAGTGTTGTTGATACGAGACCACTTCAGGTAGAAATGTGTCTTAATTCCGTGTATTTATTACATATAAACAAATAATGCGCAGCGTGTTCGACTGGATGTCCACATGAGCACGAGGGGCTGTCAGTGATGTGTCTATCAAACCTATGCACTAAATCACATACAGATTTAATCACATCCTCACTAAAGCTTAAAATGGTTTTAATGTAGACATTTCAAAACATAAATTTTAGGAATCGTTTATTCGGATATGTTAGTCAAGCCCAACATTTGATCACAATCACCTAAGACGCTGCGTCAACACTACATTGACGATATTAATCATTGTTGATCAAAATGATATATTCACAATTTATGGCAACGTAATAGGAGCAGTTTCAAAAGATTTGACAAACGTAATGTAGCTGAGAAACATGCTTCATGGAGGGGCAGTTTTATTGAGGAACGTTTTATACAAATTTTCCCATGTCGTCGTGACTTCACTCGTCTGACCTTTTACGTCAATGCTTAAAGAAAATTTCCATCACTGAACAGACATGTCTAGACACACCTGCAAACCCGAGGTAACCAAGGAGCACAGATAAACTATTATACCCCGCTCTCATCTGTGTACATGTGAGGTAAACTACATACTATGTAAGAACTGGACACTTGTCATTTGAAGGCCATCTATACATGGATTTGCACAAGGAGCAAACCTGTTTATTTTCTAGGACATGCTATGTATATTTACACGTGTTCATATTTGAATAGTGAGTATTTGTGTGATACGTAAACATGGCAAATATACACAGCTGCACCTTTCAGACATCAATAACACCCTTGAAGGTCCGAGTTAAAGTTGATCTTCAGTAAAAGGTGATTAACGGGACTGGATGGCCACCCTCGCAGACTTGGTTGACACAATCGTATCCCAGTTGCGTACGATCGATGCTCATTCTGTTGATCACTGGATTGCCTGGTCCAAACTCGATTATTTACAGACCGCATAGTTGGAATATTGCTGAGTGTGTCGATACACAACCAAACAACCAAACAAATTATTGGTGATGATGATTTCAAAAGGGATGGCGCTTATGAGGTTGCGCAGTAGTTCGGTGGAGCTTTTAAATCAGTGCTTCACAACATAACTCTCTGATTCTGAGAAAAGATGAACCAAACACCCATACCCAGGACGCCCAGGGTATACATGGACCAATCATGTTCGACCCATGAGGGTCCGGGGTAGAACTGGTCTTCAGTCTTCTTACATGCGAGTGAAGCGAGCAAAGGTTGGCAACGCACTTCCCACGCTTCGGTTCGAAAAATATTTTTCATGTCAAACTAAAATATCGCCACCATCAAAGGTATACACCCATTTTTTCATTGGGTCGTGCCCTTACATTTCCAACTCCACGTTGACCAATTACATCAAGTTCTCACATTTTTGTATTGATGCATGGTTTGTTATATATGGAGCAGAATGTATGATAATAAAAATACACCAAAAAGCTCAGAATGTGTCACTTCCAGTAATATGTAAATATTATGTTATGATCACATGACTCCTTCAAATGGAGTAAATATATTAGGTTACTACGTGGAAAATTTAGGTCCATTTTGTAGGGATTACAGGAGAATTATGTTGCAAATTTAGGCGCATTATGAATAGAACACATATGTACTATGTTGACAACTGAGGTGCACTGTACAAAGGACACATAGGAGCCGTGTTTGCAATTCAGGTGTTCTGTATATAGAAACCACACTTCAGTTCAGGTATTATTATGTATATGCAAATAAGCAGCCTCTATTTCACACCAAGCATACAATATAAACATCCTCAAAAACAGTCTCTGTATCATAATAAATAAAACAATATGTGTTCCACGAGTGAAGAGCAAAGACAAGTATCTTCTCTATCAAACCAAACATACCATGTGTTCCATATGTAAACAGTCTCGACAAGCAGTCTCTATTTTTGTACAAACATACAGCGTTATGTAAACAGACTCTACAAACATCCTCTATTTCACATCTAGCATACAACGTCTTCCGTATGTAAACAGCTTCGACAAACATCCTCATTTTTTGTAAAATCATACAATGTCTTCCTTACGTAAACAGCTTCGACAAGCAGCCACTAATTCACACCAAACATACAGTCTCTTCATTTTGCAACATCCTCGACAAGCAGCCTCAGTTTCACACCAAGCATACAATGCCTTCCTTATGTAACAGCCTTGACAAGCAGCCTCTATTTTACACCAAGCATCGGAGTCTTCCTTATGTAAACAGTCACGACAAGCAGTCTCCATTTTTGTACAAAAACATGCAATGTCTTCCTTATGGAAACAGCCTCCACAAGCAGGCCCTATATCACACCAAACACATCATGTATTCCTTACGTAAACAGCCTCGGCAATCAGTCTCTATTTCCTACCAAACACACAAAGTCATCCTTATGTAAACAGCCTCGACAAGCAGCCTCTATTTTACACCAAGCATACAGTGTCTTCCTTATGTAACAGCCTCGACAAGCAGCCTCTGTTTCACACCAAGCATAAAATAACACGTCACAATTTAATTCTGGACTCACAAAAGTCCAGAAACTCTCAGCACTGTGGCCACTCTCTCACATGGGATTTCGCAAAATTAAACAGGCAGCTGTTATGTATATGTGCTAAGGATGAAAAAATGAAAAGAATTTTTTTCGAAAACTCAAAATTTAAACTCGCTCGCCCATGGGCACGCCCATGGGCGAACAGTGGCCGATGGGTAGGCCCATGGGCGAAAGTGTTTAATTTCATCCAGAATAAATGTTTTGGAGGTTGTAAATGAATGAAAAAATGTTGATAAGTATCATGACACAAATTTCAGCTTGTTGTGACTTGACTCTGCTAACTGACAGCGATTTTTAAAAATCTCGCCCATGGGTGAAAAACATATTGGCCCATGGACGAGAATAATTAATTTCATTGAAACTACATGTTTTTTCCAGGCTTTGCAGCTTTTCAATGAATGAACGTGTATTTATTATTGTCTTGACACGAAATTTAGAGTGATTTTTCAAAAAGTCTCGCCCATGGGCGAAAACCATTTGGCCCATGGGTGAGAATATTTACTTTTACTCAAAATACACCTTTTCCCATGTTTTGGAGGTTGTGAATGGATGAATGCATGTTCATAAGTATCATATCACAAAATTCAAATCATTTTGAATTAATTCCGAGCTATTAGAGCTATATTTAGAGCTATTTAACAAAATCTCACCCATGGACGAAAAACATTTCCTTTTACCCCAAACACATCTTTTCCAATATTTGGAGGATGTAAATGAATGAAAGTACATTTATGAGTACCATGACAGAAAGTTCAACTCATTTTGACTTAATTCCTCTAAATGAGAGCAATTTTGAAAACTCTCGCCCATGGGCGAAAAACATTAGGCCCATGAGCGAAAATATTTCCTTTTCACTCCAAATACATCTTTTCTAATCTTTTGGAGGATGTAAATAAATGAAAGGGCCATTGTGAGTATCATGACACAAAATTCAACTGATTTTGACTTACTTTTGCAAATTCAGGAAGATTTTTACAAAATATGCCAGAATAATTACTTTTACTCAAAATACATCTTTTCCTGTGTTTTGGAGGTTGTAAATGAATGACGATATATTTGTAGGTATCATGGCACAAAATTCAACTCATTTTGACTTAATTCTGCTAATTTGTAACAAGTACAAGAATCTGGACTTCCACTTAAATTTTCATAGTTTTTTTATTGTCTTGGGGGTTGTAAATATATGAATGAAAGTGTGTTTATAAGTATCACGACAAAAAAATGAAATCATTCCGGTCTTAATTCGACTAATCTCGCTCGTGGACGAAAATATTTTCGTTTGCTCGTTTTCTTTATTTTGCAAACATATGGTTTAAAAATAGATGAAATTCTAATGAAAATTCAGTTTAATTTCGTGAGTTTAGTTTTATGTCGCACTCAGCAATATCCCAGCAATATGGCGGCGGTTTGTAGATAATCGAGTTTGGATCAGACAATCCAGTGATCAACAGCATGAGCATCGACCTGCACAATTGGGAACTGATGACATGTGTCAGCAAAAGTCAGAGAGCCTGACCACCCCATCCCGTTAGTCACCTCTTACGACAAGCATAGTCGCCTTTTATGGCAAGCATGGGTTGTTGAAGCCTTTTACTTCCAGCAACATATACAGTACACTTAGAATACTAAGCCTTGAGATTCTTTTGAATTTAGGTATTCTATAAATATAACAAAATTCAACCTATATCTATGAAGTTGAAGTTTTTTGTGAAAGCCCTAATCAAGAGTGACCAAACTCCAGTGACTATGCTAGGACACATTAATAAACGGTGTTGTGAGATCTTTAAACTGTATTGAAATATGTCTTGTCAATTCCACTCACATTCACCAAATGTACCTACCTAGTAGTTTTAAGTGTACCTACCCAGTTTAGCATGTTTCGTTTTAATAGGTCGGGTAGGTCACTCGCACACAGTGACCTGATTCGTCTCCATCGCAACTGCGTTTAACAGTACTTCAGCCAGTTTACTGTATCAGTCGAAATCTTACAATGAATGAATGAATGAATGAATGAATGAAGAGCAAGAAGTATATGTGAATGAATGAAAGAAATGATAAAAGAAAGAAGTGCATATGTGAATGAATGAGAAAGGAATAATAAAAGAAAGAAGTACATATGTGAATGAATGAAAGAATAAATGATACACCACGGCCATCCCTTCCAAAGCATGCTAAAGAACGCAAAACTATCGTTAGATCACATGTGTTAACATCAGCTTGTTATTGTCTCCCTGGTCAGACGTAACAATTGTCAGACAGGTTAAAACAACAAACTATCTGGTTGACTGCACAGCTGCCTGTTGACGTAGTATACCCACATCACCTACTTTTCCTGCGTAACCTTCATCTACATCACCATCCTTAATATATTCAGCAGAGAGCACAGATGGCCCTATAGCTGTAACCACTGAACCGTGGCGTCTCTCTGCTCCCAAGTTCCCAAGTGGGGGTGTCCTTTTCTACATATTCCATTAATCTTTAAAACATCTAACAAGCTCAACGCATGTATTTTGTTACTCAAATGTGATGGTATACATATCATAAGAGTATTTTTTATGTATTATTCAGTTGATAAATTATTATTTCATGATACATGTATGTACAATATTTTGCTTCGATTCTGTAACTACCCACATTATGGCATTGAGACCATTCTGATTTATCGAGTAAAATACGATTGTATAGTTTTGAGTTTGAATCTTGGCATATTTTACCGGTTTGCCACTTTTGCACTCTACCTTTTTAAAGGGGGCGTGCATATTTTGGTTGTTTTTAGTAGTCCATCTATTCATTTGGATTTAGTAATTTATTTGTTTTTGTTTTGTTTTTTACTGCTAGTGGGCCTGTTAGTCTGCTTTGATAACTGTACATTTATTCTGACGTTTGACGAGCGGAACATGAAGTGTTGTTATCATGTATGTTAAGTAATATTGGTATGGAGCGGCATTGATATGTATGTTTATGCTTGCCAATCCAGTCCCGATTACTTGAGGAGATTGGTTTAAACTATACATTAACGTATCCATACTATTAATGTGTAATCATTATATCGGGCTATGAGGAATACGTAATGTAATCAAGATTGACTTTGCATTTACATTTCTATTTTTTAAATAAATTTTCACTATTTTAGCTACACTCGAAAAGATTTACTTTGGCTTTCGTGATTGTGGTCTCTAAGTATTTTAGAAATTATGTTGTTGAGACAACTGGAACTGTTGATCTGCAGTCTTTCAAAATTCATTTTCACGAGATATATTCTCCCTTTTTACCAGTTCTCAAAATGAACATATAGCTGTTTACACAAAGGTATCTTCCCGTAAAATAAGTAGGACGAAACGTGAAGCATAGCAGCGCATTTGCCATAACTGAAGTTGTTAAAATGATCCTGAAAACTGTCATTTTCAACATTCACCTTGCAGGCAATTTTATCACGAAACTGAATAACTTATCACTAATGGAAGGAATGAACTGAAAGCCCATTTTATTAACTGAAGTCACTGATTGAACTCGCTAACATCGATTCACTTACATTCTGGTACACGTGTCTTATTCGTTTCCTGAGGACACACATTTTACTTTTTTTCATAGAAAATCCGTATAATCCGTAATCTAATCCCATAAAACAACACCGTTGTCACTCCACCAAACGATTTTGACCTCGACCCAAAACAAAGGTTTAACTTACAGGACTACCTGTAAGATATCCCTTTCTTGATAACGAGTTTAACAGCTACGCCGAAATGCTGCTTACCTTATAAGAAGTTGTATATCCATATAACTTACGTGTTTTCTAACAAATGATCATGACCTGAACAGATATTACTTTGTCACAGACTTCATGAGTGATTTTCAAGTTCTAATCCACACACTGATTTCCACTTTTTCATCATCTTGACTTTTATCTCAGTTTGTTGAGTATCTCAGCATAACTCGCAAAGACAATGGAAACTGAGCGGAACGATGACGCTTTCTGTTTCTTCCGCGTTCACTTACGTAATTTCCACAAAGCGCCTACGACAATTTGCGCCGAAAAAGTCATGTCTCGTCCGCTGGTCTTGTTTATTGGAGTAAAACAGCTGCCGCTTGTATTTTACTTGTCATATTTTACTTGTCATATACAAAATTCATCCATGGATCACATTAGGTCATTAGGAGTGTATATGGATGAAAAAGACTGATTGCGCAAGACGCGCAGCCAAATATCTACCATACAATATTACAGAATACACAAAACCGGATACACAAAAACGACAAATTATAGCATTGTGATTAGGGGTAAGTAGATATAAATTTCATTCTACAGCACAGACAATAGAAACTATGTCAAAACAATGGTAAAACAATGCGGTAATTAGCTAAAACAATAGCCCATGACCCATATCCCTCATCTCTCATCCCTCATCCCTCATTTCGTGCTCCAATTAGCAAAGACAATGAAACCAGTGACCGTAAATCCCCCATCCCTCATTTATCCCTCATCCCTCATCCCTCATCCCTCATTTGGCCCACATTTCATCCCAAAAATAGCTACACGTGACAGTCATTATCTAAACATATCAATTTCATTAAGCCTAGTGATACATAATATCACCATGGTGAAAAGAAGTTAATGACGTTTAAGGAGAAATTATCAATGGATGTTTCACGTCTATTCAAATAAGTTGTTTATACAGAACAGTCACGACAGGGTGGAATGACCGGTTGATACCCAGTGCACGGTGTACTCTGTAATATAGAACAACCATGAAAGGTGTCATGTGACTGGTTATCTTGGCGACGTCTCGACAGTGTCTTTATGATCTAGCGTTTTTTAATCAAGTCACATACAAACCCTAACCCATCGCGATCCCATTTCATGCGTTGTAATGAAACTTAATCAGCAGCAAGAGAAACGCTGTGTCATGCCCATGCACCACTTTTTCCGCCATTGCCCATTGTGTAAAAAAGTGCTGACAAGTAGGTTTGATTTGTAGGTCAAGATGGTTTGATCTGTAGGTCAAGATGGGTTTGCTTTAAATTACTGTTTATTTAACTGAGATGTGCAAGACCCTCCCTGCTATGTTTTCAAATTCAGTAGAATTAGTGATGAAAAGAAATTGTTAGCAGCAGACAGCTCGTTTTCCACATTTAAGAGTCTGCTAATTCGTTTACGTCTTAAAACGCACCACCGCTCGCAACAGCTTTAGTTGGAATATTTCACGTAATGCCTGTTCGCGTTTCATTTAATGCTCAAAGAACAGAGTACGAACTTAAAATTATAAAGAGTACTAACGCTTCTGATTCAATTACTTTGTAACACTTTACCGAATCTAAAATGTCTGTTATGTGATGTGTATCCTCAATGTTTCCACTCTTAATGAAATTCGTTATGATAATCAAGCTGTAACAAGTGATAGATCGTTAGATAGGATCGTTAGAACGTACCTCGACTTTACACAAACGTGAGAGTGAATTCACTAGCAAAGTGGGAGAGATTTTGATGCAAACATTACATGTTAAACCATGTGATTAGTGTTCTGTTGAAAAGTTGCAGAACCTAACGCGCAGGTACTTTGTAACTTTGATCATCATCTATGTTACCACAATCACGTATTAACTATCATGTGATTACTTTATCTGATTGATAAGTGGTTTATAATTCTGTTCGTGCGATCGCCTTGATTAAAGACGGTATTCACAAAATGATACATGTTGACAGGTGTACTGATAATGACCTTGTATCCTATTGTAGGCGACTACGAATTTTATGAGAACCAGAAATTCACAAAAAGTGTTCTTACCTACATCATAGTGTTGGATAAATTATTACTAAGATGTGAGAAGTGCAAGTTTTAAAATACGTTATTATCACTGCGCTGTTAGTATCATGATGGGTGGTAGATATTCTGCGAGGCAATCTAAATGGACACATGAATGGCGGTGCTTGCACAATGTTTCTCACCAACGGGAACACGTGCTTACCCGCTCACTGAGTTTGTTTAGTTAGTCTTGAATATATGCGTGAGGCGAGTTCATTCTAGTAAGCATATCGTCTTGAATGACGTGAAGGTAGACGACGGGTGATAGGTTAGGTTACACCTGTAGCTATGGCCTGACTTTAATCATATTGTTCGCTCGACAACCGGGTTCATTCCGGTTAAAGCGGCGAGCTGGTGATAGTGATCTGAAACGTTCCTCCGGCTTCGTTAGTTATGAATGAATTTACTCATATGTTCACCAAAACCAGCTTCTCACAATGCGGTGTCTAATAAATTTATATAGATTACTGTCTTGAGTAAGTCACATTTTTTGTCTTAAACAGTTTATATAATTGTGTGTGTAAAATCTAATTATAGCAAGAAGGGGTGTTTTTCAAATTATTTGCAAATCCGATTTAGAACACACTGATATACAGTGCGACGTCACTACCACTCGTCCAATCACGCCCCTTCTCATGTAATGATGTAGTACTCCTACCGTAAAGTTACTTAACATTAATTCTGTTAAAAACCGTTACACACATGAGTTCTTCTTACAAATTTTATTATTTCAGAAGTGGTACGAGTCTGCACAACCACGTTGTCGCTGATTGTGCTGAATGTATGATTGTGCTGAGTGTATTCGCAATCGATGTGGCTGTCTTGATCCGTACCATCCGAGATGATAATATCCCTTGTAGTCTGTCTCACAGCCCCCGAACCATATTATTTCCCAAACACCATAGCCCTAGCTGCAGCGCTCAAGCCCTATAATCTCTGGTCTCCCTGATGCTCCTTTTGAATTTGAATGTGTTTGTGTGTTACTATCAAAATGATATGTATTCAGAAACTAAGCGTTAGTCTACATTTCCTGTTACTGTCAGAAGGTATCAAGGGATCCTCTTGATGCAGTGACACAGTGTCAGGCACGGGTCCCCTACGCTTTCCCCACAACACCAGCAAACAACGTCCTTGTAATAAGACACGTACCACACTGAACGCGGGGTGAGGTTTGGTCGTCAGGAATGAAAAGGAATTATTAATTTAATAAAACGAATAATTACTTTGAAAAGTCTTGTTCTTATTCTTTGTTGGACTTTCACCCATAGTCTAGCAGTGTCGACTTCTCACTCTGTGTGCGCGCATGTGGTTCGATGGCTTGTGTGTGTGTGTGTGTCTGTGTCTGTGTGTGTGTGTGTGTGTGTGTGTGCGCGCGCGTGAGTGTCCATGTGAATCCGCGCATATACAAGAATATCAGTCAAGACAACATCATGGGTGATGGTGAGCAGTATATATGAGCGACACACCCCTCTATCATTTCCAAAACACGTTGTATCAACGTCCCTGCATGTACCGAGCAACCACGTTGTACTGTTGAAAAACAGAAGCGAAGTAATCGTGACTCATCACTTTTTTCAAAACGCAGCGATCCCAGTCGCATCCCCCTTTCGATACAAGACATGAGAAATAGCAAGCAACATAGCGCACTTACACGGTATAAAAAGGGTAAGGTTATGCACAAACGGAAACACACTTCAACAGTCCGTCAAAGACTAGAGACAGTCAAGACTCGACTTCTTCAAGCGAACGTACAAGCAACAGAGAAGTGAGTAACAATCAGAATACTTAGTCTTTGGGCTTTTTTGTTTTGTGTATCATTTTTTAAAACTTTGTTCGAAACGTTTTATCATAACTTTAATTATTTCAGATAAACAAAGTAGAAGTTGGCGCAGAAAAAAAGCATGCAATAGTGAATCGTATTCAAATTTTATAGTAGGTGAATAACAACAAATAACAAAATGTCTGAGCAAACTACATGTCCTGTCTTCCAATGTGAAATTTGCAGACATTGTTTCAAACAGAAATGTCATTTGTTAAGACATCAGTGACATTGTGAACGAGTGGGCATATTGTTTACCTGCAACCATTGCCATCGGTCGTTTAATCGGGAAGACAATTTAAAACGTCATGTCAAAAGTTGTTCCGAAAATGTTGTTTATTGTCGTCAATGTCCACATTGCTTTGCACAGTTTAACAGCGAATTCGGTTATCAACGACATTCATGTAACTGTAAAACATCTGCTCCTGATGAACATATTTGTCAAACGTATCATCAATCTTTCCCAACCTCTAAAGCATTAAGAATGCACAAACATAAAACTGACCATGACATGTCGGGTGGTGGCAGAGGTAAACGTAGACAAAGGGCTAAAACGGCTACGCTATCTGTCCCTCCTCCTCCCCCACCTAACGCCCCTCCCGCCACCAATATCGCCTCACGTCCATGTTCAAACCACTCCTTACAGGGAGATGTTAGAGACTATGACTTTGACGGACGGAATAGCACGGATCCACTGAATTTCATGATTAGTGAACAAAGTCAGGTTATTGATACAATTGAAGATGAAATTCGTGAGAAAAAAGCCGTAAAATGGGGGTTGTGTCTCCATATTAGAATGGCCAAACCTAGTCGGGAAGATGAGAACACAAGTTACCATGAGGCTTATTTCAGAAGTGTCATGACTATAGCTACAGAGGGTAGTGACTTAAATGAACAGTATCTTGAAGCCGTACACAAGATGCTTCAGACGCTGGATGATTATGAGGGGGTTCATTCTGGTTTGAATATCTCCGCCGTCGTACTTTTGAAACTCACTGTGGTAAAGTTTGAACCTTTCAAAGGTGGTAGTTATATTCCACTACCACAAACTCTTGTCAAGAAATCCAAAAGTATTATCAACATAAAAAATGGCGATAATCTTTGTTTTGCTTACAGCATTTTAGCAAAACTGTTTCCGGCTTCTCATAACAAAGAACGCGAGGGAAATTATCGTCCTTATTTAAACCGTTTGAATTTAGAAGGATTCACCTTTCCCATGACTTTAAAACAAATTCCTCGATTTGAAGTAGCCAATGAGTTGAGTATCAACGTGTATGGTTTTGAAGATAATACTTTGTATCCCATGTACATCAGTAATAGACTGGATGTGGATGAAAACAGAAAGATTGATTTGTTGTTGCTTTCACAAGAAAGTGAGATGGATGATTTTGAAGGCATCTTAGGGTTAGAAGAACATGAACGTATGGACGTAGACGTTAAACCAAATACACATTACTGCCTCATTACCAGTTTAAGTGGGTTAGTCAGAAACAAGCAACGTAATAACCGCAGTCAGTTCATCTGTCGCAAATGTCTTTGGTGTTATACATCACAACAATGTCTGGATAAGCATAAAGACTACTGTTATGACAAAGCACAAAGAGTCGTTATGCCTAGTCCAGAGGATGCGGTGTATCAGTTTGGATTACGTTCTCAAAGCAAAACAGAACGAGCCAAGTTTGTTATCGTGGCTGATTTTGAGTCCTTGCTCATTCCAGAAAGCAACCCGGATAGTTCACGAGTGAATAAACATGTACCTTGTGCTTATGCTTACAAAGTGGTGTGCACGGAGGAACGGTATTCGAAACCTGTACAAACCTATGTAGGAGAACAGGCAGCTGAGCATTTTATTGAAAGTATTTTAAGGGAATATGACAGCATCCAGACATTGTTGGATTCTATCAAACCCGTGCAGCTCACTGTCCAAGATAAGATAACCATCGCCAATGCTACTCATTGTGGTTTGTGTAGTGAACTGTTAGGTACTGATCGAGTGTTAGACCACGATCACCTGACAGGACGTTTTCGACAAGTTTTGCATAATCGATGTAACCTGAATTTTCAGTTACGCAAGAAAGTGGTTGTCATGCTTCATAACTCTGAACGTTATGATTCTCACTTGATACTGGAAGTAGCACAACACTTTGGTGACAGAGACATTACAGTCATCCCTCACAACTCAGAACAGTTTCTATCGTTTACAGTAGATAACAATTTGGTCTTTTTGGATAGTTACAAATTTCTGCAAAGTTCCTTAGATGCACTGACACAAAACCAACTGAACAAAGGCGTGGATTCATTTGTCTATTTGAAAGAACACTTCCCCCATCATGGAAACATGTTAACAAGGAAACTTCCCTTTCCTTATGAATACATGGATGGCTGGGGAAAACTGAATGAGACTTGTTTACCTTCTCAAGCATCCTTCTTCAGTTCTTTGTCTGATGAAAATATTAGTCAGGAAGACTATACATTTGTTCATGAATTATGGAAGGAGTTTGACTGTGAAACCATGAGCGATTTTGTCCGGCTGTATGTGAGTGTTGATGTGCTGCTATTAACCGACATCATAGAGACCTTCAGAACTGGGTGTTTGACAGACTATGGTCTTGACATTTGTCATTATTACTCCATGCCAGGTTTTTGTCTGGATGCTGCTATGAAAATCACAGATGCCAAACTTGATCTGTTCACTGATGTCGACACTTACAATTTCATTGAAAATTCCATTCGTGGCGGGGTGTCTATGATTAGCAAGAAATATGCAGTTGCTAACAATTATCACCTATCGGGTTTTGATCCACTGAAAGACACCTCCTTTCTTCTCTACTTTGATGTTAACTCTCTGTATGCAACAGTCATGCTACAACCGCTCCCCATTGGAAACTATCGCTTCATCAGTTCTGAAGAGTATGACAGCATTGACTGGGCAACTGTCGATACAGAAGGAGATACAGGTTACATCCTTGAAGTCGATTTGTTGTATCCCAAACACTTACACAAAGCTCATTCTGCTTTTCCCATGGCTCCTACACATGATGACATTCTCTATGATGAGTTTTCACCTGCTCACCAGAAACTGTTAACTCATTTCAACCTACTCAAAAAATCGTTGCGTAAAGGTTCAAAGAAATCATCCGGTAAAAAACTCTTCACAACTCTAAAAGATCGTTCCCACTACGTGGTTCACTTCAAAACGTTACAGCTGTACCTGAGACATGGATTGATATGTACAAAAATACACAGAGTGTTAAAATTTAGACAAGGAGCATGGTTGAAACCTTACATTGATCTTAATTTGAGTAACCGCAAAAATGCAATGGATGACTGTGATAAAGATCGTTATAAACTCATGAACAACTGTGTGTTTGGACGGTTCTGCATGAATAAACGAAAGCATAAAACAGTTCAGTTGGTAACACAGAGATCTAAACTTCGAAAATGTGCAGCTAAAAGTAACTTCAAACAGGTCAAAATTTTTTCAGAAGACGTGACTGCAGTAGAGTTGGAGAAATTATCTGTACATTTAGATCAACCCATTGCTGTTGGCTTCACCATCTTGGATTTAGCCAAATATGAAATTTACACTTTCTATTATGATGTCATGCAAAGGCAGTATGGGCCAGAAAGACTTGATCTTTTGATGACCGACACGGACAGTTTGTTTATGCATGTACATGCGCCTTCACATGATCCCCTTTTGAATCCTTATGTGTTCATGAAATACAATCAACATTTGTTTGACACTTCCAACTATGCACCTGATGATCCAAAAGGGTTATACTCGAATGAAAATCGCAAGGTAACTGGTAAAATGAAGGATGAAGCAGGCGGGAGCATCATATTAGAGTTTGTAGGACTAAAAAGCAAAATGTACTCTTTTCTGATGCAAAAATCTAAAAACGTCATCGAAAAAAAGACAGCTAAAGGCATTAAGAAATCTGTCATCAAGAAATTTCTCAGACATGATATGTATAAACAATCATTATTTGAACAGAAGAGGTTCAGTTGTTCCTTTCACTTGATTCGATCATACAATAACACTTTGTACACTGAGAGACAAAACAAAGTGGCATTGACACCAGTTGACGACAAGAGGTATCTGTTAGATGATGCTGTTCACAGCGTTCCATATGGATATTCACCAATCTAAAAAATTGTATACATTCACTATGTATGTGAAGACATCTTTCCACAAGAAAACAGTGCTCAACAGGTATGTGCTTCCTTTACGCATTTGACATGTGTGGAGACCTTTACTCATTCACCATATATTGCTTCCTTTACTCATTCATTATATATAATTTATCTAATTATATATATATATATATATATATATATATATATATATATATATATATATATATATATATATATATATATATATATATATATTTCTCCTTTTAGCTAGCTATTTATCAAATCATTAATTTATTTTCAGCTTCAAAATGAATGTTCAGAGATATGTGTACAGGCTGATCGGGACCAATGGTGAAATGCTGCGCGAAGGACAAACCTTAAGAAGAACACGAATGGCTGCTTATCAAGCAGCACAGAGGGTTCTGCAGCGGCTCATGGAACAGGGTGTGATCGCTGCTAACACTGTATATCCTGTGGAAGTGCGTGAAATTAACATCACAAGGCGATCTCTTGAGCGTGCTCGTGACTTGAGACACCATCGTCAAATGTTCGAGTCTATTCTTGAAACGCTCTACCTGAATGAACTCCAGACAAAAATCAACAAATTGTGTGAAGACAATTGCTATGGATGTGAAATTGATCATCCATCTCAAATCCATCACCAGTGTGTGATGATGAATAGTGATGAAAAGGTGGAACGCTATTTTGAAGAAGCTCTGAGTGGAATATCTCATCAAAACATGTTGGAAAGTGCACGTCATCAACGTACACAACTCAGACTAGACTTCCATGATAGATACACTGTCTGTTATGAAAACATTAACAGTTTGAACGCTGGTTTGCTTTCCAACACAGGAAAAGAGAAACTGCTGATGCTGACCAAACTCAACATGCGTTTACCATAAACAACAAGACCAACTAGTCATTTAGTAATCCATTTTTTTATTTCCTTGTACATAATATGTATAGAAGAATGGATGTACATTAAAATGGTTCTATTGTTTTCCTTACGTTTGCCACACCAGGCACACCATGAGAAGCTTTGCGTTTTAGATATAAAGTATTTACAGTCTTCTTCTTTTTGTCTTTCTTTTGCCTGCTTTTCATGAGATGTTTAGGAACGTGTAAATGTCTCAAAAGTTTATAAAACTCTCTATATCCAACGGGTCGGTGACTCTCAGCACCTGCTTTCATGATAAGAAAGCGGAGCAAGTCCACTATATTTGAACCATGTAATACCTCACCATTAGGTAACACAAGTCTTAGATCTTCTGTTAGTCCTATTTGACCATTCAGAATATTTTCTTTCACAAATATCCACAAGCTCATTAACTTCCCAATGGTCTTTGTAGACGAAACCCCTCGAATGATCTGCTCGGGGACACGAAGCATAAAGTCCATGTTATGTTCCATGACAGATGCAACCGCTTCATCACTAGAACCCTTATTATGATTCATCATCTTCAGATCTTGTCTCGTCAGAGGATTCTGATTCAGTATCTGATTCGCTGTCTGAGGAAGAATCTGTTCTTCTTGATTGTTCATCAACCTCTGGTAGGTCTCTCTTGTCAGAAGAACCATAGGCTTGCTCATTGTGAATCGATGAGAGGTATACTCGAAAGGATTTTATGCAAATGGGTAGAACCGAATGATGTGTCAGAATCAGCTCACGTTTCTCACGACTACTAACTGTCTTGCTGGCTAAAGATCGAATGCACTTCTTGTAGCGTGAGAGACGTATTTTATCACTGTGTGGTAAGGGTATGATTCCTCTCAAAATGTTAAATATAAGAGTAATCACTGACATAAGCTGTTCACGTGAGGCATGTATTAACAAAGCCTTTCTTTGCCTGACACTAGCTTGTTCCAACATCATAAGAAAAGCTGAATGTTTTTGGAGCAGACCACTCATGTTGATGCTGTAGGGTAGCTGTTCCACTTTCAAATGAAGACACACATCTTTGGTTAGTGTTATTTATCTAGAAACCCAAAATCGCATCTTCTTTGTTGTCATCTGCTTTGCACTGACTACAATCATGAGGAGGATCTCTTTGCCAACTTTCCAACAAATCTTCACCCTTAACAGACACAGTGGTACTGTGTTTTGAGTCTTCGTAATCTTGTAAAGACATAGCCTTTCGAAAAATATTATTAGCAACCACTCGCTCGTTTTCACTACAGAAACATTCGTAGTCTACCCTTCCATCTATCCATATGTCTTCATCTAATATGTTGGGACACAGTCTGTTATTCCACAAGAAGTCTTTAATGACTTCAGTCCATGAGTCATAGTGATGTTCTGTTTGTAAAGCAGCGTAATCGTCTCCCCACACTGACACTGTAAACAACATTCGAGAAGCTGTTTCTTTCAATGTTGCATCATCCTTTCTGTGTTTTTCGATAATGTTGATCAGACAATTCCTTTCTTTCACTGTATACATTCTGAGGGAGAGCTGACTGTACAATGGCTGAAGTGACGTGAATTGGTTGTTATATGGAAGGTTGTCAGTTTGAAAAACTACAGTGATTAATATTTATTCAAAGTTGCTCACGTCTAACCTTTCTTGGTATCCATGGGTTCAGACACCATGTGTATATAGTTACAGTGTGGAGACAGTCTGAAGTGTTCAGTCATGGGATCATCATCGGGTATCCATTGATGTACACGAAGCCTACATTTGAAGCAGTAGACTTTATCAGATTGTCCTGTGTAAATAAATCCTGCTTCAGCCATGGCTTTTGGCGACTGTTTCATTTGAACAGGCCAGTTGTTGAACGACTTCAGTCTGTCACTAAACTTATAGCCATACTCCTCAGTGTAACGCTCTGTTTCAACACAGTCTGTGAGCACATCATTGAACCGTCCACACACATCCATGGTTCTGTTCAACTTCATCGGTGAGTGTGAAATGATGAAAACACTTATAGAGAGACGAATATATCATTTCAGTCCTACTTCTAGGACTGTTGTAAGTAGACTGTACATACTTCATCATCAGGAAATATGTTTGTACGTAAACGTCCATAGCGTTCATCAGCATGGGGTGAAGCATCCAAAACAAGATACCCATATTGTTTTCTCCCAACTGCATCTTGGAAGGATTCCATAAAATATTTAATTTGACCTGGAAATATTTGCGACGCCAAAATTCTGTATTCGTGTGCTGAACGCGGGTTAGACAACAGAACAAAGTAATGGGTGTTTAGAGACATGGTTCTGTTACATTCGCCTTTAGGAAAGGCTGACTGTTGAATGTTAATGACAGTAATTCCCAGATGATGAGATAGCGTGGTATAAAGATGTAAAAACAGAGGGTTCTTACAAATGTCTTGCATGAAGTCATCTACTACCAGTACACACTGTTTATCGGATTCCAAAGAATATGATTTTAACTCCTCTTCTGTAGGTAGTGCATCTTTAAATCGAATGTTGGAAATCGTCCTCTCAAGTTCGCTGTAGACATCCTGCCACACGGCATAGCAATACACAATCAGGCTGGGTGGTGGATTGAACATGCAGCTAGCTTGTTTTAAGAGCTGTGCAACCCAAAAGGTTTTCCAACTTGAAGATCCTCCCACAACCGATATTGTAGTAGGAGTTTGAAATGGTAACACACATTCTCCCATGATGTATTCAGATCGCTCTTTAGCACAGAACTGCAATACTAGGCTTGATACCGTGGTATTTATACACAACACAAACCTCATCTCATCTACACTAATTTTATTGATATTTTTTTCATACATAGATATAACATCAATTACAATCTAAACAAGAAGCAGAGCAGTATTTGAAATAATTACAAACATATTCAGATACAAAGGCGTCATTCCACATGAAGTTGTGTACATCAAACTGATGAAGTATATGGTTTAGACTCTGGCTTGCTTTAAATTTACATAATACATAGTACAAACAATAGAACCCACATGCATTTGAATTCACAGATTGTATCCGGTGATTACTGCGTAAGTAAGAACCAGCATAAGTCTTTAAATAGCGATCAAATGTAACATCAACAGGATCTGCTAAACTATCGAAGAATTCTGCTGTATTGTTTTTAAAGTACATAGCAACCCAGTGGCGACCACTGTTCTGACTGGACTCAGTATTCACAATAAATCCTACACCTTGTCTTTGCATGAAAGGTGTGATTATAGGAAGTGTATCTTTGGCATACACCCCCAAGACGTGAGTCTGTAAGGTTGAATCACACTGAAGGGCGCACATCAACTGTGAAGCTTTCATCTCTGTGTTTACTTGATGAAGACGTTTCGCGCTTGATCGATTTCGATGATCGAGTTTCTTTCACTGAGAATGATGCAGCTCAGCGTTTTGGTTAGTGCAGCTTTGAACTCGATTTCCAACCGCACATTTCCAGTCTTCACCAGATTGAGGTACTCAGATTCTCCACACACCTCTTCCAGTTCAAAAACAAACAGTGCATTTCCTAACAAAAATTCTCCCCTGGATATGAAATTTCCTCGATTTTCTCTCCAAAACCCCATGCCATCAAACATGTTTACGTAGCTGTTCACATCATCAGCTCGAGTTGGACGTCCAGGTACACTGACACCATTCACATAGAGACTGACAGTTTCGAGCATGCCGGATTGAAAGTTGAAAGGATTCTTGTCATATGACCCATTCAAACTCTTGCTTTCCACAAAGGCGATGATGTAACGATTAGCAATGGGGTTGGACACATTATCAATGGTATGCGTCAGTTGAGAAACAGGGATGCTGTTGACCTTGACCTCAGACTTGGTGAAAGGGTAGAGTGCATTGGAGTTATTTTGGAACAGGGTGTTGTGAGCTAGAATCAGCGCCGGGTTGACTTTGAGTTTGCATACTTGAAGATAAGCATCGAGTAGCTCAATGGTATACTCTTGGTTGGCTTTACCGCTCATCAAACAGAAAGTAGGTGATGATCTGTACAATTTCAAAGTCAAATCTACTCCATTGATTAAATGTCTTTTCATGCTAAACACATCTTCATACAAAGGTCCAGACATGGTCAGTTCATTGCTCTTCTTGATGTAGGTACCACGTGCAATCAAACCGTAATTGGTTCCAGTGACACAATCAGTTGTTTCAATGGCATCATTATCTTCACCCTCATCTTTGTAAAACAGCTGCGATGTCATTTGAGAGCTTTTCGCATCAGCTCCATAGTTTAGCAAGGTCTTCATCATGCTCTTGTAAGCATAATGATTGTTGGTCGAAGACACCAACTGGTTCTGCATATACACTGAAATTTGAGAAAACAGTGCCTGCAAAAGCAAATTGACAGGTGCCACGTGTTCGTCTGCATCCAATACCGATCCATCCGCATGGGTGACTTTGAGTTTTACGTGCAGTTTTGTTCGCTTCAAATCAATGTAATCACTACCCGAATTGGATATGTGAAATTCCAGTGGAGAAGAGTCATTAATTTGACTGAGTGGGCGTACATCTACAAAATAGTGTTGCTGGATACTGGTCTGATATGGAGGTAAGGTAAATAGGTTGAGCGAATCCGGTACCAACTCTTCAAAAGTTTTGCTATTCAATAAAGACATGATGCTCAACTGAAGATGTCGTTTTCTTTCACAGGAGTACACTTGAGCACTTTAGCTGTCTTGGAGGCGATGTTACCTGTCTGACGTATCTTCTTGGTTGTGGCAATCTGTTCACCTGCAGCTCTTTTTAAAGACCTATGACGCTTTTCTTTAGCATCCGCTCTCTCCACAACACTTTGTTGTTCTGAAGTCATCTGTAGTTCGATTTTAGGTTCTTCCGGTTGAGAAACAGATCGGTGAGATGGAATAACTTTAGGGGGAGCTTTTCCATTCACAACACGAGAAGTACTTGTCATGTGTTTCTTGAAGTAATTCTGCCATTTGCTATAATCTGGGATATACAGAGGGAGGGAATCCATGTTCAGTCAGCAAAGGGATAACGTCTCAAGTGAAGTGTTGCATAAGTCTGCTCTTTCAAGAATGACAGTGGTGTTCCACTGCTCGCTTTTATACAGAGTTCAATGTCAGGTGACTCTTTGACCATCACATGGATATTGTATTCATTAGCAAAGGAAAAGTTGGGTCCATTCCTCAGATCAATGCGTCTTAACAGTGGTAACTGGGTATTACCCACCAGTGAACTATCGCACAGGTTACACAGTATATCTACATAAGGATCGTTCACATGAGTGAGGTCTATCTTTCCAAAGTTTAACTCGGATAAAGACACGACCCAAAATCCATCAAACAGCAGTCTTTGATTGAGCTTAATGCGAAAATGATAAGGGCTGTTATCCTTGAAATAAGAATTTTTTGTGTCAGAACTCTTGAGAAACACATATTTCTCCATCATAGGTTTTTCAGTTGACTTTCTTCCACATATGAATCAAAAGAACTAGGCCAACCTAACCAACGAACCAAAACATACGTTTTTCCTCTCATGCGTTTCTTCTTTAAGATCTTTTCCACTTGCCACTCAATATCGTCTCCTTTGTTAACCTTTTGCAGTTCGGCAGTGTAAAAACTCCCTTTAATAAGTTCACCGTGAAAATCTTTAATTCTGTACAGAGGTATGTCTTGTTTCTTGAAACGTTCTGTTACTTTGAAAAGTTCTTCCGTCCACTTCAGATCAAGTTCTTTGCTGAACGGTTTCCTCAGGTATGGGATGCGAACAAGATCACCAACTTTATATCTGTATTTCTTTATCACTTGACCTTTTTTTTCCTTTGACTTCAACAAGGGTTTGACATACAAGTGTTGCCAAACTTTCAATTCATTGCTTTTATTGACTTGAGCAGGTGATAGAAGGGGTAAAGACGAATGTGGGGTGTTATTGTAGTTGTACACCAAATCAGGTAGAACACTGAGATAATGCTTGGTGTTCTTACGTGTCATGTAACGTGTGATCAACGACTTCAGTGTTCTGTTGAAGCGTTCCACATAATTACTTTTAATGTTTTCGTTGCGTGCAATAGTAATGGTAATATTTTGTTTTTCCAAAAAAGATTTGAACACTCCCTTAAACTCACTACCACCATCTACGCGTACTTTTCTTGGTTTTCTTTCTTGAAGTATTTTTTTAAAGGCTTTCAACACGGACTCTGGCCTTTTATTTTCCAAAGGAAGGACAAAAGTAAACCTACTCAGTATGTCAATCACGACAAGCAAATACCGGATACCCTCATTTTCTTTGCTGTAGCGTGAAAGATCAGCAAGGTCCACATCCCACATTTCGTCCATGGAATTCACTCTGACTTTCATCCTTTTAAATCTATGCTTGACTGGTTTGTGTAAACTGTAAGGATCTTGGTTGTTGACAAACCATTTCACCTTCCTGAGCTTAACATCAGGTTGAGGTGTTGTCTTCAATACCCGTCGGAGTTTGGACGGACCATAGTAGGCTCCTGGATTGTGAGGGTCATAATAATACTTTTCTAATGCTTTTTCGTGCCTCTCTAACAATACCCTGTTCATCTTTTGTGAACTCACACACGTACTGAATGAAACCGGTTGTAACAGGCAATATATAACATGAAGGTATGAATAGGAAGGAACATATGCATTTATTAATAGAATTCATTCATGTATACATTCACAATTATTGAAAGCGATTTTCTAACAACAGCATCTTAACCACACGTTGCTTCAGATCATGAAGCCACTCTGATGTTTTAAAATGAGTGTCCCGAAAGTCTTTGCAGCGGTATGAAACTATGTTCACGTAATTCAGAGATGTGTCATCACTAAATACTTCCAACCATTTATCAATCACGTGTTCATCATTTATTTCACTCATGGCCGTCATGAAAAGACCATCAACGTGATCCTGTTCTAGCATGTGCTTACACGTGTGCACCAGTTCTCCCTCAGGTTCAAACATACATCCAAAACACAAATCACAGGATAACCGTCTAAGAATCTTAGCCAGTTCCAAAGTGTAACACAAAGTGAGAAGATTTTCCGCATGCTTTATGTGATTTCCACTATCAACTTCGTCGACACACAAGAACAGTTTTCTTGTCTTCTTGATGATGATTCTTTTCGTTGACCTAGAATCATCTTGAAACTTCCTCTTAGCATCCTTGACACATTCACTGCGATCTTGAAACCATTCGTTAGATTGCATGACAACTGTTTCGTGCAAGGTGTGTGATGATTGTAGAACTTGCTTCCAGGAATAGAAAGCTGCTTTACCATTCAGTTGACTGTAAACAAGAATTTAACACTTTTCACTCTCAACAACTTTGTCCATAAGCTCTTGTCTGACCTCCATCAAAGCTTTCCCCAACCAGTTTTGTCCCTTCCAGTTAGATGGATTTAATAGCTTGGGATCGTGAAGAGAGAGTCCAACACCCCACCGCCTATCATATGGACTGGCTTCAGCTAATATTTTTGTGGAGGTGTTCATTAATGCATGTCGAAGAGTGGAAGACTGAGTAAACTTAGCCAGTGTAACTTTCTTCACAACATGGTAACTCACAACATCCCATTTGTGTTGAATAAAGTTTTTCACACATCTTCCTAATCTCTTCTGCATAACAGCAGAAGAGGCTCTTAAAATGTGTTGAGCTGTAACCACATCGCCAAACGTCATTGCCTTCATGTACATATAATACTGCTCAGCACAGTTGAAGATTTTACCATCAACTTCAATCCTAACAGGATAGTGCTGGCTAAATGGTGAAGATTTTGTATAAAAGAATACGAACCGATCTGTAACTCTTGTTCCCATGATGTCTGTTCAGCAAAGGCACACCTTGTCTGTTGCTTGTACTCAGTTGGAATAACATTGCTGTAAGCAGTGATAGATGCGAGCATGCGCACATCTATTGGCGAATTCAAACTATGTCATTGGACAACACACAATAATCACCATCGCTCATTGGTAGATTTATAGACGTAGTGGAACGTGTGTTTTTTTAAAAAAAAGAATGTGAAAGGGATGACTAATCATGACATGGCACTATTCAAAGGTTTAAGTTTCATCATCCAGTCATGCTACCCCTGGTTTGTTGATTCTATATATAGAGTACACCGTGCACTGGGTATCAACCGGTCATGCCACCCTGTCGTGACTGTTCTGTATAAACAACTTATTTGAATAGACAGCATTCCAATCGTTTTGTAACAAAAAACCATCAACTATAGCGTGAAACATCCATTGATAATTTCTCCTTAAACATCATTAACTTCTTTTCATCATGGTGATATTATGTATCGCTAGGCTTAATGAAATTGATATGATTAGATAATGACTGTCACGTGTAGCTATTTTTGGGATGAAATGTGGGACAAATGAGGGATGAGGGATGAGGGATGAGGGATAAATGAGGGATGAGGGATTTATGGTCACTGGTTTCATTGTCTTTGCTAATTGGAGCACGAAATGAGGGATGAGGGATGTGGGTCATGGGCTATTGTTTTAGCTAATTACCGCATTGTTTTACCATTGTTTTGACATAGTTTCTATTGTCTGTGCTGTAGAATGAAATTTATATCTACTGGGGTATATGGGGTTATAGGAGTCCCTTTTTATCCACCGAGACAAGTCCTACACGCCCTGGTGGGGTGTGGATTCGGGGAGGGGGTAACGGAGGAGATGACCAAGACACACGTACTCCATACGCTATCATGGTCTTCCTTACTTCTTGAAGATCGACCTTTTCTCACTGTGGTCTATGATGACTTCGGTGAACGGAAAAGAACGTATTCACTGTGAAAACCAGAAAATAGTTGAATCCGTCCACGATTTTATCATAAAACACAAAGCTTGATTTTTATTTTTTTTAACAGGAAACTAATTAACTTGTCAAAAACCTTCTCACAAATGTTCAGTGTTTCTACAAAGAGCTAGTCAGACACAACAAACCATAACTCTATTTTTCATGTTTACTTATATGATAGTTGTACTTGATGTATGCATGCATGTGTTATTATATGATAGTTCATATGGATGACGACACATGCTTCATTTATATTTTGTATTATATGCTGTATGGGTGAGGTACTGTAAAGCTTGTTCACCAGTCCCAATCAGAGTTACAAAACACACAAATATACAACAACATGGAGATGTGTGGAGAAAATAGAGACATGTGGAGAACAGCAATGTCATAACTGAACAGAAATCATTCCCTCTATTGGTGAAGGCCGTGTGGGATTAGTTAAACAAAGAAATCTAGTCGACCATGCCTCCTAATCCTCTTACTCCTTAAACAAACGACTTGCCTGGGCTGTCTAAAATTGAATTGAAATGTTTGTAAATTCGATGTTTCGGGTATTACGTAAGGAGGTAATCAGGTGTCATCACTATGACGTTCGACGCTCCGGACATGAAGGAAAACCAAATACGTTATAAAGTACAGTAATGTGGTCACTATGAGCGAGGCAGACAGTCTGATGAGCACAGCTCAATACGGAAATCTCTTGTCTTTGGAGCTGCTCGTTGAAACGCTGAAGCCTTCTGTCAAGTTCTTCTTTATTTTTATTGTGGCCACTGTGTCACAATATGCAGTTTACATTGCTCACAGACCCTCGATTCACGATGACGCCAACTTTCTCGACTACTGTTCGTGCGACGACTATCATTCAGGAATTGGTTCCACAGCTCATTCTTTCACCGATGTCTTTGTGTATGTGTTTTAGCTCGTTAATTAGCGTGGAGACGAGTCTTCTGCTATTCTCGGGCACAAGTTCTCCAAGGTAGTCGACGCTCCGGGTGTCATTAGAACAGTGTTGAGCACTGTCACACTCCACTGCTTTTCGACAGTCCTGTTGTGTATTTGATAAAACAATCGACAATCCGGGTGTGAACCAAAAGAGGATACCACCATTCTCATCGGTGGATGAAATGGGATGAAGAGTATGCAGGTTTTCTTCATCACATTGCTACACCGTATTTACCATAACGAATGTTTAAATATCACTTTATGTAAATAGAGCATCAAAACAGGCTGAAATCGTGTATTATATTAACATGGTACTAACTATAATCGATTCGAACCACTGCTTTACAGTTCACTGATCACTGCCGTGGATGCATGCTTTTCCCACGTGGCGGGGTAAAACTTAATGATCTATTCTCCCTCGCAAGGCCACGTGAACCAATCAGAAATGGACATTCTTAAATGGGGTAGGAGAAATGTGCCCTGTACGTTCTTATGAACCTTGATCTTTTAGGTACATTTCATCAGTTGTGTACAAATACTGGTCTAGAATAATGTTTCAAACACTTTAATACGTATTGATGCAGGGGCTCCATATATGTTCTTGTTTACGTCCCGCTCGTCAAACGTCAGAATAAATTTACAGGTATCAAAGCAGACTCACTCGCTGGGCCACTAGCAATAAAAAAAACCCAAACAAAGCAAAAACAGATAAATCAATTAATTTAAACAAATAGATGGAATACTAAAAACCACCTAAATATTAGTATGCACGCCCCATTTAAAAAGATAGAGCGCTAAAGTGGCAAGATTCAAACTCAAAACTATTCAATCGTATTTTACTCGATAAATCAAAATGGTCTCAATGTCATAATGTGGGTAGTTACAGAATCAAAGCAAAATATTTTACATGTTTATGTACGATTTATTTAGCAAAGCCAGAAAAAGCCAGACAAACACGGCCGTTTCTCCTCAATATGTGGGTTTGTGAGAGTGAGGGTACTCCCTACAAGGCTCACTCGCATTAGTTAACAAGGTGTACTCCCATTTTATGTATTTTTTACTCGATAGGTACGGAAAATTAATTAGGCGATGTGGGTATGTCATGACTGGTTGATTTCTCAGGATTAGGTGAATTGGGTATGGCAGAGTCGATATACTATGATCATAGGGGATTTAGCAACCATGTTGGAGTGAAGGAATGACAAAACTCTGTGATAGATTAATGAGTGTCTTTTTTAAGCATTATGAAAATGGGAATGGTAAATTAACACAAAATGCCCTAGACCTGTCCAGCGTGTCATACATATATATATATCATAAAATAATAATTTATCAACTGAATAATACATAAAATTACTCTTATGATTATGTATACCATCACATTTTAATAAAAAGATGCATGCGTTGAGCTTGTTAGATGTTTTAAGATTAATGGAATATGTAGAAAAGGACACCCCCACTTGGGAACTTGGGAGCAGAGAGACGCCACGGTTCAGTGGTTACAGCTATAGGGCCTTCTGTGCTCTCTGCTGAATGTATTAAGGGTGGTGATGTAGATGAAGGTTACGCAGGAAAAGTAGGTGATGTGGGTATAATACGTCAACAGGCAGCTGTGCAGTCAACCAGATAGTTTGTTGTTTTAACCTGTCTGACAATTGTTACGTCTGACCAGGGAGTCAATAACAAGCTGATGTTAACACATGTGATCTAACGATAGTTTTGCGTTCTTTAGCATGCTTTGGAAGGGATGGCCGTGGTGTATCATTTATTCTTTCATTCATTCACATATGTACTTCTTTCTTTTATTATTCCTTTCTCATTTATTCACATATGCACTTCTTTCTTTTATCATTTCTTTCATTCATTCACATATACTTCTTGCTATTCATTCATTCATTCATTCATTCATTCATTCATTGTAAGATTTCGACTGATACAGTAAACTGGCTGAAGTACTGTTAAACGCAGCCTAAGTTGCGATGGAGACGAATCAGGTCACTGTGTGCATTGGAGCATGAGGAGGCGCATACTAATTAGTACAAATGGTAAAGAAAACAAGCGAGTGACCTACCCCTGTTGTAGATAATTTCTGGTCTGACAAATAGGAGAATACCCCATAAAACCTCGGACGAAGAAAAGCCGGGACGGGCAAACGGGAATTACTAAAAATGGAGACCACACTATTAAAACGAAACATGCTAAACTGGGTAGGTACACTTAAAACTACTAGGTAGGTACATTTGGTGAATGTGAGTGGAATTGACAAGACATATTTCAATACAGTTTAAAGATCTCACAACACCGTTTATTAATGTGTCCTAGCATAGTCACTGGAGTTTGGTCACTCTTGATTAGGGCTTTCACAAAAAACTTCAACTTCATAGATATAGGTTGAATTTTGTTATATTTACAGAACACCTAAATTCAAAAGAATCTCAAGGCTTAGTATTCTAAGTGTACTGTATATGTTGCTGGAAGTAAAAGGCTTCAACAACCCATGCTTGCCATAAAAGGCGACTATGCTTGTCGTAAGAGGTGACTAACGGGATGGGGTGGTCAGGCTCTCTGACTTTTGCTGACACATGTCATCAGTTCCCAATTGTGCAGGTCGATGCTCATGCTGTTGATCACTGGATTGTCTGATCCAAACTCGATTATCTACAAACCGCCACCATATTGCTGGGATATTGCTGAGTGCGACATAAAACTAAACTCACGAAATTAAACTGAATTTTCATTAGAATTTCATCTATTTTTAAACCATATGTTTGCAAAATAAAGAAAACGAGCAAACGAAAATATTTTCGTCCACGAGCGAGATTAGTCGAATTAAGACCGGAATGATTTCATTTTTTTGTCGTGATACTTATAAACACACTTTCATTCATATATTTACAACCCCCAAGACAATAAAAAAAACTATGAAAATTTAAGTGGAAGTCCAGATTCTTGTACTTGTTACAAATTAGCAGAATTAAGTCAAAATGAGTTGGATTTTGTGCCATGATACATATAAATATTTCCTCATTCATTTACAACCTCCGAAACACAGGAAAAGATGTATTTTGAGTAAAAGTGATTATTCTGGCATGTTTTTAAAAATCTTCCCGAATTCGCAAAAGTAAGTCAAAATCAGTTGAATTTTGTGTCATGATACTCATAATGGCACTTTCATTCATTTACATCCTCCAAAACATTAGAAAAGATGTATTTGGAGAGAAAAGGAAATATTTTCGCTCATGGGCCAAATGTTTTTCGCCCATGGGCGAGATGTTTTTGAAAATCGGTCTCAATTAGCAGAATTAAGTCATAATGAGTTGAATTTTGTGCCATGATACTCATAAATATATCCTCATTCATTTACAACATCCAAACCACAGGAAAAGATGTAGTTTGAGTGAAGGCAAATATTCTCGCCCATGGGCCAAAATGTCTTTCTCCCATGGGCGAGAGTTTTCAAAATTGCTCTCATTTAGAGGAATTAAGTCAAAATGAGTTGGAATTTCTGTCATGGTACTCATAAATGTACTTTCATTCATTTACATCCTCCAAATATTGGAAAAGATGTGTTTGGGGTAAAAGGAAATATTCTCGCCCATGGGCCAAAATGTTTTTCTCCCATGGGTGAGATTTTGTTAAATAGCTCTAAATTAACGGAATTAATTCAAAATGATTTGAATTTTGTGACATGATACGTATGAACATACTTTCATCCATTCACAACCTCCAAAACATGGGAAAAGGTGTATTTTGAGTAAAAGTAAATATTCTCACCCATGGGCCAAATGGTTTTCGCCCATGGGCGAGACTTTTTGAAAAATCACTCTTAATTAGCCGAATTAAGTCAAAATAAGCTGAATTTCGTGTCAAGACAATAATAAATACACGTTCATTCATTGAAAAACTGCAAAGCCTGGAAAAAAACATGTAGTTTCAATGAAATTAATTATTCTCGTCCATGGGCCAATATGTTTTTCACCCATGGGCGAGATTTTTAAAAATCGCTGTCAGTTAGCAGAGTCAAGTCACAACGAGCTGAATTTGTGTCATGATACTTATCAACATTTTTTCATTCATTTACAACCTCCAAAACATTTATTCTGGATGAAATTAAACACTTTCGCCCATGGGCAGGCCCATGGGCTTACCCATTGGCCACTGTTCGCCCATGGGCGAGCGAGTTTAAATTTTGAGTTTTCGAAAAAAAATTTTATTTTTTCATCCTTAGCACATATACATAACAGCTGCCTGTTTAATTTTGCAAAATCCCTTGTGAGAGAGTGGCCACAGTGCTGAGAGTTTCTGGACTTTTGTGAGTCCAGAACTAAATTGTGACGTGTTAAATGTGTTCCACATGAAAACAGCTTCGACAAGCAGCCTCTATTTCACACCAAGCATATAGTCTCTTCATTATGCAACAGCCTCGACAAGCAGCTTCTCTATCACACCAAGCATACAATATGTTCCTTATGTAAATAGTCTCAACAACCAGTCTCTTTTTTGTACAATACATACAATGTTTTCTTTATATAAACAGCCTCGACAAACAACATCTACTTCCAAGTATACAATGTGTTCCTTATGTAAAAAGCTTCGACAAGCAGCCTCTATTTTACACCAATCATACAGTGTCTTCCTTATGTAACAACCTCGACAAGCAGCCTATGCTTTACATAGCATACAATGTGTTCCATATGTAAACAGCTTCGACAAGGAGCCTCTATATTACACCAAGCATACAGTCTCTTCCACATGTAACAGCCTCGACAAACACCCTTTCGTTCACACCAAGCATGCAATGTATTCCATATGCTAACATCCCCGACAGGCATCCTATATGTCACACACCATGCATGCGATGTCTTCCTTGTGTAAATACCATTAAAAAGCAGTTTCTATTTTACACCAATCACACAATGTCTTCCTTACGTAAACAGCCTCAACAAGCATTCTCTATTTCACGCCAAGCATACAATGTGTTCCATATGTAAACAGCTTCGACAAGCAGCCTCTATTTCACACCAAGCAAACAGTGTACTTCCTTATGTAAACAGCCTCGACAAGAAGCCTCTCTTTCACACCAAGCATGCAATGTATTCCATATGCTAACATCCTCGACAAGCATCCTGTATGTCACACACCATGCATGCGATGTCTTCCTTGAGTAAATCCTCTTAAAAAGCAGTCTCTATTTTCCACCAATCACACAATATCTTCCTTACGTAAACAGCCTCAACAAGCATTCTCTATTTCACACCAAGCATACAATGTGTTCCATATGTAAACAGCCTCGACAAGCAGTCTCTCTTTCACACCAAGCATGCAATGTGTTCCATATGCTTACAGCCTCGACAAGCGGCCTCTATTTCAAACAAAGCTCAAAATGTGTTCTATGTGTGAACAACATCGACAAGCAGCCTCTATTCCACACATCGGGAATGGGTTCGTTGAGCATCAAGTCGCTCAGGCACGAAGGGAATTGGCCATTTGACATTGTGTCCAGCTGTTCGAGTCTGTGGAACATAGCACAGCTAAGAAATGTAACTCCAAACAGAACAGGGTTCCATGAAACACTAGACCAGCAATTCCCATGTTAATGACAACGGGAGAATGCTCGTCAGAAAACTGGAAAATTACACATGACAAAATGCACATTTGCGCGAAGTATCTTTATTACACAGCAAATAAGCTGGGGCGTGCTACATATAATGACAAAATACCCCTACTATATATTCTGTGCCTGCTCCAAGTATAGATATATTTGAAAGGGACTGAGTGGAAAAGAGTGAGTTATATTGTCATAATATTCAGGTACGGTGGTGCAGTCTAATGGTCAGAGCGTTCCCTCATCGCACCGAAGACCCCGGTTCGATTCAACACATTGGTGCTCCATGAGGTTTGAAGTACAGGAGAAAACACGCCTCTGAGGTTTTGGTAGAGAATGTAAAACCGGAAGGGGAGGGAAATGCCGAGGGGCGGAGCCCCAAGGGATTTCCCGACCCCGATGGTTTTACACTGTCTACCAAAACCGAGGAGAAATGTTTTCTCTAACATATATACAATCAATGATGGATAATTACACTGTCGATGATCATTTCATGAAGCTGCGTAACAGTAATTGAAGCGTGCGTAAAATCAATTTAACGACAGTAACTATAAGTAGGTAATTTGACCCCACCACCCACGTCGGCCCGGGGACCGTGCGGTAGAGCGTCTGCCTACAGATAAGAGAAATGCGGTTCCAATCCCGCATCGGGAAATTTTAGTATTGTGAGATTAACCGTGAACGATGTGTTTTTGAACTGACTTCACACACTCACGTTTCATTCGAATGTTGATGTCCATATAAAGTTAGGAAAAGGGAAACGGTCTTACTAACGAAAAGTAAAACCTGGGAAGCGGTCTTACAAACGAAAAGTAAAACCTATCCCTCCAAAACGAAAACCTCAAATGTGGTCATTCTGGGAAAACAAGAGACCTAATATATACTAAGAAGAAAACTTCAGGTTTATATTTAGTGCAAGCAACTTATGCTTGTCGTCAGCAGTCGGGTGGGCAGGCTTTGTGCTTTGGATGGTTGCATTGCATTTCTGGTGTCTGATTCAAACACCAGTATATACAGTCCTCCACCCGCGATATATCTGGGATGTATACACAGCGTACCGAATAACCTGACACAATGCGTCCGGCTGCTTTAACTCTTTCAACGCCAGTCAACCAGAGGCATTTACTGCCATGACAACGAGTTCCCGGAAACTCTGAGGTCATAGAGGAAGCCTGCGTTTATCAAGGAATATATCTGCTTGTAAAACATTATTGTTACTACATGTCATACATCATTTGAAAGGTATAATCCTACTGTTTGTGAACAATGAATTTATTTTTTTATTAAGTTATTCAAATAATACAACCACAGCGTAAATAAGTTAATATTTAACGAAAATTCAAGCTTGCATACTTATGATATGCAGATAACCCACGAACGAAACAAATAATGCACCGATGTTTTCCAATTGTAACATGTCATAGAATCCCCTTACCTTTTTCTACCGACGACAAGCGTAAGTTTGCTTGCACTAAATATAAACATAAAGTATGCTTCTCAATATATATTAGGTCGCTTGTTTTCCCAGAATGACCGCATTTGTGGTTTTCGTTATGGAGGGATAGTTTTACATTTTCCCATAATCAGAAAATTACAATTAAAAAAATTTAAAATTATATGTATGGTCGTCTATTTCCCGACGTCAATGGCTTTCTTCTCTGTGACGTTATGAATGAAATAGGAATTGTCTCCATTTGGGAAGCTTCGTATGAATGTGACATGTGAGGCAATTCGTTGGATTGCGGGTGTCGTTCGAAAGCTCTGAGCATCAACATTATCACTGTACCCTTGCCAAGAGTATTTTCAAAAATGCAAGAAGCGATTTATTGGATAAAGATTTGTTTCTAATGACGCTTTTCGGCAACGTTCTGCTATGAGGAGCGTGATTGGTCAAAATCTTCCACGTGACCTAAGACAGCCAATCATATTGCTGCTCGAAAGATTTGGGTAAATTCACAATATTCTGAACGTGTTACGCAAAGAATAACTACCTATACGTATATTATTGGAACGTAGTGGGCATATCGGGCTATGTTATGACCAGTGAAAAAATGCGTCATCCATATATTTTAGCCTTACGTCTGTTTAATTATTATCTCGAAACATTGTTATTTTACTCTTTGACAACTTTCATGTGGACAAGTTGCCGAAGCATGAGTCAGGGAATTATGGGCTTTTTATAAAAAACATTGCGAAAAATAGTTTATTATTCTAATCTTATCGATAATATATAGTCATTTGAAATTCGATAAGTGTTTTCAGGGGACTCATGATGTCTTGGCCGGTTTACCAGTGTTGAATGGGTTAATGATGTACACACACATATTTTGCAAACAATCTATGCCGATATCTGTATTATAGGTACATTTGAGGGTACACCCGGCAGACAGACACAGTCATTTTACTTTTAGAAAGCTTTGCTGCTTATGGCAAATATTCTGTCTTCAATTTCTTCAGTACACAAGCTCTCAGAATAGCTTTCTGGTGGGTACAGATATTCTGGAGAGAACTGACTTGATTGTCGTGTCATGCCAGAGTCAGACGCAGGACCAGGTTCATCATGTATCGGAAACTCTTTCTCATCTTCTAGGACAAGTGTGACAGCTTCGTCACCGTCAACAGAAAACGCCTGCGTTTCAGATAAGGTGTTTGTGTAAGGCAAAATGGACGAGGGTCTTCGTGAAGGAGCAGCGTTGTCAGGTTCACCCTCTACTTGTGCACATTTGGATTCTGGGTTCAACACCAACCAGTGGACACTCTCCGGCACCCGTGCTGAAAACCAGTCAGGGCATTTTTGTTGGTAGGCCTTAGCTTCATCGACGGCTTTCACAAAGGCCTTTCCCTCTGCAGAATTTAAGATGCTATTCTTACCTAGACCGCCTTTGTTGCAACCATGGATGTGATTCACAAGGTCAGTAATATTCTCGGGTAACTTGTATTGAAGACCTGGGTTAAAGGGAATAACGTCATTGCTGTCTGTGTAGTTAAAATACGTCATGATTGCGGTGTATAGGAAATCACGTGTTGCTTCCTTCGAACGTAGGTGTGACGTTGAAAATGAGAAAGGGTCATTTTCTCCTGCACGAAAATATTTGCCCTTGGTTTGGGCAGTGTAGGTCCAGTAGGCTGCTTTGGAGTTCACAAGAACAACAAAATCGGACTTGTCGATCTGCGTGACGATCCATTCGTACAAGCCAGTTTTAAGAATGTCTGAGACGAACCACTTGGGGTATATCACATCACAGTGGCAATGCTTATTGAGAAGAGTGGCAAGTGCTTCAACAGCATTTGCATGGGCTCCGTGATCGTCGTAAGCGAGTAGGTAGACCTTCCTCATGGGAACTTTCTCCTCTGAAAGTAGATTGATTGAAAGTAGATTTAGATGTATGCTTAGCAGAATGAAAATATGTCTTTAATATAACATTTTATTGGTTTTTTGTGCTTTTAGAATACACATTCCAACGGGCGGAATAAACAAAATGCAACAAAAGACATATTGACTTTGTTCAACAAAAACCTAGTTCAGTGCGTTTCCATTGGTGTCGTAGTCATTTAAATTTGTTTCGCGGCTAAACGGGATTTTTTCTGTTGAGTCTTTTATGTGTACCCAGTAGTGACTGTATACCTGGTGGGATAAGTCGTAAAGACTGTTGAACTCGCAGTGCCTCACAGGCATCTGGGGGTTATTGGGGGTGAAAATGTGTTAGCATCTTGAGTGCGCGGAAACGTGCTCAATGAACAGTCATTCTATGGAGACTATTGCAGAACGTGTGTCATATGACTTATACTAAACGGATGTGACATTTTGCACCAGTTACGTCGTACATCACACATGCTCGAGTGTAACAATTTCTTTATTATCCAATTGTGCAGTACACATGGCAAACATGCGTGACTGTCCTGTTCATGGATGTCACCGACGACAAAATACAGAAACAGTCATATGGTTGCTAGGCAAAAGTGAAATGTGCACATACGATATACCACAAACAAAAGATATGCGAACACCCTAACATAGTATACGCATACATAAAGGTAAATGTACACTGGTTTTGTTGTGACTCTTGTTTCCATTACGACACAGCACAAAAATCCCTTACGTGGTAAAATATCTTGCGCATTTTGTTACGGTTAGGAATTTGCCGTGACAAACGATTTGATAAACCCCTTTGAATTTAGCAAAACAGAACAAGGCAAGTCTAAAACATTCAGATACGTTATTATTAAACAAGAGCGCAAGCTATACAAAGTCACGAGTCAATTCCACAATACCGATTTCAAATACAACCCAAGTGAGACAAAATCTAAGGCAATGGGTCACAAAAATATGTAGTAGTAAACTCACCAAAGTCTTAGTGTGAGAGAAACGTTTATGCAGAATGTAACACTGAGAACGGTCTGACGGCTGTGAAAATACTCCAGTGAATATGAATGTGTGTCCCCCCTCCAACACGGCAACTAGCCTTTATGTATATATTATTATAACTCTGATGGATCACATTTCGTATAATAGATGGTCAGCATTTTAAAGTTTTTTGTAGAAGGCTGTCCGGAAATTATCTGCCCTTGGCTTGCTATTTGTTACTTCCGAGAGACTGCTAGAGATTTCTACAGTGTTGGCGATGGTCGTATGTACCCGAACTATATATAGAAATCTCTAGCAGTCTCTCGGAAGTAGCAAATAGCAAACCAAGGGCAGATAATTTCCGGAGAGCCTGCTACCAAAAACTTGATTATTATTCAAAACACTACACGTTATGACCCAACAATAATTATTACTTAATTAATAACAAAATTTATAAACCTAATTCTGATCACTGCCTTTAATGGTCATTATCCTTTCTACTTGCACCAATACCCGGTAAGAGGTTTTACTCCCAATGTAAAACCTGGGAATAGGTTTAACTAGATTTAAGTAAAACCTATTCCCAGGTTTTACTAGGAGTAAACCCTCGTCCCGAAAGTACCGGTTTGGAGCGATCAGCCACCGAAATCTGCATTCACAGGAAAGGAAAAACAAAAACTCTGACAACAGTGTTTTAATTGAAATTGAACGTCATTGTAACACTTCCGTGAGCGACAGTTTGTGTTGTACCGGAATCTCCCTCTGAAGTAGGAACCGACACTGTCGCAGACGTCTGAGTTTTCTTTGGAGCTGAACATGAGAGAACATCTGACGCCATTGCTTGTTGTTGATCACTGGTTCTCTTGTAAACCCTCACTGCCTCGCTTTTGTGACCTACAATAAAAGAATTCATCTTGATAAGTCATTTCAAATTGTACATAACCGTTTGAAAAGCAATTTATATGATATTGTAATCGCTTTGCTTGGGGCCATCATTGGGATTCGAACCCGGATCTTGGCATGTTAACCATAACACATGTTGACATCACAAGTTCTAGCATTTAAAATCGCCAAATTGCAATTTGGCCCAGTCACTTCAAGTTTCATTCGTGTTTTGCAGATATTCATTGAGTTACATACCAGTTTGTTCACAAATCTGTTGCTCGCTTATGTTTGCCTCGTAGAGACGGGTAGCAGCAGTGCATCTGAGCGAGTGGTTCGTTTTCCTTCCTTCAATTCCGGCTTCAGCACATATTCTCTTCACCGTTGTCTGGATTGTGTTGTGGCCCATGGGCGACTCTAGGTACCATTTTCCATCCTTAGGTTTCTTCATCGGGGTGAAGTAAAACGCATTTGCTCGAGTTGAAGATGGTAGGCTGGAAAGTTAAATTGTGTTGACATAGAATCAATTAAGTATGAAATGTTTGCATTTGTCATTTATATGCCCCTAAACCAATGCGTGCAATCATCATCAGGGAGTAAAATTATAAGACAATTTACATGCAGTATGGGTCAAGTCACCCGCATGATGTGATTAAATGAGTGGTATATCTAAAGAATGTATAACATGTATCAGAAATGTATCAGAAAACATCTAATACATACCAAAGTGACTTGTACTTCATGAAAAGGCGCACATAACATCGTTCCGGGTTCTTGGTATTTTCATACGCTCGCACCTTTTTCTTCTGCAGTTTCCTGTCTTTCACTCCCCCGGCATTTGTCTTAGAGACGTCTTCCACATACTGCAGGTACCTGCGGCCGTTCTGGTCTGTATGTGGGCCTGTAATCTGAGGTTGTTGGTGTAGTCTTAAACTCCGATGTTCCTTTCCACCTCTCAAGGCGAAGTTAAGTCCTGGAAAATAAAATTCCGTACACAATTATATAATGTTTATCTATTTTGGTCTTAACACGGGATTCAAAATATCCATCCAAACTTTGTTTGGTTTGGTTTGCCTCAAAGTGAAGTCGGGCATTTTGTTCCAGTTAATCACATTTATTTTCGATGTGAAGGTTTGATTGTAAATGCCAAAATTGCTAATATCCGACTTTTCGACAGGGAAATCAAATGCAAAATGCAACTCACCAGTTAAGTAGAGGACTGTGTCCAGGAGTTTTTGCGGCGTGCCTTCTCCAAGAGCCCCCTTCTCCCACAGAGTGTTCTCCTCGTCTCGAGTTATCACCTCTGTAGGTTTTCTCACGTCTGCTCCAAGACCAGCTGTGGACCTCTCACGCATGCATGCGTCCAGTGCCTGTCTGCTGTCCTGGAACTCTTCGCCTTCCATCAGATTGTAAGGAGATTTGTTAGCTTTCAAGTGTGACGCTATTGCCGTGAATAGCCCATGCACAGTAACAGCTGGGTAGCAAGTCCCGTCCACTTTCCTCGCCTCGAATAGGAAATACTTTAGGGCTGTATTTATATCTTTAGCAGTCATATCCAGCAAGTCTTCAGTCAAGACGGACGACGACAGCGCGATGTTTGCATCCATTGACCTCGTCCGACGCTCTTCTTGCCATCGCCTGAATACTCCTTTCGCCCAATCATTTTTGTACCTTGTCGTTCTTGGAACACATCGAGATAATTTCCTTTCAATATCTTCCTCAGTCAAAGGTGCCGCGAAACGGAACAGAAAATCATCATCATCATCAGCAGCAGCAGCAGCAGCATTGTCATCATCTTTCTTAAACTGCGACTGTGTTAAAAACATTTCGTCTTCGCTCTGGTTTGCCATGGTTAGCAATGAGCGGATTCAAGTAACCACGTGGTATATAACTGACTCACTCACAAAAAACACGTGCACTGCGTGAAAATCCCGTGCGTTTTCTAACTTGTGCATTAGAGTTGCGACATTGCTGTCATTCCGAATGTTCGCGGTATAGTGAGGTCCTAATTCCTTATAACGCAATATTTAAAATGACGGTTTATAAGCAAGAGAAAAAACTTCTCCTCAGTTTTGGTAGAGAATGTAAACCTTCGGGGGTCGGGAAATCCCTCGGGGCTACGCCCCTCGGGATTTCCCTACCCCTCAGGTTTACATTCTCTACCAAAACTTCGGAGGCGTTTTTTCTCCTATACATACAGAAAATATAAACTCGTAACAATTTTCGGAAACGCTGAATGAAAGAACCAATGAAGTATATCATCTCGCCTCATGTTGGAATCACATACCTTTCACTTGCACCATCTTTCGTGTAGATATGACGATGAAAATGACAGCAAACAAAACCACTCCACAAAGACATGTTCCTGCCGCTATAATCAGTGTCTTTATTTCTGAAACTAAGGCAACAGTAACTCAGCTCACTTTCTCAAACAAGGTATATATACTTTGCTTTCTTTTCTTTTTTGTCATTTCTAAGAAATGTCCCCATCACATCCAAGGTTGCGGGTCCTCATCAGAACCTTGTAAGCCCTAGATTTTGATATGGAAATTTATTTCGAACGCGATTCACTCGCTACTGCTCACCGTTCTCGCTTGTGGTTGGCGTAATCGGAATTGCCTTTGCTTCACCTGACCTCTCACCTGTAATTAATGGAGTGAGTGAGTTTAGCACCCAGCAATATTACATCTATATGGCGGCGGTCTGTAAATAATCGAGTGTGGACCAGACAATCCAGTTATCAACAACATTAGCATCAATCTGCGCAATTGGGAACCGATGACATGTGTCAACCAAGTCAGCGAACCTGACCACCCGATCCCATTAGTCGCCTCTTGCGACAAGCATAGTCGCCTTTTATGGCAGGCATGGTTTGCTGAAGGCCTGTTCTACCCCGGGACTGTAACTAATGGAAGAGAATGAAACAAACAACGAACTATGCCATCCTCCCTGCATAACAAAACTTATTCCAGGTGTCCTCACAGTCTAAATAATCTAATAATCTATACATTATCCTAAAGATGTAATATAATCGTGTCCTAAATAAAAGACTTTACCCCAAATACACACATGCCATCATTTTTTGTGAAACACATTTGCAAGAGCCCTCACTCACTCACTCACTCATCCACCCACCCACTCAACCACTTATGAATGAATGAATGGTCACTCAGGTGTGCAGAATATCAAAAATGAACTTATACCAACAAACGTTATTCGCCGTAAGTATGTTGACGGCAACAATGTGTCACAATGTCACAATGATTGGATTTTTCATGGAACGATAAACTTTTAAACAAATATTTTTGATAATTAAAAGTTCAAAGAAAGGAAATGTTTTTTTCAAAACACTTGCCTGAAAGAAATTGTTGCAAGAAGCACAGGTAAGGCATAACAAATAACAGCCAGTGTGGTTGATTACGGGCGTAAGTGAACATTAACATGTGACGATTTTTCAATACTTTCATCTCTTGCTATCAGTGGGATTCCTCAATAGTGCAATGCCATTGAGTGTTCACACAAATATTTGCCATACCCATGTCGACAGAATCTGCATGCATTATCAGTCACTGGTTTTTATGATGTGATCAGGTAGCCTAGTGGTTTCAGATTTCGCTCGTCACGCCAAAGATCCGGGTTCGATTCCCCTACATTTACCATACCCATGTCGCAGGATCTTCACGTGTTATCAGTTACTATTTTTATGAGACGGTGGGGTAGCCTAGTGGTGCAGGATTTCGCTCATCACACCAAAGATCCGGGTTCGATTCCACACATGGGGACAATGTGTGAAGCCCATTTCTGGTGTCCCCTGACGTGATATTGCTGGAACATTGCTAAAAGCGGCGTTAAACCACACTTACTCACCATTATCGTTTAAAGAATACGTTCTACCCTTGCGCAATGTTGATCAATTCGTTTGTTTAAATGTTTATTTTGTTTGTGTCCATGTGCTTCTGTGGCATTCCGATACCAGTAGTCCCTATACTATTCGTAGACATTTTTATGAATGACCAATCTTATGTCCAGTGTAATTATCTAGTTTGCCTTGGACCACTGATCCATTGTTTGGTAAACACTTGGCTTGCTTTTCTGCTTCTACGCCTACGCGAATACCGGGAGATATCACTAACTGATAGGGATTTCAAAATGGCGATTTCCATTCCAGGAGAGGGTTTTGAAATCTGATTGAACGAATAAAGTTCTCATACGTGTTACTGATATCACAGTTCTAACTGGCTGTTGAAAAGTTATGTACTTTGTAGCAAATCGTTATCGGTGTGAAGCGAGAGTTAAAGGGGCACTGATGCGGAGCGAATAATGCTTCTCGCCAACGGTCTAATTACGAAAGCAGACCGCAAATTGGTCAGTGCCCACTCCTTCGACCGTGACGGACAAAGGAACTGGGCTCCTGTCCATATTAGCAAAATTTCTTCACTTAAACAGTCAGGAGGCCGGATGCCCATCACATGCCATTTGTTTAAAAATATCCATGGTATTCCTTGTCTGATCGTAACCATATATCCCAGCAGTGTAGTTCTTTTCGGATGCTTGGATGGTATACTTACTGATCCAATTTGATCCTATTTCTGTGTTTTTAACCTCGATATTTAATCATGTTACATGAAAATATGATGTCTACAGGCACATAGCAAGCCATTTGTTTCAGTACGGAAGATTGCAAAGCTGTATATTTAGGTAGTTTTGAGTGTTGGTTGAGCTGTGATAGCAAATAGCATACGTAAATTTTGGTAGCTATGGTAGCTACAATGGTTTATTATTTATGATAATAAAACACACAGTTGATTTATTTGAATTCGTAAACAAAAAAAACGATGACCTTGGCTTTGGTAGAGAAATCTGAAAATTGTCTTACGTACAAAAAAACTTATTTCACTTATTTACCAAAGTACACAGCAAATGCCTGTGTGTATTCCTTATGTAACGAAATTCCGTTGGTATCCTCAAAACAGTTCCGGCCCATAAGTGTTTTCAGGCTGCATAGGACACAGAGATTACATCTTCCTTGCTGTAACTCGCGTTTGATGGTGTAAACCTACACGTGTTATTTGTCATCATTCTCTTGATGGTCAATTCATGAATTTATAACAGGTATAATTAGTAGCAACACCACTTCGGTTACTCAACAAAGGTTCCCATTTGGCATTTTTCCTGTCTGGAGTAAATACTCAACATTATAAATTAAGGTCTGTAATGGCAAATGTATTGTATGTTATGTAATATGTGCATGTAAGTGATGCAAGAGGGTTTATCACCTGAGTTACAAAAACAAACATCGATCAAAGGATTATCCGATAACACACTGATTGATTGATTAATTACTTTTTTTCTTCTAGCTGATTTGTCAAAAGGCAGTGTGTGTAGATGACTACACCCTGTCGTAAAGTGTGAGTGCAAAAACAACATCCTCCCTTCAAAGAATTAACCACCCTTGCGTTGATTGATTGATTGCTCAATATTGGTCAACTAAATTACTTAGAATAGTGGACATCATACAATTAGTTGCCAGGTGTGCTATCTTGGGAGAACAATGAGAGGTTTATCTAGTTTTCACCAACGAAAGACGTGAAACGATGTGTTACTTTTTCGCAAATGAGACAGTTGTAAGACACGCGACACAGAGCAGGATTATTTACCAGCTGCAGATGAATGGAATACGATTTCTTTTACGTGGATATTGATGGATACATTCCTGAACAAGGTAGTAGCCTGACACAGTTGCTGTAAAATTAGTCTGTTTTACGTTCACTATTTGCATTTTGTTTTAATTTATTTGTTGTAGCATTCAGCAGAATCTGTATGACAGAAAACACACACTAGATCGCGTATGTGTGTGAAATAGGATCCACATTGGCAATCTATACAATGTATAAATGTTGCTGTTATGTTAGAAATTTACTATGAGTATAAGCAAATCGTGTGTTCTTTTATTAATTTTCAGAATCATACAAATATGACAATAAACTAATTAGGGTTATGAGACAAAATATAGAGACGTACATTGGCTTCGTTATTTTTCCGTCCTAATAGTTTTTTACCATTTCTACCACTGGCAGATGATTAACCTTCAAAGTGTTTCATTTGTTTTCATAATACATTTGTAATGAAGTACAATTGACTTCACCTCAGTTGATCTGTCTATAATTAAACTATCAATTGCGCTTACGGACTGCGCAGCAGAGGTCACGAACCAGTCACGAATTCTGGGATATCATCCGGGTACTCACGGGAGAAAAACAATAACAAAAGTTTACACCAGTCCACGGAAAATGCTCCGCATCAGTGCCCCTTTAAGGGATGATTTTGACGCATTCAGCCCCAAAGCTCGTAACTGACGAAGGCCTAGGGTTAACCTTTTCGATTTTGCCATCTGGTAACAGCGTTCTGATTGGTTAAATGAAAGGGCATGACCTATTTTGGAATGTCTACAGATTCTGGCATACAGAGTAATAAGATTTGATTTTACAATCATTACATTATGTTTGGCTAACATTTGGCAAAATGGATTGCACAAACCTTTGTAAACATGAAAAGGCGAGCTATATCTGATACTACATACCAAGGACCCGTGCAGATCCGGGTTAGAATTAGTCATCATCAACCACAGCGACTAACGGGATTGGATGGTCAAACTGCTTAAGTGGTTTATACACGTCATGGTATCCCAACAGATCGATGTTCCTGCTGTTGACCACCGTATTTTCTGATTCCAACTTGACTGCTCACAGATTGTCGCCACAGAGCAGGAATATTGCTGAGTGTGTCATTAAACAACAACACAGCCAACCATATACCAATATACCAGGTTCACGGGTATATTGCATTCAGTACTGGCAACGATGATCATGAAAACACTCCTATGTTCCAATTAGACAAAGCACAAACCTTCAAGATGCTAGTTTATGGCAACTTTGACACTGAGATCCGTTTCCACCATCTTTATCTCTGTATTCCTAAGTTAAATCCAGTACACTGTAGAAACATGACCCTCACATGCTTCCCTTTCGAAATCAGCAAAACCTATATGGTTGTTTCTAAGAATTGTGCCGCCACACCCGACAAAACCAAGGTGTAACCCTGATTATTAATAGCTGTTATTCAATACTATCAGCTGCATCCTGTCTGCAGTGTTCGCCCTGAACCTTGAAAAGGTACAGGTCCTAAACACTCAGAACCATAAAAGTTTGTGGGTCCTGATCAGTCCCTGTAGGCCCTATATTTCAATACGGAAAATATTCTCTTTGTTATTGGGGAGGGAAAAGCTGTCGACCATAAGGACCTGGAGAAAACACAAGATTTTGGTCCGAGTGGTTTTTAGTCAACTTTGAGCCTGAGGACCGACATTAATCTCGAAGACTACCTGTCTGCCATATGAATGAGCAGGTGAAGAGATTCACCTCCTAATGCTCACCGTTGTCATTAGTGCTTGGCGAAATCGGTGTTGTCTGTTCTTCGCCTGGTATCTCACCTGTAATTAATGGAAGAAAATGGAACACACAACGAACTATGTCATCCTCCCTGCATGATAAAACTTATTCCATGTGTCCTCACACTCTGTGCAATATAATCTACATATTATCCTAGACAAACAATATACCTGGTGACATCACTAACTGACAGTGGTTTCAAAATGGCGATTTCCTTTCCAGACTAGAGTTTGGAAAATGTTTAACAATTCTAGACTTCTAGAAGCGCACACCAAACTAAAGAATATCCTACAACGGGCCTAACCGATCGTTATAAAACCTATGTTTGATTTACAAGTTATAATGTTTATTTTTTTCTTAAATTTTGTTTTCTATTGCTGTCGAGTTTTCCGTTTGTGTTTTGGTGTGGAGTTTTTGTGTGTGGTCATTCCTAAGAAATTTGTCTCTAATTATAAATAGCTGTTATTCAATATTAACAGCTGCATCCTTTCTGCGGTGTTCGCCCTGAACCAGCTCCGGGTCCTAGAGACTCGGGACCATAAAAGGTTGTAAGTCCTGATCAGAATCTGTAGACCCTATATTTTAATACGGAAAGTATTCTCTTTGTTACTAGGGAGGGAAAAGCTGTCGACCATAAGGACCTGGAAAAAACACAAGCTGTGGGTCCGAGTGGTTTTTAGTCGGCTTCGAGCCTGAGGACCGACGTTAATCTCAAAGGCTGCCTGTCTGTCATATGAATGTGCAGGTGAGGAGATTCACCCGTTAAAGCTCACCGTTGTCATTAGTGCTTGGCGAAATCAGTGTTGTCTGTTCTTCGCCTGATTTCTCACCTGTAATTAATGGAAGAGAATGAAACACACAACGAACTATGCCACCCTCCCTGCATGATAAAACATATTTCACGTGTCCTCACACTCTGTACAATATAATAATCTAAACATTATCCAAAACATGCAACACAATCGTGCCCTAAATAAAATACTCTACCCACAATAAACACAAACCAGAATCCAGTATACTTTTGAAAAATGACCCTCACATGCTTCCCTTTCTAAATCAGCAAGCACATGAGGTCGTTTCTAAGAACTGTGCCCTCACACCCGACAAAACCAAAGTGTAGGCCTGATTATTAATAGCTGTTATTCAATACTGACAGTTGAATCCTTTCTGCAGTGTTTGCCCTGAACCAGCTCCAGGTCCTAGAGACTCGGGACCATGAAAGGATGTGGGCCTTGATCAGAATCTGTAGACCCTATATTTCAACACGGAAAGTATTCTCTTTGTTATCGGGGAGGTTAAAGCTGTCAGCCATAACGACCTGCTAATAAAATAAAAGCTGTGGGTCCGAGTGGTTTTTAGTCGGCTTCGAGCCTGAGGACCGATGTCAATCTCAAAGGCTGCCTGTCTGTCATATGAATGTGCAGGTGAATAGATTCACCTCCTAATGCTCACCGTTGTCATTCGTGCTTGGCGAAATTGGTGTTGCCTGTTCTTCGCCTGATTTCTCACCTGTAATTAATGGAAGAGAATGAAACACACAACGAACTATGTCATCCTCTCTGCACTTATTCCACGTGTCCTCACACTGCGTACAATATAATAATCTAAACATTATCCAAAACATGTAATACAATCATGCCCTAAATAAAATACTCTACCCACAATAAAAACAAACCAGGATCCAGTATACTTTTGAAAAATGACCCTCACATGCTTCCCTTTCTAAATCAGCAACCATATGTGGTTGTTTCTAAAAACAGTGCCTTCACACCCGACAAAACCAAGGTGTAACCCTTATCATTAAAAGCTGTTATTCAATACTAACGGCTGCATCCTGTCTGCAGTGTTCGCCCTGATCCATGAAAAGCTACAGGTCCTAAAGACTCAGAACCGTAAAAGGGTGTGGGTCCTGATCAGAATCTGCAAGTCTTATATTTTAATACGGAACGTATTCACTTTGTTAACAAAAGTTGTGGGTCCGAGTGGTTTTTAGTCGGCTTCGAGCCTGAGGACCGACGTTAATCTCAAAGGCTGCCTGTCTGTCATATGAATATGCAGGTGAAGAGATTCACCTCCTAATGCTCACCGTTGTCATTAGTGCTTGGCGAAATCGGTGTTGTCTGTTCTCCGCCTGGTCTCTCACCTGTAATTAATGGAAAAGACTCAAACACACTTATTCCATGTGTCCTCACACTCTGCGCAATATAATAATCTACACATTGTCTTATAATGTAATATAATCGTGTCCTATATAAACGATTTGGCCCCAAATATACATATGTCATCATTTTTTGTGAAACAAAATTTCCAACAGCCTTACCTCACTCCCTCTCTCTCTCACTCACTCACTAACTCACTCACTGTTGCATTATCTCTCAGATATGCAGGATGTCAAAAATGAACTTATGCCAACAAACGTGATTTGGTGTATGTATGTTAATGGCAATTTAAAAGACCTTGTTGTTTATGCTAATGTTACAATAATTGGATTTAAAAATCAGAAGCTCCAAGAATGGAAATGTTTTTGTTTTCAAAACACATGCCTGAACGCAATAGTTGCAAGAAGCATAACAAATAACACCCAGTGTGGTAAATTACGGATGTAAATGAACAGTAAAATAGAAAAACTGACGATTTTCAATACTCTTACTTCTTGACATCTGTGGAATTCCACAGTGCAATGTAATGCAATGACATTTAGTTTTCGCATCGATATAGTGGACTCAAATAGTTAGGAATATACATATATTTTGAAATTGTGAATATTATTTATTCATTGACACACTGATAAAACATCAGTCATAAAAATACCAATATCCCCAACATTTTTGACCAGTATTTGCAATGTCGGCAGGATCGTCAAATTTTATCAGTTATTACTTTTTATGAGACGGTGGGGGTAGTCTAGTGGTTGTACATGAGTACAATGTGTGAAGCCCATTTCTGGTGTCCTCCGACGTGATATCGCGGGAATAATGCTAAAAGCGGCGTTAAAGCATACTCACTCACTACTATTGTTTAAAGAATACATTCTTCCCTACTCACTCACTCAAGCTGCACAGTAAGTGTGTCTTCCAAATGCACTAGTCTGTTGTGTCTGGGCGTTTGAATCAAACATGGAGTGGTGTCTCACTGCCCTAGTTTTTCGCTGTTTTGGACATTCATTTCACTCAACCCAATTGATATTGAATCGGATGCTTCACTGCATGTTCTAACATGTCGTTTAAAGTGCCAAGTAAGTACACAAAAAGTTGCATTTACCTTTGAGTATAAATGACCTCATCAATATAGTTCTGTTTGCAATGAAAACGTACCGGTGAATTTCAATTTAAACAGAAACGTAAATCGAATAAAGTGAATTGAAGTTTGCGAATCCTCATAATTTTAGCTTGCCAACTGAACATTTAAATATCAGAATTTTATTCAACCTAGGGTACGTACATTAAATGAAACACCAACTGTTTCACTGTTCTAACCGCTGCGCTTACCCCCTTGTAATAGAAACCAATTATAACGATTTGAAACCATGATCGTTTGTTAAACAACTTTTATTCTCAGTTGGTTTTAAGTCGCATTTAGCTATATTCCAACGAAGGACACCAGAAATGGGCTCCAGACATTCTGCCCTTGTAGGGAATCGAACCAGGGTCTTCGGCGTGGCGAGCAGACGCTTCTACCAGCGGGCCACCCCACCACCAGTCCCCGGGATAATTTTGTTATTAGAAATCGACAGAGATAATTTTAAACCACAGATTCGAACAAACGACCCCCCGGATACTGGGACCGTGAGCTTGCAGAGTGGGTTCCATGAGGAACAGAGCTTGCAGAGTGATTGTCACCCTCAGACGAATGACCTAACCATCCTCACTCGTGTCACTACCAAACCCATCTATAGATACCCTGCGTAATGATTTAATACCTGTCATGGCGACTTAAAACAACACATACCCTCTGCATTACCAATAATAATGTCCTTTATCCGTGTTCGCAAGCACTCCTCTCTCAAGCGTCTGCCAGATTCTTGGACAGAATAGCACAAGGCCTTGTTGTCATACCGCCAATATGTATCATATGCCTGGACCTGGAATACAACACAAAATTGATCAAAACCACAAACATTACTCGGTTGTGATGTACCTAGTTCACGTCTTACTTTAGTCCGTTGAAGAAATCATTGTTTCTCAAATTACATACTTTACGTCAGGAGGAAATTTCATTTTGTGTAACTTTGTCAAATAGCAGTCTCTGACGTCACTAATGCACGTGCACTCTCTTTTCGCGCTGTTCCTTAGTTGACACTACGCTCTCGTAACAAACTGGGAAAACTCACGAATACATGATGACAGTTTCTTAAACAACTTTTTCACTTGGTGACAAAAATTATGCATTTTTTTCTAGAGCTAGTCTGTTGTTTTACTGCACTCTGCACGTTGGTTTGATTCTTTTGTCTATTTGCTTTTGTGTTATATTGCAATTCATCATTTTTTTCTAAAACAAACTTTTTTCATAGAGATCCGGTCGATGTGTCGACTATTTGATAAGATTATTTGTTTGTTAAAATATTTGAGTGCTGGTGTAGTCCAGTGATTGAAGCGTTCGCTCGTCACGCCGATGACCGGGTTCGATTCCCCATAAGGATGCAATGTGTGAAGCCCATTTCTGGTGTCTTCCGCCCTGATATTGCTGGAATACAAGTGGCGTAAGACTAACCTCACTCGCATTTCCACTCTATTTAAGATCCCGCTCCAGCCTGATAACACTGTAAAAATTTGTACCGAAACGCCCTGGCGCCATAAAGCAGATATTCTTATCCATAAAATTGTATGATTTGTTACTTATCAGATCCAATATGGTTTCCTGTTCACTTTTCAAGATTGGAGGAATTATATAAACCTAACAAATATTTTCACCCATTATATCTATTAATTTCTCAAATAAACGAAGATATCAAATACTGCACAGCACGCACAGTATGAACCAAATGAGTGTGAAGAGTCTGGTCAATTGACGAAGCTGACGACGACGACAACGATGATGATGATGATGATGTTGATGATGTTGATGACTGGTGCTGAGCTTCCAAGGATTTAGGGCAACACTGACAAGTGGCGCCCCACGCCCTACTCCGTTATCCGTATCGTTACAGTGGGAACGGCCCCGGTAGCCCAGTGGTTAAAGCGTCCACACATCACGCCGAACACCCGGGTTCGATTTCCCACATGAGTACCACACATGAAGCTCTATTATACGTGATATTGCTGGAATATTGCTTAAAGCGGTGTAAATTCACTCACTCATAGTACAGAAACACGCAGCCCTTCACATTGCATATTGTGTAATATTTCCTGTTGATATCTTCATGCTAAGAAATTCTCCTAATCGGAATCACACAACACATTGTCAAGACCCTCGATCACCTCCTTTACACACTACTCAGACACGTCTGCACTACTCAAGAGACGCCCACCACAGCAGTTGCAGCCGGGGTGGGCATATAACAGTGACCACTTGGACATCAAGTACAACAACACTTAAACAATTAATGTCGGTCATCTCATGTGAATGTGCCTCACTTGAAATTTCCTGCGTTTGATTTTGAAGTCTGCTGTCAAGTAGTTGAAGTGAGAAGGTGTCATGACAGTATTCAGTTGAAAAGTGATCACCCTGTACTATATTACCCTGCATGTATACTGTCTCGCTTAGATCTGCTTTTGCTCAAAAGCAGGAGCACCTGATTGAATTCTATGCGTATTTTATACAAAGGGTCACATCAATTTATGGACGCGTTCAATTCATTACGTGAATATGATAGCATATGGGTGGCTTTTAAAATTACTGTCAGCAATGATTCAGTTTCTCACGACCTGCTGAGACATTACAAACTGTCACTCACTCAGTACAAATACACCCCTAGTACAATATACACCCCCCACCCCAACACACACACCTTCCAAGAACAAAATGGGTGACTCTCCCATTGATTCATCATCGTCATTAGTTATAAATTACAAACGGCCCTCTTAAGTTAAAAAAGTATGTGTCACAAAGGTACGACGTTACTGTGAATGGGAACCTTACCTCCAACATATACCTGTTTTCTGGAATATCTTCAAAGGTTACTGTCCCATATGTAGGGTTTTCTTCAACTAGGTGTGAAGTCTGCAAAATAAGGAAAATAAACATCGGACTAAGACAGTTTTCTTATCGAGACAATTACATTAGGCATGAAACCAGAAATCTGTGCCTGTCCCATCGAGCAGGAATTCCACTGGTTCCACAATCGGTACTATGTGGTTGGAAAATAAACATCCGACTAAGACAGTTTTTCTTATCGAGACAATTATATTAGGCATGAAACCAGAAATCTCTGCCTGTCACATCGAGCAGGAATTCCACTAGTTCCACAATCGGTACTATGTGGTTGGAAAATAAACATCGGACTAAGACAGTTTTTCTTATCGAGACAATTATATTAGGCATGAAACCAGAAATCTCTGCCTGTCACATCGAGCAGGAATTCCACTGGTTCCACAATCGGTACTATGTGGTTGGAAAATAAACATCGGACTAAGGCAGTTTTTCTTATCGAGACAATTATATTAGGCATGAAACCAGAAATCTCTGCCTGTCACATCGAGCAGGAATTCCACTGGTTCCACAATCGGTACTATGTGGTTGGAAAATAAACATCCGACTAAGACAGTTTTTCTTATCGAGACAATTATATTAGGCATGAAACCAGAAATCTCTGTCTGTCACATCGAGCAGGAATTCCACTGGTTCCACAATCGGTACTATGTGGTTGGAAAATAAACATCGGACTAAGACAGTTTTTCTTATCGAGACAATTATATTAGGCATGAAACCAGAAATCTCTGCCTGTCACATCGAGCAGGAATTCCACTGGTTCCACAATCGGTACTATGTGGTTGGAAAATAAACATCCGACTAAGACAGTTTTTCTTATCGAGACAATTATATTAGGCATGAAACCAGAAATCTCTGCCTGTCACATCGAGCAGGAATTCCACTGGTTCCACAATCGGTACTATGTGGTTGGAAAATAAACATCGGACTAAGACAGTTTTTCTTATCGAGACAATTATATTAGACATGAAACCAGAAATCTCTGCCTGTCACATCGAGCAGGAATTCCACTGGTTCCACAATCGGTACTATGTGGTTGGAAAATAAACATCGGACTAAGACAGTTTTTCTTATCGAGACAATTATATTAGGCATGAAACCAGAAATCTCTGCCTGTCACATCGAGCAGGAATTCCACTGGTTCCACAATCGGTACTATGTGGTTGGAAAATAAACATCGGACTAAGACAGTTTTTCTTATCGAGACAATTATATTAGGCATGAAACCAGAAATCTCTGCCTGTCACATCGAGCAGGAATTCCACTGGTTCCACAATCGGTACTATGTGGTTGGAAAATAAACATCGGACTAAGACAGTTTTTCTTATCGAGACAATTATATTAGGCATGAAACCAGAAATCTCTGCCTGTCACATCGAGCAGGAACTCCACTGGTTCCACAATCGGTACTATGTGGTTGGAAAATAAACATCGGACTAAGACAGTTTTTCTTATCGAGACAATTATATTAGGCATGAAACCAGAAATCTCTGCCTGTCACATCGAGCAGGAATTCCACTGGTTCCACAATCGGTACTATGTGGTTGGAAAATAAACATCCGACTAAGACAGTTTTTCTTATCGAGACAATTATATTAGGCATGAAACCAGAAATCTCTGCCTGTAACATCGAGCAGGAATTCCACTGGTTCCACAATCGGTACTATGTGGTTACGAGTAAAGGATTTATGTAATATTGTAATGTTAAAATCGTTTTTAGTGATGTTAGTTCCTGTATTTAGCAGCTAGCCAACGGCTTCTTGTTAATTAGAGTTATCTCTCGTTGACCTAATTCTTGTCGTCCCAGTGTTTTATATGGCCTCACGCTTGGTAGTAGTGTTAATGGTTGATACCTACTACAAACATCGATTCATTAATCTGTGCTTACATTTCAGCACAGAACTGCATTGTAATTTTGATCATTGCACCCTACAAGGGCTCCATTGTTTGCATGTCCCTGCACGATGACTATACCACTTTTACTATATCACTACGCATGTATTCACCCAATATATGGGGAGTATTTTTTTCTAAGCCACCGCATGTTGGCAGGGAATAAGAACTTGTAATCTCACTTGTCGCATGAAATATTCCCATCTCTCCACTTTAACGGGATGGACCCGTGAAGACTCCGGGGTAGAATAGGTCTTCAGCAACCCAGGCTTGTCATAAAAGGCGACTATGCTTGTACTATGCTTAGAGGCGACTAACGGGATCGGGTGGTCACTCGCTGACTTGGTTGACACAGGTCATCAGTTCTCAATTGTGCAGACCGATGCTCATGTTGTTGATCACTGGATTGTCTGATCCAGACTCGATTATTTACAGACTGCCGCCATATAGCTGGAATATTGCCGAGTTCGGCGTAAAACTAAACTCACTCACTCACTCACTCACTCTAACGGAATGAGATTAAAATTAAAGTGTAGGATAAAGCACAAGGTTACGGTTGGGAAAGTAAGACCCGTGACCGAAGAGTTGGGTGAAGCAGAACCGAGAGCCCTACTTCTCTCCACCCTATGGTCGACGGCTTACGTTCCCAAACATAACCGAGGAGGCGTGCTTTATTACACACATAACCGAGGAGGCGTGCTTTATTACACACATAACCGAGGAGGCGTGCTTTATTACACACATAACCGAGGAGGCGTGCTTTATTACACACATAACCGGCAATGATGGATGATTAGATGATCATGTTACGAAGCTACATAACAGTAATTGAAGCGCTAGTAAAATCAATTTAATGACCGTAGACCTAACTATACATTAATTATTCAATCGCTGCATGCTTGTTAAATTGAATGAAACAGCGAGAACAAATAGGGGTGGTCTAAGTTAACGCTCATCACGTCACGTGCATTTGTTTCACTGTTCCAACTGCTCCAAGTTCCCTCTTGTAACACACACCGATAATAACGATTTGGTATAACGACTCTATAATGGTTAAACAACTTTTATCCTAATTTGAATAAAATCCCGAGACTTAAATTTCCAGTCGGCAAGGTAAAATTATGAGGATTCGCAATCTTAATTTCACTATATTTGGTTTATTTATTTTTATTTATTTTATTTTATTTTTTTTTTGTTTACTTGAAATTCACAGGTACGTTGTTACTGTAAACAGAATATAATATATGCAAACAGAATGTTAATATAGAATTAGGACACAGTAAAAGCTGTTTCTTGCTTACTAAAAGTAAAACCAGAAAATAGACCTTACTTACAGCAAGGAGACTACATATAGATTGTTGTAGATTATCCCTGCTTACAGAAAGTAAAGCCTGGGAGCAAACAAAAATCTCCGTTGCAGTTATTCCTGGAATAGAGGCCTAGTGGCTATCACTCTGTAGGTTTATATGTCACGGACACGGTCACTTTTTGATATCATACCCATCCCCATCAAACGCCCTACCCACTCCTGTACTTGTCACATTCAAAACTATCCTAACAATGCTTACCTCACTACATGCTGTCTGTCTTTGAGTGTCAAACTTGCACTGTTTTAATGGACGGCCATGGTCAGACATCTTATACAGTCTCACCCAGTATTCTTCAAACTTGTATTCAGTAGGAGCGAGAGTAAATGTTACCTCTAAATCATAGAGGAAATTGGAGTTTCTTGAAAACCGATGCGTTATCAATGGGCTCCAATTGGCGGGAGTTTCAGTTCTGTTAACAAATTGAAAGTCATAACGGAATAGACAAGCCATTTCCACATTCATGGGGCATCTCTGCCGAGAGCATGCAGTGTTGATTGTAAATTTGTGGCTGTATCATGAGCAGATAAAATGTAATGAGATATAGAGCTTAAAATGATCTGTACCCGAGTTTCCATATATGTAAGGCTAAGTTTAGGAAAAGTGAAATATTTATCGGGCATCGGCGCGTCACTTTTATTTGTGCTCGTAACAAGTTTTTATTGCCATTTCAAAAAAACATAATAATAATAATTTTGACATGGCCACGTCTCGATTATTCATTTGTCTACCATAAGAATGTGAGTCTGTAAGAACCGGTGTGACTGAATCTACGACTCATTAACACGTGCTAAACTTCCCAAGCTGCATCTCTGAGAGAAAAATAGGAATGTGTTCCCCCCTCGTCACTTTTAAAAAAAGGGCCCGAGAAACATTTAATTTTTTAGACAGCCTTTGAAACTAAGCAGAGTATTATTTAAATGCAAGAACAAAAATACAACGGCAGAATAAGAACCATATGACGATAATTCGGTCAGGCTTCAGGAACTCTCAGTGCGTATGCACCAATGACTTGTCGATACATGCTCGAGAAGGACAAAACATATAGCTGACATACAGTCTTTAAAGTGTCATGCAAAATGTATTACATTTCGTAGCCCAGGGCCTAGATTTTCGAAGCCCTCTTATCACTAACATAGTTGTAAGTTCCATACATTAACATTAACTTACGACTATCGTAGCGATAAGAGAGCTTCGAAAATCTAGGCCCTCGTCTTTAGAAGCGATGCACATAACGAGGAGAGTTTTATGGATGCTAACGTCTTTAATTTGAAGAACACGCGTTCCGAAGAATACATTGACAAATTTATCAGGTGAATGAACGTTATGAGACAGAGAGCACACATATGTACATTTTGTACCTCTAACATAATGCATTCATTCGTTCAGAAATTATAGAATGAGGACCAACGCAACATGCCGTGCAGCCATCTTTAACTCGGATTTTTCAACCATTTTTTAAATAAAAGAATTCTTCGCAAACCGATGAAATAGTGCAAGGTATTCAGTACAAAAACGTTTTTACCCACAGCGATTTGCCATCCCTCTCACCTTACTGAAAAACAGAACCGTGAATTGTTTGGGTTTTTTGCAAAGAAATGTGCTGCCTACATCAAATATTATTCAGCTATGTTATACATGAGAGTAATGCAGTTCACATAATGCATGGTAAACTGATTTTCATACTGATTTACAAACCTCTTACATTCGTCGATGTTGATCGATTTTTATACCTGCAGCTATGTATCAACGTCGGATTAGCAATAACTGACAGAAATTGACTCACGACAAGAAATAATATTGTGCCTTTCTTTTCTCAATGTAGACATTTTTATAACTATTAGTTCCCATTTAACATGAAGAGATTATGATTTTACTAACAACTTCATACAAATATATTTCTAATTTCACTTCCCACTAAAATGTGAAATACATAATTGTGGAAAAACGAGACAGTTTTGGTACATCTCAGCGATAGACCAGCGGTGGAGGACAGCTACTGTGCCGCGATGCATCCCCGGTATTACCTACATCTCCTGTTGGTCTATACCAGGAAGACCAGAGTTAGACCTTGTCTTCAGCAACCCATGCTTACAGTAAAAGGAGATTCATTTGGTGACTTGAGCTATGCATGTCATCGTGTCGCATTTGTTTAGAGTGATGTTCATGACGTCTGTACCTGAACTGTCTGGTCCAGTCACGATTACCTACAGAGCCCATACATACTGCTGCTGGTGGAGTTGTAAAACAACACAAGTGCACAATCAACTTACTTTGCACTTTCGGTAGGGAGAAAAAGTTTCTCAGGCAGTGGGTCTTGCTAGGCAGTGAGCATACCGTGGCCCGATACTGACTGTCTGGTCCTGTCCCCAATCCGGGAAATATTACAGAGAACTTCAGCTGAAACAAATGTTTTCTAAATGAAGATAAAAAAGTTCGATTTAATTAAAGCAATGTTGCATTATATCGACTCTCGCGCCCTCTACAGGCCAAACATTACTCCAAGCGAGTTATGTACCGTGGAAGCTCTTGACAAAGCCTAGGCTTGTGCTTGAAACCAGTTCGGCACACACCGACAGCACCATGTGCGACAGTTTTCGTTGTACGGAACAATGTAAATATGGCAATTCTGTCAGGAAGCTGTTCGTTTCAGTTATCAATTTCAGGCAAGCCGTGAGGGTTAATAATTGTTTTACTGTAGCAATAGAAAGCTAAAGGGAATGTGCATGTGTTCGTGTCTGTCTGTGGAAGTTGTACCTTGTAAAATGATGTAATATTGTAAAACAAAGCAATTGTAACATTGTGCCTTTAACCTAACTGGTCATTATTTTTGCAAGTTACAACTTCGACAGACACACACGAACACACTGCACTTCTCATAAGTTGCAGGTAGATTTTGACTGAGAATGGTTGGAGTGGTCTCACTGCAAACATGGGCGTTAAACTTTACTGTCTCACTCACTCACTCACTCTCGCGGTTCCGCGAAGACATACATGTACATTTGTAGATTTGACCACGACCTGGCTGACTGTCTTGCAGCGAAGTCCAGGGTGGCAAGCATGCTTCTTGCACACACCTGCATGACATCACTATTTACACACCGCCCTAAAAAAGATATTGTCACCACTGGCGTACGACAGCCACCTCATTATTTCAGATAAACAAACAGATCTTCGATAACTTACATTGTTATCACTTCCCTGAAATGTATTTCCTGTGAGATCAAATATTCGACAGGACGTCTCGGGATGTTCAGCTAGTCCATGAAGTTTCCTTATTTCCAAGTGGAACCCTTTCAGATGCATAGCGTCTACTTCTGCAATCATCATGATCATTATCATTAATTTATCATTTTCACAATAATCACCATCACCATCAGAATCACTGTTAATATTATTTTCTGGTGACAGCCTAGACCTAGCAAATACGGCAGTGATCTGACATCGTCATGCATCTGAATATCATCTCCATGGACAGTATTCACAAAATAAATGTTGATAAAGAATAGGACATATGTCTAAATGGTGAAAACGCGGTCTATGGCTGGACGGATCACAATTATTCAATTTGGGACACGTAAATCTCAGGAGCACACTGGCACCCGTGTGAACGTGAGCTATTAATCAGAAGAGTAAATATATAGAAGTATATATCTATTAAGTGAAACAAAAATTCAAACAAATCAATTCAGCTCGGAAATATGTAACTGTATATTTCTTCCGCTCCGCGGTCTCTGTCCTCGTTACCGAGTACATGTACGACGGAGAGTGATGCTACCAAGATCCCTACATGGAAATATGTTTTCATATCATCGACCATTGATGAATTAATAATAAGTATGCCACTTTATAAATAGACATATTTATTTCGTTAAGTCTTATCAATTTATAACTAATAATAATAACATATTTGCACCGCGCATATATCCATAGTTAAGCATGTTCAAATAGCACAAAATAAAATGCAGTTAAGGCAAAGAGCTTCAGTTGAAAGGCTATCTTGAACATATGTGTTTATAGATTGGGTCTTTAGGTCTGAAAGTGACAACAGTCTCTCAGGCTCAGAGGGAGGCTGTTCCTAGCTATTGATCTTGCATGGACAAAAAGGCTAACCTATAAGACAGTGCTTATTCAAGAAATATTTTGGTAATGCACATCTGAGACCACACCCTAAGAACGTATATACTGCTTACCTGAATAAGGTGGTTTCCATTTGAAAACTGCCACTGGGACAATTCCCACAGTACGGTTTACCGTTATGTAACTGACCTCGAACTGCCTTGGTTTCCCTATGGAATCCCCATAAAACCTGGGGGGAAGTAGCCCGCAATCTGTAAAGAATACATCATATATTTTAGAGCGCCATCTCAAAGATGTTACAGATGTAAGACATTTTTACCCCCGTTAACTCAAGCGGCCTTGGAGATGCTTGAAGGCAAACAGTCATATGAATACCAGGTATCCATTCGCTGCTTGTTGAAAAGATCCATTTTTGAATAAACTCACTTGGCTTGAGTGTGATGCGGGTCTAATGTCTCGCAGTGGTTGACACGATCACCCATCCAAGGACTGCCGTGACCAACATAGTTTACCTACTGATTTGTTCTTTGCAAAAGAGGGGGTGAGAATCTGAGATTAAATTAAGGAACACTGAGATGAAGCTGTGTTCCTATTTTTTGTTTCCTTCAGAATATAGTGCATATACTGTACTGAACGTTAAAGCAGCACCAAGAATTTGGTTTAGTTTTATCAAGACCTTCGAATGAGTGAGTGGGTGAGTTTAGTTCTACGCCGCACTCAGTAATATTCCAACTATATGGCGGCGGTCTGTAAATAATCGAGTCTAGACCAGACAATCCAGTGACCAACAACACGAGCATCGATCTGCGCAATTGGGAACCGATAACATGTGTTAACCAAGTCAGCGAGTCTGACCACCCGATCCCGTTAGTCGCCTCTTGCGACAAGCATAGTCGCCTCTTATGGCAAGCATGGGTTGCTGAAGGCCTATTCTGCCCCGGGACTTTCACGGGTTTCGTGACCGTCGAACTCAGCTAACTGAAATATAGTTGAACCATTCCGTCTAGTCCTTGGCAAGTCAAGGCTCCTATCGGGGGTACTCCCGAAAATAAACTTCGGGGATCCACTTTATCAAAAGGTTGTGACAGGAGACGAAGGAAGAGCTGTTCGATTCTCAAGCATTTTTTTTTCTTTGGGGGGGTTCTTTGTTTAAAGACACTCGGCAATATTCTAGATACATGGCACGGGTCAGTAAATAATCCAGTCTGGACCATACTGTCAAGTGACCAACAGCATGCCCATTGATCTACGGTATGGGTATACGATGACAAGTGTCCATCAAGCCTGACAACCCGATCCCGTTAGACGCCTCGTGTGACACACACGGGTTGCTGAAGATCAATTCCAACGCCGATCTTTACGATTCGTCTTTCGAGAGAGTAAATGTGCCAGTTAGTCTTTTTGGTTTGACACCGCTTTTAGCAATATTTCAGCAATAACCAGGTGAGCACACAGACATGGGTATCAAACAACGACACATGTAATTGGGAACTTACCTTCTGACTTGAAAACGTTACATGTAATGTGGGTTTTCTGAAAAGAGAATAATAAGCATTTCATCTGTTAATTTTTTCAAGTTAATCTATAAGAAATGATATATGTTCTACTAAAACGATAATTCAACAAAAACGTATTAAACACATAGCGTATTTTCAAATAAATGTACTTTTTTCCAAAATCATTTGTATGAAATGGTTCATAACCTCGGACAAGGGCAGTCACGCTAGCGGAGTAGCCAGAGCCGATCAAGTGACAATGCTTATTCTGCAGAAATGGTTTTCCAGTTTTCCAGGAGAAACTGTTACATCTGATATCTGATTTACCAACCAACAATTTGCTATGAGGGGATGACATCAGTGCTCGAACAAGCACTAAAAAAGTACTGTCGGAAATAAAATAATTCTTTATAGGTTGTTACTTTGTATCCCTAAAATGTACACAACCGCAAAAAGCACATGTCGAAATAACTCACATCGGCCAAAATGGGCGTTCAGTGGGATGCAAAAGAAAGCTGTCACGATTTCCCGGAAAGACAGTTAATCAGACGCTGACTAACCAATGGGACAACAGTGACAATGCTGGATAGATACACCCATGACATCTACTATCTCTATCATTTCATCGAGGGTGGTGTTCCTGGTCACGTGATTCAGAATAAGGTCCTGAGCAGAGCAAATACCAAGTACTTGTCAATCATTGGTACTGGCGGTGAAGATACAGAGGAAGAACAGACAAGACAACTGGACAACACTCTTCGGACAACTCCACAGACAACACATCAAGGTGACAAAGATAAACTTGATCTGTTACTGACTCATATTATACAATTAAAACGATGTGTCTCACAAAATCAGGATGCAACAAACAAAAGACTTTCGAATTTAGAAGATAAACTAAATCAAGATCAATCTCGGAAGAGTAAAATAATTGGGGAAAGACAAACATATTCAGGACTTAAATCAGCGCTTGCAAGATTCAGAGGCTACAAAGACTTATCTTAGAGTGGAAATGAAGCTGAGTTCCCAAAACAACAAGATATTGAAAGACAAAATCCATGACCTTGAAGATCAAATAATGCGTCTTAACTATCAGGTGGACAATAAACTGAAATCGATCAATAGTAAGCTTGGGAACTCTGGTAAGGAAAAGTCAACGTATGCGAGTGTTGTTCAATCACCAGTATCATACACCTCTAACAAACAGAACACTCCGGCTTCACCTGTAATCATCACTGACTCATCCGGTGCCTCTTGTACCTGTACAATGAACAATACTGAACCGAACTGTAATGTTGGCACAGCCAATACCGCGTGTACTGAACCCACGAACATCTGCAAGGAGACTGTGCCAAATAAGAGCGTTCACAGTGACAGTGATAGAAACAATATTCTCGCAAACAAACAGTCCAACATGGCTGATCTCTCCGACAGGGATAAAGCTGAGGCAGTACTAATGTCCACGGTCTTGTGTTTCAAAGGGACATGGATACGACTCGAGAAGTATATAATCATCCAGTACAACGTACAGAACAAGCTCACCACACTCTCCAGGACCGACGCGCAGACAGACCGCAAACAACTAAAACGTACCAGATTAAATCCCTGGCCTAAACCTTCTCTACGGTGGAAGGAGCACCAATGGTAAAGACTAAACGTGTAGTGTTATCCAACATAAAGGCTGATAAACTCATTCACGACTATGCACACTCTCGTTATGTGCGTGTGACGTACACGAGACTGCTATGCAAGCGCTCACACCATGACGGAACAGAGACCTACACAGTGCAGGTAAATATGGCGTGTGATGACTACACTGGAGATATGAACGATAACTTCTGGCCTGCTGACATCATGTGTCGAGACTATGTACCACGACAGAGGAAACGGGACAATTATGGACAATATAGTGATAATGGATATTCATATCAAAATGGGTAAGTTCCTCCCTGCCTGTCTATGTATCATGGCTTTAAGTATAGTATCATGGAATATTCGTGGGTTAACACGTAATTGTCAAGATATTACCAATAATATTCCAGATGATGTTGATATTGTTTCTGTGCAAGAACACTGGCTAAATTTAGATAATGCCCACAGTCTCAATGATATTAATGGTTTTTCACTCATTTCATCTATATGTAACAAAACAACTTCTTCTCGAGGCGCTGGCGGTGTAGCAATACTGCGTAACAATAAGTCCACCTGGCAGCTGCGCAGAATTCCAACCACGTCAGAATTTTCCGTCGCCGCAGTTGTATATGCACGTGGATACTCAGATCAAATGCATATGTTATCAAGCAAGGAAGAGTCCGCTCTTCTTGGTTTTTTCTCGTTTTTCTTAATGATTTGATATGTGAACTTTGAAATTTGAACAATGGCATTTGTGTACGTGGCACTAATCCCCCATGTATTCTGTTAGGTGACGACACAACACTTGCTTCTACTTCTCCAAAAGGTCTTCAATCATCACTTGATACTGTCTACAGCTATGCTTATAAGTGGCGTCTAACGTATAATGGTTCTAAAAGCACTTGTGTCATTTTCTGCAAATATAAGAAACATCTGGGGAATTATTCTTTCAAATTTGGTGACTCAGACGTACCAATGATTGAATGTGTCAAGTATGGAGACGTCTTACTTTCGTCTGATCTGTCCCCTACATCTAGAGTATGTTCATACTCTCAGAAAGCTCGGCAATCTGTAAAGTCTCTTAAAAGTCTTGGTTTAAAAAGTAAAGATCTCCACCCTACTTCTTCTGTTAAAATATGGAAAAGAATGATACTTCCGACAAGCTTTTGCGGTTGTCAAGGTAAAGATTATGATTTGGTAGAAAGTACACAGAGATATTTCGCCAGATGCATTCAGGGCTTCGGTCAGCGCTTTTCCTCTGCTTCAGTCCTAAGTAACCTTGGATTGTGGAGCATGGATGGATATATAGATAAACGCAGACTGTTATTTCTTGGCAAGCTGTGTAACAGCAAGTGTAGTTCTTCATCCAAAGATATTTTCTGTGTACATCTAGCTACTTTTCAAAATAGAACAGCTGCCTCACATAGTATATATGATACACTTATTCAAACCAGTTTCAAATACAACCTATTCAGTTATCTTACAGACTGTCTGGAAGGTTTCCATGTAAATCGTCATGGCGAAGAATAATTATTAGTTGTATAAATGAATCTGAAACTGAACGATGAGTTTCTCAAGTGTGTGTAAGACAAGACATGAATAGATATCACCTGACCCACAATTTGATGTACATAGATTGTATTGTTTGATGTATTTTTACCCACAATTTAAAGATATATTACTGTTTTGTGTACAAACCAGCTCAAGGGGAAAATTCTCAAAATATTGTGAACTCTGCAAAAGATATAGTAATGATTATGACTGCTATATAGTTCTGCACTGTGAACACTATATGAACAACAGAAACAACTTCTTTTCAAAACTCCTAGATCTCCTTGATGTGGATGTTTATGTACAAATAGAACTACTATCTGAAGGTGAAATGTTGTCACTGTTTTCTGGGGGTGAACTACCAGTAATGAACGATATTGATGAAATGTCCTGGAGATGCATGATTGTCCTCTTCTGTAAATACTTATATTCATTGCTTCCCTCTCTAAACCTTGCATTCTTTGTACATATGGCATGGTTATATAGGACTATATGACTGTATTGTAGATATATTGCTGTGGTAATGTTGCTGTCAATAATTTATGCATATGTTTACAATGATCTTCGGACTGCAGTCTGGGGGAAATAATTCATTCATTAGGTGGCATGATCAGCCGAAGATCGACAGGACTGGAAATTATTTGTAAATTGTTATGACATGCACTTTACTTCAGCAGGTTAATTTCCCTAAAGGATTATCTTATTTTCACTGATAACGCTGGTAAAGCGAAAACCAATGTTGTGTTAAACTATATGAACTAATCTGTTAACCACCAGAGATATTCTGTGCTTGGGTTGGGGGTAATGCACGGGGCATCAACTAAATACAGTAAACGACGCACCGTGTTTTTCAATTAATGATGCTATTTACATGTACCAAACAAGCCAACATTTACTGGAAGCCCAACGTGAAACAAATTCTTATGCTTTTACCCATCACTTCATCCAAGAGCATACTAAGTCCTAATTAGGAGATATTAAGTCCTAATTAGGAGATAGTAATTTTTATTATGTGACCCAAATACGGTTCTATACATTCATGTTATGTTCATGTTGGAAATTAAATAAATCGTTTCTTATAGCATCATAGTTGGGACATGTTAAAGAATAAAGAAGGGTGTCCTGAAAGGCAGCACCAATATAGTTTGGCATGAAATGCATGTGAACCCGGGTTTTGTTTATATAAATATCGCTTCATCTAATGATCCAATCAATCACAAACTTTGCACCTCAGTCCTGTCTCTGCCATATTATGTAATTAGGCAGGTGTGATACTTGTACACATGACATGTCTTTATGTATGTGGGTTGCAAACAAACTACATGCATTTTTCTCGGATGACTGGATCTGACGGAAACTGGTTTAAACACTAGTCAGTTTCAAGTCCTGCTTTTTACTTGGACGAATGACAGATTCCAGCCACGCAGTAGTTTACCATCTCTACTGAGATCATTTTTGATTGGATCGAACGCAAATTCAATCAATCAATCAATCAATCAATCAATCTTTATTTGATATTCAAAGGCCACAGGCCTATAGTACTAATCAAAATTTACATTTACATCAATCATCTGTGGGTAGCAATACGCTGTTTCTATGACTAAATGCTTTTTAGATATCGATGGAAAAGTTTTCTAAGTTTCTCTTACTAACATTGTTCATAAGTGATATAAATTGAAATGTTTCAGGATGTACATAGTAGTATTTATTCATATATGTTTTACGTAAAGGTAAATATGCTGGACAGACACATAATTCATCTTCAATACAATTTAAGTTACACATTTGACATATTCTGTCTTGATTCCTTGATATCTTCCAGTTCCAATAAATAGGCTATGTGCGGTACAACAGAGTTTTTCTAGTGAGGTTTTATACTTTCTTATTGTTAAAATTGAGAGATAGTGTTCTGCATATATTGTATCCTTACTCATTTTGTAGTAGAAACATTTACTTGATAATGAGAGAGAAGTTGACCAATTTTGCAAAAATATATCTTTCTTACCAGCATATAAGTGAACTTTTTCGATAACATAAAATGATTTAAAAGCCCCATACTTCAGCAACATATAATAAAATTGGATTTATTTTTTAATCGAATATTTTGAAGAGTGATTTGTATGACAAGTCACCTAAAACGCGTACATTTTTCATTATGCTGATAGTATTTTCTTTTGCTTGCAAGGATGCCTGTGATGTGTGAAGTGTCCATGAGAGGTGTTGTGTAAAATGTACACCCAGGTACCTATATGACGTAGTTGTTTCTAATCTGACCCCGTTGTACAACCATTTTTCATTTTAGCTAATTAACGCAAATTCAGAGAACATACAAAACCCAACATCTCTATATACATTCTTTATGGATAACAACTTCTGCTAGTGTATATGATTTTGTTTGACAACGGTATATGAATCCATACTTAAACGACTCATCAAGCACAATAAAAGAAATTGTTATCCACAAAGAATCTTACTTTCTGGTGCCTTGTCTTTCTGTAAACACAATGAGCCCTCAACGTATCAGCAAATGAACCGGCCAATCGGACGCCGTCGTTACACTTGAGTGCACATCCACCCGCTATGACTGGGTTCGGTCTCCCGTGGGCTTCGCTTCCAGGGAAGTAAGCCCAAGTGCGAAATATTGCACTTTTGAATCGCGATTGTGCGCTTATTATTTGGTTTATTTAGGGTTTTTTTAACAAACAGCAGTGTATATTATATGTCATATGTCATGAATAAGTGATAATTATCTTTGATTTTTTGGTTGCATGTGACTTTTAACTTACTTGTGGACAGGTGCTCATTTCCAACAGGAAGCCTGTATAGAGAGGAAGAAGAAACGCCTCGAAAAGCCACTGGACGTATGTATCGCCTCGTCAGTATTAATGTCAATATTGGGACAGTAGATTTGTAGTTTAGTTAAGTATGTGACAGGTCACTGGCTTCCATTCTCGATTCACCGGTTGGCTAGATTAAGTCGATAAAAACGTCTTTCGCACATTCCTTTCATTATCATTTATGCTTTCATTCATACACATATGTACATCTTTTTTCTTTCTTTCTTTCATTCATTCACTGATAATTCTTGCTCTTAAGTCTTACTATAATTCATTCATTAATTGTAAAATTGATGCAATAAACTGGCTGAAGTTGTGCTGGGAACGAGCCAGGTCACTGTGTGCGTTGGAGCATGACGAGACACGCGTTAATTAGTACAAATGGTAAAGAATGCAAGGGAGTGACCTATCCCCGTTGTATCCCTATCCGGTCTAATTATGCAACCAAGCTGCAAGTTGGTCAGCACCTGCTCCCTCGACCGTGAAGGACACGGGAACTGTTATTGTCCACAATGGCAAAATTTCTTCACCCTAAGCAGTGAGAAGGGTGGATGCCCATCACATGCCGTTATTTGAAAATATCTCTGGTACTCATTGTCTGATGTTATAAAGTATCCCAGCAGTGTAGGTTTTTCTAATGCCTGGATGGTATAGTGACTGATCCAGTTTGATCCTGTTTCTGTGTTTTTACCTCGATATGTAACCATGTCTTGTAAAAAAAAGCCATTTGTTTTGTATAGGTCCGATAGACTGCAAAACATTATATTTAGATAGTATTGCGTGTTGGTCCAACTTTCGTAGAAATATCACGTGTAATTTTGGGTAGCTACGCCCCGGGTCTATTATCTATAATAATTAAAAACACACATTTGATGTATTTGAATCCGTAAACTAATAACAACAACTTTGTTAGGTACAAAATTAAACTGCCTTCTTTGTGTGGTATTGACTAGAAGTTGTGGGAAGTTGTGGAAAAGAAGTTGTTCATCCATAACGCTTGTCCTTACTTAATATGATTATATACCTATTTACCCAAGTGCACAACAAATGCTTATATGTATTTCTTATGTAACAACGAAGCTGGTATCCACAAAACAGTTTCAACCCATAAGTATTTTCAGGCTGCATGCAATACATTGATTACTTCTTCCTTGCTGCCACTGTTTCTTTCATTCACTTGATGGTCAATTAATGAATTTGTAACAGGTGTAATTAGTGGTAATGCTACTCAGATTACACGACAAAAGTCCCCATTTGGCATTTCTTCTGCCTGGAGTAGATACCCAACATTATACATTAAGGTCTGTAGTGGCAAATGTATTTCATGTTATGTGATATATGCAAGTTGTGCAAGAGGGTTTATCAGATGAGTTACAAAAACAAACATTGATCAAAGGTTTAACCGATAACACACTGATTGATTAATTACTTCTATCTTCCACAATGGATCTGTCAAAAGGTGTAGGTGAGTAGATTTACTGATCTATACTGACTACACCCTGTCGTGAAGTGCGAATCACTCTTAACCACTGCAAATGAATGGCATATCGTTCTTTTATGTTGATATTGATTGATACATTCCTCAACAAGGTAACAGCCTGAAATTGTTGCTATATCTTTAGTCTGTTTTAAATTTAACATTTGCATTTTGTTTTAATTTAGTTGTTGTAGCATTCAGCAGAATCTGTATTACAGATAACATACAGTAAGTAGCGCATAGGGCGTGTTTGAAAATTGTATCACTTTGGCAATCTACACAATGTCACAGTCACGTTATAAATTCACTATAAGTATAAGCAGACCGCGTGCTTTTAAATTAACTTTATATTAAATGCATACAAGTATGTTAATAAACTAATTAGGGTTATTAGACAAAGTATAAAGACTTCGTTCTTTTTCAGTCCTACCACTGGCAGATTATTAAATTGTTTTGATCACAATGAAGTAAAAATGACTTCATCCCTGTCGATCAGTCTATACCTATACTATCAACTGCGCATACGGGTGGCACAGAAGAGGTCACGAACGACTCACGACTTCTGGGATATCATGCGGGTACTCACGGGAGAAAAACAATAACAAAAAAACCCAACCAGTCCACGGAAATTGCTCTGTGCTAGTGTCCCTTTAACTGTCCCAATCAGCAGTCTAACTATGCCGCAAATCATTAGATGAACCTAACAGTCTTTTTAATACTCACATTTTTGCCGGAGACCTCTAATCTCTCCCCATATTCGTTGACGTCATTGGAACAGTTTCCCGTTATTGGTATGTGCTCCGTACATCCTGAGACTGGGAGCATTGCCCAAAGGACAAACCACACCATATCCATTTCAACTGAGCGTCAACAAGAAACCCTGTGTCCGTCAAGTCGGAGTTCTCGAGAAGTGTGTTTTATCTTCGAACGAGATCCGGTTCAAGTATCCGGACCTGGCAAGGCTGCTGTCTCTGTGACGCCTTTGTGCGAGGCCTGGCATTAAATCTGTATTGAGCAGTGCACTAAACGCCAAAAGGAACGTTACCCTGACCCCCTTCCTTTAAAGGTCACATGCAACGCAAAACACAACATCAGATTCTGATTCCTTTCGGTATTGACTTAAAGAAACAAATTATCAAAAATGGAAAGTCAACTTCTAAAGTTGAGAAATAACGAGAATAACGTTGAAAAAACCCGCGAAATCGTAGTTCACGCGATTCACTAATTTTCCCCCAGCGCAAGAGATGCGTGCAAGGATTAGCGCTAGGGTTGAAGTCGGAGAACAGAGATGTTTTTTGTGGTTGCAAGCATCTAGGGTCTGCAGTAATACATATACACTGGTCCCATACTTGCAGATTTGCAAGCCAGGTTTTCAAGAAAAGTGTAGCATTAGAAATACCAATTTCAGTGATGAAAATTGCTCAGCTTGAAAACTGAAATGTTTTAATACATGTCTATGGAAACAAAGACAGACATGTTGATTGTGACAAGCTGTCTCTGTCACTGACAAACCTCAATGTCTGTTTTACTGACACCTGTGTGTCTGCCTGCCTGTCTGCTAATGACAGTTTGGAAAATACAACGTCAAGCATTGACCACATACAATTTGAACTTAACACCTATCAGGCTATACACCATAAACAGTCTGTCACATTGTGTTATTACACAGACAGACAGGTGTGATACCAGTACACATGACATACAATCATGTTTGTGGTGTTTGTGGATTGCAAACAAACTGGATCGGACGGAAACCGGTGCAACGGATAGTCAGTTTCAAGTTCTGCTTTGTACTTGGACGAATGACAGTTTCCAGCCAGGCAGTAGTTCGCCATCTCAGTATCTGTTGATAGGATCGAATGGAAATGCAGGGACCATGTATTTACAAACTATATACTTTATTTATGGATAACAACTTCTTTTATTGTATGTGGTGAGACGTTTCATTCTTGCTTGAACGTCGCACCATATACAATAAAAGATGTTGTTATCCTTAAAAATCGTACTTTCTACCATACTCACCATAGACCATTTCTGTACACACATAATGAGCCTTCTGCGTGTCGGCAAATGAACCAGCCAGCCAACGAAAAGTCTTCGTTACACTTGAGTGCACACCCACCCGCTCTGACTGGGTTCGGTCTGCCAGGGTCTTCGATTCAAGGGATGAAAATCCAAGTACAAAATATTGCACTTTTGAGACGCGATTGCACGCTTATAATGGTGTTTATTTGTTTGTTTGTTTTCACAATCAGCAAGTTGTATTATATTATCTGGTCATGAATAATTGTGTTTTAATAATGTTTGATTTTTGGTTGCATAGGAGCTTTAATGAATTTCTTAAAGTCATGTCAAGAAAGGATGAAACTTTCTGCTGCATTGTGATGAGGGCACGTCTACGGTCCACTTCGTGATCTGTCTACGGTGACCCAAGTCTGTCTGTAGCGTTTAATAAGTCACATAACCGTGGTATGGTGGCATCCGAGGGCGTTGGCAACGGCATTGTAAGTAGACCCCATCTGCAACATCCCAATGGCATCCCACTTTTTCAGCTGTTAATCGTGGCCTAGTTCTCGTAATGTGAATCATATTATGCATTCTAGGTTCTTTTTATATCCTATAGAATCATTCTACATAAAAAATAAGCAAATGCTACTTGAATATTGCAGACCTTTGGCGATTGCTACGTGTAGACAGCAAAAATGTTAGCACAGATGTTACAAAGCACTTTTTCACATATCAAATCTACAGAAAATGATTTAAAAGACTGAAGCCACAGGAAAGATTTTTTTACAATTTCACACACTCCTCAACTATTGTTTCTTGTTTTAATAGTTGAACAATTGTGACTTTTTATGGTTTATCTTTGTCTCAATGCAGAATTCTATTTCAAACTTTCTTTTGGAAATGTAAATTATTGTTGGTATGTTTTGGCATGATCAAACATAGGACCATTTAACTCTTCTGAAAAATATACATTTCACCTAAATATGAATTGTTTTTCGGGTTTTACACAAAACTTTGTTATTAAGCTTTCTTAAAAACTAATACCTTCTGAAATATCTTAGATAGTTTGAAGTAATTCAGGAAAGGTAGGAGGTTAACGTGTCTTTTGACGTTTAGTTGAAGTCAATAATATATTACTCAAAAGAATTTAAAGGTCAAGGGATGATTTAATCATGATATTTAATAATGCATAGCAAACATATAATAAAATTCCAAGCATGAACGTCGGTTTATTCTGTCCAAAAGCTAAGCACTGTGTGCAAATCATATGCCGTACGCAAACTCAATGACAATAAGCATTCTTTTGAAAATTCTTTAATCCCGGAAAATTCATAATGGGCATATCAATAACGCGTGAAACCGCCATGTGCACCTGAACATGATGCACATCATCGTTGAGACATACTGTCAGTCACACCGTGAAAAAGACATCTGTGGTATAGCCTGGCACTCTGACTGAAGAAACTTGACCAATTTCTTGAAGATGACCAGGTTGACGATGCTTGTCCCTCACCCTATTTCCAAACCCGTCCCAAACATGCTCAATCAGCGCCATATCAGGCGAGTATGCAGGCATGTCAGTTCTCACATTGCCATTTGACTGGGAAAATCGTTCTGAAGCTTAGCCTAGCATTATCATCCTGAAGAAGGAAACCAGCTCCAATATGGCGAAGAGTAGGAAAAACAAACGGGCGTACGATTTCGTCCCTGTCCTTGTCAAATTTCCCTAGACGACGTACAGAGAAATCATGTGGTGCACACCATCACCGAACCACTGCCAAAACGGTGACGCTGTCTGACGTTGACGTCAGCAAAGACTTCACCTGGCCATCGGTAGATGCAAACTGTGTTGTCGTTGAACTGCAACACAAACCTGGACTCATCCGTCACGTGAGGGTGCGCTGACATAAGGCCGACTGTACAGCATACCGCTGTTCATCCTGGCCTCACAGAGCGGAGACGATTTCGAATTAAATTGTCACATGTCTTTGTGTCAAACCATCCTGGAGCCACGCAATACGTCTTCCCCAATCAACATGACATTGTTGATATCGGACCAGGATGAAAATTCACTTAAGAACACCATGATTGCAGAAACAACTTATATTCTCAAATTTTGCATAGAAGATGCAGACTGCACTTGCAATAACGAAACGACCTCACAAAGTTCAGGCAGCGTTGTGATCAAATCTTTCTTTGACCCTTAGGTGCTTTTGAGTAGTATTGCTTGGTTTGGTGGACTTGAACCAAATCAGATGAGGTCACGTGTGTACCTTTGCTAGTGACGTGTATTGAACTGATGTTCAAAGGACAACCCTTCATCCCTTACCTTCATCCTGGATACGTTGTACGAGCAGTGGACGTTTTTCAATATGAGTATCAAAGTCAAATATATTCTTTTCAGATTTAGATCTTACGGCAGAGAGAATACACAGTTCAAATGAACAAGCGAATTGGGATAGATTCCCCTAGCGTAAAACTTGGAGATTATGATAAATCAACAGTGGCCTGGCCAGGTGTCAGTGTGTCGATAGTGAAATTCATTCTGTCTCTTCCTGTTGAACACACTGGAATCCGGAGATATTACATGTACAAAGCACTAGATTTTCTTAGCTCTCTTAGCACAAAGAAAGTCGTAAGTGTCATACATTAACACTGACTTACTACTATCTTAGCGCTAAGAGAACTTCGAGCCCTGGACCCTGGTCCACTCTGCCTTGGCGGGCAAGTGAATTTAGTTTTAAGCCGCACTCAGTAATTGTCAGCTTTATGGAGGCGGTCTGTAGATAATCGAGTTTGGACCACGTACTCCAGTGACCAACAGCATGAGCATGAATCTGCGCAGTTGGGATACGATGTCATATGTCAGTCATGCCATTGCGCCTAACCACCCGATCCCATTAGTCGGCTCTTACAAAGTTGCTGAATACCAATTCCATCGCCATCTTCACTGGTCAGTACGTGCATTTACATATTACGTGGGCGATGGGGTAGCCTTGCTGTAAATGCGTTCTCTCGTCATGCCGAAGACCCGGGTTCGATTCCCCATATGGGTACAATGTGTAGAGCCCATTTTTGGTGTCTTCCGTCATGATATTGCTGGAATATTGCGTAAAACTAAACTCACTCACTCACTGCTGACGTATAAATATATGACGTATTGAACCACTTGGATAATGTAGTATAAAAATTATTGGATGTCCTATTTTGGGATGATATTACTGGGAACCCTATTTATGCATATTGTATATGAATTTTGGAGTGGCTGCTCCATTGATCACATGTTATGAATTTCGACCAAACACGCTTATTTCCTATAAGTGCTTTCTTCATGATATGCATGTGGCATGAGGCATCTGAGTCTATGATTAAACATGTGGGTGTTTGGAGTGAAATTCGAATTGAAATGTAACAGAATTCCACTACATCATTGAAGTTACAAACACTGAACAATCTCCATTTCTGGACATTCACCATTTGAAGGTAGGCCATTCGCAGTCAAGACAAATGTAGGTCAAACGTCATTTACATTGTTATCGTGTTTCCGTCATTCGGTCGCTGCACAAGATAGCGAGAGGGAGATGTCTGACTTCTCCACTATCAAATGTTGCAGTCGTGTAGGGCCGTCAGATATCATCAGCTGGCGTTTCCAAGATTTGACAACACATTTAAGAAACGCGATACATTGTTTCAGCCATCGAGGTGACGGACCAGTGAACATCCGGGTTAGAACTGATCTTTAGAAACCCATACTTGTATTAAGAGGCGCATTGATCTTTAGAAACCCATACTTGTATCAAGTGGCGACTAAGGAGATCGAGTGGTCTGGGTTGCTGGTTTTTTCGCTTGTTCACTTAACTTGTTCGCTGACATGTTCTCCTATGTATTTACAACCGTAGTATGACATGCAGACCCTGTAGTTACAGGCCAACTGTAGCGCAAGTTGGGTTGCGCAGCGTAGAGAATATGAGCAGTCTTCATATATGCGCACGAAGCGAGCAAAGGTTGGCAACACACTTTCCTCGTTTCGGTTCAAAAATTATTTTTCATGTCAAAATAAAATATCGCCACTATCAAAGGTACAGTCCAATTTCCTGACTAGGTTGTGCCCTCAGATTTCCAACGCCATATTTAATAATTACTCACGTGAAATATGTTTTAATCAACATTTTAAGCGCCACTCGTGATACATCAGACCGTTCTTCGCCTCCATTACCCCTGCCAGCTTCCGGTTTAAAGCAGTGAAGGAACAAGTAATTATTCCGTATGGAATACATAAAGAGTTACTTCCCATGCTTCATACACCCACTACGCCATTAGTGTGTTTATTGTAAAATAAATGTTACAAAAGATCTAACAATAACGCCGACACTTAAGACAAACACAATCCAACAGAATCATGATAAAATTAGGCAATATGGTATTTCTTAATAATTTCTGCTTATTCTTGTTCCTTCACTCCGTTGAGCCGGAAGCTGGGAGGGGTAATGTGGATCTCCCGGCTATGTTGTCAGAACATGCTCAGTGACTCAAACACTTCACCGTATTAATAAAACAAGATTTAATTTCCACATATTTTTTCATTCAGATCAAAACAGGTTATATTTCTATAATTAGCTCAAAATGATATACTGATGAGTGTTGTCATAGACTAAATAATTTCAATAAGTTTCTTTGAAACTTCATATATTCAAACGATCTGTTCGCTTCAATACATGTCCATTTGAAATAAACCTGATTCTCATTTTTTTCAAAGAATTTCACTGCCTCATTGTCGATACCACATCATATCATCTTTTTAATTTAACTGATGGTTGACGTAGAGGGCCTTTGGATGTAAAACGTTGTTTGGTGTTTAACAATCAGCAATATTCACGTTATACGGCGGCGTTCTGTAAATGACAGAGTCCAGACAATCCGCTGATTCATGTCACGAACATCGATCTACTGGGTATCAACAAGTATCACCCAAGTCAGTGAACCTGACCACCCGATCCCGTTAGTCGTCTCTCACAAGCACGCATGGATGTCTGGATTCTTACCCGGATCATCAACTTGCTTCAAGCTGTGTTACACCTTGTTAAATAGGGTGATTGATGAGAATCGTGAAAGAGACTCTTGACTGTGACCATATGAAGATAGGTAGAGACAGTACAGACAGGTTAAGTGAAATGTGGTTTAAGATTATTACGCTTATATGACGACGTCCATGCGTGTGTATGTGTGGCTGCTTATACTGACCAACACTAGAGCATCGATATAGTGCACGTTCACTATGAACACTCGAACAAAAACATACTGACCCCAAACCGGCCAGTCCTTGTTCTTTATATAAATTCCGGACAAGTACCATATTTTACCTTTGTTTGGTATGACGTGACTGGGGTTCGAAACCCCGACCTTCATCTCTCTGGGCGGATGCTCTAACCACTACACCACGAAGGCGGAGCAGTACAGATTGATACTGTCTTGGTATGAGCCATGCACTTTTGTGTATAATATATTCATGTTTACTTTTCATCTGTGCTAAGTATGTAAACCTCGTGTCCATAAGTATGCGTGCGTACGTGCGTGAGCGTGTGTTTGTTTGTTTGTGTGTGTGTGTGTGTGTGTGTGTGTGTGTGTGTGTGCGTGCGTGTATTAAACACTGCACCCAGCAAAATTAAAGATCGATGGCGGCGATCCGTAAATAATCGGATCTGGTTCACACAATCCAGTGATCAGCATCATAAGCATCATAAGCATATACGAGAGAGAGAGACAGAGACAGACAGAGAGAGAGAGAGAGAGAGCCTTTGTTGGTAGTCAGTTTAATATGACCAGTAAATTGTGCTTGTAGTTATTGTGAATGTTCAATGATATTCGCAGAGCGTTGAGGTACCATAGCGGTCGACGTGTTCGTTTGTCATGCCGTAGGTCGGTTTCAATTTTCCACTTGGGTACAATGTGTGAAATCCATTTCTGGTGTACCACCCCGAGATGGTGCTGGAATATTCCTAACAGAGGCCTAAAATTAAACTCACTCACTCAGTATAATTCTCGACGTCACGCTGAATACCTCACGTACGGACAACTGCTCTGAATATTATGTATTCGTGTTTGTCGTAAGTGGACGTGTAGTGACGCGGATACAATGTATTGTTGTGTACGAGTGCGGAAGTAAATCGAGGCCAAGCCGAGGAAGTAATGGCGACCAAGATACGTTTCTTAATCGATGGAGAGGAAGATAGGAACACAAAGCCAACTTTATTTGTGAGAGTTACGTTCGTAGCTACTCCAAAGAGAATCAAGAAATATTGCAGTTATTCATTTAGGAATGAGTTCTTTTACCTTTAAGTGTAAACGAGTCATTCCAATGAATGGATTATTCCACACAGAAAAGACAAAAATGTAAAGTGTGTTCTTCAAAATATGTCAGCGACAGACATAAAGAATTCTGATAACGTGGTGTCATAGCAACGTTCGGGCCACTTGCTATTATGACCGTTCCACATTGTCAGGGGAGATGAATTTCATTATTTACAGAGATACGTAGTATGATATTATACTTCAGTATATTTTTTACGCAACTAACGTGTACAAAGAACACATCAGAATTTAAAAAGTTATCCATGTTTATCAATAGAAAACTAACACTCTATAAATGCTAAGTGTGATCCATCTTGTCTCAGTCTGTGTAATCCGATGCTTTTGTACTCTTGTACCACCGCTGGGTGGTTGTAAATGCTGAGTCAAGGAGGGAGGGGTCAGATAGTTATCTCACAATCCCTGAACCTGGCCCTCTCTGCAAAGCGACCAGCGCCATCTAGCTGGAATATTGATGAGTGTGGCATTGAACTAAACTCACTCACTCACTCACTCACTCACGCACTCTCCGCAAAGCTAAAATTCTACATGAAGCAAGTCTAGATATTCTCAGACTCAGGGCTCCTTTACAATTTGAAGCTTAATTTAAATTTGAGTTTATTTGTTATAACCAAAGTTATATCTTCTGAGACTAAGCGTTAGTTTAGGGATCGCACGACCGTTAGCACTAGCCAACAACATTACATTCATGTACTGACCCACATTCATACAGTGAATAACTCCAGGTTCTCTAGTCACGCAGGTTTACTCAGTCCCGATCTTCTTTTACAAGGTGACTGGGACTGGGCAGGACAAAGCAGACGCTTAGAAAATGTGGAACTGCAGCGCTCACGGGGATGTGAACATTCTGTTGACTTTGAAACCCGCACCACTTCACTAGTGTTGACAGTCTCTTTTAAAGCTGTTCGAGCCTGCTCCGCCCATCTCCCATTATAACATTTCTGATTCATTCAAAGTTACACCATTCTATGGTCTCATGTTTTGCCGCGTGATCGGAGAAGTACTATAAACTATCCATCGTTGAACGTTTTCTCGACTTTGGGGGGTCCGTTTTCGCTAGGGTCCATTTTCTCCTCATTCCGTTGATTCGCCGTTAATGGAGTATAGTACCCATTCTATTACGAAATAACCAAATGTAGCAGGGCGTGGAGTCATCCCACAGATGACATCCTAACCTCATTGACGGGGATAACTTTTGAAGATGTGGACAAGGCGTCCGACTCCGGGCCATAAGTTCTGTGGCGATGGCCAGTGCATTATAGCCCAATCTATCACGAAATAACTGCAATTTTCAAAATGGTTTTGTTTCTAGTTTAGAATGCAATGTTTACCTTATAACACTTGCTACAGGTGGGATCGAGTGGATTATCTGGTTAGCAAGCGCCTGCACTGAATACTTTGTGTGCTGGCGATTAGGTGCCTCACTCTGAGGGTGCGGGTTCGAATCCCGGATGGGACTCAATCAAACAAGTACTAGCATTTGTACTTTACTAAGAATGCGAAATCCCAAATATGACATATGTTGTATTAAATGTTTGGTAGTTGACATAGCTTAAGTTAAACAATAGGGAAGAAAATATCAGTGTGATATTCAAGATACAAAGGCTATTTAAGTATTAGCTTCGCTTGCTTTCATTTCGCTTCACATATTGTACCCGGTTAGGGAATAGAACCCAGGTCTACGGCGTGACGAGCGAACGAACTGGGCTACCCCACTGCCCCACTTTAGACAGGAGGCAGCGGGAGGGACAGCAAGAGATGGCGTGAGTGTCTGTGTCAGTCTTTTTCACGAGTGTTCTGTTTGTGTCTCGTACAGTGAGTGGGTGAGTGAGTGCGGTTTTACGCCGTTTTAGCAATATTCCAGCAATACGACGGCCGAGGTCACTAGAAGAGGGTTTCACACATTGTGCTCATGTGGTGAATCGAACCCGGGTCTTCAACGAGACGAGCGAATGCTTTAACCACTAGGCTACCCGTGTCGCTTACAGACATAGACAGAAGGGTGTAAATATTTTACACAGAAATAATTTTCACCTCTTTATAAAAAATCCGTTTTGGGATTTTTGTTTCGAATAGAATTGCGAAAGGCAATTAAGCTCATTGAGGACATTATTTTCAACTTCTATCCTTTAATTATTTTTCTGTAATGTCAAGGATATTACTTTTCCAGGATATTCGTGTACAAATGTTTAATTTTTATCTGGCCTAATCACAACTTCGATTGCCATGTTTCTTTATATTTGACAGAGTTTTGCATAAACCTCGCATTCGTAAAATATCCGCGTACTTTCACAACACCCCTCTTTATTACAATGAACTCATCCACATGCATGGGGTGCACGTGCTGATGTGTCGGTTATCGTTTGCGCAGTTCTTGTGTCTGGAGCTTCAGTGATCTCAAAATGATCAGTCGGAAAAGACAAGTGTTGTATATAATGGTCTTCGTCTCTGCTGTGTCGTTTTTCTACAACAGCAATCATGTAGTCAGTGAGTATGAACATGTCCTTGGAAAATGTAAGCAGATATGGGATTACAGGTCACATCTCGATATGAGACATGAGATTTTCCTAACTACAGTACAACATCAAATGTTTCTTGGTATTCCGTTTTTTGATATAGGCGATGCATTTATTATTGCGAAACAGCATTGGTGTATCAAAATATTTCTGGAACAGAAACTCAGTGTCCTTAGTATTCAAATTATTCTAAAACTGGGAAACTAGTGATCGGGATAGCAGAGAGTGAGTTTGTTATGCCGCTTTTAGCAATAGTTTATCAATAACTCGGCAGGGGACACCAGAAATGGGCTTCGCACACTTTACCCATGTGGGGCATCGAACCCGGGTCTTCGACGTGTCAAGCGAATGCCTTAACCACTTGGCCACCCCCTGCCCCAGTCGGTTTCTGTTATGTATAATAGTCATCTACGCAATAAAAGAAATTGTTTGATAAATACTATTCACCAAGCAATCAAGAGAACTACGTATATATGCGTGGAAAAAACTGTAAAGTTGTTACAGGATCTAATGTATACGCCCATAAAATACTCTTCTGGAAGACATTATCGGGGCGGTTGGGTGATTAAGGCGTGTTCTCGTCACGACGTTCACGATGCTCGTTCCCGGCATGGGTACAATTTGTGAGGCCCATTGTTTCCCTCGCCATGATATTGCTGTAATGTCGGTAAAAGCGGAGTAAAACTAAATTTACTCACTAGAAGACACGCACTTCAACACACACTAAAATATTCACATAACTGATAATAAATGGGAGCCCATCTTACATCACAGCGAAAGAACTTGTTACAAGCTAGTGAAGCTTGGGTTATGCCTGGGTTGTGTTGTCTTTTCGTTTTTCAACGTCGTACTCAGCGATAATCCAACTAAATCTCGTTGGTCTTTAAATCGAGTCTGGACCAGACAATCCAGTGATCGACATCATGTTGCATCGATGCACGCAGTCGTGACACAATAGCATGTCAGCTTTCCTGACCAACCTATTCTGTCAGTCGCCTTCAGATTGTGGAAGATCATTTCTCTCCAGATCTTCTCGGGTATCTGCGATATGAGATCACCTGTACTTTGTATGAAGTGTGTGCAAATCATTTCAAGTATGTATTCCAGTGAGACAAGGTCCTGTGATTGTGTTGACCTTCAGTTCAATGAAGCACCATTTTACATCCAGGGCTATTGAGTACAGGATTTAACAACCATAGCACAGGTTTCCCCGTAAGCATATATTAAAGTTTTCGTATGGGAAAATTGCAAAGGTAACGCGTAAGTAAGGTCTGCGTGAATAATCTTCAGAGATTTTACAACCGCTTATTGCAATTTGTCATCGCTATCTGTGTGCTTCCTCTGATCCGTGAAGATGTTTGTTGAAATGGTTCTTGGGGCGGTGGGGTAACCTAGTGGTTAAAGCGTTCGCTCGTCACGCCGAAGACCCGGGTTCGATTCCCCACATGGGTACAATGTGTGAGGTCCACTTTCTGGTGTCCCCCGCCGTGATATTGCTGGAATATTGCTAAAAGCGGCGTAAAACCAAAGTCACTCACTCACTGAAATGGTTCTTTAGTAACCCATGCTTGTCTTAAGAAGCGACTAACAGGATCGGGTGGTCAGGTTGACTTTGTTGACTGATGTCATCGTATCTCAGCTGTGTAGATCGACGTTCATGCTCTTGATCACTGGATTGTCTGGTTCAGATTCGATTGCATATATTAACAGACTGACTCCGTATAGCGGGAATATCGCAGCCTTAAGCAACAATCGATCGATTAATCATCTAAATCATTGATAACTTGGCAATCCAGTCCTGAGACCACGCTTAGTCCTCAGCTTAGCTAGAGAAATGTCTTCTACAGACCACTCCCCGCACAGCGTGGCCCCGTACTCCCTTGTGAAGTCCCTCCAACTCACGTTACAACTGCCCCGAAACACAACGTCCAGGAAGGTCATCGTACGTAGCTACATGAAGAATCTACAATACCAACTTGCCGGGAGGGTTCAGCAGCAGTATCAGGTAGGTCTTATATATTTTCATATTTTCTGAAAACTCGAGAAGCCGGAAAGTGAAATGCACATTCACAGCGAATCATGGACTGTTTCTACTGGGAGACGAGTTAATTTTTACGCTGTACTCGGCAATATTCTAGCTGGATGGTAGTGGTCTGTACATAAGCGAGTCAGGACCAGGCAATCCAGTGATCAACATGAGCACACGTTCTCATGCCACATCCTCCTTTGGATGCACAAGAGCAACCGTCGTCAGACTGATGCAGCGACTCGGGCAGACAGGCAGCACTTCTGACAGGCCTAGGAGCGGTCGACCACGCGTGACCACAACCACAACCCCAATACATTGTATTGCTGTTTCTTGTAGTTGTTTTTTGTTTGTTTGTTTGTTGTTTTGGGTTTTTTAAAAAAGAATTTAACCTCCTTGATACTCTAAAAGAAGCGGAAACAATTGTCAAAAGCATATTCTGACATAATAATTACTAGATGTTCACCCTTTCTTTTCAATATGTCTGAAAAGAGTTGGTGATCACAAATGGGTTTTGTTTTATTGAATATGTGAATAAAATTTACAAAAAAACAGCTGCTTTAAATCGGTTAATAATAAGGTTATCGGCTCCCAGTTGCGCAGATCGATGCTCATGTTGTTGATCACTGTGTTGTCTGGTCCAGGCTCGATTATTTACAGACCACCGCCATATAACTAGAATATTGCTAAGTGCGGCGTAAAACTAAACTCACTCACCCAAGTGGATTTTAAGTGTATTCACTGAAAAACATATGAATCATCAAAAAACGTGAGACTAAAATATTCCTCGAGATGCGAAATCTGTGCCCAATATTAAAGATTCATAAGTTCATTAGTTACATTCAGACATAATATTATTGTACTGAAGCTGATAGCAATTTATGGCTACAGTTCCTAAACTTGTAGAAACGCACGTACAATCACCACAAGCCCGGAAGATCGTCAGAAACATACACATTCGGACCAGTGAGAGTCGTTGTGTCGAACGTACGTTCGTGTTTTCGTATTTTCGCGCATAACGGGCATCGAGTCGGGGGTGAGTCTTTGGAAGTTACGGAAAGGGGCGAGTGGTGACGAATGGAAAGTCGCCGGAAATCTGGTTCCGAAAGTAAACTGGCGCCTGTCTCGCATATCTAAAGTTGGTTCGCTCGAAAGGTGGCGGGAACCTGCGAGGTACCGGAAGTACCGCCTCGTGAGACTCGCAAGCCCTAGATGGGGCAGCGGTGGGGCAGCCTAGTTGTTGACCACGTTCTCTCGTTACGTAGACCACCCGAGTTCGATTCCCCACAAGGGTGCAATATGTGAAGCCCATTGCTGGTGTCCCCGGCCGTGATATTGTTGGAATATTGCTTAAAAGCTGCCTACAACTAAATAAATAACGAGTTCTTGACTATCTAATCAAGTGACTGGTTTTACAAACCAAATATATTTACTCCTTATGGCAAGGTTTAGAGTGATATAGTGAAGTAAAATAAGTGACCCACAGAATCGAGTTACTTGACATAAACCATATCACGGCTAATATTTTTTTACTTTTGTGTGTCAATCGATCATTGCTGTGTTGCTGGTTCAAGATCTGCATGATGTCATCATGATTTTTTTTTTTTTTTTTTTTTTTTTTTGGGGGGGGGGGTTAATTTTTGTTTTGTTTTCTTTGCTTTGCTCTGGTGCGTGTGTGTTATAATAGATACGTATCTTTTCATCCAATGAAATAACACCAAATTATATGGAACATCTCCAGTTGCTAAACGGGGATGGTGTGTTAGCCTATTGGTTAAGGCGTTCGCTCGTCGTGCGAAAGACCCGAGTTCGATTCACCACATGAGTACAATGTGTGAAGCCCATTTAAGGTATTCCCTGTCGTAATATTGCTGGAATATTGCTAAAAGCGATGTGAAACAACTCGGTTACTCCAGTCACAAAAACCCAACCATTCGCGCTGCGCCGCTCCTTCATCTTCGTTATGCATGCATGATATTGCTCGGCCATGACTCTTAACAACTTCACTCTCGCGCGTACATTAAACTTTATGCCCCGAGAGACACCTAAACGGGTCTGTGTTGATATAAACGCGACGAAGTTTGGATTTTACCAAGTCGACACACCATTGCCGTAACGGGTAGGTATATTTTGAACCTTTCAGTCACCTGACCTGAACGTCATATTGACACAGTGGGAAATGCATACTGAGGTTAACTTTAACTCACATTCTTTGTGTTGCACTAAGGTTACCTTAGTGACTTGCGATCACTTCAGTTCTTTGTGAAAGGGACCCGTGAAGGTCCGGGGTAGAATACGCCTTCAGCAACACATGCAAAACAAAAGGCGACTCTGCTTGTTGTAAGAGGCGACTAACGGGATCGGGTGGTCAGGCTCGCTGACGTGGTTGACCCATGTCAATTGTTCCCAGTTGCGCAGATCGATGCTTATGCTGTTGATCACTGGATTGTCTGGTCCAGGCTCGATTATTTATGGTTGGGATACTGCGGCGTAAAACTAAACTCACTCACTCTTTGTGAAAGGATATCCTGAGCATTTCTATCAACTATCATGCGTGCTAGAGGTATTCATCTAATAAACGTGTATACGACTCATTAAAATGGCCCTTTGGGGTTGTTGGGATGGTTCATGGGTCCCTTACACCCCATGCCTTGAAGACCCGATGACGGTGGAAAATTATGTTTTTTGTTTTTGTGGCCTGGGTTGGGGCCAGTCTCATCGGGTCCACTATAGCTCATTCCGTCACAACTCGTTGCTATGGTTGTTTAGCGCAAAGACTACAGCTCCAGTGTACACAATTATTGTCAAAGCACATCACTGTCAAAAGACCACTTTCTTTCAACTTGCCTTTTTGAAACGCATGCTAAGATGATTATATATTTTCAGGCTGGCGACAAAGAGGTGTACCTGAGGAGGCGCAACCACGTAAAGAACGCCTGCAAGAAGCTGAACCGCACTCGTAAAATAACCCCCAGGGAGCTCCGCCTGCAGACCAGCGTCGTTCATATCCCCAACCTGCTTTACTGTGCGATACCAAAGTGTGGGACTACTTTCTGGCGTAGAGTTGTTGTAGCACTCAGGCGGAAGGATCCATCTATAAGAAGCCCATTCCTGCTTTCTTATTCTGACTTTAATGTTAACAAGGCCGCCTTCAACAGAACCCTCCTGAAACCCAAGAACCTCCAAGCGCTGCAGCACTTGTTAAATAATTCCTTGAAATTTATCTTCACACGGGATCCATATCAAAGGTTATTTTCGTCGTATGTGGACAAAATCTACGCTCCAAATAATCAGTTCTGGGAGGTTATTGCCAAGAAGGCCGCATTGTTGATCCGGAAGGGCATCCGCGATCCTAATGCCACATGTGGTCAGGACCTTACGTTTAGAGAAATGGTTCGTTACCTGAACTCATTACCACCTCAGAAGTATGACGAGCATTTCTTGCCGGGTTCTCTGAAATGTGACGTGTGCAGCGTAGAGTATGACGTCTTTGGCAAAATGGAGACATTTATCAAGGATATGACTTACATATTTAATACCTCTGATTCATTTGGACGTTACTTACAGTTTAACGACGTGACCGCAGAGTATAAGGTTGACTACATCGTCGATGCCGTCACAAGGGCGTTTTTGTTTAAAAATAATGACAATAAACGATGGAAAAGTTGGACCAAGTGCATCAGTACTCATGCAGCCAATCAGAGGATTTGGCGTCAATTACAAATAGGTGGACATATTGACAAGACGGACCCTTATCCCTTAAGCCCTCGGGAAAGCGACGTCATATCGATGACTGAATACATCAACATGGCGCTCAAGGCTTTTAAGAGATCGTCCAAGAAAGCCAAAGCTCAAAAGAGGGAAGCCTATTTGCAAGCATATAGTGAACTAACTCGTGATGATTTAGAAACCCTGAGAGAAAAATACTTAGACGATTTTTATCTTTATGACTACAATGATAGACCTAAAGATTTATTTGAGCAGGTCGGTAAAGAGAAAGTATGGGATTTCAATTACTATGATCTGCTGAATGTGAAATAATGGTGTTTTCTTCACAAACACTCCATAAGCTTGGATGTAAGGTTTGTAAATAAATTATCGGGACCTACATTTCAGTGTGTGTGGCTTTCTGAGTATTGTGAGAAAGGATGTTATCGACGCAAAAGGCAGCAGAATCTGTTCAAACTCTGTATGATTATAATCGGTGGGAGAATTGTTGGTCAGACCGTTTGTGAAATGTAAACTAAAGATCATTCATATGTACTACAAACTGTTATGGGTCATGAATATTTTGCGGTTGTAATTTTGCAATTGTAAACTGAATCTACGCTGAAAAGATCCACACCCAACACAATATCAATCACTTGAACTTTGTTCAGTGTAAATGCCCTATAATCAACTTTGCTAACTACATAGTGACACTGATTCTGATGACATTGTATATGATTTTTACCAGTAGTCTAGCAAGATTCACCAGTATTCTAGCAACAAACAACATGAGATAGACGACGGTAGAATTGTTAGTTTCATATCTCGGCAGCAGCGGTGGTGTAGCCTCGTGGGTAAAGCGTTCTCTCGTCAAGCTGAAGAAAAGGGTTTGATTCTTCACAAGGTTAGAGTCCATGAAGACCATTTCTGGTGTCCCCTCCGTGATATTGCTGGAATATTGTCAAAACCGGCGGAAAATCACTCACTCGCATATCCAGTGAAACCATTATCAGTTTCCTTCCAACTCTTGGTAATGAATTTGTGATGGTGATTATTAGCCTGCAGGCGTAGTTCCATGTTGTATGCTTTTATCACGGGAACTAACTCTGTGAGTCTAAGCCTGAGGTGAGCCCCGACTTCCTCACTGTTCTAATACTGCCATATTTCGCCGTTCTCATAAAATCCCCTAGCGGCGAAAATGGCAGCAGATTGATCTCCCTTTTTCTGTCCAATCAGAACACGTGTTCCATCGACTTAGATTCAACTTGACCAATGCAAGCAATGTGGAGAAACAAATGTGACATGACTGAGTTCTGTCGAGAAGAAACATTTGAGTATCGCGCCCGGGAAGAGGTTCTAGTTTTCACGATGCATCCGGAAATTGCCGAGATCTTGCGAACGATCACTTTTGAGACATGGTCGCTGATTGCACTACTAAATCTGATTACCTCCAATCACGAGTCTTGAACACTCGCACCATGAAAGGGTCGTATTAGAACAGAGGAAAATGTGACAAGTAACAACTGTGGGAAGAGAACGCGACTTCCTCCCTGTTAAAGAATGAACAAAAACACTTGATAGCAGGAATATTAGAGAGCCGATTCGAACTGTATTCCCGTTCAAGTCCAGCACTCAGGCATGGCAAATAATTGTATGCTCATGTCAGTTCAGTGTTGTATGCGCTACTCTGATAATTCGTACATAAGATTTGATCTTTAGACTTGTCCCCTGCGTCGTAGCCACGGGGTAACCTCGTGGATAAAGCGTTTACTGGTTACGATGAAGGCCCGAGTTCGATAACCCACATGGGTGTACAGTGTGTGAAGCCCATATCTGGTGTCCCCGCCGTGATGTTGCTGTAATATTGCTAAAAGCGGCGTAAACCAAAATTCACTCACTGAAAAATATTGTACAAAGTACATCAGTTTCATGTAGAGTTAAGTTGATGTGTAATCGTTTGTAATCGTGTAATCGTAAAGGACACTATTAATATTTAAAAAATATATTGCAAATATGAATCTGAAAGCAAACACTTCAATAACAGAATGTTTTGATAAAAATGGATAAGCCATCTACCATTATCTGAACATAGTCGAAGTATTTCCCCACTAATATTATTTTCAATATTATTACAACTTGATATTTATTATAATGTGATTTCTGTACTGTGTATTGTGTAACAGTATTATCATTGTTGATAAACAATGGTACAGCAAACACTACACTCTGTACATTTGTACAACTCTGTGTGAGAATGGTGTACTCTGTGTATGAACTTGTACGCTACTGTAACAGCATGTAACCATACACAATATATAGCTTTATATACTGTAGTATGAATGTCCTTCATGAAAGCAAACCTGTCCTTCAGTATGACATATGAGCGATATGAACGTGTATGCTTCTGTACAAACATGTAACCATATACAATTTTCTGCCGTATAAACTACTGTACAAACATATAATTTTGGTGTACTGAAATAAAAATAAAAAAGACGTTGTGTACTATCTAAACACGTAGTTATGCTCAGAGTTCGCTAACTTCGTCGGCGGTTAGGTGATTAAAGTATTCACTTGTCACGCCGATTCCCCGGTGTCGATTCCATACATGGGTACGTGTTGAGCAATTTCTGGTAGCTGCGCTGTGATATTGGTGGAATATTGCCAAAAGCGTCGTAAAACCACACTCACTTATTCACACTCGTTTCATTGGATTCTGGAATTTTTACTTGTCTCATTCTTCCTTTCAGACGTTATCGTTTCAACAATTAGAGAAAATTTACAGCTCCAGACGAAGGCTGGTTAAGGACATATGTCGAATCCGCAGAAGTGGGAAAATGAAGGTAGATAAACTCCGTCAGATTAGCGTTCTGAGAAAACCTAACCTGTTTTATTGTGCCGTGCCAAAAGCTGGGAGTACCTTTTGGAGACGAGTTTTTGTAGTAGCCAAAAGATGGAAATCTGGAATATCATCCCCGTATATGTATTCATACTCAGATTTTATAACTAATAATTACGCTCTGGGTATAAAACTGACAAAATCTAACCGAAAGAAAGATTTACAGAAAACTCTTAAGTCTTCTTTCAAATTCCTTTTCACACGTGACCCGTATCATAGACTATTTTCTACGTATATTGATAAAATGTTAGCTCCTAATAGTGTGTTTTGGGAGTATACTGCCAAACGGGCTATTAAGAAGGTTCGGACTGATGGACGGTTTTACACTGGGTGCGGAGCGGATATTACCTTTGTGGAATTAGTTCGGTACTTGAACACTCTTCATCCCAATAATTACAACGAGCACCTGATCCCCACGACTGGGAAATGCGACGTTTGCAGTGTCGATTATGACGTCATCGGCAAGATGGAGACCTTCACGAACGACGCCATATATATTTTGAATAGAACCGGTTTACTCGGGAAGAAGATTGTTTTCTACGACATGAGCACTGAGCATGAAGTTGATTACATCATCGATGCTGTCGTCAGGGGTTTTCGTCTAAAGCATGTCAACAGGAGTGCTTGGATCAAGTGTGTCAGCACCCATGCGGGATACCAACGAATATGGCGGCAGTTGCAAATCGCTGGACTGATAGACAAAACACGCCAATATCCGCTTACTTCTATCGGAAGTGAGGACGTCAGTGTAACGGAATATATAAATATGGCACTTGAAGCCTACAGACAGTCTAGTCCGTTATCCATCCTCAACAAAAAGGAAGCGTACTTGCAGGCATATTCGCAGTTGTCTTTGAGAGACTTGGAAGCCATCAGGGAGAAATACCTTGATGACTTCTACACGTTCGGGTATCCTGATCGGCCAGCCGAACTCTTCCACAGAACAAGTATTCCTCAACAAAATATGTTTGACTACTTCGACCTGTTATAATAAAGATTATGTGATTAAGCTTTTTACACATATTATTTAGTAAGATTTGCGACTCCTGAAGATCCGGGGTAAAATAGGTCTTCAACAACCCATGCTTGCCACAAAAGACGACTATGTGCTTGTCGTAAGAGGCAACTTCCGGGATCGGGTGGTAAGGCTCGCTGACTTGGTTGACACATGTTATCGGTTTCCATTTGCGCAGAATTGCTCATGTTGTTGATCGACTCTTCGCCAAACAATCACGTGATCAACAGCATGAGCATGGATCTACGCTCTTGGGATACGATGACGTCAAAACCATGTCAGCGAGCCTGATCACCCAATTCCGTTAGCCTTTTAACCTCTTATCTTCACAGGTAAAATGTTGTGAATCTCGATTCCTGGTGGATGTTTTCTAGGTACAAGGCCCTTAACTGGCTAGTTTTATGACGCGATCAAGATCTACCTACACCTAACACCTGTACATTAAATTGGGCTTCACACTTTGTACCTACGTGGGTAATGAACCCGTGTTTTCTGATTCATGAGCGTAGGCTTTAACCGATATGGTACCCAACTGCCCCTTGGGCACGTACCTGTTCTTTGCAAGTTAGAACTGATCTTCACTAACTCCGTTACTTGGTTGACACGTTTCAAAGGGAGCAGTCACTTTAGAACAGTGAACATCACAGAACCGCACCTTTGTTGTTTAGTAAAAAACAATAATTACACTATTGCAATTCAGGTTCCGTTGCAGTTAAGATACAAAATGGATAGTTACTATACTGAATTTGGACGTCATGTTCAACTCCATAAAGAAATATACACGTGAAGATTCATCATGTACAGCAAGCTTTGTGAGTGCGAAACACTACATACTGATCTTGTTTTGTTTGTAGATTGACGCCTAGCAAATAATATTTTAGATAAATGTACATGGGTTCGATTGGTACATAATCGAGTCAGACAATCCAGTGAGCAAAATCATGAGCATGGGTCTACGAAAATGGGCTACAACGGCATGTTTCAAGACATGGTCCGGTGGTAGAATAGGCCTTCAGCAACCCATGCTTGCCACAAAAGGCGATCATGCTCATCGTAAGACTCGACTAACATGATCGGGTGGTCAGGTCAGGTGAGTGTGGCGTAAAACTAAACTCACTCACTTGCTTGTTTCAGTGGAAGCTGTGAGCCTGTTCAACCGATCTCGTTAGTCACCTGTAAACATATGTTGTTGAAGATCAATTCTAACGCAGTCAGTGCAGTGCACTTGTGAGAAACGAAAAATCTATTTACCCGCAGAAAAGAATGTCGGAACATGCATTGGATCATACAAAGCAGTTGCACAGCATTCAGACTATTGTGATACATTATATTATGTTTGATGTCGGTGGCACAATCAATTATTTAAACAATTCCACTGATAAATGGAGCGCTTGTTCATGTATTTGACACACAGTGCTACAAACGTTACCGGATTATAAATACATCTATTTTGCCATTTTGACCGCTGCCACATAGCTGGAATATTGCCGAGTGTGGCGTAAAACTAAACTCACTCACTATTTTGCCATTTTAGAAATACACACAAATCGTCAGTTCTTATAATATCAAAACACTTGGATCATACGAAATGTACAGATCTGTAAAAGTAAGAGGACAGTGTCGTAATTCATTTGATGAATGTGGTTGAATGTGGTCATTTGCTAAAGCAAGTCGGCTTCCATTGTATTTCCGCAAGCCACGAATATATATACTCGCCGCCCCAAATTGTTGATAATTTCTAATCTTAAAGTGCATTGAAAAACAAAAAGTAATAAATTGATTGGGTTCAGATTTTATTTCTGAATATACAATGGCAAGCATTTCTAGGCTTCCTCAGCCTCTCCTTCCTCCTCATCAAACTCGCCCTCTTCCTCGGCGGTGGCGTCTTGGTACTGCTGGTACTCCGACACCAAGTCGTTCATGTTGGACTCGGCCTCAGTGAACTCCATCTCATCCATGCCCTCGCCAGTGTACCAGTGGAGGAAAGCCTTGCGACGGAACATGGCTGTGAACTGTTCGGAGATACGTTTGAACATCTCCTGGATAGCTGTGCTGTTACCAATGAAGGTAGACGACATCTTGAGGCCACGTGGCGGGATGTCACAGACGGCAGTTTTAACGTTGTTGGGGATCCATTCAACAAAGTAGCTGCTGTTCTTGTTCTGGACGTTGAGCATCTGTTCGTCAACCTCCTTCATGGACATGCGGCCTCGGAACATCGCAGCCACTGTCAGGTAGCGGCCGTGTCGGGGATCACAAGCAGCCATCATGTTCTTGGCATCAAACATCTGTTGGGTGAGTTCGGGGACAGTGAGGGCACGATACTGCTGGCTTCCTCTGGATGTGAGTGGAGCGAATCCAGGCATGAAGAAGTGGAGACGGGGGAATGGCACCATGTTGACAGCCAGTTTACGGAGATCAGCGTTCAACTGACCAGGAAAGCGAAGGCATGTTGTTACTCCGGACATGGTGGCGGATACCAGATGGTTGAGGTCACCGTAGGTGGGTGTGGTCAACTTCAGTGTCCTAAAGCAGATGTCGTAGAGAGCCTCGTTGTCGATACAGTAGGACTCATCAGTGTTCTCAACCAGCTGATGTACAGACAAGGTGGCGTTGTAGGGTTCGACAACTGTGTCAGATACCTAGAAAAGGAAAACATTTGATGATTTATATTAACTGTATAATCATTTCGAATATCACGAATACTTATAAACAGTGCAAATAACGACGAAAACCACAGTTTATAATTTACAGTTCAACTCATATTTGTTCCTTCTACAGCCAGAATTTGTTTTTGTGTTTTGGGTTGAGGCGTTAATGAATTCCATAGCCAGGTATTGATACCATGTTACGTGGCTGGAGTACCACGTGATCTTTCGGGGCATATCAACAAGACGATTATCCTTCTTATTTACCTTTGGTGATGGCACAACTGAGAACGTGTTCATGATCCTGTCGGGGTACTCCTCCCTGATCTTGCTGATGAGGAGGGTGCCCATGCCAGACCCGGTGCCGCCTCCAAGAGAGTGGGTCAGCTGAAAGCCCTGAAGACAGTCACAGCTCTCTGCCTCTTTGCGAACAACATCTAATACAGAATCCACCAGCTCAGCTCCTTCTGTGTAATGACCCTTGGCCCAGTTGTTACCAGCACCGCTCTGACCGAAGACAAAGTTGTCAGGACGGAAGATTTGACCGAAGGGCCCAGATCGTACTGAGTCCATGGTTCCAGGCTCCAGATCCACGAGAACAGCACGGGGGACATACTTGCCTCCTGGAAAATGTACATGGTGTTTGTTTTGGTTTTATTTATGTATGTGTAGGCATTGGGCTGTCAATGTTGTGCTTTACTGTCTTAGAAGAGACTGGAGTGTCTCAATGCATACTTAGAGAGTGCATCTAGGAAGGGTCCGAGTCTCGTGAGAAAGAGCCATGATGCCATCATAATCTATTACTGTAGATCCGGGTTAGAATTGGTCTTCAGCAACCCATGCTTGTCATAAAAGGCGACAAACGGGGTCCCAATTGCGTACATTGTTGTTGTTTATCACTGGATTGTCTGGTACAGACTCGGTTATTTACATAACGCCGCCGTATAACTGGAGTATTGTGAAAGATGGCGTTATAAAACAAACAAGCCACTATTACTGTATATTCCTGCAGTTATATTATATACAACTTGAATACTAGAGAAGTATCTGTTGTTGTGATGATAATCATCTACGTCATGAGGAAAGAGTGTCCTGTTAACATCCCTTCGACCCCGTTACTTCAGTATCTTACTCACCTGTAGCCTCGTTGTAGTAGACGTTGATTCTCTCTAGCTGTAAGTCGGAGTCGCCGTGGTAGGTGCCGGTGGGGTCAATGCCGTGTTCATCAGAGATCACTTCCCAGAACTGTATCGAAAGGATAATGTTCACAACAGAAATGTTACCAAGTAGCTTCAATGCACTGAAATTAGTTTAATTTATATCTGCAAAGAATTAACTATCGCGATCCTTTTCCTTTTCCGCTAAACATTATAATGATGCATTTTCTAGTATACCACAATTCCAAATGGAAATCTAAAACGCAGCAAACACAGAAAAAACATTTCATACAAACATTAATGCTTCCATTTTTGTTCTAAATGTGTAAAATTGTTTTCCAATTCTTTTCTGATAAATTCACTAATATTACGTTACCTTAGCTCCGATCTGGTTGCCGCATTGGCCAGCTTGCATGTGTACAATCTCGCGCATGTTGACAGAAGGTGGAAGGAGGAAGAAGACGTTGAATGGTGACTACAAAAGTCCAGCTGGGCACTTGAGTTGTTACTGACCTCAGCAAGAAGGACGCTGTTTATATATGATGTTTTTGTTGTATGCTTGCTTCCGATTGGTCGGTAGTTGCCTTGCTGGTAACTACCAACACGATAACACGATTAGGCTAAACCTGCCCTTAATCTCACAATTAAGCCCATTGCGACGAAAAGGCGTCTCATTAGGGTGCGCCCACTTGACGAATATTGCTGCCTACATTCAGTTATAATAATGCTGCTAGGATATTCTTGTTGCATTCATTTGACCCTCAAACATACATAAATGGAAGTATACCTGTGCAAGTGTAAGCATGGAATTAAGTATATTATAAGTTGTTCACTGGTCGCGAGGGGGCCATGGGCTCATGTACCCTCGAGGTGTGTTTATGAACGATAATTCAATTCAACATTAACAAACATTACAGAAACACTAGAAAAATTCTCCTTTAAAAGATTTTAACATGTTCAATATATAATGATGATGATGATTTGTTGGACACACGTTCTTCTGCAATTATTGCTAGATATTGTCTTAATCTTCCCAAACAGGCTCATGAATCGCACGTCTTTTTTCTTCCTGTTATTTAACTGTAATATAAGAAAATAATTACACAAAAGTTAGTTTAACATGTATCTCGAACTGGGGAGTCTGTGGAGTGTTTTTTCATGAATTGCTGCACGATGTCAACTAGTTGTCACAACTTGCATGTATTCTTGTTGCAAAACCTCAGGTGGAATTTATGATTATTACCCACGTGGTAATGAGTGAGTGAGTTTAGATTTACGCCGCACTCAGCAATATACCTTCTATATGGCGGCGGTCTGTAAATAATCGAGTCCGGATCAGATAACCCAGTGATCAACAACATGAGCATCGATCTGCGCAATTGGGAACAGATGACATGTGTCAACTTAGTCAGCGAGCCTGACCACCCGATCCCGTTAGTCACCTCTTACGACAAGCATGGTCGCCTTTCATGGCAAGCATGGGTTGCTGAAGGTCTGTTCTACCCCGGACTTTCACAGGTACGCGTGGTAATGCGTAAAGGGATTTCATAACACCTTCCGGTGATCTGATTGGCTAATACGTGAACTTTGACATTACTGATACTACTTTCATCACTCGTTCCATTTATGATTTTCATTCAGAAGTTTTCATACCTTCTGACAGCATGTAAAATGAAAACACTTCCATTGAATTAAATAGAATTTATTTCATTTAGTGTGGTTACAAGCATTATTTTCAATCCTATAATAACTCAAGTTCCTGTAATAAAAACGAAAATAAGATAAAACAATCGAAACAAGTTAACAAACACGTCTAGTGGTCTCTCGTGAGTGTAAACAAATATGGCGTCGCCCGTAAAAGTTATTGATTTCGTCACAACAATTCGGCGTGTATGTTGTCAGGACTGCATAGAAACACCCAATATCAAAAGATGAGCGGCGCTCTTGTATCTCGATCAATGCCACTGTCAGCCGCACCCTCTCGAGTCCTCCCACACCAAAGTATTGCCAAAGCCATGCCTACCGTGCGTTCTTATTTAGGAGTCAAAAGCACTTCCTAGAGTTTGAACACAATAAGCTTGAAATCGTCTTCATTTGAGGTTGTAGACTGGTGGAGTCTTGAACATAAACATCGAATCTCGACAAGTGGGAGTTCCAAGCCGAGATGAACAGGCGTCACCGGCATCCTGCGCAAAGCGTCGCCATGTTATTTACAGTAACTCGTCCTCCGATTAAGCTCAGCTATTTCAGACATACAGATCCCTGTTATTCACATTCATCTTTGCTGTTGAGTTTGCCGCTCCTAATTAAATGCTCCCTGTTATCTTCTTTTTTGTGAACACTTCTCAACATGACGACTCAGCCGACATGTACAGTGATAGCCGACTGACGTTTAGGCAAGATTTAGATCACGTAGTCATGTTCAAAATATTTACACTTCACAAGTGTTTTGATGAATTACACTATTGCATTTGAAACCAAATCCTAAGTTGAAAAGAATCAAATTTTGAATCCGAGTTGATTCTGTCTTATTTTGTTATTTTCTTTATAAGTTGTAGGAAATGTTTTGCTTCTACGCAGCCTACGTTTTCTTGAGTGAAGCGGTTGACAAATATGATGTATTGATCCGCCTTGTGCGGTTCTATATTGGAAAACGAAAGATTGCTAAAGCTAAAGCTCGTGACAAACCAAAAGTATTTCACTTGGGACATAAGCTAAAGCTTGTGACAAACCTAAAATATGCCCTTTTAAGTGAAATGTCAACGCACTGATTGGATTTAAAGTTGATTTGTTATATAAAACTATGTTGTTTTGCGTTATTTTAATCACATTTACTAAATATGTTGGAAGCGCACGTAGAATCTACAAAACATGCCCGGAAATCACCTGAGAAGAGGAGAGCCGTTACGTGATCACACGCATGCGTGTATTTGAATTTCTCACCGTCCATGGCATTTTCCTTGTTAAAAACATCACAAGAGGCGACACAATTCCATTATCTACGTTCTTTGTACTTACAATATACCGACAATACATTATTCATGACTTTGTGAACATTGATATAACGTCACAAACGAATTAAATACTCGGTATTATTTTTATGAAAACACTGTCATTATTACGCGCGTTCTGGTTAGTTGTCGTATTTTCGCACATACCAGGCATCGAGACGGGAACGAGTTGTCTCATTTGTCACCATTCGCCCCTTTCCGTGTCCTCCAAGAATAGAACCATTCGTGACCGATTCATGTTATTCCGGAACAAGCCGAATTTTTTGCTTATTTATTTCAACGAATTAATCATCCGTGATACTCGTACAACTAAACGAAGGAGAAAAACGTTTTTCCTAAAGACATACATAAAACGCTAAACGTGTGAAACAAGACCTCTCAAACCATACTTAAACCATGGAACTGATTGGGCGCATCGTGCTAGGTTGCCACCTGTGCCAGAAATGCAATCCCTCACCCACGAAAAAAGAATTTTCCGAGGATCACGTTTCTGAACATGTTTATGTTGTAAGGCTGGGTAAATAGGACTGGATCCGCCATGTTGGATTTATGACGTCATCAACACCTGGACGCCTGGTGTTTTTTTTTCAGAAGATGAGTCACTCCTATATTGAGATCTATTGTGTGGACACCTGGTGTGCCTGTTTTTAGATCATAATGTACCATCACCCATTTGTGCAAACAACATCTAAGGGAGAAGTTTTGAAACAACTTACCTCACAGAATCCATAGGAAATCCAAAGCTTCACACATATGTCCATGAACAGATCGATTCGCACATATATCCATTATTTCCAGCAGCACAGATATTTCCATGAATGGGTAGATCCATATCCAACAACCCAGCATGTCTAGATGTTTACGTGAGTTGGGACAAGTAACCCATTCATGTGAAGATACAGATTGATTCATACTGTACTCCAACAATGAATGAATCATTTGCCCACCCGTGAGTGTCATTCAAAGCTATGTTTACGATCCACTGAAGAGAATCCCCTCTCCCGATCAAGCATGAAGATTAAGAAAAAAAAGGGAATGATGAGGAATAAGTAACTTCACTTAGATGTTCCCGAGTGTCCTTGTTAATCCTGTTTTCTTCCTTTTAATTTGCGACAGCCTCCGAGTGAGGTGCACCTCCCTACGCTCAATGAACCAAGAAGCATCACGGCCTTCACGCCCAAGCATTCGTGAAACTAGGGCATAGATCGCCGCCATTTTGAAGCAAAAAATTATAAAAATGAAAAATGTGAAAAGCATAGTTATTATGCATGGAGAATATTAGAATCCCTGTAGAATGATCCACACGTGTTATGTCAGTCAACAATAATATGAATAAACATAGCCTGATACATACTGAATACTACCTTACTCACGTGTGTCATATGATTTAAAGCCAGTACATTTTTTCGCCAATGTTCATGCAAACAATGGACAAAGCTTGTTTAGACAGGTGTGAACAGTCGTTCACGACACAGTATGGTTTAAACATATGAAAGTGAACACGCATTACTAACATAAGCAGTAAATACAACATGAAATGGAGGATTTGATTATTGCATAAATATTATAAATTCTACCATGACTTCGGTAAATACTGGATTGTGATTGGTTAATCAAAGTCATTCAGAGGTATAAATTTTGTATCTGCTATTGAAAACGGATTCAGTGATGATGAGCTTAACTCATTGCTGGCGCAAATGACAGAGACAGGTGGTTATATGCACAAATTAATTCAGAAGTATAGAAAACAAATTGAGTTGAACAGCGCCAACAGATCGTCTGCTTTCGGACGAAACATTTCACAAGCAAAAATGATTACGTAAATTCAGTGTAATGCCATAACAGATGGACTATTTCATAATTTCCATATAAAGTGCATAAATTATTTATTTATTATTTCGATTTCGTTGACGATATGGCCACTGATCCTTACCCGTTAACGAAGAAATTGTTTCTCATTTAAATTCTATCATATTATGATAACACTACCTATAATTTCGAAACACAGTACCGGTTGGTTTATTTTCTAATTCAACCTTTAATTGCTTTAGACTTCAGTCAACACCCAGCCTGGATGAAACTGTAGGTCACTCTAATGAACCTGTCCAAACCAAATCTGACTTGAAAAACTTAGGTATGAAGTAAAGACTTTGATGAATAATTAAAAGCATTATTTTCCAACGTCAGAGATGAAAGTGATAACCAACATTTTATAGTACAATGACTGAAATTAGCTATTGCTACGCCCAAAGATTCACATAATAATCGATCACAATAATAATCTACAGTATAGCAATTTTGAAGCTGGCCTACATGCTGGCCGTCCGATGCCAAAAAATCAAGACGCTTCGAAAAAGTGGATGAAGCTGAATTAGACCAAATATACCTGGCCGAGAGGCATAAAAACACCCTAAAGACAACCCACTGGGGCGTTTCCATTTTCAAACGTAAGGAAATATATTCTATAAATGAAAAAAACAACCCAAAACAACACCACTATTAATTTTTAGAAATTGAATTTATTTTCACTAATTTCACCAATGATTTTCCTTTATTAATTTACTAGCAACAAACATATTATGACACAGACAGTATATTTTTAAACATAACACTTCGTAATGGTTTCATTTTTAAATGCGAAAACTGTAGATCTACAGTAAGTACCGTAACTGTAACCGAACTATAATGTATCATTCAATAAAAAGAAAAATAGTTCCTACCTTTTTAAGATATTCCCATTACTGAGTATGTTCCTTTCCATTTAGAATGGCTAACACAACAAAATGGGAATCCGAACTTTGAAAGTCTTCCGGCTGAACAACTGGCAAAATTGCTTCGACATTTTTATGCCAAAGTGAGGACGATCGACGGACACTAGATCTACTAGATCAAGGCAGCCATACATCGTCATGTCAGGACACTTCCTCATGAACGCAATTTTAATATTTTGCAGGATGAACTATTTCACAGCGCACATAATGTATTTCAGGGCGGTATCTTGCTCAAAATTAAAAAGATGGGCTTGAATAACCCCAAACACCATGAGCCAATTTCTCAGGGTGACATGGCCAAAATTAGATCGCACTTGTCTGTTGACAAGCCGGAAAACCTCCAAGTTAAAGTTTGGTTTGATCTCACTCTCGGTTTTGGCAGGTGGGGCTGTGAAAATCAGCAGTCTCTCACTCGCGATTCTTTCACTGTCGAAACCGATGACATGGGTGTTCAGTACATTACGATGACACACTCTGAAGCGACAAAGAATCATCCAGGTGGGGTTCACGGTGGGGGGCAGGGAAAACCTCGTATCTACTCGACCGGTTTGTCTTCGTATCCAGTCGATTCATTCTCAAAGTACAAATCCAAATTGAATCCACAAAATCCAGCATTTTTTCAGCAATCACGGAAATGTGTACGTGAGTACGACACCACGTGGTACACTCTCAAACCGTTAGGCCACAACTCTCTTTCGTCAGTGATGAAAACTTTGTCAGTAAATGCCGGCTTGAGTGAAATTTACACATTTTGGCACATGCTGGTGTAGAATCACGCATGATCGTGAAGTTGACTGGACACAAGAATGAGCAAAGTCTAAATTCATACAACACCGACTCTTCCTCCGATCAAAAACGAAAATATTCATCAATTCTGCAGGGTACTCCGGCTAATTCCACACACTTGGCCCAATCTGTCAGTTCACATTCGATGAATCAGGTCAACTTGGCACATCTAGCGTAAAGCCATGCGCGTCATCCACTTTTCAAATCACTAACTGTGCTGTTGACAGTTATCAACAATCATTTCGGCGGAAACTAGGTCAGTGGGTTAACTCATTCCAGAAGTTGAGAGGGTTCTAATTTGTGAAAATTCATGTTATCATCCGTCAAAAACTAAGAAACTATGGTTCACACTGTAAACATGAACATATTTAATTGTGTGAATAACGTTTTGAAGCACTAAAGCTGGTGTTTATTTTAATTTATTTTGACAAAGTTGTCACTGTTCACAATTTTGGACAGGCTGTTAACCCTTATGTTTGGCGGTCCAAAAGAATGGATGAACCTGCACCCCTTCGGTGTTGGCAGTGCGAGCTTGTCGAACCGATTTGCGCAGCGGCGCTGTCGCGGCGGTAAATAATTCGTTTTTTAAATCTTATTAACGCGGTCATGGTAGAATGAAGATAAACATACTGTGTGTGCTACGCGTTCGGTTTTAAATTAAAAAAATAGAACTATTATATTTTGGTTATATACCTTTGATTTTCCTACAGTTTGTTTATCTCCTAAATAAATACACCAAACACAATTATTCTCTGAATGGTCGTAAGGGTGTCTCCATTATTGAAATCAATTTTAATTATATTCCTTAAAAAATGGTGTCTTGCTTATATTATCGTGGATTGGTTTACACATGGATAAATTCTTCCTACAATGTGGTATCCAGGTTACATGTAAAAATACATCTTAGTATATAGTGACGGAAATAGAAGGTTCGCACAACAAGAATAACATGGGCTGACTATTCTGTTTCCGGCGTTTAGATCTCTACCTCCTGAGACGGTACTGATTTGGTACAATGAGAACATTTCACAAAATACATTAAGAAATACTTTATTTTCTTGTTATTGCAGTTACAATAAATAGTTGTTGAAAACAATAAAAAATAAATAATAACTGCAAAAACAAACACTATTCATTGTATGCTTATATATCATGTGATGAACCGTATGTGTCCCAGCCAAGGCATATATACACGGTTCCGTCAGATCGTGTTTTCCCATCACCTCGGGATAGCTTGTTGCGAAGGCGTCATTAGGTTCCCCCAAGCTTCGGTTGTCAGGACATTTGACCCTGCGAAATAGCTATCCGTTGTTGGATAATGGGAAAACAATGTGCATGGGGAACTTGCAAATCTGTTGAGTGATACCAAGAGAGGCTCGAGAATGCAATTTTCATACCTTTTCCAAAGCCAAAGACCCGTTTGGAAACCGTTTTGGTTTCGCGTTTGCGATGGATTCGGGCTTGTTGAAGACCCCGTCATCTGCTGGATACCAGCATCAACAAACACAGACATGAGTCTTCAAAGGTATATTTAATCATTGATACATTAATCCTTGAAAATATTGTCAAAAGGGGAAGATTTCAGTGAGTGGAATTATAATACGTCTATGCCGGAAATACATATTATGTATTTTCAACATCGATCTACTGCATGTAGGCAGACTGACAGCTAGCAAAGCGTGCCAAATATTAATTTTGCTTTGTTTTACATTCGATTTTATTGTAGTGTTTTTCTCTATTTTAAACTGTATAGTCAGAAGCACACTTTACACATTTATTATGATCAATAAATATATGCATGTTAAATTGTCAAGTTGAGGTACTGCCAGCGGAGAGCGTGTTTTTGCATCATATTACGAAAATCAATATTTGACTTTGCACACTTTAAACATATGTGGACCCGTGGTCAGGCTTGCTGACTTGGTTGGGACATGTCATCGGTTCCCAATTCCGCAGATCAATGCTCATGTTGTTGGTCACTGGATTGTCTGGTCCAGACTCGATTATTTACACCGCCGCCATATAGCTGGAATATTGCTGAGTGCGGCGTAAAACTAAACTCACTCACGTAAACATATGTGATAAGTTCCAGAATTTCTGGAGAATCTGATAATCAATGCACTGTTGTGACGGTATTTCAAGGATCCGAGTGGACTAATAGCAGAGTGCCATAGCAGATTCCTGCGGTAGTGGGGGAGATTCAACACCAATCCGGCCACCACCAAGAAAGAGGATCTGTTTGGATACCAGTGATTTATTTCTAAGGCATATTTCAGTAAGAAAAAGAAGTGTATTTATATAACAGTATGCCATTTCAAGAATACAATGCCTATAAGAGTTGTTTAAATGTTTTTGTGCTCCTATCCCAAACTTTACTATTATTTGAAAAAGGGTTCGCTAATGTGACAAACACTGATATGTGAGAAACAACACCACACAACAAAAGAATGGTACATCATCTATTTTTATTTTGTCCTCACTTTTCGATGTATCATGATTATATTCAACCCCCAAATGTTGGCAGAGAAAAAAAATAATAAATTAATTGAGCCATCTAAAATAATGTAACCAAGTTGGTATAAATCAAATGTGATAATAACAGCATATAAAAAAATCCTGCGACATAACGCACATAAAAATAACAACACAAAGTTAATGGAAGCTGATATAAAGTACACTTAAAATGTTTGACCTTAAAATCATGCAGCTAAAATTATTTGATGCATGTGAAGAAAACTGATCTGTAACAAATATTGTCACATATTTGCCACAAATAAATATTGCCACATATTTACTATAAGTAATTGTTTTTTCGGAAATTTTGATTACAAAATGCTATTTAGGAAGTGGTCAGGTGTAACATGTTCATATTTGGGATTACACTTCCATAGTGAAGTGTCGAACTGAGCACAAGCATTTGGTTCGATGTTTTCGTTAAAGTAGCGTGATCTGGCAAAAATACAATAGATATTGTGTTCGGGACTGTCAACAGGCAATCGGTGCCTTCCAGTGTATCCGCCATTTTGACAGCTCAGCATCCGAAAGCTTGGGGGACGTAGCAACAGAAACCAAGGTGGGCGGAGCGTGGCGCGAATGTCGGAACCATGTATACATCTTGTATACTATGTGTGGTGAAAATTGTTTTCTCCCATAAAATCATGAATGACATGTTATACATGTACTCACATACCCCTCTGTACGATTCCATCACAATATAGAATAACACACAAATTCAGCACATCTGTGCATTTTGATCTATGAAGGAAAGTCACAGAAGCACCATCCACGCCTTTGCGCTCTCACCCACATGTGCTCTCACTCGCTCGGTTCCATGTCAAAACGGTTCTGTCAAACCTGTCCGCAAAAGGTCCTAATTCCAAACGGCAGCTCACATTCGTAAATGATGCATTATTTTAAGTGAATGGCTATAACAATTACACTTCGTTACAGAGCAAAGATGAACTGAAACAGTAATGACGTTTGAACTGAGAGTTTTAACTTTTATGACAGATCATAGTATGAGGTTGTACGAGAAGGTTGAGAACACAGGTTTATGCCGCACTCAGCAATAGTACAGTTTTTTGCCTGAAGCAAACAATCCAGTGACCAACAGTATGAGCATCGAACTGGGAACTTGACTTTTTTTCGTGGATTAGAATGCACAAATGCCCTATGAGGAAATGAGCGTTAATTGCCCTCGTGAGTGAGTGAATTTGATAAAGCATTTTGGAATGTGTGCATTGAGTTGTCTGTGTTGATAAAGCAATTTGGAAAAGTTTATTTTGTACATTTAACGTGTTTGCTATTTTTCGAATTTGCGAATTTACACCGCACTCAGCAATATTACCGCTATAAGACGGCGGTTGGTAAATAATCGAGTCTGGACCAGACGATCCAGTGACCAACAGCATTGGCAATGATCTGCGCAACTGGGAACCGATGACATGTGTCAACCAGGTCAGCGAGCCGGACCACCCGATCCCATTAGTCGCCTCTTACGACAAGTATAGTCCCCCTTTCGTGGCAAAAATGGGGTGCTGAAAACCTATTTTAACCCAGATCCTCACGGGCTGCGTTGCCCCGGTTCTGCGCCACATTCGTCTGGTCATTTCTTTATTATCATCACCCCATGTGCAAAAAACCTGTGCATGGTAACCAGAAACAACAACACTCAATGAAAGAAGGGCAATGTAACGACTCAGTTTAACACATCAGTATCACCAAACAGGCGACCTGCTGTCATGACTGGCGTTAGAAGTTTAAAAACGTCAGGGACATTGTACCTGAAAGTCAAAGGTCTCTCCAGGTGTGTCGCAGGCATCGTGAAATCTCTCCTGAAATGGTCATTTTCTGAACTGGACTCAAGAATCAGCCGGGTAGGGAAGTACACCTTGTTCAACAAAATTAGTTACAGCACATGTGCATCGTGCATCCGTGCATTATGCTAATGTGGTGTGAGTTTAGAAAATGAAAATAGCCTTGAACGATGTCATCCTAGGAGGGTACGCGTAAACAAAAACCCATCAATAATGATTTGTGTTCTCCATTGACTTGTGGTTGTCTCCAATCCATTACACTTACCACACCGAACTGACGAGGAGACAGTAAGTCTTACGTTGGAGATAATGAACCTAAAACAAATTCACTGTGTCACACATTTCCGTACAGCGTTAAGTGTATTAAAATGAAGTTAAACCTGTGTCACCTTGTGCAACCATCACTTCTTATCACAAATACGTCGTTACGATAACTCGCTGCCATACATGTGCATGACTTACAAAACCATTGTATTAAAACACTAGATTCGCCCTATATATGTCGGATCGAATTAAAATAAAACCAAAACCAAACACTGAGCATAGAAAACGTATCAAAGTGATACATTATGATATATATAATCGTAAGAGTGTGGTTATGTTTAAATGAAAACGGAATAGCCATGAAACTAAGTATATTAACTACCGGGCAAAAGAATGTCATTACTTTAAATGTATGTAAAAAGCTAAAAAAAAGAGAAGGAGAAAAAATAGACTTTGGCGCTTCCGTAGATTACGTAGCTGTCCGAAAATTTCATACAACTCATGCATTTTTAAAAACGTAATTGTGCAACAGTGGTACAAAAAGCACGTGCACTATTGAGGCAAAAATACCGATGTTGGACAGAAGAAGCTTACAGTAACCACAAAATCACCATAAACATGGTGCCAAACCGTCAACTGGCAAGAAACTTCAAGTACTGGAAAACAAACCACAATAAATTTGAGATTAAGCTTTTATTACACCCCATGTTCTTGTGACTGTTTGAAATGAATCCAATCAACCATTAAGAATACATTTATCCATAAGCATCTATCAAAGTGCACAATAATGCCCCACCTACACAACAACGCATTTTTTCGCAGCTGGTTTCTTGGAATAGACACTCTCATGAAATTCAGTGTAAATGAAATTGTGGGTCAAAATTGGGTCAATGTATTACTTAGCTGAGTGGTGTGAGATTATAGTTTTGAATGTGTATAGTGAGCTTTTATAATCACTGGCATTCCTATGTTTGACATAAAACTATGTATGTTAACTCATCCAAAGTAGTAGGGATACGTGACTGACATATTGGGAGAATGGGTTTGCCCAGTGGTCGCTGTGAACGCGAAGTAAAGTTTCCTAAATGGTAGACTCAAGCGGAATAGCCTTTGTATTTATGTGTAAGATTTTCCGATTTTTTTAAAAGAAGCTTCAGTGTGAGTATTGTATCTGGTCTCATTTGTTCAAGATTCATCCATATTTCAGTTTGGGCATAAGCAACTGAGAACCATTGACTTGGAGATTATGAGACAGGCTAAGTATACCCGTGTTTTTGTGTGAAATGAGACTATTAACATGTAACTCAGAGTCAACAGGGCTTTCCGTTATTGTTATAACCATAATGTATGAACTATAGAGAGATGCAGGAGGGGAGGGGTGGCTACAAATACATAAACCACTTCAACTAATCAGAGGGGCGTGTCTCCGTGACGTAATGTGAGGTATGTGTATGTGGGTCGCTGATGATTTCATTAACATGGGTGGGATAAATGATCTTTATATGTTTATATAAACATGAAATTGTGACAGTTGTTGTATCAAAGGAGAGATTTATGTTCTTGTAATCTGTTGTCATTCCATCTTGTCACCTGCTTTGCCTACTGTCGGAGTGGCAATTTGTTTTAACAAATAATTTTGTCATAAAATGCTTGTTGTTATGAGGTTATAATTCATTACCCTAGAGGCTGTGCCATTACAGCCAAGGTTCAAATACATGTATAACTAAGAGGAGGAAATAGTTTTGATCTTCTAAATTGAAATGAAAACAAACCACAATCTAACTGATTGCCAAACTGATTGTAGCCTTTCACGTCAAGATTTTTGACGTGAACATCTGCCAGTCTGTGAATATATGCTATATGAATATATCATCCCAAGGAAGCAATTGGATACCTACAGTGAAATTCATGTGCAGTGCACGTCATGAATAAATCGTGAAAATGATAAATTGTATAAATCATTATTTCGTCATCATTTTCAGTGAAGTCTCTCATGCAAGATGTATGTTTGTACAGTTTAGAAAACACTTTATGACACAGATTTTTAATGTCTTGTACTTGCTTCAGTATTACTTGTGTCTTTCTGTCCCACTGCATCTGATACAGATAGGTCATAAATCATGCGTCTATCTCCATATTAATTTCTTCAGTTTGACTTGTATCATGTGTTTGCTTAAACCTCTTTTCATGTACATCTGTCGTTTCTCATCAAATAGGTCTTTATTCATCTCAAGGATACCTGATTATATGTATCATATACCTTACTCTCTGATAAGTTATCTTATTTTTCCCATGTTTCATTTTGTCTGTGATACGACATAGTGATTCATCATCATCAATGTCATCATCACCAAGTCAAGTCCACCTGGGGACATTGGTGCCTTCCTTCACAGGAGAGAAGTATTCTCTAGCCGTGGACGTTAAGTCAATGATTATAACAGTGTTCACAACACAGGGCTTCAGAAACTAATGCGTTTTGAGGTCAGAAGGGATGAGAGAAACACAGGTCCAAATAGTATTATACAGTGGATTCCATAGTTTGTAGAGCCACATAAAACGTCCAGGATAAGGTTTAAAGTTTATCCATTTTAGAATCTGCTTTAATTTGTAGGTTTTCCCACAGAAGATTGGCCAAGAGACGACGATGGTAATAGCCTAAATTCTTCGAAAGCCTGGATAGCCCTTTCTGACGAATGTTGTGGCACTAGTTGCATCAAAGATGGCGGTGGTGCTGCTGCTCCTCTGTGTTGATTCATGAGATGTCTAAGCATGACATACCTTATTGAAAAGATCTGATTGCACATGGGACAGGTTGTTGTTGTTGTTGACTGCATGGTGGTCTGAGTTTAAATGATAGTGAACCCGGCTACTCGCTGGTTTTATCCCCAAAAATGTCTTCCATTTCTTCGGGCGACTCTGGGAGGAAGTAAATTTTGTGGTTTCAGTCTCCACATTCTTCTGCATCTGAATATGAGCTTTGGCCTGTTGAATGACGTCTTGGGTTGGAGAAGTGAGTGCAGACGTCTCTTTCGAGTGAGATAGGTCCATCGTTACACCTTGCTTCTTGTAATAGATTACATAATAATTGACTTTTGTAAAGAGATTGGGAAATCGTTTGGTCTCCAAATAATAATATTTGGTTTATTTCTTGGGATCGTCCATATAAGGTCGCCAGTAACTTCTGTTCATTGGCTTGTGTTATAATTCAACAAACAAATGGGTTCAGTTTGTTTCTTGTACTCGACATCTCATCATCATTACATACACCACAGTGTTTATTAATTCTCATGTTCTTCCACATTTCATCATCATCATCATCATCATCATCGCCGTCGTCATCGCGGCAGTTGCGGCAGTCGGTTCAAGCTAAAACATGATGTTTTATACTTTATAGTACATAATACCTACTGACAAATGTTCCCCCCAATTACCTAATCATGGTAAACAATGTATCCTCGGATTATGTTTTGTAGATGAAATACACTTACTCTAGTAGCCAGAAACGAACATTACAAACACTGGCTGGTGTAATGCAACGCATTAAACATGGAACATTATGATTCACAAGTTCATGACAGAGTGTGAAATTATTTCTGCAAGAACAACTGTAATTCCTACATGTCCAAAGACCCTAAATATGAGGGTACTATTCACGTGTAACAGTCAAGCAAAAATAAACACGTGAAAAACATGACGCTAAGCTTGGCTAACCCACGCGTTCCTAAACTGAAATAACTGCACATTTGTGACTAAATGAAGCAGGTTTATGCATATAACTGTAATAGATACAAACTGCGTATTACATTACTTGTAATTAAAAAATTATACTCACAAAATTTGTAAACCCACAAAGTTCCATCTTCGCCGCAGCGAAGCACATGGTCCACTATCATTCCCATCTTTAAAGTTACCTCCCTTGCCCCTTGGGCATACAAAAAATGGATCGCAAACCGAAACAATTAAATTTGTCAGTTACAAAATATGTATCCCAATCCGAAACGATTAAATGTTTCAGCTACAGCTTGTACCCAATGAATACTGACTCTCAGGCAGAGGTTTCTCTCCTTTATATGAAGATTGATGGGTACATAATATCACTGTGGAAACGTCCATGCTGTTTTGGTTCCAAACAGACAAACAAATCTTAACACAGGTAGCTCTGAATCTCCAGCATGTGAGGAGTGACAGAGGGATGAAAAAATGCAGATATCTCAAAATTCTTATTCCTCTTTAGCAGCCCTGTTAAAGATTATTTAAGTCAGTCCTACGTGCAAGTGGTTGTCTAAATGAAGAGATCTATTCATATTGACATTAAAATGATAGGGTTTAATATCAGGATGAAAGGTCTGTATATTATCCGAACATCTGCGTAGGGTGTATTTATCAATGGCATAGCCTAGATTTAATCTTGGGTTTGGGAAGGAGATACTATTGAGATAATCAGGCTGGAAGACTCGCATAGGTAATGACGTCTCGCCAGACGTCTCATCTGCATGTCTAGTATGTCTAGTCCAGGACATTGCTCCTTGTTAAATCAGCCAGCTGTGGATGACGTCATTAACAAAATGGCTGATATGGGACTCAGTACTTACGTTTGATCACTTCTTTGTTTTGTTCGGATAGCTCAAAATTTATACATAATTGTGATGTCCAGCACCAACTAAACATGCATCGCTTGTGAATAAAATATGATAATAAATAATTATTTGTTTCAAACTTTCACTGAAGTAAATCATTAATGTCACGTATGTAAAAATCATGAGAGTTAATCCATTCAATTGAGAAAGTTATAGATGGGTTATAAGCTACGTTGACAACTGAACACGTTCTCGTCACATGCTGTAGATGTTCTGGGAGAATGTTCAGAACTTATCAACACAAACTGACCGGTAAAAGAAGTAAGAAAATATACCAAAAGTCAGAAAGTATACTCAAAGTAAACCATTTCTCGAATTTTAAAGAAATGTGTTTGTAGATACATTTACTCTAAAGCATATCGCCCAAATGCAACCGTTTGATACCTGCAGTGAAATTCACGTGCACGTCGTGAATAAAACGTGAAAATGGTAAATTGTATAAACTACGATTTATCGCCACTGTCAGAGTTTCACATGCACCAAGGGTATGAAAGTCAGTGTGCTGACACTTTGCACATGCAGTTCTAAAATGAACCCCACAGATATGTCACGACTGTCAACAGTGAATGTGAGAGGGCCACATGTCGGCTACAGATGGGGTCGACAAGTTGCAAGAACCTTCGACTGAACCTACCCGTGTAGGTACACACAGACGGATCGCACAAAGGACAGACCAAGAAGTGGAAGACCGTTTACTGACGGCAATGTCATCAGCAGCGAATTTTCCTTGATCAAAGTGTCAGTCGATACACTGTGGGTGGACGTCTTCGGGTGGCAGGTAACAGAGCCAAAAGGCCCTTCAAAGGACATGTGTTGACCCATAAAGACTGACATTGCGTTGGACCGAAAAGCCGGTTTCCCTATAGAGGTCTGATAGACAAGCATGTGTATATTATCGTAGAGGTGAACGTTTGGCTGTTTGTTGTGTCAAGGACCAATATTGTCGGATATGACGTGCCCTTGTCGGACGCTTGACGTATTCGGCTAGAAGGAGAGTACATGCCTGCACTGATGCAAGGGATGGACATACATGATGCTAAAGTGGTGGCAATGTCCATTTTTGTAACTTGCGCATGCCTGAAGCCATGTGTCCCCATATTAAGCATCTCTCTCTCTCTCTCTCTCTCTCTCTCTCTCTCTCTCTCTCTCTCTCTCTCTCTCTCTCTCTCTCTATCTCTCTCTCTCTCTCTCTCTCTCTCTCTCTCTCTGGGCTTCACACATTGTACTCATGTGGAGAATCCGATCTTTGGAGTGACCGCTTTAACCGCATGGTTAACCCCACCGGCGGTAATTTCAGCAGCCGAATGTTTGACACTAGTGAGTGAGTATAGGTGCAGGCCACTTTTAGCACTTTTCCAAAAACATCATAGGGGTGAGCCAGAAATAGGCTTCCGACAAAACGAGCCAACGCTTTAATCACCAGGTAGGGAATCGAACCCAGGTCTTCGGCGTGACGCTTTGACCATCAGGCTACGCCACTCCCCCAGTCACCTTTTCACACTTTGTGGCATATAACAACGTAACTGTATTTAACAAACACCTTTTCATTCCTATTTTTTATGATAAGCATGACTAATTATAAAACGCAGAACAAGAACTAAATCTACATTTCTTTATTTATGTATTCGAAACACTGTACAGAATACATCGAAATCCCAGCTTCATTATTGGGCACGAATGAGTGTTCCGCCATAACTTGATTGTTTGTTTCCGCGGAGAGGAATGGTGGACGAAGCGATTAGAGCATCCATCCAAACCTGGTCTCCTTCGCCCAAGTAGGTAGTGGTGACGATGGATGCTACACCGTGTACATGGTTAGTGATATACCCACGAGCAATCATCGTGCTTCCTTTCATGATGCGAATGGTCATGTAAGTACGCGATCTTATCATCACATTTGCCCAGAAGACGTAGGTGCCAGACACGGGAGCTGTGAACATACCAGTGGTCTTGTTGTAAGCATTGCCCTTGTTGTAATCGACGGTGTCAAATGTAAGAGGTTTTTCACCAATCTGTTGGATGTCTGACTGTAGAGACACGCTGTAGGCCACATCAGTCACTTGAGTCGCTAAAAACAAAGCATTTATGCACATGCATTAGTTTATAACTTGTTTGTATTTCGTTTATGCTAAATACCAACACTTTTGATCAAGTGACACTGGGGACAACCTTCTTTTACCCAATAGTTTTATTTTGGCTTATGATATGGTTCCAATACTCACTATGCATCTATCCATGCATACCATCCTCGCACATCTTGTAGGATTATCTGTTTTCTGTTCTAAAATAATTATCAAGTATATTCACAATAATGTCCACATTACACGAAATTACCTTCAGGTTGAAATAGTCAAATGTATCAGGAACAAATATTGATGAATTACTAGTGTTCGTTATGACGTATCTTAGTGGAGGTAGAATTATATTTGTTCAAGGACACTGGCACTGTATACACAAACTCTTTTTCTTAAACTAGGGAACAACAGCAATATTAGTGTTGATGACAACCTATGCAAGAACAATTATGTTTTTAACTCTTAATTACATGAAAACAAGAAATCACATAGGCAGCTCTCAGTCAATCAATTCTGTACTCAAGTGTGAAGGCCATTGGGCTTGTATTAATTAAATATGCGACAACTATTACTGAGAGTAATGTGATATTCTTCCGCAAGACTATTTTGACATATGGGGCTGGTCCTCAGTACTGTATTAATCGTATGACATTTCCCTTCGTTGTATTTCAACCATATTAACCATCCTCTAAATTTAAAGAGTCATTTGACTGAGTGTGTGATGTTTCGCTTAAAAATATCGACTGAGCGAGTTAAACAAAACACGATTCCAACAATTTGTGATAGACAGACAAAACCGAATTAAGGAGAAATATGTAACAGTCGAAACCCATGTTAGAAAACCAATATTGTCCATAATTAACAGCAAATCATAAGGCTTAATTGTAAAACAACGGGAACTGACCTCATTGACCACAGACTATACCATTCGGCGTCGGGGTTCCGACGTTTCGAAATAATTCGAAGTCAAATATCTTAAAAATCACATCAAGTGACAGTGTTCCAGTTTGTCTCAGGTTAACCCTAAGTTTCCCTGGTGGTATGACGGCGCCAAGAGAGGTGTCTTTCCCGTGCTGAAATTGCACTTGAATACAAAACCTCGACTGTAAACTATGGACTACTTTTGAATAACCGCCTTAAATAATGTTTATTTCACATCTAACCCTTTTTATAACGATAACTATATATAAATTAACTATGAAAACCTGTGTTTCTGAATATGAGGCTAAAGTCGACATCGAAAAGCAGCCCCGGAATTTCTAGTATTAGCGGGAACAGTTGCATTCCATGTTTACCAGTTTAGAAGATTCCGTAACATTGGGCCTCACGTACACGCTACGTTGTAGGGCATTTGAAAGTGAAGTGTGTGAAAAGCAATATTTATTAATATCAATGTCCACAAGATTCAAATGAAACATATATGCCTTTTAATGTTTGTATAATACGTTGAAAAACAATCAATCAACCAGTGATTGATATTCTGATATGTTGTTCTTTATGTCTGGGCATTCTGTTTAACTATATATATCTTACTGAAAACATGTCTATACTTACCAAGGGATCGTGTAATATTAGCGAGCAGTGCGTCCTTGTCCTGTAGGGTGGATTGCATTGTCTCCTGCTTTGATTTCATGGACCTCAGTTCTGTTGACAGATTTTCCACAGTCCGTTCCAGCTGATGAATTTGATTGAACAAACTGCTCACAATACAGTTCTCTCTTTTGTTCAAATCAGGCACGTTGCCGGCACAGGCAGCAAGAACAAACATCGGCAACACAAGCAGATAATACATCATGATCACTCGTCATGGAACGTATGGTGCAACACCGAGCCGTACGTGTTTTATAACCTCGTTTAAGTGAGTAACTGCAATATCATTCGCTCGTTTCCCAATGACGTACATCCTGTATCATATGTTTTACCTTGGTGTCGTCTGTCATTACCATCTTCATAACGCAAACCGCCCATCATAGATTTGTATTTTTATTAGTTTGTATGTATGTGCGTTTGTTTTTAATGCTATAATTGTTTGTCTGGTTGTTATTCTATGTTTATTCATTTTTACGTTTTAGCTAGTCAGTCATTTTTCTGATTGAGGGACGTTGCCTGTCGATTAGAGGGAGGGCTGTCTTCCAAACTGTCTCTAAAATTCATGCATCCTAACTTTCCATGGGGCGGTGGTGTAGCCTGGTGGTTAAAGAGTTCGCTCATCACACCGAAGCCCATTTCTGGTGTCCCTTGTCGTGATAGTGTTGGAATATTGCTCCTGGGGGCGTGAACTTAAACTCACTCACTCTTACTCTTTTTAACTGTGGTATATGATGGCAAGCCTATACATAAATAATATGTACCTGTGACTGATACTCCTCTGTCAGTACTCCCATGACAACGCTATACTTCATTTTGTCTTTTTCCATAATACAGAGTAGAGTCGCCGTGAGGAAGCACGACCAGTTGTGAAAAATAACTCGTAAAACACAGGGGAATAGTATACAAATACTGAACTTAGTAACAACCTGTGAAATGCCAGGTTTGTATTGGAATACACACAAATATGGAAATAAAATTCTAGTCAGAATATTACTTTCTGAAGGCTGTGACTAAGCAAGTTTGTTGGCATCGATGGTGGCATGTGTACAACGCATTCAACTGGAACATTGTCTTCGAGTGATACTGCCGAGTTTATCGTGAGATTAGTTCATGCACAAGAGTTAACAAAGTTGAATCTCATCTGTTTTCACTGACAGTTTGCTTGAGACATGTTGCGCTTTCAGACATGTTCATGGCGATAGAATTTTAAAAGCATTATCTCCCTTGTTCACCGTACCACCTTTTATCACATAAGAAGTCACCTTTTTAACATTTAAAAAGTGGCGTAGTATCTGGAAGTCAGACTCCATCACCTTTGAAACGTGACGAAAGTCTTACCACAAATATATCCCATTTACGTCAGTTTAAACGCTAAAGGTATTCACATGCATATTTCTAGCTACAAATGCAAACTACAGCCATCATTGTCCATGAAGATCAGGGTCAAGTGTCTGGCTATGTGTAGAGTTCTTTTGTTTCCAATGTTTCTGGCACAATGGATGAAGACGGGCTTATTATCTGAGGGGCAAATGAAAATACCTTTCAGTTGCTTGGTTATTGCATTTGTCACTGATTGTCATTTGAAAAATATGTAAGTTTGGTGATATTGTATCTGAAACACGACCTGTACTCGCGATAAGTTGTCACTTAAGAATATTTCTGCAGATACTAAACATATTTACTTTTTGTCAGTACCCATTTATTACATTGAAACATTATACTGCCGTTTCCCCGAAAATTCTTTTTACATCCAGTCTATATTGTACCCCTTTAGTTTTACACATAATTAGTAAGCTAGAGATTATAGTTCTTTTAAATGTCGCCGGAATGAGCCATGGTTTTAAGGGCAGTTCTTTATAATTGTAATAGCATAAAAACCTAAATCAGTATAGATTCTATTTAACAGTGTGTCAGGAGTGTGAAATGGCGTCTGTTTCGGTAATGGAAATATGCCGATACTTGTAACCCGTGAAAATCCAGATTTCAATTGGCCTTCAGAAACTCACGCTTGTCGTAGGATGCTGCCAAAGGGATTGGGGGTCAAGTTCACTGACACATGCCATCGTATCCCAGTTGTGTATGTTGTCGGTGCTCATGCTGTTAATCATTGGATTGTCTGTTCCAGCCGCGATTATTTACAGATCGCCGCCACGTAGCTGGAATATTGCTGGGTGCGACGTTAAACAACAAACCAACCAAGCAACTAACCTGTATTACATGTACAGATTTTCCGGACGCTATCCGGACTATGTTTGAGTGAAACCAGAACGTCCGGATAAACGGGGTTCGACTGTACTAAGTTCCCAAATCAATACTTATTACTGAAAAGAAGTTTCAGTGACAGTAGTAAATTAAGAAACATCTCACAATTCAATGACAGAATGAAGCATAATAGAAGAACTAATGGAAATTGAGTCAGTGATAACCATTTTCACCTGCCATCACCAGAGGTCAAGTTTTCAATGACTGTGATACTAACGTCAGATAACTAGCCCCTGACTTTGATAACGGGTTAAAAATAGCATCATTGCCCCTTGAAAAGCTTCCGAATTCTAACTTTGGTCAGTGACAGTATCTCCGATTAAATGTTATTCGCTCTTGCGCTGACAAAGAATGAAGTAACTGCATTAAACATAAACATACTCATTAACTATTCTTCTGGAGAACCATAATAAAAATAAAATAATAATAATATAATTTCATTCAAGTCTGTATTTAGGTATTATTTACGGTGCACAGAGTACATCGAAATCCCGGCTCCATTAATGGGCACGAATAAGTGTTCCGCCATAACTTGAATATCTGTCTCCGCGGAGAGGAATGGTGGACGAAGCGATTAGAGCATCCATCCAGACCTGGTCTCCTTGGCCCAAGTAGGTAGTGGTGACGATGGGTGCTACACCGTGTACTTGGCCAGTGATGTACCCACGACCAATCTCCGTGCTTCCTTTGGAGATGCGGATGGTCATGTGAGCACTCGATCTTATCATCACATTTGCCCAGAAGACGTAGGTGCCAGACACGGGAGCTGTGAACATACCAGTGGCCTTGTTGTAAGCATTGCCCTTGTTGTAATCGACGGTGTCAAATATGAAAGGTTTTTCACCAATCTGTTGGATGTCTGACTGTAGAGACACGCTCTAGGTCACGTCCGTTGCTTGAGCCGCTAGAAAACAAAGCATTTATTGTATTTAACCCGTGATTACTTTATACTCGTGTGCCATTACTTGTTTATATTTCATGCACGGTAAACATCAATAGATACACATGAGGAGAGCGGTTAATACACAGGTAGAGACTATTGGCACAATTGTCGCCAAATGAAGGGAAATTCAGCATTCACTACGTAAGTTAAAGCGGAAAATAGTGTTATCTGTTGGTTAAAGTGCCAGCGATTCTGTCAATATTACGTTGAATCAATCAATGCGACCTGGGTTGTTTTGTCATTTACAATGTGTACGTTTTCAACTTGCATTTCAAGCTACGAATAGTGTATTTCAGAGTATTTGCCACTTGTGTCAAGCTTACAACTCAAAACCACAATTCATGGTAAATTGAAAATATAAGGCATCTGAACAGCAGTAAACAGTGGAACGTGAAATTGTAAATAAAGGTCCCGGCACTGGAAACATTATTTCTTATGAGTTGTAACATCTATATGTTTCCTCTTTGAAATATATACAACTAAATGTTTTACAAACTTTCTTAACAGTATCGAACAACACATGCAATGTCATAGTTTCGTTCTTTAACGTCCGATATGTTCTGTTGTAAATGGCACATGTTTTATTCAGATTGTTGATATGGAAATCCACCGATATGCATGTCGACCAGTCACAACAGTCTGAGATGGTAGGTACATGATTAACACTGTGTTACGTAACACGTTCCTTAAAGCAGCAGGACCCCGTTTCACAAAATTCTCGTAAGCCTAAGATCTTGTATCTTTTCTCACAGCATTCGTACCTCCTATCTTAAGTATATGAGTTACGAATGATACGAGGAAAGTTACGAGATCTTAGGCTTACGAGAGTTTTGTGAAACGGTCCCTTATCTTCAGGCAGAACACTTCAATGTTAACAATGTAAGGATATCCAGGAGCACCGTTCGTCGACAGCAAAACTCATCTGTAGGCCACCTGCAGTTGGTCCACCACAAATACCACGTCTCAGACAGGTGCGATTGAGATTGTTTTCGTATGCTCTTCACAGATGAAAGCGGATTCAGTTTCTCGTCTCAGGATGGTCGGCACAGGATTTATCGTTATAATGGGGACTGAACCACACATACAAATGCGGTCGCGCATGTCCGATTTGGTGGGACTCCCACTGTACGTTCTCCACTGTACGTTCTCCACTGTACGTTGTCAGCGGTAATGTTGAAGGATATTGGTATCAGGACAGGATTCTAGATCCTGTAGCAATGCCATTCGTACAAGCCATGCATGGCTGTTATACTCGTCAACCAGCACCAGTGGATCTCCCAGGACTCCGCTGAGCTCTAGTAGAGGAATGGAATGCGATTCCGCAAGCTTTCTTTATCAACATGATGAGGAGCATGAGAACAAGGTGCACCTGTGTCTTGAACGCGCAAGGAGAATACACAAGATATTGAATGACCGAGTGTTTCATGTTTGTCATTTTCAATATAGTGGGTTAATCAGTCTATATACAACTGATGTTTGCTCATGCTGTGTGAACCTTTTCCTCTGAATGTCACGATGTGTCACATTTGTGAACACATTACACAGAATGACGACACTCTTTCTTCTATCGTTTCTGAGAAACGTTACTCTACATGTGCTATATATCATTTGGCTCTTTATTAATGACGCCTAGTATATAACATTCCATTTACTTTTTACACATTGTGTAACAATTCATTAAGTAACAGCTCCATGCGGTTTTTCCACAACACATAAGGTTGTCCTCATTAGCTGACCATCAGCATAGGACTGCTAGTACAAAAGCAGACATACATCAGTCTTTTAACGGGTGGTGGGGTAGCAAAGTGGTTTAAGCGTTCACTCGTAACGCCGGAGATCCGGGTTCGATTCCCCAGCATTGCTGTAATATTGCTTAAAGCATTGTAAAACCATATACACTCGAACACTAATTAAATTCTAAACGTCGATATTTTACGTACTTACCAAGTGATAGAGACATATTAGCGAGCAGAGCGGACTTCATTAATTCTTGCTTTGTTGCCATGGACTTTAGTTCTGTTGACAGACTAGCCACAGTCCGTTCCAGGTGAAGAATATGGGTGAACAAAGTCCCCACAACACAATTCTCTGTGTTGTCCACTTCGGGCATGTTGCTGGCACAGGCAGCAAGAACAAACAGCGCCGACAAAAGCAGTAAACGCATCCTGATCACTGGTCATGGAAAGCATACAGTACACAGCCGGACGTGCTTTATTACCTCGTTTGAAAGGGCCAGTTTTACATCTGATATCATTTGTCCGTTTTCACGTTGACATCCGCTTGTATTTGTCTCTTCCTGTTTAGAGTTGAGTAGCCACTTAAAATATAATTATGAAGTATGTGTTTTCAAAACATGCACTTGTGACATAATTAACCCGACTTGCCTTGCCAAGGTTCAAAGGAAACAAATATGAAGCACTTCCCCTATCCTTGTTTCAAAGATTCAGATTACCGCTTAGAATGATGACTTGTCTACGGAGGGTTATTCCCTGGCGGTGTTATTCCACAGTGCTTGAACTTGTTTCTGTAGGGCGCAATCATGTATTCGCGGAGTTTAGGAGCATATTGTCTACAATAGGGGCGGTGGGGTAGCCTAGTAGCTAAAGCGTTCGCTCTTCACGCTGAAGCTCTGGGTTCGATTCCCTACAGGGGTACAATGTGTGAAGCCCATTTCTGGTGTAACCCGCTGAAATTGCTGAAATATTGCTAAAGCGCCGAAACTCTAAGCTCACTCATTCACTCATTCACTCACCCAATGTCTACAGTAAATCAAAATGTCTTGACGTTGAATTCCTTCACTATTTCAATAAAGTAACACGGACTTGTGTATTATCTCAGACTTCAACGTCAGTGAATGGTCAGTCTTCATTATCTCACGAAACAGATCACATCTTGTAATAGCAGGAAAGATAATAACGAACAGGGCACAGGAAAATTCGTCATATCATCCTCGGTTTGAGAAGTAGTCCAGTCCCATCCAACCGGCGGCACACAGCCGTTAAATTTCCATATGAATCAGTGTGTCTGTTTCCTGACATCGGACAAACACATATATCATGTGACTGTCAAGGGTATCCGAGACGATTCCCGTTTTCATCTGACTTGAACAGTTGACTTGTCTTCACGTTTATTTCGCTGGGTTTTTTCCCCTATTTGGGTACAATGTGTGAAGCCCATTTCTGGTGTACCCCGCCGTGACAATGCTGAGATTTCGCAAATCTCAGATATATTTAACTCCTAATAAAACATGTCAGTATAATTTCCCTCCCCGAACAGAATATATGGTAAGTTGGTTTGTTGATCAACGATGCACTCCAGCTATCTCACGGCGGTCTGTAAATGATCGAGTGTGGAAGAGACACAGAAACTCACAACACTAAAAGATATATCTTCATCACTGCCACTGTCAGCCGCATCCTCTCGCGTCCTCCCACACAAACGTATTGCCACTGCCATGACTCCCGTGGGTTCTTATCTAGGGGTCAAAAGCACTTCCCCGAGTCTGAAAACAATAGACTTGAAATCGTCTTTATTCGAGGTTGTCGGCCCTGTTTTCAGGCCGACAGGAGTCTTGAACATAAACGTCGAGTCTCGACAAGTGGGAGTTCCAAGCCGAGGTGAACAGGCGTTACTGCCATTCTGCGCAAAGTGTCGCCGTGTTATTTACAGTAACTCGTCCTCCGATTAAGCTGTACTATTTCAGACATACAGATCCCTGTTATTCACATTCATCTTTGCTGTTGTGTGTGCCACTCCTAATTGAATACTCCCTATTATCTTCTTCTTTGTGAACACTTCTCAACATGACGACTAGCCCGACAGTGATGGCCGACTGACGTTCAGGCAAGATTTAGATCACGTAGTCAAGTTCAAAATATTTGCCCTTCACAAGTGTTTCCATGAAGAACATTATTGTATTTGAAACCAAATCCTCAATACAAAAGAATTAATTTTTTATTTCGACTTGATTCTGTCTTAATTTTCTATATTTTCTGGATAAGTTATAGGAAATATATTGCCTCTACACAGCGTACGTTTCCTGGAGTGAAGCGGTTGACTTTCCAATCACCAATATGATGTATTAATCCGCGTTGTACGGTTCTATATAGGAGAGCCAAATATTGCTTTATTCTCATTTTTATTTATTGGTTAGTTATATAAAATTATATTGTTTTACGACTCGTTAACATAATCACATTTACTAAACATGCCAGAAGCGCACGTACAATCTTTAAAACATGCCCGCAAATCAACCGAGAAAACACTCAATTTCATATACGAGAGCCGTTACGTAATCAAATCATGCGTGTATTTGAATCTCTCACCGCCCATGGTATTTTCTTTAGTAAAAACATCACAACAGTCAACCATAATCCATTATCTACGTTCTTTGCACTTTCGTATTTTCGCACATACCAGGCATCGAGACGGGGACGAGTCGTCTCATTTGTCACCATTCGACCCCTTCCGTATCCTTCAAGAGTAGAACCATTAGTGACCGACTCGAGTTATTCTGGAACAAGCCGAATATCGACTTGTGATCCACTGGAAGGATTTAATATTTGCGTAAGGACATCAGGACAACTTCAAACAGGACCGATAACTCTATGTCTGTTTGATTCAAATGACGTTTAATGTCACGGAAGTACTCATATTTTGGATTGCTGTTTTTGTTTTTGCTTATTTATTTCAAAGAATTAAACATCCGTGATACAACTAAAAGAAGGAGAAAAACGTTTTTCTTAAAGACAAATACATAATGCAATACTAAACGTATGAAACAAGACGTCGCAAACTATACTTAAACTATGGAACTGACTGGACGTATTGTGCTAGGTCGCGACCTGTGGCAGAAATGCAATCCCTCACGCACGAAAAAAGAATTTTCCGAGTACCATCTTTTTAAACATTTTTATATTTTCTAATTCATTATCACAAAACTATGTAAAACTCTCAATGTAAAAGACAAAACTATGTAAAACGCAAAACGACAATAACCTGTAACCTACAATGACAAACCACTTCACCCTTTTACACAAAGTTCCCTTCACAAAAACCCCATGAAGGTCCGGGACAGAACAGGCTTTCAGCAATGCCTGCCTTTAATGGCAACTATATATGCTTATCGTAAGAGACGACTAACGGGATCGGGTGGTCGGGCTTGCTGACTTGGGTGACATACGTCATCGCATTCCAGTTTCGCAGATCAGTGCTCCTGCAGTTGATCACTGGATTGTCTGGTCCAGACTCGATTAATTATAGACCGCCCCCATATAACTGGAATATTTTGGGTGCGGAGTAAAACTAAACTCACTCACCCACTCACTTACTCTTCACAGAAGATCAAGTAAGGAAATCTCTATATTCATTTCTCAAAAGATAATTTGATTTCTTAGAACACAGTCACGATCAAGTATTTTCAGCCGTACTCCATCAAGTCCATTCTTCAACCACGAAATACAACGTGGTCAGGCAGGTGTAAAACTGGTACAGTTACTACGCTTCACATGCAGTATTGTTATTATATATTACGCATAATGCTTCCACATTCGTCTGGTCAGTCCTTCGTTATCATCATCCCATGGACAAAAAACTGTGTAATAACCAGAAACAACAACACACATTGAAAGAGGGGAGCTGTAACAACTCAATTTAAAACATCAGTATCACCTAACAGGCAAGCTGCTGGCATGACTGACATTAGATGTTTGAGAACGTCAAGGATGTTGTTCCTAACGTCAGTCTAAGGTTTTACAAAGTGTGTCTAGTCGTCTAGGAGGTGTCGTGACATCTCCTCTCAGGTGGTCAATTTCTGGACTGGACTCAAGAAACAGCCGGCCAAGGTAGTGCATAAACATTATTAACGGCAGTGTATAATCGATTCCTTTAATGGTATCAATTAAATATACTTCTTTTTATGTGACGTCACACGTATCGGCCTGGTCCCCGTGAGGAACACACATGCAATGAAATGTTTTCCGATGAACCAAACCATATCTGTGTTGATAAGCATTTTGCAAATTTGTTTTCTATTGTAATGAAGCACAGTTTTACAATGTATGACCAAAAGGAAAGCAAGGTGTTTCTGTATTGCATTGTCTGCTTTTGATGAAGCATTTTGACAATGTTTATTTTGTACAATGAATGTGTTTCCTATTTTACTGAAGATATGGGATGCCTCGCATCAAAAGTGCCTCTCTCGAAAAGGTGGTCCCCAAAGGGTTGAGATTGATAATACATGTACGACGTGCCGATGAGATTGGCATACATTGATCCAAAGAAAAAGCGACTTTAAGTTGGATATCGGCGTTAGTTTATCTTACCACTCTGATTCCATCCATAACAAGTAACTGCAAGGGCAGTTAAATTGCTCACATGATAAAATACCGAAACCAAATGTTCATCTTAAAAAAGAACTTTGCATCAGATATTCATTTCGTCACCAGTGAGTCAAATTTTGAATGTATCCTACATATGACACTTATTAAAAGCATTACTCAGAATGCTGAGAATGTTGAAAATGTTATGAATGGATAATAGGAAATAAAATTTTCCAAGATTGTTTTTATCTTTGCCTAGTTAGAAAATAAGTAATATAGTCAATAAAGGCACGTGAGAAGATAACCGTGCCATGCTCATGTTGACCGACTATACAAATGTTACTTTTTTGTCATCACTTTGTTACATTGTATTTTGAGAACCTATGTTTATCTAGAATGATTGTTTGATTCATTATCCTTACCTCAAGGTGTAATATATATAAACTCCTGTTCCTGATGAAGCAACCAATACCAAGCATGAGGCATTTTTAGATTTTTAATAATACAAACGATAATCTAAACTAACAACCTACAGGATAAGGGTCATACCTGACAATGCGTGTGAGGCAAGGGTATACTGTTGTTTTGGCAAATGACAAACGAGTTTTGTTTCAACAATTCCCACCTGAAATCATGGCTTCCTCTCATCTCACCTGCCGTGCTGTTATAAGAGTAACAACTGTATTTGAACTCAGAAATGCATCTGTCGTTACGTCAATATCTGTGCACGATGAGCTGACATCATGTATTTGAAACTTCTGGAAACGAAATCACTCGTTAAACGAATCAAAGTTATAGAGTGCATTTAGAGAGATTGTTGTAACTGTTTGTAAGAGTATGCCTTTGTATAGACGAAACAGAACAGCGGTGTAACCTTCTATTAGTGCTTTATACATTGTATAGAGCGTACTGTAGTTTTCTGTACACTGCTGAATAGTTTTATTAGTCAGTAAATTTGCTGATGTATCCTTTGCTAATCTGAATGAAATATATGAAGAAAGAGTTCTCAATTTGTTATATTATATCTGACCAAGATCATCCCACCCACTATTGGTATAAATTACTGCCATTATAATTTTGGGCCATTTGGAGCCATTATAATTTTTAAATCCAATTGTGCCATGAAATTCTTAGTTCCTGTAATAATCTTTTAAATGATATTAGTGTGTGTCTTCCCTTCATGGTGTGTTATTTATTGCATAACAATAATTTAGTCATATTATCAATGTTTGAGTTTTGTACTGTACACTAGAATTCCCTCACGGGTAAGACGTATTATCATAGTCACCGTGTCGTGGCATATCTTCTGAGATGGTCATTTTCTGGACTGGACAAAGGAAACAGCCACGGCAGGCATTGTTCTGCCTCCGGATAACGGGGCGGAATGGTATCGATTCCTGTCATTGTGGCAGCTAAATATTTTCCTCTTGCATCGACCTGGCCCCTATGAGGAAATGAGCGTTTCCCTCGTGAGTGAGTGAGTGAGTGAGTTTAGTTTTACGCCGAACACAGCAATATTACAGCTATATGGCGGCGGTCGGGAAATAATCGAGTCTGGACCAGACAGTCCAGTGATCAGCAACATGAGCGATGATCTGCACAATGGGGAACCGATGACACGTGTCAACCAAGTCAGCGAGCCTGACCACCCGATCCCGTTAGTCGTCTCTTACGACAAGTATAGTCGCCTTTTGTGGCACGCAATGGGTGCTGAAAACCTATTTTACCCCAGATCCTCAAGGGTCGCGTTGCCCTGGTTCTGCGCCATATTCGTCTGGTCAGTTCTTTATTATCATCACCCCATGTGCGAAAACCTGTGCATGGTAACCAGAAACAACAACACTCAATGAAAGAAGGGCAATGTAACGACTCAGTTTAACACATCAGTATCACCAAACAGGTGACCTGCTATCATGACTGACATTAAATGTTTGAAAACGTCAGGGACATTGTTTTGAATGAAAGTCAAAGGTCTTTCCAGGTGTATGGAAGCCATCGTGAAATCTCTCCTGAGATGGTCATTTTCTGAACTGGACTCAAGAATCAGCCGGCTAGGGAAGTACACCTTGTTCAACAAAATTGGTTACAACACATGTGCATCGTGCATCCGAGCACTGTGCTCCTGCGATGTGAGTTTAAAAAATGAAAATAGCCTTGAACGATGTCATCCTAGAAGCGTACGCGTAAACACAAACCCACGATTTGGGTTCTCCATTGACTTGTGGTTGTCTCCAATCCATTAAACTTACCACAAGGAACTGACGAGGAGACAGTAAGTCCTATGTAGGAGATATTGGGCCTAAAACAAATTCACTGTGTCATACATTTCCGTACAACGTTGCATTTGAGTATCAAAAGTTTAGCCTGTGTCACCTTGTGCAACCATCGGAGGTGTTCACAAGACACCTTGAATCATATGTGAACAATGGGCTGCCTTCTGAATGTCAGCACCAAACTGACATTGTGACGATGATGCCCATGGCCCATCAAAATATAGTTCTTTTTCCTGTGACGTCACTCGTATCGGCCTTATATCCGGCGAGGAATATCCCTTGTGTTGACTACATCTACACTGAATTGTTTACCATACCATATCTTCCAACTTCAATTCCACTGAATCGTAATATTGTGTCAGCTAAGCAGGCAGCGAGGGTCTTTCCGTTTCAAGACAGCACGTGTGAGTGTCATGACCCAGCAAGCATGCACACGTCAAACTTTAAAAGTGGACTAAATTATGCAATATATAATTTCATAATTAATTATTACCTTTTCTATGAGAAAATATAATGTGTCATATCATTTTTGCATTTGGCCAGGTATGCTTGAAATAGGTATAGGAATCTATACCGAAACGTTGCCATTGTCCAATAAAGTCTTGTCATCTCAATACCGCCGACTTCTAGAATGCCATTCAAACAAATCATTAGCCAGGTGAATACCATTGCAGTATACAGCAGATTGATTGTGAAATGCGATTGTGTTCCTATGTAGCTTCTGAAAAACACTTAAGTCGAAACACTCTGTTGTTAAAATGAAAGAGAAATTTACTCATGAAACCACGTCAAAGTTTGTTTTGTCTTATTACCTGTAAATCTATCTTAACATTCTCATCATGTTAACCATTATTCTAATCGGTACGTAATATGACGGATGTTTTCCTTTTAGTGTATATGTCGTCATTTTCCAGTGACACAAAGTAATACTGAAGCATACGAAGTTACTCTTATTTTTTAAATGTACTAGATTAAATAATGATCGCAATTTCATTCACTCAAATTGATGCAGATGTATTTACAAAGTCATGAAAGAAGTTATGTAAGACCGGTAAGAAGGCAAGGACACATGTCACAGGAAACAACTCCGGAAGTACCCATCACACCAACTGTAAGAAGTGCTATAAGTGCGTCGCAGGGTGACGTAATCAACAACTGTTTCATTGAAGTTTTTTCTCCCACTGAAAGTTTTATCAATAAATTATTGCTTGTTTGAATGGGTGTTTCCTTATAAGCTACTCAACAAAAAAGAAATGCATATGTAGTATTTTGCCATGTAACTTTCAGAATTTGAATGATTGGTGTCTAAGTGATCAGCATATCTATGGTGAACGTTGTCTGCAAATCGAGTGTTCCGAGTTTGAATCCATTATCATTGAGGGCAACTCGCCAAATCTGTTTTCCTGTTTTCCTCAATATATGCAATAAATTGTGAACAGGAAGAAGCACGCACAGTTCATGCATCATTTCCAGTAAAAATCGAGGGGTTTCAATACTCTTGCGACAGTTGTTACAGTCATGCCTAGACTTACTGGGACTCAGCAAAACAATGCGATTGGTCATTTGAAAGCTGGGAAGTCTCAGTCTGCGATTGCAAGGCAACTCCATAGCAAGACTTTTGCATCGCTACCAGCAGCAAGGGACAACGGGTGATCGTCCCTGGTCAGGTCGACCCTGTGCGACCACGCCCGCTCGGAACAGGTTCACCACAGCATCCTAAACAGCATCGGTAGTATCAGTGCCAATTTCTGATCAGACTATGAGGGACCACTGACGTGAGGCTGGTATTCGTTCTAGAAGACCTTTGCGAGGACCCGTCCTTACACGTCAACTTCGGAAGCAACGCAAACAGTGGTGTCGCCAACATCTCCCATGGCCATTGCAAAGGTAGAGAACTGCTATCTTCGGTGATGAGTCACGTTATATGCTGCGAAGTCCCGACGGAAAAGCACGTGTTCATCGACGTCGTAACAGACGCTCCGCTGCAAATTGTGTACAGGAAGTGAACAGATTTGGAGGTGACAGTGCCTTCGTTTGAACTGGCATCTCATACAGTGGTGGGACAGACCACATTCAGCTCCAGGGCAATTTGACAGCTCGACGTTACCGTGATGAAATCATCAGGCCTCATGTCCTTCTTTCATGAACAGCCAGAACGTCATTTTTCAGCATGATAACGCTCGGCCGCATACAGCAAGAATAACCAGGGATTTCCTTGCCCAGAACAACGTTCAAGTTCTTGACTGGCCCTCGCGATCACCGGATCTTAACACTATTGAACATTTGTGTGACGAATTGGATTATCGTATTCGACAGTGTGACCCTCATCCACAGACGTTACCTGCTCTGTTTGGGGGAAGAGCACCAACTCATTCCCCAATCACTTCATCCAGAATCTGGTCCAGTCTATGGGACGCCGATGATGCCAAGCAACCATTGATGCTAATGGTGGTCACACAAGAAACTGACTGCCCTGCGACCTTGACCTTGGAACACTTGTCATTTATGTCATACAGTTTCTTGCAGCATTGGATCCTTAATGGTCATTCAGGTTTCCTTCATGACTGCCCTATATTACTGTACCTTAAATGTATAAATTGACAACAATTTTCAGCTATGCCTTTCTGTCTCTTGGTAGTATATAATCGGAATTTGCCTTGTCTGTTAGTCCGGTAGGTGAAGTTTCACTTGCCACAAGGCAGGTGCATGGCGTTGTCTACTCTTAGGTGAGACACACTTGACCTTGGAAGTGTATTTTTCTGTGCGACTCTCTGCTGATTCATTAATAATGTGTCCTTCATCAGTTCGTTATTTTCCATATTGTCTTTGGTGGGAAGTGTTTGCTGTACATCCTTCGGAAACAGGATTTTCATTTTCTGATGACATTTTACTAGCCTACTAAGAAATCTTTGTTTCAAACGAGTTACTTTCACCACGCCACAGTCACCATAAGTCATAAAAATGTATTGTGGAGAAAGAATTGCCTAGGAGGTCACGCGTCTGAAGAAGAAATAATAAAGGGCTGTTTTACGTTTTTTTACTTTTGATCTTTGAAATGATGTTTCTGACTTAAATGAATCATATCTAATGATAATTTATCGATATTACATACTGAATGTCATATTAAATATCATGATCAGCGATTCCCGCTTCATAACTTTAGGTCCTATAGAGCTGTGTGACATCTTTGCTATATTGACAATGCTATAATTGTGACGTGGGACATCCAGAGGTTATTGATAGCCTTGTATGGGACAGTATTGAAGACCGTATAGCCGGTATGTAACTTTCAGCGTTGTCACACACCCTAGTGTACAGTACACAGTCCTGAGCACCTAAAAAGATCCACGAATCCGTTGGTAACTGACCAGATGGTGGCCACAGGAATACCTGCAAAAACCGAGTTGCGGGTACAGCAGCGTTCAGTAAACTTCAGACAAAGTGCTGTGACTATATCTACCGGTCAACCCGACTGTGGATGGGTTCCTCGTTAGGACGTTAAAGCCTCATTAACTCAGTGCGCCTGGTGGCTGCAAGAGTAGCATGTACCCATGAAGTTGAGATTGATAATATGACGTGCTGTTCAGATTGACATCCAGTAATCAAGGGAAAAACAAAGCACCTCTGAACTGAACATCGGCGCTATGCAAATGTAGGTTTAATAATTATGCAGAACCTCTGACTTGTGTAAGAAAACGTTTACAAGAATAAACTTACAAAGCACGAATTTTTCCCACTACCTGTCCTCAATATCAACCGGTTATATCGATTATTTCCGAGTTTACGCTCTAAACTGGTTGGTGTGATGAAAAGAATCTATGATTGTTGAGCCCTAAACCCTTCGACATTACATGGGTTTCGTAACTAGTTAGGTTTGTGTTTAGGTCGGAGCACACTTTTACCATGTATGGATGGAAGGAAATCAAGAAATTTGTTTTATTGTACATTTAACGTGTTTGCTATTTTAATGAAGATACCATATCATGAGTGTTCTCTCAAAGAGGTTAGTTTATCTTTCCGCTCTGGTTCCGACCATAGCGAGTAACTGCAAGGCCAGAAAATTTGCTCACCTAATAAAATACCGAAACAAAATGTTCATGTTAAAAAGAAATTTGCATCAGATATCTATTTCGTCACCTATGTGTCCAACTTTGAATTTAAGCTACACATTAAAACAGAAGCTTTAATGCTACCTTCAGTGTCATGAATGGATAGCAGAAAATATAACATGATTGTTTTTGTGTGTGTCCAGTTAGAAATATAATCAATAAAGAATAAAGTGTTGACACACTTTGACATGTTCATCTTGACCGACTATACAACTTACTTATTCGTCATCACTTTGTTACATGTATTTTGACAACCCATATTTATCTAGAGGGGTTGTTTATTCATTATTCTTACCTCAAGGGTTAATATATCAAATCTTGTTCCCGATTAAGTTCGTATGTTCCACCCGGTTCTGTAGTGGAGTCAAGGGGTCCAAGTGGATCCTGCGTCCGATGTTGCGTGTGTCGTTTGGTGAGACGCCATGGCCACTTTTGGTCCTCCACTGATGTTGTTCATAGTCATGACTAATATATTGCTATAAAACAGGAGATAGTTTGATCGTCTCAGTAGATGCGCGTTTATGCCATAAGGACAACATGTTGACATGCATTTTTATATTTAATGGGGCTCTACCAAATTCGCCATAAACCATAAGGTTTGGGTGGGGTTTTCTAAGACCACTACCAGATCATCAAGGTGGCGCTGAAGAAATGATCTTAGAAACATTACCTACACAGACCATGTCTTTGAACTTCTCACATTGTCTTAAACTCGAAAGCAGACTGACAGAAATGTTATTTACCATGGATATTGGCAATTTAATGTCCAATTCAATAAAATGTAAAATGAAAAATAGACGGGAAAATGTATAAATAACTTTATTTTATTGTTATATGTGCCAAAATGAAAGAGCGTCCAATCCTGTTTTCTTTGTAATTTGTCAGAGTTTCCGAGTGGGGCACGCCGCGTTCCATTCTGCCCTAACATTTGCATACGAAGTACCGCGAAGGCTACGCTCATTGAACCGGGAAGCCTTCCCCGCCATTGAACCCCACATACACCTGTTCCCATTTTCATCATCAAGGCATCTGTCGCTCTATCTCACCTGTCCTTGTATGTGTTATTCCACCAAAAGTGTATCTGAAAACAAACTCGCTCGTCAGAACTGCATCTGTTACTACGATGATATCTGTGCACGGTCTACTGACTCTGTCTATTAAAAACTTAAAATTTCCTATTTGAAACTTTTGAAAACAAAGTCACTTGTTATCAGAAATACGTCGTTACTATAACTCGTTGCAATACATGTGCATGATTTACAAAACCATTGTATTAAAACACTAGCTTCGTCCTATATATATCGAATCGATTTGAAATAAAACCAAAACAAACAATATACAGAGAAAACGTATCAAAGTGATACATTGTGATATACATAATTGTAAGAGTGTGGTTATGTTTGAATGAAAACGGAATGAAACTAAGTATATTAACTACCGGGCAAAAGAATGTCATCACTTTAAATGTATTAAAAAAGCTAGTACAAGAAACAGAAGGAGAAAAAATAGACTTTGGCACTGGAACGCTTCCGTAGATTACGTAGCTGTCCGAAACTTTCATACAAATCAAGCACTTTGAAAAACGCGAAAAACGTAATTGTGCAACAATGGTATAAAAGCACGTGCACTATTGAACCAAAAATACCGATGTTGGACAGAAGAAGCTTACAGTAACCGTAAAATCACCACAAACATACTCAAGTGGAACGAGACACCGTCATCTGGCAAGACACTTCAAGTACTGGAAAACAAACACCAATCTGAGATACATTAAGCTTTTATCACAACCTCATGCCCTTGTTATTGTTTGAAATGAATCCAATCAACCATTAAGAATACAATTATGTATAAGCATCTATCAAAGTGCACAATAATGTCCCGCCTACACACCAATGCATTTTTTTTCACAGCTGGGTTCCTGGAATAGACATGCTCGTGAGATTCTGTGTAAATGAAGATGTGGGTCAAAATTGGGGCAATGTGTTACTTAGCTGAGTGGTGTGATATTATAGTTTTGAATGTATAGTGAACTTTTATAATCACTAGCATTCCTATGTTTGACATAAAACTATGTATGTTAATTCATCCAAATTAGTAGGGATAACTGACCTAATGATTGACACATTGGGAGAATGGGTTTCCAGTAGTCGGTGTGAGCGCGAAGTAAATTTGCCTAAATGGTAGACTGAATAGTTTTTGTATTTATGTGTAAGATTTTCCGATTTTTTTTAAAAGGAGCTTCAGTGTGGGTATTACATCTGGTCTCATTTGTTCAAGATTTTTCAATATATCAGTTGGGGAGTAAGCAACTGAGAAACATTGAATTAGGGATTATGAGACAGGCTATGTATGCCCGTATTTTTATGTGAAATGAGACTATTAAGATGTAACTCAGAGTCAACAGGGCTTTCCGTTATTGTTATAACCATAATGTATGAACTATAGAGAGATGCAGGAGGGGAGGGGTGGCTACAAATACATAAACCACTTCAACTAATCAGAAGGGCTTGACTCCGTGACGTATTGTGAGGTATGTGTATGTGGGTTGCTGATGATTTCATTAACATTGGTGGGATAAATGATCTTTATAAGTTTATATAAACCTGAAATCGTGACAGTTGTTGTGAGAAATGGAAGAGTCATGTCCTTGCAATCTGTTGACATTCATTCTGGTCACCTGATTTGCCTGCTGTCGGAGTGGCAATTTGTTTTAACAAATAATTTTGTCATAAACCGCTTGTTGTTTTGAGGTTATACGTCATTACCCTAGAGGCTACCTACTACGAGAAGGAAATGGTTTTGACCTTCTGAACTGAAATGAAAACAAACCACAATCAAACTGATTGCCAGACTGACTGTGGCCTTTCACGTCTTGATTTTTGGCATGAATATCTGCCAGTCTGAGAATATATGCTATATGAATATATCATCCCAAGGAAGCAATTTGATACCTGCAGGGAAATTCATGTGCAGTGCACGTCATGAATAAATCATGAAAATGTTAAATTGTATAAATCATTATTTCGTCATCATTTTCAATGAAGCCTTCCGTGCAAGATGTATGTTTGTACACTTCAGAAAGACTTTACGATACAGATTTTTCATGTCTTGTACTTGCTTCAGTATTGCTTGTGTCATTTTGTCCCACTCCATCTTATACAGATAAGTCATAAATCATGTGTATATCTCCATATTAATTTCTTCAGTTTGACTTGTATCATGTGTTTGCTTAAACCTCTTTTCATGTACATCTGTCGTTTCTCATCAAATAGGTCTTTATTCATCTCAAGGATACCTGAATATATGTATCATATACCTTACTCTCTGATACGTTATCTTATTTTTTCCATGTTTCATTTTGTTTGTGATACGACATAGTGATTCATCATCATCAATGTCATCATCATTATCATTTCAGGACACTGTTTATCTTGCAAACATTTTTTGTGGTTATTGTTAAACACATGTCCATGAAAGTCAAGTCCACCAGGGCACATTGGTGCCTTTCTTCACAGGAGAGAAGTTTGTTTTCTCTAGCTGTGGACATTATGTCAATGGTGATAACAGTGTTCACATCACAGGGGTTCAGAAAGTAATGCTTTTCGAGGTCAGAAGGGATGAGATAAAACACAGGTCGAAATAGTGTTATACAGTGGATTCCATAGTTTGTAGAGCCATAGAATACGTCCAGGATAAGGTTTAATGTTCATCCATTTTAGAATCTGGTTAAAGATGTAGGTCTTCCCACAGAAGTGTGGCCAAGAGACGACGATGGTAATAGCCTAAATTCTGCTGCTCCTCTGTATTGATTCATGAGACGTCTAAGCATGGCATCATTTATTTTAAAAAATCTGATTGCACATGGGACAGGTTGTTGTTGTTGACTGCGTGGTGATCTGAGTTTAAATGATAGTGAACCTGTCTACTCGATGCTTTCATCCAAAACAAATTCCTCCCATTTCTTCCGGGGACTCTGGGAGGAAGTAAATTTTCTGACTTCAGTGTCCATACTCTTCTGCATCTGAATATGAGCTTTGGCTTGTTGAATGACGTCTTGGGTTGGAAAAGTGAGAGGAGACGTCTCTTTTCAATGAGATAGGTCCATCTTTACACTTTGCTTCTTGTAATAGATTACATAATAATGGACGTTTGTAAAGAGATTGGGAAATCAAATATTAATATTTGGTTTAGTTCCTGGGATCGTCCATATAAGGTCGCCAGTAACTTCTGTTCATTGTCTTGTACCCAATGAATACTGACTCTCAGGCAGAGGTGTCTCTCCTTTATATGGAGATGTCTGTGCTCTGTCCATCTTTCAGTTTGATGGGTACATAATATCACTGTGGAAACGTCCATTCTCTTTTCTTTCCAAACAGACAAACATGTCTCAACACGGGTAGCTCTGAATCTCCAGCATGTGAGGAGTGACAGAGGGATGAAAAAATGCAGATATCTCAAAATTCTTATTCCTCTTTAGCAGGACTGTTAAAGATTATTTAAGTCAGTCCTACGTGCAAGTGGTTGTCTAAATGAAGAGATTTATTCAAATTGACATTACAATGATAGGGTTTAATATCAGGATGAAAGGTCTGTATATTATCCGAACATCTGCGTAGGGTGTATTTATCAATGGTATAGCCTAGATTTAATCTTGGGTTTGGGAAGGAGATACTACTGAGATAATCAGGCTGGAAGACTCGCATAGGTAATGACGTCTCGCCAGACGTCTCATCTGCATGTCTAGTATCCGGTCACATAGTCCAGGACATTGCTTCTTGTGACATCAGCCATGTGTGCATGACATCATGAACAATATGGCAGATTTGGGACTCAGTACTTAAGATAGGTCACTTGACCTTTTCCTAATGATCTGCGACAAATGCGAGACCAGCATGAAAATGGGTTTTCATGTTATTGGAAAATCATTTCTGTTTGTAAAATAATCGTCACAAATCTCACATACATTTTTGTTTCTAATTTTGGTCAAGTGGCACTGGGGAAAACCTTCTTTTGCCCAGTAGTTTTTGTGGGTTTTTTGCTTTTGATATGGTTCCAATACTCACTATTTATGTATGCATGCATACCATCCTCGCTCATCTTGTGGGGACAGAATTGTCTCCCGATGCATGTCGGCATCATATTACTCTCTGGGGGATATATGTCATCCTGATCTAGCGAAAATGCATCTGTGTGTCAAGGAAGTTAAAAGAAAGAACATTTGAACAATATGTACTTAGTGTTCGTTTTGTGGTTCGGATAGCTCAAAGTTTATACATAATTGTGATGTCCAACACCAACCAAACATGCATCGCTTGTCAACAAAATATAATAAAAACTTATTATTTGTTTCAAAATTCACTGAAGTAAAATCATTAATGTCACTAATGTAAAAATCTTGAGAGTTAATCCATTCATTCGAGAAAGATATAGATGGGGTATAAGCTACGTTGACAACTGAACACGTTCTCGTCACAAGCTCCGGGAGGATGTTCAGAACCTATAAATATAACTGATCTGTAAAAGAAGTCAGAAAGTATACCAAAAGTCAGAAAGTATACCAAAAGTAAACCATTTCTCGAATTTTAAAGAAATATTTTTTGTAGGTAAATTACTCTAAAGCATATCGCCCAAATGCAACCAGTTGATACTTGCAGTGAAATTCACGTGCACGTCGTGAATAAAACGTGAAAATGATAAATTGTATAAACTACGATTTATCGCCTCTGTCAGAGTTTCACATGCACTAAAGGTCAGTGTGCTGATAGTTTGCACATGTAGTTCGAAAAAGAAGCCCACAGATATGTCACGACTGTCAACAGTGAATGTGAGAGGGGCACAGGTCTGCTGCAGATGGGGTCGACAAGTTGCAAGAACCTTCGACTGAACCTGCCCGTGTACTTACAGACAGACGGATCGCACAAAGGACAGACCAAGAAGTGGAAGACCGTTTACATCAGCGGCGAATTTTCCTTGATCAAAGTGTCAGTCGATACGCTGTGGCTGGACGTCTTCGGGCGGCAGGGGACAGAGCCTACAGGCCCTTCAAAGGACAGGTGTTGACCCCTAAAGACAGACATCACTGATTGCGTTGGGTCCAAAAGCCGGTTTCCCTATAGAGGTCTGATAGACAAGCATGTGTATATTATCGTAGAGGTGAACGTTTGGCTGTTTGTTGTGTCAAGGACCAATATTGTCGCCTATGACGCGCCCTTGTCGGACATTTGACGCATTCGGCTAGAAGGAGGATACATGACTGTATTGATGCAAGGGGTGGACATACATGATGCTAAAGTGGTGGCAATCTCTCTCTCTCTCTCTCTCTCTCTCTTTCTTTCACTCTCTCTCTCACTCTCTCTCTCTCTCTCTCTCTCTCTGTGTGTGTGTGTGTAAACGTTAGCGGCAGGGAGCGTCCTGTCTTATTTACGTTGGACCAGTGTTCCAGCCCAGTCATTATGAGGGATATCAGAAGGGATACCGGTTTTCATTTCATTTGAACGAGTGATTGTTTTTTTCACGTGTATTTGTGATGGATGCAAACGGGCTATTATCATCTGAGTGAGTATAGCTGTACGCCGCTTTTAACACTTTTCCAAAAACATCATAGGGGTGAGCCAGAAATAGGCTTCCTACATTGTACCCACGTGGGGAAGCGTGTCTTTGTCAAAACCAGCCAACGCTTTAATCACTAGACTTTCGCTATTCCATCAGCACTAAATGCGAAAGCATGCTTATCCAGTGCCATGGAGGCTGATTTCAGAGGTGTTTATAATGAATACAGCCAAACATATTGTCCCCAAGTAGGGAATCGAACCCTAGTCTTCGGCGTGACAAGTGGACGCTTTGACCGTCAGGCTACGCCACTGCCCCAGTCACCTTTTCACACTTTGTGGCATACAACGACGTAACTGTATTTAACAAACACCTTTTCATTCGTATTTTTTTATGATAAGCATGACTGAAAATAAAGAGCAGAACAAGAACTAAATCTACATTTCTTTATCTATGTATTCGAAACACTGTACAGAATACATCGAAATCCCAGCTTCATTATTGGGCACGAATGAGTGTTCCGCCATAACTTGATTGTTTGTTTCCGCGGAGAGGAATGGTGAACGAACCGATTAGAGCATCCATCCAAACCTGGTCTCCTCCGCCCAAGTAGGTAGTGGTGATGATGGATGCTACACCGTGCCCATGGGTAGTGATATACCCACGAGCAATCATTGTGTGTTCTTTCATGATGCGGATGCTCATGCGCCTAGTCGATCTTATCATCACATTTGCCCAGAAGACGTAGGTACCAGACACGGGAGCTGTGAACATACCAGTGGTCTTGTTGTAAGCATTGCCCTTGTTGTAATCGACGGTGTCAAATGTAAGAGGTTTTTCACCAATCTGTTGGATGTCTGACTGTAGAGACACGCTGTAGGCCACATCAGTCATTTGAGTCGCTAAAAACAAAGCATTTATGCACATGCATTAGTTTATGACTTGTTTGTATTTCGTGTATGCTAAATAACAACACTTTTGGTCAAGTGACACTGGGGACAACCTTCTTTTACCCAATAGTTTATTTTGGCTTATGATATGGTTCCAATAACCACTATGCATGTACGCATCCATACCATCCTCGCACATCTTGTAGGATTATCTTTATTCTATTCTAAAATACTTATCAGGTATATTCACAATAATGTCCACATTACACGACATTACCTTCAAGATGAAATAGTCAAATGTATCAGGAACAAATACTGATGACTTCGTTATGACGTATCTTAGTCGAGGTAGCATTATATTTGTTCAAGGACACTGGTACTGTATACACAAACACATTCTTTAAAACTAGGTAATCCGAAGCAAAATAAGTGTTGATGACAACCTATGCAAGAACGATTATGTTTTTAACCCTTAATTACATGAAAACAAGAAATCCCATTGGCAGATCTCAATCGATCAATTCTGTAGGCCATTGGGCTTATATTAATTAATTATGCGACAACTATTACTGGGCGTAATGTGATATTCTTCCGCAAGACTATTTTGACATATAGGGCTAGTCCTCAGAACTGTATTAATCGAATGACATTTCACTTCGTTCTATTTCAACCCTATTAACCATCCTCTAAATTTAAAGAGTCATTTGACTGAATAAAATCGACCTCTTCAAGGTGATATTTTCCAGGTGTCAAAAGACGCTTGAACCCTCCATATGAACCACAAAGTGACAAATTTTCGAGTGTTGATCTGTGTTTGGCTTAAAGATATCGAATGAGCAAGTTTTAAAGTAAGTATAAACAAAACACAGTTCCAACAATTTGTGATAGACAGACAAAACCGAATTAAGGAGAAATATGTAACAGTCGAAACCCATGTTAGAAAACCAATATTGTCCATAATTAACAGCAAATCATACGGCTTAATTGTCAAAAACGGGAACTGACCTCACTGACCACAGGCTACAGCATTCGGCGTCTGAGTTCCGACGTTTCGAAATAATTTACAAGTTACCAGAAGTATTGTTCATATTCTCTAAATCCCAATACCTCCGAAGAACATACATTAATTCATTGTATTTGGAAGTCGAATATCTTAAAAATCACTTCAAGTGACATTGTTCCAGTTTGTCTCGGGTTAATCCTAAGTTTCCCTGGTGGTATCACGGAGCCAAGAGAGGCTGCGTTTAAAAGGTTAACTTTGATGAGTTCATTCCAATCTTAGAGGAAACATGACTATACTTACCAAGGGATCGTGTAATATTAGCGAGCAGTGCGTCCTTGTCCTGTAGGGTGGATTGCATTTTTTCCTGCTTTGATTTCATGGACCTCAGTTCTGTTGACAGATTTGCCACAGTCCGTCCCAGTTGATGAATGTGGTTGACCAAACTGCTCACAACACAATTTTCTCCTTTGTTCAATTCTGGCAAGTTGCCGGCACAGACAGCAAGAACAAACAACAGCAGCACAAGCAAATAACGCATCATCATCACTGGTCATGGAACGTATAGGGCAACACCGAGCCGTACGTGTTTTATAACCTCGTTTGAGTGTGTAACTACAATATCATTCGCCCGTTTCCCAATGACGTACATCCTGTATCATATGTTTTACCTTGGTATCATCTGTCATTGTCATCGATTTTCATAAAGAAAACAGCCCATCATAGATTTGTATTTTTATTAGTTTGTATATATATGCGTTTGTTTTTAATGCTATAATTGTTTGTCTGATTGTTATTCTATGTTTATTCATTTTTACGTTTTAGGTAGGCAGTCATTTTTCTGATTGAGGGACGTTGCTGGTCGACCTGAGGGAGGGCTGTCTTACAAGCTGTCTCTAAAATTCATGCATCCTAACTTTCCATTGGGCGGTGGTGTAGCCTGGTGGTTAAAGAGTTCCCTCATCACACCGAAGTCCATTTCTGGTGTTCCCTGTCGTGATAGTGTTGGAATATTGCTCGAGGCGGCGTGACATTAAACTCACGCACTCTTTTTAACTGTGGTATATGATGGCAAGCCTATACATAAATAATGTACCTGTGACTGATACTCCTCTGTCAGCTCTTCCATGAAAACGCTGTGTACTACATTTTGTCTATTTCCATAATACAGAGTAGAAGTCACCGTGAGGAAGCACGACCAGTTGTGATAAATAACTCGAAAAACACAGGGGAATAGTATACAAATACTGAGCTTAGTAACAACCTGTGAAATGCCAGGTTTGTATTGGAATACACACAAATATGGAAATAAATTTCTAGTCAAATTATTACTTTCTGAGAGCTGTGACTAAGCAAGTTTGTTGGCATCGATGGTGGCCTGAGTACAACGCATGCGACTCGAACATTGTCCTCGAGTGATACTGCCGAGTTTATCGTGAGATTAGTTCATGCACAAGAGTTACCTAAGTTCAATCTCATCTATTTGCACTGACAGTTTGGTTGAGACATGTTGCGCTTTCAGACATGTTCATGGCGATAGAATTTTAACAGCATTATCTCCCTTGTTCACCTACCACCTTTTGTCACATAAAGAAGTCGCCTTTATAATATTTAAGAAGTGGTGTAGTATCTGGAGGTCAGACTCCATGACCTTTGACGTTTGACACGTGACGAAACGTCTTACCACAAATATATCCCATATACGTCAGTTTAAACGCTAAAGATATTCACACGCGTATTTCTAGCTACAAATGCAAACTACAGCCACCATTGTCCATGAAGATCAGGGTCAAGTGTCTGGCTATGTATAGAGTTCTTTTGTTTCCAGTGTTTCTGGCAAAATGGATGGAGACGGGCCTATTATCTGAGGGGCAAATGAAAATACCTTTCAGTTGCTTGGTCATTGCATTTGTCACTGATTGCCATTTGAAAAATATGCAAGATTGGTAATATTGTATCTGAAACCTGACCTTTACTCGCGATAAGTTGTCACTTAAGAATATTTCTGCTGATGCTAAACATATTTACTGTTTGTCAGTACCCATTTATTACATTGAAACATTATACTGCCGTTTCCCAGAAAATTCTTTTTACATCCAGTCTTTATTGTACCCCTTTAATTTTACACATAATTAGTAAGCTAGAGATTATAGTTCTTTTAAATGTCGCCGGAATGATCTATGGTTTTAAGGGCGGTTCTTTATAATTGTAATAGCATAAAAACCTAAATCAGTATAAATTCTATTTAACCTCAGTCACAGTGTGTCAGGAGTGTGAAATGGCGTCTATTTTGGGTAATGGAAATATGTTGTTACTTGTGGCATGACCCGTGAAAATCCCGGTTTCAATTGGCCTTCAGAAACTCACGCTTGTCGTAGGATACTGCCAAAGGGATTGGGGGGTCAAGCTCACTGACACATGCCATCGTATCCCAGTTGTGTATGTTGTCGGTGCTCATGTTGTTAATCACTGGATTGTCTCCTGCAGGCGCAATTGTTTACAGATCGCCAGCCACATAGCTGGAATATTGCTGGGTGCGACGTTAAACAACAAACCAACCAAGCAACTAACCTGTATTACATGTACAGGTTTTCCGGACGCTATCCGGACTATTTTTGAGTGGAAACCAGAACGTCCGGATAAACGGGGTTTGACTGTACTAAGTTCCCAAATCAATACTTATTACTGAAAAGACGTTTCAGTGACAGTAGTAAATTAAGAAACATCTCACAATTCAATGACTGAATGAAGCATAATAGAAGAAGTAATGGAAATTGAGTCAGTGATAACCATTTTCACCTGGCATCATCAGAGGTCAAGTTTTAACTGACTGTGATACTAACATCAGATATCTAACCCCTGCCTTTGATCACGGGTTAAAAAATAGCATCCTTGTCCCTTGAAAAGCTTCCTAATTCTAACTTTGGTCAGTATCTCCGATTAAATGTTATTCGCTCTTGCACTGACAAAGAATGAAGTAACTGCATTAAACATAAACATACTCATTAACTATTCTTCTGGAGAACCATAATAAAAATAAAATAACAATAATATAATTTCATTCAAGTCTGTATTTAGGTATTATTTACGGTGCACAGAGTACCTCGAAATCCTGGCTCCATTAATGGGCACGAATAAGTGTTCCGCCATAACTTGAATATCTGTCTCCGCGGAGAGGAAAGGTGGACGAAGCGATTAGAGCATTCATCCAGACCTGGTCTCCTTGGCCCAAGTAGGTAGTGGTGATGATGGGTGCTACACCGTGTACTTGGCCAGTGATATGCCCACGACCAATGTCCGTGCTTCCTTTCATGATGCGGATGGTCATGTAAGTACTCGATCTTATCATCACATTTGCCCAGAAGACGTAGGTGCCAGAAACGGGAGCTGTGAACATACCAGTGGCCTTGTTGTAGGCATTCCCTTGGTTGTAATCGACGGTGTCAAATTTGAAAGGTTTTTCACCAATCTGTTGGATGTCTGACTGTAGAGACACGCTGTAGGCCACGTCCGTTGCTTGAGCCGCTTGAAAACAAAGCATTTATGCTATTTAACACGTGATTACTTTATACTCGTGGGTCATTACTTGTTTATATTTCATGCACGGTAAATATCAATATATACACATGAGGAGAGGGTTAATACACAGGTAGAGACTATTGGCACAATGGCCGCCAGAAGAAGGGAAATTCAGCATTCACTACGTAAGTTAAAGCGGAAAATAGTGTTATCTGTTAGCTAAGGTACCAGCGGTTTTGTCAGTATTACGTTGAATCAATCAATGCGACATTTTTTTTTCTCATTTACAATGTGACACTGTACATTTTCAACTTGCATTTCAAGCTACGAATAGTGTGTTTCAGAGTATTTGCCAGTTGTGTCAAGCTTGCAACCCAAACCACAATTCATGAGAAATTGAAAATATAAGGCATCTGAACAGCAGTAAACAGTAGAACGTGAAATTGTAAATATACTCGGCGTCATAAATAAAGGTCCAGGCACTGGAAACATTATTTCTTATGAGTTGTAACATCTTTAGGTTTCCTCTTTGAAATATATACAACTAAATGTTTTACAAACTTTCTTAACAGTATCGAACAACACATGCAATGTCATAGTTTCGTTCTTTAACGTCCGATATGTTCTGTTGTAAATGGCACATGTTTTATTCAGATTGTTGATATGGAAATCCACCGATATGCATGTCGACAGGTCACAACAGTCTGAGATGATAGGTACATGATTAACACTGTGTTACGTAACACGTTCCTTAACGCAGCAGGACCCCGTTTCACAAAATTCTCGTAAGTCTAAGTTCTCGTAACTTTTCTCGCAGCATTCGTACCTCCTATCTTAAGTATATGAGTTACGAATGATACGAGGAAAGTTACGAGATCATAGGCTTACGAGAGTTTTGTGAAACAGTGCCTTCATCTTCAGGCAGAACACTTCAATGTTAACAATGTAAGGATATCCAGGAGCACCGTTCGTCGACAGCCAAACTCTTCTGTATACCACAAATACCACGTCTCAGACAGGTGCGATTGAGATTGGTTTCGTATACTCTTCACAGATGAAAGCGAATTCAATTTCTCGTCTCGATGGTCGGCACAGGATTTATCGTTATAATGGGGACTGAACCACAGATACAAATGCGGTCGCGCATGTCCGATTTGGTGGGACTCCCACTGGACATTCTCCACTGTACGTTCTCCACTGTACGTTGTCAGCGGTAATGTTTCCGGATATTGTTATCGGTACAGGATTCTAGATCCTATAGCAATGCCATTCGTACAAGCTATGCATGGCTGTTATATTCGTCAAGCAGCACCAGTGGATCTCCCAGGACTCCACAGAGCTCTAGTAGAGGAATGGCTATGCGATTCCGCAAGCTCTCCTTATCAACATGATGAGGAGCGTGAGAACAAGGTGCACCTGTGTCTTGAACGCGCAAGGAGAATACACAAGATATTGAATGACTTATTCCTTGCTAACCTGGACAGGGAGGGTATTGCAGCCCTCAACCAGGAGGCAGCCTGTCTTTCTCATCAGGCATGTACCACTTCCGATATTAATAGCTTAACCGACACATTATCTACATTATTATGCGACTCTGCCGTAAAATCATTTGGCCTCAGAAGAAAAGTAAAAAACGTATACACACAAAATCTGTTTGGTTTGGATACAAATGTAAGCTGGCTAGAAAAAAGTATCATCTAGCAAGCAAAATCCATAACCAGCACAGAAATCTTGCCAATAGAACAAAAATGTTAAATACGGCAAAACTGTACAGAAAGACATTGAAATTTTACCAAAAAAAAGATCTGATGAAAAGCTTCGTAAACAATTAAGTAAAATGAAGTCAAAACGACCAAAGGAATTTTGGAAGGTCATAAATTCTTTATCGAAAACAACTAAAGACGAACAAATTACTCTCGAAAAGCTTTCTGCTTTTTTCAAGGAAATTAACGATGGCCCAGACGAGGCTCTAGATGAAGAAGCTGCCGACGATATCAACGAAGACATCAACACAGCCATCACTCAGGAAGAAATATTAAAAGCAATAGACAATCTTAAAAACGACAAAGCCTGTGGCATTGATCATGTGTACAATGAACATATTAAGTCTTCAAAATGTAAACTCATTCCCACGTATGAAAAACTTTTTAATCTTGTGCTACAGACGGGTGTGTTCCCTGATAAGTGGTTAGTGGGTATTATAAAACCTATATATAAAAATAAAGGTAAGCAAGATGATCCATCAAATTACCGTCCTATAACGCTCTTAAGCTGTATCAGTAAGCTATATATTTACGTCTATCGTCAATAATAGACTAACCACTTTCGTTGAAAACACGAAGGTACTACTGGATAATCAAGCTGGATTCAGGAAGGGCTTTTCGACTATTGACCACATGTATACTCTTCATTCTCTCTCAGATATACTGCAAAAAAGTAAGCGTAAACTATTTTGCGCCTTCATAGATTTTAGTAAGGCTTTTGATAACGTTAGCAGACATATTCTTTGGAAAAAATCCTAAACTACAGTATCAATGGTAATATATTCAAAGTAATCAAATTTATGTACCAAGGTATTAAATCCTGTGTAGAACACAATGGCCAACACTCTCAGTATTTTTTATGCAAAAATGGTGTACGACAAGGAGAAAATCTATCTCCCATACTATTTGCATTGTATTTAAATGATTCCGAAAAATCGCTTCTTGGAAATAATGTAGATGGGGTAACAGTTACACTTGATGATGATAATGTGTACATATTTGTTCGGCTTCTTGGCTTATTATATGCTGACGATACTGTCATGCTATCAGATGATCCAAAAGAATTACAAACTTCGCTGGACTGCTTTTTGTTTAGAAAACAAATTAGCCATAAAGACACAAAAGACCAAAATCTTAATTTTAGGTAAAAAGAACCCGATAGGAAATTATAATTTTATGATTGGACATGATAGCATCGAGGTTGTGACCCAATATAAATATCTTGGCGTTGTTTTCAGTAAAACTCGTTCCTATGCAAATACCAGAAAATCTAATATTACCCAGGCCAATAAAGCAATGCATTTGTTGTATAAGCGATTAAGAAATATTGACATGTCCATAGAATGTAAACTCTATTTATTTGATTGCACTCTATGCCCAATCTTACTCTACGGGAGCGAAATATGTGGATTTGAAAATGTAAAAGCAATTGAAAGGATTCCGACTGACTTTATTAGATATATCCTAAACCTAAGACGCAGTACTCCAACATATATGTTATATCGGGAAACTGGGAGAGCACCTCTTGTTGATAAAATCAAACTGCGCATGTTGTGTTTCTGGTCTAGAGTAGTGTCAGGCAAATGTAATCCAACGTAAGCAGCACTATATCAAATATTATTAACAAATTCAGTAAAATACAACCACGGCTATAAATGGCTTAACTACATTAAAGCCACATTAGATAATATTGGTATGTCCAATATATGGCAATCTCAAGATATAGTCTCATTTTCCTGGTTCAAAAATGCAGTCCAACTTAGAATTTCAGACCAATCGCTACAACTGTTTAACAACCCGATGAGATCTTCCCCCAAAACTGTTATCTACGAATGTATGAAATCCCACTATGATATTTCTTTGCTGGATTAAATTAAATTAGGAACAAAGCACTGTAATACCTTTATCAAATTTAAAACTGCCAACCATAAATTACCTATTGAAAAAGGCCGCTGGGAAAATATTCCCTCAAATAAACGATTTTGTCCGCTATGCCCTTTCCAAAGAGGAGATGAGTTCCATTACTTATTTCAATGTAATAAACTTACTACCGCCAGAAATATGTACTTAAAGAAATATTTTATAAACAACCCTAACTATTATAAAATGTCGGCCCTTTTTGAAACTCACAATGTAAATCAATTACGAAATCTGTGTAAATTCCTTTCCATCATAATGTCGGTCAATATGAAATTATTAGCCCATCTATACATAATTGCTGGAGTTGTACCTTTCTAAGCCATAGTCTCCATTGTGATATATTTCTGTAAAATACCCAGATGATGCTTTACATGTATTTGTAAACTCACGGAAATAAAAAGGATGATGATGAATGACGGAGTGTTTCATGTTTGTCATTTTCAATATAGTGGGTTAATTAGTCTATACAACTGATGTTTGCTCATGCTCATGTGTGAACCTTTTTCTCTGAATGTCACGATGTGTCACATTTGTGAACACATTACACAGAATGACGACACTCTTTCTTCTATCGTTTCTGAGAAACGTTTCTTTACATGTGTTATATGTCATTTGGCCCTTTATTAATTACGCCTAGTATATAACATTCTATTTACTTTTTACACATTGTGTAACAATTCATTAAGTAACATCTCTATGCAGTTTTTCCACAATACATACGGTTGTCCTCATTAGCTGACCATCAGCATAGGACTGCTAGCACTGCAGATATACATCAGTCTTTTAACGGGTGGTGGGGTAGCAAAGTACTTAAGGCGTTCGTTAATAACGCCGGGGGTAGCAAAGTGGTTTAATTCCCCACATAGATACAATGTATGAAGCCCATTGCTGATGTGACCCGTGAAGGTCCCGGGGTAGCATAGGCCTTCAGCAACCCATGCTTGGAATAAAAGGCGATTCAGCTTGTCGTAAGAAGCGACTAACGGGACCGAGTGGTCAGGCTCGCTGACTTGGATGACACATGTCATCGGTTCCCAATTACACAGATCGATGCTCATGTTGTTGATCACTGGATTGTCTGGTCCAGACTCGATTATTCATAGACCGCCGCCATATAGCTGGAATATTGCTGAGTGCGGCGTAAAACTAAAACTCACTCACCCATTGCTGATGTCACCTGCTGTAGCATTGCTGTAATATTGCTTAAAGCGTCGTAAAACCATATCCACTCAAACACTTATTAAATTCTAAAAGTCGACATTTCGGTACTTACCAAGTGATAGAGAAATATTAGCGAGCAGAGTGGACTTCATCAATTCTTGCCTTGTTGCCATGGACTTCAGTTCTGTTGACAGACTAGCCACAGACCGTTCCAGGTGAAGAATATGGGTGAACAAAGTGCCCACAACACAATTCTCTGTGTTGTCCACTTCGGGCATGTTGCTGGCACAGGCAGCAAGAACAAACAGCGCCGACACAAGCAGTAAACGCATCCTGATCACTGGTCATGGAAAGCATACAGTACACCCCGGGGGGTGCTTTATAACCTCGTTTGAAAGTGCCAGTTTTACATCTGATATCATTTGTCCATTTTCACGTTGACATCCGCTTGTATTTGTCTCTTCCTGTTTAGAGTTGAGTAGCCACTTGAAATATAATTATGAAGTATGTGTTTTCAAAACATGTACTTGTGACATAATTAACCCGACTTGCCATGCCAAGGTTCAAAGGAAACAAAATTGAAGCACTTCCCCTATCCTTGTTTCAAAGATTCAATTTACCTCTTAGAATGATGACTTGTCTAAGGAGGCTTGTTCCCTGGCGGTGTTATTCCACAGTGCTTGAACTTGTTTCTGAAGGGCGCCATCATGTATTGGCAGAGTTTAGGAGCATATTGTCTACAATAGGGGCAGTGGGGTAGCCTATTAGCTAAAGCGTTCGCTCTTCACGCTGAAGCCCTGGGTTCGATTCCCTACATGGGAACAATGTGTGAAGCCCATTTCTGGTGTAACCCGCTGAAATTGCTGAAATATTGCTAAAGCGCCGAAACTCGTAGCTCACTCATTCACTCACTCCCCCAATGTCTACAGTAAATCTAAAAGTCTTGACGTTGAATTCCTTCACTAGTTCAATAAAGTAACATGGACTTGTGTATAATCTCAGACGTCAACGTCAGCGAATGGTCAGTCTTCATTATCTCACGAAACAGATCACATCTTGTAATAGCAGGAAAGATAATAATGAACAGGGCACAGGAAAATTCGTCATATCATCCTCCTTCACACATGTGAGAAGTAGCCCAGTCCCATCCAACCGGCGGCACACAGCCATTAAATTTCCATATGAATCAGTGTGTCTGTTTCCTGACATCGGACAAATACATTTATCATGTGACTGTCAAGGCTATCCGAGACGATTCCCGTTTTCATTTGACTTGAACAGTTGACTTGTCTTCACGTTTATTTTGCTGGGTTTTCTTCCCTATTTGTGTACAATGTGTGAAGCCCATTTTTGGTGTACCCGCTGTGACAAAGCTGAGATTTCGCAAATCTCAGATATTTCTAACTCCTAATAAAACATGTCAATATCATTTCCCTCCCCGAACAGAATATATGCTAAGTTGGTTTGTTGATCAACGATGCACTCCAGCTGTCTCACGGCGGTCTGTAAACGATCGAGTGTGGAACAGACAATCCAGTGGTCAAAACCTGAGCTTCGATTGTGGCAAATGGGACAAAATGACATGTGTCAGCTGAGTCACCTCTTTCGACAAACGAGACATGTTCAAAGCGGGATCTTTGGGGGTCATTTGTGATAAGTAGCATATTAGGTAGGGATTAAGTTGTTAACTGGTCACGAGTGTGGTTGGGAAATTAACAAACCTCGAGGGTAAATCGACCCAAGGGCCCCGAAGCACCAGTGAACAATGTATTCATCTTACAAACACCCCAGTGTCAATTCTGAACTGTTTGAAGCATGGGTATCGGATCCTACGCTTCAGCCAACCTGTGTCAGTCAATCCATTCGAATCTTCCATCTTGCTATTTTCCTGCAGGTACTCTATTATGTAATTTCCACGGTGTAATCTCCATTCTTAACATTAACAAGGGACTACATTTGAACGTTTTGTTGAAATCTATTCTTTCGAATGTGAAGCAACTCTTTTCGTAGCCAACGCTAGATTTTGGAGATGACACAAGAAAACTAGATTTAGACTTATCTCCTTTCTATCTATTTGCATTCGCAAAACATCGGTAATTTAGTGTGGTTACAAGCATCATTTTCAATCCTATAATAACTCAAGTTTTTGTAATTAAAACGAAAATAAGATAAACCAATCTAAATAAGTAAACAAATACGTCTAGCAGGTCTCTCGTGAGCGTTAACAAATATGGAGTCGCGCGTAAAAGTTATTGCTTTGGTCAAAATTGACGGACTATTGGTTGGAAGAGTTGTGAATATAATCAGGAGATTGAATGCCTTCAGCGTGTATGTTGTCAGGACTGCACAGAAACTCACAACACTAAAAGATATATCTTCATCACTGCCACTGTCAGCCGCATCCTCTCGGTTCCTCCCACACTAACGTATTGCCACTGCCATGCCTACCGTGGGTTTTTATCTAGGGGTCAAAAGCACTTCCCAGAGTCTGAACACAATAGACTTGAAATCGTCTTTATTCGAGGTTGTCGGCCCTGTTTTCAGACCGACAGGAGTCTTGAACATAAACGTCGAATCTCGACAAGTGGGATTTCCGAGCCGAGATGAACAGGCGTCACTGGCATTCTGAGCAAAGCGTCGCCATGTTATTTACAGTAACTCGTCCTCCGATTAAGCTCAACTATTTCAGACATACAGATCCATGTTATTCACATCCATCTTTGCTGTTGTGTGTGCCGCTCCTAAGTAAATGCTCCCTATCATCTTCTTCTTTGTGAACACTTCTCAACATCACGACTAACCCGACAATGATGGCCGACTGACGTTCAGGCAAGATTTAGATCACGTAGTCAAGTTCAAAATATTTACCCTTCACAAGTGTTTTCATGAAGAACATTATTGCATTTGAAACCAAATCCTCAATACAAAAGAATTAAATTTTGATTTCGACTTGATTCTGTCCTAATTTTCTATATTTTCTTGATAAGTTATAGGAAATATATTGCCTCTACACAGCGTACGTTTCCTGGAATGAAGCTGTTGACTTTCCAATCACCAGTATGATGTATTAATCCGCGTTGTACGGTTCTATATAGGAGAGCCAAATATTGCTTTATTTTAACGATATGTTCAATATTTAGAACGTGGGTAATAAATAAAATACAAAACGCGTTCCCCTGTCATATGAAGTTTATGTCCCTCGTGAAATAAGTTTGGTTAGCTAAAAGCTCGTGACAAACCAAAAGTATTTCACTTGGGACATAGACTAAAGCTCGTCACAAACCTAAAATATGCCCCATGAAGTGAAATGTCAGCGCAGTGATTGGATTTAAAGCTGGTTAGTTATATAAAATTATATTGTTTTACGACTCGTTAACATAATCACATTTACTAAAAATGCCAGAAGCGGACGTACAACCTTTAAAACATGCCTGCAAATCACCCGAGAAAACACTCAATTTCATATACGAGAGCCGTTACGTAATCAAACGCATGCGTGTATTTGAATCTCTCAGTACCCATGGCATTTTCCGTAGTAAAACCATCACAAGAGTCAACCCAAATCCATTATCTACGTTTTTGCACTTTCGTATTTTCGCACATGCCAGGCATCGAGACGGGGACGAGTCATCTCATTTGTCACCATTCGCCCCCTTCCGTATCCTTCAAGAGTAGAACCAGTCGAGTTATTCTGGAACAAGCCGAATAGCGACTTGTGATCCCCTGGAAGGATTTCATATTGGCGTAAGGACATCAGGACGACTTCAAACAGGACCGATAACTCTATATCTGTTTGTTTGAAATGATGCTTAACGTCACGGAAGTACTCATATTTTGGATTGCTGTTTTTGTTTTTCATAGAATTAAACATCCATGATACAGCTAAAAGAAGGAGAAAAACGTTTTTCTTAAAGACATAAACATAATGCTATACTAAACGTATGAAACAAGACCTCGCAAACTATACTTGAACTATGGAACTGACTGGATGTATCGTGCTAGGTTGCGACCTGTGGCAGAAATGCAATCCCTCACCCACGAAAAAAGAATTTTCCGAGGACCGCCTTTTTAAACATGTTTATATTTTCTAATTCATTATGACAAAACTATGTAAAACTCTCAAAGTAAAAGACAAAACTATGTATAACACAAAACGACAATAACCTGTAACCTACAATGACAAACCACTTCACCCTTTTACACAAAGTTCCCTTCACAAAGCCCCCATGAAGGTCTGGGACAGAACAGGCCTTCAGCAACCCATGCCTGCCATTAAAGGCAACTATATATGCTTATCGTAAGAGACGACTAACGGGATCGGGTGGTTTGGCTTGCTGACTTGGGTGACATACGTCATCGCATTCCAGTTTCGCAGATCAGTGCTCCTGCAGTTGATCACTGGATTGTCTGGTCCAGACTCGATTACTTATAGACCGCCCCCACATAACTGGAATATTTTGGGTGCGGAGTAAAACTAAACTCACTCACCCACTCACTTACCCTTCACAAAAGATCAAGTAAGGAAATCTCTATATTCATTTCTCAAAAGATAATTTGATTTCTTAGAACACTGTCACGACCAAGTATTTTCAGCGTACTCCATCAAGTCCATTCTTCAACCACGAAATTCACCGTGGTCAGGCAGGTGTAAAACTGGTACAATTACTAAGCTTCACATGAAGTATTGTTATTATATATTACGCATAATGTTTCCACATTCGTCTGGTCAGTCCTTCGTTATCATCATCCTATGGACAAAAAACTGTGTAATAACGAGAAACAACAACACACATTGAAAGAGGGGCGCTGTAACAACTCAATTTAAAACATCTGTATCACCTAACAGGCGAGCTGCTGGCATGACTGACATTAGAAATTTGAGAACGTCAAGGATGTTGTTCCTAACGTCAGTCTAAGGTTTTACAAAGTGAGTCTAGTCGTCTAGGAGGTGTCGTGACATCTCTTCTCAGGTGGTCAATTTCTGGACTGGACTCAAGAAACAGCCGGCCAAGGTAGTGCATAAACATTATTAACGGCAGTGTATAATCGATTCCTGTAATGGTATAAATTAAATATACTTCTTTTTATGTGACGTCACACGTATCGGCCTGGTCCCCGTGAGGAACACACATGCAATGAAATGTTTTCCGATGAACCATACCATATCTGTGTTGATAAGCATTTTGGAAATTTGTTTTCTATTGTAATGAAGCACAGTTTTACAATGTATGACCAATAGGAAAGCAAGGTGTTTCTGTATTGCATTGTCTGCTTTTGATAAAGCATCTTGGAAATGTTTATTTTGTACAATTAATCTGTTTCCCATTTTACTGAAGATACTATATCATGGGATGCCTCGCATCACCTCTGAAAAAGGTGGTCCCCAAGGGGTTGCGATTGATAATAAATGTACGACGTGCCGATGAGATTGGCATACACTGATCCAAAGAAAAAGCGACTTTAAGTTGTATATCGGCGTTAGTTTATCTTACCGCTCTCATTTCATCCATAACAAGTAACAGCAAGGGCAGTTAAATTGCTCACCTGATAAAATACCGAAACCAAATGTTCATGTTAAAAAAGAACTTTGCAACAGATATCCATTTCGTCACCAGTGAGTCAAATTTTGAATGTATCCTACATATCACACTTATTAAAAGCATTACTGAGAATGCTGAAAATGTTGAAAATGTTATGAATGGATAATAGGAAATAAAATTATCCAAGATTGTTTTTATGTTTGGCCAATTTAGAAAATAAGTATAATCAATAAAGGCACAAGAGAAGATAACCGTGCCATGCTCATGTTGACCGACTATACCGACTATACAGATGTCATCACTTTGTCACAGGTATTTTGAGAACCTATGTTTATCTAGAATGATTGTTTGATTCATTATCCTTACCTCAAGGGGTAATATATATAAACTCCCGTTCCTGATGAAGCAACCAATACCAAACATGATGCATTTTTAGATTTTTAATAATACAAACGATAATCTAAACTAAGACCCCACAGGATAAGTGTCATACATGATAACGCGTATGAGGCAAGGGTGTACTGTTGTTTGCACAAATGACAAACGGGTTCTGTTTCAACAATTCCCACCTGAAATCATGGCTTCCTCACATCTTTCAATATATGGTATCACAACTGTCTGTTACACATGCTCATCGCGTGCCCCATGCAGCTTTTTCGAGTTTTTATCTTTATCACGTGTTCCTCAATCTCACCTGCCGTGTTGTTATAAGAGTAATAACTGTATTTGAACTCAGAAACACATCTGTCGTTACGCCAATATCTGTGCACGATAAGCTGACATCATGTATTAAACACTTGATTCTGTGTTTGAAACTTCTGGAAACGAAATCACTCGTTAAACGAATCAAAGTTATAGAGTGCATTTTGAGAGGGTGACAGCGTGAATTTGTTTGTAAGAGTATGGTTTGTATAGACAAAACAAAACAGAGGTGTAACTTTCTATTAGTGCTTCTACATTGTATAGACCGTACTGGCTTTTTCTGTACAATGCTGAATAGTTTCATTAGCCAGTAAAATAGACCGATCCAGTCTGTCAATCAAAGCTGGCGCATGCGTCCACTTCGGCCAATCAGCAGGCCGGGCGCGCATTGTGGATTTGTCAGACTGTTTTCCGGGGTCAAACGAAGCCTCCGAAACGATGTGCTTCGAATTATGCCACTCACACTCGCTATATCTATTATACATTGCTGCGATTTGATGAGTACCTTCAACAGAACCATTTTAGTGAAGACAAAAAAATTGAGGTGGATCAAGCAATGCGATAGGCCTCACGATCAGTTAATTGTCCGCACCATCGTTCTCGACGTCTGCTCGAAGTTGAGAATTTGCATGAATTTCCACACTTTCGCACATGTGCAAACCCACTACCAGTTAGAGGACAGCAACTAACAGTTTACGGCTTCGCAAGAATTATAAACGCGGATGTTTTTTGTAACTACAGCACTGTTTTTGCTTAACGGTTTAGTCAATACTGGGCATTGATTTGGTAGACCATAAAGCTGAAACGAGACAGGCGAGAAGGCCGTGACACAATGTAAACAAATCTAACAGCGATCTAACTTCGGTTAGGGACGACCAGAATTACAAAACAGTTACATTAAAGTACAAAGTGATAGATATAGTTGCCTTCGATCTTACATATTCTTAAATTTGTCACAAATTTCATGATGTCAAGTTTTAAAAGCACAATCTGAATGACCGCTGTGCAGTACACTATCTGTTAATAGCGCAAAATCTTTGAGGAGTAATATTTTTTAATCAAAGGGACAGTGTAAGCAGATGCCTATCACGCAATATCCAAAATATTAAAAGCATTGGGTGTCCATAAAACCATGAATTAAATATTTCGGAATTTCCAAAAAGAGATGTGGATCGAGACGAAAACTATGCCAGAAGAATAGTGACTTTTTAGAATATTGGAGGGAGCTAAATAAAATTGTATTTCTTAACTAACAGAATATTATTTGTCTTTAATTTTTGTTACAACATAAATTTGTTCATGCAGGAGAGTACATTGGTACACTTTAGGAATGATACAGTCATTAAAATTGATAGCAAGATATCTTTTAAGGATCTTATATCCTTTAGTAAATGTACGTAGAATGGTAGTAAAATAAATAAATTAAATAATATAACCATTTATAAACAATAATTCCTAACTGACTGACATATTAAATTCATGTGGTTTGAAAGCAGAACCAGGCATAATTAGACAACACTGTAGACATGTCATGGCAGAGCAATAGCTTGGCACTAACTTAGCAAATGCTATGTTTTGGCTACACTCTGGTCTGGCATTATTCAGTCTTGGAACAGAATAACTTACAAAATCTCAGTTGACTATTCATGTAACTGGAATGAATATTGAAACATACATTTAGCCCAGATTTGATGTAATGCTTCTTAGCAATCACAATCTTTTGAGGAGGTTACCAATGTTTCATCACTGAGCCAAAGTGTTGTTTATGAAGATGGACAAATTGTTCAAGGTTTATTGATGCATAGTTATTTGGAAAATTAGCTTCATATTGAATTGCACACCGGTTTGCAGGATGCGAATGCTTTGGGATATTTTCCTAAAGTTATGTTATGACTTTTACCACATTTTGAAACAACTTGAATATGTTTTGGGTAACATTTCTAAGTATTCCAGAAAAGGAAATAGATCAGATTTCATGTTGTGCCCTCTGGGGATATGGTCTAAGATATAATAAAACAAAGATTTCTAGAATCATTGTTTAAGAAGCAATGATGTCTAAATGTAATTTTATTGACACAACCCTTATGTACGTTAGTAATTATCTCTGAAGAGACCTAGTTATTTGTTTTGGTAACTGTGGATCCTCTGTTCAGAGATTATACTGTTTCTGGAAGATGGATCAGTGTACAGGTGCAGAGTGTATCTTGGATCTTCTTTGTGTTATGGTGGTGTTATATACCTGAACATAAACGCTGACAGTTCATGAAGTCCAGTATTGTGGAAGTTTGTAAATTAGAGTTCCACAACAAAGTACACACAGAAAAATAAATTGAAGAGGATGATTAACAGAATACATTTCTATATATTAAGTGTCATTTTAGGATGGTGTAGTAATTTGAAGATGGAAATTTTACTGAGTCTTGCTGAGATTAGCTGCTGAATATTTGCTTCTGGGTAGATCTACGTCCAGATGTATCTACTAGTATGTAAATATTTTTCTGCTTTGTTAATCAATGGCACAGACCCATGATTTCACATAAATGATTGAACTAAATGTGTACATCGGATAAAAGATCGAACTGAAGGCTCCTCGCGCAGTGTTGACAATCTATTTATAGATACCGAAACGATCTGCAACTTGAACATGTGGCAGTGTTCATGGTTATCATAAAATAACGATGGGAATCTCGAGGGAAAAAAGCTTAAACAACATACTTCAGTTTCACTTCCCTGATAGCATCTTAGACGGACGTGAATTGCCAGATAGATTAATCATTTTGAAAGAAAATACACTTCCTACACGCAGCCACTTGCCGAGACGATTTCTCATCGGGCATGTAACTCATTTTCACTCGCTAATTACAGTCTGTCAGCTACAATGTATTAAAAATAAAATACGTGTAACTTTCCGGATACCAAAAGTACCACAAGCAGAAGTCATCAGCGCCGTTCTTACGTTTCGACGGCGGTGACGCCATTGTTATTAGTCAGAGGTTGTCCCCCCCACCCCCCACCCCCCCCCTAACGTCAAGAAACGAAGTGAGCGGGGCATATCGACCCTAACTGGATCGGTCTATAGCAGGTGTATCCTTTGCTAACCTGAATGAAATATATGAAGAAAGAGTTCTCAAGCCTGTTATATTATATCTGACCAAGATTATCCCATCCACTATTGGTATAAATTACTGACTTCTTGGAGCCATTATAATTTTTAAATCCAATTGTGCCATGAAATCTTTAGTTCCTGTATTAATCTTTTAAATGATATTAGTGTGTGTCTTCCCTTCATGGTGTGTTATTTATTGCATAAAACTAATTTAGTCATGTTATCAATGTTTGAGCTTTGTACTGTACACTAGAAGTATCATAGTCACCGTGTCGTGACATCTCATCTGAGACGGTCATTTTCTGGACTGGACAAAGGAAACAGCCACGGCAGGCATTCTTCTGCCTCCGGACACCGGGGCGGAATGGTATCGATTCCTGTCATTGTGGCAGCTAACTATTTTCCTCTTACATCGGCCTGGTCCCTATGAGGAAATGAGCGTTTCCCTCGTGAGTGAGTGAGTTTAGTTTTACGCCGAACTCAGCAACATTGTAGCAAAATTACTCGGTAAATAATCGACTCTGGACCAGACAATCCAGTGATCAACGACATGAGCACTGATCTGCGCAATTGGGAAACGATGGCATGTGTCAACCAAGTCAACGAGCCGGACCACCCGATCCCGTTAGTCGCCTCTTATGACAAGTATAGTCGCCTTTTGTGCCACACACGGGGTGCTGAAAACCTATTTTACCCCAGATCCTCAAGGGTAGCGTTGCCCCGGTTCTGCGCCACATTCGTCTGGACAGTTCTCTATTATCATCACCCCATGTGCAAAAAACCTGTGCATGGTAACCAGAAACAACAACACACATTGAAAGAAGGGCAATGTAACGACTCAGTTTAACACATCAGTATCACCAAACAGGCGAGCTGCTGTCCACTAAGCTGGTTTCCGGAACACTGAAACTGAGAAGAAACGTCACGGAAACCAACATTTCCAGTTGGCATCCAGGGAGTTTCCTATAGATCCATTGTGGTTTCCATGCAAGTCAGTTTCCCCAAGAGAGGAAGAAATTTCTGCTTCTTCTCCTCCGTCCAGTCAATCGTTTCGCAGCCATCTTCCTTTCCAGCTTCTGAAATTTACAAAAACAAACTATCAGTTCAAATAAACATTCGTCAACAATATCCATGGCAAGAGAAAATAAAACTTTTCAGTATTACTTGAGGTGAAATCAACTGAACCCACTATCCAATAAGCGATAAGCGAGGAGCTCAAAAAGACCTCAAAAGTGAACTTTACTTACAATATGCTTATATATAAAAAATATTATGTGTATAAAACTACGAATTATCTGTTATCGTGAAAAGAAATATCTTCTTAACCAATAGTGTGGAGTCATTCTGGCAGACAAGCTATGAATATGGGGTCACAAGCATAAACTGCGCCATAATATGTGCTATTTAAAGTCTAAGCTGTATATTTCAAAGGATAAATTGAACTTGTTAAACAGTGTTCATTTTTTATATTCCTTGAATGTACATATCAAGAAACCACATAAACATGGTTTTTCAAGCGTTTCCTTTACATTTTTAATACAAGCCCGTACATAACTCAATGATCCAATAAGTCATAATAAATATATGATAAAAGTTTGATCAATGTACCTATGCTGAGTCATTTTTGTAATATTCTTAGTCAATTCACCTGTTATTCTTGCACATTGTTTTGAGATAAAGAAAGCATTTGATCCTCAATTTGACAAAGCAGACAACCGAAACCTGGACTTGCCTCAGTCATCCCAATCTAGAGAACCCAGACTCAGAGTGCCTCGTGCACATAGTTGGACAAGGGCCAATTATAGTCATTCTTCCTTTACGTCACAATTTGTATGTTTAGTACGGTTATTGTGAAGTTGGTGTGCATGGTAGTTGGAATATGATACTTCATGACATCATGAATAAACAAGAATGTGAAGAAACAAAATGTATCTTTTGTTCTTGTATCATCAGTTTGAAGACACATTTTAAAATTGTGATATCCGCCGAATGATACGTCAACAATTTACTTTTGTTTTGTTCATTTAAGCAATGATATGAATCTGCCATTCCTTCTCCCAGGCATATTCAGATTGAATTTTAATACCTCGTGATTATTCTAAGTTAATCTTCAAAACTAAGTTTCAGTCAGGAATGGAAACCAACAGTAAATACATGACCATAGCTTCTTGTTAGTTTTCATCTCCGGAGCTTAGATTATCCATTATGGATTCATTTTGGAAACTTGGTTGCCCAGTTTCACTGAATGGATACCAACTGGATGTCAGGATGGCAAACAATTACACATTGTATGTTACTTAAGCAAAATGGAAACCAACATGAAACTTCATTTTCTGTTTTTATGTTGGTTTCCACTTAATGATGTCTTCCAGTTGCAAATTCCAGATATGGAAACCATCAAGAAACCCCTGAACGTAATTTCATTTTGGTTTCCATTTACAGAAATACCAAAATCACAGAATCCAAATTGGAATCTAGCTGGAAACTCAGTTATTGAGTTTCAGTGAATGGAAACCAACTGGATTCCACAATTGCTTCTTGTAATAGATAACATAATAATGGACGTTTGTAAAGAGATTGGGAAATCCTTTGATCTCCAAATATTAATATTTGGTTTTTGTCTTGGGATCATCTATATAAGGTCGCCAGTAAATGCTGTTCATTGTCTTGTACCCAATGAGCACTGACTCTCAAGGCAGAGGTTTCTCTTATTTATATGAAGATGTCTATGTTCTGTCCATCTTTCAGTTTGATGGGTACATAATATCACTGTGGAAACGTCCATTCACTTTTGTTTCCAAACAGGCAAACAAGTCTTAACACATGTAGTTCTGAATCTCCAGCATGTGAGGAGTCACAGAGGGATGAAAAAATGCAGATATCTAGAAATTCTCACCAAACGTTTCACCAGACGTCTCACCAGACGTCTCATCTGCATCTCTAGTATGTGGTCACATAGTCCAGGACATTGCTCCTTGTGAAATCAGCCAAGTGGGCATGACATCATTAACAAAATAGGAGATTTAGGACTCAGTACTTAAGTTTGGTCACTTGACCCTTTCCTAATGATCTGCGACAAATGCAAGACCAGCATGAAAATGAATTTTCATATTATTGGAAAATCATTTCTGTTTGTAAAATAATCATCACAAATCTCACATACATCTTTATTTCTAATTTCGGTCAAGTGACACTGGGGACAACCTTCTTTTGCCCAGTAGTTTTATTTTAGCTAACGATATGATTCCAATACTCACTATTCATGTATGCATGCATACCATCCTCGCTCATCTTGTGAGGACAGAATGGTCTCCCGTTCCGCATGCATGTGGGCATCATATTACTCTCTTGGGGATATATGTCATCCTGATCTAGCGAAAATGCATTTGTGTATCAAGGAAGTTAAAAAAAAGAACATCTGAACAATATGTACTTAGTGTTCGTTGTGTGGTTCGGATAGCTCAAGATTTATACATAATTGTGATGTCCATCACCAACTAAACATGCATCGCTTGTGAATAAAATGTAATTACAAATAATTATTTGTTTCAAAATTTCACTTAAGTAAAATCATTAATGTCACTTATGTAAAACTTATGAGAGTTAATCCATTCATTTGAGAAAGTTATAGATGGGTTATAAGCTCCGTTGACAACTGAACACGTTCTCGTCACAAGCTGTAGATGTTCTGGGAGAATGTGCAGAACTTATCAATATACTCTGACCGACAAAAGAAGTCAGAAAGTATACCCAAAGTAAACCATTTCTCGAATTTTAAAGAAATATTCTTTGTAGGTAAACTACTCTAAAGCATATCGCCCAAATGCAGCCAGTTGATACTTGCAGTGAAATTCACGTGCACGTCGTGAATAAAACGTGAAAATGGTAAATTGTATAAACTACGATTTATCGCCTCTGTCAGAGTTTTACATGCACCAAGGGTATGAAAGTCAGTGTGCTGACACTTTGCACATGCGGTTCGAAAAAGAACCCCACAGATATGTCACGACTGTCAACAGTTAATGTGAGAAGGCCACAGGTCTGCTGCAGATGGGGTCGACATGTTGCAAGAACCTTCGATTGAACCACACAAAGGACTTACCAAGAAGTGGAAGACCGTTTACTGACGGCAATGTCATCAGCGGCGAATTTTCCATGATCAAAGTGTCAGTCGATACACTGTGGCTGGACGTCTTCGGGCACCAGGTAACAGAGCCTACAAGCCCTTGAAAGGACATGTGTTGACCCCTAAAGACAGACATCACAGATTGCGTTGGTCCCAAAAGCCGGTTTCCTTATAGAGGTCTGATAGACATACACGTGTATACTATCGTAGAGGTGAACGTTTGGCTGCTTGTTGTACCCAAGGACCAATATTGTCGCATATGAAGTGCCCTTGTCGGACGTTTGACGTAATCGGCTAGAAGGAGGATACATGACTGTATTGATGCAAGGGGTGGAGATACATGATGCTAAAGTGGTGGCAATGGCTCTCTGTTTCTCTCTGCTTCTCTCTCTCTCTCTCGCTCTATGTGTGTGTGTGTGTGTGTGTGTGTGTGTGTGTGTGTGTGTGTGTGTGTGTGTGCGTGTGTGTGTAAACGTTAGCGAATAGAAGCAGATTTCATTGGACACAATTGAAATTTGGGAAAATTCTGTTAGTCACTGTAAATCCGTCTTAAAACGTAGTGTTGGAATAAGCATCAACACTCTAACTGTATGCCCAAGGACGTGTATGTGACTTGCCTGACATTGGACCAGTGTTCCAGCCCAGTCATTATGGGCACACATGAAGAGCCACCTCCTCGTGGCGGGTGCTGGGTAACGCTAACTGCTCTTCTCCCGCGTGGACCCGGGACAGAATGTGTCCACAGCACCCCATTGCTGGTCGTAAGCGGCCACCAAATTGGGCAACCTGTTCGCCGTGGGTTGCGTCCCGTGTCGGTGGAGGACGGTAGTCTGGTGGTTGAGGGCACTGGGAGCCTGACTCGTGTTCCTTTTGCTCAACACACCACTTCGGCCCTTACTTCACCTAGACGGGTGGTAGAATCGGCCCGATTCTATCAATCGGCTGGTCACGCCAAGCCCTGTGCTACAACTCTGTAGTGTTGCACAAAAATTTGAGAATTGTATGTTTATATTTTCTAGCCTTGGCCAATTTTGAAACAGAATTTGAAAAAGTTACTGTTTATTAATGCCTAGAGTCGTATGCCAGAAGGCGGTGGCTACAGGGCCAATATGGTACAATCATTACTCTTTTAATTTTTCTGCTGGAGTATATCATCCGAGTATCCTTGGTGCTGCAAGTTGGAGACCCGCTTGTTTTTAGCATTGTCCTTGTGATACTCCGTGGTGGGTGGGGAGCCCGGATGATGAACTATTCAACCATAACCATGGCTTCTCAAATCCCCATTACCAAGAAAAAACGTCCACTTGACAATGATCCAGATGATAACGACCAAGGACTGTCCACTTCCATTGATTACTGGCCACGTTTTGTCGTGATTGAGACTAAAGATAAAAGCAGACTTAAGTTGAACCCTTTTGCGATACAGAAAGGGATACAAGGAATAGCGGGTGACGTTAAAAATATCAGACGTTTGCGTTCAGGTGCACTGCTCGTCGAGTTCAACAGAAAACAACAGACAACTAACCTGATGTCTACCACCACATTCGTCGGCATTCCAGTATCGGTATCTCCGCATAGGACACTTAACACAAGCAAAGGAATCATCAGGGATAGAGATGGATTATTTGCCGACATGGCTGAATTTGATATTGTTTCAGAAATGAAAGATCAAGGGGTCACATATGTTAAGCGTTTTACAACACGGAAAAACCAGGAGACCATTCAGACAAATACGTACCTATTTTCATTTTCCTCTCCAACAGCTTCCAGATCAGTAAAGGCAGGCTATTGTCACATCAATGTAGACACCTATATACCCAATCCTTTAAGGTGTTTTAAATGCCAGAAGTTTCTCTCTCTCTCTCTCTCTCTCTCTCTCTCTCTCTCTCTCTCTCTATCTCTATCTCTCTCTCTCTCTCTCTCTCTCTCTCTGTGTGTGTGTGTGTGCGTGTGTGTGTGTAAACGTTGGCGAATAGAAGCAGATTTCATTGGACACAATTGAAATTTGGGAAAATTCTGTTAGTCACTGTAAATCCGTCTTAAAACCTAGTGTTGGAATAAGTATCAACACTCTAACTGTATGCCCAAGGATGTGTATGTGACTTGCCTGACATTGGACCAGTGTTCCAGCCCAGTCATTATGAGGGATATCCGAAGGGATAGCGGTTTTCGTTTGATTTGAACGAGTAATTGTGGTTTCACGTGTATTTGTGATGGATGCAAACGGGCTACGATCATCTGAGTGAGTATAGCTGTACGCCGCTTTTAGCACTTTTTAAAAAACATCATAGGGGTGAACCAGAAATAGGCTTGCTACATTGTACCCACGTGGGGAAGCGTGTCTTTGTCAAAACGAGCCAACGCTTTAATCACTAGACTTTCGCTATTCCAACAACACTAAATGCGAAGACATGCTTACCCTGTGTCAGGGAGACCGATTTCAGAGGCTTTAATGAATACAGCCAGCCATATTGTCCCAAAGTAGGGAATCGAACCCGAGTCTTCGGCGTGACAAATGGACGCTTTGACCATCTGGCTACGCCACTACCCCAGTCACCTTTTGACACTTTGTGGCATACAACGACGTAACATGTATTTAACAAACACCTTTTCATTCGTATTTTTATGATAAGCATGACTGAAAATAAAAAGCAAAACAAGAACTAAATCTACATTTCTTTATCTATGTATTCGAAACACTGTACAGAATACATCGAAATCCCGGCTCCATTATTGGGCACGAATGAGAGTTCCACCATAACTTGAACATTTGTTTCCACGGAGAGGAATGGTGAACGAACCGATTAGAGCATCCATCCAAACCTGGTCTCCTTGGCCCAAGTAGGTAGTGGTGACGATGGATGCTACACCGTGCCCTTGGGTAGTGATATACCCACGAGCAATCATTGTGTGTTCTTTCATGATGCGGATGGTCATGCGCCTAGTCGATCTTATCATCACATTTGCCCAGAAGACGTAGGTACCAGACACGGGGGCTGTGAACATACCAGTGGTCTTGTTGTAAGCATTGCCCTTGTAATCGACCATGTCAAATGTAAGAGGTTTTTCACCAATCTGCTGGATGTCTGACTGTAGAGACACGCTGTAGGCCACATCAGTCATTTGAGTCGCTAAAAACAAAGCATTTATGCACATGCATTAGTTTATGACTTGTTTGTATTTCGTGTATGCTAAATACCAACACTTTTGGTCAAGTGACACTGGGGACAACCTTCTTTTGCCCAGTAGTTTTATTTTGGCTTATGATATGGTTCCAATACTCACAATGCATGTATGCATGCATACCATCCTCGCACATCTTGTAGGTTTGTCTATATTCTATTCTAAAATAATTATCAGTTATATTCACAATAATGTCCAAATTACACGAAATTACCTTCAAGCTGAAATAATCAAATGTATCAGGAACAAATATTGATGAATTACTAGTGTTCGTTATGACGTATCTTAGTCGAGGTAGCATTATATTTGTTCAAGGACACTGGTACTGTATACTGTATATTCTTCTGCAAGACTATTTTGACATATACGGCTAGTCCTCAGAACTGTATTAATCGAATGACATTTCCCTTCGTTGTATTTCAACCCTATTAAACATCCATCCAGTCATTTGACTGAATAAAATCGACCTCTTCAAGAGGATATTTTCCAGGTGTCAAAAGACGCTTGAACCCTCCATATGAACCACAAAGTGACAAATTTTCTAGTGTTGATCTGCTTTTTGCTTAAAAATATCGACTGAGCGAGTTTTAAAGTAAGTCCATGTATAAACAAAACGATTCCAACAATTTGTGATAGATAGACAAAACAGAATTAAGGAGAAATATGTAACAGTCGAAGTCCATGGTAGAAAACCAATATTGTCCATAATTAACAGCAAATCATACGGCTTAATTGTTAAAAACGGGAACTGACCTCATTGACCACAGGATATACCATTCGGCGTCTGAGTTCCGACGTTTCGAAATAATTTACAAGTTACGACAAGTCTTCTTCATATTCACTAAATCCCCATACCCCAGAAGCACATACAATGTCGAATATCTTAAAACTCACTTCAAGTGACAATGTTCCAGTTTGTCTCAGGTTAATCCTAAGTTTCCCTGGTGGTATGACGGCGCCAAGAGAGGCTATGTTTAAAAAGTTAACTTTGATGAGTTCATTCCAATCTTAGAGGAAACATGACTATACTTACCAAGGGATCGTGTAATATTAGCGAGCAGTGCGTCCTTGTCCTGTAGGGTGGATTGCATTTTTTCCTGCTTTGATTTCATGGACCTCAGTTCTGTTGACAGATTTGCCACAGTCCGTCCCAGTTGATGAATGTGGTTAACCAAACTGCTCACAACACAATTCTCTCTTTTGTTCAATTCAGGCAAGTTGCCGGCACAGACAGCAAGAACAAACAGCAGCAGCACAAGCAAATAACGCATCATCATCACTGGTCATGGAACGTATAGGGCAACACCGAGCCGTACGTGTTTTATAACCTCGTTTGAGTGTGTAACTACAATATCATTCGCCCGTTTCCCAATGACGTACATCCTGTATCATATGTTTTACCTTGGTATCATCTGTCATTGTCATCGAATTTCATAAAGAAAACAGCCCATTATAGATTTGTATTTTTATTAGTTTGTATGTATGTGCGTTTGTTTTTAATGCTATAATTGTTTGTCTGGTTGTTATTCTATGTTCATTCATTTTTACGTTTTAGCTAGTCAGTCATTTTTCTGATTGAGGGACGTTGCTGGTCGACCTGAGGGAGGGCTGTCTTTCAAGTTGTCTCTAAAATTCATGCATCCTAACTTTCAATTGGGCGGTGGTGTAGCCTGGTGGTTAAAGAGTTCGCTCTTCACACCGAAGCCCATTACTGGTGTCCCCTGTCGTGATAGTGTTGGAATATTGCTCAAGGCCACGTGAAATTATACTCACTTACTCTAACTCTTTATAACTGTGGTATATGATGACAAGCCTATACATAAATAATATGTACCTGTGACTGATACTCCTCTGTCAGCACGTCCATATCAACGCTATACTTCATTTTGTATATTTACATAATACAGAGTAGAGTCGTCGTGAGGAAGCACGACCATTGTGAAAATAACTCGAAAAACACAGGGAAAAGTATACAAATACTGAACTTAGTAACAACCTGTGAAATGCCAGGTTTGTATTGGAATACACACAAATATGGAAATAATATTCTAGTCAGAACACTACTTTCTGAGGGCTGTGACTAAGCAAGTTAGTTGGCATCAATGGTGCCCTGAGTACAACGCATGCGACTCGAACATTGTCTTCGAGTGATACTGCCGAGTTTATCGTGAGATTAGTTCATGCACAAGGGTTACCTAAGTTCAATCTCATCTGTTTTCACTGACAGTTTGGTTGAGACATGTTGCGCTTTCAGACATATTCATAGAGGTATAATTTAAACAGCATTGTCTCCCTTGGTCACCGTACTACATTTTATGACATAAGGAAGTCGCCTTTATAATATTTAAGAAGTGGTGTAGTATCCGGAGGTCAGACTCCATGACCTTTGACACGTGACGAAACGTCTTACCACAAATATATCCCATTTAAGTCAGTTTAAACGCTAAAGATTTTCACACGCGTATTTCAGGTGAAAACATAGCATCATTTCCCCCTGATAAGCTTCCTAATTTTAACCTTGGTCGGTGACAGTATCTCCGATTAAATGTTATAACCTCTTACGCTGACAAAATATGAAGGAACTGCATTAAACATACACATACTCATTAACTATTCTTCTGGCACCCGTGGCGAGCCACCTCCTAATGGTGGGTGCTGGGTAACGCCAAGAGCTCGCCGACACCCCCGTAGTGGACCCGGGGGGATATTTGGTCCACCAACCCGTTTGCCGTGGGTTGCGTCCCTGTGTCGGTGGAGGAAGGGATCCTGGTGGTTGAGAGCATGGGAGCAGGACTATTGCTCCTATTGCTCAACACACCACTTTGGCCCTGACTTCACCTAGACGGGTGGTTGAATGGGCCCGGTTCAACCAATTGGCTGGTCATGCTAAGCCCTGTACATGTAAATGTTGTTCACAAATTTGAGAAAATATTTAAATGTCTTGGCTTCATGATGATTCATTTGTATTTCGTTTGTACAATTCAAATTTCGTAACTTGCCTAGAGTCCTATGTCCAGAAGGCAGTGGCTCATGGGCCAATCAAGTGGAATAATTACTTTTGTGTTATTCTGCTTGAGTATATCATCCGGGTATCCTTGGTGCTGCAGGCAGGAAACCCGCCTGCTTTTAGCACTGTCCTTGCGATACTCCGTGGCGGGTGGGGAGCTCGGAACATGAAACAATATAAACTTACCATGGCTTACGAAACTCCCCTCAAAAAAACAAAACGTCCTCTTGATACTACTGATCCTGATGTTGAAGACCAAGGACTGTCCACATCCATTGACTACTGGCCACGGTTTATTGTAATTGAGACCACTGACAACACTCCGTTAAAACTGAACCCTTTTGCGGTATCAAAAGGCATACAGGGCATTGCAGGTGATGTTAGAAACGTTAGACGTTTACGAACAGGTTCTTTGCTTGTTGAGTGTAATAGGAGGCAACAGGCAACCAATCTCCTTTCAACAAAATCATTTGTAGGCATTCCAGTGTCAGTCTCTCCTCACCGTACTCTTAACACTAGTAAGGGTATTGTGAGAGACCGTGATAGACTATTTGCTGATATGCTGGAAATTGACATTGCTGCAGAGATGAAGGACCAAGGTGTGTTATTTGTCAAACGTTTCACAACCCGAAGAAACAACCAGATCCAACAAACCAACACCTATTTATTTTCATTTTCCACTCCAACGGCTCCAAAATCAATAAAGGCCGGATACTGTCACATCAAAGTGGAAACGTTTATTCCTAATCCACTCAGATGTTTCAAGTGTCAAAAGTATGGTCACGGTGTAAATTCCTGCACATTGTCTGTTGTGTGTGCTCACTGCGGTGAGAAGACCCACACAACAGAAGACTGTGACAGTAATTACAAGAAATGCACCAATTGTTCAGGAGACCATTCGTCTTTCTCAAAAGAGTGTCCGATTTGGAAGTACCAGATGGAAATAAACAAACTAAAATTTACTCAAAATATCAGCTTTGCCGAAGCGAAACAACTTGTTCAAAGATGCGATCCACAAGAAACATATGCTTCTAAAACAAAACCATCATCTGAACCATCCTCTAAGGCTTCTAAGTCTTCTTCAGCTGCTCAAACAAACTTGACTTGGGTGCACACTGATTCTCCAGAGGTTTTTTCACCCGCTATTTCCACTCAGACCGCTGAGCTACTTCCTCGCATGTCGCAAAGTCAATCAGGGCCAGCTTCGGATCATGATTCATCATCACAGCCACCTGCAAGGTCTCAATCTTTGTCAAATGTTCAACAAATTCCTAAAGGAAAAACTAAACCTATGCCTGATTCTTCAAAAAAGCAAAGTGGCAGAGCCCCAAAAGGGTCTGAAAACAGAATTAAGCTTTATAATAAATACGGATCACTTGAGGACATGGACGTGTCCGAAAACGTCCAATCAAGGGCACACAGCTTGTCACCCTAAAAAAAAGTACGGGGTAGATCCCCAATCAACCCGCCCAAACGATAATCCATTCCAAAAATAGTGTACAGTGGAACTGTAGAGGTCTAAGGACCAATTTCAACGAGTTACAGCTACTTGTCCAGGATTTTGCACCATCCGCTTTCTGTCTCCAGGAAACCTATCTGAAGGAGACAGACGCTTTTGATCTACGTCAGTTCACTTCATATAATTGTTTTTCACCTCCAGGTGATAGGGCCACTGGAGGGTTTTCAATTCTTGTAAAACAGGATGTTATCCATAGTCCTGTAACACTCACAACTAGTCTCCAAGCTGTTGCAGTGAGACTAACTCTTCACGTTACCTTTACACTATGCTCTCTGTATATTTCACCTTCTTCAGCACTCCAGCAGTCTGATCTTCAAGCTCTCTATGACCAACTTCCTAAACCTTGTATTTTAATGGGTGATCTCAATGGACATAACCCGATTTGGGGTGGTACAAATACGAACTCTAAAGGTAAAATACTGGAAGATTTTATAGCCAATAATGTCTTGTGTATATACAATGATGATTCAAGCACTTATCTGCACCCTGCAACTGGCACCTACTCTTCTCTGGATCTGTCTCTTGCAGACCCTTCTCTACTAAATGAATTTGAGTGGTCAGTCCACAGTGACCTCTGTGGAAGTGACCACTTTCCAACTATCTTAACAGCAACTAATCCATCTGATTCTCCATCTTATACAAGATGGAATTTTTCCAAGGCAGACTGGTCGTTATTTAAAACGTTATGCACATCTAAACTACGGCCGCAGTGTTTCAGTGAAGTAACTGATCCTATTCGGCTTTTTTCTGACACTTTAAATGAAATAGCTGATGAGTGTATACCAAGGTCTTCTACTGCTCCACATGTACGGAAACCATGGTTCAATTCCGATTGTAGGCAAGCCAGAAAAGCGAGGAAAAAGGCGGAAAATTATTTCCGCTATCATCCAACTGTCCACAACTTGAATAAGTTTAAAATCCTCAATGCGAAAGCCCGTCGTACCTTCAAACAAAACAAACGGCAATCTTGGAGGAACTACGTTTCCAGGATTAATTCGCGCACGCCAATGTCCAAGGTATGGAACATGGTTCAAAGAATTAAAGGTAAAGGTTCTAAATCTTCAGTTCACCATCTCAAAGATGGTGATAAATTTTTTACTGACAAGTCTCATATTGCAAATAAAAATTGGCGAAACACTTGCCAAAAATTCTTCATCGCAAATTATGTCCCTGAGTTTCAGAGATATCAGAAACAGCAGGAAAAGACAAAAACTTAATTTCGAATCAAATAATGGTGAAGATTATAATGAATTTTTCTCATTACATGAGTTATATACAGCTCTTGACCAAGCTCATGACACTGCAGCAGGTGATGACAATATTCATTATCAGCTACTGAAACATTTGCCTGAACCATGTCTGGTTACACTTTTAGATATATTTCACAAAATATGGACGGCTGGAGCATTTCCTCCTTCGTGGCGTTATGCCATTGTAGTCCCAATACCAAAGCCTGGCAGGGATCATACAGATCCGTCGAATTACAGACCGATATCTCTCACTAGCTGTGTCTGTAAAACCATGGAACGTATGGTGAACAATAGATTAGTTTGGTATCTTTGAAACCAATAATCTCATTACAAATATTCAGTGTGGTTTCAGGAAAAATCGCAGTACCATTGATCATTTGGTACGTTTAGAATCCTTCGTGAAAAATGCAATCGTAAATAAACAACATGCTGTATCAATTTTCTTTGATCTTGAGAAAGCTTATGATACGACCTGGAAGCATGGTATTTTGAGGGATTTACATGAATTTGGATTGAGAGGTCGTTTGCCTCTTTTTATATCAGAGTTTTTAAAAGACAGGCAATTTCAAGTCCGAGTAGGTTCTACCCTGTCTGATCATTACAATCAGGATCAGGGTGTCCCTCAAGGTAGTATTTTGTCTGTCACTTTGTTTAGTATTAAGATCAACAGTTTATCCAAGGTTTTAAATGATTCAATTGATGGATCATTATTTGTGGATGATTTTAATATTTCTTGTCGTGGTAAAAATGTGCACACTATTGAAAGACAACTGCAGTTATGTTTGAACAAAATAAATAAATGGTGTCTTGAAAATGGCTTCAAATTTTCTAAATCCAAAACTAATTGCATACATTTTTGTAGAAAATATAAGCCGCATAAGGACCCTGAACTATCTTTAAATGGCACTCCCATCAAGGTTGTAAAGGAGGCCAAGTTCCTGGGTTTAATTTTCGATTCTCATGTAACCTTCTTGCCACACATTAAATCCCTTAAAGCTAAATGTCTGAAGGCACTAGATTTGTTAAAGGTTGTTTCAAATTCAAAGTGGGGAGGGGATCAAGTTACCCTCCTTCACTTATACAGATCATTGGTACGATCTAAACTTGATTATGGCTCCATTGTGTATGGTGGAGCCTGTAAAAGCAACCTCAAACTATTAGATTCTGTCCATCACCAAGGTCTAAGACTTTGTCTTGGATCTTTTAGAACCTCACCTGTGGCCAGTCTCTATGTTGAGGCTGATGAATCATCTCTTTCACAACGCCGTATAAAACTGTCTTTACAATACATTACTAAACTATATTCTAATAAATCTAACCCAGCCTATGACTGTGTGTTCAATCCGCTTTATGAAAATTTGTATGACAAGAGGTCTTCTCTTGTTCCACCTCTAGGACACAGAATTAAACCCTTTCTTTCTTCGGCCAGAATTGAGCTGGAAAACATAGCTCCCTCCCGTCTCCTTTCTTCTCCTCCTTGGCAGTTGGTTAGGCCACAAGTTGACCTAACATTAACTTCATTTAAAAAATCAGAAACTAATGAATTACAATATAAACAAGAATATAATCAATTAAAACATAAATATACCAATTACAAGCCCTTATTTACAGATGGATCCAAGGACGGTGGTGCAGTAGCTTGTGCCACTGTCATTGGATCGAGAACAATATCTTCTAGACTTCCCGATAACAGCTCTATTTTTACTGCAGAAGCTAACGCCATATTAACTGCTCTTCAATATATTCAAAGACACCCTAAACATAAACAGTATATAATCTATTCAGACTCTCTCTCTTGCCTTCAGGCTATTAAAAATATTTCTTGTAAACATCCACTTTTAATAGAAATTATTGAATTGTACAATAATCTTGCTACTGGCCAGTGCGACATTGTTCTTTGTTGGTTACCTAGTCACGTTGGCATTTCTGGTAACACAATGGCCGATCTTGCTGCTAAAGCAGCACTCAGCAAATCTGTGACACCACTTCTTATATGGAATTATAAAGCTGCAATAAGATCTTATATCCGTGATCTGATGCAGAAGAAGTGGGACACACAAGTGGGTATAAATAAATTACATGAAATAAAACCTTATATCGGTTATACTTACTTGGGTTGCCAGTCCAGATTTGAGGAGGTCATTATGCGACGATATCGCATTGGCCATACGAGGTATACTCACGAGTATTTATTAAAAGGTGAAGATCCTCCGTTTTGTATCCCTTGTGATGAAAGAATCACAGTCAAGCATGTCCTGCTTGACTGTGTTGAATATTCCATCACAAGGGATAAATATTTTAATTCACGAACTTTGAAGGATCTTTTTAATTCTGTTAGCTCTCATTTAATTATTGCATTTTTAAAAGAATTAGATTTGCTAAATGAATTGTAAATAGATAAATATTTTATGCTTGGAAGTTTGAATTAGTAACTTACAGTGTTAGTGGCTGTATCCTCGAGGGGGGTTAAAGCACTGTAAAGTTATTGTCCTCCTGAGAGGGTACGTAAGTCCCAAAACATTTGAAGTGAAATTTGATCTTCCATTTTGTCTTAGCCGTAGAATATGTGTCATTTTAATTTGTGGCTAATCTTGCTTACAATCACCATCAACTGAGGGGATGATGTAAATCCAGCTAGGGACCATGCAGGTAGCAGAAGTACTGTAAGTCCCCATGGCCCCTAGTATGGTGATCTACCTTCAGTTGTTGGTGATCTATATAGCCTGTTTTTATATTGTATTGTCTGAATAGGAATATTAGTTTTAACTTTTCACGCTAGTTTTATTTCTTATTGTGATATTCTAGTTGTTTTACTGTCCGTCGTCGACAGGTTTTTATCATATACATAGATTCCTTTTTTAAGAATGCTCTCGTCACGATATGGCTGCAATACTGCCGATGTGACGTTAAATGTTAACTCACTCACTCACTAACTATTCTTCTGGATAACCATAATAAAAACAGACACAAAAAATTTAATACAAGTCTGCATTTAAGTATTGTTTACAGTGCACAGAATACATCCAAATTCCGACTCCTTTAATGGGCACGAATGAGCGTTCCGCCATAACTTAAATATCTGTCTCCGCGGAGAGGAATGGTGGACGGAGCGGTATCAGCATCCGTCCAGACCTGGTCTCCTTGGCCCAAGTAGGTAGTGGTGACGATGGATGCTACACCGTTTACTTTTTGATCGATATACCCACGACCAATCTCCGTGCTTCCTTTGAAGATGCGGATGGTCATGTAAGTAGTCGATCTTGTCATCACATTTGCCCAGAAGACGTATGTGCCAGACACGGGAGCTGTGAACATACCAGTGGCCTTGTTGTAGGCATTCCCCTGGTTGTAATCGACGGTGTCAAATGTGAAAGGCTTTTGACCAATCTGTTGGATGTCTGACTGTAGAGACACGCTGTAGGTCACGTCAAGTGCTTGAAAACAAACTATTCATGCTATTTAACACATGATTAGTTTATACTCGTGTGTCATTACATGCACGGTAAATATCAATATATACACGAGGAGAGGGGTTAATACAGAAGTACAGACTATTAGCACAATGGCCTCCAGAAGAAGGGAAATTGAGCATTCACTACGTGAGGTAAAACAGAAAAAAGTGCCAGCGATTCTGTCAATATTACGTTGAATCAATCGATGCGACATTTTTTTTGTCATTTACAATGTGTACATTTTCAACTGGCATTTTAAGCTACGAATAATGTGTTTCAGAGTATTTGTCAGTTGTATTAAGCTTTCAACCAAACACCACAATTCATGCTAAATTGAAAATATAAGGCACCTGAATAGAAATAAACAGTATTACGTGAAATTGTAAATATACTCGGCGTCATAAATGAAGGTTCAGGCATTGGAAACATTATTACCTACGAGTTGTAACATGTTCGTTTTTGCTTGAAATCTATGGAACTAAATGTCTTACCAACTTTCTTAACAGTATGGAAAAACACATGAAATGTCATAGTTTCGTTCTTTAACGTCCGATATCTTCTGTTGTAAATGGCATATTTTTTATTCAGATTCTTGCTATAGAAACCCACCTAAAATCTAATGTCAATGATTTGCACGTGCAAGTCGCTCCATCCATGAACATTGGTGGACGATAAACATGCATTGATACATTTTCACTGTCGTTCACTGGGCACGAAACTGTTTGAAATCGCAGCTGAAAATGAGACGCGTTTTGACACTAGCTAAAAAAGTTAGACTACAGGCTTTTTGGACAGGTTTGCTGTTTGCTATGATGTGAGTCAGAGCGCTACTGGTATAACAGACGGTGGCAGTAGCTTGACGCCAATGAGTATGTTGGACAGGCATGTCGACCAATCTCAACAGTCTTAGATCAAAGGTACATGATGAACACTGTGTTATGTAACTGCAACTGTCTAGGACGTGGTGTAGGTGGCCTACAGAAGAGTTTGGCTGGCGACGAACGGTGCTCCTGGACAACCTTCCATTGTTAACATTGAAGTGTTCTGCCTGAAGATCGTGGCCCCGTTTCACAAACCTCTCGTAAGCCTAAGGTCTCGTAACTTTTCTCGCAGCATTGGTACCTCCTATCTTAAGCATATGAGGTACGAATGATACGAGAAAGTTACGAGATCTTAGGCTTTCCATGATTTCCGATATGGTAAGCGGCGCTTTGAAATTGCCTCTAACCATGCATGTGGCACACGTAACCAACGATCGGGTTATTTCATGCTGCATGTCAAGGGACCTATATATATACATATTAGAAATTCGCCAATATTTGCAGCAAAGAAGTCTCATAAAAATGGAAATGTAAATACCAAAATTCAAATTTAAAACATTTGTCTGAAAACCACCATAAACCTAAACCTAACCAAATTAGAGAGGAGATTACTAATAGGTCATAGGTTCCCGTCTACATAAAATAAAATAATAAATACCACATAGTCAAATAACACTGCAACGAAACAGAACCGCCCAAACAAGCCCCACGCCTGCATGCACAAAAAACAAGATGGGAAGGTGTTCCAGAGGTAACTGGACACAAACACTCTCCTGACACTACGAATACGTCCAACTCCACTAAATAACACCCAAGATTTAAAGCCTGTGGTATATTACTTATCAAATCTGGCCTTCTAGTTCGCATGGAATCCCATACAACCAACACGTCTTTAAGTTAAAAAAACAAAACATAAAAATATACAAAACAAGTACCAACCAAACCATCACGGAGTTCATCCCCTCACACCTTTGGCAAATTCCGAATTCAAACAAATTTCAATCACATTCAACGATAACACTATTCGTCACGCGTGTGTCTTGTTGCCTCGTGTGACACGGGACTCAAACGCGCTGCACATCCTTGTCACATGTTTATTACAATGCGTATAATGGAATGAACCTTTAGGCAATAGTGTGCTTCTAGCAAATGAATCAGATGCTTTCTGATGAAACGGCCAGGTACCAATGGTTAGCTTATGTTATACGCACACGTCAACTATAATACCACATTGAATACGTTTAGCTCTGATGAGTTCATTCAATTCAAGGGGTGGTGGGGTAGCCAAGTGGTAAAAGCGTTCTCTCGTAACGCCGGAGGGCCGGGTTCGATTCCCCACATGGATACAATGTGTGAAGCCCCATTTCTGATGTCACCCGCTGTAGCATTGCTGTAGTATTGCTTAAGGGTTTATACCACCTAACACGGATTACAACCTAGCGACACCAAGTGATTTTGACAGAATCATCTATGAAAACAAGGGTTGTAGCTTGAAAACTGGGCAAAGCATGAGACAAAACTAAATGATAGTAGATTGTGAGAACATATAGCTTTCATTTTTCACAACAGCTTTCGCGATTTCAGGTTTGTACAAATCTGTAAACGAAATAGGTTAATCCCCGAAATGTAGATAAATACTGCACAGGCCCTCATTTCTATACCTACAGTTACGTCATGGAGACGCGCCGCTTTGATTGGTTGAAATTTCGTTTGCTGCTGAGAATTGTGCACTGTTGACAAAAAGGTCGATTTAAGTTATTTGAAGGTCGAAATGACCAGTTTCAATGGCGGGGTTTCATTTATAGCGATGTCGACAGCAAGTGATTTTGTATTTGTACCCTACTAGAGTATATGTGATCTTTAAGGGTTGTTACATCTTCGTTTTTGCTTTCGTTTTTTGACACATGTCATCGGTTCCCAATTGCGCAGATCGATGATCATGTTGTTGATCACTGGCTGTCTGGTCCAGACTCGATTATTTACGGACCACCGCCATATAGCTGGAATATTGCTGAGTGCGGAGTGAAACTATACTCACTCACTGGTCCACCACGAATACCACGTTCCAGACAGGTGCGCTTGAGATTGGTTCTCTTCACAGATGAAAGCGGATTCAGTTTCTTCTCTCCTGATGGTCGGCACAGGATTTATCATCGTAATGGGGAGTGAACCACAGATACAAATGTGGTCACGCATGTCCGATTTGATGGGAGTCGGTTTGGGCAGGGATAATTCCCACTGGACGTTCTCCACTGTACGTGGTCAGCAGTAATGTTACCGGATAGTGTTATCTGGAAAGGATTCTGGATCCTATAGCAATACCATTCGTACAAGCAATGCGTGGCTTTTATACCAGTGGATCCTCCAGGACTCCGCACAGCTCTAGTAGAGGAATGGAATGCGATTCCGCAAGTTTTCTTATCAACATGACGAGGAGCATGAGAAGAAGGTGCACCTGTGTCTTGAACGCGCGAGGAGAATACACAAGATATTGAATGACCGAGTGTTTCATGTTTGTCATTTTCAATATAGTGGGTTAGTCTATACAACTGATGTTTGCTCATGCTGTGTGAACCTTTTTCTCTGTGATGTGTCACGTTTGTGAACACATTAGACACAATGATGACATTCTTTCTTCTATTATTTGTGAGAAACGTTACTTTACATGAGCTATATATCATTTGGCCCTTTATTAATGACGCCTAGTATATAGCATTCTAATTACTTTTTACACAGTGTGTAACAATTCATTAAGTGACATTTCTATGCGGTTTTTCCACAACACATAAGGTTGTCCTCATTAGCTGACCATCAGCATAGGACTACTAGTACAAAAACAGATATACATCAGTCTTTTAACGGGTTTTTTTTTTGGTATGGTAGGCGGTGCTTTGATATTGCCTCTAGCAATGCATGTGGCAGACCTAACCAAAAAATCAGGTTATTTCATGTTGCATCAATATGTGTACGTGTGTCCGTGTGTCTATGTGTGTGTATTTTCTACAAGAACACAATGAATACGTTTAGCTCTGATGAGTTCATTCCGTTCTAGGGGTGGTGGGGTAGCAAAGTGGTTAAAACGTTCGCTCGCAACGCCGGAGGTCCGGGTTCCGGATTCCCCACACAGATACAATGTATGAAGCCCATTTCTGATGTCACTGTAGCATTGCTGTAATGTTGCTGAAGCGTCGTAAAACCATACTCACACAAACACTAATTACATTCTGAAAGTCGACATTTTGGTACTTACCAAGTGATAGAGAAATATTAGCGAGCAGAGTGGACTTCATTAATTCTTGCTTTGTTGCCATGGACTTCAGTTCTGTTGACAGACTACTCATAGTCCGTTCCAGGTGAAGAATATGGGTGAACAAAGTGCCCACAACACAATTCCGTGTGTTGTCCAATTCAGGCATGTTGCTGGCACAGGCAGCAAGAACAAACAGCGCTGACACAAGCAGAAAACGCATCCTGATCACTGGTCATGGAAAGTATACAATACACAGCCGGGCGTACTTTATAACCTCGTTTGAAAGGGCCACTGTTACATCTGATATCATTACTCCGTTTTCACGTTGACGTGCATCCGCTTGTATTTGTCTCTTCCTGTTTAAAGTTGAGTAGCCACTTGAAATATAATTATGAAGTATTTGTTTGCAAAATATGCACTTGTGGCATAATTAACCAGACTTGCCCTGCCAAGGTTCCAAGGAAACAAACCAGAAGCACTTCCCGCAACCTTGTTTCAAAGATTCGGATTACTTCTTAGAATGATGACTCGTCTAGACTCGTCTAAGGAGGGTTTTCTCCGTCGGCGTTATTCCACTGTGCTTGAACTTGTTTCTGTTGGCATTCAGTAGGGCGCAATCTAGTATTGGCAAAGTTTAGGAGCATATTGTCAACAGTAGGGGTGGTGGGGTAGCCTAGTAGCTAAAGCGTTCGCTCTTCACTCTGAAGCCCTGGGTTCGATTCCCTACATGGGTACAATGTGTGAAGCAAATTTCTGGTGTAGCCAGCTGAAATTGCTGAAATACTGCCAAAGCGCCGAAACTCCCAGCTCACTCACTCACTCACTCACTCATTCACTCACTCAATGTCAACAGTGCATCCAAAGTCTTGACGTTGAATTCCTTCAATAGTTCAATAATAGTTCAACAAGGACCTGTGTATTATCTGAAACTTCAACGTCAGTGAATCGTCAGTCTTTATTATCTAACGAAACAGATTCTATCTTGTAATAGCAGGAAAGGTAGTATGAACGGAAAATTCATCATAACATCCTCGGTTTGAGAAGTAGCCCAGTCCCATCCAGCCGGCGGCACACAGCCGTAAATTCTTCCATATGAATCAGTGTGTGTTTCCTGACATCGGACCAATACATATATCTTGCCACTGTCAAGGCTATCCGGGACGTTTCCCGTTTTAATTTGACTTGAGCAGTTGACTTGTCTTTACGTGTATTTTGCTGGGTGTTCTTCCTTACATCGGTACAATGTGTGAAGCCCGTTTCTGGTGTACCCCTCCGTGATAATGCTGAGATTTCGCATATCTCAGATATTTTTAACTCCTAATAAAAAGTATGATTAATTGAATTGACAGATATCATTTCCCTCCCTGAACAGAATATATGGTAAGTTGGTTGATTGTTCAAAGCTGCTCTCCAGCTATCTCACGGTGGTCTGTAAATGATCGAGTTTGGAACAGACAATCCACTGATCAAAACCTGAGCTTCGATTTTGGCAAATGGGACAAAATGACATGTGTTCAGCCAAGTCGCCTCTTACGCCAAACGAGACATATTCAAAGCGGGATCTTTGCGGGTCATATGTGATAAGTAGCATATTACGTAGGGATTAATATAATAAGCTGTTCACATTCACAAGGGACTACATTTGAACGTTTTGTTGAAATTTATTCATTGGAATGCGAGGTAAACCTTATATTTTTAGTGTGGTTACAATCATCATTTTCAATCCCATAATAACTAAAGTTTCTGTAATTACAACGAAAATAAGATAAAACAGTCTAAAGAAGTAAACAAACACGTCTAGTGGTCTCTCGTGTGTGTAAACAAATGTGGAGTCGCCCGTAAAAGTCATGACTGCACATAAACTCACAACATTAATTGATTAGCGGCGCTCTTGTATCTCGATCAATGCCA